>NC_080645.1:4340000-5562500 GCF_027579445.1 Ammospiza nelsoni
TGAGTCGAATTGCGCTTGTCCGCCGTCTTTTTTGCTGTCTTTATTTATTTCACCCCCCGCCCCTGGTCCCTTCCCTGGTTTCGCTGCGTCTCCCGGCGCGCTTTCTAGTAAATTGCCGTATGTACCTGTAAGAAAGTTTACTGCAGTAAGGTAACGAAGTTAACAGATTCATTAGGAAGTTCCTAATGAACATCTGCCCTAATTACTTTTCAGACCGACTGGGTGGCTTATGCCATAACCTGCACCTGAGTTCTTTCTGCACAACAGTAATTAGTTAAGTATCGCTTGTAATGCAGCCCTGTGGGGTTCTGTGAACTTCACTGGAGGTAAAGGGCGGGCAGTAAGTGCCGTTTGCAGAGAGCTCTGCTTCGGCGTTCCCTCACTGTTTTTAAGTTCTCAGCACCTGTAAATCCCGTCCATAGGTCCATGGGGGTTTTGGTGTAGATTCCGGATCCAAGACCATGAACTGTCTAGTCTATGGAGGGGGTAAAAAAAAGCTGCGTGCATCAGGTTCTTGCTGCTCGCCTTTGCGCAGAAATAGCCCCATTGCGCACTTAGCAGCTACCTGGATTACCTGGCAAGGACGCACATAGGCTTGGCTTTGTTGCCGTATTTACAGGCTGTTAGATTTTTTTGCCACAGTATTTGTCAAATTCATGAATATTGCCCTTTAGCAGAGGAACTGTTTTTAGCTGAAAAGAGCCGAGCTTTACCTGTGCCAGCCATGCAGCAAGGAATCACTACCACCTTGTAAATAACTAGAGAGACTGAAACAAAACTTGGACCAAATCTTGTCTGGCTTCCTCATTTGAGTAATCCTACTATAATATTTGGTCAGTAAATCACTGTTTTCTTAGTATTTAGCAGAACTTTCAGTCTTTACCAGTCTTTCCCAGTCATACCATGTGTCCAAGTTGTAATTATTTAGTTTTCATAGCTATGTTTTCTACTCTGTAGGAAACTCATAGGCTGCCTTGAGGTATGTTAATGAAAAAGTTGATTTTTCATGAACTAAGTTACTGATAAGGACTAACTGAGGTTTAGTAGCCAAGTTGTGCCTCGGGTCATAAGAGTAGTAGATCTACACTCAGACTTGCTAAAAGACTGTTTTAAATTAAGTTGTTTTATGTTTCAGTTCTGGTCGCTGAAACAGTATTAGATCAGTGTAAAGCCTATTGGACAAGAATGAAGTTTTTCTCATATATGAAAATACTGTAAGATCAATTTAATACCTAATCAGGAGCATCTTTCCTGTTACTTACTGCTTTAAGACATAAGTAATGAAAAAATGAGAATCTGATAAAATCTGAATGAGCCACATGCTTGCCTCTGTTCCCTCAGATCTTGGAAAGGTTCTGCCAGCTCATAAGTGTCTTTAATAAAGTTATGAACTTCAGATTAGGCTAGATGCTCAAAGCCTTTAGTCCCTAAAAGTAAGAAGGAAAATGGTGTATCTTGTTATGTGTTAGCTGAATGGTCTGAAAAGTCAGAGCTTTAATTCTGGTTTAGAAGTTCCAGGTGAAGGGGGAGGGAAAACAAAACACCCAAAAAAAAGGACCAAAACAATCCCTCTCCTGGAATCTTGAACCAGGTACAAGCTGTGAACCCGAGGAGATTCTTTAAATGTGGTATCTGCATGTCCCTGTGAACGGTAACCTTGGTGATTTCATGTGACTGAGATTAGTGGCAGCTTTGGATGGGTGTCCTTGGGTCTTCCCCCCTGAGTTATCTTGGTGTTGTTTTCTCCTTCCTTCCTAAATCACACCGTTTGTTTTCCTGAAAAGATCTGAGGGCTGGTTTACTACATTTGTTGGTGCAGAATCACATCACTTTCCAAGGGTAGTCCTTGTGTTTTTAGGTCAAAAGGTACTTCCTTAATTGACTTTTTTTTATTCTGTAAGCTGTGTAGCAAGGTGAAAACGCTTGCTTTGCATCAGTCCTGCTCAAACGTGGCTTCCAAGCACTCTTACACAGTGAGGTTGCCTCCCGTTTTGCCTCCCAGACTTTCTAAGAAATATTGTGCACAATGAAATTTTATAATTTAGAAAAATTGGGTAATTCATACCGTATCAAATTGGTTTTTATCAAGACTTTTGATAATTTATTTTGATGAATGGATTTCTATGGGAATTGTGCTCAAAGTCTCTCTTGCTCTTCTATGTATTATACTTTTTGAAATTTAAATGCAGCATACGGGAAAGCAGCCCTCACTATGCCCAAGATGCAGTATGTTAAACAACTTACTTACTTAATTTTTGCTTAGTGCCTTTTTTTTTTTTTTAATGTAGGGAGGGGACCCCATAAAACTGTGACTGGCCAGAAATGGGGACACAGGTGCACAGTCATGGTTCCTGCTTTGACTTGTGGTGCCCCACTAAAAAGTGACTCTGCCATGAGTCTGAGATGTGATGGGTGCCAGGAGCTGAACTCCACTTGCACCCTTTCTCAGCTTTACCTTCCCCATTCCCTTCCAGTGATGTCAGAGCTGCTCCACATGGACCTTTTCCCACTATCTCCTTTTCTCCTGTGGCAAAATTTATCATTTATATGTGCAAAATCAAATTTTTCCTTTAACCTCCTAGGATGCTTTGAGCTGCCTCAGTGCTGGTGTGTCTTTTGTTGGTGTTTTTTCTTTTTTAATCACCTGATTTTAAGGAAATCACCTGTGCAGCCACACAGGGTTTGTACAACTCTATCACTGTTGCTCCGTTCACTTCCTCATATATTGCCCTTCCTAAACAACTCTCTTGAGCTCTTTGATATCTGCAACCAAACTTGTGAGAAGAATTTTACTTTTAAAAGCAAAACAGACAACAACAAAAAATACCTTTTGTGGTGTCCAGAAGAGGGTATGGCAAAAGGGAAGAAGCACCTTGCTTTCCATCAAAGAGAGGATAGAGCTTCTGCCTGGAACTTTAATTTCTGGGCTGATAATGTAGCAGGAACTGGTTTTGCTGCTGTTGTGTTTATCTTGGCTTGTTTCAGTGTACACTGCCAGGGCACACTGCACCTGTTCTCCTGGGTGGTGTGAGAGCTCTTGGGCCATGAGCCTCATGTCTTGACCTACTCTGTGTGCAGTTTCACATTCCTTCACTGTTACTGCCAGCAATCTGTGAATCAGCCATGCATGTCCCACACATCCATCCAAATTCTGCCCCCAGTCCTCCTTGTCTATGAAAATAATGACAAAACTAATGATAACTAAAATTTGTTTTAGAAGCATTTAGACAGGAAGCATTTTTCAGCAGACCAATAGTAATTAAAGAAGGTGCTGCTTTGCTCCCATTAGATGCTTCTCCCAACCATGGTGATTTTATACACCTGCCATGGTTCTATAGCTTGTTTGCCCTCTCAAAAAACCCTCTTCATGGGTTTTTTTAGTTATCTTTGAATTCTTATAAGAGAAACAGCCTTCTTTTTCAAGCAGTTCTCCCCTTATTTTTTTTTTTTTTTTTTGCAGTACACCACTCCAGTAAGCTTTTGCAGAGTAAATATCCCTGAGGCACATCAACATACAGAGCTCAGGGTATTTATAATATAGTGCTCACCCAGTGATGGGATCCAGTGCTTGTGGGATAACCTGTTAGTAGGGCTGTGCCTGCCTTATTTTTGTTTGTTTGGGGGTGGTTTTTGTTTTCCTTGTTTGTTTTTTTGGTGGGAGGAGCAGAGCAGGGAAGAGATACCAGCAAGTTCTTTCTACTCTGTTTTTCCCACCCTGACTCACTGCTTTGTAACACTACACTGGCCATATTTTCAGCGTTCTCTCACCAGTCAGAAAGTTGCAATACATGGTAAGAAGAAGCCACAGTTAGTTTTCCAAGGTTAACATTTCTGCAGCTCTCTAGCTTTGGCTGGCTCAACGTGAGACATCCCAGCTTCAGTTGGGCTGCTCTGGATAGCAGTCCACTGTGCTACACAGAGAACAGCTAGCTTAATAAATCTCTAGATTCTGATCAGTTGAACAAAGGTGCATAATTTTATTCTCTTTCTAAGCTTTGCTTTCATCTGTGAGGCTAGATCCCTATCACACAGACCCAGCTGGCTCAGAAAGAATGGACTGTGTATTAGTCCCCTGTGTCAGCGAAGAAGGCTAAAAGCAGGAGCAGGCAGCTCCATAAGTGAAGCACCAGACTGAAAATGATGATAAGGTATGGTAACTAGCTCATGAATCAGCACTTCCCTAATTAACTCTGTGGCCTTCCCCTCTTTTTGAGCTTTTTTCTGCAGGGCTTCCCCCCACCTGTTGTTAATGTATCAGTTTACCAACCTGCCACACCTGTCCTTCCACTGGGGTTTAGCTCACGGGGTTCTTTTTAAGTCATTAGTAGCCAGGCAACCATCAACATTAGCATTGCCACAGGAATATTTATTTGGCTATTTGTTCTCTTTCCACTTGTCTGGCAGGACAGAAACAACTTAGCAATGATTCATAACCCTTGTCATCCAAAGTCCACTCATTATATACAAATTCATAAAACCTAGCACAGAAAGTAGGCCTTCATGTGAAACTAAGAATCATCTGAAACTTGGTTAGTCAAGAGACAGACATCTGTGATGAAATATGAATGGTACATTTTGCTTAGTGAGTGCTGTGACAAGATGGAGTTCATGTAGGAAATACATATTTGGGGTCTAATACAATAATTACTTCTTTAACTTTGTATTAATCTTTGGGCCAGGCACTTAGAACTATAAAAAACTTAATTCATAGCACAAGTAGACCAGGCTCTGGAAGACCAGATCTTCCCAACCTCTCTATTAAAACAAAAAGCAACAACAAAACACTCAGATAAAACCTGTGCTTCTGAAAGATCTGCAGTATACAGCTAAATTTTCAAAACTGAACTAGTGGTAATCTGCCATCTGCACAAAGAGCCATTAATTATAGTACTGCAGGAAAGTAAGGAAATGACAATTTAGCAGGACTTGTAGAAATACTGGTGTGAATATGCTGTTTGCTACGATTGCTGCCAGAACCAAAGCAGATGCGTGCAGAGTTCCATCCAGAGTTGTTATTTAAACATGCATGTTTAAGTACCTGGAGGATACGGCCATTTGTGTACACTGCTGGGCTTGACAGGCAGCACTGGCTGGAAAGGACTGCTCTCCTTTAGCAAGGAGGCACACCCAGTTTCAACTCTGTGTCACCCTCAGACAGCATGGCTCATCTTTAAAAGCTCAAACCACTACTTTGTGAAGCACATTTATGTTAATGTCCAATACTTACTGCCATTACTCATTGTTTGGCAAGCAGTCATGATTTTTGCATTTATCATGACAGCACTTCTGGTGTGAAGCATGTAGAAATGCTGTTTGGGAAAGGGATCTTCTGCATGGAGGAAGACAAAACTAAGCACTTGCTTGGACCTGTTTACTAAAAAACTTTTTAGTACACAGAATTTGTGACACAAGGGGGTGTCTTTCCCAGACTATATTTCTTGAGGGTTTTTTTAAGATACTGGTTTATTTTACTGTTCTCTACACAGACTTCTAGCTTGTCAGATTAAGCTCTTTTTTAACTTAGAGATGAGGTAACTGAGAGGCATTTTAAAAACTTCTATATTCAGTCTCATGTAAAGGGTGAGACAGTACAGATGTTACAATTCACACTATCACAATCAGAAGTTAATTATTTCTTAATTACAATACATTACAAGCATTTCTTGGCTTATTAATTTTTGCTACACTATGCTGTAAATGCTTTAAAGGCAATAATCTAAAATTGCTTCTCGTGGGTCTTACTATAATGCATTTTAAGTATCAAGTCTTATTTGTAAGGTTATCTTTTGACACTTGTTTCTAATTCCATTTCTCTCTCAACCATGTCTGTCCTTTTCTATGGCATTTCTGAGTCAGTGTTTCTTATCTCAAAGTCTGCATACAGATGTACACTATGTGAGCCTTCTGTCAGGCTTGGAGAATTTTCTAGAAATCCATTTCCCACACCAGCCATCAGTTTTATGGCAGCTTGATTACAATTAAAAGTTTAAGCTGCAAATGAACATAAACTAGCTGAGTGTCCTCATCCTCTGTGCAGGAGACATAAAGAGCAACATTTTCCAAAAAGTGAAATATTAATTCCTCCTTGTTGGAGCCATATGCTCAAACAGGTGAGCATATCCTGAAAACAGACTCCTCTATCCATAAGAAGCCTCTTATCAAAACTGTCACACTTACAGGCACACTGCAGGTTGTACAGATACCTTGGTCTGTCATTGCCTGGTCCTGTCAGGGCTCAGGGCTGGTTTTCCTGCCTGAGCACCTGAAATGTAGGGAAACATCTCTTACACTTTTTCTCTCTGCAGAGACTTTCAGATCACTGCAGTTTTGTACTCATTGTTCAGTGGGAGCTTGATCAAAAGTTCATTTAAATGAAGAGATCACACCTACGAGCTTCATGGGCTTGGGAATCAGGCAATTTATCTTCCTGACAAATTTCTGAAGTGAAGCTGTAAAGAAGTGTCTGAATGATGTCATCAAACCTGTTTGGCACACAGAAAGAGCCAGGGAGTTCTGGGAGGAAGCTGCAGCTTTTCAGAAAAAATGAAGGGCAAGGCAAGGAGCCATTTTAGAAGGATGCTTGAACTAAGTGGCCAAGAAAGAAGTTGGAAGGAAATAAGTGTGCACAAATATGGAGATAACAGGTCTGAGAGGAGAATTAAATACTCAAAATGAATGCAAGAGGAAATAATTGGTGAGGTTCAAATGAAAAATGGCATGGATAGAATGAAAAGAGGTAAAGCTTTGAATAGCAGTAGTAGAAAAGACCATACAACACAAAATGAGGAAAAGAAAGTGGGGAAGAACAGCTACACCCCAGAAAAAGAACCAGACTAAGAGCAGACAGCAGCTTGTGGCAACAACACCATGTTATACACTAAAGTGTGCATTGCTTATGTCTTTGTGTATAATTGTGTGTAAAGGAACATAAAGTATTCAGTAGTTAAAGGCCTGCTTCTAATCTGAGGTGAATGAATGAGTTTGCTGCATATGCATGTTCCCTCCAGTAAAACGTTCATTTTCTCTGAGTGTTGTGGTTTGGCACTGGCCAAACACCAGGCACCCATGAAAGTCTCATTTGCTCATCATCTCTTGCTCTCAGCTGGGCAGAGGAGAGGGATTGAAAAAACATTAACCAAGGGTTTATGAGTTGAGATGAGGATTGGGAGAAAACACTCTAAGGGCAAAACAAGTTCAAATTTAAAGGCACAAAGTAAATTTATTATTAGCAGAGTCAGAGGAGGATAATGACAAGTAAAATAAGCCTTTAAAACACCTTTTTTCCTTGCAGCCCCTCCCTGATTCCCACCAACAGTGCAGGGAGAGAGGGTGTGAGGGTTTTGGTCAGTTCAGCACCCAAGATCCTCTGCTGTGCTCTCAGGGAGAGGAGTCTTTGTTCTGCTGTGCTGTGGGGTCCGCCCCACAGGCAAAGAGTCCTCCCAGAGCTGTTGTGTGGGTTGCTCATCCACAGGGTGCAGTTCTCTAAAGACAGGCTGCTCTAGCTTGGGAGCAAGGGCCCTCTCTCTATTCTGCTCTCCCACTGGATCACAGCTTCCTCTGGCACCCACCCACTCAGGCCCAAGTGCTTTTCCCACGGGCTCCAGTGGATCTCTGCATCCCCTGTGCACTCCATGCATTACAGGGGCACAGTTTGTTTCACCATGGTCCTCACCATAACTGGCAGAGGATCTCAGCTCTGACACTTCAACCACCTCTTCCCTTCTTTCTTTCCCACTGACCTTGCTGTCACCACATCATTTTCCCTCACATGCCCTTGCTTCCTCCTCTTCTCTGACTAGAAGAAAAACTGCTGCTCATAGGTACCATTAGCAACAAATTCCACCAATTCAAAGACTCCTACAGGACCCCACTGTTGTCATCTTACTGCAGGGGTTCCATACTGTTGCTCCTTATCACAAGAGTTCCATACCTTCTTGGTGTTTCTCATGGGCATTTCCTCAGAGCACTGACTCTCCTTCACAAAGCAGCCACTGACTCCAGTTCCTTTCTCTGCCACCCCCCCCCACTCTTTTATAGCATCTTCTTCTTATTGCTTACAGCTGTGGCCTGTTAAAGTCAGGCCTGATCCTAATCTCTGATAATTGGCCCAGATGCACCTCCTTAGGGGTAAGATTACTTTCTACACTAGTTTTATTTTCTTATATTCTATCCCACTACATTCTACCGTGCTGAGAGGTTGCTTTTGTCCAGGTTCCCTGTCAGAATTGTTCACCATGTTTCCACTGCTGGCCAGGGCTGGCCAGGCAGGCATGACATGACTTGAGCTGCACTGAGATGGTGGCCACAGCACCTTGCCATCCCTGGGGAAACCCACATGTGCATTGCTTTGATTTTCTTCTTAAATGTGCCATCACAGAGGCATTGCCAGCCTCTCTGACTGAGCCAGCAGCGTGTCCATCTTCAGAGCCATCAGAGATTGGCTCTGTCAGACACGGTGGAAGCTTCTAGAAGCTTCTCACAGAAACCACTTCTGTGGCCCTCCCTACTGCTAAACAACTGGGCTATGACATGATGTGTCCAGCTTGCTGTGAGAGCTTCCTCAATGAAGAGAGCTGTGGGCTTGTGCTGTGAGTGGTATTTCAATGCAGAAACATTTCAGTGCAGTAATTCAGTGTGGTGTGGGTTTTGAAGTAACTCAATGCGGTGTGGTTTTTACACAGCAAATGGTGCTTCTGAAGATGTTTGCACAAGCTCCCTGTCAGTTTACCTGTACTTTTCAAACTAGATATCTTGAATTAATATTATTGGGCTATGTGCCTTCTCAGTTGAACTAGAGTAATTGGTTTCATCAGCTCATTTCTCTGTTGTCAAGTCAATTTGCTTTCACTTGACAACAGAAACAAGAGCTGAACTTCATGATCAGAATGTCATGTTCTATTTAAATACTCACTTTTGTTTTGCTGGTATGTCACTGCTTGACCACTCATAATTAGAGCTTGTTAATAGATTTTTAAATGCTCTTATATGAAAATCAATTTTTTTCTAGTCAAAACTAAGAGGGAGAGGTCCAAAATAGTGCATAATTTTGTGGCTGGAGTAGTTGAAAGAAGACTTAGAGAGGTCTGAGCCTCTTTCTTGTGTAGCAGACAATACAGCAGGACTCTGATAAGCTTTGTAATCATACCCAGTGAGGCCACTCAAAAGGACATTCTTCATCTAAGGGTAAGCCTTTAAACAGTGATTTGCTTCAGAATTATCAGTTAAAGGGTTGTGCTGGCAGACTCTTGAGTATTAAGATTCAAAGGCATTTGATACTTTTTAAAAAAAGGGGTGGCAGAGGCAAAGAATAAATTGTGGAAGGGAAATTTCTAATATTTTTTAAATGTGTTAAAATCGTATTTCCCTTAACAAAAAAAGGACAAACGTGCAGTGCTATTCGTCTGTAGCAGTTTTAGCTTATCAGGGCTCAGAATACAATGGTTCAGCCCTGCTCAAACACAGGTTTCAGCACTTTGAGTCTGGTACTTGTGTGAGGTATGCACACACCCAGGAGCATTCTTGTGAATTCTGGATTTCACACTTTACTCTTTAAGAGCCTGATTTGATAAGAGTCTGACAGTGCAATCATTTTACCCTGTTAAGCTCTATTTTGGTAAGTTTGAGGTGTGAAGAGAGGAGCCTGGGGAAGCAGGGGGAGGAGTTGTACTGAAGGTCTGAGCCACCAGAAGGAAAAATCAGAGATCCTAAAAGTGAGAGCAGATTTTTGAGCCCAAACTTTGAGCACCACAGTCTGTTTTGAACAGAGTTGTATTTCAAGGCTGCATATATCCCAAATTGGAACTCTGATATTTTACAAGGGTTAAGCAGAAGCTTTGATGGGGATTGCTGTCTTGCCAAATACTATTTTCATAAAATCCTACAAACTTCAGAACATTCTGTCAAATTTGGCTGTATTTGCAAAATATCTTGAAAATATTTTTAGGGGAGAAGAGACTGGCTCACATGTGTTCTTAAGGTTTAAAGCAGATATTTTATGTTTGAATTTTGATATTAAAATGTACTGTGGTTATGGTCTCTTTTGGTTCTAATGACAAAGTTTGAGGAAAGAAATACTGTTGTTAACGTCAGATCATCATTGCTGTCAAGGTAGCTAATTTGTATTCATACAGAACCTATGCCTTTAACATTGAATCTAAATGAACCCTTAAAGTTCATTAAATGAACTTTAAATTCAGTGTTACTTCCTCTGAAGTTTCTTCTAACAGCAACACAAACTTATTTTCTTAATTCTAGGGATGTAATCCTCTTGCTGAGACTGGACGAAGCAAACTGCAAAATCAAAGAGCTGTTCTAAACCAACAGATCTTAAGAGCAGTGAGAATGAGAGCTGGTGCTGAAAATCTTCTAAGGTATATCTCATGTTTTCTTGGTTTTCTTGCCCTACCAACAGTTGTTTAATTTAAGTTTTTAGAAGTCTCTTAGCTATTGTATTTTCTCCTTTTTTTCCCCAAACATGCTGCATTTCTTACTGTAGAATGATTTGTCAATCTCCCTGATTTTTTCAAGCTGCACCTCTACAGAGTCATTATTTGCTTTCAAGTGCTCTTTTATACTATATTGTAGTAAATTACATGAATGTTAGACTTTTTTTAGGTTGCTCTCTTTGTTCTGCTTTATTGCTAGTGATAATGGCAAGTGAACCTTGCTGAATATTGCGATGAGTCCCTTTTACTCCTCAAATCGAATCACATAAAGGTATTGCCACTATGCTATTGGCTTTTTCCAAGTTCTGTGCTGCAAAGTAGAAAGGACCATCCATTGCCTTCTCTACTCCCTGTAATAATGTACAGGAGTAGCAGGGCAGCACACATCTAATTTGAGCTGGGTTACCACCAGCTGCCTCCAAATTCTCCTGCACTTTGAGGTAACTTCATCTATTAAATTTTGTCAGGAGATGTTTCCATATGTGGCTGTCCCCATAGGAGCAGCCTTATGTTGACCCTGTGATTAACTCTTTGATAAACAGCCTATAGATTTCCAATCTTACACAGCAGAACTGAAAATAATCCCAATTCTCATCTGCAGTAGTTTCCTGTAGTGTCTGTTTCTCTGCAACTGGAGCAACAATGGGTCCTCAAAAACAAAATCTAGTAAATATATTTAAAGAAGTGAAAATGCTTGGATAAATTAAATTTTCTTAAACTTGCCATTAATCAGTGGGTTGCCTGTTGTCTGTTACCTGCTTTTATCTCCACTCCTGCAAGAGATGTGACAGGTTGGAAACTTAAATAGTTTTAGCCTCTGTGACTGGCTTAAATGTGCTTTGTTTTCTGGTAATTAACTTAAGGAGTGAGACTTAGAATTTTACTGCTTTTTGTATGGCCAGCAAAATTATTGTACTTGCTTTTGAAGCAGAATGCTTCATTCAGTTAATGTTGCTGCTTGTTGATTCAGGAGTTTTTGGGAAGGGCTAAAGAGATGAGTAATATCTAATGTGGAAACTGGTAACATTTAACCCAGATATCCTAAAGTTCAGTTTCTGCTGCCAGTGTTAACTGCTGAAATACTGAAGCTGCTGTTTACAGGAGTGGGAACTAAATCTACCTAAGAGTAGAGCAACAGACTTACCTTTAAGATTTTAGAAATCTAAAATGAATTGACACCTGTTGAACTATTAAAACTTGCTAGTTCTTTGAAAGAAACAATTTTATAAGTAACCTGACCACCAGACAGTTCACAGGATTAGTTGTATCTACAGTCTCCTAAGGAAAAATGTAAACAAGCTTTATGTTTGCAGTTTCTATTTGAATTTCATCAAGTTCTAAAGGAAACAAACCAATTGCTGTCCACAAGAAGCTTCCTGGAGTAGAATTTGAGAAAAAACTGGAAATGCAGGTTTCTTTACTTTTGGCTGAAAGTAAGCACTAGGCTTGAAGCACATGATCCACATGGTGCAAAGACTTTGGTTTTTAGAGTTTCTAAAAGTCGCTCTCTCCTTTTTATTGGAAATTAAAATTAAATTCAGTGTAGAGTTGTGAATCTTGACAATATCACATTGCCCCTGTAGCTGTCTTTCACTGGTTGTTACTCAAAAGTATGTCTACAGTGTAAAAAACATGGAAAGGTCATCAAATAAAATTGACATAGATGTTCACAGCCATAAAGAAAATAGAGAAGTAAATTTGGATGGAATTTTGGGGTTTCTTACAAAGATATTAGAATCCCTCCTGGGGAGGATGGTAAGCCTAGACCAAGCATGGAGCCTTAATACATCACAATTAAAGTGCTTGTGGCATTAAAACTTCCCATTTATCTGTGGGGTGCTGCCTTTATCAAGGAAGGTGCACCCCACCATATGTTTGTATCCTGTTTGGTTTATCAAGGCAACAGATGTTAACATTGCTTAATTGCAGCAATCCAAAGTATTCTCTAAAGTACAGCATAGAAAAATCACAGATAACTGATTTATAATATAAAAAACAAACTTTAAGATTCTAAGTTTTGGAATAATTAGTTCTTCATCAAGGTGCTCCATAAAACTGGAGAACTGCTCCAAGTGGAGCCTAGATTTATGAGATGGTTGTTCATAAATATTTATGAAAGTGAATTTTGTCTTAAAATAAAGGTAAATGCAAAATGCTGCAAATTTAACTTTGTTCTTGTCCTCAGATTCAGCCTCTAATATAAAGGTACAGTATCTTAATTATGGATGCCTTTTACCTTAACCTCATACCTGTGGATTTATAGATATAGGTGATTTAAGTATCCTGAGTAGAGTAATATTGTAGTGAAATTGTCAGCATGGAGACTTAGATTAGAAATGGTGATATAAATACATAAATAAATAATCACAAAGAAATGCTCAGGGCATGTTAAATGCTAACATTTATTGTGCTTGCAGTTCAAAGTGTTGCCATTTAAATACATAAGTGGTAAAGGAAACAAGCAAACAAAATCATATTTGCATCCAACAAAATCAAATTTTAGAGAAATTTGGCTTGTATTAAAAAGGTCTGGTTGAAAGATATTTCTTTCTGTAATAACTTTTGGGGGAAAGTTATTTTCTTTTAATCTTAAAATCAGAAGTCTCAAAAGATCTTTATTCAATTTATAAGGTGGGGAAGTCTCTGTTGAAGAATGTCTCCTGACTCTTTTCACCTCCACCCACCTATCTTCTACATAGGGAAAAAAAAATCACATAATCTGAAAATAGGACAGTGATTCTGATTAAGATGCTTAGTTTTGTTGATCAATGTATCTGAAAATAACTGAAATAATCTGAAACTCTTAATCATACATGGAAAATCTGGATTATAGGACATTTTCTGTGGCTGCATGCTATTATCTGGAAACTATCCCAGGCACTCTCTTGACAGAAAAACCTAATAAATTCTGAAACATGAGATCCTGTATCATCTCTTAAGGAGATAAAAAAAAAATCTTAAAAATGCTGAGAATGCTTGCATTGGAGGTTGAAGGGGGTCAGCCAAGCTTG
Organism: Ammospiza nelsoni; assembly: GCF_027579445.1. NCBI lineage: Eukaryota > Metazoa > Chordata > Aves > Passeriformes > Passerellidae > Ammospiza > Ammospiza nelsoni. The sequence continues at coordinate 4,353,457 of NC_080645.1, forward strand.
CAGAAAACCTTTTCCTGAGCAATAAAACATTGATGTGTCTCTGCAGAGCAACCACCAACAACAAAGTACGAGAGCAAGTACTGCTGGAACTCAGTTTTGTCAACTCAGACCTGCAGATCTTAAAGGAGGAATTGGAAGGACTTAATATCTCAGTAGAAGTTTATCAAAATGCAGAGTAAGTATAAAGCTAAGTGATTCAATTATTAACAGATCTTCTGTTTACCCTTGAGAACAAAATTGTTTCTAGGTGAGTGTGAATGTTGGACAGTAATCGTGTGAAAGAGCAGAGCTTGATAGGAGGAGAGCATACTTGGTGGTGGATTTGTTGACTAAGGGTTAGTCTGCATATTTGCCCTTCTCTTGGGAAATGTGTGTGCCACTGCTCCTTGGATGTGGAGTTCCTTTGAGGAGAGGAATGTTGTGAGAACTGAAAGCTCTTGGGGCTGTACTGTAAGCAGTTGGCACTTGGCAGAATTCCCACTGGAATGGGAATTTGGCTCGGGGCATTCTGGAGTGAGCAAACTTAGCCATACAGTAAAGTCTCTTCTCAAATGTGGTGCATTCAGCAGTCCCCTGGAGCTGGAGAACAGAAACACAGTGCTGATCTGATGTTTAGAGCAGCCTTGAGTGTGTGATCTTCAGTGACAGAAAAACATACATTTCTTGGCTAAAGCCGAGGAATTTTTAGTATATGAATTTGGATTTTTTCCAAGATATTTTTCTCCACTTTGAAGAACATACTAATTTTTAAATTGCAATGGATTCCTCAAGGATAAAACTTCGAAGTTAAGGAGTATTCATTGCCTGCCTAGTGAAATGATTTCTGTATCAGTTCTCTACCTTGTTCCTCCTAAAACTAAAATATTTACTATTTGATCAACAGCAGCTCAAGGTACAAATTTACATACTTCATGTGATGGGGGTATAATTTTGGGTCCCTCTTAGCACTGTTCTCACCTAGGTGTTAAACTTCCAGGTGGATTACAAGGAATTCTTAATGTAAAAGGATGAAGGGAGGTAACTTCCAACTGAATGCTGACTTGATACAAAATACCTATGCTGTAGTTTTCTCAAACAGCAACTTGTGTTAAACTTCTTACTCTCCATCCCATGGCAAACTTTGACAACTATTTGATGTGAAAATATTTTGGGGTTTTTTGGTCAGTCTTTTTTGAGATTTGGGTTTCTTGTTCAAGATTTTACTGTTCTTCATAGATGCATGTGAGCACAGAGAGCAGTTACAGCTATGGAAATGAGAGCAGGGCTCTACAAGAACTATTTCTTCTTCTAGCTAAGGAATATTAAAAATATTTGGGTTCTCAAAGAAGGATGAGCAGTAGGCAGGCAAAAGCCTTGAGGCTGGACAGCAGTATGCTTGTTATTCTCTCCTGATCCTACTTTCCCAGTCTATTTTGAATGGTGTTTTGCCTTTCTTATTCTTAAGCTCTAAATGCTATTCATGTTTATCAGCTAAAATATTCCCTGTAAGTGCTGTCCAGCCCTTAGCAGTAAGTAGCTATTAATAGTTGTTCTGCCTATTGTGCATGCAGTTGTTAACACAGGGTCACACCCATGGTTTGCTGCACTACCCTGTATTGTGTTATAACAATGTAAGGGTTGGCCCTCCCAGTGCTTGCACACATTTCTGCTTGATTGGGAAGGGTGATGCTGTTTCTTGTCAGTTCCAGAAATCCAGGATCACCTCCCTAACTGTTCAGTCCTCTCATGATTGGCTCCATGGGTGTGGCACCTTAGCTGTGGAAAAAAAAGTTAAATTCACTTTCTTTGAATGACCAATGCTGATATCTACAGGGCATGGGGATGGCACTAGAATGGATTAAATCACTAAGTTAGGATTTCTTTTCCATGTGTCTCACTTCCTTTTGAGGAAAAAGTCTTGCTATAATCTGTGGGAAAAGTGTTGAGGTTTCTTCATTTGCACCACTTGAAATGGTGTTTTGGCTCTGTATCCTGGAAGTCCTTTTCAAGCTAGCAGAGCCACTTTCTGCATCATGAAGGACTCTTGCTCTGCTTAGGAAGCTGCATTCCTACTGCCACTCTCTAAAGATGGAATTTTCACCAGTAAGAAAGTTGATTTTGCTGACAAGGACATAAATGAACATGGGATTTTGTAGTTGGTAATGGAGTGCTCTAAACAATGGTTAGACAAAAGGCTGTTTTCAGGAACAATGAAAATATTAGATGAACTTTATAGTTGCTTGATACTGATCTGTTCAATCTACACAACCAGCTATGTATCTGGAAGCAATTCTGACATTTTTTAAAGTCAGCTCTCATCCTTATTGCCCTGTGATATTCCAGAGGCTGACTTGTCTGGAGGTTAACACCCAGCATTGTCTAGAAATGAAGCAATTCTTGGACTTGCTACCTCTGGCCCTTTCTCTGTGAAAGCTGGTGCACTTTGGCCCTGCTTCTCCCTGTGCTGCACACATAAATAATCACTACATACAAAACCATTGGTAACCTGTAAAATACTGATTATAACTGCTGATACATAGCAAGGCTCTTACTGTGGCAGATCTCCTTGCTGCTGTGGAGCTAAATTGCAGTGAGGCAGCCTTTGAGAGTCTCCTTTCCTTTGCCTGGAGGAAAAATAGGCTTAAATAATAGAGAAAAAAAATCAAAGTGCAGGCAAGTAGCTTTCTTCATTCTCTTCTTGAGAAGTACAGGCCATTAGGCAGGTTTTCTTGTGCAGGGAGGAACTGTATACTTTTCTCTTTACTCCATCAATGTATGAACTTCTGTCATCAAATAAAACAAAAGTAATTATAACAGAAGCAGAAAAAAAAAGTTGTGAATCTTTTTGCCTTTTTTTCCATAGAGAGACTTTCAGTATTCCCCTGGTACCTCTTGGCCTGAAGGAAACCAAAGATGTAGACTTTACACTCCCCCTCAAGGTGAGTTTTACACACACGTTTCAGAATGAATGGTTAACAGGAATAACTTCCATTTCAGATTTGTTTAAAGAAACAGAAGAAATTCAGGTACAAATTATTTTTTGTTTTGCCCTAAGATCAAGATCATGACATGTTAAAAATTAACTACCACTGATTTGCATCATTGCTCTTACCTAATTAGGACAAGAAGTCCAAAAATGTTATAAGAAATTCCATTTTGAAGACAGAGTTAAACCAAAGAATAAAGATTCCTTCCATGGTTTTGTTTCTAATAATGGTATTGATTACTGATGTAAGTGTGAGAGGAAGTGGTAATGAAGGTTTTACTCAGCATAATGTAGTGATACACCAGTTTACACTAGAATAGCTCTGTTGGGAAGCAGTGTTGCAGCATTAACTCTGCTTGTTTGTTGTCTGATGTACTTTGCTGACTGTTAGAACCATCCTCTGTATTTTCTGTACTTCTGTGTATTGTGCAATACAGATTTTAATCTCACAGTAAACCACCTTGTATCACTGTAGCATTTGTGTCTATTTTTACTTCTGTGGGTTAAATTCCATGGTCAGATCATGGTACCACTTCATGTCATTGCAGCTTTGTTATTTTAAGTGGAATTGCCCTAGTGGAGCTCACAAAAAGTTGTCAGTCTCTTTCTGTTAACAAGGTTTATGGTCACTTGATCCCCTTGTCATTTTAGATAACAGAGTTTGTTTGTCCCTTTCAAAACTACTGAGTGTTGTTGTTTTAAAACCAATTGGAGCTAATGTAGCAGATGTTTGGTTCCTTTACACCACAGTGAAATCTAAGATACTAAATCCTAATCCTGCTGTTTTACTGTAGTCTCATTGTTACATGTTCACTGAAAGGGAGTAGGCACTGTTCAAATCACAACTGAATCCATTTCCTACTCTTTGGAACTGCAGAAAAACCAGTTTAGGCTAATTTTAGATATTCTAATTTTTTAGCTTTTTTTTTTTTTCCTTTTAGGACTTTATTCAGGAACATTATAGTCAAGACAGTTCAGAGTATGAAGATGAGATAGCAGATCTCATGGATCTGAGACAAGTAAGTTCAACTATGGTATTCTAGGAGGTCTTTTAATATACAGTGGTAAATAACATTTGTATGGAATCAAAATACATAATTTTTACTTAGAACTTACTGTACTCCAATTCACTTCATTTCTGAGACATGGTGCATAAATGGCCATCGTCCAAGAGCTTTATAATCTGAGCAAAGAAAGAGTGAAGAAACAGATGAAGTTATGCAAAGTGATTGAGCTATTAATGTAACTTTGTAAATTTTGTTATCCAAGACTGTTTTTTATTTTAAAGTATATCAAATTTAGCAGGGAGAGTGTTAAAGTGGATTAACCTGGCAAAATTCTGTAGTGGAATGGTGGGTATTTCTGACTATTGTTTGTTTCCTGTGCTATGCTACAAACATAAGCCTTCTCTAGCTTCCATAAAATACCTACAATCTTTATTTAATTAACTTTGAGACTTGCCAAACATATTCTGTTTGCTTTTTTAAAGGTTGTGTGCTACTTGTGTGCAGCTGAAAAACATTTGGCGTGAATCCATATGGCTTTAAGCTTTCTCTTCTCAGATTCCACACATTTCTATGATATGCAGAAGTCCAAAGGAAGCAGAGCTTTATCCCTGGGGTTTCAGCATCCACCCTGTAACTCAATTTTAATCTGTTGTCTTTCAAGGCCTGCCGCACTCCTAGCAGAGATGAAGCTGGCATTGAGATGTTGATAAGCTATTTCCTGCAACTTGGTTATGTAGAAAACAGATTTTTCCCACCCACCAGGCACATTGGAGTTTTATTTACATGGTAAGTGTGTAGTTCATGTTTCTTTTTAGTACTTTTTTTCCTCCAGAACATTGGTTAATCATGAACTGTCTTTAATCTGAAGTCTGTCAGTCTGTGTCTCCTCTTGAATCCCTGCAGTGTGTGTTGTCAATTTTTTTCTTTTATTTTCTTTCTTTTTAAGTTAAGACTAAACCTGCATACAGTACACTCTTTACATGCTTAGAGTGAAACCATTGGCTAGATTATGATTTGGGCTACAGGTTAGCACAAGGGAGAAAGAGAGGAAATAATCTTCATTTTGGACAGCTACAGATGTTTCCAAATTCTGAACCTAGGTATACAAAGTGAGGACAAGGAATGGGGTCAGACCTTAATCCCTCTCCTTCAATTTGTTAAGAAGACCACTTGGGCCAGAAAAGAGAAAGGAACAACTTATTTTTTATAAGGGAGTATTTACTATATCTGTGAGCAAAATTTGACTCTGAATTCAAAATTTTTTTGATGAAAAAAGATGACTACCATGTAGCCAAGAGGAACTGTTACATTTCTAGTGAGAATTGTAAATAGAAGTTTTAACACAAGCAGTAGAGGATGTGACCATGCCAGTTGATCTTTGGCAGCACCTGTGGGAGAGTGTAGCAGCACATATGGATACTGCTCAGTCTGCTCTCCACCTCTGTGATGTTTTTGGGCACTTCTCAGTTAAATGTAATGAGCTTATGGAGGCACTGCTCTAAAACCTGCTGAAAACTCTCTCAAATAAAGCTGTTGCCTGCCTTGGTTAATTATGTGGATTGTCCTTGCAGAACATAATGGTGTTTCTGTTCCCCTTCATTTTCACTGTAGCAGAACAGTTAATAATTCCACTGTTCAGTCAGAAAAACAGAATGAAAGTGCGTGCTTTTTTTGCAATGGACTCTGCTAATCTTAACACTTCTAATATTTGTTTCCCAAGGTATGATTCCTTCACAGGTGTCCCAGTGTGTCAGCAAAACCTGTTGCTTGAAAAAGCCAGTGTTTTATTCAACATTGGAGCTCTCTACACACAGATTGGAACAAGGTGCAATCGTCAGACCCAGGCTGGACTTGAAAATGCTGTTGATGCTTTTCAGAAAGCTGCAGGTACATATCTTAAAATAATGGAAAGGTCTTCATGCAAATGTCCCCAGTCTCATTCTGGTATCATAGAGATTTCTGCATTTCCTACTGGCCTGATTACACAGACAAGGAGGAACAGGGACATTCAAGAAGCCCAGGGAAGAGCTCAGATGAAGCTTTAAAACCTGGAAGTGCAGTCTGAACGTGCAGATAAGATACTGAATGCTGTGGTTAATGATTATTGAGCTGCAGTTCAAAGGTCAGAGTTACTGCAGTGGCATTAACTGCTTCATTCCTTGTTTCACTGGCATACCTGCTTCTACCTCAGTGATAGCACCTTGGTGTCAAATCTGTGCAGGAGGCAGTTGACAGGTTTGATAAAAACCCTTAAGTCTAGTTATCCATATGAGGGTCTTAAAAATTAATCTTACTTTTTCCTCTGGTGAAAGTTGCAGTTCACTGGAAGTTGACTGTTTTCCATGCATACCATGTATGGAAACATTTCCATACCTGAAACATAAACATTTTCATACCTGTTTTCCATAGATTCCAAAGGCAATCAGGTTCAAAATAAAGTCTGTCCCAAGCAAGGAGAATAGAAATTCCAATAAAGGGAATCCTTTTCCTTGAATTAACACATTATAAAGTCTTTTGTTTTCTTTGGGGACTTTTAAATAGATTTTCTGATTTGATTTGTAAGTATCCTCTGTTCTACACATAATATTTAAAGACATGTCCTTTGTAATTAAGATGTACTGTAGGATTTATTTCTGCACTAACATCTGTGACTATTGATTTGCACTGTATGCCTTAGTTTGCACTTAGCCTTATCAACTAAAAGCTGTGGAGCACAGAGTTGAATTTTCATAAATCCCTTCCTTTGAATACACAGCTATTAAAAAAATTAGTATTTCTTCATGCATATTTAAAATAAATAAATCAATTATTTTTCAACCTTTCTGTTTAATCTAAAAGAAATTTCAATATTTAGGAAATTTCTCCATTTTACTGGTTAATTTTGTAAATAAAAATATATAAATTCAAATAATAAAAATAAATAAATTTTAAAAATCACTGCTTTTCACTTTAACATGTTTGCAGAACAGAATTATTGCAAAACTGGAAAGGTGCTATTTGCTAGCACAGTTACCTTTGCAGGGCCCCAAAGCAGCATGCTCAGGAGGCATTTCATTGTACCTGTGCATGGTGCTGTAACACTTCATTGTGTTGGCAGGGGCAGGATACACAGTCTGTGTTAACTGTTTCCCTGTGCTGAATGGATGATGTTACACAGAATTTATCCTCAGCATAAGCAGAAATATGTTGAGAAAGGAAAAAAAAAACAAACAAACATTTTTTTTCCTCCTATACTTTCAGTCCCTTTCAGTAGGGCACTCCATCTGTACTTAGTATATGCCTGGTAAATTTGGGAGTAATTTTCTTAGTGCAAAAGGTAGAGATAGCCACGTTTCAAATTTGTTTAATGGCGTATTAAAAATTCAGATATGAGTGTAAGATGGAAAATCAAAAATCACAGACACTGTTCAGTGGGTAAATACAGCACAACATGGCCAGAACTGAGTGTGGTGGGAAGAAGTCAGGCTACAGAAACTGTTACACCTCTGCAGGCCTGTCAGCATTAGCAAGGCAGGAGAAGTCACCGAACCAGTCTGATGGGATGCCTGCTGAGGGTTATGCTCCCATCCATGAAACTGTTACTCAGTATTGCACTACAGTTAGTGTTTGTTTCAGATTTGATAAATGATAGAAATTACTGATGTTTTGGTGGAACCAAATGTCTAGAGAACTTTTAACCTGAAGGCAGTGCCCTCAAAACTTGCAGTTTCTGTTGCTCCTCAGCAGTGTAATTTTGACAGTTGTACTTGGGGATGGTTGATGACAATGCAAAGCAAAATCTGTAGGTCAGTCTAACTTCTTATGCACCAAGAATTCCTTCAGATTGCTGTAGTGCAATACTAGAAAATATTCTTTAAATCCTAATTGTTATGGTGAATATTAGAATTAAGTTCACTTGTTTATCTTTGTAATGCTGACATAACCATTTTGTAATTGCAGGAGTTCTAAGCTACTTAAAGGAGACCTTTACTCACACACCAAGTTATGACATGAGCCCAGCTATGCTGAGTGTACTGGTAAAAATGATGCTTGCACAAGCTCAGGAGTGTGTGTTTGAGCAGATTGGCCTTTCTGGAATACGGAATGAGTTTTTCACACTGGTAAAAATGACACAGGAAGTTGCCAAGGTAAAATATGGGACTTTAAATCTAGTCTGTAAAATAAGTGTTTACAGTGCTGTCTCATTGCCTACAGCTTTTAGCAATATTAACTATTATTATATAATATTATACATAATGTATATACTATTATCATTATTATATGTGTACTCTTATATATAATATTAATATTTATTAAATTTAAATGTTAACAACCATTACTGGAAACCAAAATAACATGGGGCAGCTCACAAAATACAGTTAAAAGCACAACCTTTCAGAAGAGTAAAATGTGAACAAAATTTAGATATTATTCTAGAGTTGTTACAATTTATTTAATTCATAATTCATGGAGATTAACAGAAATAGGCAGTGAACTTGCTGAAGGTTTTTAACAAGCTATTTATGTTGGTTTTTCAAACAGTAGAGATTTTATCCACAGAACTACATACAAAAGGTTACAGGATATTTGTGTGGTTCCCTGTTAAGTATTGAACACAACCTGTCTTGTTTCCCAGCTGCTGAAGGATATAGAAACTTAAAAATCTTTTGGATTAATCCAAAAGAAGAGCTAAATTGTAACTGAGGGAGTGACCTTGACAGAGTCAGATTGGTACCTGCAGAGCTGTTTTGGGACTTGGCAGAAAAGGGTGAGGTGGTCTTGTCCCAGGAGGTAGTGTTAATATTTGATTGAGATATGTACTAAAAAATAAGTGTGCCATGAGGATATTCCTGTGCTTTCTCAGTTATTTCACAGTAGCAGATATAAAAGTGGTTCCATACAAGAAAAAGGCAAAGTCTTTCATCCCAACCCTGCAAAGCCTCTGTGATTTATCTGTAGGATTGATCAGCTGCAGGGGAAAGATTTTTTTATTCTTTTGATCCATTAAATCAGCATTCACTGCTTGAAAAACTATTTTATTTCCTCTGTGTAAAAAATAATATCCCAGTTTTAACTGGACCACACCAACTTCAGGCTATGTTTGACTCCACAGTTTGAAAGTGTAGCACAACAGTACTGTTTGAAAATGCTTCACTCTTTTTTTCAACTGAACTAATGAGATATATTTATAAATTAAGACCTGTTTATTTTATGGTGTTTTTATTTAACTATGAAGCCATATAATATGACTGACTTAGTCCATCTGTTCTTGTACAAAATTGATTTACCTTTCTTGTGAGGGAAAAATCAGAGAAGACATTTCGACTTTTTCTCCAAACTTAATTCCAACCCATCCTAACCATACTTTCCCCTTCTTTAAAGTGATTGTATATGAAATTATCTTAAGCCTGAATATGATATCCCTTACTTGGGTTCCTAATACCTCATATTAAGTTCTAATACTTCCATTATTTGCCTTTTTTCAGGTGGGAGAGGTTTACATGCTGGTCAACACTGCAATGAATCAGGAACCAGTGAAAGAGAATATTCCCTATTCCTGGTCTAAGCTGGCACAGATAAAGTCAGACCATTACAAAGCTCTGGCACATTACTTCACTGCCACCCTTCTGTGTGACCATGAATGTAAGAATCATACTTCTTTATATGTTCTTATAAATAAATAATAAACACACCATCAGTTATCATTTGGTCTGTGAATAAGTTTTGGAGGCAATAACTTTGGTGCTTTAATATTAAATTATGTTAAATTGTGGTCATTTTCCCCACTCAAATATGAGGCCATGCTCTTTTTGTCTTTTGAGAAAAATGTGAACATTCAGTAAACTGCCTTTGACAGAAACAAAAGAAAAGTCTTATATCCATTATATGCTACTAAATAGTTTAGATTTTATCAATATGTTTTGGCATGTAAGTATTACTTGCATATTGTAGATTATAAAAACTTGAAATTTATGTATTTATGTGTTTATTACACATATGTAAGTTTTACTGCATTGGGAGAGAATGTAGTAATAATTCTCAATAATAATTCACAATAATGCACCTAAAGGAACAGGGGACCAAGAGAAGTGTATGATTAATGTTTTTTATCCATGATTACAGTGCAGCCTGGTGATGATGAAGATCAGCAGGAGAAAGCCTTGTCCCAGCTGTATGACTGTGTGCCTGAAGGGCTGATGCTTCTTGATGTTCTAAAGGACAAAGTCCAGAGAAAACAATTAGGTAAGTGCCACTTTCACACAGCTAGTGGCTCCAGTTTGAAAATGACCTGGTGTTCATTGTGTGGATGACCAGCAGAGGTTTTTAATGTTTGCAGGGAAAGCACATGTGCGCAAAGCCATCGTTTACCACGAGGAAGCTCTCAGAGTCTGTGGGCTCTGCAAAAAGCTTCGCAACATTGAGGTTCTCCAGGAGGTCCTGACAGCTGCACATAAACGTTCCCTGCTCAAATATGCTCAGCAGGAGACAGAAGATGATTTCCTCAGTCTCATTCAGGCTCCAGATATACTCTGTAAGTGTGCACAGCCAGAACAGAAATAATGTAGAATATGTACTGTACATTTGTAGAGTTCCGGTCATAGTTGAGATGAACACAATCCAAAGCAACATTCCATTTTCAGAAGGCCTCAAACCTGTTTTTATTGTAGCATGGATGCTTTTTATACATTCTTACAAACTCATAAGTCTACACTTTACTCAGTGGTCAGGAGAGACAAAGTGCTCATTGGCATAGGCAGTTGCAGGTTTCTCTTATTTATCCTTCTTTCTTTCTTGGTTTCTGTGTCAATGAACTTGGTAGGAAATTCTTTCAGGGGTACACATGGATTCTCTTATCAGACTTCTGTGGCTCACAGAAGTCCCTGTAAAATCTCTTCCACAAGTTCTGATTCCTTACATGTTTTCTCAGTCACAGGTCAATATTTTGATCAGTATATGATTTTGTTAGAACTGTTTTACAGTATTTCTGTCTCTAGGAACATTGTTTTTTTGGGGTAGATCACACTGGTGGTTAGTTAGAATCCAGCTTTTTTTGGTGACTATCTTGTGAGCTAGAAAAAATGGGAAAACTTGAAAAGTTAAAATTATTTGGGGGAAAACTACAGTAACTGTTTCTTGAGCCCAACTCTTGTACTACACTGGGTAGTTAACTCAGTTCAACTGCTATTTTTTTTTCTACCTTAGTCCAGCTCATACAACTCTTTCTTCTTTGGATGCAGTAAGAAACTATGAGTGCTGGTTTTAAAACCTTCTCAAAAAAATAAAATAAAGATGGGAATAGCATAATTTTGTTATGTTTGAATTAGCATAATTAAGATGGATTTTTTTTAAGCTTTTCATATTGATACAGTGAGCTCTGAAGATGTTTTTAAGGCAGTTCTGATATCTAACGAACTTCCACAAAAATTAGTTTTTCCACAGCCCTGTAAGAATTTAGGACAAATTCCTATCTAGCTTGGAATGGAATAAAAATAATTTTTTGTCTTTTAACTAATACTTAAAAGAAATCTAATTTTGTTTTCTTTTTATTTCAGCTAAAACAGAACATAAAATAGAAACAATTGCTCCTCAGTTTTCCAAGGTGAAAGTGAAAGACTTCTTTCACAAGCTGGTATGTAACACACTGATGCTGACCAACCTCTGCCCTTTTGATAGCACCTATAAATTCACTATAACCTGAGGGAAGGGACACATGTATTTTAGCCTGAAAAAATGATCCTGTAGTAATTGATTTTTCAGAAGCTATTGGAGAAATCACTCCTAGCTTTAGAGGCATAAGTCAGCTTGAGAGAAGGAAAGAATAGAAGTGCCATTTCTACATGGCTTGTACAACATTCAGTCTTGAAAACTTTCATAAAAGTCCCATGAAGTCCCAACAGATAATTGCACACAACTTAAGGGGAGGGAGAGATACCTAGTGTGTGGAGACAGGCAGGCAGAATGTGTCACTTGCATGTGACACAGCCAGTCTTTCAGGTGGCTCTGTGTGTGTCAGTGAGCAAAAGGAACTGGGAATAGGATCAGAATATGCAAGGTTTCATGAATCAGTTTATCTCCTCTGAAATGAGTAATACAGGACCTTCTTACAGCCTATGCAGCCAGAAGATTCTGCACACCTTAGAGATCCTGAACAACTTGGCTTTATCCCAGTCTGTCTGAAGTATCAACTGAACAGTCAAGAAATCCCTTTGCATTTCCAGGGAATTAGCTGGGAGTTAACCTGACTAAAACCTACAATAGATGAGTTTGAAGCATTGTGACTTAAAAACCCAGAAATGCTGACTTACAAGTGACAGTAAAGCACAATGTGCCTGCTTTGTGCTCCCTGCAGGGCCCACTGACAGTGTTCTCAGCCAAGCAGAGGTGGACAGCCCCAAGGACCATCTGCCTCCACCATGAAGCAGGAGAGCTTGGATTCAGTCTGAAAGGAGGTTCACCAGTACAGATTTATTGTCTTGATCCAGCTTGTCCTGCAGCAGTAAGTATGCTGGTGTGATATGAGCAATTTCTCTGCAGATTAGCATGAAAATGTACCTTTAGCTAGTTCATACCCATGGATATATTGAGTCCTTTACATTAGGATAGTAAATTCTTATAATCTCAATGCATTTTAAGTGCTATATATGTTGTAGATTGTTAAAGTACCCATATCCCCAATATCACATGAAACTAGAGTTGATTTCTTTCTCTGTTCATTCTTCAAAAGTCACAAATAATAAAAGCAAATGTTACTTCCTGTCTTATTCAGGAGGTTAGAAGGGATAAATACTTTAAAAGATAGCATCAAGAATAAGGATCAGGAAGGTAATGCAAGGTATAGTGTTTGCCTAAGGAAAGAAGGGTAAGAATATTTTATTGGCTTGTAATGTGGTTCTTTCAGGGAAAATCCAAAGGGATAAAGCAGCATGCAGTGAAAAGCAGTTCACTTATAGAAAAGGCAGAAGTAACCACAGAAATACAGATAAAAATAATGAAGAAAAAGAATTACACACTGCAGGAAATGACAATAGCATAGCAAAGCCCAGGGTTCATTTACTTAAGGAGAAAAATAAAAAGAACATAAAAACAGCCAACATTTGAGTATACCAGAATCACATCAGTGGTAACTCCAGAGGTAGGTTGTGTACTTGAGAAAGTTGCACATGTGTAGCTAGAGAATGTGTTTGTAGCATCTAAGAGTGAAATGCCTTTGGGGCAGATACTCTGTGATAACAAAAACATTTTACATGTCTTTATAATCCTGGAAAATAACCTGTGCCCAATTTTTTTGACAGTCAGCAGGCCTAAAAGAAGGTGACTACATTGTATCAGTTGGTGGGGTGGATTGCAAGTGGCTTGGTGTCAGTGAAGTGCTGGAAAAACTGAAAAGTGTGGGAAAGCAGCCCGTGGAGATGGAGGTTATCAGTTGCCAGGATACAGCAGCATCTTTGGTATGTAATGAGGCAAACTGGCAGGTTTGATATGCTGGAGTTGTGTCACTTGCCTGCCTTCAGTTCCTGGTTAATGTTTACTTTCCTGTACTCAGATATCCCACTCAGCCTGGGAATATATAATGTTCAGTTTCAAACCATTTGTTTAAACCATTGTGACCTAGCAAGCTAAAGCAGCCTGGCTGCATAAGAATGGGATGGAATTTTTTGCAGTGCAGCTACTTAGATTAATTGCATGAAAATTTTGAATACCTAGTTTATTTCCCCTAACTTGTCCCAGAGGATGAAGGCATTACTCTCTTCAGCAGTGGAAAAACCACAACGAAAAACAACAATGGAAGGAAATAGAACAACCAAGACCACGTGTTTATTTTCTATGCACTGTTATTCTAAATGATCTGTGACTTTTAGATGATGGACTATCATTTTTTTTTTTTTTTTGTGAACTTTTAACTGTCCAGTCAGTTATAAAGTTATTATAGAAGCTTTAGACCAAGGGAAAGTCATCACAAGATTAAAAAGTATTAAGCTCTAAATAACTTAATAGTTGTGTGAAAGAACCTGTAGTTCAGCTAAATCCACTGCTTCATGCCTTTAACATTCCCTGGCAAGATTAGACACTCAAGTAATGTTGCCTGAGAAGCTGTTAAGGTGCCCCAGCTGCTGTTAGGTTTTCTTGTTTTGTTAAAATTGGTTTTCCTTATTGAAAATAAGGAATTGTGCATCTGCCATTCCAAGCTGCAACTCAAAGGCTAGGATATAAGCAAATTGTTTCAGGGCAAAGCTAAGAGAAGACAGAGAAGGCTGTCTCTGTCAGGTATCCCAGGAGAATGTCACACAGGACCTCCTGTAGTTGTGATCAGTATAGAACCTGTCCAGAGAGGTTCTACTTCACATCTGTGCAGGAATTGCACACTTGAGCTTTGTAGGGAGGTTTCTGTGTATATTAAATAGTTATGCTAGAAGCCAGTAAATATTAACAACCCAAGGAAAGATTGACAAGCTCCTTTGTGCTTTGCAGAGCATACCTTTGACTGTACATGTGCACAGGCCCAGGGTGACAGCACTCTGAAGGGCCTCGTGCTCAGCAATGTCATTAGCACAGAAAGCTTGCTGCAGGCTGCCCTGGAAAACTGTTTGCACAGTAACCTTTTGTTATTCCCAAAATTTTGACCCATTTTGGATGAGTGATTCTTACAATGCTTCTCTTTTTCCCACAGCATAGCAAGAGTGCAACTTACTCCATGGGAATGCAGAAGACATACTCCTTAATCTGTTTAGCCATGGACGAGGATAAAATTGATCAGACCAAGAAAGCCCCACTAAAACTTCCTTTTCTAAGCTGGGGAACTAAAAACAGACAGAAAGCTGCAAGTACACTCTGCCTTCCTTCAGCTGTGGCTGGAAGTTCTCAGACTAAGAAGAAACTTTCTCCCTTCACACTTTTCAATACAGAAAGTTCATTGTACTGAATCTTCCAGAAGTATCTGTTAATGTGACTTCTGTTTAAAATGTAAAAATATTGATCAATTTTATCTTCACATATGTATGTATAAACCCAGACAAATACTGGTGACTTCATTTGCTGTGCATTGAGCCACTTGTGGTGAGAAGCTGGCAGAAAATGTAAAACTGAAGTATTTGAAGGTTAGAATGAAGTCCTTTGGGAGGTATGCAATAACAAGATGTAGATTCTAGAATTGCTTACATGAAGACTGGAGTCCTTTGGGGTTTCGAAATACAGTTATGACTGATTTTTCATAAAAATAGTCATAACTATGCTAGATGGGAGTTATTTATTACAAACTTGATGCTGAATGCAAAATAATAAGGGGACATGTTAGAGAATGATTTTGCTCTTAAAGTTAAGAGTCAATAATAAATCATTTAACATTACTTTGAAAAACTATCTTAACAAAGCACAGGTGAGAGGAAATACTATTATTCAGAGAAACAAGTCTTGTGCCAAGGAGCAGTGTCATAGAGTTGTGTTTTTATGCAGAGGTGCTTCCTCAGAGTACTAGGTGTAGCCTACTGAACAGGTCATTTAGTTCTGGAAGAAAATTACAAAGCTTAAGGTCTTTTGAACTCCAAAAGGCTTTTACTCTCTTCTTTTTCTGATTTAGGTAACATTTTAAATGCCTGTTGATTCAGTTGTTAAAAACAGGCTTTATTCCAAATGTTATTTAACTTACTTACCTTAAGACTTTTATCTCACTTGTCTTGATAAAATGGATAGCTGTGAAACAAATCTCAAAATGGACATATTATAATATATTGATTCAAGGGCACATAAATTGCAGTGGTGCTTTAAAATATGATAAAGGAAGTGCTTGTGCTAAGTGGCAGGATATTTATTTACTATCACATCAAGCAAAAAAAATCTTCTGCCCTTGGAAAAATTAATGAGCAAGCTATATCTAGAGTAAGGAGGGGGACAAAAATAACTGGTGAGCATTTCTTTAAGATTCTTCTGTTTCCTTAAATTAATTGAAAATTGCTAACACTGTAGTGTTAGTTAACTTTGCCATCTACAGAGTAGATAGATACTTAAAATTTACACAAAAATCTGCATCTTGCTGTAAACTTTTTAGTTGTCATTTATTTTTAATTTCTTATGTAGTAGGTGTAAATATCTTGATGACCCTTATTTAAGAATAAAAATCAGATGCTGCCATTTACTAGTAGCTTTTTAATTCTGCTTCAGTTTGGATGATAAAGCATAATTTACAGGTTTTTGCTATTTACTGTTGCCATACTTCTTGTTCCTCTAATGTTGCTTACAGAGATCTAAGAAACTTTTCTTAAAGGTTGTATTGTGCAATATCAACTAAGAGTTAAAAACCAGCTTCTTTACAAAGAGTGTAAACATATTTCTAGTTTCCCTGTAAAGGTTACATGAAAAATAAGCTGTAAATTCCTTGTGACTTGCCTATCCTCAGCAGTTACTCTTTAGGTGTGTTGGTAGTAGTGCTCCTTTTACACACACAGGCAGCAGCAGGCAGCCCCTGATCTGCACAGCCCTGCCTCACACTATTCCATACAGATGAGGTTTACTGTGCCTGGGTGCTGAAATTGCTATCCAAGTACCCAAGCCTTTAGCAAAGTCACAGCAGTCACCCTTGCAGCTCTTCATTTCTCCTAAACCACTATCATAGTCTTCCTGGAAGTACTTTCCCTCTTAACTCCTGAATAATTGTGTTTCCCTTCCCATCATCATACTCACCTTGGCTTTTAAAATTTAAAACACACCCCAAAATTCAAGCAAAAATGTGGACATCTCAGGTACCAGACAAATACTCTTAGTTTTCTGTTCTACACTGAGTGGCAGCCAACAGCTAACTCAACCAGAAAGGAGTGAGTGCTTTATGTTCTTGCTCAGGCTACAGGAATTAATTTTTGTAGCAAGTGTCTACCACAAGGATGTGTGAGGCCCTAAAAACAAAGGTTAGCAATGGATTAGTAGCACAGCCTGTAACCCCATTAATGTTAATTGTTACTCCTTCAGCTGAACTGCATTTAATGCACTGAGCTTTTCCATAGGGAAAAGGTGTTTGTCTTGCAACACAACAGCCTTCAGGTGTGAAATCCACTCTTCACAGCAAAGTGACAAAACTGTAGAGGAGTAAAATCTGAGCAAACTCACGTATAAGGAAGCTTAAAGTACTCCTTGGTTGCCTGAAAAAAAAAAGTAGTATCTTTTCCTGTACTTTTGGAAATTCTGATGTTTATTATTCACTAAATTAAATATTTATGTCCTGAGTTACAGACAAATTTTCATCCCAAGTACAGAATCAATACAAATATCAGGTCCACCTGCTGTCCATGCTAACCATGTGTATAAGAGAGGATTTTCAGAGATGCCAAGGCTCCCACAGCAGGGAGTGGAAAATCCTCAGCTGCCTTCCTGCTGTGGTCCAAACTCCCAAATGGTGTGAGAGATGCTTTTCACCCCCCTCCTCAAGGCAAAAGGCAATTTTACCCTTAGAAAATAGGGTAAGAATATAACTTAAAATGTAAGATACCAGGAAAACCAATCCTCTTTACAAGTAATTTTCAAAATATTAATACTGGAAGAGTGGTACGAATTAGTAATCTTGTTCAAAGCTTCCCATATTATTTTATTTGTAAGATATATAATAGTATAATTAACATAGTAGAAGTTGTAATTTATCAAAATATTTTGCAATTTATTATTAGTATGCCAACATATATTCAGAAGGACAACATAAATTAACCAATATTTTGGATATCAGACACATGAAAATAAATTTTTAGTGCCTTATGAACTGGAGGGGTGACCAGAGAAGTCCATTAGTGTGAAGCAAATGTGTTTTCCAGTAGGACTTTCCAAAGGAACTACTAATGATAAATTAAAAATGTTACAAAAATGTTACAAATAGATTTACAAAATCTATTTGTAAAGAGGATTGGTTTTCCTAACATCTTGCATTTTAAGTTATATTCTTATCCTGTTTTCTAAGGGTAAAATTGCCTTTTCCCTTTAGCAGGTGTGTGAAAAGCATCTCTCAAGCAATATATGCTATCTTTTTAAACACATGCAACATATTTCCAGTTACTGAGAAGTTACTATGCACATATTCATATGGTGTTTTTTTCTGGAAGACCAAAGTAAGCAAGCAGATTGCTCTTCCATTTTGTAACACTGATGCTGAAAAAGACAGCTTGCTTGGTTTTTATTTGTTCCAGATAGATGCAAAATACAGACTTCTTTCCAAGGCAATTTACACAGGTTAATCTATATGAACAGAGCAAATGTCAAAAAGAAGCATCAGAGGCCAGTTGCTGCTAGCCATGATTACAGAAATCAGCATAACATGTGATTATTAAAACGAAAATGTTACAATTCAGAAGAAAAATTTTAAGTTTTTGTTTTGTAAAGTACCACTGGACGTGCACGTCAGGAATGCAGAAAAGTATAAATCTGTTGTGCTCCTGTCTGTCCGACTGCCTGCTCCAGCTGCTGGCTGTCCGCGTTGCAGAGGCGGTGGATGCTCCCGAAGCGCTGCAGCAGGAGCAGAGCTTTAGTTCTGCCCACGCCGGGGATGCGCTGCAGCGCCTGCAGCACCGCGGGCTCTGCGGGCCGGGCGCGCTGCCGGCCCACGAACGGGTTGGAGCCACGGTCCCGGCTCTGCTCCCGCACCTGCCAACAGAGAGAGCCGTCAGCGACACCAGCGCTCCCGCACAGCCCTGCGGCCAGAGAGAGCTGTCAGCGACACCAGCGCTCCCACACAGCCCTGCGGCCAGAGAGAGCTGTCAGCGACACCCAGCACTTCCACACAGCCCTGCGGCCAGAGCTGTCAGCGACACCCAGTGCTCCCACACAGCCCTGCGGCCAGAGCTGTCAGCGACACCAGCGCTCCTGCACGGCCCTGCGGCCAGAGAGAGCTGTCAGCGACACCCAGCGCTCCCACACAGCCCTGCGGCCAGAGCTGTCAGCGACACCCAGCGCTCCCACACAGCCCTGCGGCCAGAGAGAGCTGTCAGCGACACCCAGCACTTCCACACAGCCCTGCGGCCAGAGAGAGCTGTCAGCGACACCCAGTGCTCCCACACAGCCCTGCGGCCAGAGAGAGCTGTCAGCGACACCCAGCACTCCCGCACAGCCCTGCGGCCACAGAGAGCTGTCAGCGACACCAGCGCTCCCGCACGGCCCTGCGGCCACAGAGAGCTGTCAGTGACACCCAGCGCTCCCGCACGGCCCTGCGGCCACAGAGAGCTGTCAGCCACCCAGCGCTCCTGCTCCTCCTCGCTCGGCTTCATCTCTCAGCATTCAGTGCAGCCGCCAGGAAGGTGTAAATACAAACTCCCTCCTTTAGGTGTGCTCCCTTACGGGATGCGGTTCGACAAAACCTTACTAGGAAACCTGGCACAAACCCATTTTATGACAAATCCTTCCCTTAGGATCTTTTCTCCTGAGAAGCCGAGAGGCCTCAAAAATGAAATGTAAACAATAATTATCTGCTGCTGTGGAATGCAACAGGTGCATCTGTGATTGGTCTCATGTGGTTGTTTGTAATTAATGGCCAATCACAATCAGCTGGCTCAGACTGTATGGTCAGTCACAAGATTTTCCTTTCCCCGCCTTCTGATGAAATCCTTTCTTCTATTATTTTAGTGTAGTTTTAATATATCATTTTAATATAATATATATATCATAAAATAATAAATCAGCCTTCTGAAACATGGAGTCAAGATTGTCATCTCTTCCGTCATCCTGGGACCCCTGTGAACACCACCACAGAAACCAACAATTCCTTAATAGCAACAACAAAAGAAAACAATTGTTCTTGTCACCTTTTGGATGCAGTCAGAGAAAGGGTAAAAATAAACAATTTAAAAACAGCTTCCCTAGCCTTAGAGAAAGCCAAGTCTCAAGTTGATTTTGACAGTGACATTCGCCTAATGCCACCTAGTGGGCACCTCATACAAGATTTCATTAAAAAAATCCAGGATCATATTCTTCAGCCTTTTTTCTTTGTTCCCAATGAGCATTCTTTCCATTTAACTCTACTACTGTATCACTGTTGCAGAAGATTTATTCCTTACATTCAAATGATGTTGTACTCCTATGTATAAGATCTGTGTATTCTCTCTGAAATGATCACTGGGGGGATCTACCTGCTTTGCTATACATCTCATATTTTAATATACCACAGAAACTTACCTGCTTTGCTATACATCTCATATTTTAATATACCACAGAAACTTACTAGTTGAATAATAAGCTGAGAAGCTTCTCCTTGATTTGCCACAGGAAGCAACACCATGCCAAGTTCGAGTACCACAAGTTTTTGCACTCCTAGGTAGTACTGATCACTGATTGGGGTTTTCTCTACAATTACAATTCCCCTCAGACTGCTGGCCTGTATTGAAAGGAAAAAGGTATTAGGAGAAACCTTGTTAATGACAAGTTAATGCAATGTAACAGAGAGAAATTCTTTTAAGTATGAGCTGCCTAATAGCAAATCAGAGGAAGAATGTAAGTTGCAGCAACAGGACAGAGATTTAATACAGTTGCAGAATTTTTCTGTTTCCACGTGAAAATTATCCCAAAGGGTCATCTCCAATGGAATTAAAAAAAAAATACAAGAAGAATGTTTTCAGAAGCATGGAATAAACAAGTATCAAGTGAAAACTTTTCTCTTTATATAGCACTTACATTTCTAAACTTAACCAATCTTCGTTTGAATTCATCCCCAGCAACCAAATCTGCTTCAGAAATAAGTAAAATGCAAGTTCTGTTTGGAAGATGAAAGTCCACCAGTCCCAAGCCATCTTCAAAGATGAGTCTAACTTTCCCTTAGGGTGAGATTGTTGGAAGAAAAAACACAGTAGTTGAAAACATACTAACAATTATTTCCCTGCACAGCCTTCCTAAAGTGTCAATAATTCTAGTGACTTGATAACGAACTTTATAAAAAGCTTTTTTTTCCTTTAAGTAAATCTATTACAAGCAGTCGAAACTATCTTTAGTAATGCAAATTAATATCAGTTCCAATCTACAGATTTAAAAGTACTAAAGCTGCCCAGTAAACTGTGGAGTTGAACAAAAATATCACATGCTTTGCTGGAGGGAGCATTATAATTTAGTTTGTTGTGCCAGCAGGACGGTAGCAGAGTATAGATGTAAATTCAAGGGAGCTCAGTGGAGATGCAAATCTGCAAAGCCCCACAACAGCAGATTCTGCTGCTTCCCTGCAGTGCTCTGAAAACTGAGCTGATCACACAGATACATGACAAACAACCGGGATCTTTCAGCCTGCTAACACAGTCCATACCACAAATATGGGACCAGTCAGGCACAGAGTAAAGCATATTCCAGCTGTTCTCAATGTTACTGGGCAATAGAGGGGAATGTTTTGCCTGAGTTGCTTTTCCCCTTCCAGTTTGTGCTTACCTTGTAGCCTTTGGGCCAGCTCCGACCCTCTCCACTTCTCGTTTCCAATCACATGCCCTAAAGGGACAACTATAGATCCTGCTGTCACGGGAGAGTTTGCTTTTGTTGTCATCAGCCCTCCTTTAAAATCCTCCTTCAGTAGCAGTTACACCCTAGAAAGAAATGTGCAAAAATAGCAACACATTTTACAAACCTGTTGCAAGTTTATAAATTTTAATCGTAAACTTAGGATGTTCTGGAAGAGACACTACCTCCTTCCTCAAGCTTCCTTACAGCTAAGGTGAAAATCGGCCAGCAGCTCTGTTCACTTAATAAATGCTGTTAACTTGCAAATTCCACTTTCAGCTTTACCGCTCAGCCTGAATTAAAACACACAGACGGTGAAAAAAACCCCTCATTGCCTTTTCCATACCTTCATCCAACTTGCTGCGAGGAAATCTTCCTGAATTACAAAGCCGACTCCAGAGGCCCCTCCATCCCTCAGCTGGTGGAAGTCTCCAGACCAATTATTAAAAGGCGGGAGAGATTATGTTCAGGTTTGCCAGTTTTACGCGGTGTTCTGACTTTAACGAGCCTTGGAGGCTGAGGCATGAACTAAAGGACAAGCACCATAGGCAAGCTGGTACCACACCGACACACATCCCACGGCGGAGACCGCAGGGGCCCGATCCACAGCAGCCGCCCGCAGCAGCCAAGGGCCCGCCGGGCAGCGGTACCGGGAAGCGGCAGCGGGAGCTCCACAGGCCGCGGGCGGAGGAGGAGCGGAGGGCGGGCCGCGGCCGGAGCTGTTGCTACGGCCGAGCGAGGCTGAGTAAAGCCCGCGCTGACTGGAGGAGCTCGGGCCCGCAGCAAATCCGCCGTGCCTTTGTTTCCAGGCGGGTCGCGAAGGCGAAGCGTCCGACGCGGCGAGGAGGCGGCTGTGAGGCGGTGGTTGGAGCTGTCCTGTCCCGTCCCGATGGCGTTCCTGTTCAGGAGAGGCCGCAGGGGCCCCTTCGTGAGTATCGCTGTGCCTGGATGGGGCTCCTTTACCGTGAGCGGGGACAGCAGGGCACGGGGGTCTGTGCGCGGCTGGGGCCAGGGGTGATGCCCATGATCGCTGAGCACTTTAAAGTGAAAATCGGGGAGAAAAATGAAGCCCAAACCAAGACAAAATGGTGTCTGGGGGCTGGTGCGTTCCTTTCCCTCAGTCCCGGCCTGCTTGGCTTTTCAGGAACGCCGAGCTTCCTTTCCCATTTCCCTTCCCTTCCCTGTGGCCGGGCTGGCAGCGCAGCTCGCTCGCTCCCAGCTCTTGCCGAGCCCATCCTCAAAGCACCGTTCAGTAAAGTGAGCTGATAAAAGTTCTGATCGGCGGCCCAAAGTAGACAAAGGCTGTACGGTTGTCAGCAGTTGTGCCGGTGTACTCTTCCAACGTACTTGAACTAATTGAATTTTTGTTTATTACTACGGTGAAATTATTTAATCTTCTGTTGTTGTCATACTTTTACCATGGGATGACTTTTGCTTCAGGTGTGTTCCCTGGTAGTCTTAGCAGGGTCAGTCATAGTCGTGTCTGCAGTAGACGAAATGGTGCATGCCAGACACACATGCAGAATTAGGGAGCAGTGAGTTTGTATGGCTGAGTAAAAAGACAGTCTTTTAACGCACTATTTAATTATTTTATGTGACTTCATAAAAAACCAGAAATATTTCCCAGTTTTCATCTTCATTCTCCTGTTGGAGAAGTGAATTACAGAATAATTGGGGGAGAAAAGATCTGTAGCAGAAATAGCAGGAGCTTAGTCTGTTTCACTCCATAGAAAAGTAACATGTGCCCAAAGGTGATGGATTATTATGGCATAGCATTTTCTGATGCCTAGAGAGAACAAGAGGCAATGAGCACAAACTCAAGCACAGATAATTCAACTTAAACATAATAATAAAATACTGTGAGATGGCTCAGCACTAGTCCAGGCTGGAGATACACAAGACATGACTGGACAGGATACCAAGGAACCCTCTCGTGGGTGACCCAGCTTTGAGCAGGAGCTTGAGCTGAACAATCTCCAGAGCTCCCTTCCAGTATCCAGTTTCCCTCACAGTACTTTTGTAGGAGCTGTGGTCCCATTTCTTCTGAGCTGGTATTTAATGTTGTACCAATTAAATATATATGTTTAATTTTAAAAAGAATTAGTGTGCTTGCTGATGAAAAAAATTATTGTTTTTTTTTGGTTTTTTTTATAATCAAGGTTGAAACTTTGACTGTAAGACTTAGTGGTAGGGCTTTTTTTCCCCCATCTCATACTGCTGTGACTAAGGAGTGACAGACTCTAGAAGGAAGGGACTAATATTGTTAGTTTGAAGCAGCATTCTCATATTTTGAGAAAGTTATTTTCTAGTCCAGTTTTTCTTGTGTATCTATAGGAAAAAGATGAGTATGTTAAAATTCTGGTTTTCCAAATTGTGATGTAGTGGATAGAAAATGTATAATTATGGGTCTCATGTAAATTACATTTCTAACCTTTGAGAGCAGCTGTTGATAAATGTGAAATGATCTTGCCAGCTTTACATGGTGTTCTGACTTCAAGGGGAATGAAATGCCATTTCAAGTCTTCTGTTTACATTAATTGCATGTAATTGTTCTTCCTTTTTATATTATTTTGCATCGTTAGTTTCTGTGCACATTCAGTTCTGTGTTTTTGTCTCATTGTATCATTGTAATCCTTACAATCGTTGTCAACTAATTTTATTTTAAATCATTTAGAAACACATAGCTCATGGCCTGGTCCCTGCTGCTACCATAGCTCCTAAACCTGCAGTTCCCCGCACCCCTCCCCCTCGTAGTCCAAACCCTTCTCCAGAAAGGCCCAGGTATGTCTTGCTTTTGGGGGTTTTTTAAAATTATTTTCTTTTTTAAACATATTTTTTGTTGTTTCATCAGGTATTGTAGCATACTAGAAAAATCTGATTAGAATAATTGCATGTCTTTACCATGTTTACAGAACTTTTCATCAAAATAATGTGTTTTTAAGGAGGGAAATTTTTCACTCTGAGCTTTTTTTCCCCACTCCTAAGCGTGGTAAATATTCAGGACAGTAACTGTTGTGAATATGTGACTTGTCTGAGTCGATTAAAGACAAATGGACTATTTAAAGTTAGTGAAATTTTAAATTTGGCTGCTACAGTAGAGTGTAGGACTGCAGCAGCACGAGTGCTGTGAGTCAGGAAATGTTAGCTCATTAGAAAAACATAAATTAAGCCTTGCTGCCATACCAGGGACTTAAAAAACTGGCATGTAACACCACTCTGGGTTGGAAACATGCAAATTATTTTTCTTTTAAGTTGTAGTTTCTTACAGTTTTTATTCTGTGTTTTTTTCTGCATTCTGGTTGTTTTCCGTGGCCTTTTTAGTGTCTGTAACATTCCCACTTAATTCTAATTAATTTCTTCTTTCTTTTTGGTCTCAAGTTCTTGTCATTCATTTTACAGTTCTCAGCTTTTCACTGCTTTTATCTTAGTTACTGCTTATTTTTCCTTTTCATCATACCCTTCTCTGTACTCCACAGCATCACACAAGTAGGCACTTCTGTTTGCTTGTCCTGGTTTGCAGTGTGCCAACTCTTATTAACAACTTCAGAGTCATCAGTAAGAGGTTTAGAGTAGGGAATAATGGAGACAAAATAGCAGGACATGGAAGACCTTTTCAACACAGCACAAGGTAGTATTGTTATGGCTGAAGTGAGTGCTAAATACTGTAAATTATTGATGTGAATTTGGGGAAAGTAACTCGGTATATTCCATGATTTTCATGCATGTGAATTGGGAAAATCAATAGATATTGTACTTTACTCTTGGATAGCTGCATTGTTTGATGCTTTGCTTTGGGAGGTTGTGACAATGTTCACAGGGGTTCTTGGATGAGGATCTGACTCCATGTTTCAGAAGGCTGGTTTATTATTTTATGATATATATTACATTAAAACTATACTAAAAGAGTAGAAGAAAAGGTTTCATCAGAAGGCTGGCTAAGAATAGAATAGCAAAGAATGATAACAAAGGTTTGTGGTTTGGCTCTCTGTCTGAGCCAGCTGACTGTGATTGGCCATTAATTACAAGCATCCAACATGGGCCAATCCCAGATGCACCTGTTGCATTCCACAGCAGCAGATAACCATTGTTTACATTTTGTTCCTGAGGCCTCTCAGCTTCTCAGGAGAAAAAATCCTAAGGAAAGGATTTTTCATAAAAGATGTCTGCCATAGGAGGTTATAGTTTATAACCAATCCCACAGCACTCAGTGGTATTTATGCTTGTTAACTGTGAACGTTTTGCTTTGATTAAATAATGAAGACGTTTTGCAAAGGAAAAGTTATAAAATGTGGAGCACAGAGAAAGCACCAATACTGCTTCATTGCTTTATTGTGTTTCCTTGCAGGTCTGCTCTAGCAGCAGCAATCCTTGCAACAGCACTAACAGGGCGCACTGTTGCTATTCCTCAGCCTCGGCAGAGATCCCTTTCTGAAGGTGATTCCACCTTCTTGGAACAGGAATGTTTGGAGCCATATGCAACAGTCACAGAGCTTGGAATAGGGTAGTGTATGCTTTCTGGCTTGATACCTGAAATTGTGATGATAGATGATACCTTGGAATCTCTCAGTGATCAATTTTACCAGAGTGACAGCAAACTGGTAAAATTTGTTACAGCTGTTGTTACAGCTACTTAGTTTTTTCTTACCATATCATAAATTCAGTCTGAAGTCTCTAACAATCCTTATTCTGTTTTTTGTAAAGTGGTGTCACACATACAATCTTCAGAGAGGCACATTTTGATTGTACAACAGTCATAACTAAAGTCACATACTGTTTCTGTCAGATGATCAATTTTACAGAATGTGATGAACTGAGGAATCATTTGATTTACATGTAAGATATTTCCTTTGTACTAAAATGATTATTTCAAACTGTCTTTTTGGTAGAATTAAGAGCTGTCTCTAATCTGCCATTTTAAGATGGAGAGGAGAAGGTAGTACCAGTGTTAATTATCTATTTTAGAGTATACACATTGACACTGTCTTGGAGATGGTTTATTATCCCTTACCATTTGGGGTTTTTGGTCTGTTTGGTTTGGTTTGTGCCCAGGGTGGCTGCTGTCCCTGCTTCAGCCCCACCCTCCCTGGCTCTGGGGCTGTTGAGAAGAATGGAGCTGAGCCAGGGTGTCCATTGGACACACTGACCAGGGATCCTGCTGTTTCTGTGGGGTTTGCCTGCTTCTTTTTGTGGTTGTTTTTGGGTTTTTTTTGTTTGCTTTTTTTCTTTGGTTTTTTCTTTTTTGGTTTTTGGGGGGGGGGTTGGGGGGTTTTTTAGGTTTTTCTGTTGTTTTGGTTTTGTTTTTTGGTTGGCTGGGGTTTTTTTGGTTTTGTCTTTTGGTTTGTTTGTTGGGGTTTTTTGTTTGTTTTTTTTTTTTTTTGTTTCGGTTTGGTTTTTTGTTTTGGTTTTTGTTTTATTTTGTTTTTCTTTAGGTTTTTTTTTTTTTTTTTTGGTTGGTTTCTTTTTGTTTGTTTCATATTGTTTTGGTTTTTTGGGGGGTTTTTTATTTGGGGTTTTTTTTTTTTTTTTTGGTTTGGTTTTTTTGTTTTGTTTTTGGGGTTTTTTTGCCTTTTTTTTTTTTTTTTTTTTTTGCTTTGGCCTTTTTTGCTGCTCTGCTCTCAGGAAGCCCAGAGCCAGTGTGTGCCCAGCAGGAGCTCTGCACAGCCCAAGCCCAGGCACCAGCTAATGCCAGTGAGCAGTCCTGGGGAGTCTCTGCTGTGTTTGGGAGCCAGGGCTGCTGCTCTGGGGTTTTCCCTACACTGGAGCTGTTTTGCCCCTCCCTTCCAGGAGCTAAAAAGTTCAGCTACAGCTGAGGAGTTTCTGCTGCCTCTTGCTCGCTGTCCTGTTTCTGCTTTCATTCTTTGTACATCTGACAAGGAATGAAGGGAAGCTTAGATGTCTCTGTGTCTCTTTGGACTTGTGTACATTGTAAGACTGATGGGTCTACTTTACTAGTGTTGGGTTGTTTTGAAGACTGTGCTGAAACAGTCATTAAATTGCTTTTGCAGATCTAACTGGAACCTCGATGGTTGTGACAGATCTCCTCTGCAGTCCCTGGAAATATCAGGCAATTATGGTGAAGATGAGGACATGGATACATATCTTTCAGATGCTGATAAAGAGGCAGAGTCCAGCTGCCAGAGTAATGAGAAAAGGGAAGGAAGCTTTAACACCAATGGTATTTATTCTGTTCCCTGCAAAACTAAAAAGGTAAAATTTTTAAATGCATTAGTTCCTTTACCGTGTTTTAATAAATTAATGCATGCTCATATCTCAGATGCTTCTCATTCTCTTCTTACTCTTCACACATGTATTCAATATTTATTTCACATGCTAATTTTTGTGATTCATTTACTCTTACATGAATTTTCTAGATTTGTTGATTGTCACAGAGTTTCTCTGGTTATTAGGAGCACACTGGTATTGCATATAATTATCATGCATAATTATATATAATAATGATGCATAGTCTTATAAAATGTCTAATAATTTATATTGAGCATGGTACTTACACAGTAGATGATTTGTTAAAAGCAGTAGTAATTTTACTGTTAGATGGTGAAAGCTTAGTTAATGGTTCAGTATTGTGCTAATGAGCACAGGCCTATATAGAAATGGGAAGATTCAGAATCAAACAAAATAAATAACCTTTTCCTGAAGACCAGGGAATTTATGTATGCTATAATTTTGGATTGTCTTAAACAGTAATGAATTTAATACTCCAAAGGCACATTTAAAATTAAATCAAAAATGAGACAAAAATTTAAGAAACAGGAAGAAGTACCTGAGTAGGAAAAAGGCAATAAAAGATCTCTAAAATGATGCCCCTTCAACAAAACCCAGCACCAGTAAGGTATGACCATCAGTTTTAGAATATACACCACAAATCCCAAAATGTGAAAGAATCCATAAAACACCCCAAGGTGCAGAGACAGTAGCTGGTAAGAGGAGGGAAGGGTGTCACTGTCACATTTTCTGAAAAATCCCTTTGCCAGGATTTCTTCTCCTGGGAAGCTGAGAAGCCTCAGAGAAAATGAAAACCATAATTATTTGATTGCCTCCCCTGTGTTTTGCTGCTTTAGAATGTAGTTTAGGTATTACTATTATTATTACTATTATTATTACTATCATCATCATCAAACTGGTTATTGTTTGATTGTTTTAATGTGAATTGTTTTGACTTAATGACCAATCACAGTCCAGCTGTGTTGGAGCTCTGCTGAGAGTCAGGAGTTTTTCATTGGTATCTTGTTAAGCCTTCTGTCTGAATCCTTTCTCAATTCTTTAGTATAACTATAGTACAGTATTCTTTAATATAATATAGTATCATAAAATAATAAATTAGCCTTCTGAAAACATAGAGTCAAATTCATCATTTCCTCCCTATGACGAGAAACACAGAAAATACCACAGAAGGGGAAGAAAAAAAAAGGGTGGGGGAGAGTGAGTAGAATATGTGGAACAGTGGTGTGTGATCAGTGGGCAAACCAGCAAAGATAATGTTAATTGTGGTTCATTAATGGTTCATTCATCCCTCAAAGTGTGATTCAGTAGATAAATGGTTGATAATTGAGATTATATATGCCACAGCAGGCAAGGAAACAGAGAATAATTTCATGGGCTCTTGTAACCAAAGAAGGTGACAGAGGGTACTTGAACTAATCACTTCATACTTGCTAACCTCCTCTTGATCATTTCAAGGTTTATATTTTATTTACATAGGGTCCTAAATAACAGCAACACAAAAAAACCACAAAAAACCCCCAAGAAAACAAGAGAAGAAACAAATCTTATAATTTGCTATTTTAAAATATTGGTGAACAATTCTGAATGTGACTGGGAGGTTAATACACTGAATGTGTCATGCAGATATCAGGGTTCATGGGCTGTTTTAACAGTGACCTCATGATTTAGAGAGGTTTGTCTTATTTTTACATAGGAAGAGTTTCCACAATCTCCTATTCCTAATGCTGACAAGAAAGAGGTTTCTTCCCATGAAACTGAGTGTCAGGTGCTGGTGGATAAGTCAAGTGTGCAAATAGAAGGTAAGTGAACTTACTTTAAGTCAAAATGCTATGCTTTTAATAACATTGGGAAAAAAATAATAAAATAAATGTAATACTATATTGCAATATTATGCTCCTTTTATAAATGGCAGTTAAAGAAATGCTACTAAGTACTTAGCAGTTTCTAATAGTTATAGAAAATTAAAATCCTGCATAAAGAGGAAAGATTGGTCTATACTCACTGAACTGTCAGCCACTGTTAAATGAAGAAATGGGGAGAAAGGTTTTGTGAACTCTTGTCTTGTAAAGTGCAGTCATTCTCTACTATGCTTTTGTTGAAACAGTCAGGTTTGTAATCTGGAACTTTCTGGAGTGCTAATGTGTTCAAAAATAAAATGGAAAAAAGTAAAAACTGTAGAAACTAGCAGTGTTCAAAAGAAAAAAACAAGCCAAAAGCTAGAGATAGAGGAAAACCTTTTTAATCAGTTATTTTACTTGTCTGAAAAACAGTAGTAAAAACTAATTGAATTTTTAAATAATCAAATGGCATGATAGTAGTGTTGTTATACCTTTTACAAATGTTGTATCATTATTGGTGTCAGGATGTTTCTTCAGAATAGAGAAATAAACATGATAATGAGTCTCAGAATATCAACCTAAGCACTGAATTGTTAAGATTCACAAATAATTTTTTTTCACTAAGTAATTTCATTAGATTAGGGACATTTGGGTTGTTACTGGATCTGTCCTTAGGCTGTTTTTTTATAACAATAGAATATTGTGGGAAAAAATTATAACAATAGAGCAACACCAATATATGGGTGTAGCAGTTTTCTTGCATAATTATCTTGTCTGTTATTTTCAAATCAAGAATAGGGAAATAAGAATTAATTTTGGAGCTGAAAAATGCAGTTTTTACAGAGGATAGTTGTAGCAATGATGAATGAAAAACAGACTCCCCATAGCAGCTGCAAAGAAAGATGGTTTATTGCAAAAAACATTTTAATGCTGTATTTAGAGGGCAAACTCTTACCTGTTTCCATTCCCATGGAATAGAAAAAACATTCAGTGTCTGCCTGCCCCTGCAGGTTCTGCTGTTCACATTTCCTTTACCCCATGCCCTTTTTGATCCCACAGTGTCCCCATGTCCCTGACCAGTCAGAACCCCAAACACAAACTGAGCACACACTGCTTGTATGGCTTGTTTTCTGTTTACACAACTTGGTTTTTAGCTTCTGTAACTTGGTTTTTGCTGTCCCCTTAGCTGAGGCTTTCCCAGAGTGCTTTCCCATGAGCTGAGGTGACAGAAATGAACAGAAGTGAACAGAGGCCTCTCAGGCCCTTATTCTAGAACATCTTTTGTATCTCTCACAAATGGTAGCACTCTGTAGCTAGTGGATAGGAAAGAGGAAGAAAAACTGAGTCAATTTGCAAAAAATTATGTCTTTCTAAATTTTATTCATGTTGGATCCCAGTATTATTTCAGTGGACTCTATTTATTTCTCTATTTCATAGAGAACAATATTCAGAAAGAACAGTTCCTTTGATAAAACCACTTGGGAAGTGAAGGCATGAAACTGAAAATGTAGGATATATAAACTGTTTCTAATCCCTCTTGTACATGATAACTGCTGCAGGCCTTGAAAGCTGTCAGAATTACATTGTTTTGTTCAGAGATGCAGTAGGACTCGAGTCCAGTAAAATCAGTGACAATATCTCATTTTTCCTTCAGTTAAATTCTGAATTTATCACAGAAACCAGCTTCATTTCTTCCATACTTGCACCTATCCACTGTGAAGTAAATTGAGGTCTCACATCAGTGTCCTGCTACACCATGAAACAGTTAATGGAAAATTAGTGATCTAATCTGTGCTTTGGGAAGGACTTTCTTACATCTATTTGCATTTATTATATGTGTGCATACATATCCTTGTGAACCCTTAGAGCTTATGGACTTAAAATAATTTTTGTTCTAATTGACTGAAAGATCTGTTTTTTCTTTAACAGAAGACCAAAATCTGGGCTTGAATTTAAAGGTAAGACTTTTATAAAGGTTGATTTACGATGCATTTTGGAAAATAGCTTGTCATAAAAAGCTGATAGGCTTGAGGTCACTTAAAAGAAAACTAATTTATTGCCACTATGGAATATTTTTCTTTTAGAATAAAAAAATGGCTAATCATTCCTTTTGAAAAAATGCTACTATATAGGTAAATGAGCCATACAAAAGTTGTTGGCTTTGTTTTTTTTTTTTTTTTAGTATATTGTCTGTTATTTCTCATGTGAAAGAAAGAAACTTGAGAGCCAACATGCTATAGCAAGAGATAGCTCATACTGTTAATTTTCAAATTCTGAGCCTGACTTTATTGCATTTTTGTATACTTTTCTATTTGAGCTGATCTGACTGCTTTCATAAGCTTGAAAAGGAATACCTGAAAATTTAGTTTCTCAGATCAACTTGCCAGAAGATTGTTTATGGAAATGGTCAGTTCCTTCCATTGTTATCAGAACTTTTTTCTACAAGTTCTTAACCATGTATCTTTTTCTTTGAAATTGTTCATGAGTTTTGTCTCATTTAATCATTAGTGTCACTCAGTATCATCAATGTGTTAAATTACATGACAGCATATCCTTACAACACATACTGTTGTTTTATAAAAACATGGAGAAATCTCTACATCACCTTCACCTCAAGTAAATACATTAGCATAAATGACACTGTAATTCTTTCTCTTCTGAAGTACAAATATTTCCATTTTTTTTTCCAGCAAAGCAAGAACAAAGTTCTTCAATTCTGAAAAACACTTCACATTTTAATTTTTTTGCTCATACCCAGTTAATTGACTGCTCTAAAGTCTTACTCTGTACAAACTAACAAGTGGGAGGAATGCCCTTCCTGTTTCATCAGGAAGCTTTGTGTTTGTGACTTTTATGTCAGCTGGGAAATAATTGCTTTGAGAACTGTACATTTCTGACTACTAAAGATAATAGTGAGTTTCAGGTGTCCACAAGTGACTGATGGCAGTGATAATTGATAAAATGATGTCTAGATGAGTAGATGATAAGTTGTGTATTATTAGCAGTAGATCCAACATTCAATTTAGTTGCTATAAAAGAAACTCCTTCTAAAGTTTAATTTCTTAAGTTCTTCAGCAGTGGTGCTATTAAAGTAGATTATCTCATTTTTTATTTCTCTACTAGGAGGAAAAATCAGTAGCTGAAAATCTGATACATGACAAACCTCCACCATCCCCAGGTACTTTGG
This sequence comes from Ammospiza nelsoni, assembly GCF_027579445.1. Lineage (NCBI taxonomy): Eukaryota > Metazoa > Chordata > Aves > Passeriformes > Passerellidae > Ammospiza > Ammospiza nelsoni. Next base: position 4,386,112 of record NC_080645.1, read on the forward strand.
ATTTTTCAATGACTTTGACAGACATTTTCACTTTATTAATATGCATGTGTATATGAAAATCACTTCTACTGATGCAACAACATATCCAAAGTTTTGCAGATAATCTAAAAGTTTACTTTTATAAGAATTGGTCAGTAACTTCTGTTCAATAACACTGAAGCTGTTCAGTGGGAAGGAATGTGAAGTTTCCTTTGGGTGGGTGGTTAAAATGTGCAGAGACCAAGAATACTGACTAGTCCATGCAGGGCCCTTTGCTTATTGCAGTGGGCATTTCACTATCACCTCTCCAGCTACTGATGTTTGGGAGAGAGAGATCTGCTGACACTGTCTTTTACATTAAAAGAATGAATATTTTTAGTGTCTGAGAGAAAAGATGGGAAATTGCAGCCACTTCACAGCTCTCTTTCCTAATCCACGGTTTTTTGTTTTCCCTAGTCTTATCTTGAGCCACGAGCTGATTTAAATCTTATAAAATATCACTCATATATAATGTTAATATTAGAAAAAATAGATTTAAATTTGCTGAAACTCCAATTCCAGTCTGGATACTGATTTAGATCTTAAAGTATCACTCAATATAATGTTAATATTAGAAAGAATGGATTGTTATTGCTGAAATTCCTGTTCCAGTCTGGATACTGATTTAGATCTTAAAGTATCACTCAATATAATGTTAATATTAGAAAGAATGGATTGTTATTGCTGAAATTCCTGTTCCAGTCTGGCTAGTATTTAAATACCTTGTTCTGTGGCATTACAGATGTGTCTGCTCGGGCAAGGCAAGTATGGGAAAATATAAGCAAAGAAAAGTTCAGAGAGCTAAAACAAGAAAATTGGTCTCTGAAAAAGGCATACCAAGCTGTGGTCCAGCAATTTGAGGGAACAAAACAGCTCATAAAAGAGCAGGAATTAAAGCTGAAGATGCTAGAAGAAGAAAACAGAAGACTTAAAGAAGCTGCAGAGAACTCACATAGAGAAGGTGGGAGAAACATATAAGCTATTCTGTAGTTATCTTGTTTCAGTTTTTCTAATTTCTTACAACTTTTTCCTCTAGCAGCAGGTTTCAAGTCATTGATTTAGGCAAGTATGCATGCAGAAGTAGTTTCCAAACAGTATTTTCTACATTTGTAGAAATTTTGTCAAGGAATAAGTACATGATAATTAAAAAAAAATTACTTGTGTTGTTTGAAATAGAATGGAATTTTTTGCTAGTAGTTTTTTTGTGGAATTTTTCAAATTTTCCTTCTCTTTGAGAGAAGTTATTTGTTATTATTCTAACTTATTTAATTTTTTTTCATTACAATTAACAAATTGTTGTGAACATTTCTTGAATTTTAATTGAACTTTCCTGTTGGTTATTTGTTTGAATAGGAGAGGCAACAGAATTACTTTCTCTCAGACAACAAGCACAAGAGCTGGTAGATGAAAATGATGCTTTGAAAACAGTGGTCCATCGTTTAAATGTAGAATTAAGTCGTTATCAGACTAAATTCAGGTCATTGTCCCACGAAGAGGTGAGAATCTTTATTATCAATGATCATTATTAATCAATTATTATTCATTATTATTATCAATCTTCATTATCTTCATTATAATTACTACTGAAATGTTCCATTGTCTGTTTAATCTTCTGAGTTTTTACGACTTTTTTCTCCAGATTTGCCATAAAGTCTATAAATTACACAGGCTTTTCCTGAAATTTAAAAAAAGCCTTTATCATTAAGTCTAATATTAAGAATTCAGTATTATTTGGTATCAGTAACATACTGGATTTTACTGGTGCTTAAATCAGGAAGTAATGTCTATATATTTTTAATTATCTATTCTAGAATGCAAAGCTGAAAAGCTTACCCATGGAAGGACCACAACCACCATGGCTGGTAAGTCAAATAATCATTTCATTTGATTGTTTATTCTCTCTAAGTAAAGAAGTACAATTTCTTTACTGGAATCAAAGTATTCAGATATTACTCTGCTGAACTATCACATACTAATAGAATATTATAAACATTTCTTTTGTGGCAGAAAAATATGTATGGCAGAACTTTGTAATGAATGGGTGCAGTTCCAGTTGAATGTACAGTAAGCTAAAGCTTCTCATAGTCACCATCTTTGAACTATTGAAAAGTATTGTTATGCTGAGAATCATAAATGCCATCTTTACTTAGAATTGTCTAGCATGTAGTTTGCTTCAAGGTCTTTCAAGGTCTATTGCTTAATTGGTAATCTTAATTGGTAATCTTTTGCTGTTACTTTTTTTGTGATCATACTAAAGGAAAACAGAATTTTTCTGATTGTAGGAATGTCATGAATCCAGTAGTAGCCTATGAATTTCTGACGAGGAGAAGGAAATAGTCTGTGAAAAGGAATGTGTTTGTAATATGTAAAAGCAATTTCTCCTGGAAATACTCAACAGATCTGATATTTTCTTTCCTCACTGTTACTATACAGACAACTATACAGAGTGGGAAAGTTCTCCTGCTCTCTCTTTTTAGCCAAAATAGCCAATAATCACATATGAATGTATTTAGTCTTAATGGTTCAGATTTGAGAGTGTAAAAATTCCCTTCTCACTTACTAATGAATCTGGGATAATTTTTTTTAGCATTATATTCACTAAAGTGTTTGAATCTTATTTTGTATTCATTTGCATCCATAATCTGCTGTGTTACATGTAGTGATAAGCTAAAGCTGCTTTTTAGAAGAAAGATGCAAGTGAAGCACGAGGTCTTTTCCTTTCCAAAGCTTGCTGTTAACACAGTACTGTGAGGTGTTTCTGCAGCATCATTCTGTATATAATGGTCTGTGTGCTTGTAATTAATCTACATGTATTTATTTTTTAATTTTCTTTTAAGTTGGATATGAAGTATTTGTCACCTCTTCTGTTGGCATATGAAGATAGAATAAGAGAAAAGGAAGATTTTATTCTTGAACATGAGGCAAGTTGCCATTTAGAAAAAATATCCACTAAAGCAGAAAAAAAATTACTGAATTTTTAAGGGATTTACCAATGCTGTTGTCTGCCTAAAATTTAAAGCTACTTTGTTTTTCTTTTCCGTGCATAGTATTGTGCTGTTTTATCCTACTTGGTTTGCTTGTTTTTGTCAGCCTGTTCACATTTAGGAGCATGCACTACACTGACATATGTAAGATATGCTCTAAAAATAGAGCAAACCATAAACTAGTCACTGGTGGAATGAATTTTTTTCATTCACGATGGAAACTCAGTGCTCTTGCAGCTGCTTGTGGGTTTTGTGGTAGAAGAATACTTCTAGGTATTAAAAGATTGGGTACTCTTGTTGCTTTTTAGAAGCATTTTTGGTCACTGAATCTTTGAAAAAATAGCAATTTGTTTCAGAGTACAACTTTTCTGGATTTTAAAAAGAAATGTATTTCCTTCAAAAAATTCAGCCATAAAATAAGCAGAAAGCAGCAAGGGTTTTTTATATTATTGTAAATTCACTGTGTTGTCTTACCATATCCAAATCCATGTCACTGCTACTGAAAATGGATAGTGTCATCCAGTAATTTCCAGAATTCTTCTGAGGGTCTACAACTTGCAAAAATGTGGCACAATATCAGTATTATTTTTTAATCAACTATTACGAGATTAATGAACCAATTTAGAAATCAAATATGCACACCTGAATCAGAGATGAGTGAGTAGTGAGATAATACTCTATTATGATAAGAACTAGAAGGCACCTAAGCATGTTGTTGTTGATATAAAAATTAAAGCAAAATAATTATAAAGAACTTTATATGAAATCCTTTGTCTTCCAGGAGGATATGAAGAATTTTAAAGCACGAGTTGAAGAGTTGGTGAAGGAGAATGAAGATTTGCATGGGCAATTAAATAACTGCATTTCCCCAACAGAATGGCAAGTTATATTACTAGAAATTAATTTCAAACTCAGAAATTATTTTTGCATGCTTATTGCATGCAAAGTTTTAAAATTACTGATCTTAAGGATTTTTTTTTTCTTTAAACACTGTTTTTCTGAAGAAATAATAGCATCACAGCTGTCATGTTGGAACAATACTGATCTGCAATGCCTGGAATAATTTTAGAGTAAAGATTAAATATGAATGTGGAGTTTTGCCCTGGAAGCCCATGTAATTCTGTCCCAGGTATTGCAGGTTACATACCTTTACAGTGTGCCAGTGGCATCAGTTTAACACTAGTACCAAATAGCACTGGAATGTGGCATTAGAAGAATTTGATGTTTTTGAGAAGTGAGACAATGCAAATGAAATTAAGTGAGACAGTGCATAATCAAGTCAAGTAGCTGTTGGAGGTTAGGATTTTTCCTTTTTTATTAATTTTTTTCCTCCCATTTGTTGCCTAAGAGAGGGGAATGACTGATACTTAACAGATGTGGCTGGGAGGAGGAGGAGGAAGAGGAGGAAGAGTGCAGCTGACTGCAGGCTCTTAGCTGTGGGGCTTTCCCTTGGGAAGTGCAGAGATCCCTGGAGGTTTTGGCTGGGATTCAGCTCCTCTCTCTCTTGGGATTGGGATGGGAGTGCACAGGGATGGTTTTGGTGCCAGACCTACTGCCCAGAGGATTTGCTGCCACTGCAGAGTTTTCATCCTGCTCTGAGTGTACTGTGGGTGAGCTTCTGCTCACAAGGAGCTTGGAACAAGTTGTTTTTTTTTTGCTTTCAATAAGGATTTTTAATCTGTTTTTTAAAGAGGTTCAAATATGATTTTTTAAGTTTACACTGTTGACACGTAGTTGTGTTTCTTCTTTGGACATAACATCTGAGTTATATTTTATTTACATTTATCATTGCAGGCAGCTGCTGCAAACTCAGGCCAAGCTTGTCTTGGAAGAAAACACAGTGTTGATGGAGCAACTCAAAATTCAACAAGCTAAAGCAAAAGATAGTCACAGACAGCATGTTCAAGAAGGTAAAAGTGCTTGAGTTGCTATTCATCTGAACTACACTAAAGATGGTACTGCAGGTTTTGATTTTTGTAGGGGTTTTGTTTGTTTTCTGTTGTCTTTTTTTTGTTTTGGCAAGCTTGGCAGTTTTGGTTTTGGTTGGCTAGGGGGGTTTTTACAACTTTATATATGTCTAAAAAGCATCCTTGAATGTAGGTAACATTAATAGGAGATCCAGCTCTGGATGTCAACTGATACTTAAAAAAAATGTCATTATCACCTATTGACAGTATAAAAAATACTCAATTTTGATTCCTTCTGAAAGAGTGAGAAGAACTGTTAAACAGCAACACAGTCATTTGCATAATTGAAGAGCACTTCAAACTGAATCAGAATTTTTCAGAGTAAAATGACATTTCAGTGAGCTTATAGCCTTGAAAAGAAGTACTCCTGAAGTTTCTGCACTATTCCAAACCAAGTTGCTTGAGACAGCAAAATGTCAAGTCCAAACTGTTAAAACACAGACTGACAAATGCTCTGTTACATAATGTTATAAACAACTAGTAATTAATGTAGTAATGGTTTTGTTGAAGTTCCACTCAGTGCTTGAATTAGTTCTGCTACACATATTTGACTTTTTTTCCCTCCTTCCAAAAGCTTCAAAGTTGACCAAACAAATAGTAATCTTAGAAGATAAGAACAAGAGTCAAGAGAAAGAAATAGCAGAGTACCAGAAGCAGCTGGAAGCTTTGTGTTCTACATGTGAAGAGCTGAAAGCCAAAGTGGACAGCAGCATACCAGAAAAGGAGCACTTGGCTGTGGTGAATGATTTAAAAAGGTGTGAATTTACTTATGGTGCACATATGGAGAAACAATGGTGCAAGGCATGCACATGACACACAGCACTTTGTAGGAAGGAAACTTATGCTGGTAATTCAGCAAGGTAACCACCAAAGCACAAAAAAAAAAGGGAAAGAAGTCTTTAAAAACCACTGTCTTAGTTTTTAGAGACATTTAAAATTACAAAATCCCAGTTCTAGAAATATTGGCAGAAGTGTTTTTACCATAGAGTACCTACTGCTAATTGTACCATTTTGAATAGTAGAAGAGGAGGCATTAAAAATACCATTTTTGTCAAATCTGTTTGCTTCTATCACTACTATATAAAGAACATTTTCATTCTTGTGTTCCCATCTTTGGAACATGTCTAAAGAATCCTGAAATTCTGAGCTAGATGTTCTAAGTTTCTCTCATTGTTACAATATGGAAATTTCATGAAACATCACAACTCAAAAGTGCTGCTGTGCAGCATAATCTGCAGAGTAATGTTTCTGTGAAGACATTGCATAAATTTGAATGTTCTCAAGCCTTTGGACAGTGCTGGTTACTGTTTCATGGTACAGTGCCATCCTGAGAAGTCCTCAGATCTTGTATTTTGGTGTTGATAGTAATTGATTTGAAAAAAAAAGAAACACAAAGGGATTACATCTGGGCAGCATACATATTTTTATTATTTAAATTAAGTGCAGTCAGAAGGAATTACTTGAATAATTTGATATGAGATTGTAATACCTCTCTGATGTCACCAGGGAACATTGAGCATTCTCAGTGTATCTTATTTCAGAATTTCAACCTGGGTATCTTCCTGTAACTCAGCATTTTAGTGATGTGGATCTGTACATGATACCTGTTCTACACTTTTGGTTTTTGCAGCTGTTTACAGCAGGAGCAGGAGAAAAAGCTCTCTGAGGTGGAAGCAGTAATGGGAAAAATAGCATCACTGCAAAGTGAAAACAAGAAATTGCTCTTAGAGAAAAATAACTTCATGGCTGACAAGAAGATCCTGGAAACTGAGATGCAGTTGACTCAAAAGACAAACAGGTCTTATCACAGTCTCATTTTCTTGTACAGAAATATCTGTAAAAATATTGTCTAACTTCCCATAATGTGTATTTTCTACCTACTGCAAAAAAAAACATGTTATCTGAACATGTTTGTCATGTCTAGAGGCCTGGTTGTCAAGTTTTGCTAATTTTTGTGTTTTTATGCTCACTTTTCTGTGTCTATTTGCAAATTAAGAATATATTTTTAATTTAGTAATTAAAATTATCTGAAAATAAGATGAGTAGACAAACCCTTTTCCCAGTTAGATAAGGATAAGATTTATGCTATTTGCAGATCTTCTCATGCACCTGGTTGCTTAGAGAGGAGTTCACAATATTTTTAAAAAGACAGTATTATTGTTCTATATCTTAAGAAATATGAGCTTGTAGCCATTGCACAAACTGTTCTTTTGAACCATTGTTACTGTTGTTATTCAGATAACATATTGTAAAGAAAAAGCAGCCCCAAAAATTGGAACATGATGCTATTGGCACTGCAAATATTCTGAGCCAGTGCATTTTTAACAGTTTGAGACTTGTACATGTTGATTTGCATGTGTGATACAAGTTTTTTAAGGCCATTACTAATTCCCAATCCAAAGATTTTCCCTTTTCTTTTACAGACGAATAAAGAAGAAAATTGGTCTTTTGCAAGTGCAGCTGGAGGAAGCAATGGAAAAAGAAGTTGCAGCCCATCACTATCTAGCAAACCTTATTGGGCTGGTGGAGAAGATAGCTAAGGAACGTGACCATCTTGTATTTTTGGTAATTACCTTTACATAATTAATGTGACTTAACTCATATTTCACACAGTTATCATGCTACTGGCACTAGTTATTATTAATCTGAATTGTCAAAGAATAAAGCTGTAATTCCAGTTTAAGGATTTAGCTCTATTTAAGTAGACTTTAGCAAACAGGATAGGAGCAATGAAAGATTTTTTTTCTAGAGGAGCAATTAAAAGCAGCTCCCCTTATTTCTGGAGGTAATATAATTAAGCCTTAATAACATAAGCATTGGGGTCTGAAATGGCACTTGCCAAGTTTAAAAGATTTTTTTAATCTAGTTTTAGAAGTTGATGTTACATGTATTTCAAAATAGCTCATGTATTTAAAAACAGCTACATGTATTTAAAAATAGCACACAATCATAACATTTTAATATTTGTTTTGAGTCTTAAGGGTGGACTGTTATCCTTGTCTGTATGGACTGTCTGTTGTGGATGCATATTATTGCTCCTTGTTGGTTAGCAGTCATTTTGACAGGCTGATTGAGAGTTTTGGAACAACTTCTGTTTGGTGGAAGTGCCTGGCATGGAGGTTTCTGGGCATTTTGTAAACCCATTTTGTTTCTTTTACAGGATACTGGGCACAATTTCAATTTTTCATATACATGCTTTTGTCTTCAGATTGAATCTGAAATAATTTCACAAAACTTTGTAAAAAATAAAGCTTCTTTTACTTGTTGTTCAAGTAGCAGACAAAGGTTGTCATCAGCATTGGATAAAAAGATAGAGCAGTTAATTCCTAATTCTAGGAGAGAACTATGGTGACACAGCTCAAATCCTTGTCCACTACAACCTGGACTTCAGGATTGTGAAACTGAGCACAATAAATGTATCCTAGAAAGTGGGGGAACTGATTCTTAGATCTCAGTCTCTGGGATATCTGCTTTTCAATATTAGTCATACCATATTAAAAATACCCTTGCCTGAACCCCTGCCAATTTCAAGGGCTTGTTTGAGAGCAGACTGCAAAATGTGACCTAAAGGATGAGTCTTATGCTTAAAATGGGATCCCTACTAATGCATACTTAGATTTGTAGGAAAACCCACAGAATTGGTTGGGTTTACAGTATGTTTCATTTCAGAATAATACTGCTTCATAGTATTCACAGTCAGCTGACAAATTATTAATGAGCTGTTCTGAGAATAATTTCCAGGACTCTTTATCCATGTTGGTTCTTCAGACAGTTGGAGTTCAAAATGGAATTGCTGTGTCTCCCTCAGTGTGTGCATTTTGTCTGCCCTGACAAACAGACAGAGTGTTACATGTGGCTTTGTTTGCTGCATGGTTGCAGGCCAGATGTTTGGAAAATGAGAATCAGGGTGTTCTCAAGAAAATTATAGAAGGCAGCCTGCGTTTAGGAAGATTGGAAGAAAAAGTAAAGGTAAGCAGTGTTTCTAAGCTAAATATCTATTGTGAAATGTTTGGGATTTTTAATGAGAAAAGTAGTTAATCTCTGCCAATGTTTTTATGAAAGAGTTATGTATGGATTATCTTCAAAAGTTTTGAAAAAACAAAATAGATCATCATTGTTATTTTCACTAGTGTCTTCTTCCATTGTATTTGTGCATTGCATATCTGCCAGATACTGTGTTTACATCATTACTTGGAGAATTATGAGGAGTTGTAATAATATTTAAAGATTATTTGTATTTCATTTTTTGCTCTATATTGTAACCCAAGTGTTCTGTCTTCTACTTCTTTGAGGCTGTACCACTCCTTCAACTTGAAGTCCATTACAATTAGATTTGGAAGAATGAAAATGTTATCTCAGGTGTACAGTTATCATCAAGTACTTTCTTGTGACCATAGGGTAGAAGGTTGAGAAACTCAGAGGATTTCAAACATCCAGCCTAGTTAGGGAATACATTGTAAGTTCAAGTTATCTTTATAACTCTCTAAACAAAAAGCACAGTATATAATTGCAGTATAACAGTGAAATAAATTTGAAACATTTATGTTTCAGCATCTTTGGTGCTACCATGATTATTTTTACTGTAATCTTAAAAAGAAAGGAGAAAGATACCTGGTATATTGGTTTCTATATTAGAAAGTAATGTATATATTACATTATTACAAAAGCTGTTTTGTATTAGATAAAGTTTGTTCAGTTTATCCTGAGGCAGAGTCTCCATATTCCACTTTGCCAGTCAAGACCTCCACTGCTATTCCTGCATCAAATGACACAAATGTGCACCACCACTGTGTTAATGGAGACCATCTTCTTCTGCACTTTCATTGTAAGGATTGGCACAGCTTAGAAATTAACCACCAAGAAAGTAAATGAAATTTTAAGTGCAAAGAGACAGCAGTAAGCTGAAACATAGCTTGAATTTGTAAGGAACCCTTTATAAAATACCTGAATGGATGAAACACTACTGTGAAATATTTACCTAATTATATTAAGACAGCCATAAAATATTTTTAGCTTTTTTCACCATAATTTGTGTCTAGCTCCTCTATTAAGACAGTGGCTTGTGTTCTTATTAAATGTGGATCTTTTGCAATGTAATAGATCTGTGACTGCTGTAAGGGATAGAGAAGAGGTTGGTATGAAATTAAGAACATTTACATGTAGTGAATTTAAGTGCAAAACCAATACTGGCAAAAGGAGGATGGGCAAGGACAACCTCCATACTTCACTGGATGCAGAGGGAAATATATTAACTTAAGGAAAGGTAGAAATACTTAATACCATATTTTTCTCAGTTTTCAGCAGTAAGTCAGATTGCTCTCAGGACAGCTGGCCTCCTGAGCTGGTAGAAGGGAAAAGGGAGCCCCCCTGGAGAATAGCCCCCTGTGATCTAGGAGGAAGCAGTCAGGGCTGTGTTAAACCATTTAGATGTGTACAAGTCTATGGGCCCAGAGGGGATCCATCCCAGGGGGATGAGGGAGCTGGCATAAAGTTGAGCTGGCATAAATGAGCTCCCCAAGCTGCTCTCCATCATTTACCATCAGTCCTGGCTCACCAGGGAGGTTCCAGTGTGAGCCCATCCCCAAGAAAGGGCTGGAAGGAGGCTCTGGGGAACTCCAGGTCTGTCAGTCTGATCTCAGTGCCCAGCAAGGTTATGGAACAGATCACCTTGAGTGCCATCACATGGCACCCACAGGGTGGCCAGGGATCAGAAACAGCCAGTGTGGGCTTAGGAGAGGCAGCACCTGCCTGACCAACCTGATTTCCTGCTGTGACCAGGTGACTCACCTGTGGATGTGGGGTGGGGTGTTCACAGGGGTCTCAGGACGAGGGAAGAGATGAGAATGTTGACTCTATGTTTCAGAAGGCTGGTTTATTATTTTATGATACATATATTAAATAAAAGGATATACTAAAACTATACTAAAAGAATAGAAGAAAGAATTTCATCAGAAAGCTTGCAAGCAAAGGAAAAGAATGGAATGCTAATAAAATCTTGTGACTGACCAGAGAGTCTGAGACAGCCAAACTGTGATTGGCCATTAATTAAAAACAACCACATGAGACCAATCCCAGATGCACCTGTTGCATTCCACAGCAGCAGATAATCAATGTTTACCTTTTGTCCTTGAGGCCTCTCAACTTCTCAGGAAAAAAAATCTTAACGAAGGGATTTTCCATAAAACGTGTCTGTGACAGTGGGGAAGGCTGGGGATGTGTCTACCTGGACTCCAGCAAGGCCTTTGGCACTCTGTCCCACAGCTCCCTCCTGGAAAAGCTGCAGCCCAGGGCTGGGACAGTGTCAGGACCCAGGACATCCTTCTGTCTGTCCTGAGCAGACAAGACCCCTGCCAGGGGGCTCAGAGACCCTGGCACAGAGCCCAGAACACCTGTGGGTTTGATTGTGACCCGTCGAGCAAGGTACCAACCTTAGATGAAGATCTGCAAGCCATGACAAATTAAGTAGAATAACAGTGAAGTTATCACAGGTTAGACAAAGTAGATTTTGGAGTTTGTAGAATGGGGATTCAGGGGGGCAAGATGGAGGGATCTGGGTGTGTCCAGCCTCTTTCTTCTTGGCCTCCATCTTCTGGGTGATGCCAACATCACTTTTAGATTGGTTTAGAGTAGAAGCTCACTGCCTAACATAGGTGATAGGTATTGGAAAGTAATTGTAAATATTGTACACGTAGTTTTTAGTATAAAAAGATAACACCACCCTGGGGGCAGGCAGAGTGCCTCTGTGTGTCTTGCTGAGTGGACCTTGGCAGGTCAGGAGAAAGAATTTTATAGATAAGAAACAATAAACAACCTTGAGACTGAGAAATGAAGAGCCCTGACTCCTCCTTGAACCACTGGACTGGGAAAAGAGACTTTGCAACTTTTCTTGGGGTCACTGTGACCAGCTAGAGATCCCCACAGGACATGAGTACTCTCTGTGCTGGGCTCAGACCTGGCTGGATGGCTCAGAGAGTGGTGGGGATGGTGCTGCATCCAGCTGGGGCCAGGCACCAGGGGTGTCCCTCAGGGCTCTGCTGGGGCACTGATCACTCCTGTTCAGTATCTTCCGTGATGATCTGGATGAGGGGATTGAGTCCACCATCAGTAAATTTGCAGGTGACACCAAGCTGGGAGCATGTGTTGGTCAGCTGGAGGGTAGGAGGGCTCTGCAGAGGGACCTGGACAGGCTGGATGGATGGGCCAAGTCCAACAAGGTGAGGTTTAACAAGTCCAAGTGCCCAGTCCTGCATTTTGGCCACAAAACCCCCTACAGGCTGGGGACAGAGTGGCTGGGCAGTGCCCAGGCACAAAGGGACCTGAGGGTTTTGGTCAACAGCAGCTGAACGTGAGCCAGCAGAGTGCCCTGGGGGCCAAGAATGGCTCCTGGCCTGGATCAGGAATGGTGTGGCAGCAGGAGCAGGGAGATCATCCTTCCCCTGTGCTCAGCACTGCTGAGGGCACACCTCGAGTGCTGTGTCCAGCCTGGCCCCTCAGCTTGGGAAGGACCTTGGGATGTTTGAACATGTCCAGAGGGGGCAACGAGACTGGAGAGGGGCTGGAACACAAACCCTGTGAGGAACCCCTGAGGGAGCTGGGGGTGCTCAGCCTGGAGAAAAGGAGACTCAGGGGTGACTTTTTTACTCTCTGCCTGAAAGGTGCCTGTGCTCAGGTGACGGTCAGTCTTCTCTCCCAGGCATTTAGTGAGAGGACAAGAGGACACAGCCTTAAGCTGTGCCAGGGGAGGTTTAGGCTGGACATTAGGAAATGTTCTTCACACAAAGGGTGGTTGGGCATTGGATTGGGCTGCCCAGGGCGGTGGTGCAGTCACTGTCCCTGGAGCTGTTTAAGGTGGCTGGATGTGGTGCTCAGTGCCATGGTTTAGTGGATGAGGAGGTGTTAAGGTCATGGGTTGGACTTGATGATCACAAAGGTCTTTTCCAAGCTAATTCATTCTGTGATCCTGTGAACTGAGATACTGACTCGTGCCATGGTCAGCATAACCTGAGGTAGTACTTTGGCTGGTGTTCCCTGGGAGCTCTCTTTGTAGTTCATAATTGTAATTACCAAGCAGTTTGATGATCCATGCAAGAATTTGAGGAAGCCAATCTTTCTTGTATTAAAACTGTTTCTTTACAGTCAGAATTCTGCACTGTTCTCTTTTAATATGGGCTTGGACATAATGTTTGTCTCATCAGGGAGTCCTTCAACTTCATGCAAAAGGGACAGCTAACACAGAAAAATCTGTCTTTTTATGAAGTATTTTAGTCAAACATTTCTAGTAGAAATTCTGTGAAAACAATCCAGGGTTTTGTACTTACGACTGTGAATAGTAAATCTCTGATAACAGAATTTGCATCCAGTTCATCATTACACACCTTTTCCTTTCCTTTACTGCAAATGTAATTAATCTTTAAATTATGCACACACCCTGTTGATAAAAAGAATTACAAGAAGTTCATTCATTCTGAATCTCTATCTGATAATTATTTTGTTAGTCATGAGGTTTTAGTAAAAACAGAAACAACCTTTGTATCTCCTGCTGTAACTGCCCTCATTTTCATGCAAGTTTGCTAATTTGGCCTTAATTTTTTTCCTGTCCTCTTGCTCCCTATTGCATTTAGACTACAAAATTGTGATTGATGAAGAGAAAGCAATAAAGATTTGTTCCTAGCATTTCCTGATCACTGAGGAGCAGTGTATTTAGAACTGCATGTTCTTAGAATTGCAGAACTTGCTGATTTGTATAAGCAGTTGTTCATGCCAGCACATTTGATGGAGACAATGTTCCTATCACCAGTGTTCCTTTGCCATGTTCCTATCAACATTAATCTGGACTTGGGGAAAGGTGCTTTGTGTCTGAAATCAGGATACCATGGGTTGATTGAAGTCTTGCTGCATACATGGCTTTTCTCTTCAGAGTATTCATTCTGCTTTGTTAGACTCTAGATTTTTCCAGCATGAGACCCTTGAAAATTTATGGAGCATTGTTGGTTTTTTAAATGCAGCCACTTAAGAAACTTCTTCCATTGTTCTGTCAGTCCTAAAAATGGATTATTTTCCCCCCAAATATTTTAATTATCAGGGCAGGAATTCACCCCTATTTTTGTCCCAAGTTACCAATCAGGAAATACAAGGGCTCAGGTAGTACAGCATATAATATTGCAACACCTGTTTTCCTTCATTCCCTTCATTCATATGTTCAGAATCTTTCACACTTTGTGATGTTAGCTGATGTATAGAAAGAATCTCTAAATTATTCTGGTGTATGTCACTATTTTGTATACTATGTAGCTTATTTCCCAGAGTTAACCATGTTTGCATAGAAAACAGAAAGTATAACCAAAATTGAAAGGAAATGCATTCATCTCACTGGTAAGGAAACACTGGATTCTGTTTCACACTTGTAAGTTGATCTGTATGCAAAGGAAAGAGAAATGTGCCCAAATTTGTGCTGGCTTTTGTGAGAAAACTGAAACAGCTTCAGACACTTCTCCACTCAGCTGTGAACTCAGGAGATGATTTGCACACACTGCCACTCACACAAAAGTGCTGCCAAAAATCAGGGAAGAGATCAATATCCCCAGGAAGGTTGGTTATGTGTCCCAGGCATTCTGAGCCTGCTGAATAGAACCTATCTTTCCATGACTGCAACAAAATCATCCATTTCCAAGATCTCTGTGACCAACCCAGGAGCCAAGGGCCTCCTAGGAGACCCAGAATAACAGCATAATGTATACCCTGACCCAAAAATATCATGTATGCATAGTTCCTCTTCATCATCTGCAGTCTGTTTTACTGTCTCTTTACCACCTGGGAGTAAATTATGCCCCCTTCAGTACCAGGACTGCATCCATGATCATTCCTCATCCTGCTTGCTATGTACATAGGGTGCCATGACCATCTCTAGAGGGAAATATTAGGACTTCCAGCTGTGTGTTGCCATCCTCTTCCTGAAAACTGTCACCTCCACCAGTCTGTTTGCTGCTGCCTGCTTCACTTCACAGTAATAGGTTATCTTGAACAATTCAAAGGTGTGAAGGATCTGCAAGTGCCAGCAGCTGCCTGTGTCAGTGTGCCCAACCTGCCCATGCTGCATTTTACAGATTATTTATAATCAATCAGAACAATGTATCACTCAAACCTAGTTTCAGACTATAATCATAAGAAAAATGTGCACTTTTTCCCTCTGATTTTGCAACCATTCTGCACACGGGACTCAGCTTCAGTTGGCAAAGGCAGAGCAGGAGGGCAGAGCCAGCAGAGGCAGCTGTGGGCTGGGGAGGACAGAGTGCAGCTTAAAACACACACCTCAGATGGTCAGCACATGATGGAAAGCAGGGTTTCACCAGTGCTACAATTCACCAGCCTTCCTTCCTTGTGATAAAGTAGAGAGAGGAAGTTTGCTCTTGTTCTTTGAAATTATTACAGGCATCTAATCTACAGAGGGCATTTCAGTCACACCTGGCTGGACCTGGCACGTGCTGGGCCTTTTACTGACACAGGGGAGGGTTCAGCTGTTTCCTATGCTCTGCACTTCCTCCAGGCTGGCTCTGAGCAGCCTTCTCTTCAGAAGGAACTTGTGTACTTGTAGCCTTCCTTAACATTACTCTGCATTTTGAAGGCTTCTCTGGGTACTGGTTAACTTTGAGGCTTCTTATTCTTCTATTAAAACTGTCAGGAAAAAAAATAGGATGAAAACCCTATGTTGGTCAGGCTTATATATTGAATTACTAATATTTTAGGTAAATAGTACCTATTGTTATCCTATTACCTCTAGAAAATGAAACTTCACAATGACACATTTTGTAAGTGCTAAAAAGGAAACAGTTTGTGGGAAGGATTATACAGCCTTATATACAGCATGTCTAAAAATGCCTTTTTTTAATACCTGCAAAAGGCAAACTCAAATTTTTCTCCCCTGATTCAGGTGAAGATAAAACCTTAGTGATTAGCACCTGAAATATAACTTTATATTAGCAGTATTTTCAAAGCTTCTCTAAATTAGTGTACAGTTTTATTAAAGGAGGTGTTTCTATCCCAAAACTCTGTTCTGTAGCCTGTAGGAAACATCACAATATGCAGAGAAAAATAACAGTTTTAGCATTTTATTTGTAATCATGAGAAAATTAAGTTAATATTGGATTTTGGTATTGTCAAGAGCAGCAGCATCTAGAAATGTGTAACAATACACAAACCAGTTTTCAGTTTCTTGTATGCTTATGCAATTTAATGAGGATGTTATTTCAGAAAGCAAAGTTACTAATTTCTTATTTTTGAGATGAGACCAGTCATTAGTTATCATTTAGTTAGTATAGCCATTGATCAAAAAATCATTTGTGCTTCACTGAACAACAGGACTGATACATGAAGCAGCAAGCTTCTTTTCTTCCTCTTAGTATCAAGAGGAAATTAAATTAAAAGGTATTCTTTTCTACCTCTTAAGATTAAACAACTTAACAAAACAGAAACACTTTTTCATAGTATGTACTGATAAGTATGACTCTTCAGCAAGCAGTAAGCAACATGTGCTGTGAAGTGTAGCTTTGGAAAATAAACCTTTTGTTGCAGCTAATAAAATAGACATACAGTATGATATTCATTGTACACTGTAGTTCTTTATGCAGAACAAAATTAAGTGTAATACCTTCATATTAAGAAATAGGTCAAAAAAATCCCATAATGCAGCCTACCTGGCATAATTGAGCAAGGCAGCATTGATGTAAAGATTCAAATGAAAATCAGTATCTCTAACTCTTTCTTTTGTTGGGAATGACTTCTTCTTATTTCTCCTATAATCCCACTTTTTTCTATTAACTTTAACCCTTACAGGTGTATAAAAAGAAAGCAGCTGGGAAGCTTGGAGATATCAACCTCAAGATGAGTGAGCAGGAGAAGGAATTTGAAAGGAAGACTGCTCAGTATGAGCAAGAGAAGAAGCACCTGCAGCAGCTGCTGCAAGACAAACAGGAAACCCTCAAGGAGGTGCTGGAGCAAAACAGGTGAGGGGGGCACAGGCAGGTGAAGGGACAAGGGAAAGTGTGGAGGTGTTTGAGGGTCCCCAGGGAAGAGATGAGAATCTTCACTCCATGTTTCAGAAGGCTGATTTATATTATATTATATTATATTACATTACATTACATTACATTACATTACATTACATTATGGAATTATATACTAAAACTATACTAAAGAATAGAGAAAGGATTTCATCAGAAGGCTAGATAAGAATGAATAATAATGAAAAATCTTGTGACTGCTCACAGCCTCGACACAGCTGGCTGTCATTGGCCATTAATTAAAAACAATTCACATGCAACCTATCAAAGATGAACCTGTTGGTAAAACATCTCCAGACCACATTCCACAGCCATCAGATAGTTACTGTTTACATTTCTTTTCTGAGGCTTCTCGGGAGAAAAATCCTAGCAAAAGGATTTTCATAAAATATGTCAGTGACAGGAAAGCACCTGCACACAGCCAGCACTTGCTTTCCAGCAGAGCTGGAAACAAACCATCTCCTGTGACATGAAAATGAGAATGCTGAAACCCTGCCCATGATTGCCAGCTCTCCAAAGAAAGGTCTTTGGAAGGAGGAATTTATTCTATATGGCTGCTGCTGTTCTTAAGAAGGATATCAGTCTGAGGAGGATATCAATCTGTGTGAATCTTTGATAATTTGAAAGGATTCTGTAAATTAAGATATATCTTGATTTATTTTAATAGCACCTTCTGCTAAAGGCTGAACACTTCCCCATTCATACCCCTCAAGAGTTTTAGAATAGTAGGAAATAAAGGGAAGCTATTAAGTACACCAAAGATCTGTTTTCTTTTGAGTCTGTCTTACTGATCTATTAACAAGTGACATGGATTGGCTATGTGCAAAATAAAGAGAAGAAAATGGAACAGATTTATAGAAGATTATGTCTGCAGTGTTGAGATATCCTTTAAATACAGAGTCCTTTAAAAGTATTTTTCCCTCTGATAGTGGAAAGCTTCATAGCACATTTACATTATCAGCATAAAAAAACCAGTTTCTGTTTACAAGTAAAGAAAAGTAATAAGCAGTCATTTCTCAAGTCATCACTGCCATTGTGAAATAATTGATTTAAATAGATTTTAACAGACAATAGGAAAACAGGGCTTGGTATTATCTGCCTTATATCAGTGCAGTCCCTCTCAGTTACTTTATACAGTGCAATTAAACAGGTGTAAGTAGCAGAATTGTACAATTATCTCTGAAATTCACATTAATAATATAATAATATATTATTAATATATTATATCTATATATATTATATATTTATATATATAATATTAATAACAATATAATATATTCACATTAAAAACCAGATTGAACTGATTGACATTTCTCTGAAAATATTTGCTTAGGATTTTAAACTGTTAAATGGCTTTCATATCTCTGGGCTCATGTTACAATTTTTTACTGTAATTTTTTTTTTTTTTCAAAGTAGAATAGAGCATAATTTGAAATCCCACAGTATGGATAATTCAAAATTTACCCTTCTAGCCCCAAAGTAGGCAAATTAGATGATGCAACACAGATGTGTAAAGTAATTATACTTTCCATGCAGTATACTAAATCACTTTTACCTTTTCAGTCCAAATTAATTCCTTTTTTCTTCAGTAAACATGCACAATTAATATTTGCAGCTTCCTTTTAAGAAACAGGATCTGGACCTGGAACTACACCACTGTAGTCCATTTAACTGTAGGATGATAAAGAAAAGTGGTTTATGGAAACAAGCCCAAGATTAATCCCATCAAGATATGTCTTTCATTTCTGTAGTTTCCAACATTATTGAGTGGGGTAACGAGTGACTGCTTTTTTCTGATGGTAGTTAAATCTTAACAGTAATTATTAGAATATAATATAATGAACACAAGTCTAAAAGTAAAAAAGAATTTTTACTATAATCTTCCAAGTAGTATTTTAGTTAACCTCGTGATTTGCTGTTTTCCTTTGATTACTGTATTAAAAATGTAGATTAAAAATTTTTAAATGTTACTAAGAAGTCAGCTAAATTCTACACCTCTATAAGAGAGAATAAGTTTTTATGCTTATGAAACAAAATCAATAAAACCAACTAACACCATGGCTGATACAATTAATATGAACTAACTTCTTCATATTCCATTATTCTTCTCAAGTACTGCAATATAAAGTAGTTTCCCAAGGTAATCCAAATATGTATCTACTCTTTTATGCCTATCAGCTAGAAATTAAACGTGCCTTTTAGTCTGCTTTTTCTGATTTTTTAAATGATTTTACAAGGTTTATTATTTTCTTTCTCCCTTCACACAGTCACAGGAGTAAGGAAGGGAAAATTATTTGTAGTTCAGATGTTGCTCATCATCCATAGTTTAGCAACTAAAGTCCCTTAGTGCTAAGAGGGTACCAAAATTTCAATTTATTGTGACTAGCTGTGTTTACAGAGTAGATTTTTAGTCCAGAATACTATGTAGCTAATAATATTTCTGTGCAAAATGCCTACATAGACATTAAGACAATCAATATTTATTCTCTAATTTCACTGTTACATAATGAAAACCAGAGTAGCATACCACATTTTAAGCAGAAATCCAGTTTACTTTGAAATCTAGCTGAAAGTATGATGAGTCACTGTAAGCAGGTGAAGACAGAAAACTATTTCATATAATTTATTTTGCTCACACATTTAGTTTAATAATATGGAGTTAGGAAACTGGGGCAAGTCTGACTTAGCTACCACCAGGAAATTGTTTATCATAAAAGCATACTGTACCTGTTGTTGCTGGTAAGTTCTCTTGAAAAGCAAAGTGAAATCCCACTTGAGATCTGGAAAGAGCCTTGTGCTTTCAGTGAGAGCCTGCAGAGGGCTGAGCAGAACCTGAGGAGGAGCACAGTGAAACAGGGCACTGCCCAGCCCTGTGTGCCCACAGGCACAGCAGCTGCACTGCTGGGGAAGGTGAAACAGGAAGGCCTTGTAAATATGATTGCCTGGCAAAGGATTTTGAGAATATAGAAACTATAAGTGAGATTGAAATGAAAGCAAGCTTTGAGATCCCTCAGTTACTGAACAACTGGAAAACAATGGTGTGGCCAGCTGAAGGTAATCCCCTTTTGATGGAACAACACCCTCTGCTTGCAGACAGGCCCAAGGGTCAGAGCAGACCCTACAGCTTGGCAGAAGGGGCCCAAAGAGGAGTTTTTAGGGTTTAAAATGTAACACAGTATGGTAATGTAGTGATTCTTATAGGCTGTATGTAAATGCTGTAGGATTTGTATCTTGGACTAGATTGGTTAGTGAGAATTAGAATATTCAACACAGAAGAAGATTTATGGTATTGTAATGGGAACCTCACTCTCTTATCCTCTTTTACTCTCTTATCCTCGTTTACCCTTTACCTCTTTTACTCTCTCATCCTCTTTACCATGCTCCTGCCTTCTCTCTCTTTCCCACTCTCTTTATTCTCTGTGGCTGGCAGCTCCCAGCAGGGCCCTGCACCCAGGCCCTCTGCAATAAACCCCAAGTTCCAAAACCTGATTTCAGAGATCTCTCATCTCCATCCATCCTGACTGTCCTACCCCCATCACTCCTACACTGCAGTCACAGTATGCTCACAAGTAAACAAAGAAATGTATCCATGCTGCTTCTCTCCTTCTCTGTTTAACAAGTGTACTCCAAACTAGCATGGGCTTTCATCAAATATAACAGAGATGACTCGCCTTTGAAATTTTCTTCCCTCCTGCATTCTTTAAGCTCATAAGAAAAATCAGGAGTTCCACTACTTACCCATTGCATCCAAGGGATGAGAATTTTTCTACTTGGTTTTCAGAAGAAACACATATGGATATAGTTGTACTTTTGATAAATAAAAGCTTTTAAAGATAAACAGATTTCCCTTACTGGAAACTGCTCTATAGAGCCTTATCAGTAATTACAGCCTTTGCTAGACAAGATTGCAAATTCCCAGCAACCCTTAATGAGAAAGCAATAGCATTTTGTTTTGCAGGCAGCTGATAATGCAATGTTTATTAGTCACTGAGTAACTATAAGAGATATCAATATCACAACCTTTCCTTAAATAAGAGGTTTGACATATAAACAAAGTTCATGATGTGATCCTAGGGTTAAAAACAAGCTCCTAGATGTTTCTGGTCTTATTTGACAGGTCATTGACCTTTATGAGTTTTCTGAATCAGAGTTTATTTCATAAAACTTCTGCAGAGAAACAATACCTCAAGCTAGTCACAGCTGCTGTGCTTTGGATGCAGAATGTAAGTTTGAAAAGTGCATTAAACTGTCCTTGGAAGAGGCTCCACAGCAGAAAAGCTTTGCTGTTGTGCGCAGGCAAGGGGGAGGAGCTGTCTTATCTCTGAGGTGACATCCAAAATTATAACCATAATAAAAACCTTGGTGATAAGGAATATATAAACAAACTGTTACAGGATAGATGACAATGAATTCCTGAGCCAGCCCAAATAAGATTCTGAGATTTAAGGCTGGATGAATTTACTTCAATGAGGGCATGTCTTTTAAAGAGGAATCTTTCAGAACGTACATCTAATTTTTTCATCCTCAAACATCAGTGGAGCACTGGAATTTTGCTTACTCAACAAGTTATAAAATCCTACATTTTGGCTAAGTTAGGTGTTGAATTAAATTTTTATTTTTCCTTATTTAATTAATAATAGCCTACATTAATAAGAAATGAATGTAATGCCTTTTGTCTAAAGGCATCTGGAAACAGCACATGGTATCTAAACTGAGCACATATCTAATTTTAAATGCCAAGTGGCAAAGACTTGTGTTTCAAAAGGCAAACCAGCTGTAGAGACAAGGAAATTTTGGTGTTGAGAAAGATGTACAGAGCATCAGCAGCTGTAGCAACCAAGCTGCTCTGTAATCCAGATTCCTTGAGGGAGGGAAGGGAGGTTGTGACTAGCAAGAAGACACCCTCTCCCTAAGCAATGAATGCATTTTTAAATTTCAATTCTACTGAATGCATTTTTAAATTTCAATCAGGTCAAAATTTTCAAACAAAATCCCCTTGTGTAACTACACTTGGGATGCTACTGCTTCTTGTCAGATGCTGAGCTGGGAAACAGCTGAACTGTGAAATACCAGACTGCAAGTTGTGTAGTGGTGCCACACTGCAGTGCCTTACCTGGGACTGCAGTGTGCTCTGACTGCTCATTGCAAAGCCAGTTAGCACTCTGTGCCTCTGCATCTCTCAGCTTTGCTTAAAAATTAGTCCTCCAAGAAGAGTTCAGATTCACAAATTCACAGAATGACCAGATTGGAAGAGACCTTAAAGATCATCAAGTCCAACCCAGCCCCAACAGCTCAACTGAACCCTGGCCCCCAGTGCCACATCCAGGCTTTGTTAAACACACCCAGGGATGGGGACTCCACCACCTCCCTGAGCAGCCATTCCAGAGCTTTATCACCCTTTCTGTAATAAACTTTTCCCTGATATCCAACCTATATTGCCCTTGACACAGCTTGAGCCTGTGTCCTCTGGTTGTGTATTAAAATATGTGTGCTCATTTTCCATGCATCAGCTGTGCTTTTCACATCAACTGATCTTCATTTCCTTATTATTTTGTATTTTGACATACACTAGGAGCCAAAGGAAACCCCAGCTCTTGGGCTTTGTCTGCCTTCTGAGTTGATATCACTTTTGTTTGGCTCCCCCAAAGATGCATTAGCTGAGCACAGAGGCTGGCACTGAGCAGAGCCTTGGGGCTCAGAGGGGTGGCACAGTGCTCTGGGCAGTGAGAAGGGGCAGAGCTGTGCTCACCAGGGAGCCTCAGTCAGTGCAGGAGGGACAGTCACAATATCTGGGTCTCACATGCACTGCTCTGTGTGCAGATTTAATCCAACTTGTTACATAATGGGTGGTTTTCCGGTCATATCCTATATAGCATTACATTTAATGAGCTTTTTCAAAAGCAAAAAAGGAATGAATTTCAATCAGGCACCTAAATACAGGCTATTTCTAATTTGTTTATCCACATACTGTACTTCTGTACTGCTGAAACATTGTTGAAGTTAAAATTTCTCTTCATTTTTTTCCTAGGAAAACAGAAGGGGAACTTGAAATCATGTGGGAATCCACAGCCAAAGAAAACAAGAGAATGAGAGAACTCTTACAGAAATCCCTGAGGAAGAACACATGGAGTGCTGTCACAGTTCATGAACCACTCTCTCAGAAGGACCTAGTGTATGGACATGATTTTAGCTATTGTGATGTGAAAACCTCATCCCCTACTGAAAATGAAATTCAGCAGGAATGTCAGTGATAAGAATCTTATCTCATCCAAGAAAGAAAACTTGGTGCCTAAATTTGACTTTTCAGCAGCACGATGTGTAATGGAATGCTTGCTGTCTTCAATTTTAGTGTATTTTTAGGGTCATGAAAATGACAACTGCATATTCTCTACTTGTTCTGTTAATAATGGAAATCTAGCCTAAAATACAACTTTGCTATTTGAAGAAAAGGCTGTTTATTCTCAAGACAAAATGTGGTGCAACTTTAAGTTAACATCTTGGTGTTCAGCACAGACACACAATGCCACAAAACAAGTGAGCAGCGAGACAGTGCTAGTTAAAATTAAAATGACAAGTTTCAGTGAATTCTCCCTAAATTGCCAGGTGGAGTATGATCCAAGCTGGAAAGAAAGTGTGGCTTGTACTTTTCTCTCATGAGGAAGCATCTTGACTTTCTAAGATGCAAGGATGTCCTTATACCAGATGGTGTGCCAAAAATCTTGTTGTCTGAAGGACAGAGAAGAATTTGAGTGTGGAGCAGACATGACTGAACCATCCTCATGACAGCTGCTGTGCCTGAATGCACAAGTGTCCAGGGTGTAGATTTACAGGATCTGGAATTTACAGGTGCTGGGAGCTCCTGCCATGGGTTTGCCAAGGGGACAAGCTGCCAGCACAGGATGCAGCTCTCCTCCAGATTGTTTTGTTCATCCTGCTTCAGACTCAGTGGCTTCAAAACTACCCAGAGTATTCTCTGAAGCAGTGCTTATTGTTTATGCTTTTAGATTATTGACCTGTATTTGTATTAGCTTTCAGATTTGTTGGTTTTTCACAATATTGCACATCAACTTTGTAGTAGTATATATTACTGTGATACAGCTTTATTTTGGATTTACATATAACTTGCTGGATCAGCTTTTTGGTTTTCCTTCATTTTCATAAGAAAACACAAATGGTACCAAGAAAACTGTAACAATACAAAAACCATATAACTATCATAGTTGTGTAGTATTGGAAATAAGGAAGAATTTCATTATTTCTAATACTACATGAAATATTTCATTATTTCATTAATTCTAATTATTTCATTATTGGCTTTGATCAAAGTTAACAAAAAGAGCAGAAAACCAAGTTAAAATACTAAAAGAAGTTCATAGTGTTTGTGTCTAGAAAGGTTTCTGCAGTGTTTTCCTGCAGGGTGAGGAGGAATGGCTTTATTCAGGAGAGGGTGGGGACAGCACTTCTGTCACACCATGGTGGTCAGGGACAGACAGATGGACAGCTTTCAAAGGCAGGTCCTGCAGCACTGTGCAAAGCTAAAATAGCTACAGATGAGAGCACTGGCAGAACCTCAGTGCACTCAGACTACATTTCCCTGATTATGGGAAAACCACCAAAGCAGCTCAGTAATATATATGCAAACAGGATTTTAGGATGTACTTTAATTCCTTCCCTTTAAGTGCACAAGTGCAGCAGCATTATCAGTTCATCAAGATACAACTTCAGCATGCCAGAGTCTTTAAGACACTGATTAACAGAGCTATTCTCAACAGCACACTATCTTTTGGTCTCTGCCCAGAGACTTAACAAGAGCTACACCTTTGAATCCTTTCACTCTCCTGGCCTTTTCAGCTTGATTATTCTAAGACTCCACGCCTCAACATAACAACCAGAAGCTATTTTTAAGCACAGTCTGAAATAACTTCATTAATATGTGAAATTGTCATGGGGGTGGTCTATCACTACACCAGTCCTGTCCCCTATGTTCCTTGAATTTGAAAAAAAAACCAATTTGAAATGTCAGGTCTGAAATCCCTCTGCAGGTAAGTTAGACAGGCACCCACACTCCTCTGGTTTCCACACAAGCTCCAATCTGCAGGTGTGCAGGCTCTGGAAGAGCAGGGAACATGGCCATACCCTCAGCTTTTCACCTTTCTAAAGGCAGGTTTGGAAAATGAAGCCTTTCATGCCATATTTTCTAATATAGGCATCTCTTAATATGCAAATACAATCTCAGAACTGACTTAATATTTACAATACTATCCTCATCTGGTTTTAATTGTCCTATTGAGTTTGTTTTAAGAGCCTGTAAAAATTTCACAAGGAAAAGCTATTGTATTGGTAATTCTTAGAAACAGAAGCAAGATTTCCAAAACTCTCCATGTTGGTCTGTTTTTCCACTGAAATGACCTGGGAACGTCTTAGAACTGCACTTTTGCCACACCTGCTGCCCATTTTCACAGCTCTTGTTTTAGAGTAGGTTTTAATGCAAGGTTCAAAGGGCAGCACCCTGACAGTGACACTCCTAAGGCCTTGTTCAGAATTGCTACACTTAATTTGTCATTTGCATATCATTAAGATATGACTTTTAAATGAACTAACATTTAATCAGATTCTCCATACTCAGTTTTCACAGGAAGAGAACTGAGTAAAAGTTATATCCCATGGATGAAAAAGTCCTTCTGTGGCTCAGGAACACTTCTTTGGCATAACAAAAATCCTGTTACAGGCTATTTTAAATACATATGAACATATTTAAAATACATATGAACCCACTTGACATACTTGGAGAGTAAAATACTGGAATTGTTTCAGATCAGCAAAAGTAAACCCATTTGCAAATGTGCCCAGTGTTGTACAAACAGAATTATGATTAGACAGGTGCTTCCCTCCAGTTCCTTCCAAGCTGATTCTCTCTTTTATTAACAGCTGAAAGAAATTATTTCATTTTAGTCTAGTACAGTAACTCTACCCATGCCAATTTATCCTTTTTCCCACTTGACAATATAAAGTTGCTATTTTCCCCTGAAAATGCTGACAGAGCATCCTGACTCTGTTATATTGCTCCTGCCTTCCAGTTACAGAACCTTCCAGATCTTCCAGTTCGTAAATTGAAACCATGAAGTATTTTCAGCTTCATTTCACAAGACAACATTAAAACATTCTTCCATTCCTACCAAGAAAAGGAGAAAATTCAGGATTTGTGGAACTGTAGTCACATTCAAGTTTCATTGATGAATTTACAGAGCACATTCTGTCCATAAAAACTGAACATAATTTTGCCATATTTTGGAATAAATAATGTGATTATATATTCAAAATGCAGACATTGCCATCACCTTTTAGAAACCAAAACCACAGGAGAATTCGGAGTGAAAGGAATGAGGAACTTCACAAACAAACTGTGGATCTGCTGGTAAATACAGCTAGATACCGAGACATAAAAGAAACAATGGGAAGGATTCCACTGATGAATGGAATGAGAGAGATTTGTCTTTACAAACTATAGGTCTGCTGATAAATAAAACTGGATACTGAGAGATGAAAGAAACAACGGGAAGAACCATAAATTCCATAAGGAATTGCGACGGTGTTCACAGGGGTCTGAGGATGAGGGAAGAGACGAGGATCTGACTCCATGTTTCAGAAGGCTGATTTATTATTTTATGATATTTATTACATTAAAACTATACAAAAATAATAGAAGAAAGGATTTCATCAGAAGGCTAGCTAACAATAGAAAAAGAAAGAATGGATAACAAAAGCTTCTGTCTCTGACAGAGTCCGAGCCAGCTGACTGTGATTGGCCATTAATTAGAAACAACCACATGACACCAATCCCAGATGCACCTGTTGCATTCCACAGCAGCAGATAACCATTGTTTACATTTTGTTCCTGAGGCCTCTCAGCTTCTCAGGAGAAAAAATCCAAGGAAAGGATTTTTCAGAAAACATGTCTGTGACAAGGAATTCCACTAGTTGACACAAGGAAAGAGAAAGGTGGGGGGTGATGCCTTAGAAGGGAGTCTTTGGTATCAGGTGTTTGAGGAAGTCTGTACCTCCCAAGCACCTCAGCCAATGGGGAAAGAGGAAAATGTGGCCAGGAAATTGGGATAAAAAGGAGGCTGTGTCCTCCTAAAATGGGAGGGATCCCAGGGGAATGCCTCATGGCCTCTCCCTTTATTCGAATAAAGTAAAAGGACTCCTCTGCCTCCTTTTTGGCCATAAACCTCTGGTGTTTGTGGATTAATTTTCCTGCCAGGAGTAATTCTCAGTAGTTGCAATGCATTTTCCAGGTACAGCTGAAATAGTGGTGTTACTTTTTACTCCACAGTGAGAACAGAGCATTTCACACTCTGTATTTTGGGTGTGTCAGCAGCAGGGACAGTCTGACACTCAGCAGTACATTAAGGTAAGTGTGTACCAGCGTTACGTGACCTGACAGAGCTTTGATGTGTACTTACCTTATCTTTATTCCCACTTCCTAGAAAAATTCCCCTGATCATTATAAGTCATTTAAACCCAGGTCCTTTTCCTTTCCCCTTTCCTTTCCCCTCTTCTTTTCTCAAAGATGCTGTTTTTCAGGCCAGGAGATTGCCTTTCACCAGCTCAGAAGAGAGAACCTCCTAAGACATTTTCACGATGAAAAATTCGTGCCACTATCCTGGCACATGGCATCGGGAGTTCTGAGAGCTTTTCCCTTGGGACTACAGATCCTTCCTTGGGCAGGCATGGAAGAAGAATTTAGGAGAATTCTGAGTACTGATCCTTCTCTGCAAATCTGTGGTAAAAACTCCATGGTGTTAATCAGCTTGGATCTAGAAAAGCAGAAGCACTTTGAAAGCTTCTTTATGTTTAAAAATGTGTTTTCTCAAGGAGTGAGCTCTCCAGATTTTTTTTTAGTCCTGAACTATTTTCTTCTGTACTAAATTTATTTCAACATACCTATATAAGCACCTATTCGGACATGAAATACAGAAAGAAATATATTTGAGCTTTTAGGATTGTTTCCTACCTGAAATATTTGGTTTCAGTAAATATAAAATTAAAATGAGACTTGAAAAGTAGCACAGAACATCATAACCTCAGTGAGTGCCTCAGTACTCAGTGTTTCTTTCCTCAGCCAGAGATGGGCACAGGGCAGGTTTGCCTTCCAAAACCTGTGTTAACTGGTAACCCCCACTTGGTGGAAGGCCAGTGGAATGAGTTTGGACTCAAAAAGGAGATCAAAGTCAGGCTTTGTTTTTAAAATAAAAAAACCTCACAGTCTCCTTCGGAGGTGGATGTTTATCAGAAAAATCATTGATCCTGATCAGAGTTTGAAGCACTGTTAAAAACTATTGTGACATACTAAAGCTGATTTTCTCCAGAGGCCATCAAATTTCCTTTAGAACATCCTTAAGAAGAGACTTCTTGATTTTTTGGTGGCCTTTTGGATAGAATTTACCCAGCATTTATGAGTTTATTGAGAGTCTCTAAACAGCTCTACTTAAAAAAATACAAAATAAATCTCTTGCTGGACTAAAGACTCTGCACTATTCAGGCAGTTCTATTACAGAACCTTTAGCAGACCTGAATATATTTTCAAAAGCCTTATTTATCACAGAAGAAAAACCAATTCCACTGGAACCAAGAACTAAGTAAGGAAAAATACAGATATTTAAACCCCAAATATTCTGTTAAGAGCTGTAGTCTATTTGGTAATTAAGAATTGCAGTCACCTAATATTTCCTGCTGACCTCCACAAGATGCAAAGTTCTTGCAAACCATGACCCAGCATCACCACAGCTATTAAATAATATATTTTTTTTATATTCCACTTGCAACATACCTGCAGTTACTTAGGAAAATAAAGTTATTTAAAGAAGGACAGTACTGAGATCAAATCATAGAACACATCTGACCATTAATATCGTCAGATGAATGCAGGGAAACACGCTGGTCCTCTCATTAAAATTCAATAACCTGGAAGCAGGAAGGTTGGAATGGAAAGTATTCACCCTGAGATACTGCTAAGCTACAATTAAAAACTGCAAGTTAGGATGATCCTTATCATTTGCTTTAGTATTGATCAAAGCAGAGCATGCATTACTGCAAGCAATAAATTCCAACCCTAACAAACATTAACCTTCATTTTTGGTAAGTAGGGATAATAAAAGGTGTATTTATATACTGTACCCTTGCTATTTCCCGAATTAAAGTTGAAAATTACTTTTTATGATTTAATTGGTAAAGTGCATCTTGAAAAGGTTCAAACTACAGGGTTAAGTAGGAGCAGCCCTCAAAGTGTTTGCCTCAAAATGCCTTGGAATTTGAACTCATTCATGTCTTCATCTATTTGTGTACCTATGTGAGAGGGGAGGATTCTTTTCCCACGGCTGTAAAATGTCATTTCTCTTGTCTATGAGGAAAATAACATTAGAATCCTTGAAATCAATGTTTATTTTTTTCCTTTGGTGGCTGAGGAAAAGAAGGATTGCTGGTAAAATTAAAAATCTTTTAATGGGTTTACAGCATCCCAAGGAGAGCAAGCCCTAAAACAAAACTAGACAATAAATGAAGGTACTTTTCTATTTTTATAAAGAAGCACAGACTAGTTGAGGTCAAATCAAATTACACTAAATCTAAGAAAAAATTCCTCAGCAAAACTTTACTTAACAGAACATTAAAGATTACATACCCCGTTATCTTTTCATCAAAATTATGTGGATTTTGAGGGGTTTTTTGTTGGTCAGTAAATTCCAGGGTAGAGTTGATGTGAAAGACGTGCCTGCTTCATTTCAAGGGACAATGTTAGCCCCATAATATGACCTCCCCTTCTCTTTTATTCTTTTCACATCAGCTATTTCAATAGTCTCTGCGGCATTTCAGGAACAACACAGGTATGAAAAGATTATAAACCTTCATTTCAAAATTATCAGAATAAGGAAGACAGAAGTACATTATAAGTACATAATATCTCATGCCAAATGAAATTGGGAAATTGAAGGATATGAAGACATTGGTTAATTTTTGTCATATATCACAATTACCACGAAAAATATTTAAAAAGTCTTTGTAAAACTTTCATTAAAATGAATAAATTGTTCATACTTGCCTTTTCATATGGTTGAAGCATGACTATAATTTTAACCTGTTTTATTCTCTTTATCTGTAGGCAAAGAAAAAAACCCCAAAGTTTTGTCTGGCCATTCTTACTGTGGTAATTTTTCAAGAAGTTGTTATTTAAGATGGAAGAGCTTCTCTTGTATCTTAACCCCATTTCTGTGAGAATTAAACAAGAAAAACAAAGAGAGGGAAAAGCCAGTGACTGAAAAGGTACAGTTTTGATTTTGTTTTCTGTACCAACATTACTTTGGAGAAAAACATTCCCAGTGTAGTCTGGCTCAACCACCGGAAAACAGGGCAAATATAAACTAACAAATGTTTCCCATGTTCTGAAGAGTCCATTTTTAGTCACAGATTTACATCATTATTTTAGAGGGAATTCCTGCTGATCAATCCTGCATGCTTAAGGAGTTTGTTAAAACGTGAGGAAGACAATTGTCAAAACGTGCTTAGGGTGGCTTTGTTGATACTCAGACCCAACAATTTGCTCTTAATTTCCAGCCCTGTAGTGCATGTTTATGAGCCACTATCTCATCAAGGCAAGGAATGTTAAATGTTAACATCAGGAGCCAGTATTTGAACACTTTTTAGCTTTTACCAGTAGGTATTTATTGACAAACTCATTTACAGGGGGTGCTCAGGACTCACTGATTGGAGTGTCACACAGCAAAGGAGTTGTACCAACTGCACTGCTAAAAACAATTAAGTGATTATTAACATGATTAAGGGGCTTTTTGCGAGTGTTTTAGGGATGACTAGCTCAAATGAAAGCAGTTACCTTATGGCAGAATTCAGGATAATAATACTTTTTTTTTTCCTGGATATACAACTGAATAGAAACAGAGAATAGCATTTTTCACTGGAGCAACATCTTTAAATATTTACAAAAATGGAAAATCTTTGTAGCTGCAAGCAAAGGGATCACCAGCTGCCCACTCAGCTGCCTCAAGTTAATGAAAAACAAAGGAAATGTTTTTGCTTATGCTTCTCTACCTTCTCGAGATACAAACATCAGCTATTTTTAATAGGCTTCAAATTGAGCACGTGGTTTTAATGCACCCATAATGTGACAATTACGTCAAGGTTATCTTGCCAAAGCATTCCTAAATTACCAGCTGCTTGCTGTAAAGATCATCAAAATAGATTCTCCAAATGATGGATCGCTCTCACTTTGTGATGCACTGCTTAGCGCTGGACAAACATTCTCACAAATGGGACAAAGCTGGATTTTCTTGTTTTTAAAGATAAACTAACTGGACTATCAGTTTACCTGTGGTTCCTAACTCAAAACTTCTTGGCAGAAAATAGGTTTAATGATTACCTTTTATAACCTCTGTACTTAGGCTGCTGCCCCTTCTTCATATTCTGCTTTCAGACATGGACATGCCTTGCTTGTAACTGGCTGGGAAATGCAACAGGAGAAACACACTTGGCAAGGATTCCTGCACCTGATTAACTGCAAACAAATTTAAATAAATAAGGTAAGTGAAAGCAAGAATTGCTAAAGGTAATGATTGAAGCAGTCTAAATACAGGGCTTTAAAAGAGAGGCATTGGGCACAAAGCTGCAATGAAGTTCAGCCACCCAAGCCCTGCATTCTTCATGTGTGCAGTTTTCCTTCATAGGTTTAATCTTAACAGTTAATTCATTATGATTATTTTAAAAATCTTTATTTCAGAAGATAAACCTGATGCCTTTATAGCCTAAATGTTTCTGAAGATAACAATACTGAGATAGGTATTCTGTCAATTTAAAATGCTGCAGTTTTTGTAGACAGTTACAAATTAATTTACAAAAAAAAAACAACTTATGTTTCCTTAACATGATGCCTTCCACAGTTACCATCTGTAAAAAAGCATTAGGATCTTCAGCGTTCAAATTGAAGTAAATATAGTTGCAGAGTCTTAGGAGAGAAGAGACTTTTGACTGAATCTACTTTAGAGACTCATCAATTTCCTTCACCGTCTCAGATTGTATTTTAGACCAGTACTAGGGGAAACAAGCAAAATCCTCACCGAAAAAAAACCCGTAAATCTAAATTTAAATTTGAAAACAAACTCTTTACATTCCAGTTCTAAAAAGGACAAAACATTGAGTGGAAGACATTCACCCTGAATCAACAGAGAGAAGACTGGTGACCCTTTCCGAGGCAAAGAGCTGCTAAACAGATAATTCTGGGAGCTGCCAAACAGATAATTCTGGGAGCCCACACTCTGTTTAGCAGATGCTTCCATCTCCAAGGAACTGAGGCAAAGCCTAATTAAATGAAGAATGGAAAGAAGGTCTCCTAGATAAGAAGAAAACCAGTTTTTGGGAGGAAGATAAAACCTGTCTGGACCTTTGGAGTAGTTCAAAGGAAGGACTGGCTATAAAAGCTGGATTGTTCCAGTGAGGACGTCCTGCAAACTGAATGTGAGAAGCCACAGACAGCCCCTGCCAGGTGGGTGTAAGGAAAATCCACAGGGGAGGAGGTGAAGCTGCCGTCCCTTCTCCTCTCTGAGCAGGGAGTGCCATGGAAATACTTTTCCTGGGAGTGACCGTGTGCTGTGTTTGTTTTCTGGTCATATTTACCTGCACTCATTTGTACCCACGGGCATCAGCTAAAGTCAAGTAACATCCATATGCTAGAGTAAGATTTTGTTGTTGTTTCCTTAGAAATTTCAGCAAGGAAAACAAATGGGTGAAGAAAGCTTGAAGAGAAGAAAAGGAGAGGACAAAGGAAGAGAGGACAGACAATCCATCCAGAGTCATGAGCCCCAAACGATGAACCTACAGAAGCAGGCAAATCTTTTTCCTTTCCTTTTTCCTTTCCCCTCGGGTCCGGGTGTCAGGGGCTGGCAGAGGGAGGCACAAGGGGATATTTGTACACATGCATCAGTTTACAAAAACACCACTGTGTCCAATTTAGCAAAAATATCCTGATATCTCAGCTATGTGGTTGGCTAGCATTCTCAGAAACAGCCAGTTACTGAAGTTAAATAACTGATAAAAACAGACTAAACCCCCAAGGATATGTTGTTGAAGTTATCAGATATAAAAATAATTCAAAGACTTACTCTAAGTTGATCAACTGAGGCATTTCATAAACTTTTTTTTTCTGCATGTAAATTTCAGAAGTCATAGTTGGTTGTCCAGCTCATTGTTTCTGAAAGTTTGTTAGTGTTTATAGCCAGAAAATAGGCACTGGTACTTGAAGAGAAGTGAAAATCTGTCTCTTACAGAAAATTACAGATGCTTTAGAAAACAGTTGTGTCACCTCCTCTCAGGAGGGAGTGGCATTTCTCTTAATTTAAGTAGCCTGGAGAAATATTATCTATGTGCTTTTAGTTTGGTGCCAAGACTGGAAAAATACTGATGTGATTAGAGAAGCCATAGCTATCAGAAAATATTGAGTAGTCCATGCCTCAGTTTCAGTGGTTTCATGCAATATTGTAGGTCACTACAGATCTGGGAGAACATGATCTTCTCACCCAGTGGTATCAACACCACTCCTAGGTGCAAATATTTAAAGCAAGGACAGGAAAACAGCGGCCCAACAACAACAACAGCAACAAAAAAGGATCCCATCCATGAATTTCTAAATCTTAGAAAATTCAGAATTCATCAAGTGCTTGCAAAAGAATGTCATGGCTTAATCAGAGAGGAAAGGGCAAGTTCACCCATTCAAGGTTATATTTGAAATTCACATAGTTCAAAAGACAGTTTAAGAAAAGAAATAGGCAGGTGAAACACAGACAGATGTACTTTTGAAAACAGCAGGAAGTACACCACAGAGAGATCTTGATAAGAAGAATGAAACTTTGCAAAATCGTTGAATATATTTCTCTATAGAACTTACATATTGAAAGCCAATAAAAACCAGTCAGTAAGGACAATTACTGTAGTTCTGTGATACTGAAAAGAAATTGCTGAATTCCTAGAAGTTGCTTACAAAACCATCTCATTTTACTTCAAGGTGGGCCTGATTAGTGGAATCTGTATGATTGTGGGTACCATTATTGGCTCAGGTATCTTCGTTTCTCCAAAATCAGTTCTTGCCAATGTGGAAGCTGTGGGTCCTTGTTTAACCATCTGGGCAGCCTGTGGAGTTCTGGCAACATTAGGTAAAAAACTCAACAAAGAATCTGAATCTTTGCCTTAAATCTTGATATCTGCTTTTCTGCATACTCTCATTTCACAAATTAGCTTATAGCACCAGGACCAAGATCAACTAAATCCTGCTCTATATATGCATATATGCAGTACTCAACCATAAATTTCAAATGGGGTGTTTCTAGAAGACAAATTAAGTTTCAAAATTGTAAATTACGCTCTATTTGGAAAGGAAGTTTTAGTTTTTCCTGCTTCATCCACTGACTGTAATAAAGACAATAGTCTTCTACTTCAATAGCTGCCAATATGTGAAATTTACTGATAGTAAGCTAGGTACTTTCTGCTGGCTTTCTACTTCTGCAATTATAATTCTGTTATCTGAAAATTTAGCACTAAGCACCTCAAAATATTTCAAGAAGTAAAGCAAAATTCTGAGCATTGTATCAAGTGGGGCAGCAAACAGGAAAAACCTTAATTCAAGATGCCACATACAGCAACAGAACAGGAGGTATGACTGTACTTTAATGCTGAGCTTAGCAGACATTTTATTTCAAAATAGTGCAGAAAGTCTGTTTTTTCAAGTTTCCAATAGGTGTGTCAGCCAGTGCGGTTCTCACTCAAGTGCTTCTTACAGTGTTCATTTCTTAAACAGAAATTAAATGAAATAAAAACGTTTGTTTGTAATGTTTTGGAGAAGTTTTAAATATCAATGGTAATAATTTTTAGACTGCATCTGAATAATTTCAGGGTATTTCTTTCAATTGCTCACAAGTAATTAAAATTGTATTTTGCACATACAGTAAAATAAACAGAAACATGAAGAGAGTAATGGTGCACAGTACAGATCAATTCCCTTCACTTTTCTACCTATAAAAAAGTGATCATCTCTTCAAGCAGTCCCAGGACCAAAAGTGCATGAACTAAACCTGCTTTTTTTTTGTTATCCAGGCGCACTTTGTTTTGCTGAGCTTGGTACAATGATCACAAAGTCTGGGGGAGAATATCCTTACCTCATGGAGGCGTTTGGGCCAATTCCAGCCTTTCTGTTCTCTTGGACGAGCTTGCTGGTCACAAAACCCAGCTCCTTTGCCATCATCTGCCTCAGCTTTGCAGAATATGCATCAGCTCCTTTTTACCCAGGCTGTGACCCACCCCAGGCTGTCATCAAGTGTCTGGCAGCTGCTGCTATTGGTAAGAATCACAATTTTAAACAGCCCAAATCCAGAATTGCATTGTGACCTGTGTCTGGCCCCATCCACAAGTGCATTTTCCTTATGTTCATCTTCACAGAGACACCAGAAATCTTTAGGACACAGTCCAGTGAGTCCTTCCCACAATAACAAATTAAACAGCATAAAAAGGATGGATTTAAAATGTTTTTTTTTCCCTAGTTTGAGGGTTTTATTATTCTTCCTTAAGATAGATACATCTGTATAATGAATGCTTATCTCTAGTGGAAAAGGAAGAAAAAATAACTGTGAAAATGCTATTTCTTTATTTATCAGAATGCTGTGCAACTTCAAAATGTTTTTTATTAAAGGTACTATAAAAGTCTAATTCATAAATCTGTTTTTCCTCACTATTTCTAAAGTTATCCAAACACAGTAAGCAAAAACTGTATAGACAGGCAAAAATATATATAATATACAAACTATATATATACACATATAGTTTATATGTTATATGTTTATATGTTGTTATAATATACATATATATGTATACACATATATATATACATATATAATATACATATATATATATAATATACATAGACAAAAAGTGTGACAGAAAAGCAGTGCAGTAAATAAGGGGAGGGGCAACTTTTCTTTAAATTCTGACAAACAGTGTGAAAATTTATAACTTGATTTCTTTTAGTGGTAATTACAATTGTGAATTCATTGAGTGTGAAGCTGGGAAGTTACCTCCAGAATTTTCTCACAGCTGCTAAAATGATCATTGTCACAATCATTATTGTAAGTGGAATTGTTCTCCTTGCACAAGGTAATAAAATTATGTTATTTGAAAAAATTATTTTGGCTTTTGCTATGATGATTAAAAATTCCCCACTGAGAGAAGAGACACAGAAATAAGGCACAGCCCTGAATCTCTTAATTCTGGGTTTTAGTTCTAAATCTCTTGGAAATTATGGCTTTTTCTTTCACAGAAGGGGATGTGTGCAAAATGCAACACTATAGATAAATTAATGCAAACTATAAATCTACAGATCTACACATATAAACTACAGATCAATTAATACAAAAGGGTGTTCATTAATTTTATAAGTGAAAAGTTTCAAAACATGAGACATGTGGGAATGTTTTTTTCATCTCTTGGGGAGATTACAAGAATTAATTCCAACACTGATCAGTAATCTTCCTCTTATTTGCAGGAAAAACAGATAACTTTAAAGATTCTTTCAAGGGCAGTAAAATTTCTGTTAGTTCTATCAGTTTGGCATTTTATAATGGACTCTGGGCATATGATGGATGGTAAGAAATCTTTATTAACCTTCACAGTTAGAGTTTAACAGCCTTTAACTGGTTTACTCTCTCCCTGTAGAACCCTCTGAAGGCATTAACAACTGACTTGTTATTAAGAATGTCTTGATGAATTCTGGAAAAAGAACACTAGTTTGGGTAAAAAAAACCCAGAACTCCACCCTCTTTTAGTTGCTGTTTGTTAGGGAAAGAAAATATCTTAGATCCCAAAAGGTCAATTACTGCTTTGGTGTTGAAGGTGATTAGATATTGCAGTAATAAGGAGAATATAACAAATTTAATTCCATTGTGTTAGACAAAATAGCTTTCCCTGCAGGCTACCCCATCAAACTCCATTTCTTGTGAAATATATAGAGGTGTTTGATTAGTCCAGGAGAACACAAAAAGGAACTTTGTGTCAGAAATTATA
Source organism: Ammospiza nelsoni (assembly GCF_027579445.1). NCBI lineage: Eukaryota > Metazoa > Chordata > Aves > Passeriformes > Passerellidae > Ammospiza > Ammospiza nelsoni. The sequence goes on from NC_080645.1 coordinate 4,423,243, forward strand.
AGATTCAACTTGCAGTTTTTTTCTTAGGGAATGTCAGTTGGCACAGAGTTCTGTTGGCACAAATCCATTGTTGTTCTAAAATGTACAAACTGCAAAAGTCTGTATATAGGTCAGTACTTTGGGAGCAAATAAGGACATAATCTTGGTCTACCACACAGCAATTCCCATTTAAAAGCTTTTGAAACTGAATTTATTTTAAATAGATTATTTTTTTAGGTTCTGTTTCCAAGCTTGAGTGTCTCAACTCAGGCATGAGACTGCTAATTCAGGCATTCATATGGACTTTTTAAGAGGGCAAAGAAGCTGATCCCTAAATAATTATTTGTGTATGTAACCACCAGGCACTAACATTTGAAAATTTGCCTTTGAACTGTAAATACTCACTCTTCTGATTTTCAGAGTGGATGAATATAAAAATATAAAAAAATAAAAATTGTTTCAATTGGTCTACACACTCTAGCAAAAATGGTTATTTGGAAATTATAATTCACCTTAAAAAGGTTTTCATGCCTGTTTTTCAAAGGCAGTCTGACTTACAGAACCACTCTGAAACAGCAGCAGACTTGCTTTTCTCTCTGCCCCCAGCACACTTGTGCTTTTATTTGAAAAGACTCAGATACTGCAAAGCTTGGAGTTGAAAGGCAATTTTGGAAATCTAAGATTGATTATTCCGGGATATTTTAACCAAGACTTAGTCTCAGAGGTACTAGAGATAATGCAGAAAGAGATGGTGAATCAAGAGCCTGACTTTTGGATAAGAAGCTCACATTGGTTTTGTCCTGCAGTTTTCCCACTTTAAAAAATTGATTTTACATTTTTTTTCCTTTTTAAAACTGAAAAGATTAAAAACAATAACAGAGGAAATAACCTCACCTCATAGGTGAGTATTTAAACCCCTGACTGCTGAAATACTCTATGAATGTTTTTCCTTCCAGGAATCAACTCAATTACATCACAGAGGAACTTAAAAATCCTTACAGGTAAAGCTGTGTAGGAAAGCAGTGTCTTTTACTGGCAAGAAATCAAGCCCTATAAATTTTTCTATAAGCAAGCATATATTTTGGTTTGTTTTTTAAAAGCACTAATATTCTATTATTCAAGGTTTGAGCACTAACAGACAAAGCTAATTAGCTAATTATTATTACAGGCTTTGTATCTTTCCATAATTTTTACAATCCTGATTTCCATAGCTCTACACTTAAAAAAAAAAGTAAATAGGAAAAGTAAGAATGCAGAGTTTACTATGATAACTGTAGCAGTGATCCAGCAATGCTGATGGGGTTTTGCTTTTCCATTCTTTAGAAATCTGCCACTGTCTATAATTATTGGAATCCCCTTGGTCACAGTTTGTTACGTTCTGATAAATGTTTCCTATTTCACTGTGATGACTTCAACAGAGCTCCTGCAGTCCCAGGCTGTTGCTGTGGTAAGTTACTTAATTTTGTAATAGAACATCTGCATTGAAGTCATGTGAGCCATTAAATTCCATTATTTTTTTGTAAGATAGAATTAATTTTAGTCTAAGCTGTTAGTGCCACCTTTCTCCCATTAGCCACTATCATTCCTTAACCTAAAATTTCAGTAATGCCAAATTGGAGGAGTAGTTCTGTCATCTCCAGATGGAATAAAAAAGAAGGAAGCAAAAGTAAAGCAGTCTTCAGCAAATACATTGTAAAGTAGTCAGAGGGGGACTGCTTTCCATAGGCAGCAAAAAGATGGAAAGGGAAATAACATCTGAGAGCTGCTTTGCCATTTTCAGTGTTCCCAGGATTTCTGAGAAATGCCATAGGACATAGATCTGAGTTTGTTATGGAGATAACAGCAAATTGTCCATCAGTCACTTCCACCTTATTCTTTTTGGGCTTTTTTTCCTTAACAAATTTGAAAGATAGGATTTTTACATTTTTGCAAGACATACTCTTACAGGTAAAAGTAGAAATTACAGAAGTTTCTGAAGCCATAAAAACCACATCTGCCCCCTCAGTTCCACTCAGTAAATTTTCTGTGTCTCTGAAACAACCGAGGTCCTGCAACAATTTTCCTAATGCAAGGTTTTGGGGAAAACAAACAGTGTGTGACAAACATTAAAAAAAAAACTTAATAATAATAATAAAAAAAATATAAATATATATTTTAAAAGTATATATTCCATATATATTAACCTATATTTTATATATACATATAAAAATAATAAAATTAGTGGCATAATAATATATAAATATTGTTTAACAATATAATAAATAATAAATATAATGAAAAAATATATTTTTATATATATAAAATAGTCTTGTCCAGTGATGAAGTACAGTAATGTTGAAATGCTTAAAAAATTAAAAAAAAATTTAAAAAAATTAAAATAAAGCCTTTTAAAATTTAGATCTTTGGTGCATTTAAACAGCTTGTCTGCACCAAAAGGTACAGCAGAGAATGTATGAGGTTAAATCTTGTATAAGAACCAGTCCCTTTCAATACACCTTTAAGCTTACAATCTGAACAGCTCACAGCAACCAGCTCTGAACTATCAATTAACAAATGAATTAACAAAATTCAGCACTGGCTCTGAGCAGAGAGCTCTATACAGCTGCCAGCAGCCTCTGAGTGCCCCAATTCTGGACCAAGCAACATCACTGGTGTCAGACTTGTGCGAAAGCAAAGCTCTTCATGCTTGATTTACTAAAAAACCCCAACCCAACTAAAAACTAAACCGACCTGTCAAAAGCATTTAAATTCAAATTCCTCTGGACAATGTACCCCTAGCTGAGATCTACAGCAAGAACTGACACACCACGCCACAGGTGAAAACTCAAATGTGGTGAAGGACCAGGGTGAGCTTGTCCTTGTTTGCCCCCATCTCAGGCTGTCCCTGCTGATGTTATTCCTCCTGGAGAGGCTGAAAGCAGCTTCTGTGGGCACAGAGTCTGCAGCAATGCCATCTCCCTCCTTCTGTCTTGGAGACACATCCCAAGGCAGGCGTCTATAGCAGAATTGAATTTCTGTGCAGTTTTTACATCTGCCTTCCAATGTCTCCTACAGATGTTGCATCTTAAACATCATGACAAAAATATTCCATTTTATAGTGGTCAGTGAATGAATCCAGGTCTTTACTAGTCAGAGCATTCTTCAATAACTACACAAAATATACAGCATGGATTTGTTGGGTAACACAGCTCAGATACCATTTACTTTACTTACAAAGAGACTTAACATTACTAAATGGTAATTAAAATGACAAAAGTGATTAATTTTAATCCCATTTCCCAGACATTTGGAGACAGAGTCCTTTATCCAGCCTCTTGGATAGTTCCTCTCTTTGTGGTATTTTCCACACTTGGATCTGCCAATGGCACCTGTTTCACTGCAGGCAGGTAAGTCCCCATGCTAAATATCTTCATGAAGGGTGGAAAAATTTATATACATGTATCTACAGACACAAGAACATTCTTCTGATCCACATCACACAAAATGTAATTTGAAATTGCCTGTAAATCTAGCTATATTGTTTAATTTTCAAAAAGAAACAGTGGCCATTGAGGTTTGAAAGTTAGAAAAATGGTCTCTTCTTAATTCAATGAAGGTATACCACTATAGCACAAAAGTTTTTTTTAATTTCTCATCAATTTTAAAGCTGAGAATTGAACAGTTAAAAGCTACCAGTAAAAACATCATTACACTAGCAAAGGTAGCTGAGAAGCTATTCCTTTCTATCAGTTGTTCAGCACTTCCATTTACTATTTAAAACATTTTAAGATTTCAAAACCATCTGAACACAATGTGGCTTTAAAGACCATTTTTAAACAACAGGTTGTCAATACACCTTTTTGCTATGAAACACATGAAAAAGGAAATATTTATTTAAAAGAGACACAGTTGGTAACATTTCCCAAAATAATTTTCAGTAATGATTCTGAAATGAATTTCAAGTGCACTATTTTAACACTGTTCAGAATTTGTTTCATCTCACTGCTTTAATACCGGTTATTTAATTTCCTTCATTTTTAACTGCTACAATCTTTAAATCCCAATGCACATCAAAGAAAATCCTGATGGAATTAGTTGGATATCTACTTTAGTAACACCTTTTAAAGCCCAGGTGCCACACTAACTGCACTGCTTTGTTGTTGTTTTGCCAGACTTGTGTACGTTGCAGGTCGTGAGGGGCACGTGCTGAAGATTCTGTCCTACATCAGTGTCAAGCGCTTAACACCAGCACCTGCCATCATATTTTATGTAAGTATGTATTTAAATACAGAAAAATAATCATCACCTATCACCAAAAATTCTCCAGTAATTCGTACTTTCACAGCTTCTTACAAGCAGTTTTGACACCTGTCATTAGCTATCTAGACAAGAAAATTGCTAAATGCATTTTGGGAAGAAGACTACAAAAAAACCTCCAGCTTCTCTAATTTGAACATAATTGTTCCAGAACTGGACTTTAAAAATCAAAATGGTTAACAATCAATGGCATGAGAACAGAATCTTAAATGAATGGTTAATATTAGGGAAACCTTTCACAGGATACTTGTAAGCCAGCTATCACTACCCTGTTTCCTCCATGTAGGAATATTTCCTCCATGTAGAAGATTTAGTTCACACTAAAAAAGTCCAGTCAGTCAACACATTTAAGAATAAATCTAGAACAGCTTGTTATTTTTATTTTACTCATTTATCTTCAAGGCAAAACAAGATACATTCAATCCTGTCAGGAAAATTAATCCACAAACACCAGAGGTTTATGTAAAAGGAAGACAGAGGAGTCTCATAACTATTTGAATAAAGGGAGAGGCCATGGGGCATTCCCCCCGGGGTCTCTCAGATTATTAGAGGACACAGCCTCCTTTTAATCCCAATTTCCAGCCACATTTCCCTCTCCTTTCCCATTGGCTGAGGTACTTGAGGGGTACAGACTTCCCACATCACCTAATACAGACCTCATTTCTAATGTGCTTTTTCTTTCTCCTCATGTCTCTGTTCTTTTTCTCTAAGTCCAGAGATGTAGCACAGTCTTGAGTGAGTAACAGTCTGTGTCAATTAGTGGAATTCCTATGGAATTTATGGTTCTGCCCATTGCTTCTTTCACCTCTCCCTATCTGGCCTTATCTACCCTCAGGCCCACAGTTTGTTTGTAAAGACACCTCCTCCTCATTCCTTTCAATCCCAGTAGTATTAAAAACCTAAAAATATATTTTGTATCTTCAAGATAGTTAGTCAACAATAAAACAGATTAATGCATAAAAATGACTTAAAATGGAATTCAGATTGCACACAAAAATAACCACGTGTTGGCAGGAGGCAGTCACAATCTTTAAAGGTGCTGCAAGGCACTTAAACCCAAATATTTAAGCGAAAACATTCACAGTTCATACTCTGGAACATCACACATGCTGCTGTATTGAAACAGATGTAAAATTCAACCTTCTTCTATAATAGACTACACTAATTTTTGTTTTCATTTCTAGGGGGCCATTGCTATTATTTATGTTATTCCTGGTGACATTAATTCCCTCATAAATTACTTCAGCTTTGCAGTCTGGATCTTTTATGGTTTAACTGTACTTGCACTAATTGTTATGAGGTTTACAAGGAAGGAACTCAAGAGACCTATCCGGGTAAGTTCTGTGTGGCTTTTCCTCCATTCCATTGATGCTGTAGCAGGAATTCACACTCAGTATCTGGATGTTTAAACAGCCCCCTTGGGCAGTGTCCTTGTTTTTTACTCCTCTTGCCTGAAATCCAACCATTTAACAGCAGATCTGCACCAGGACTCATAAGCCCAAAGCTCATAAGGACTGGGAAAAGATTACAGAATGCTGATTTTCACTTGCACAAAAGCCAAAATTTCACAGATGGGTAACTGCACTCAGCAGACTTCCATTGAAAGAATATCCAAAATAAGACCCCAGCCATTGCATATTATTTATTAAAATGCAAACTTGGACACTGCAATTTGAAATAAGAGATCTTAGTGGATAATTTGGCAGAAGTGTTTTCCCTGCCCATATTTCTGATACTCCTTCCATTGCCCCATCTGATTCCAGAAAACTTTAAAGTAAAAAAAAATACATAAGGCAATAAAAATATTCTTTCATACAGGCAATTTCTGTAAAAACAGCTAAAGAATGAGGAAGTGATTTTATTCTTTGTGTCTTGCAGGTCCCCATCATCATTCCTGTCATAGTGACACTGGTGTCAATTGTGCTGGTACTGGCACCAATCATCAGTGCACCTGAACTGCCCTATTTGTACTGTACTTTATTTATACTTAGTGGACTTATAGTTTATGCACTTTTTGTTCATTTAAAATTCAGATGGGCACAAAAAATATCAAGTAAGTATACCTCAGGTAGCCAGCTCTAAACCCAGTATTTGCTAAACTTGAGATTAATTAGAATGTTAAAGTTCATTACCTGGTCAATCCCTACTAAAGTGTGAAAAATGCCATTCACTTTTGTTAAAATTTTAGAAGTTTAATAGTAATGAAAATAGTAATAAAAATTAGGACAATTAGAGACAATAAAAAGCAAAGAATTCTGGACATCTGGGTGCTTTGCACTCTGCCAAAAGGCACACTTTGCTAACAAAGAATTACCTCTTAAAAGCAATAGCCTATTGCATATTCAGAGATCTCATACATGATTCAAACATTCCTTTCAAACCAGGGTGGTTCTGCTTAATTTCAGCTTTGCACCCTCACCTTGTAAATCAACCTTCTTGGTTCCTCAAGTCTGAGGACTCCTTATAAGGAGGCAATAATTCTGCTCTTGGGATCTTGGAATCTGTTGCTGTTATCTCTATCCAGAGAGGATAATGTGAAGAATTTCTTGATTATCTTTTCCATTCTTAGTGCTAGTTACAAAAAGTATATCTTATATCACATAGTTTCTATTTTAATATTATGCTATAGCCTAAAAACTATATTTACCACACTACTTAAAAGAGATTAATACAGCATAATTTTCTAACATAACACATATAGTATTCATTTTAATATTTGTGAAGAGCTAATCATATAATATGCATTTTTTCACATAAAGCATGTGAGCAGAATGTGCAGGGAAGCAATTTCCCTAGTATGCAGTGGGCTTTACTGAAGACTGGATTTCACTCCTTCCTGCTGAAAAGAAATAATGTCTACTTGAGGAAAAATTAAACTTAATTCACAAAAAACCCCACATCACTGTAGTAGCACAAGGAAACAGAACTAATTAACCTGTTAAGTCAGTTTTCCAGTTATCTGTATTTCAAAACATTGCTTTAGCCATTAACTGAAGATTAGCAGACATTCTTATGCCACCAAATACTGGGCTTTTACCTCTGATTATTAATTTAACTATCCTTGCTAAAGAAAATGTTAACAGCATTAAGATAAAAAATAATCCCAGGGCTGAGTACAGTGAAAGCTGCAAGAACTCAGAATGACCATTTATGAACTGATTGCATAATCCCTAGAGAAACTCTGATATTACCTCAGGCAAAACAGGATACACAGGTATTTCTAGGAGGGTAGTTGGAATTAGCTGAATACAACAGCAACAGTAGTTCTACAGACATTTAAAATCCCATCATTTGTCTCTCTTGTCCCCAGGATGATTATTATAATGTAATAATTATAATTAATTATAATTTAAATTATGTAATTTGAAGCATTATACTCCAGTGGAAGTTTGGAAATTAGGAATGCTGTAGTTTGGATCTTAAGCCTGTTTATTCCCCACCCCTTATTTTTCATTTTGAAATAGGAATACAGATTAAAAAACCAATGACATAGAAAAATAGTTTTCTCACTTAGAGTTTGAATTGAAAGTTCTCTTATAAAGCCTCTAACAATAAATCTTTTCCTCAGAGCCCATCACTATGCACCTCCAGATGCTTTTGGAAGTCGTTCCAGAAGAAGACGTTCCTGAATGAAGTATTTTATACCCACCAGGTTGTTTTAAAGTGCTCTACTGGTTGAAATATATTCAATTTAGTTTGGCGCACATATATATTTGCTAAATTGTTATGTTGGTACTGGTGTATTAGTTTTGCAACACTTCAGTACTTTAAAGCATCAAATACATATAATAAAAGATTTCTAAGACAGACTACAGTGTCCAGCAAAGCTGGTTTCATTGTTTGTTAATAAATTATGGTGTCTTGTTTTCTGAATTAAAGTTTTTAGCAAAGGTGTGTTTTAATGTCTTTACAAGCAATTCCATGGGTGTTAGTGTGAGAGATGAGTAATGTGATGATTGACTCTCACAATGAACAGACAAATAGCATGTGTATAGGTTAAGGAAAATTTTATAGGTTTATAGTTCTGTTGTACCCCCTTGTGTGGTTATCAAGGGACATCTGGGAGGGCTGGCTTGTCACTGTGGTGACATCTGAGCTCCAATCAGGATTTGGGAAGAGATCTCCACCACTGGACAGTGAAGAAGGGGTCATGGACAGAACTTTGGGAGGGGTTAAAGGGTTAAAAGGCCAAATCTCCATTGTGTGGGTGAGCACAGGGTGGGGAAATCCTCTGCTCCCGGTGCTGTAACTTTTTTCTCTATTCAGTCTTCTGTGTTTTTGGCAAGGTTTAATAAACCTTTCTAAATAATGAAAATTGAGTGACCATTTCTCACATTAACATCTCTGAAATGGGTCGCTGTCTTTACCAACTTCAAGCCCCAGGTTTGTTACAGAGCCCAGACAGAGATTGCTGAAACAGACTCAGCACAAGGCTGAGTTTCTGCACTTTGGGGGGAAATGCCAGGCTCAAGGGGGATATGGGATGGGTGGTTTGGGAAGGCTGCACCTTCCTGGTACCCCAGCCAATGGGGGACGGAAGAAGGCAGCGTGTGGCTGGGAATTGGGGATAAAAGGGGTTGCACCTGTGGGAACCCAGGAAATCCCTCTGGCTGCCCAGGGGGCTCAGAGACCTTGGCACAGAGCCCCAGACCCCTGTGCCTTTGATTCAGCCCTTGGAAAAAACAATTACCAACTGTAGATGAAGAATTAAAAGCCATGAAAGTTTAAGTAGAATGATAGTGACTTTATCACAAGGTGAAAAATAGATTTTTTGGGGGTTTTTATAATGGGGCTTACAGAGGGCAAGATGGAGGAATCTGGGCATGTCTAGCCTTTCTCCTCCTTCTTCTTGGCCTCCATCTTCTGCTGTGATGGTGGCACTCACAGATTGGTTTAGAGTAGAAGCTCACTGTCTAACACAGGTGATAGGGATTGGGAAGTAATTGTAACCACTGCACACGTAGTTTTTAGTATAAAGCCATAACACTGCCCTGGGGGCAGGCAGAGTGCCTGGAACTGTCCTGCTGGACGGACCTGGGCAGGGCAGGAGAAAGAATTTTATAGATAAGGAACAATAAACAACCTTGAGACTGAGAAATTAAGAGCCCTGACTGCTTCTTCAAGCGCCAGGTTAGGGAAAAGAGACTTTGTGACACATCTCAGAGTCACTCTAAGCAGTGAGAGTTCTGCGAGCAGCCTCTGAAACCTGTGGGAGAGAGAAACCCCCATGGGCTGTGCCCCAGGGGACTCACTCCCATTATCCCAATAAAGGTGCAGGAGTCCTCTGTCTCCTTCATTGTGAGAAACAACTGCTCACTTTGACAATTTAAAGAGGTTTATTAAACCTTGACAAAAATACAGCAAAGGACTACAGAAGGAAAAAGCTGCAGCACTGGGAACTGCCCTCATGGATACCACATGGCCGGTTCATCTTCAAGATGAATGTTTCATCTTTTATACCCTGGGGGTTGCATCAGCCAGCCCTGGCCCCTCCAAAGTCTGTCAGTGAGCTCTTCTTTGCCATTTATCAGTGGAAACTGTTTTCTTGCAGCTGGATTGGAGGGCAGCAGTTGCCCTGCCCCAGTGACAAGCTCTTCCATTCCTCCTGCCCCATGCAAGGCACACATGTGCAGCTTGGAGCTCAGGGGGTGGGCATGGCAACAGCTGCCCTCCAATCCAGTTACAAGAAAGCAATCTGCACCTATAAATGGCACAGAAGAGCTGACTGACAGACTTTGGAGGGGCCAGGGCTGGCTGATGCAACCCCCAGGGTATAAAAGACTGAGCATCCATCTTGAAGGGGAACCGGCCATGTGGTATCCATGGGGGGCAGTTCCTAGCTCTGCAAATTTTTCCTTATTTAGTCCTTTGTTGTATTTTCGTTGAGGTTTAATAAACCTTTTTACATTTTCAACGTGAGCACTTACTTCTCACCTCTTCTTCGCACCATACTCAAAGAGCAACAAAAGCTCCTTTCCTCTATCAAAGCTTTTCACTCTCTCAGAGTCCTTCTACAAACCTGAAAACACCTGGCAAAAACAGAGCTCCCAAAAGTGCCAGCTGATTTCAGCTGAACCCATGCAACTCCCAGCACACACTCTGTTATTTGCACTTTCCTTCTCAGCTCTAGGTACCATCCTGAGCCTTCAGTCTCACAGTCAGGATCCAAATGGAGACTGCTGAGGGAGAGTTTTGAGAGTGGCAATTGTCATGTCCACTTCACAGGTGGCTCACTGGATGTATGGAAACATTTACTGGTGGCTCACTTGGTATATCAGAAGCTTTTTCACCTCATATATGGCAAGTTTGCTGCTAGCTTGCTGAACGGATCAGCAGTGTCCTGCTGTCAGCTTGCTGGTGTTAGCAACCCTAGTGTATCAACCACAAGCTCCAGGAGTAACTTCCAACAGGGTGCCTCATTTTCTGAAAAACAAAGCACTTTCTGAAGTTTTTGTTAGAGGCAACTTTAATCTTCAAAGAGGCAATGGGGAAGCATTCTTTGCTTTTTATTCTTTCCCTACAGAGCTGTAGTAGGAAACCTTTTAGTTTAGACTGAGACTGTGCCTAAAGGCCACAGGTCCTAGAGCTGAGAAGGAAAGCCTGGCTTGCACTGATGCCTTTTCCTTGGTCCTAAAAGTTAAGAGCCAGACATGGTTTAGGGTTTTTACCTCAGTATTTTAATAGGGATTCTTGTGGTGCCCCACTTTGATAAGGTGGAATGCACTGCAATGCACACACACAGTAGATCAGGTATACAATTTATAGACCTTACAAATTAGCATTTCTAACAAAGTGCCCCAATGAGAGGCTTGAATGAATGGTGTGATATTCTCTCATCCTGAGGAATTTTCCCATGGATGGGTCACATTTGTAGTTTCCAGAATATATTCTATCTTGTTTTCTCAAGCTAGCTTATGCCTTTCTGGCCCTGTGAGGCCTCCAGGATGTTTGGTCTCCTGGCCTAACAGAACACCAGGACTGTGCTGAGTTGTCAGACTTAAGGAACTACAAGTGTGCATGCTAGGAGTGCTGAGGATGCATAAAAGATATATAAAAATATATAAAAGAAGAAACAAAAATCATCTTGACATCAGCAGCAGGTGTGTCTCATACTCTGAAATATTCACCTCCCTCAAGGTACCAGTGGAGCCTTTCACTCTTGCAGATACCAAAAAGCTTAAAACCTCCAGCAGCTGCTTCCTTTTCCTTCTTTCCCCCCACCTTGAATTGCCTTCCTGCCTCCTCTGCAGCCTTTCCTTGGCCCTCCTTTTCTGCACTGCCTTGCACTGCCTTGCTCACCCATCTCCACTTTGACTTTCCTTGCAATTTGTCCAGGTCCAGCCTTGCCTTTCCTTCCCTGCCAGGGCTCTCCTTGCTTTCACCACCTCTCCCCTGCCATGCCTTGCACACCCAGCAGTTGCCTTTGAAGCCCTCCCTTGCCTTCCATTATCTTGCTCATCCCACCCCACCGGCAATTCAAGACCCCTTTTTTTCTCTGAGCTTTTCCCAGCCTTCCCTTGCTCTCCCTGCTCCTCCCAGGACCCTCAAGGATCTCTCATATCCCAGTGTTTCAGGAGCACATGAGAGGAAACCCTTAGGAGAACCATGTGAAGCCAGATCCATTTTTCTGGGCAGTTTTTGTCTGGGACCAGTGCTTGCAGGTACTGATTTTTGGACAGTACCAAAAGGGAAAAATCCACATTTTGCCCTTGGGCTCTGGGACCAGAATGACAGTTCTTTAGCATATGAAGGAAAATGTGCAGCCCCAGTGTTTTCAGTGTGAGATCAAGGCTGGACAGACTAGCTGTTCCTGGCCTGGGAGCAATCATTGAGTGTGCTTCCCACTTGCTTTGCCTTGTCCTGGCAACCCAAGTGGCCAAGCTGGCTTCCTTGCCTGTCCTTCTTACTCTCCCTTGTGTGAAAAATGTGTATTTTATGATTGGCTTTTCACAAATATTAAGATGAATATTATATGTGTTGTGTTAAAAAGTTATGCTGTATTAATTCTCTTAAGTAGTGTGTTAAATATAGTTTTAGGTTATAACATAATGTTAAAATAGAAACTATGCTGTGTAAGATACTTTTTTTAAAGAAAGGACTCCCACTGAGATAGCCACAGGACTCCCAAATTGTACAGAAAAAAAGAATTTATTGTTCTCTTATCAGAAGAGAACCTCCTCTTTCCCACCTCACTCAGCCATGGAGACACTGTCAGGATTCAGAGGAAGAAGCTGACACTGACCAGACAGAATCCTGTGTTTGAATGGAATTTATGCCTCATGCATGAGGTGTATGAATATACAACACGGTATTGTTTTTAAGGGTTAATCCTCTGTTAACGTGGGTCCTTTTTCAGGCTTATGCTGCCCAGCAAAAGTACCTGGACCATCGGTAACTCTTTGTTCTTATTGTCTTATATTGTCCTAATCTCAATTGTTTAAATTATTACTACTCTAATTATATTACTATTTTTATAACCATTTTATTACTATTAAACTTGTAAATGTTAAAAACAAGTGGTTGGCGTTTTTCACACTTGTCTTGCATTAACTTGCATGCCCATATTGCTTTCTGGTCTCATCGTCAGGCCTTGCATTGCCAGGCCTTTATCTCCTCAGCATTTCCTTGCCATTCCTGACTACCCCTGTCCTTTGCCTTCCTGACTCATCCCTTGCCCTTTGTACCCCTTGCAGTGACCTGCTCACCCATTGCCCAGCTTGCATTCCCTACCCATTTTTACAGCTGGCCCTTGCCTTTATTTCTCCTCCTAGGACTCTCCCTGCCTTGCCTGGCACAGCCACCACTTGATTTACCCTGACCTTGCACCCCTCCCTTGCCTTGCTCAGCCCTCCCCACCTTGAATTCAATATCCCCTTTTTTCCCCCTGCATTTCTTGGCCTTGCCCTGTTCCTCCCAGGACTCTGAACCCCTCCAGGTACCCCCAGCGTTTCAGAAGCTCGTGTGGGGCTGTCCAGGGGAGGTTTGTCCTGGCAGCTTGGAGTGCTCTGGAAACCTGGTGGGAAATGTGTGTTAGAGGTGACCTGTGGATGGTTTGAAGAGTCATTTAAGGGTTTGTGAGAGCAGAACAGGGAATAAACAAATCAGCTCCAATAGGCTGAAGACTGGCTGCTGATATTTACAGAGGACTTGACCTCCAGTGAACCTGTTATTGTGGCAGTAATGAGTAGTGATAATTGTGCCTTTTTATCTCCCAAGGCCATTTGCAAGTGTGGAACAGGCAACTTCCAGGGATGATGCAACTCCTTAACACCACAACTTCCTTAGTGACTATGGGAGCTGTTGTTTTCAAGCATTTTCAATTTTTCCTCCATCTAATTTTGCAAAATGGAGACAGATGAGGGCTCAGATGATGAAATCCTGTGTTTGGACAGGTGGACTGAGCTCCTCATCAGGCATGATGGGCATCTAAACCTCAGGAACATCAATCTACCAGCACTATCCATGTCCAAAATAGTGAATCATAAACTCATGGGATGGTTTGGGTTGAAAAGGATCTTAAAGCTCATCCCATTCCACCCCTGCCATGGCAGGGACACCTCCCACTGTCCCCAGTGTCCAGCCTGGCCTTGGGCACTGCCAGGGATCCAGGGGCAGCCACAGCTGCTCTGGGCACCCTGTGCCAGGGCCTGCCCACCCTGCCAGGGAACAATTCCTTCCTAAAACTTCATCCAAATAAACTCCCTGTCAGTGTGAATCCGTTTTCCCTTGTCCTGTCCCTCCATCCCTTGTAAATAGCGTCTCTCCCTCTTTCCTGTCAGCTCCTTCAGGCACTGGAAGAAAAGAAGGATTACCAGCTCTATTCTTTCACTTAGTTACTAAATTTGATAAAGAATTTTGATTAGAGAGCATTGCTTTAAAAAAAAAAAGAAAAAAAAAATCGAAAATAGACCCCCCTCCATTTTTTTATGTAATGTATGTTTGTGTGGATTAAAAAAAGATTTTGTTTTGCTTTTGATGCAATTGAAAAGCTTGAAAATGTAGCAGCACACAGGAACAAACTCTCAGAAATATATTTTTAAGTGTGACAGGTATTAAATACATAGTCCAGATTCTTTGGAGAAACACCTATTTGCCATCAGTTTGCCATACTGGGACAGGTTTAGCATCACTTAATATTAGGATTTTTATTCAACTGCTTAACTTCAGTTCATACAGACCTGTGAGAAATATGAATGTTCAAAATATTTCAGCTTGGAGCCTTCATGGACTTACAGAAGTTGGATAGAGGGAAAGAAGAGAAATGTTGTTCACAGCATTTAATGTAACAGAAATTCTACTGTATCAATGACCAGCTGAAAAAATTAAATGTTTTAAATAAGGTCAGCAAGGTTTGAATGCAAATTTATGTTTTATATTTTATAATCCTCTTATATTTCTGTGAACGAGAGGATGGCAGAGAAACCAACTTCTGTCCCAGCTCTGCTCTGAGCTAAATTAAATTTCCAAATAAGCACCAGATGCAAAGAGCACGGTTTCTTAAAGGCTGAACTTCCAGGAACTCATTCTGCTATTGCCATCTTGTGGATGACCTGCAGCATGATGCTGCTCCTTTGGCATCTCTCCCATCCTGCTTTGGTGAGGAATTTTTCCTGATATTCCACATTGCCATGGCAATCCATTACCTGAAGATTACAAAGCTCTTTATCTCAGAATAATTGAATTTATTAATTTCAATTAGCCCATTAAAGAAATTAATCTTGTCTCCATAAATTGTCAGTTCATTGTCCAAGTAAGATATTGAACAGCTGTGAACTGAACTTTAAAAAATATCAGCTGTGCCATAAAAATGGTTTTAATTACCTTTGTATGGTTCCCTTTTTGCTGGAGGATTGCATTGTGCTGAAGAAGAATGAGCCATTGCTTAAGGCACAAGGCTTACATGAATCACAAGAGGATTCAAAGTCACAAAGCCTCGAAGATAAAAGTTTTAAATATGAATGTATAACAGATGGTGCAAAACTCAGAGACCCTGGTGCTCAATGGGAGGAGCTATATTATATATATAAAAGAAACTTTCAAGCAATATTGTGGACTTGGCACCTCTCCACCATGGGGGAAAGAACTGTGTGGGCAGTGTTTTGATTTTCTTCTTAAATGTGGCATCACAGAGGCATTGCCAAGCTCTCTGACTGAGCCAGCAGCGTGTCCCTCTTCAGAGCCATCAGAGATTGGCTCTCTTGGACAGGGTGGAAGCTTCTAGAAGCCTCTCATAGAAGCCACTTCTGTGGCCCTCCCCACTGCTGCCAAAAATGAGGCTGTGCCAACCCAGCCCAAAGCCTGTGAGTTTTGCACCACAGCAGAATTTTGAAGGACTTTGTGTGCTTTGTCAAGGTGGTCCCCATTGGTACAAAATTAAAAGGGACATTAAAAGAGAGCAGCTTTTATAAGTGCTAAAGCTGTGACCTGAGCAGAAATATGCCACTAAAAAGATTCAAAAGACAAAAGATTCAAAAGACAGAAATTTTGACTTTAGAAAAAACTCAAGGAGTAAGGTAGAAAAGACATAAAGACAAGACATAACTTAGAAACGACGTAAAATAGAGAAGACGTAAAGTAGAAAAGACAGCCCCTTTCAGGCATCATACTGTGTATTTTGTCAGCCATTTTCTGATTAGAGGAAAAGACTCTGTCATTAAAAATAAATTACAAAAGTAGTTTTTTCCTACCCAGTTTTTTCCCTACACAGTAATTTCTGCATTTCCCACTGTGAGTGCATGATTAGTCAGTGCCTATTCACACAAACTCTGTGAGCTTGCAGAACACAGGGAAAGGAGGGCTGGGAGAAAATCCTTTTAAATCAACACACACTGTGGAGTTCCTCAACACTGCTGTCAGAATTAGAGTACTCAGAATTCTGCTAAGGGGAAGGAGCCTCCCAAAAGTTCTTGTGCACTTGGACAGAGGGGCAAACCTGACAGCTTCACTTCTATAATGATGGTCATATAAAGGTCCATGTTATTTAGAATACTCTGTACCTCTGTCCCAGTCTAGTTTTATACCTCACACCCATGGATTTGAAGGATTCCTGATGGAGAGAGCCCCTGGGGAGGAGCAGCAGATCTGAGGGCGGGCACTGGGAGTTCTGAGCTTCACTCAGTGAAGATCCTGGAGCTCAAGGTTTGGGAATACAGGTGTGAACCACACTGGAACCTGCCAGCTTCAGTGGTCAGTTCATGTGGCCATCTCCAGGCTCACCACATTTTGTCACCTGGCACCAAGAAACATCTCCCTTGGGGCCT
This sequence comes from Ammospiza nelsoni, assembly GCF_027579445.1. Lineage (NCBI taxonomy): Eukaryota > Metazoa > Chordata > Aves > Passeriformes > Passerellidae > Ammospiza > Ammospiza nelsoni. The sequence goes on from NC_080645.1 coordinate 4,439,778, forward strand.
GGGGCCCTTGCCAGCCCACTGACATTATAATTGTAATTACAGTTATAATATATGTTATAATTATAGTTATAATTAACGTTCACAAAGCTTCACTTGCCCTCCAGACCTGCTGTTACCTCTCCCTGACTCAGTACAATACCTACACACAAGTTAGGGAATGTAAAGCAGTTCTGGGAGAGAAGATTTTTCTTTTCTAAACTGGCACCATGGGTTAAAACAAATATTTAAATTTTGTCTGAAGATATAAATTTGATATTCTTCACTTAAAGATATTTAGAGGTTTCTGAGGTAACCCAGGCAAGCTGTCGGTGCTTAAAACTGACATGAATGTTCAAGTTCAAAATATTTTGCATGATGTATTTTATTCATTGTATTTGTATTTATTATGTCAAAAATTATCCTCTGAAAAGAAATTATTAAAGGGGGCAGTTGTAGACACTTTAAGAGTTGTTTTGCACCTCCATCTGCAAAAAGCTGTAACAGTTCATTGGGATTATGGTTTGCTAGGAGAAGGAGCAAAGATCCATCCCTGGCAGTGCCCAAGGCCAGGTTGGATGGGCTGGAGCAGCCTGGGACAGTGGGAGGTGTCCCTGCCATGGCTGGGGTGACACTGGATGGGCTTTAAGGTCCCTTCCAACCCAAACCATTCTGGGATCTCTCTTTGCAACAGATCTTGACAATTGACAATATGACAAGCAACATTCTGGTGCTTTTTTGTTATGTATATTTTTAATTTCACTCTGGTTAAGCTGAGCTCTGTGCTGTTTCCCTCCCTTTGGGGTGATGGCTTTTCTGCCTGAGGCCCCATTGTCCCTTAAACCTGTGCAGGGAGATGGGCAGAGACCCCTCACAAAGGACAAACCTTCTGGGCTTACTGCAGCTGGTTAATGCCCAGGGAGGGACACAGAAAAAATGCTTCTGCACACATATGTACAATTTATATTGGCCAGCTCACCATTCCATAATTAAGAGGTAAAAAAATATAAATGCATGTTTATTTTCTTTAATGTATTTCTCTGGCTGCACGATTTATTGCCCAGACATGAATTACTTGTGTGAATCCTATTTTCCACTCCCTGTCTCCTCACCCCCAGCATCTCTAGCACGCTATTTTTATATTTCTCTGGGATTTAGATCCTATCAAGTGATAGCCACGTGCATTTAACAGGAACTCCAATGATTTCAGCTGCCGGACTCTTTGCATGAATGAACTGCAAACTGAGTTTTAGAACCCTGAACAAGATGTGTGAAGTAATTTTGAATAGCTCCCACTTACATTGCTTAGAAGGTCTGAGGAGCTGTTTATTTTCTGAGGGCATTTTGAACTCCTGATACTCCAGGAACTCAGAATACAGTTTCCATATGAACCCTGAATTTCATTAGAGATTATTAGAAAAATTGAAAGGCCTTGCAATAGAGAAGTAATTGACCTGTTCTGTTCAAATGAAGAACACTTCTGTACAGTTTAATAAAAAGCATCTGTCATAAAGATTATGTCCTACACATTGTGGGAATTCTGTCACCACAGACAACACAGATTAATTGTAATAAACAGAAGTTGCCACTAAAGCTCTCAGTTTATGCCGTCTAATATTGTGTGAATAAATTTTATTTTCTAATATTACGAAACAGTAAGAGTATAATAAATCAAGTACCTAGGTCCTTTGAGAATTTTTGCATAATTTACCAAAACAAATTTATTTTAGCAGTAAAGCTACTAATTTACATGGGGAAGAATGGTTTTCCTAGCGTGATGAATTTAATTTCTATTTCCCTGTTTGCATGAATTCACTCAAGCAATTCATCACTGCTGGAATTAAACTACAGCCATGTTTTAGTTGGGCAGGCACATCCAGGCTTGCCCAACTACACCTGGATGACAATAAAGTGTCTTTCAAAGATAGGATGTGAAATTTAGTGAAAAATACAAAAAATATAAACAATAAAATGCTGCACAGAAATGGAATTTTAGAGAATTTTATCCATGGATTGGTTGTCAACTTCTCATTTCTGAGGTCTAATGGGATATTTTTTATAAGGAATAAAGGTGTAAAAGAGAGTTTGTAAAATGAGTAGCTTTAAATTAGGACAGAATGAACTTTCTCTTCCGATTTTTGAAATGAGTCATCCATCCAAACACAACATGCACAATATGGGAATAAATTATATTTTGCACTCAGTTCAAGGTGGTTCATTTTGGGACTGAGAAGTGAAATAATACTACTGGCAACCCAAGTGTGAAAGGAATGAATTTGCAGCTTTATGCCCATAGTCCAGCATAAAATAATCCAGTGGCTGCTGGGAACCCAGAGTGGGTGAGTTTGTAGGTATGGCAAGCAGAGCAAGGATGTGTTTCCATGCCTGCTCTCTTTGGAAAGTGCAGCTCCCAGGCAGGAGGCTCCTGTAAGTTGGGATTCAGTCAGATTTGTGCAAGGATTCCATCCTTCCAACAGGGCAGGGCAGGGCAGGGCAGGGCAAAAACTACCCAGAATTGTTCCTTGCTCGGTCAAGAAAGCCTTGAAATACTCACATGCCTTTTATTTCAGATATAAAACCAAATGGAAAGCTGCAGGAACGCAGGATAGAAAGCACAGTAGCTAAAAATGGACATTTTCCCCATCACAGGCAGCGTCAGATCCAGTGCTCACTAACAAACACAGCCACAGGAAACTAAACAATAAAGGAAGTTCCCCTTTTTTCCTGTTGAGCTGAAGGCAGTTGGTTCTATTTCAAGGCATAACAGTAGAAATTGGATTGTGCCAGTAGATATTCCAGGAATAACACAATACAAAAGAAAAAGATCCAGATTCTTACAGGAATGGACACCGTGATCAGACTGGCCACTTTCCACCTTTTCACCTCCCTCCATCCTTAGGAAAAGAAGCAGAACACTTCATTGTCATGATCCAGAAGTGGTTTATCAGGCCACTGACCTCTCTATTTATTAATATATTATTATTATATATATCATAATATAATAACATGATACCCTTGTTAAATTACAATGATGCAAAGCTTGTTCACTAGGTAATGACACAACATGTTTGAAAAGCTGTCACTTACTCTATTTAGCACACACAATATGGAAATTAATTTCACAGAGAGTAACTTGCTCCTCTGAGGGAAAAGGACACTGCAGGTATTTATAGACTATTTGATTAGTTCCTTTCAGCAGCATCAAATAGGATGATGCTGGAGCAGTCTGTATTTACTTAATACTGAACCTATAAAGAACCCATCATTTACATATTCTTCTCAAAAGCACCAGCTGTACATTCTTAAATAAAGTCATAAATGGCACTTACAACATTCTTTTAATTAAAAAAAAAGACACTCTGTGGTACAGACTGTGCCTGTACTTCACTCTCCAGACTTTATATGTTCAAAACTCTATAAATGTTCTCAACTGGAATAAGAAGAAGGCAAGTTGCGACTTCACTTGAAAATGAATTTGTTTACTTGTGGAGTCTATGCACTTTCAACAACATTTTCTTTACATATGTTATAATTATTCCAAATATAAGAGTTAATATGTAAAGGAGAACATTAAAGACAGCAGGGTAATTTTTACCTCCAACCATCAGTTCTCCTTCACCCTTGCCAGATTCACACCTGTGCACTGCAGGCATTGCTTGTAATTTAATGCTTAATGAGAAATTGCCCTTTGTATAAGTTTTAGTAGTGCCAACAGCAAGCTGGAGGGGTTCCCTTCTGTTTTTGAAAGAGTGTGTCCCTGTTTCCCATGTAACTGGATGTGAATTCTTTCTAGGGTCAGGATTTTGTTCTTTGCTTGTGGCAACAGAGTCCTGGAACTCCTGGATGCTTTTATAGCACACAAAAAATGATTCTTATTTAGACACATTGTTAAGTCTCCTAAGAATATTTGCCATATTTCTCAAACAACTTGTTCCAACTCCTTTCCTTCTTTGTATTTTTATTTCTTTGGTTTTCCTGATAACCAGTTAGAGATGTTACTGTGTCACTGTCAGATTTCCCCTCTCCTTTTTTTTTTTCCCTTTTTTATTTTTATTTTTTCTTTTTCTTTTCATTCTGACTTGTAAGGTCACATCTTGCTTCCTCTGTGGAAGCTTCCAACATACAGAATGCTTCTGCTACACTTCCATGGCTATTTCAAATATCCCAAGCCCTTCTACAAAAGAAGGCAATAATGTCCTGAACACAGTGTAATGCTTCCATTGTACATTAGACTATTTCCTGTATTTTCTTAACAAAAATATAAAAATAAAAAAGGAGAGGCAGAGGGAAGGGACAGGAGCAAGGATGGAGAAATAATTTTGTTAAGGAAGCTCAACAAAACCTCAAGAGCTTTCTAGAATGAATAATTTCAAACCCAGCCTTTTCTGTCCTTGATAATGCAGGGTGCATCTTCCCTTTAATAATTCCTCCCATGTGGTGATTTGGAATTACATCATCTGTGCCGTGGAGCTCTATAGCAAGCAAGACACCCAAAAGCAGAAGTTCTTTATCAAGAAATTGAGCTTTCCTTTGACTAGAAAAGCAAGTCTCTAGCCATTAGTCTAACACATCAAGTCTTACAAAGACTCAGCAGAACAGGCCCACAAAACTCTAAACTTTCTGTACAATGTCTTGTTTTGACAGCTCCATAAATTTAGAAAGCATTGGGGATGTGGGTTGTATTTTTTTTAAATTTAATTTTAAATGTTCACTGCAGAAGAAGATTGGACCTGTGAGAATAAATAATTTCCTGCCCTCTGCACAGCAGTTCCCACCCCATCATGGCATATTAAGCACACATTACCAACAAAGACTGCTTGAGTCATACACAAAAACGTTGGAAAATGCTCAAGACTGAAGTAAAATTTTCTAAATCATGAACTGTTAACACTCATGTTCTCTGCTACAACTTGAATGCCTGCTAAATGGGTGCTTTATTGCCCCAGCTTTCATCACCAGCTCCTGCAGTAATCCTTCTGTTTAATGATCCTGATTTAAAAATCGTTACACTTAACAACTCCTGGTATTTTACTTTCAGCGTTTTGGCATTCAGAACTGCTTAAATGAAACAGTTCAATCTTCTAAGTGACAATAATAGTTCTCATTATACCAACCTGCAGGATTTCCATTCTGCTACATTTTGATATATTATGGCCCTGCTTGTCTATGATCATTAGTATTGTATTAAAAATATACTTAATCTTTGTCATAAAGCTCATCAAATATTGATTTTTTTTTGTTTGGAATCAGAACTTTCTTCCTGGGAATTACTCTTCCTCTACCCATGCTGGACATGGGCTAGAATTTAGCTTCAATCTAAGGATCTGATTGGATCGTGGTGCTATACAAGTGTGTATAAAAATGCATTAAAATTGCCAGTTGTTAGACTAATTCATTGATATTACTCATTAATCTCTGTATTATTAGATAAAAAGTAATTAAAGCAGAAGACTTGGGTAAAGTGGTGGTCTTGAAGCCTGTCAAAGCATCTACACTTGCCTGTTGTCATGATTTTATAGTGAAAAGGGGAGGAGAGGAAAAATTCAAAACAATTTTTTACTCAGTTTTCTCCTTTGAAAGGAGACAACATTCTGTTTTCTGTGTAATTGCAGCATCTGTTTGTCTGTCCAGCAGTTCAGCTGAATTTGACAAATGGGCAACGGTCTCACAGAAAATAAACTACCATGAGTGCTGTGAAAACATGGAGCTACACTGTTCCCAACAGATACAGTTCCATTTGTTCTTTTCTACCTCTTGCTGATTAATAGATAGGGAATAGGAATGAATGAGAGTACTAAAAACAGTTGTGTGTGATGGAGAGAAAAATAAAGAGCGGAATTCAGAAGATGAAAATTAACAGGGGAATGGAAGAAGAAGAGAGAAAGAATAAACAGCTTTGACTTTTTCTTTTAATTGGTGATATTTGAATCACAGAATCATTAGGTTGGAAGAGATCTTGAAGATCATCAAGTCTATCAAACCATGGTGAGGAAATTTTCCAAGCACAGGCACAGGATAAATGAGAACAGAAGTACAGAATGTCTTTAATATAAAATCTTCCTTTTTGTAGAAAAAGCAAAAAGAGTGCTCAGGCCTTGGCAGGGGCTGCCCAGGGAGCTTTGCAGTGCCCATCCCTGCAGGTGTCCCGGGAAGGGCTGGAGGTGGCACTCAGGGCTCTGGGCTGGGGACAAGGTGGGCATCGGGCACAGCTGGGACTCCATGGGCTGGCAGGGATTTTCCAACTCCAATGATTTTGGGTTTCTGTGATAGCAGAGACTTCAGTGACTGTGTGAAACTGATAAGGCCTTGGGAATTTCATGAACTGAATTCCACGGACTGAATTCCATGGACTGAATTCCATGCCCAGCTGCTGTTGGAACGGAAAGGGCTCTCTAGGTGTGCATCTTATGGGTTTCTGTAACACATCCAACCCGTTGACCTCTGCACTGAGGCTGTCCCAGACCCTTGTGGTCTATCCCAATTCTCATGGATCTCATTTATTTGCTTAAAAGGATCTTGGAAAAGCTTTTGTGTTGGCAGTTAAGCTCTGGAAGAGCCTCAAAGTGAGGAATATCATTAAATCTTTCTAGCTACAAGTTTCTGGAGAGCTTTGTTCCCACTCCCTGTAACTCAGTGTAGCCAAGACTTCATTTAGAAGTTTTACAGACCTCATGTGTGCCTCCAATTGGTCAGCAGCTTTTTTGCCAATTACTCTATTGGTTAGAAAAAGGTATTTTACTTGTCTATCAAATCTCTTTATTCTTAAATTGTTTGTGTATTTTCTTCCCTGATTCTCATGGGATAGATCTAGTGTTTATGCAGGTGTGGTTGTTTTTCACTCAGAAATAGATTGTTATCTTAACAAACCATTCATACCAGGATTGTTTTCACATGGGAACTTGCTAAGTGCTAGCTGCACTTAGAAGAAATGATAGGCCAGCCATGGATCTAACATACAGCCGGACTGATTTTATGAGGCCTTTCTTTAATAATTTTTCTACTTGATTGCAACACAGTGAATCAAATGTTAGGAAAATTAATCCACAAACACCAGAGGTTTATGTCCAAAAAGGAGACAGAGGCTTTATTTGGCTTTATTTGAATAAAGGGAGAGGCCATGGGGCATTCCCCTGGGATCTCTCCAATTTTTGGAGGACTCAGCCTCCGTTTTTATCCCAATTTCCAGCCACATTTCCCTTCTCTCTTTCCCCCTTGGCTGAGGTATATGAGAGGTACAGACTTCCCAAAACACCTGATACCAAAGATTTCCCTCTAAGGTATAACCCTCCCTTTTCATTTTTAATTCTTATGGAATTTAGGGGTTTTTCTTCCCTATTGTTTCTTTCATTTTCAATGTCTAATTTCATTTATCAGCAAACCTAAAGTTTATTTGTAAAAGCAAATATCTTTTCCCAATCATCAATCAGTGGAATCCTTCCCATTGTTTCTTTTATCTCCCAGTGCTGGTTTTATCTACCAGCAGACCCACAGGTAGTTTGTAAAGACAAATCTGCCATTCCTCTCAAAATCAGTTACCATGATAGCACAATCTGCCCAGTGTGTGATCACAGCTAGAATCCCCATTGCTTGGCACAGCTGGCACGTGTGCAGTTAGTTGGGAGCCAGAGAGCTGCAAAAAGGGGTGCTGCTGGGGATGCTCCTCTGGTTCAACTCAGCAGCAAAGTGGCACAAGTTAGAGCAGTGATTTTCACTTTAGAATCCCTTTGCCTTTGGGAGTGCACCTCACAGAGGCTGCTCTTCTGGAGTCTGAAATCCCATTATGGATGGGAAAGCATCCAGAAGGCAGAGGAAGAGCATCAAGGGAGCCCTGCAGGGTTCCCTTGCATCTGGCAAGGAGCAAGGGCTGAAAGGCTCCTGCCACCCTCCCCTGTGCCACCTGAGCTCCTTGCATGCCCCAGCAGCTTCCTGGTGCCTCTGGCTGCAGATCCAGCTAAGACCCACTCATGTCCAGAGATAAAATCCTGAAGCAGCTCCACAAGTGCTGTGTTGCTTTGTCCCTGTGAGTTCTGCAGTTCCAGTCTGTAAAGCTGCAGGTTTCTAGCCAAAGCTGCTCATGTCATATTAGACCTGTTTATATTTTATACTGCACTGACAATATGTAGATACTGTATTGGCAATAAGTTCAGTCATAAGGACCCACATGATCAGTGCCAAGAGTGTTCTCTCTGAGCCTGTCACAATCCCCAGGGTTATCTGGGCCAAAGTACCCCAAGGTAACGTGGCTGCTCTCAGACTGTCATCCATGACCATCCTAAGGGTGTCACTGCCTTCATGACAGGGGTTCAGAGCATTAGCTCTCCAATTCCAGGGGCAAGGGACAGGTGGGACTTCAAGTAGTGGTTAAGGGTGGCTATAAAAGCTCCAGGTGCTTCCCAGAGGGGGAAAGGATCCAGTTCTCTGTCCCGAAAAGCTTCACTGGGAGAAGAGGAAGACAGTGCAGGATCTCATGGAGTTTGCACCATGCCTGGGCAGGGCTCAGCCTTCACAGATTTCTTCCCATAAGAGATTCCTTTCTCTGCTTTATTGGTAAACAAGATGTGCCAATGCCAATCCTCAAGGTTCTTATGGCTCTGTAGGTTCTTCAAAGAGCTTCCCAGTTTCCCTTGGTCTTCTCAAGGTTTGTCTTCTGAAGAATATTTGGATGATTCAGTTTCTTTATCCTCAGCTGAAATCTCAAGGTTGGCAGTATCACTGGAGAAGAAACCACATCATTCCCATCATACAGGTGCAGAAAGTGCCTTTTAAAAAAAAAGGTAATTTTTTCCCCTTAACCTCTGTATTCCAGAACAGGAGAGAAATGTTTTGTAGAATCATACACCAATAAAAAATGAGGGCTATCATGAATAAGGCCATTTGGAGATCACAAAGTTCACCAGTTCAGTTGCCCTTCTTGCCATTTACACAGCAAATGAAGAAGAGTTTGTTGGTGCTTGGCCCTTCACTGACTCTGAATATTCTGCTCACTTTCTAGGTATAAACACTTGAATACAAATATTTCTCTCAGTCACAAAAGAGAACACAGCACAAGCTCTCCAAATGCAGCAAGTGGCCCAGAAATCTTGCAATCTGATTGTGGCAGTACCTATCTGAGAGCTCCAAGTATGGAGGATGGTCTGGCCACAAGCAAAGGCAGCTTTGGGAGGGAGCACAGCTGCTACTCCTCCAATTTCCCAAGTGGGAATAACCCTCCCACCTGTTCCACCAGAGCCAGTGTGCTGCTGGGGGAGCCCCTCAGCTGAAGGGGCCCTGGGGAGATGTTGGACACTAGCCTGTTGTTCAGGTGTGACAATCAGTGACCCATCAGTGACTCCATCAGTGACTGCATCAGTGACTCCATCACCACATATGGTCACAGATGATTCATCCTTTTCCTTTTCTTCTTCCTCTGGGTTTTTTCCTTCCTCTTGCAGTATCTCCTCTTCTGAAGGAAAAAATTATCCATAAATAGAAGACAAGGCACATTGCCAATCCCACTGAAGCTGAGAAGTCCCACTTCCCCAACAGTGGCCTGTCCCAGAAACAATGGATGCTGCTGCTCCTCTCTGAATCCTCATGTTCATTCTCACTCACAGGGGATCATCTCATCCCCTGCAATGCCACGCACATCCAACCCTGCCAAAAGCCCTGCCAGCCTCTCTCACAGCTTTCCCAAGCTTTTCTGCCTGGCCATCATCTTTCCAGGACTACAACAATGTGCTGGCAAGATCCTGGGAAAAGGATCCTGGGAAAAAGCCTAAATGGACTCAACTGCTCAAAACTCAGGAAGCAGCCAGAGAGGCCAAAGTGTTGGTCTGGCAGCCCTGCAGCTTCCAGGCTTGTGGAGATGGGTGTGAGCTGCCTGATGTGTGATGGCAGGGGAAACCAGGGGATCCTCCTGGGAGCCAACACAGTGCTCACCTTTCAGCTTCCTGGGCCGGTACTTGGTAACCCCAGGGAAGGTCCCCTTTCCCTTCAGGGTGATTTCTGCCGGTTCCAGATGAGCCACTTGGACCTGGAAAGTCTTGTGGAAGGCTCCCAGCTTTCCTGGCAGATAATAGACCTTCAACACTTGCTTCTGGCCAGGTGCAAGGGAACCCTGCAGGGACAGGAGAGGAGGAAGGGACTGCATCAGAGCTTTGCTGTGGGATGGCTCAGGGGACAGACAGGCTGAGGGGACAGGTTCTCATCCAGAAGAAACCATCAGACCACATCACTTTCTACCTTCCTTGTGCTCAAAACCCTGGGGTGCAGTGTGTGCTCCCAAGCTCTCGCAGGGCTGCAGCCCCAGCACAGCTTGCGGTTTTCCCCCACTTTTTTTCCCTCTTTTCCCCCCACTTTTTTCCCTCTTTTCCCCCCCCTTTTTTCCTTTAATTCTCTCCTGGGCTGCCTGACACAGGGCCAGAAGCAATGACTTGTGCTACTCACTGTGGTGGGCACGACCACGGGCACTCCAGGCAGAGGCTTTGCTGCAGTGCCAGTGCTGCAGTTTGGCACCACGAAGGTGAATTCCATGACCCCGGTGTTCCGCAGGGTCACCTCTGCTTTGAGGACTTTGTTAAACCTCTGCAGAGAGGACAGAGCAGGGAGAAGTTACAGACACAGGCCTGATGCTGGCAACCTCCTGCCTCTTTCATGGCACTGAAAGCACACAGCCACAGTGCAACCACACAGCTACAGAGAGGTGGTAAAACCTTGGAAAGGCCAGAAATAAATGAACCAGGGGACCAGGTCCTCTGCACTCTGAGGGGCCACCAACAGCCAGGAGAAACAGAGGAGGTGGCACTGAGATGTGTGAGATGAAGCCAAAAGCTTATGGAGTTAAAGAATGGAAGTTGTTGGTTCTGCATGTTGCTGTTTGTGGTTTGGATTTGTTCAGGTTGGTTTGTTGGGTGTTGCTGTGAGCTGGCAGAGGGACGGGGTTGACAACCTGACCTGACCAAAAGGAAGGAGGATGAGAGGGGAGGGGACAGAAAAGTTGGTGGTCAGAGAGAATGGAAGTTCCTGAGTGCCCCTCCGAGGGGAAAGGGGCCAGGGACTGTCCCAAAGGGGATACAAAGATTGCCCTTTTGTTGGAGGTGTGTTTGCTCCTCTCCAGGGACAGGGAGACACACACCCAGCTCAGCTGAATTGTTACTAATGAACAGTTTTGTTTTGCTTTGACAACTTTGTCCCCATTGAATTGTATCTAAAAGTCAGTGCATTTCTGAGAGGCATTCCAGGAGAAAAGGCACCTGCATGCAAATATTGGCAAGAAACAGGTGACAAGAGAGACACACAGAACAACACAGGCAGTGCCAGCAGCTGGAAGTATCTGTGGACTTTAAAGTGAAAAGAAGTAAAGTGGTGATTATTGTGGGACATTGTTTTCAGGTACTGAAGTGACTGAAAGCCCAAGTTCCTCCCTGGATGATTTTGTGGATCAAGCCAGAGCATTTGACAAGAGCATCTCCTTGGAGCTCAAGCTTTAGGAGCAGATCAGTGGAGGGATATCCCAGGGACAGGTCCCTCTGGACATCTTCCCTGGGAGCCTTGTGCTCCCCAGGCGGCAGGGTCAGGTGCCTTGGAGAGGACAGTGTCCTGTCCCTCAGCCAGGGGAAGGGAGGGAGGGGTGGGGATGGCCATTTCAAACCAGCTGGGATGCTGGACTGTCTCTCACAGGTTGTGTTCCAAGCCCCAGAGCCAGCAGAGGGGCTGAGAGGGGGAGAGAGCCTGGGATGGAGGCGGCCACGATGACAGCCAAGGAGCCGTGGCAGGAGCAGCCTGTGGTACCTGCAGCCCCCAGTCAATCTCCTGCAGGTCCAGCTGGTAGCTGGGGCACGAGGCCTCCCCGGTCAGCACCACCTCGTAGCTGGGCCCTCCCTGCACGTGGCACAGCGCCCGCACACGCGCCACCACGTTGGCGTGCCCAAAGAAGGTGAAGGTGACCTGCTCGCTCTCTCCCGGCTGCAGCTCACCCCACAGCGGCCGCACATCAAAAACCTGCAGGGAGGGGAGGAGAGATGGAGATGGTGAGAGTGGAAATGGATGCAGAAGAGCAGCTGTGTCCTGAAATAAAGCAGAGTCACAGCTGGAGGGGCCTATTCCCCAAACACAGCCAGAATCACCCTGATCTCATCCTGTGTCCGTGCCACTGACCAGTGGAGGGACCATGGGGAAAATCTTCTCCCATAATCACTTATCCATGAGTATAGACTACATTAGAGTCAACTGGAATGTCTCCTGGCAGCAAGAAATTCTCTCTGCTGCAGAACTTGTCTTTGAAACACTTCTCATTGTCTTCAGAAAACCAGGAAACTTGGAGGTGGGAGCCCTTGGAGCTGGGGGAAGGCTCATCTGACTTCTGAGGCCTTTCTCCCTCTCTCTGACTTACGTGCTGTTCTCTCAAGCTGCTACAGCCAAAGTTCCTACAAAAATGTCCTGAAAACCACCTGATGAGGTAAATGGGGAGCAATGCCCTCCACAGGGGCTGCACAGGGAGCATCCTGGGGCAGCCCTACAAAACATCCCACATGGCCTCTCCAGTGAGCACTGGCTTCAGCAGAGCTTTGTGATGGACTGGGAGAGATGTGAGGCCCCTCTGTGAGCAGTGCTGAGGGCCACCAGTGGCACTGGGGCTACAGAACCACCTCCCACACTGGAAACATGGACGTGAGACAAATTCCCACTTACCTCCTGCATTCCCAGCTTGGGGTGCTCCATCTCTGAGAACCAGCTCAGTCCCCTCATCCTCAGCGGCCTCTGAGACGCCCCAGGAGTGGATGACAGCCCCTGGAAAAAGCACCACGGGCTGCAGTGAGCTGGCTGCTCTGAGCAAGATCACGCTGCTGCAGGCTCCAGCACCTCCCACACCAGGAGCAGCTGGAAAGGGGCCTGGGCACAAACCAAGGGTGACAATGTCCAGGCCATCAGTCGAGTGTGGGTCCAAGCCCAGCCACAGATCAGACCTGGGCTCCATCTGCACCTCCTACATCAAACCTGCCTGAGGAAACTGGGTGCCCCCAGCATACAGGCAGGGAGGGTTGGAACTACATAATCTCTGGAAGTCCCTTCCAAGCCAAGCCATTCCAGGATTCCAGGATGGCCACCTGAATTTCCCTGGTTTACTTGTGCATACATGGCAACAATCAAGAAATAAAGATGATTTTGTGCTTCTATTTGAAAACATTCAGCCACACTGTTCATATAGGGCTTTGTTTCTCCTGATTCAGAAAAACTGTGCAGTGTAGAAACAACTGGTGTTGTGTTGTGTTGATCAATTTCCCCAGTTATTTCCCCATTTTATGTATTCTCCCCCGTTTCTGTACAATGGTTCCTCCCTTCCCTGATTTTCCCGCCACTGCCTCTCCTGACAGTTGGTCTCCTTGGTTACCCCCTTCCCCCTCAACTGCCAATCTCCCCTTGTTATGTAATTACCCCTCCCTTGCACTCCTTATATGTAAGTTTTCCTCCTCCCTGGGCCCAGTCAATCACCCCCCACTCCTCCTTGCTTTCTAGAAACTTCGCCTCTCTGGGGGCTGTGGTTGGCTGTGGTCCCGGGGCCCCTCCTTTATGTTGTATTAATTGGTTAACCCCTTATGCCAGTTATGTTTGTACCTCTCCCTGGTTGGCTAGTTGGGCTTCCCTCCTCTCTCCACCCCTTCCCTTTAAAACCTTGCCTCTCCCCTCATTCCCAGCCATTTGCTGGTTGGCACCCTCCCTCTTGGTTCGTGTCATCATAGCTCCAATAAATCGGAGTTAGCCCCCAGCTTGTGGACGCCTCTTTCTTCGTCCTTCAGCGCTCTTCATCCGCACCGTGCATCCAGCCCAGCCCGAGGCCAAGATGCCAAGGGGGGCTGGCAATACATGCACCGGGGGTGTCGGCCACCTCCCTCTCGCATCGGCTAGTCGGACATTAGGGCCAAATATGCCCCAGCGCAAACTGGTATTTGTGTGTGAGCAGGTACAACCCTTCTCCATAAACTTAATGCCAACACTGGGCTTTTGAGAAACTCTTCTGCTTCCTTACATCTTTTTCTTTTTTTAAACTGCATAATAATAAGTGACTTCTATTGCTCCATAATAAGTGACTTTGCAAAGTCTTGCTCTGGAGTTGTCACTGCAATACCAGCTTTTGGGTGAAGGCAGAGATGTGAGTGCTCTAGCTGGGTTGGGAAGGGGCTATGTGGAGATCAGGACTCTTCATGGACTGACACACATGGGAAGCTGAAAGCCTTCTCATCATGATGCCGATAAAGACCTCATTTTACATTGTAAAGAAAATATGCCAAAAAATCCCAAACTCAGCATAGTGTGTAGGATCTGAGTAAGCTTCTCTGAGCAAAACTTTCCTATTTCTGCCTCCCCAGACACCCCATGCCCAACTGCCACCTTCAGGGCACAGGACAGAAGGGCAGCAAAAAGAGAGGTTGGCACGAGTATGACTTTTTGGTGGCAAGTTGAGGAGGCAAAGCAAGTGGTAGGTGCACAAGAAAATCCACCTCTGATTCCAGGGAATGCTGTGCATCTGCTGGCTCCTGGTCAGAGTCCTCCTGAGCAGAATCCTCCTGATCAGAGTCCACTTGAGCAGGATCCTCCTGAGCAGGATCCTCCAGGGCAGCATCCTCCTGGGCAGGACCTTCCTGAGCAGGATCCTCCAGGGCACAATCCTCCTGGGCAGGATCCTCCAGGACAGAATCCTCCAGGGCAGAATCTTCCTGGGCAGAATCCTGCGTTGTTTCCGGGGTTTCGGTCGGCTCCTCCACACTTTCAGTCCTGGAGTATCTCCGTAGAAACACTCTCCTCTTCTTTAATGACCGTGGCTTGAATTTAGGTGGTGAAGGGATGAACCTGGAAAATAACATAACTGTGATGGTGGACCTGTAGTGGGGGAGAGAGGTGCCTGCAAGAGCAGCTCCTCACTGCACTGCAGCCCCTGGCTGGGTGCTGGTGTGCTGAGCTCAGTGACAGCCACTCAGAGCCAGGCTGGAGCAGCTCCATGCTCGCAGCAGCATGGGGATGATGATGCTCATACCTGATGGTGTTCACCTGGCTATCTGTCAGGAATGACCAGTGGTAGTTGACAGGGAGTGGGCTGCAGTTGGTCATCTCCATATTCAACTCTTGTTCAGTGTCATTTATGATGCAGCCAAAGTCCACGGCCTTGGTGGGGAGGTGGAGATTTGGGAAGCAGACTTCCCCCCGAAGAGGGATCTTCTCCACGTGAGGATGCTCCATGAAGCTCACTCTGAGAACCTTCTTTACCACCCAGCTGATCAGACTGTTCTTATAAGCTGGGTTAAAGCGGATGCAGAGATGAAGTTCCTTCCCTACACCCACTGTCAAAGGCTGCAAGGAGATGAGCAGTAATTAATCACCTGTGGGATGATGTCCCAAGGTCTGACAGCAGCAAACAGTAAATGCTCAAAGTGAGCCCAGCATGGGCTCCTCAGTTCATGGTTCATCTCTCTACAGCAGGGGTCTGACTGCAGGCACCACAGTCCAGTCCAGGATCCCTCAGGCTCCCGTTGCTGTGCTCAGCCCCAATCCAAGGGGGTGGCTGCTGGAGAGCTGGCATGCTTTCCAGGAGACACCTCTACTGCATGCCTTGCCTCAATCTGCTTTCCTACTCCCCTCTCCTCATGTTTTAGAGCCAGCATGGATGTTACCAATTCAGATAAGATTTTGATTCCTTCAGCAGCTCTGCTGATTCAGCTCAGGCCAATCCACTGCTGACACTACAGAATGAGCTTCTCAACTTGAGGAGCTCCCAGCAGAAGTGCAGCACCACATCCCTCCTCCTCAAACCCCACTGCACAAGCCCACAGAGGCTCACGTTGCAATTTGCAGGGAGGGGCTTCCGGTTCACATTGCAGACCAGGAAGGGCTGCTCCAAGTCCAGCACCACGCTGAATGGCAGGGAGCTGGTGTTTTTTAATGTCAGCGGCTGGTACTGCAGTGTCAGGACATCACTGGGTTTCTACAGAAACAGGAGACAAGGGAAAACAACCTCCAGTGCCATAGACCTCCTTCCCCTTCCAATGCACTTCACATTTTTCAGCCCCAGAAGTGCATATATTTCTATTTACTTCCAGCCAAGTTAAGAGTTACACCTTTAAATGCCAGGATGCAATCTGGTGACTTTACCTTTTCCACACGGAAAGCGATGGCTCTGGGGGACATTTGCACTGCAGGGCAGATGAAGTTGCAGATGACATCTGTTTGCAGGATCTGTTTCTTTGCTGTCTCTTTGCCCACCACAGCGTGGCACAGCAGCCGCTCCTTCACCTCCTGCACACAAGATTCCCTTGTGTCCCAGTGTGTGCTGGCAGGCCCAACACCCCACACTGCCTTGCCACCCACCCATGGGCCCCATTCCTGTCACTTGTTATTAGGGACTGAAATTAGTCTCTGCTCTCCTCAATAGCTTTCTTTTCTTTCTGTGCTGCCACCTATTTATTCTAAATATCTGTGCCCAGGGCTCCTGAAGCCAGGGAATGCATACCAGACTTAGCTGGCAGCTTCTCTGCAGAGTTTCATTTCCCCTGGAAAGAAAGGTCCAGGCAGGAGAACACTCCCAGACCCTGCTAAAATCTCCCCCTCTGAGCTGCTCTCCAGGGGTGCTGCAGAACCTGGCTGTCCCTGGGACACCAGGGGTGGCTGAGACACTGGGGCAAGCAGTGATAGAAAAGTTGACCAAAGTCAAACTGTCAATTCTGATGATGTCTGGGAACAGTTTCCTGCCTGGATGACATTGCACTGATCATTAGAGCTGGCACACTGTGTTTTCCCCCTCCAGGACTCATAGCTAGAGCAGCCCTGTGCCCACGTTTGTCTTCAGAGGAAAAGCAATGCTGCTCCCAGACGCTCCTGCCATTCCCAGGGCATTTGTTTTACTGCCTGGGTAAAGGGTTTTTCCCTCAGAAAAAGCACTTGACAGTAGTTTAATTTGCTTCCTGCCTGGGCTTCTAGCCTAAGTGCAACTTCTTTTCTCTGCTCTTCCTTTCTGCCTCAGCACATGACACAGGTAAGCCCTGTTTGCCCAAAGGAGCAGTACTTCCTTCAGTCTGTATTTTGGGATCAGCAAGTTGGGTTTATGGTAGCTAGGGAAACACAAAAGAGCCTTAGCAACTGATGGTGGCCAGCAAGGAAAGCAACTGGCCTTGAAACAGTTTCTTGAAGTCACATGCTCCTTGTGCCAGGCCAGTGTCAAGGGGCTGCAGAAGAAGCTGCAGTGGAGGGGATCTGATGGGGAAGGCTCAGCCCTGGGCAGGGCCTCACCTGGACAGTGCTGGAGCAGCCTTCCAGCACCATGTCCACAGTCTGGCCCGGCCTCAGGTCCACCTGCACTGGGCACAGCTTGAACACGGGGCTGCCAGGCCTGGGCATGGGGGGAGCCCCTTTGCCCTGGGGGCCCGCGGGGGCCGGGGCCCGAGCGCTGCGGCGGAAGGTGCGGAACCCTTCCGTGCTCCAGTAGAGCCGCTGCGTGCGGCGGCCTCTGTTCGTCAGCTGGAAGTGGTAAAAGCAGCGACTAAAGCTGCAAGAGAAGAGAGATGGAAAATGTCACGGGAGCTGTTATTTCCCTGGCATCACTCAGCTTCAGCTTCACCCTGATGGCATTCCCTGACTGCGCACTCTGCAATTAAAACCTCTGCCCAAAAGGCTGCCCAGGCTCAAAGCTTCAGCCCTGCCAGGTCTTCCAGCTTTTCCATTTCTGTGGCTTTCCAGGATATCTGGATATTTGACATATTTCTAAATGAATTCCTGTGGTTTCATGGAAACAGAGCTGGGACCTTGAGTACTGAAGATCTACCCTGAAGGGCTATGGAAATATTGTTCCTTGCTGAACACACAGGAGATGTGGAAGTTTCTAGAGTCTCCTACCTGAAGCAGGACTTCAAGTCGAGCTTCGGAACGAGAGGTTTGTCCGTGACAACTGTGGTGCCAATGCCCACAGCCTGGAGAGGGATGATGGTCACAGGGTTGTTCTCAATGAACACCTTCAGCTTCTCCTGGAATTTCACTGTGTCATTCAGGTTAGCTACGATAGCCACGGACACCTCAGAACGGGGGGGGACCACTCCTTTACTGGGCTCAATCCTCCAGCAGGAACGTTCCACAGCCTGTAGGAAAAGCCAAACACTAAGTTAGATGGAAGCCATGGACCCTGCTCTGCTGTGAGGTGCAGAAAACGGGAAGGCTAAAGAGATGAGTATAAAAACCATAAATGTTTAATTTCCCTAAATGTAAGCTATGGTGTCCAGCACAGCAACTCCCCAAGAGCTTATACAACCTGTATTTTACCTTCCTTTAACAGACTCGGGTCATTAGCCCTGTTTTGCTTAACCCAAGGGAAGCTCCTCCTCAGGAGAAGGTAATTCCCCCTGCTGGCTCTCTTTGGAGCGCTTGCCAAGGGAAGCTGTTTACTCCCTGCTGGCTTCCTGGCAGCGGAGCTGGGTGTGCACAAAGGCTCATGGCTGGAGGAAGGCAGGACTGCTCAAATCCCAGCCCAGCAGCCACACAGCTGGAGGACACTGCTGAGAGCCTGAAGGATAACTCTGCAAAGCCAGCTGAGCAAAATCCCAAATCTCCTTTCCCAAGGGGCCATCAGTGTTTCTCAACACCCCTGAAGGACTGAAGCCCTCACTCCCCACCAATCATCAGCTGTAGAGAGGTGCCCCAGGGCCCTCTGCTTTGGAAAAGTCACCTCTAAATGCTTATAGCAGAGCAGGAAAGCAGGAAGCAGAAAAAAAACTGGACAACATGTGCTCTGTGGGCATGGCCCACTCTTCCCAAGAACTCTTGTCATCTGCTTTCTCATGGACTTCATGGACTGAGCAAGGGAGCTGGAAGGTACCCAAAGGAGGGGGAAAGGCCTTGCACCAGCACAGCTGTACAGACACAGCTCTGCAGGTCTGGCCCTGGCAGGAGCATGTGAAACCCAACCTTTACACACCATGAGCACCCAGCCAAGGTGCACTGCTCCCTGCAGAGGCTGAAAGCAGAACTCCATTGTGGAGTCAGGAAAAACTGCCCTGCCAGTCCTCCACTTTGGGATAACATTTATCCCCCATACAGCTAGAAAAGCAGCAAGAGGAAAATTCACGCCCCTCCTCCTTGGCCCAGGAGGCTGAGCCTGAACTCTCACACAGCACCTGATGATTTATCCACAAATACAAACAAGTCCACTTGATGAGGGTTGGCTTTAACCAGCTCCACAAGTTGAACCCACCCAATATACGGAAGATCAAATCTCTTTTCAAAGCTTTTTTCAAGCTGTAGCTCCAGCCCTGTGGCTTGTCCCCCTCTGTAACCTCCAGGAATGAAACAACCTTCCTCTGCAGGTGATCTCCAGAGCCATTCTGCAATGCTGCAGAGACCACAGGCTCTGGGGGTGCACAACCCTCACAGGTGCATTTATTTGCAACAGCACCACTGGTTTGACCCACAGGAGTTGTGAAACTTGCCTCCCCATGAGCAGTTTGAGGGCACATCTCACACCCTGCTTTCTGCCATTAACACAAGTCTGGCACAAACAAATGCAGATGGAATGGGGAGTCCATGGGGAAATCCATGCCCTCTTAGGAGCAAAGGGCCACAGGCTTCTCTTGATCTCAGAGCTCCGAAAACAGGACTTGCACAGCTAAGTATCTTCCATAAAATAGAGAACTTGCAAACATGATCCAGACTCATTTCTGCTCCAATCTCTCTGCAAACTATTTCACAGAGGCGTGCCTGAGATCCTGGCTCCTCTTGCTTGCCCTTGGATGGAATATCTTGCTTCCACTCACACAGAACAATACAGAAACACTACATACAAAAACAAGTCAAGGGCTGCTGGTAACCAGCACCTGTCCCTGGAAAACAGCCCCACACACACTTACCATCTCCACCTGGAAGGTTGCAGGAATCTCACACTGATTGGCGAGGTGGAGAGTTTTGGAACAATCCTCTAGGACTGGGATAGAGCCGAAGTTTATCTCCCTGGGATGGACATAGACAACGGGGCCCTGGCCAACGCACTCTAAACAGATTTCCTGTTCCAGGAAGAAGGTAGGAAAGGTCAAAAGACGCAACAAAGGCAGTTTTAAAAACACAGCCAGCTCCAAGAGCATTCCTAGACTGGGGACAATGATGGCCCTTGGAAGTTGTCAGTGGTGCAGACTGAAACAGAAGGCCTGGAGCAAGTGTGGGGTCTGCAGTGATCACACCTGAAAGCCACAAGCTCCCATCATCAGAGGACAAAGCACTGCTGTTTGCCATGCTTGCTTCTTCACACCTCTTCCACATGGCTCTTTCCTTTACCTCCTGCCTGCTTCATTCAAATGCTCCACCTTGGCCCAAAGCACCTTCCCCAACCTTTGCTGCTGCACAGCCATCCTTGAAGACTCTTTACAATTCAAAAAGCTGCACTGGTGAAAGCAGCACGAGCCAGAGGCAAGGAGGCTCTTCAGAGTGGAGATGAGGCAAGTTAGCTGCCTTCAGTTTGTGCTGATGTGTAATCTTCATATATATGAGTAAGGCGCATCAATTAGTAATTGCATCATTCAAGCAGTATTTTTTCCTTAAAAAAAAGTCTGAACTGACTTAATAGTCTGAAACTCAAAAGGATAGTTCTTGCAGAGCTAGCACAGATGATGGGACAAGGAACATGGAATTCTTTGCTAAACTATGTCCACATGCTGCAGCACTGCTGCCTTTGTGGGGTGCTCATGGCACAAAGCAGACTATGGAGGGATGAAGAGCATCCATGTCTGGCAGACTGGGCCTGTATTTTGTAGCCACTTGTTGTTATGATATGTGCCTCTTTTGGGAGATCTTTTAGAATCTTCTTTACAATCCTTGGAGTCTTCTTCAGAATCTTCAGAGTCCTCTTTTAGGAGGCTTTAGTTCAGGAATTGCTTGCCTTATCCATTTCCAAACTTGGTGGAAAAAACAAGCAAAGCCTGTGCTCCAGATGCAAGTTGTGCGGACATTCATTTTGTTTTGGGTGGGCTTTTCTTGAGGAGATATGCTGGGTATTTCTCAGACCTGAGGGACCTGGCTTTCAGAGAAGCCTCAGTCCAGCTCTGCAGAAAACATTCCTTTAGCAAACAGTGCTTGCTTTAGCAGGATTCAGGGATGTGATGCTGAACAGCTGTAATGAAGCAGCACTTGTGTTCATCTGATAACATGGCAGAGTACGAGACCCAGGGACTGGTTTGGGTTTCAGCCTGGGCTTGTTATCCCATCTCCCAGATTTGTAACTCTGTGCTGGGTCAGGCACTCAGATTGCCACCTGTGAGGCTTTCACTCTTCCTCTTTCCTAGGCATGAGCTGCTGCTTGTGCCACCAGTCCCTTCTGTCCTTGTCCACACCCGCCATAAATCACAAGCTCCTGGAAGAATCCCTGTGCAGTTTACACCCCACTGGGATGAGTTGCTCAAGGCACACAAGTCCCCTTGCTCTCACCAGTGGGGATCCTGGTCTCCCAAACACGGCCAGCTTGGCAGTGATGCTGCATTGTCCCAGCAACTGGGCCTGGAGTGTAACTGGGATCTGCACCGAGCTGTGAGCCTCGATAATCCCAGACGGTGCAAGGCTGGAGTACCACGCAGCAGCCTCCTCCTTGTGTTCCTGGCAGGGACAGAATCAAAGGCATCTTCAGAACTGAGGAAACTTTAAACTCCTTAACCTCTACCACAAGAGCAACTCCCACACGCTTGTAAAAATTCTCAGGAGAAAGCAAGAAAGCAAAAACCAAGATGCAAGGTGTAGGTGCTCAGCATCCCCAGGGGTCCAAAAGTTGCTGCATCAGAGACACCCACTTGGGTGCTGACAGCTTCCTTGCATCGGATTTTCACTGCTCTCGAAGCTCTGCCACATGAAAGCAAGTCAAGGACTAGACTCTAAACATCTTCCTCAAGATGTTAAACTGCTTCCTAAAGTTTGTATTTAGGTTCCTGTTCTCAGAAAATCTTTAGCTTTGAATAGAAACCAGCAAGGTCTTATCCAAACCCTTTTATTCCCCTAATAACCCCCCCAGTAACATTTGAGGGGAGGAGATGGATGCAAGGCCAAACCTGAGGGAGAAGACAGTAGCAGCCAGGGAAGTCACTGTCATTCACCAGGGTCACCTTCTCATCATAGAGCACCTTCAAGCAGCAGTGCCCCAGTTCCACGACAGGGTTGAGCACTCGCAGTGTAGGAACGATGCACCTGGGCGAAGAAATGACCCCAGGGGAATGAGAGACACTGGGAGCATGGAGAACTTTTGTCCTCCAAGAGCATGCAATGGAGTGTAAGGTATTTGCAAATGTAACAGAGTAGAGTAGTAGAGCAATACTACAGTAGTCCAGAGCTGTCTTAGCAGTGTTGCCCCTTCTCTGCCCAAGGACACTTGCAAGGACTCCCGTAACAGTGCCAGTGGTCCCTGAGCTCTGGGGGAGTCTTTCCAGTGAGGACCAGTGCCCACCAAGGCTCAAGGAACACAAGACTCCAGTGTATCAGTGAAAATGACTCCCTTTTCTCCTCCAGCACTGTTGTCCTGCCTAAAAACTGAATCATCTCTTCCAGCAGTGAAGGGCACAAGGCCCACAGTGCAGGTGACCAACTTCTTCCAGTTCCTAGAGCTGCCTCAATTCCTTCCCCCATGGATCTCTACACTGACTGTCCCCATTTGTGCTTGCTTTACAAAATGGCAGCCCAGGCACTGACTGGATGGCTCTGCCTGGGAGAGGGAACAGCACCAGGGAACTGCATCCCTCTTGGCACTAAACTGACACCCACAGCAGCACAGCAGGATGGAATTCTGCTGCAGCAAGAATGACTTTTGGTCTCAGCTCTGAGAACATGACTCAACAGAGCCAGAGGGAAGCAGCAAAAGCTGAGCTGACCTTCTGACCGGTCCGGCCTTTTGTCTCTGCCCGGTCACGCATAGGATGGCCTTGGGACAGCCCGCGCTCCAAAGGATGAGTGCACTCTTCATATTTTTTGGTCTTCAGTGTTGTTTATTATTTCTTATCTACAAAATTTTCTTCCAGCCCGACAGAGGTCTGACCAGCAAGGCAGCCAAGGGCACATTGACCTCCCACTGGGCGGTTGTCTATTTTTATACTAAAAACTACGTACAATATATTTACCTTTACTTTCCAATACCTTTTACCCATACTAACAAGTGTACATTCAACATGAACCAATTCCAAAGTGCCAACATCACCACAGAAGATGGACGACAAGAAGAAGAAAGAAGAAGGGCAAGACACGCCCCGATTCCTCCATCTTGTCTTCTACACCCCCCCTGCACCAAAATCCTAAAACCTGTATTTCCACCCTGTGAATAAATAATTCTTACACCACTTATCCCCAAGTGATTCTCTTGTCCTCATATAGGTGGCACATCCCCTGCAGGGTCAAAATCCAACCACCAAGCGCTTCTGGCAACATTCCAGGATTTCTGAGCCCCCCCCCAAGGGTTATCTCGGCAACTCTGGACATCAGGAGTGATGTGCTGAGTTCCCACAACCTTCCACATTAAGGACTACAGTCCTCTTTGTAAGACCTCTTGCTCTCCCCACTCCTGCCTGGAGCCTCTTCCCCACTGCACATGCACTGCTGAAGGGACCCAGACCCCAGCTCTCAGCAGGCTGCTCACTGTGTTCCAAACCACTGCTGCAGGGTGGTCACAAGCAGCATAAGTTCACCACTTGCAGGAAGAAGGGCAGGCAAGCCTTTGGAAATTTGTTCCAGCTCAAGCACCAAAGCCCAGGCCAACAATTCATGTTATTCCTGCTCCCTTTAGAAAAAGGGCTAGGGCCATGGCTGGCTGTGAGCAGGGGGGTATCTCACTAAGGGCTGCTTTCCTGGCACTGTTCTCATGTCTAGATGGGCAGAACCAGCTCATGAAGCAGCACTTCTCCTTTGGAGCTGCAGCCAGGCAGTGTGCTGGTGCTGGATGCCCGAGTAAAGACAAGCAGGTGCAGGAAAGGTGTTGGTACCTGGCTGTGAGGGGCAGTGCAAACACCTTCCTGCCAACATCTTCCACATCCAGCACCAGCTCCAGATTGTAGTCCCCAACAGTGTTGGGACACAGGGTGACCTGGCAGAAAAGAAATGAAGTGCAGCAAGTATTTGCTAACTCCCAAAATTCTCATTACCCATGTGTGTTGTCCTCCAGCTCTTGTTCCATGGTAGACAAAGGGAGGATTTGCTTTAATTCTTCTGCTGGTCCCTAAGTAGAGCAACAGTCTTTGAGAGTAAAAAAAGTCCTCTGGCAATTTGAGATTTGCTAAAGGGACTAATTTTTCACCTGACTACAATGACATAAATGCAGAAGAAGTCTGTTGTCTTGAATGGAACAAGTCCAGACTTACAGCAGGAAGCTGAGGGCAGAGTGTGGCCCAGCACATGCTGGGCAGTTTGTGGCTGCAGAGTATTTTCTGTCCCCACTGAAGATTCCTGCAGTGAATACAACTCATCTGCTGCCCAGGAGATGAGAAACAAGACCAGGAAGAAAAGAAAACTGCTTTCCACAATGATATCTCTCTCTTTAACAGCAACTTTCTGTTTTCATCCTTCCTCTGCCCACTTGCAATCAAATAAATTGTTGTCAAAAACACAAGAATGGCTTCAGGACTTGACCATATGGTATTGATCTCAGTGTATGATTTTGGAAACAAAACAGTGCTCCTGAGGAACATCCCAGGTAACCCAGCTAGCAGAGGCCTCCCAGCAGTGCAGATCTCTCACTCCCAGGATGCTCAAAGCTGGCACCAGAGCTAAAGCCCTCCCACACTGCAGTGAAGCCTCAGCCCCAGCAGCTGGACTCTTCCCATACCTTGATATCCTGGGATCCCAGGGCACGGACGGTCCCGCTGTGGGGGTTTATGGTAAATTCCCGTGACCTCCTCAGAACTCGAACTTCCTTCCTCCACAGCTGGCTGCTGGGTTTGCCTATCTGAGTGGAGCTGCTAACACTGGGCACTCCCAAGCCATCCCCAGGAATGTACAGGGAGAAGCCCATGGGCGTCAGGGAGGTGTTAAACAGGCAACACTTCAAGGTGTGAGGAAAACCTAAGAAAATGACACAAATCCCAATTTAGGCATCAATACCTCATGATTGCTGGTGTGAATATCCTGCTGGGAGGATAAAACTGTGCTTGGATTTTACTTCTTTGTTATCTGAACTACAGCTCATTGCAGTGGATCTACGGCTTGGCTGGCCAGCTATGTGTGGAGCAGACATCTCCCAGCCTGCTTACCAAGAGTCATTTAAACCCAGATGGGGAGGAAAAACCAACTGCAGGCACAGCCCAGGGCTTCTCCATGCCCATCAACAGTGACTGCAGCAGGGAGGCAGGAGAGGCACAAAAAGGATGTCACGCTCTCAAATGCCACTGAGGTAGCACATGCAGACAACATTCAGCAGCACAGTTTAAAGAAACAAAGATTAAAGAGCTGCTCCCAGCTGAAGAAACCTTAGGAATGAAATCAGATTAAGCAGGATGAATCTGCTATTACAGAACCATATTCCTGCCCGGTGCCTTTCTTTATTGTGCCACTTACTAAAAGGGAAACAAGAAGTGGCCAAACAGTGATGCTGACTTTTTATTCCTTTGGTCCCGTTTGATCTCATGATGGCAAAAGGGTACCTGAGGCACCAGCAGCCCTGAATGAACACCCTGAAGAGGCTGTGGTGGAGGAACATGAGTGATGAATGCTCTTATGTTCAAGGGCTCCATTTCAGCACCACAGCAAGCTCTGACACTGTGGTGCCAGCCCAGGGCACACTCACCAAAGGCGATGTCACCGAAGTGCAGGGCGGGCACATCAAAATGGAAAGTGGGTCCTGTCACAGAGCCCCTGCAGGGACAAAGACAGGGAGGCAGTGCCTCTGTTAAAGGGAATCACAAAGGGTTTGGGTGTCCTTAGGGAAAGGGTGGATAAATGCTGCTGTCAGAGCCACCCTGGGTTTCAAATCACCCCAGCACCCTGTGCTCAGCACAGCACCCACGGGGGCAGGAGGCAGCCAAAGCAAAGTGCTCAGCAGCTGACAGATGCCCCAGTCCTTGGCACAGTTCCTGCTGCACAGTTCCTGACTCCCACATCAGCCCTTTGCTGGCTGTGCAAAGGAGGCACCAGAGCCCTCTGTGCACAGGAGCTGGGAGCACAGCTTGTCCCCACAGCATGGCTGGGAGAGGGGAGCTGAGGCTGCTGCTGCCCATCTGGCAGGGATTATTCACAGGAGTTTTTACAAACACTGCTGCTGCTGCAGAATGACCCAGGCTGGCCCATCTCCAAAGCCCTGGGGGCCTTGCTGGGTGTTCAGGTGGGACATCCCAGAGCAGCTGCTGCCCAAAGCTGATCCATCCCACTGCCTGCAACAGCCTAAGCAGGAGACATCCCTGCAGGGAGGAGTCATTGCAGCTCCTGGGTACCCACACAGGGCAGCAGGCACCCCCACACTAAAGGGATGCCAGAGCCAGAGCCACCTCAGGCAACACCTTTTTTCTCTGCTCCACCACAAAATGAGGGAGATGGAAGATGATTACCCAGAGACAGCTACAGATGTGCCCAACAAGCTCCCAAAGCCCTCCTCACCTGACAGTGAAGATCACAGGCTTAGGGGATTCAGCCACATGGAAGCAGAATTGTTCCTCAAACTCCCCCCGGATGGTGGGACAGAAGGAGACCCGGATGGCCTGAAGCTTCTCTGGTGCCACGATGCCCTCCTGGGGCAGGAAGGTGAAGCAGGAGCCCATGGCTGTGGTTGGAGGGATGAGTTTGAAGGGAGCCTCAATAGGCCCCTTGTTGATCAGGTATGCCTGCAGCAGCAGAAAAGCAAAGTGGAAATAGAGGAATGTTCCTTTCCTACAGAAGTCTGAGTCACTTTCAAATTAAACTATTAACACCAGTAAAAGACAGAAGATGCCTTGTGCTGCTGCATGGCAGAAGCCAAAAATACACCATTGAAATACAGCTTTGTATAGCTTTGGGTGTTTCATTCAAAGCAGTGATAACTTCATATAACCAGAGCCACTCTGGGGTTTTCCCACTGGCAGAGACAGTCCAGTTTGACCTGCAGCACAGAGGAGCTGCTCAGCATCACCCAGTTCATTCACACCTGGCCCTTAGAGCAGCACTGGGCATCACAGCATTACCAGTGAGAGCACCACAGAGATTTCAAACGTGTCCAACCCCACCATGGGCAGGGCACGTTCAGCTTCCATTGCAGCCCAACCTGTTTACAGCAGGAGTGGGAGAAACCAGAAGCAAAGATGTAGGAAGTTCCTTGGCTTCCTTCCCAGAAACACTTTGCTCTTTCTAGAGCCAGAGGTACATCAAGGCTGAGGTGTGGTGAGGGGCTGGTCAGCAAGGGAAAGCACTGCCAAGGGCTTTGACCAGCGCTGAGCCAGGAGGGTGGATGGTTTTCCTCTGACTCCCACAAACGTGCAGGAGGGACATGGCTGAAAACTGTTTGCAATGGACTTGAACTCAAATGCAGCCAGTTCGTTCCAGCTGCTTTAGGACAGCCTGAGCACAAAGGTGATTTGTGTCTGGGACTGGAATAAAAGCCTCTGAACATGCAGCTTTTTGACCCAGTGTTGGTTTCATGTGTCAAGTGGTTTTGCAGGAAGCCTCCCAGCTGATCTCCAAAGAAGGCTGCCCAAAAGCAGGGCCTGGGGTCTCACGAACAACAGACACACCTTTCTGACCCCATCCAAAAGATCCAGATTCCAAGAAATCCCCCCAAAATTGACCAGCATCACAACTACCCAAGCTGCCAGGAATTCCACAGGTCCACAAGGCTCACTGCTACCCTAGGAGCCAGCAGGACCCACCCCAACCCTGCTGCTTACCTCATATCTGTGGGTTACTCTGACAACAACCTCCCCGATGTTCAGTTCCTCAAAGTGGAAATGGACCCGGGGCCCGAGGCCTTCCCCCATGAGGAGCAGGGGCAGCCTGTTCTCACGGCCTGGGGAGAGATTTCTATTTCAGTACAGGAATTCCTTCTGCTCTCCTGCATTTTCCAGGCTGCCTTAGTGCTAGTCCCTGACTCTGTGCTGCATGGGACCAGTTCCTGATGTCCCAGGAGCAGATATGGACCCTTCCCTTCCCTCAGGAGATGCAGTACATCCATAGAGACCATCCTTTCTTCTACCCCTGTGCTGAGTGTGGAACTTTAGGAAATGCCAGAAATTTTGTTCTTCCTCCTTCTGGGTGCACCTCAGAGTGTTTTCCCCAAGGGAGGAGGAGCAGACTAAATACAGGCAGCATTCAGAACAGCTGAGAGGGAAAAAATCAAAATAGAGGAGATGCCCTGGAAGCTGCAGGGACAGTGGGCATGTGCCAGCAGTGCCCTGCTGAGCACAGACCCTCCCCAGCCATGGCACAGGAGCCCAGTGACCTGGGGGAGTGTTTGCAGCTCCCTTCACTGCAGAGAGGGGCAGGGGAAGGAGCCGTACCTGAGATGTCACAGTAAACTGTTCGCTCATAGACCTGGGCTGCCTGGGGCGTGAAGAACACGCTGATTTCAGCCGAGCACTTCGGCATGATCTCACCCTCCTAAAGCAGAAGGACACAGCAAAACCTTTATCTTCGGACACCACAACTCTTGTTTTCAACCACAGTCCTGTAAGCTGTTATCTAGAGCATCAGTGACAAGCAAGGAGTGAGTAACACTCATCAATAACACTGAGAACAGAGTTTGGAAGCTTTAGTCAGGCTCCTGCTGCCTGCCAGGAGCCCACAGGGCAGAAATGCTTTTTGCAACCAGCTCTCTGACCTCACCAGAATCCCGATGACTTCTCTCTTGGCACACAAAGCCAGCTGAGGCAGGGATCAGTCAAGTGACCTTAGTCAGGGATGAGGAGGAAGAGGAAGGAGAGAAGCAGGAAGGGAGGTTCTCAGCCATCATTTACCTTTGGCAGAAGGGAGAAAATGTCATCGTCTAACAGCATGGGATCTCCTCTGATCTTTGCTACCTCACTCTGGAAGGTGTGGTTGAGAAGAGCAAGGCGTTCTCGGCAAGTGATGTCCACTTCACGCTCCTTCAGAAAACTATACAACTTGTGCCTTTGCTGCTGGTATATCCTGTGATACTGCCTGCAGGCACAGGAAAGACAAACCCAGCAGATTGTTTAATAAGCCACGTCTTTGCAGAGAGAAGTGGAAGTGCAGGAGCAGCTCCACAGCAAAGGGCTGACCCTGAGCCATGGGGTCCCAAATGGATCAGAGGGTCACTTGTTCACTCCACACTTGCAAGCTCAGGAGAGCTTTCCAAAGGCAGCAGCCCTCAACAGAGCCTTCTGGCTCAAAGCCTCTGCCACAGCTGAGGGAGAATCCACCTGCCACCTCAGGCAGCTTTTCCTGACACACAACTGCTTGGGGGAGGCAGGAGAGATGGGCTGGTTTACTTACCCAAAGCCATTCAAAAGCATCAGTACCTCCTGAAGGCATATGTTAGTTTTACCCTTGGGCAAGGAATGTCTCTGAAATGGATCTTTCAAACCCACCTCAGCCTGAGCTGTTCCTCCTGTTCCTCAGTATCCACAGCCTTCCACTGGAAGCGGGCTGTGATGTCGCTGCGGTTGTGGATGAGCACAGTTGCGCTGTTTGACATGGTGATGTACGTCTTCTCCAGGGTCACAGTATTCCTGTCCAGCCCGATGTGGGCATCCACAGCTCTGCCATGAAGGCTTGTGTGGGTGTCTTCACCTGGAACAAAGCACAGGGGAGTCTTTGCTCACGTCACTGGCTGATGGAAGCACAAGGAACAGAGCACACCACAGGCAGCAGAAGAAAGTGTCACAGCTTTTAGCTGAACGAGCAGTTCCACGGATCAGTCCATGGATCACAAGCTGAGAGCTGCATGTGCACAGCATGATGCTGTCCTGACAACCTGCCAGCGTTTCACCCTCTAGAACAGACCCCTACCAAGGCTCCCTCATTTCCAGAGCTTTCAAAGCTTCATTATTCCCAGCCAGCTCCTGGGATTCATCTGGGCTCAGACTTCAAGCTCACCATTCCTGTTGCAGGTGAGCATTTCCCAGGCGAGATGCAAACAACAAATACCAGACATGCTCTCTAGAAATGGCATTTACTTGGAGCTCTACGAGGATCAAGATGACAAACTGCATGACTACAAACCAGATGACTAGAACATGAACGCCATGAAAAGTATCATCATCTCCCTCCTGAAACCCACGGCCACACCAGCCTTTCTGCTCAGAACAGGCTCTGCTCTGAGGGATGCACAGAGTGCCCTGAGCACTGCCCAGCACTCACCTGTGTCGTAGTGCACAACAAGGGACCTGGAATGGTCACCAGTCTTCAGTGGCTGAAATTCCACTGCCACCTCCACGGCGTCACCAACATCCAGAGTTCCCATGCCCGGAGTGACAGAGAAAGGGCTGCAACACAGAGACAGTAGGACTCTTGGTGGAGATTTGGGGATGTTAACCCTCTTGCAGTCCAGTTCTGCTCACTTGTGCAAGCAAAGAGCAAACCAACCACAGTCAGCAGAAGACAGAACAGACAGGGTCAGAAAGAGCCACTGACTCTAGTGTAAGGAGATCCAGCCTTCACAAGATCCTGTGGGATGAAATGACCTCATCTCCCCCATACTCTGTATCCAGCTCTCTGCAATGAGGCTCAAGGGTCATTTGCATCTTGCTTACTCTCATCAGATATCAGCTCCCCTTACTGACAGAGCTGGGCAAAAATTATGGCCATGGATACCAAGGACCAAGTGCTCCTAACATAATTTACAAACAGAGCTGACCAGTGAGCAAAGCTGGCAATTTTGTGACCAAGTCTCTCAAAGCACCATTCACCTGCACTTTTGGTAGATGCTGTGTGCAAGGAGGCTGCAATCTGTTTCAAGTCCCATGGTACAGTTATCTGCTACAGCCAAACATTCTTTTGTCCACTGGTGTCTTAAATGCCATTATTAAATGATTTGATTTTGGGAGACTTGATCTCATTAAAAGTTGCCTCCCACACCAAGGGAGACAAAAAAAATAGGGCTAATTGAATTGCTCATGTGTCCACTAACACTTATTGCAGGAAGAAACTCAAATATCATCTAATCTTAACATCTATTACTTTTAAGTGATGGTCAATTAATTCTGATGTCAAGCAGCATTAACTATTCTAATAAATTCAGTCTGTTAGGTTACAGCAGCTCCATCTCTGTGCTGAAAAATTCTGTCCAGAGTCAGCAGCTCACAAGCTCCATTTTTCCCTCTGTCACTACATCTAGGCTCTATTTCATCTACTTCAAGATTTAATTCTTAAAGTTCAGAAACTCTTTAAATCCCTATCAAGCAGGATCCAACATGCTCTGTAGCACTCAACAGAACTGTGGGCAAGCACACTGTAAAAGGATACCAGACTTTATTGGGGATTTATTTTGGTGGTGACAAAACAAGATCTGGAAATCCCAGAGAAAAACTGTGCATGGATTTACAAGTTCCTGCCTACATGTTTGCACAGTCCAAAGCAGCAGCCTGTTTGAGCAGCATCTGAGGAGCCTGGATTGGAGCTGCCAATAGCTCTGGCAGGCTTTGGTGGAAGCTCCTCTTGGACCCTCATGTTTCACAGCAGAAAAGTCAATTTGCCTTTTGACCTCTGTTTTGCCAGAGAAAAAAACATCAAGGCCACTCAGCTGCCTGAGGTTAGACAGCAGATCTGTGCTGCATTCCTGAGCTCAGCTCCTACACCAAGACCTCTGGGATCTCATAACCCTCAACACACCACCAGCCAACTGAACTGGTTTCCTTGCAGGTACGGTGTCAAAAATGCATTACCCTCCCCAGTTCAGCCAACAGGAGAAACAGTGATTGTCTTCTCATATTGGGCATCTGATGCGGGGACCACTGGAAAGCCACGTGCCTGTGGCCTCCTAGAGAATGGGTCTATTTGGCTGGCAGTGCTGAGTAAGCATTTCAGAAGCTGCTTGTGCTCAGGAGGGTGCAAGCCAGCTACCAACATGTTCCAGCACCCTCCAGGAAATCTGAGACAGAGAAAGCCCAAAGACTGCATCCTGCTTAAACCACGAGAAGCAATGGCAAACCCCACACATCCTGCTCACTTCCAGCCAGGGCTGCGGGGCAGCAGCTCTGATGCTCTGGTTCCTTCTGCTGCTCTTTCCCAACTCTGCCATCACCCAAAGGTGATATCCTTTGTACAAGGACAGATGAGCTGCCTCACCTCTGGGTGCTCAGCTCGTAACGAGCAGGCCGGTTTCCAACATTGTGAACCAGCAGGGTCTTCTGGGTCATGTACTTGACCGGACAGGTGGAGAAGTCCAGCTGGTCAGGGAAGTCCAGGATGGCTCGGCCACCAATGGCCCAAATTGGCACAATGAACTCTTCATTTTCAGTGGTGCAGAGGAGCTGGTGGAAATAATCCTGTGGCAAAAGAAACTGTCTCAGCACAGAGCCTTTATCTCCATCTTTAGCATGGGCAAAGAGTATCTCCCAGTTCTAGATCCTCTGAAACCAAACAGGTCCTCAAAAGCCAGGCCAGATGCCCTGAGTCCAGCCTTGCAGGTCCACTTTCCACTGAAAACAGCAACCTCTTGGGCCCTCCAGACTCACCTTTCTCTGCCCAGGGGTGAAGAGGATGCGGACAGTGGTGTAGAGGCCCGGTGGCACCTTGCGGCACACGTCATTGGGGCCCACCAGCTGGAAATAAGGTGAGCTCTTCAATGTGACCTTCACCAAGTGAGGAACCTGCAGGACAGACATGGAATGATTGTTTTGCCACTTGTGATGGCACAGGTGGACATGCCCTGGTGCCATCCTTAAGCACCCTTCTCTGCTCTCCTCTTCCAGCACAGCGTTAAACCTCCAGTCCCAGCACTCACCTTGTCCCTGTTCCTCAGAACCAGCGGCACTTCACAGACCTCACCGGGGCTGTAGTTCTGAAACACCACCTCTGGTGGGCAAGGCTGAAACGAGCGCTGCTCTGGGGCAGCTGCTGAGAACTGCAGGGAGAGGCCAGAGAGAGCAGAGACAGGTTCAGCTGCTGGGAGGAAGATTCTGCTCTGATCCCCAGTGAAGTGCAGACTCTGGGTGAGCACATCAGCCCAGCCCACGCTGGGCAAACAGTGGCTCCTCCACCTCTGCCCTGGGCTGACCAAAAGCTCCTGGACCACTCTGAGCAGGCTCAAGCCAAGCTGCTCTTTTGGCATCCTCCTCAATTATCGCATCAAACAGCAAGGGCAGGGAAAGGCTACCTTGTGATGGGAGGTCCCAGGCTTGTCTTGAGGCTGGACAACCTGAGGCAGACTCAGCTTCTTAGCTCTGGCCAGCCTCTGCTTGGTGCTGAGAGACATCTCCCTCTGGAAGGCAGAGGGAGTCAGCTGGAAGGCAAAAAACCAGCAAGAGTCTCAGAAATGCCCTTGCTCATGGAGGCTTTTCTTGTTCACTTACTACTGATGAATGATTTGTGATCACAGCCACTAGCACAGTTCTGGAAGCCCTGGAAGTTTGCTGCTGAAATACTCAGCACCAATAAATTAATAATACAGAGTGGAACACACATACTCCAGCCACATGGCTGTGTCCCACAAGTCTCTGTGATTTGATGGGACATGGTTGGGGATTTCTGCTCTTTGGGCATTTGTTTCCTCTTACATTTCATTGGATTGAGGCAGTGACCTTTCAGAGAGTGGGGAGGAGCTCTCAGAACTGCCCAAACTCCATCCCTGCACAACACTCAAAACTCACAGCCAGGAGATAGCACTGCTGGCTGAGTCCAAGAGAAGCAAGCAAGAAAAGCTGTACCAAAAGTGAGGTGCACAGGAATGTGTCCAAGTTGTAGCTCTGTCAATTAGCATTGGTTTTCTCTGTGTGGGCTGACAGAGCCCTGGACAGAAGAACACAGAGGGATCTCCTTGGCAGAGCCTCAGCAGTGGGGCATCTTCAGCCAAGTGAGCTGCAGACAGCAAGGGACCTTTGTGGCCCTGGCTCCATCCAGTGCTGCCTGCAGGGCTGCATCTGTGCCCACCCAGGAGCTGGGAGAGAACAGCTGCCGTGGGAGCTCTTCCAGCTGGGACCAGCCGTGGCTCTCAAGGCTTTGGGCAGAGTTTGAGCTTTCCCCCTCACGTGCCCGGGTGCCCAAGGGCAGGATGGTCAGAGCAGCACAGGTGAGTGCCCAGCCTGACAGAAGGAATGGCTGTGGCAAAGGGGAAGGAAAGAAGCCCATGCTGAGGGCTTCAGCTGTACATTGGTTTCACTTGGCTCTGCTGGCACAGCCAGGCAAGGCGCTGGGCTGTCCCTGACACATCCCACAGTGTTCCCTACTGCGCCAGGACAGCCCCAGCAACAGGAGCACGGCACAAAGGGCTGGGGAGGGGCTCTGCAGCTTCAGAGCACTGCTGGCCAACAGGGGCAGGGAGAGCAGGGAGAGCAGGGAGAGCAGGGCAGTTTCCAGCCTTAACACAGCCCCAGTGCCTACTCACAGAATCAGCCTTCAGTCTTTCCCTGAGCAAAAGTCGAGGTGTTGGTGTCTTTGGCACTCCAGAAGCCATTGTGAAGAGATGATGTCACAGAGGAGTGACAACGCCTCAACAGAACTGGAAGGAACAACAATGGAACTCTGAAAATCCAGAACGCAATTCATGGCAGACTCAAGGGATGTACTGGTGCTAAAGGTTTTATATGATTTGAAAGTAGCTAAGTGCTCATTAGGCATAAGCAGCTAGTGTTGTTAAGCCTTTAGTTGGACTTTATTTGAACTATATGGGTACCTTATTCCATTCAAAGATGGATTGTACTGAAAGCTGGAGCTAAAATGCTGACTATTAATAATAGTTTGAACAGACAAAGCTGTAGCTCAAATATTACTTAAAAACAGCATGAGTAGCCCTCCTCGTTTTTGGCTAAACACCCTCTGCTCTCTCAGCTGCTCCTCACAGGACTTGTGAGAGACTGGAATGTTATGGTTAATGGCTTAAGTATTGCTATAAAGGACTTTTTACCAATTGTGCCAAAATTGAATAAAGAAGCTGAGACCCTCAAGCCCACCATTCCCTGAAAATGCCTCCTGACTGGCACTTGGCACTGGGAGTTAAGCTGCCTAAGGGAACCTGAGACAAGATAAAGCTGACACTATTGTCCTGTTAGCTCAGGTCTGGGGAGAAGTGAACAAGGCTGAGGGAGAAAAATATATCCCCACTAAAGTCAAATCCAGCAGCTGTCCTGAAAATCAGCTCTCTCTGCCTTCAGGCTGGGGAAGTCATAGCCACAGACTCGTCTGCTGAGGCCAGGTTGGCACACAAACTTCCCATCCACAGAGGGGGAAGGAGGAAATTTTGGGGGTGAGGCACAACCTCTGGTAAGGGGCAGAGGACACCCATCCTCCCTCAGACAAACTGGCTCAGCTCTAAAACCCCCCAGCCCCAGAAGGCCACATCCAGGGGACATTCCCATGAGGGGCAGCTGAGGGGGTGTCATAACCCAGCAAAGACCTCCAAAGTGCCCCCAGAGCCATTCCTGAGGCCTTGCACCAGATGACTGCATGGCATGCAGAGAAACACAGCAGATCTGAAAATCCACAACCCAATTCATGGCAGACTCAAAGGACATACTGGTGCTAAAGATTTTATATTATTTGAGAGTAGTAAGAGACAGAGCCAAACTTGCCCCACGCCAGGGAGGTACCTGGGCAGTCCCACCTTGCCCAAATCTGCATTAATCCATTGGAGTCTCACATTTTGTGAGACCTCACCACAGAGACCAGAAAAGGACTGAATGGGATGGGATGGGATCCATGGAATGGTGATATTTTCTACTAAATCTGTCTCTATCACTCTATTCCATCCTTCCCAGCCCCTTCCCTCCCCCTCTTCTTTTTCTATTTCTTTCTCCCTCTCTCTTCCTCACATTTACTGTTCCATGAAATCCAAACTATTGACTTTGGCACATGGTCTCGGTTTGCACCTTAATCCAGGGGCATCTCCTTAATAATTTTAATAACCAGATCATAACAACCCACTGAAACTTGAACAGTACTCATTCACCTATAAGTAGTTTAAATAAATACTATAGGAAAAAATGTATAGACAAGTATATTTAGGAAATGTTGCATTTCTTCGGTGAGAAAAAAACACCATCTGCAGACCATGTATTGTTCATCCCCTCAGCTGTACGTGCCACCGAACTGAAGACTGGCATTATCCCATCCTGTATTTCCCTTTGGCATTCTCTTTCAGAGCACAGATGTGACAAAACCAGAAAGCACAACTTGAGTCAGTCTTTACCTTCAAACGAAATTCAGGACTCTCTGGCAGAAACCACTGTTCTGCAAGTTTAGGCGTCCCTCGCAGAGCAATGTTTTGCGAGTTCTCGCCCACAGACAGCACTGTTCTGCGAACAACTCCGCTGGCAGTGGCCGAGTGCCGCCGGTGAGCGCACCGGGTGCGAATGAGCATCGGGGCGGCTGCGGGCGCCGAGGCCGCGGCGCCGTCACAGACGCTGAGGGCCCGGGCGCGGTTACCGGGCAACCGCGGCGCCGAGCCTGGGGCCGGGCCGGGCCGCGCTGCTGGGCGCAGGACATTGGCACTTTGGCTGCTGACTTGGCTTTAGTGCCTTCTGCAGAGTCTTTCTGTATTTATGAAAGTTTAAAATGTGGTGAAAAAGGCACCTTTGACAGGTCTATACCCTGCTCTTTGTATAGCACTAGGATGCTATCCTGGCTGGAGCCCCAGCAGGGCCTGAGGGAGCTGGGCAGGGGCTGAGCCTGGAGCAAAGGAGGCTCAGGGGGCCCTTGTGGCTCTGCACAACTCCCTGCCAGGAGGGGACAGCCGGGGGGCCGGGCTGTGCTCACAGGAACAGGGACAGGAGCAGAGGGAACGGCCTCAGGCTGGGCTCAGGGCGGGCACCAGCAGGAATTTGCCCATGGAAAGGCTGCTCAGGCCTTGGCAGGGGCTGCCCAGGGAGCTTTGCAGTGCCCATCCCTGCAGGTGTCCCAGGAAGGGCTGGAGGTGGCACTCAGGGCTCTGGGCTGGGGATAAGGTGGGCATCGGGCACAGCTGGGACTCCATGGGCTGGCAGGGATTTTCCAACCCCAGTGATCCTGGGATTCTGTGCCATACAACTTGGACAAGAAGGTTTCCCGCCTCTGACTGGTTCCATAATGAGAAAGGAAATTTTTCAGAGTACCTTGACCTTCATAGTCATGAAAAATGATCCTTGTGCTAAAATTTTGCTCTGCCTTTAGCAAACAAAAGAAAGCTTATGAGGGATCTGCTTTCCCTAAAAATAGGGAAAAATTAACATCTGAAAACAGTTAAATATGCACATTGCACGGGGGCGTACTTGGCCCTAATGTCCGGCTAGCCAATGCAAGAGGGAGGTGGCCGACACCCCCGGCGCACGTATTGCCAGCCCCCCTTGGCGTCTTGGCCTCGGGCTGGGCTGGATGCACGGTGCGGATGAAGAGCGCTGAAGGACGAAGAAAGAGGCGTCCACAAGCTGGGGGCTAACTCTGATTTATTGGAGCTATGATGACACAAACCAAGAGGGAAGCCGCCAACCAGCAAATGGCCGGGAATGAGGGGAGAGGCAAGGTTTAAAAGGGAAGGGGTGGAGAGAGGAGGGAAGCCCAACTAGCCAACCAGGGAGAGGTACAAACATAACTGGCATAAGGGGTTAACCAATTAATACAACATAAAGGAGGGGCCCCGGGACCACAGCCAACCACAGCCCCCAGAGAGGCGAAGTTTCTAGAAAGCAGGGAGGAGTGGGGGGTGATTGACTGGGCCCAGGGAGGAGGAAAACTTACATATAAGGAGTGCAAGGGAGGGGTAATTACATAACAAGGGGAGATTGGCAGTTGAGGGGGAAGGGGGTAACCAAGGAGACCAACTGTCAGGAGAGGCAGTGGCGGGAAAATCAGGGAAGGGAGGAACCATTGTACAGAAACAGGGGGGAGAATACATAAAATGGGGAAATAACTGGGGAAATTAAATAACACAACAGCACATTTGTCCTTCATTGAGGAGCAAATAACAGACTGCTTAGCTTTAAACATATGGCCTTGAGTTCTCCTGACTTTGTGGGAATGAAAGCCTTAAATCAGATTCACACGGATTGAAGTATCTGAGTATAGAAATGAATGCAAGATCTATGTCAGCAATGAAATCACACTTCCTGGAGTGTCTCTTATGCATTTGTTGACCAAAGAAGAGATTAATTGTTTCACTTGTAGAAATGTCACTGGTGTCTGAATTTCTGAAAGGTAAATATTTAAGGAAGAAAAAAAAAATCACGGGCAATAAAAATTGGATACTTGTAAAGTCATTGGTAAAAGCCTCATCAATATTCAGGTGAAAACAGAATACTTTCTTCAAAAGCAAAAAGAAACAAAACAAAACCCCTCGTACATCACTCACAGTTTGACAAGAAAAAGCTGTTCTTACTACAGAAATTTTCCCAATCTGAAATGAAATTGTTTCAAAAAAAGAAAATTAGAAAATGGAGCAAGAAACCCCTATAGATTGGTCATATCAGAAAAATGCTGATAGGCAATACATCATGTTTGACCCTAATAACCTCTGATCAAAATTTAAATGGTTCTCTGTAGAAATTATATTGTAATTATTTTCTCAAAAGACTCATGATTATTTAAATGGCATAGGATTCATCATTAAGTGATATTCCCAGTGTGAAAATACTATTATCAGAATAATAATAATAATCTTCCTAGAAATATCAGTACAATAGAGAGTTTGTAGCAAACCAAAATAATTTAAAAATTAATACAACTGGTGCTGAAATTTTTTACATGCACAGCATGGAAGAACACTGAGCTATGTAAATGGCTATATCTAAGAATTTTTGTAACAAAAGTATCTGATTGGTACTCTTCACTTTAATATTCTCAAGAGCATCGTGATAACTTTGTTTTTTGGACTCTGCTGGTTTTAGCTACAATGCAAAGAACAGAAATTTGGCAAATCTATTTTCAAGGGCCTGGAGTGCCAGGAGAAGGGGGAATGCCTTGAAACTGACAGGAGGCAGGTTCAGATCAGATATTGGCAATGAGGAATTGTTCCTGGCAGGGTGGGCAGGCCCTGGCACAGGGTGCCCAGAGCAGCTGGGGCTGCCCCTGGATCCCTGGCAGTGCCCAAGGCCGGGCTGGACACTGGGGCTGGAGCAGCCTGGGACAGGGGAAGCACTGGATGAGCTTTAAGGTCCCTTCTCTCCCTCTCCCTCTCCCCTCCCCTCAAAGTATTTTAATTCTTGTCATTCTACAAAGCACAAGACCAGCACAATTACAACTATTTAATGTTCAGCAGACCTGGAATAAAGTCTGCTTCAGGAATTTCTTGTGATTCACCTAGTTGGGATTTAGAGTGCTTCATCCCATTTCTACTGCCTGGATACTCCTACCAGCTTTGTTCCCCATTTTATTTGCTTCCCAGGAATGCAAAGCATTGTTAGTAGATGTTTATAGAAACTCTTGCTGCTCCACTGTCTCACAACAACAAGTTTTTTGACAAAATCCTGTTGTGTACAAGAAAAGCATTTACCTCCACATGATCAAACCCGTGGGAAGACATGAGGTAATCTCTCCAATGTATTTGCCTTCCTCTGTTCAGTCTTTCTGTGAGGTGTTATTTTTAATAATATTCTTATGTTCAGACTATGGAATTTGTACTTTGGCTCATTTCTGAAAACAGAAGCTGCATGAAGGCTTGAGGGAGCCTGAGCCATGCTAAGGTGAATAACCATTTGACCTCTGATTTATGCTGTGAGTAACAGGAACACTTTCCCAGGTAATCCATTAGTCTTATTTTCATATTATGCTTCCACAAATCTCTGCAATAGCTTTTCTAAAGATGAACATTATGCAGCCTCTGTTGAGAAAATAATAGGAGGTTTGCACACCATGGCCAGTGGAAACACCATCAACCCACATATCAGCTCAGTAATGTTTTTACTGAAATTGTCTGCAGCTGGGTGATTGGAGTGCAATTTATTTTCACAAGCCATCATTTCAGGCACTTTCAGATGGCATTTTATGCACCCTAGTGATATTGTCCTGTGTTAATTGCAGGTATTATATTTATTTCTTTTATTTCTGTGCTGCTGTTCACAGGTTGGAGGGGACAGCACAGGATCATACCCTGGATAAGGCTGGGAGGAACCTCTGGAGATTTCTCTAATCCACTCTCCTGCCCACACCAGGGCCAGGCATAGCAGGTTGTGGTCAGCTGCCTTCAAGTCAGGTTTTTGGTGTCTCCAAGGATGGAGAACCTAAAATCCCTTTGGACAACCTGTTCCAGGTTTGGCTGTCTTCACAGTGAAAAGGTTTTTTCTTATGCTTAAATGGAATTTTCTGCATTTCAGATTGCTGAGATTCCTTTCACTCCATACCACTGAGAAAGGTTTGGCTCCATCTTCCTTCCTCCCCCTGGCAGGCATTTACACATTCCTGCAATGTTCACAATGGTCATCAGCAAAGGATAAACTGGGAGGGGAAAATCCCTGGAATTTCAGTTGTTTTAGCCTCTTCCTGCTTCACTGATTTATTTTACTTATGGAACAATTTTACATGGCAGTACTACCTGCAGACCTGAAACAGGCTGGAGTCTCCTCTGGGCTGGAGGAGAATAACAATGGCTCCTCTCCTCCTCTGAGGAATAAACAGAATTGTAGCACAGACTGATTTAACCTCTGAGAATAAAGGCAGAGTTCCACTCCTTATGCCTTTATGGCAATGAGAAGTTCCTATGCTCCTTCTCACCAGGTTGACAGAAT
The DNA here is from genome assembly GCF_027579445.1 of Ammospiza nelsoni. Taxonomy (NCBI): domain Eukaryota; kingdom Metazoa; phylum Chordata; class Aves; order Passeriformes; family Passerellidae; genus Ammospiza; species Ammospiza nelsoni. The sequence goes on from NC_080645.1 coordinate 4,480,484, forward strand.
GTACAAATAAGAGGAGCCCCAATTTTCCCTCTGTACAAAGAAGATTTTGACAACAAAAGAACACCTTCTTCCATGATTTTTTCAAATTTTCTATCAGAATAATATATTTAAATTCAGTTTCTAAATGAGTTAAAATAGCAAAAAAGGCAAAGAAAGGTTTGGTACCATAAAATAAGGAATAGAGAAGGAACTTCAGGTATTTTAGCAGCCTGCTCACTGTCCTCCACCCCCCACAGTGTAATGGGGGAGAAAATAGGAAGAACTAGAGTGGGAAGGCTTGTGGGTCAAAATGAATACAAGAAAATCACTTATCACGTACTGCTGAGAAGAAACCAAACTCTCACCCTGAAGCTTCTCTTTTCCAGGCTGAACAATGGCAGCTGTGCCAGCTTTCCTCCCAGCAGAGCTGCTCCATCCCTCTGCTCATCCTGGTGCCTCCTCTGGGCTCTCTGAGCAGCTCCAAATCTTATGCAAGGACAGGACGGATTTTGGTGGATAAAACCAGGAATATTTATTCACCTCGTGTTACAGGGGCCAAGCCTGGCCAAGCTGTGTGATTTACAGAACCCTGAGCTACTTACAAAATGATTTTCCTTTCCTCCCCTGCCAAGTCTCTGCCTGTAGTACTCACTTCAGTTGTTTTGCAGAAGTGCAGCAGCTCAGGGTCGTTAGAGGAAGCAGGGCAAGACCAGCAATGACCTCACAGCTGGACTGTACAGGCTGCAAGGAAAGCAGAGAGCTTGGATCTGAAACCCTGAAAATGTCACATAATGACTTAAAGTTCTAGGGCAAGTCTGCATTTTAAAAGGCTGAAAAAAATCCCTGCTTTGGCACATGACACTAAAACTTTGAATTTCAGCATTTCTTCAAAGGCATTCACACATACAACAGGAAATAATTCTGTGCATATTTAGTGAGCATTTATAGCAAGAGTCATCACTTCTCTGCATCATCACAATATTCATTACAATGAATTTTAGTCTAGACAGTTTTTTTTCCTCATGATTAAAAATGTTTATTCATAAAATAATTTAGTTTCACATTTGGGAACTTTGTATAATTCATTTGCATTAAATAACAGTTTTAGTGGTTTTAAAAAGAAACTACTTATTTTCTGCATACACATCTCTTGTAAAAGGACTTGAATATTTAGATAGCTATCATTTATAGCTGCTAGCACCTTGGATTTCAGTGTAATTTATCAGGCTTTGTAAAAGTATTTCTGAAATACCTTGATTAAACAAACATTCCATTGCTAGATTAATTAGAGCTTTCATAATATTTCCACAGAATATTTATTTGAATTAGGACTGGTTTTAACTAAGGTACCTTCATGATCAAGGACTGCAATAGGCATTTAATAAAACAACCAAATACTTCACTGCTCTTTCTCTGTGCTTAGACATTATTGCAGCTCCTGCTGACTAGATTAGAAGTGGTGCTAAGGAAGATTTAGATTAATGAAACAACATGTAAAGTCATGGGAGAATACATTAATAGAAAAACCACACAGTTATCACATAATCTGTGCTTGTACCTGCCCATTAACACAGATTTATTGTGTTTTTGCACAAATGAGTGCAAGTGTGCTTTACTCTAAGGCTTGGACCAAAGATTCTTGACATCAACAGAAAACTCTTGTGACTTCAAAGAGCTTTCCAGCAGAGTTTTTATCATCTGTGAAACAAACCTCTCTTACAAAAAGATATTCAGCATCAGATCTTCTAATTTAGACTCCAGCTATTATCCTTCAAAACAGGGTTTATGCTAAAGCAGATCTGCTAATTAATCAATTTGGAATCTGACTTTTTCCAGAGTTCTAATGGTCTCTGCCTGTTCAGAACAAGGCTTGAGTCCAGGAGATCCAGAGACAGCCCTGTAACACTGCTGGCAGGTAGGGACACCAGGAATGGAGCCACAGCCTGTTCCCAATGGGAAGGAACACACCCTGTTAGAGAAATAAACATCCCCAGAATAAGGGTGCTTTTGAGAAATTTAAATATACACTGACAAAGGAAAACTCCTGCTTTGAAGCAGTCTATACCTTAATTCTTTGTGCCAGATTCCATCTAAGAAAGCTTCCCAGCCCAATTAAGGTTCTTTTTTAGACCAAAGACAATGGTTTTATTAATCTGTAGCAATGGGACATGTTTATTATGGGAATAAATCACATGGGCTCCATTTTCCTCATGGTGGAAAAAGTCCCTTCTTTATTCACACAGTTCTTATTTATGCAGTATTACAGACCTTGTGTGTGACTCCAGTTGGTCAGGAGCTTTCTTGCCAATTACTTTATTGGTTAATAACAAGTTGTTACCCTGTATTGATTGGTCACTCAAAACCCTTGGGTGTACATGCAGGGAAAGTTGTGAGAGATAGTTTACACCATTTCTATCTAATGGTATAAAACCAGTTTATCCAGGTGCTGGTTGTTTTTCACCCAGGACTAGATTGTGATGTTAACCAACTGCTCCCACCAGGATTGCTTTCACATGGGAACCTGCAAAGGGCTAGCTTGCCTTAGAAGAAATGACAGCTAGCCAGAGCAGGTCTGATCTAAGGAGGCCTTTCTTTATATTTTTTCTACTTTACTGCAACAGTTTATAGCCCTGTTTAAACCAGAATACCACTCAGATTTGTCATGTGTCCTCTGCTGTCTCAGTGATCCAGGGCAATATGAAATGTGGCTGGCAAATAAATTCTGACAGCCAATGCTGTACAGATTCTGACCATCAGCCCCCGATTTCCCACAAGCTCTGAGGCACAGCCAGCACTGGCACCCATTTTTACTGACCCAAAGCAGAGCACAGCCTATTCTAACTCTGTCTAACACTTACACAGGTTCAGATCACAGAATTCTGCAGTTCTGCTTTATTCAAGTGCTTCTCTTTTTAGGAAAATTGTCCCGCAAGCCATGGAATTGCACTGCCTGGTGTGGTTGATAAACTAGATTTAGACTATGAATAGGATACAGTCATCCTGAATATTTTCCCAGTTAATGATCTGTGTTAAAATAAACCTGCAACTTCATCCATTAGCACTGTTCTCTACAGAAGGGAAATGCAATCAAAACAGAAAAGGAAAAAATTAGTTTTGGCTGCAGGGCGTCATTGTTCAGCTTGGAATCAAAATCAGGAAACTCTCAACATTCTAGAACTGTAAGTCACCCTAAATTTGAGTAACATCATAGAATTGGGTGTCAATCTTGCTTCGTATTTTTATTGCAAAGGCCTTATTTTCAGCAATTCACCTCTGAGTGCCTTAGGTGAAGTGTTCTCAATGTGAAAGCATTTACCTTTGACCAGATGGAAATACTCACCCATTGCTGTCAGATTTCTCTCATCTTAAACACCACTATGAGAAGATGGAAAGAGATTGTTCTCCATTCAAACTCTCCTAATCCACTTCCCTTTGGCTTTCTTAGTTAACTTCAAGGAAGAAAATTGCTTAGCCCATATTTTAGTAATTATTTTTTAGTAATTAATTATATACAAGTATTACCTTTTTCTCCTCCTCCCCCTGCTCAAAAAGAAATTAGTGCTGGAAATGACTGTGTGCTTTATTTTTTCCAATGTACTCACTGTGAATCTTAAATTCATTGGTCCCTTCTCCAAGCAATGGCAAATGGTGACATATTTCTCTATTACTTCCTGTCACTTTTAGCTATAGCTAAACATCTCAGGAGCTTGAAACTGATGGTGAAAGGATCACGTTGACAACAAACATCCTCCTCTTCCTCACCAAAGCTCAGGGACCAAAAGCAGCAGAAATCTTCCCTCAGCAGAGGTCTGGCACCTTTGGACTTTTAAGAAGCTCCAAGTCTGCTTTCATGGGGTTGCCTCAGAGCCCAGGAATTCTCAGGTGTGCAGGAGCAATGAATGTGCAGGATTTCATGAAACTGCTCTGCAGTGGGCAGAGTGAAGGGCTGGCAAAGGCTTTTACAAAAGCATTTTGTATTGATGCTACAGTTTCTCTCTGACATATTAATCCACACTCCAGCAAGTGAGAAATGAGACCTCAATTCCAGCTTGGATCATCTGGCCTGAGCTTCCACATGGATAAGAAGTGCTGTGATAGTTCTCTATAGCAGCTTAATTTCAAAATCACTGAAGCCTGAAAGCCTCAAATGAGTTTTCCCTTTCTGAAACAGAAAATAAAACTTCAAGATCCAACTGTTGAAAAGCTTCCCTAAATCTCCTGGGAATCACAGTGCAGTTTTATACAGTAATAACAGCCATCATACCCATAATTCTTAATTAGAATAAAGCCTTAGCCATATAATATGGAATATGTTTTATGCACAACCTTTCTTACTCTTAATCTTAAAAAAAATATATTTAAAAATTACTCTATTCCATGCAGAGCAGTAAATGTCTTAAAACACACACCACATTGATAGTAAATATTGAATTTGAGGGGTGGAGGACAAAAATTTGAAGCAGCCCTCCCCTTGATGATTTCAAAGACAAGTCATAAGTAGAAACTGGAAGGTACCAACATTATCCACCAGCAAAAAAAGTGATTGGCAAGGTCAGACTGTTTCTAGAAGCAGCATTGAAACACTGCCTTTAATGAAACTTGAAAATTTGCTAAGACAAGGGACAACAGAGTATTTAGAAATCAAAAAAGACTTAAACAGAAAAAAGCTTTCCTCACAGGCAGCATGAAAACAAAATTGATTCTGCAATTGACCCAAAATATTTGAATTGACAGAATTAAACCTAGTGTGTCCTCAGGAAAATCATGTAGTATAGTTTTCCAATATTAGTGTATTGTCCAATTATCCTTCTAAAGATGCATAAATTGCCACTTTACCCAAATGCTTTCCAAAAATCTGGTTATCAAAGCCCCATTTGTTTTGATTGCTCAACTATTCTTATTCCAACTGGTTGTTTATGAAAGAGTATAATAGAAAAAGAATAAGTAGTTGAAACATTCTCTCTCAACAATTTGAGGTGTGGTTTTATTGCCACAGCTCTTGATGGATTGTTTTTCACATTTCAGAGTCAAATCAAAAATAAATTATCACATCCTACAGCAACGGATTTCAGTGCTTAACAAGGTAAATGTTAGATTTTATTATATTTTAAATTAATTTATGAGTACTGATGAGGAATGTTCAGGTCTGTCCCCTCTGTCTGCATTCAGTCAGTACTTGAAAAAAGAAAATTAATAACCTTTTTGTTTTGAAATTGAGAATACCCTACTTTGCATGTGTTTAAAAATCTGTTACTGCTGTGCATGAGCAGGTTCAAGAGTAGGCAAAATACAACATTTTTGACTTTAACAAAGGACAACACCTGAGCAAAGTGAAAGGGCTGATTTTCAGGCTGATTTATGCTTTGCCCTTTAGTTTTGAGAAATTGCTGTGTTATGCCCTGACTTGCCTGAAGATGGTAGTGGCATCCCACAGACCTTCCTGCAGCTCCAAAGCTGCACAGCCCAGCTCCAGCACCTCAGCTTGCCATCCTCAGAGCAGAGCTGCAACCAGCTCAGGCAGCTGCTCTGAATATTTTAATCCTGCTTCTTCTCTAATTTACAGTAATTTAAATCTAAAATAATAACTTCTTCATGGTGCATTATTGTGCAAATAGCATTTAATGAACCTATTTTTCTGCAGCTCGAAGTTAGCTTTCCAGAGTGAGCATTGCTACAGGTGGGAAAATAATGGGTGTTTCGGTTCTGTGTCCAAACCTTCAGAAAATGAGCAGTGGCTTGGTGGATTTCTAACAGAACTTGAAGATGGAAAAGGAGAGAGAAAATGGTGAGGGGAAAACCATCCCTGCCTTGGGGCAACCTGCAATGCATCACTTACCACAAAATAAACTATTTAATGCAAAAAAACTGCACAAAATCACTGAAAAATGCTGTTTTGAGGAAAAAATTAAGACATATCTAATTGAAAGGGTTATTTTTTCATACAGTATTTCACTTTGAAACAGATGATGAAACACTAACCCCTTGCTTATTTCTGGAGAGGCTTACTAATTTTTAAATAAAAAACCTAAATACTTCTTATTTAGGAGCAGGAAAACTGAGAGGAGTGATGAAGATCACTGGAAATATATATATTATATATATGTATGATGCAGGTTATATATAAGTTATGGATAAAAGACAAAACTTAGACTCAATTTATGTCACTGAGCTTAAATGGCTATGAATTTGCATTTTTCATCTTTCATCTTTTCAGTCTTTATATATGACCTTGATAATTTTAACCTTTATTTCTTTATATAATTGATTGATATGTCAACAAAATATGAGTTTGTTTTAAACTCAAAACACAAAAAAAAAATTTAAAAATTGAATGTCTTAATCTTCCAATAATGAAATGTAAAGGATTTTTGTTTAAACTAAAAGAAAGAAAAAGATTTGTATGTGCCAGGCAGCATCCTGGAGTCTAAAGGGAAATCTCTTTTTAATGCTGCTTGGAGACCTTGAGTGACAGACTGTGTTCACCTGGTGCTGAAAGCTGAGAGTATGAGGCAATGTTTTAATGTCTGCTCAAATGAGGGAGTAGATTTGTTAGAATCAAGATGATTTTTGTGCTGTAAAATGACTCAATTTTGGTATCAAAGATGATTGTGTTCATACATGATGCTGAATAGGAAAACCAAACAAACCAACATATCAGGGGATGGGGCAGAGAAGGCAAAATTTATCCACATCTTAAAAGTTTCTTCCCTGGTGGCAATGAAAATTCACCTTGGAAAGAACAACTGGATTAGAACAGACAGCAGATTTAACTAATTTAATCCAAAATACCTAGGGAAAGAAAAAAACCACCAAAAAACTAAAGCTGATTCTATGGATTACTATATTCACTTACTTCAGGGATTCACTGGACACTGAATAGCTCATTTACATATAATGGCCAGATTTTTCTAATAAAAAGCAAAAAATACATAATAAAATTTCACAAGGATTCATAGATGTATGGAACATTTCCTTTCAAAGACAGGAGCCAGGGAATGGCTGCCAGTGCCAGAGGGCAGGGCTGGCTGGGATGTTGGCAATGAGGAATTGTTCCCTGGCAGGGTGGGCAGGCCCTGGCACAGGGTGCCCAGAGCAGCTGGGGCTGCCCCTGGATCCCTGGCAGTGCCCAAGGCCAGGCTGGACACTGGGGCTGGAGCAGCCTGGGACAGGGGAAGGTGTCCCTGCCATGGGTGGGTTTTTAGGTCCTTTTTAACCCAAACCATTCCAGGATTCCATGACTGTCTGAAGCCCTGAGAGAGCAGTTGTAGAATCTAAATGTGGATCTTCCAAACTAGGAGTGAAACATAACCTGTGAGCCTCTAAGGGTTGATGTTTGAGTACCATCACACAGAAACACAGATAAAACCTTCCCCTTCTGAGGCAACCCCACAGACCTGAAATAAAACCCATAAAATTAATTGGGCTCCTCAGGAAACTTGGAGGAAGGGTCAAAATTCTGATATTTCTGCCAGGTCAGTAGTGAGACACACCATCACAAAAACCAGACAGAAAACAGACCTTGACCTTTCCCCTAATCCAGCTCTCTGCATCATCTTCCCCTTCAGCTCTATTTTCATAAAGATTAAACAAAAGAACTGGATGGCAACTGCATCTGATGCCTCACTTGGAGCCAACACAAGTGTGAGATTACCCTTAGCTACTGAATAATCCTTCCTTATATCATACCAAAGATGGATTTCACATCTGTGGTGATAAATTTCTGCAGTTTTGTCCATATTCTCCATTTTCCAGTTCTTCAGTGTTGCTGAAGGAAGTAAATATTTTCCATTTGAAGGAAGGACAATGCCAAAATGGCAACATAATGGTTTCATATAAGTTTTGAGTACCCAAGTCGGGTCCTGAATATTAAAGGTTTTTTGAAAAATGTTTTTTTGGGCCAATAATTAATTGCCCTGATTTAATGATCTTTTATGTCCTGTTGGAAGAATCATTTTACCACAAGAATTCATGAATTCATGAATTTCATTTCATGTGACTGAAATCTGTTCTTCAGCAAAGAACACATTATCTCTATCACTTGCCTATTTTCTTCTTATTTGTGAACTTATATCTTTTGGTGATATTTTTGTTTGCTTGCATCTCCTTTGAAATTTGAATTCTTGGTCCCTGAGATTGTTGTGATGTAGCTTCAGCTCAGCTTCACTTCATATTTTTCTGAAAGACAGGTAACAGTGTGAACCACAAATATTTTTTGCTGTTCTTTGCAGCATGTGCCCAAAAAGTCTTCTCAAAATACTTATTTGTTTGAAAGATGATTTGAGAGGTTTTGTTATTGCTGCATGCATTTCCCTTAATAGGGATTTCATCTTTTCAGACCATGTGTGCTTTAAAGGGATTAATTCAGGACACATTTCTCTGAGTTACTGATGGCTCTAAATTAATACTGTAATAAATTAGAAATAGCTCTGACCTCCTCTGCTTTTGTGGTTTGTCTGGAGGCTCTCCACAGAGGACAGCAGAGAAAGGAGAGCTCTGCTCTTGTGACACTACAAGATGTACATCCCTTCCCTTCCCTTCCCTTCCCTTCCCTTCCCTTCCCTTCCCTTCCCTTCCCTTCCCTTCCCTTCCCTTCCCTTCCCTTCCCTTCCCTTCCCTTCCCTTCCCTTCCCTTCCCTTCCCTTCCCTTCCCTTCCCTTCCCTTCCCTTCCCTTCCCAACACTTCCCAACACTTCCCAACACTTCCCAACACTTCCCAACACTTCCCTTCCCTTCCCTTCCCTTCCCTTCCCTTCCCTTCCCTTCCCAACACTTCCCAACACTTCCCAACACTTCCCAACACTTCCCAACACTTCCCAACACTTCCCAACACTTCCCTTCCCAACACTTCCCTTCCCAACACTTCCCAACACTTCATTTGTTGGATTCCTTCTGGCACAGGGGCCATTGGGAGTTGCTCCCTCCACAGCTGTTACACACAACCACACCACTACATATCTGTCCTCTTTAGGATTTTGGTGCCAGGAAGAAATCATGACTTTGCAGGGGAAAAGCCCAATGGAAGGCTCAGGTGAGTGGATGCTGCAGGACACTTACACTTAATACAATTAATTACATTGCAGAGTAAGAGGCTGAGAGCCAGAACAAGGAGATTCTGAGACCTGCTGTCAAGGAACTGCCAGAGAAGAACACAGATAATTGACATAATTCCTACTTTCTGACCACATTTAAGCTGTGTGATGCTCTTATTAAGCTCAGACTTTTACCTCTTCCTTATTTCTTCAGTGAAAGAAGGTGATAAATTCCTTCTTCAGTAAAGCACGTGAGTCCATGGGTTCTGAGCATGGCCTAACAGATTTGTACAGAACCCTCAAGGTTGGAAAATCCCTGCCAGCCCATGGAGTCCCAGCTGTGCCCAGTGCCCACCTTGTCCCCAGCCCAGAGCCCTGAGTGCCACCTCCAGCCCTTCCCGGGACACCTGCAGGGATGGGCACTCCAAAGCTCCCTGGGCAGCCTTTTTTTCAGTGAAAAAAGCAAGTATGAAACCTCTCACAACAAAGAATGTACATTTCTCCAGCTTTCAAATTTCTCTAACTTTTAAATCTGTCTGGTCTTGACTGATTTCAGTCCTATTCCCTAACATTCATTTCTATTCCCTGCAATTTCATAGGTGCTCAGTAATTCCCAGTTTCTAACTTCATTATGGGCATCATGGCATTGAAAGGTTTTGTGTGCACATTTCTTGCTGTGCTGGAAGTGCAGCACAATTTGCAGCTGCTTGACTGAGCAAAGAAATCTGCTCTCTGTTCTCCTACCTGGAAACCAAAGCCAACCACTTGGACATGCAAGATGAATCTAAACAAAAGTTTTGGAGTTTCATATCTCCCTAGAAATCCATCCTAAAAGTTATTTTGTGCATAAAAGCTTGACTGTAAATGGCTTCCACTTCTTATGGCTTTAATTCCTGATTTCAGCCAAGTCAACAGAAGCATTTCTCAGTGATTTTTATTTTAACTGTGTGTAAATTCTAATGACCAGTTAATTGGCAGCCAGGTTTGTATTTCAGTATTCTTACTGATATATTGAAAATATCCAAGACTACAGGATTCCTCTCCATGGTTTTTTAAGGCAATGTAGTTTATTTACAGGTTTAAGTAATGCAGCTGCATCCAGGGATGCATTCTAAAAATCCTGTAATGACCAAAAATTGTTTAAAAGAAAGCTATAGCCCACATTTCCTTTACATTATTACTAAAAATAACAGTAATGTTTTCACTTACAGCAGTGCAGATTTTTTGTAGCTTTAATTTTAAAGCTCATTCAGCTCTCACTCTTTACCTTTGCACAGCAATATTATTATTCTTGGCTCTGCTTATAGCTTCATGAAAACTATACAACCTCCTTTAGTATTCTTTAGTCCTTAACAAGAGAGACTGGGAATTGAGGAGTAATCACTAATGCTTATCTGCCTTTCCTATTTAAAAACAATAATGATGTTCACTCATCCTGAACAAGGACTTTAATTAATCATTGTAGTAATGCAGACTGAAGTCCCAGTGTTACTATCACTGACATAAAACAGTAATATTAAGTCCTGCTTAAATGCTTTTATTCTGTAAAATAAATCTTTGAATCAAGGCCCAAAAATTTAGTAAAATTAAAATATAGCCTCATTATTCTAGTTCTTGCAAAATTTTCAAGCAGGTGTATTATTTTTAGGCAGGTATTGCTTTTGTCCTGTGAGAGCTGACAACTACACTATTTACAGGATATGTTTTCTGGCAGTGAATAAATAAATATATTTTTATATGTATTCTGTCTATATATTTTCCTTATATATATTTTAATTATTGTATTAAGAGACAAATTTCTCCTTCTGTAAGTACTTTCACTCAGTTTTGCAAGGTAGATCTAAATTCCACAAGGTGTAGCTTAAACTCCAGGTTTGTTTCTTTGGGTTTAAGATGACCCTGTTTCAATGGGCATGGGAAGAACCCAACTTTGTGCATCAGCTCCCAGACTGGTATACCCTGATTGACTGAAATAAATCTTCACCTTCTATTTAGATATGGCTACTATTAGCTAATAGCCTAATTAGATTAAAAGCTACCCAGTGCATCTTTTCCATGTGAATAATTCAAATGCAATGACTAATTAAACTCTTAAGGGAAGCACACAGCTATTTATGCTGCTGCCTCCTGTGATGGAGTTCCCACCACAGTGGCCTCGCACACATCTCCTTGTTCTGTCACATTCCAGAACATTCCCCCAGGCTGGGAGTGCTGCACAAGGAAGTGCTGTGCAGCTGAATTCTCTGGAGAGCAGGAATCAGTTCTGCAGGGACTTCACAAACTCCAGTTTCTAAGGAAGACAGAGAAAACCAAAATAAATGCATTTCTGCAGCAGCCTGAAATGCAAAGGGCCACATTTCATATGCAGCCTGCCCTATAGAGTGCCACACTCTGAAGGCAATGAGTTATAGAGTGTTACTGGGGTGTTTTGACACCTATTTAGCTGGATTGCACTGTATTTATTTTTACAGGATTTTTATACTTTGTTTTGCCCTCAAGTCTTGCTACAGCTACTCAAGGAAAACTGTGGCTAGTATCAAATTTTCTTTCCATCCTAGAATTTCCATAGTTCTGGTCCTGTAATAGAAGAGTGAGTCAGCAAGGCACAGAGATGGCAGGGTTAAAATGAAAAATAAAAGAAAAATGAAATGAGAAGAGAGGAGAGGAGAGGAGAGGAGAGGAGAGGAGAGGAGAGGAGAGGAGAGGAGAGGAGAGGAGAGGAGAGGAGAGGAGAGGAGAGGAGAGGAGAGGAGAGGAGAGGAGAGGAGAGGAGAGGAGAGGAGAGGAGAGGAGAGGAGAGGAGAGGAGAGGAGAGGAGAGGAGAGGAGAGGAGAGGAGAGGAGAGAAGAGAAAAGAGAAGAGAAGAGAGAAGAGAAGAGAAGAGAAGAGAAGAGAAGAGAAGAGAAGAGAAGAGAAGAGAAGAGAAGAGAAGAGAAGAGAAGAGAAGAGAAGAGAAGAGAAGAGAAGAGAAGAGAAGAGAAGAGAAGAGAGAGAAAAGAAAAGAGAAGAGAGAAAAGAAAAAAGAAAAAAGAAAAGAAAAGAAAAGAAAAGAAAAGAAAAGAAAAGAAAAGAAAAGAAAAGAAAAGAAAAGAAAAGAAAAGAAAAGAAAAGAAAAGAAAAGAAAAGAAAAGAAAAGAGTTCTTATGTTTCCATAGGGTGACATGGCATTCCAGAGCCAGGGACTGTGCTTTGCATTCCAGGCAGTTGTGGACAAATCTCCTGACCTCTGAGCTTTCACTACCAAATTAGCAAAGGTGGATGCTGACTTTTCCCTGCCTAGATCATCAGGTCACAAACACAGGTATCAATCAGTGCCTGTTAGTCACCTTGGTAATGTAGAAATCAAAGCACTGAGTATTTGTCTGGCTGGGTAGAAACCTGGTATCAAGCTCTCAGCATGAAAATTGAATCTGACTTTTAATGAGGAGATTTGGATAGGTGGTCTGGTTTTGAACTTAAAAACACTGAGAAACACTTTCCAAGTGTATTTTTGTCCTTTTAATTAGAGCCTTTTCTCATTTTTCCAATCCCTTTCAACATGCCTCTAATATTTTTTCAGCCTTGCTTTTGAGGGGCAGGCACAAAGTGAGGCAGATATACTGAACAAGGGGATATCAAAGGCTGAATTTCCCCTGTTGCTTTAACCACATGAAAGCTCTCCAAATGTATTCCCTTGCTCCTCTTAGTGGTTTGTATAATGAGATCAGTGGAAGTGAGCACTAACATCTCCCTGTTCCATTTGCAGCTGCTGGGAGCCGAAGGATAGCTGTGCTATGGTAATGATTCTATTTGAAAAGGGAATATTTGCTACTGCATTCTTTCTTACAGGGTGAGTTTTTTTAAATTTTTTTTTTAATGTTCTGACTGTGTTCTCAGTTTTGGGGAGGAAAGGGAGGAAACAGAAGAGCACTAGAAAAGGAATGATCCCTGCCTCGAAAATTTAAAATCTGATGAGAAAGAAAGAGGGCAGAACTAACTGGTGGTGTAAGAGGACAGAGAAAAAATTATGATAGGGTAAGGAGGAAGGAAAGTCTCTGGTTGCTTATCAAATCAAGTTTATTTGGAGCTCTGATGTCCAAAATAACTTGTGCCAGTCTTCAGAACTGGAACCAGTAAAGCTCTGCAAGCATCAGAGAATCCCAGACTGCTTTGGGTTGAAATGCACCTAAAGCTCCTCCCATTCCACCCCCATTCACACTATCCCAGGTTGCTCCAAACCCTGTCCAGCCTGGCCTTGGGCACTTCCAGGGATCCAGGGCCATGTCCTGTCCTTGTCTCAAATATTCCTGACATGCTCAGTGCCCTCCCTACAACCTGTGTATAAAGCATCTCTTCACATGATAATCTTCCATAGATATAAAATGATTTAACTGTTTCAGATATGTTTCACAGGTAAAGCCATGATAGCCATAAAACAGTGCAGAAAAAGGCTCCCAAACCTGACAGAAAATTGGATTTATTTGCTGGATGCTGCACACATACTGCTGTGGTGCCACTCTGGGCTATAGAAGCTGCTGCTTATTCACAAGTATGAAATGCTTATGCAAAAATGCACCAGCACTCCCAGACAAGATGCAAAGATTTCCTCAGAAGAGCTGTTTTATGATACATGGATTTTTATGGAAAAGACAAAATACACAGTCTTTCTCTTTGATAAACAAACTGACTGAGAAACAAACATTTTTTTTATTTTTATACAGATATTCTTCTCTGGATAAAGTAGCCAGCAGACTGGCTACTTTAATAATATTTAACAATATTTAATAATATTTAATAATATTTAATAATATTTAATAACATTTAACATATTATTTTTATATATTATAATTTTATTATTTAAATTTTATTTATTTATTATCATTTTAACATATTATTTTCTCTAACAATACCCAATTTTGAGAGGATTACTCCCACTCCTGGGCAGTGCAGTTAGTATCTCTTCAGGGATCAGTATGGCCTAATCTTAGTTCTGAAGGAAAACATCATTAGAGCTCTGTGAATGATTTATTTTCTGACTCAGGTACTGAACCTGGCAATAAAAACTGAGAAGACTATGCAGATCGAATTAAAACTAAAACTTGCCACTTTTTCTCCATCAATTCTAGAACTTCAGAGGTTTAATTGATTTTACTTTGCAACTTGAAATGACCTCATTTTGTTTCAGGGGTCTCTTTGAAAAGCAAAGGAAAACAAAGAGGTAAAATTCTTAAATTGTGAGTGGATGAAATTCTGGTTGTATTTTATTGTTGGCCCAAAAGTTAGTCTAAGGCAGAGTTAGAGAGGAGATTGAATCTAAATCATCATCTTTAGGGAATTGTCAGCCTGGTTGAATTTGTCTCTGCTTCACTAATTAATTATTTTTTCTCTGAACACAGTTTTGCTGAAGTCTGCATGTAGTCAGTCTGCACTGACTGAATTCAGAGAAAAAAATCCAGAATAAAACTACAAAAGGTCTCATAGGAAAGCTGTAAAGAAGATTTACACTGACCAGGAAAATGCAAGAACAGGTAACAGTCACTAACAGCTGAGCTTTGCCATCCAAACACATACAAATGTCAAATAATCAAGAGATCTGTCTCATTTGGGAGCCTCAGTGAGTTTAGTTTTCAAAACCTGACTGCCATCACCTCACAACCTACTGAGAGTGATGCTGGAATTCCACCTTGCAGCATTCCATGGCCAGGAAAAGCCTCAGAAATCTCTCTTAGCAGCATTTTACTCTTTCAAATATGAGAATTCAGACATTTAGGAACATTGTTAATTCTTCTCTAATTACAGCATGAGCCAAGTGACATCTGGGTGCTTAACATATGAGAACAGTCTGTGGGCAAAGAGCTGGGAATGGAGACTTGGAGGAAATTAATTGTTTTGGGGTGCTTGTGTTCATTACACCAGGATCAATCAAACTGACATTAGGAAATGCATTCACCTCTCACCTTCCATGGGATCAGAGGAGAGTTTGGGTTGGAAGGATCATCCCATCTCATTCCATGGCAGGGACACCTTCCCCTGTCCCAGGCTGCTCCAGCCCCAGTGTCCAGCCTGGCCTTGGGCACTGCCAGGGATCCAGGGGCAGCCCCAGCTGCCAATGTCAGATATGTTTACTCACTTTTCATAATTTAGAAAGGTTTATTAAACCTTACCAAAAACACAACAGAAGACTGAATAGAGAGAGAAGGTTCTGGCTCTGGGAGCAGAGGATTTCCCCACCCTGTGCTCACCCACACAATGGAGATTTGGCCTTTTAACCCTTTAACCCCTCCCAAAGTTCTGTCCATGACCCCTTCTTTGCTGTCCAGTGGTGGAGATCTCTTCCCAAATCCTGATTGGAGCTCAGATGTCACCACAGTGACAAGCCAGCCCTCCCAGATGTCCCTTGATAACCACACAAAGGGGGAACAACAGAACTATGAACCTATAAAACTTTTCTAAACCTATACACATGCTATTTGCCTGTTAATTGTGAGAGTCAATCATCACATAACTCATCTCTCACACCAAGATCCCACCCAGCCCTGCCCTCTGGCACTGGCAGCCATTCCCTGGCTCCTGTCCCTCCAGCCCTTGGCAATTGTCTCTCTCCATCTTTCCTGCAGCTCCTTCAGGCCCTGCAAGGCCACCCTGAGCTCAGCCAAAGCTTCTCCTGTGCAGGTGAGCAATGGCAGCTGTGCCAGCCTTTCCTCCCAGCAGAGCTGCTCCATCCCTCTGCCCATCCTGGAGCCTCCTCTGGGCTCTCTGAGCAGCTCCAGGTCCCTCCTGGGCTGGGCCAGCACTTTGGTCACAAAAACTCATCCCCTTGATTTGAGTTGTTTCTACTGTTTGTTAATTAGCTGTTGGCACCTGTGAATGTGCCAGCCCTTGTTAGCTCATTTGAATATAGAACAGAAAAAACCCTTTTCCCTTGTTTTTGTAAATGTTTGATGCAGTATGTCATTTAACATAGTCACAATCAAAAAAATTGGATCAAACACTGAAATAGTTGCTTTGTTTGCCCGTCAGAGAACAATGCCTGTTGTCAGTATTTGAATTATTATAGAGCCATTGACAGGTGTACAAAAAAGACTGTGCATTTTTGACTTGCCTTCTATTGCATCAGCAAATAGAATTACTTAATAGGATCACTATTGTGTTATATTGTACATTTCTATTTCAGTTACAGCCTTTGTACATTGCCTGTCTTTGTACTTTACACATGTAACTACATTATTAAAATGAAAAATAAAACATTGAAGTGCAAGCTGCTTCATTAAAAAATATTTCTGTGGTATATTTCAAAAATATTTTGAAACTTGAACAATTAGAGTAAAAGAAAACTCCACACGCTAAAATTTACTTTTAATTATTGCACAGAATCCAAGACTCATAGGTTGGTTTGACTCGGAGGGAACCTTAAAGCTCATCTTGTTCCACCCCCTGCCATGGCAGGGACACCTTCCACTGTCCCAGGCTGCTCCAAGCCCTGTCCAACCTGGCCTTGGGCACTGCCAGGGATCCAGGGGCAGCCACAGCTTATATAAACACTAAACCTTTTATTTATGCTATGCAGTTAAAAAGGATTGATCAATCTAATTTGTTATTTGAAAGATCATTATTTCTGTTGGAAATCAGAGCAAAAATAGGATGTTGCTCATGGGGAGGAGTGAAAACTGAACCTGCTCAACAGTGAATGGGCACAGGTTGGGGGATGTTCCTCTCAGGATGTCTGATCAGAGCTGTGTTTTTAAGCTGAAAGCTGATAATAGCTACCATTTCAATTTTTGGCAAATAATTTGTTGCAGCTGTAGTTGTTCACACCACCATTAACAGCCAGGGCATATATGGAAAAAATTCCTGACCTTTGTAGGGTTTTTCATAGCTATTAAACTTACTACTCTAGGCTATGAAAAATTTCCCAAAGTACTTCCAAAGTATTTCCAGCCTTCCAAGAAAACAAAAGTCCAATTTACCTATTGAAATTCTTCACAGTGCTTAGAAGCAACCATCACTTCTGTTTACAGCGTAGGACTATAAATTATATTGAAATATCATTCAGTTTGAGTCATTCTCCAACAGTGCAAAGAGATGGATGGTCTCCAGGGTAAGGTTGTCACAAAAAGGAAAATCAAACCAGCCAAATAATACAATAAGTCTGTGTATCAAGCCAGCTCAACCAAGCACTGATAAGAGCTGTGGCAGGCTGTGAGGAGCTGCCTGACAGATTTCATTTGTCTGAGTTCAGATCCTGCCCCAGTGTCATGTGTCACATCCTCCCACCATCCCTTTGGTGATCTACCAGCACCCCTCCAGGTGCTGTCAGGGGATTAGAAGGAGCCTGCCAGTTAAAATGCTCAAATGGATAATTCAAGAGTACAAGCAAAGAGCCCATTTCATTTATTTTTGTGGTTTTAATACACCACAGAACTGACACATCTGTTGCATTTGGCTGTGTGATTACACATATTAAACTTTAGGACACTAGTGTAGTGCAGTGTTAAAATAAAACATTTGACATAAATAGTAAAGAATGGAAAATGAAGATGATTAGGTCCTTTGACAATGTCAAGAGTTATCTTTAAATCTGTGGCTACTAATGCAACATCTGGAGCCAAGTATCGGATATTACCAGTGTCCCTACAATTTAAACACCAAGGCCTGTCCACCTGCACAAAACACATGTTGCCCTGTGTTTGCTGCAGTGTTTCCTCTGGGACTTCATTTCCTCAGGGATTTTAAATTTTACTTTTCGTATTCACTCCACCAAGGTAACAGAGTCACAAAATCACTGAGGATGGAAAATCCCTGCCAGCCCATGGAGTCCCAGCTGTGCCCGATGCCCACCTTGTCCCCAGCCCAGAGCCCTGAGTGCCACCTCCAGCCCTTCCCGGGACACCTGCAGGGATGGGCACTGCAAAGCTCCCTGGGCAGCCCCTGCCAAGGCCTGAGCAGCCTTTCCATGGGCAAATTCCTGCTGGTGCCCGCCCTGAGCCCAGCCTGAGGCCGTTCCCTCTGCTCCTGTCCCTGTTCCTGGGAGCACAGCCCGGCCCCCCGGCTGTCCCCTCCTGGCAGGGAGTTGTGCAGAGCCACAAGGGCCCCCTGAGCCTCCTTTGCTCCAGGCTCAGCCCCTGCCCAGCTCCCTCAGCCCCTGCTGGGGCTCCAGCCCCTTGCCCAGCTCCGTTCCCTGCCCCGGACACGCTCTAGGCCTTGCAGGGCTCTGGTGGCCATGACAGGCCCAGCAGTGGCCACAGCTCATAAAGAGTTACATTTTACAGTCCTGTCTCATGCACATTCCTGAGTTAGTTCTGAATGAGTTTTGAGAAGAAATTCAGATTACTAAAGTGCATATCCAGAGACACTTTGGTGCATCAATACCCAGCTGATGGTTCACCCACCCTGCCCACTCTGGATGTCCTGGTCACACTGGTGCTTCCAGAGCAGCACCAGGTACCTGTGCTCAGGGAGCTGCGCCACACTGAGCACAAACACAGCTCAACAGCAGCTGTGCTCAGGTTTGGGAAGCAGCTCTGGTGAGTTAAACACTTCAAACAACCCTATGTATATATTTCCCAATGCTCCAGCTGAGCAGGAGCACGGGCTGGAGCATCATGAGCAGCAGCTGTCTGCACAAGCACACAGACACACTCCCAAAATCCACTACTCACCACTCCATGTCCTTCCAGGGATGAGAACGATGTGACCAAATCCTCCTGTCAGGAACCTCAGGGCTTCAGGTTTTGAGCTTCCACCTCCAGCAGACACAAATTCCCATCTCATTTTACACAAATCTCTCCCCCACATTTGCCTATACAAAAGATATGTCAAACAATAAAAAAGCCAATTAAAAATAAGTAATCGAAATAGCAAATTTTCTGAGTAAAATTCAGCATCACACCTTTGATGTGAAATCTGTTATAATTTGAAAACCTAATCTAAAGCTTGCAACTGTTTCAGAAAACATTCTTCATGATAGGATAGGTATAAGTTTTAATTGCAAATTCTTTGCTTACAGGAGAAATCTTTGGACATTATCAACGCCCTGAACAGAAATGGGAAAGGATAAAATACAGTTTAAAATTTAATGTCACTTTTATTTCAGATCAAAATCGAAGGTTTTGCATAGCATTTGTGGTCTAGTTCCACGGGTTCCTAAAATCAAAGGAATAAAATTCAAGTCCAACATTATTCATAAAAAAATATTTACATATATATCTCTCAGCAAATGTCACTTTCTATCTATTGAAATGACAGGAATATTCATTCCCATAGCAGTTCTAAGCTCTTTCATTGACAGATCTCCTGAAGGAAGTGGACAAAGGGCAAACATCCAAAAATTCCTGAGGTGCCAAGTGCACCTGAGCTGTGCATCACAACAGAGACACAGCAGCTGAACTGTAGAAGAAAAAAGAATTCTAAAATTCCAGTTCACATCCAGTCAAGACACAGGCTTCTACTTTTTAATTTTTATTAAAGCTTTTACATTTTTATTTTTATTCATTTAAAAATCTTTACCTCTCTATTTGTGAGCAAAAATAATGGTGTATGTGAATGAAAATGTCTGGAAGGAAAGAAAACAGTAACTGAAGCTGCCTTTAATCAGCAGCACTCAGGAATAAAAGAGCTGCCAGGAGCTGTTTCAGTGCTCTGGAGTTACCAGTCCAGCATGATGCCAGAATGCCTCTGGCAGTGCTGTTTTGACACACTGGTAATGTCTGCAACTTGTTAGCAAGGGTTGTATTAAATCATCTTGTCACCAATTCCAGCTTTTATCAAGTTAACTTAAACAAATCCACCACTTAAAATAGAAAATGTATTTTTTTCGTAGAGTAAGTCCAGATACAACATCTTTGAAATCTCATTTTCCTGTCTATATTTAGCACCAGACTTGTGTGTGGAAGACAGAAAAGATAAGCACTTTTTTTTTTAATTTAAAAAAAGTATAAAACAGAAAAATGAAATTATTTTTCACTTCCAAACTTTAAAAGCAGTGCCTTTTAAATAATGTTGATCTTAGCCAAAATGAGAAGGAAAAGCTGGTGGGTGGGTGGTACAAGGTTTAGCATAGGAAGCTCTCTACAAGAAACAACATTTTTAAAGAAGTTACGCTTGGTAATGTTGGTCATGTTTTGAAATTTGGCACCTTTAATACTTTAGGATTGCAAAATCAAATAAAATAGAAGAATTAGGTGTAATAGTGGAGCCAAAGGATGACACAAACCCCCCAAGTGGCAGCAGTAAATAGATTGATGGCATGACACAGCTGACAGGGTGACTCTAACCCTGGAAAAACTGGAATTGTCAGAGAGGAGGGGCCCTGACTTCCCAAGGCAGCACAAACCAGCACATACCCACGTGTCCTAAAGTTTGTGAACTCTGGGACAAGCACAAATCACAATATTTGCTTTTATCTAAGCCCTTTTATTACACAAAAGTGCAGTAAAAATGCCCAGAAGTGTTTCAGCAGTTTCTAATTAAAATATTTGAGAACTATCCTGACATAAGCCTCTGCCTTCCCTTCTCTAAAATAAACATCATTTCAGTAATCACAGTAGATTAAATAATGAGTCTAAGATGTTTTTTTCACTCCTAAATTTAAATTTAAGCTGCTAACAAATAACCTGATAAGGAACTAAAACTGACATTTTTTTCCAACCATTGTTCACTTTCTTAAACTAAATTATGCTATTATTGGCCAGTTTGGCAGAAATTGATTGTGGTTCATCTCTCAGGGATATCTCTTGGGCAGAGCAACCCCAAACTAGGAAGGGATGAGTGGATGCACTCATATTCCAGCAAAATTTACGGATGGAGAGAGCTGCTGTGTCTCCTGAACTCAAGGTATTTGGGTCAAGCTTGAGCTTCTTAAACTTTCAGAAAACTGGGAAAGTTTCTGTAGCTCTCAGAGGAATGGGCCTTCCTGTGTTCTTCTGGGTGAATAAACAATACAATTGTTTTGAATGAGCTATTTTGAGTCACTTGAATTAGCAGCAGCTCCCAAAGGAAATTTTCCTGCTCGTGGCAAATTCAGCTGGGATTGCTCTGTAAGCACAGTTTTAAAAGAGGAGATTGTGAGGACAGGATTTAGCCTGAGAATGATTAATCCCAGAGTCGTATGCCTGTGACTTGGGAGGGAGGCAGCAAATGTTCCTGTACTGAAGTGTTTGAAAAAACCTGGAAAATGCTTCTCCAGTAATTGTGTTCCTCCTCCATGAGGAGCATTTGTTAGAGCTTTACAATTCAAAATGGGATTTTGCACTCTCCTGAATGATCAGCATTGCCAGCCAGACTCCTCTAATCAGAACCTTAATTCTGAAGAAAACTCACCTCCACTGGCCACCAAATACCCAACTAAACCTCTTGGTATTTGAATTCTTCCTCTTTGCTTTCAAAAATAAAGAATATCTCCTTGGATGAATACAAGGGCACTGCAAAAGCTAAGATTAGTATTCATGTGACACTAAGAAGTCACCAATCTGCCCTGGATAAGAGATGTCTAGAATATGATCTTTCTTCTTTTTAATAAACAAAATATTTTTATTAATGGAAAAAGATGAAAAGATTGAATGTTTTGCTTGGATTGTGAAATTTGAAGGAATGACAAGTCTCTTAATACCAGCCTATGAAATATCAGATTGCATCTAGAAAGGTTTGAAGAGTTTATTAATCTACAACAAAGGACAGAGGAAAAACTCATAAGCACTCAGTGTATTTTGTAACAAAAAAAAAAATTATTACTTATGCAACTTACAGTTGTTCAAAACAGGAAATGGGATTTTCCCCATGAACTTCCATTTGTGTTAGAGCAGTCTGAAGTTCCTTTGATCACAAAAAAAAGTTGAAGAACATTAAAAGAAGTAATATCATAATATGCTAAATTCAACATTTTTACTTGCTAAGCACTATTTATTCTATCTAGTTAATTTTGAGAAGTTTGGAACGAGAAATGCCTCTTCTCCTGCCCTCATCCTTCTGCAAATAAATTGAAAACTTTTGAAAACAGTTTTCATTAACAAAGGGATGTCAAAAGCATGTCAGGAAAATCTCCTAGGAAAGTTTAGTAAATGTTTCTCCATTTTTAATAATATATATTGATTATTTAACAGCAAGGCTTCCAGATGCTGAAATGGCAAAAACACTCTTGGCAGCAAATCAGCACAGTTGGAACTGTCTACACTGAGTATAAGAAATTAAAGTTAAGTGCAGTAATCTTGGGAATTATTTTACTTCTCTAAGTAAAATGCCTTAGCCTACATTATTTTACTTTTAATTATTTCATGGTCACCAAATTCACTTTGTGCTGATGCTGTGCTTCAGCCATGATGCTGTGCTTCAGCCAAGGATTGTTTCCAAACAAACCTGAAGTTAAAAAAAAATTTAAACAGTCAAGCCAGGTGGAATCTGGGTTCTTCCCAGGGAACAAGAGCAGGACAAAAGGAAATAGGCACAGGCTATGCCAGGGGAAGTTCAGGTTGGACATCATGAAGAATTTCTCCATGGGAAAGGTTGTTATTGAAATGCTTCTCATCAATATTTGTTCTAAAAAGAAAGGGGCAGAAGGAAAAATTGTGACATTGTGTTGGCTCCTGGTTTGTATTTATTGATTTAAAAATCCATTTAACCTTAAGTTGTTCAGTGCCTCATTATGCCCAAGGAACATGACCTAACCAGTGCTGAGCAGGTTCTGAGCAGGAGCCTGATTGATTTCAAATCCCAGTCACTTAACTCCAAGCCAAAATGAGCATTGGACTGCAAAGCAGAGAGCAGGCTTCAATCACAAGTGTTGATATGAATCTGGCCACGTGGGGAAAGCCACCCAAGGGCACAGGAGGAAAAAAGAACAACAAAGGGAACAGAGATGTGAGCAGACAGGAGCTGTTCATTATGGTTGTACAGTAGGTGAAACAAAGCATGTTTCAACAAAAGTCAGTGTCTCTAAAATCAAACAAGGTGTGGAAACTGAATTTAAAGCTGTTATTATGTGATCTTCATCCATTCTGTGAGTTTTAGAGACTCCACAAAGTATTTGCAGTCTGCCCAAAGGCTGAGGAAGTTCTTGAATCTGACATTTTGAAAAGACAAATCTTCTGCAAAATAGATTGGAACAAGCCTCCCCATAAACAACCTGAATAGCTTTCAAATGAAAGTCATACCTCTAATCTCTTCTCAGCATTCACAGGAACTGCCTGTAACTCTGCAAAAAATTTTATCCAGTGGTCAGGCAAGTGGAAGCAATTATCCTTTCAGTCTTAGGTACAGCACACATGCATGTATATTCATTTTCTGATGAGGTGAGAATGGACTTTAACCTGAAAAAAGATCATTGAGAAACTCTCTAGGCTCAGTTTAATTAATCCTGAAAATATAATGGGTAGAACAAAATAGCAAAGGGAAGAGTAATATAACAACAATGAGAAACGAATAATATTCAAAAGAATTACTGTAATATTCTTTTACCATAGGTATAGCACAGACTGGAATTGAGGAATACTTCAGCACATAAAAACTAGATGTAGCATCTCCACAGAGAGACAAGTAATCATTCACAAACAAATGCTAAAAGTTATTAGGCATCAGGCTGAAGCAGACAAACACAGGGTGAGGATTTCCAGCATGGATCATGGTAACAACAGGCTGGGGAAACTCACAATTGACACCTCTGGACATAACTTCAGTATTACACATAATAATGCCAATTAAGAATGCTAATAATGATGCACTCAGCTTGCAAATAAGAGAGACCTGCAAACCCTACATCTGAAAACAACCCTGTCAAAGTCCAGCTGAGCAGTTTCATACAATTTTTTTCTAATCTGCTGTGATGAGAACCTGTGTCTTACCCAGTAAAACAGATTAATACAATGTTTTCTGATTTTGAGAGACTTTCATTACATCTGCTTCCTTTTGATCTTTTTTTAGAGCCTAACACTAATGATGAGAAGTTGATTTCCTGTGTTTATAATAAAGCTGGCATTAGCTATATGTTCTTAATTAAAGCTTTAAGATGTATTAGACAAGGACATGACTAGATTTAAAAGTACTACAGTATTCTTTGAAAAAGTTTCCAGCATTTTGCACTTTGCTTGGAGTGCATGAACACAGAGATTTCACAGACAATGGAGCCAGAGCTGAAGACATCACAAAAACAGGAGCGGCATTCCCAAAGCCCACAGAAGAGTAGGAAGAATGGATCATTTCTCAAAAACTGAGGCGCAGCAGAGAAGGAAGTTGAGTTTTAAAATCTCTTGCTGCAGGAATCTTTTCACTTTCCCCCAGTCCATGTGCATTTTCACCCCTTCATCTGATCTCGGTGTTCAGCAGCAGGGCTGGGCGCTGGGGTGTTGAGAATTCCATTTACTGAATTAAAAGTGCCATTATTTCAAATTTCCATCTCAAGTCAGCTGATTCATGAATAGAACAAAAGCATCAGGCCTTAGTTGATACTGGACACTGAAGTAATTATTAATTTCTCTGTTATTATTGACTAAAGCTGTGTAATAAAGGATTTAAAAGATGCAAATGAGCCTTGATATCCACTCCTTCACTTGTTTGAATTTATTTGCAGATGACACAGAGCTGAGGGGGCAGTGGGACCTGGGCAAGCTCCAGAAGTGGGAATTCCCTGGGAATCTGCTGAGGTCAAGGCCGAGTGCTGGGGCTGCACCAGGGCCGGGGGAATTAGTAATAAATAAAGTAATCAATTAGAAGGCTAATTTATTACTTTATAACACTATATATATAATATATAGTGCTATATAATACAATATTATATTATATTAAAGAATACTATACTATACTAAAGAATACAGAGAGGATACTTACAGAATGCTGAAAAGATAATAACGGAAACTCCTGACCCCTTCCAGAGTCCTGACACAGATTGGCCCTGATTGGCCAAAGAGTGAAAACAACTCCCAGCAGAATGCAATGGAACAATCACCTGTGGGTAAACAATCTCCAAACACATTCCACATGAGCACAACACAGGAGAAGCAAATGAGATAAGAATTGTTTCCCTTTTTCTCTGAGGCTTGTCAGCTTCCCAGGAGAAAAATCCTGGGTGAAGGGATTTTTTCAGAGAAGGTGAATGCCACAGCTGCAGGAAAGATGGAGAGAGACAATTGCCAAGGGCTGGAGGGACAGGAGCCAGGGAATGGCTGCCAGTGCCAGAGGGCAGGGCTGGCTGGGATCTTGGCAATGAGGAATTGTTCCCTGGCAGGGTGGGCAGGCCCTGTGTTGTGTCACATTGCAACAGAGTCCATCATGTCCAGGGAGAGTGCAGCTGCTGGTGCTGGGCATGGGAACAAAATGAGTCTTCATCTTATAAAGCTCCAGAATCCATTTATCACCTCTGGGGATGAGGAGAGGGATGAAGACAAAAGATGGGTAAGGGCAGGGTCATGGGGCTTTTATTGGGTATCACAGGGGTGGAGTTTAGGGTTTGGGTCAAGGGAGGAGTTATTAGCAACACAAGGAGGGTAAAAGCAAATTTGTGCCTGTTTGGAATGGGAGCACTGCACAGCCCTGGCACAGGGTGCCCAGAGCAGCTGGGGCTGCCCCTGGATCCCTGGCAGTGCCCAAGGCCAGGCTGGACACTGGGGCTGGAGCAGCCTGGCACAGGGGAAGGTGTCCCTGCCATGGCAGGGGTGGCACTGGATGATCCTCAAGGTCTCTTCCAGCACAAGCCACTTTATGATTCTAAGATTTCCTTTTTGAAATTATTTTCATTTATCATGTGCTTGCCATGATCCGTGCTTAAGCTGCCAATAAAAATTGACATTTGGTGGAGAAAAGGAAACAAGTCCTCTAGGTAAATTAACAAGTTGTTATATCACTTCTTGCATCTTGAATTACTTTTTAATCCTCTCTCCAAAGCTGGCAGAAAATGCTTTAACAGCTCATTAGCTCAGTGTTCTGAGGACTAAGCTGCCTTCCTAGCCCTTAAATTTGTCAGCACCTTCTGTATCAGAAGACAATAAGAAATATATCACATAAATGAAAGTTTATATCTGAGAAGAGTAGAAGAGTAGCTATGATCATTAAACTTATGATTATCAAGCAAAATTCAGGAAATCCTCTCCCTTTGCCTGGCTGCATTCTATTTGTCTTTGGAATAACTTGTGTGACTTCCAGGTTCATTATTTGCACTTTGTTACTGTGAGCAGCCTTAATGGGTCCTCCAGGGGAATCTGATAAATAGCATAACACATACCACTCTAAAATAAATGTTGGTGAACACAACATACTGTTTTAAGCTACTAGCAACCAAAATATAATTACTTTGTTTTTTGCAACTCCTAAGAAGAGCCCCCTTGGTTGCTATTACACACAATTAGGTATTTATGGGTAATTTGGGATTTATGAGCTTTAGTGCATGGAATCAGCACCCTCCATATGCTTCTTCCATATCTCTAAATTACTGTAGGTTGCCATGGTATTTTTTTTTTCCTTCACATCATCACATTTTGCACCAGATTCCAGATTTCTCCCACTGAAGCAAGGCAGCTGGTTATTCATCTTCAGTTTTGGTGGGCAAGGGATATGGATTTGCTTCCCTTCCTGAGTTGTGCTCAGTGACAAAACACAGGGAGCCGCTCAAGAGGTAAATGTGAAATATGACTTTTGAATATTGCCATGCCAGCTCCTTTCTTTCCACCTTTTCAATCATGCCAATTGCTTTAAATGCCTCTTCATGGAATAAATTAGGGAGAAATTATTTTGTAGAAGTAATGAGGTCTCCAAAAGGGTTGAAAAAACTGTCATCCCCTATTCTTTGGTGGAGTGAAATTTATCAGATGATATACATAAAACATATGTAAATCACCCATAAATATGACAAATAAACAGGGGTTTTCCAATTTTCAGGCAAGAGGTTTCAAATTAATTTCATTTTGTAAGAGGTGTCCAAAGGGAAGATTGCCATTCTCTTGAAATATGTGTAACGAACTGGAACTCACCTTGATTTCCAAACGAATACAAATCCTTGTTTTTATCATTTCATTGTCTTTTAAAGATAGTAAAGCTTCTTTTTTTCTTAATGACTGCATCTGCAGAGTTCCACTGCCTCTGACAGAGCCATCCCAACTTTGCACCAGCACAAAGGAGAGGACAAAGCAGCTCAGGGACTTTTAACACATCTTGAAGGTCTTAAACAGTCAGCTGCAAACTGGCTCCACCCAATAACCCCACAGTCAGGAGGGAAACAGGTAATTTTCAATTTATTTAGACATGAGAGCAGTCACACTTGCTGGTTTAGGCACAGCTCTGTTTTCATGAGGATATCTTGTCTGTGCTCAGATGAGATATTTCTCCTTCATGACACAGGTATCAAGAATAATTCTTTCATGAAGACCTAAAAGACAGGAATATACTAAAAATAAGGCAATGCTTTACAGAAAATGTATTTATTGATTCGAGCACAAAATTTATCTTCTTTTAAATCTGTGTCAAAACCTAGAACCAATCACAGAATTTGATTTATAATAAAGAGTAACACACACATCCAGCTGCAAAGAAAGAGAAGTTCTCCCTTGGCCTGTCCTTGGAAATACACACACAATTAAAAAAAAATTAATTGTTTTATACAAAGACAATGAGAAACTAAGCCTGCATGGTATCTGAAGACTTCTGATTTCAAGTGTTTAGATTTATCTTATTGAATCTTTTTAATTTTCAAGCCCTTTGCATCTTTGTGTTTTCATTATTTTTGGTCTCTTATATACCAGAAAACTGAATTTTGAGAGTAAATTATCACTTAGTCTTCTACATACAACAGATATATGAGATCTGAACTACAAAAATAGGTATGTAGAACTTATAAATAATGCTAGACTACAGAGTTCAGAGTATAATGCTATTAAAATATAGTTTTTTGGGTTTAGGGCAATCTATAATTGTGTTCTTAGTGATTAATTGAGGGCAAAATCAATTTGCACCAGAAATGGTTATTTGTAATTAAATATTTTCCATGAAGAAACTCTGAATTAAAGCTACCAAAGTCCTGGTTTCATTTTTCTATGTGCTTGGTGACCTTCTCTGGGATTGAATGTGGACAATGGATCATGGCAGAAGGTGAACATCTCTGTCAATGTTGTAAAATCCCACTCTTCCCCTTGGATTTCTGTCTGAGGGGAACTGACAGACTGGAAAAGCCATGGGGCACAAAATTAGTTCTACAACCACTTGAAACCTGCAAAATTTATACTCTGGGTCTGGAGAAGAAAAAAAGTCGCCATTTATTTTATTTTAAATCAAGGACCATTGGCAATGCAAGCTGCAGTGATATTTAAAGATCTGATCCCTCTCAGCCCTAAATCTGTACTTCACTTAATTAAACAGCACTAAGTCCATTTACACTGATATTCTCCTGCCCAGTTTGACTCACATGTACTGCACCAAAATCCTACATTTTGGTGTGAAGTTGCAATCTCAGGGCTCACCTTTCCAGACAGAATCTTTGCTTCCTGAAGTGCCGAGGAATTTTAAATAATGCAAAACCACAAAGCATTTGGGAACAGCAGGGAAAGTTCAGCTTAGTTTGGGTTTGCAAGCTGCTGGATGTAATGAAAAAGATTTGAGCAGTCCCACTTGGTAAACCCTGCCTGCACAGAAAGATTGTTTTTGTCATTGTGATTAATTAGGAACTCTGAGTTGTAAATAGGAACTTGTTAATACCTAAAACACAGCACAATAAAAAAAAAGGTAAGGAAAAATAATGCAGCATTGTTTCCTTGAAAGAACATATGTAAACATTGATTTAATAAGTTGTTTCATATTTTTATTTCTACTTTTTTTGCAGTAGTAACAATCAAAACACTGTCTACAGCAGCCAGGCACTGAGGTATGGGGAGAAGGAAGCTTTAAGTTCAGGATGGCCCCTCCCTATGAAACCTATCCATTTCACCTTCACTGTAACAGGAAAGAAGTGATTTCTAAATGCATCAATAATCTCAGTCCCATATTTTGGGCCTTTGTTACCCCAGAATCTCTTATCTCCTGGGCAGGCTGTGATATCATCTGTGTCACTGCAGGACAGAAAAGAAGAGGCCTGTCAGGATGACATGCATCTAAAAGCAGGAGCTCACTTTAAATAAAAGACCTTCCAACAACTGAAAGTATTTTCTCCTTTTGGTCTGTTGTTTGATATTGCTTTATTTGACAATACATTTGGATGGAGGGCAAAAAGCAGGAAAAAGCCTTTTTAATGTCCATGCTCAAGCTGAGCAATGTGGAACAGAGCTGAGCCCCCTGTGTTTGGGATTCTGTCCAGCCACTACCACATTCCAGTTAAAATCCACATTTATTTTGCATTATGTATAAGCCAGTATAATAGAATTGAGTTGAACAATAAACACAAACTATACTTCCATGGTACAAAATATTTAGAGTAATAAACTGAATACTGATGCAAACCCTTGTAATCCCTTAGGTTTCAGCACATGTTAAAGATTAAGTACTGAGCAACATATTTATCTCACTATGAAATATTTATCTTCTCCCCTCCTTTAAAGGATAAATAATCTATTTTCCCTGCAGCAAAAATATTTTGCTTTGAAAATACTTGCTTTCCTTAATATGATTTTAATACTTAATTAAAAATTATGAGCTTCTTTAAATGGAATATATGTTAAAAATAAAATAAGAACATAAATAAAAATAAAAAATAAAAGTAGAAATAAAAATGAGTCTCACCAAAAAGAATGAATTTTAGTTGCAATATTAACTGGAGCCAAATTACATGGCATTTCAGGGACTACGGAGTTAACTCAGATGTAACCCAATGGCAGAATTTTGTTGTAGGTGTCATACAAAAGTAATTAGAGTTTGAGATTTCTAAAATCATTCTGTATTGGTCTAATTCTTTATTAATGCTCAAGAATTCAATGATAAACCATTCATGAGCTTTAGTGGAATCAATTAAGTTTCCACCACACTTACAGGTATAAAGTAATTATTTGTTCTCCCTCCCAAAAATCCTGTCCTCCTCCAAATCTGTTCTCATCAGGGACAAATATTTTGGGCGCTGTATTTGTAATAGTAGAACACTAAAATTCAGGTATTCATAGCAATATGAACTTGAGCAGAAGCCAAGGTGTTGGGCAGGTAAATTTGTGCCCAGACCATTGCAGAAAATAATGCAGTAGATGTATTTTCCAATAATTTGTCATGTTGTAAATTGTGAAAAGTTCACATGAAATCCTGTTCACCTTTAGCCTTTCTCTTAAAATGCTTTCCATACACTGAGTTTCCAGCACTGTTCAATTCCTGCCACAAACACAGAGTCCATTAATATATATTTGAATGACTCAAGGCAGGACACGTGAATTTCAGGTGGAATTTTAGCAATTATAGGAAAACAAGAGGAGTTGATATAATTGAGGCCACAGCAGAGTGAGAAGCAGGTGTCATTCTATTGTTTTTTGTATTTTATTTTAAATATTTGGAGCTTTGCTTTTTAAAAATTTCTCTGACAGCAGAGCTGTAATTATTACAAACTTGCAGTAACTAATTATGTCTTCTGATGCTGAGGAAATTACTTCTGGACACCTGTAACACACAGCTCTGCTTTTCTGATAACAGAAATGGTCTGCAGTGTTCTGTTGTTAATCATCTCACTCATTTCAAAGTAAAAAGATTGATATTTTCAAAATCTCATCTTTGCAAGATTAAACCTTTCCAAAGTGGTTTGATAGCAAATTATGGAGTCAACTTTACTTTTAATTCTCTTTAGAATGTAAATTTACATTTGCTATAAGTGTAAATCATTCTCATATTTGACCAGTTTTCCTCCATGGGGTATTTAATGGTCCTGTAAAGATTTACTTGACTTTTATTGCTCAGAGGTGGTTGGCAGGTGAAAAAACCTGGAAATAACAAAGCTTGGAACGCCAAATACTCAGCACAGTGCTCTTCATGGGGAAGCTGCCATTAAATGGAGCCGTGCCCAAAACCCAGGATGCACATTTGGGAGATACCTGACTGTGCTGCCTGGCTGGGTGTGAGCAGTGTGCTGGGCACAGACAGCCTGCCAGCCCAGCCTTGCAGGTGTGCAGGAGGTACAGGAACACTTCTGGGAATGTAAATCCAGCTCTTCTTGCCAAATGATGTTCAGCACTGGAAACCCAGTAGGTGTCACAGAAGTGAACTGTGAAAGACCCTGTTGGCATTGGATGGTACAAGGAGATGAACATGATGCCTCAGGTTTGAGCTTTTATATTTTACAGGTTCTGTGCTGCTTTACTGTGTAGTTCTGAGTTTCATATGAGGGAATGGTGAGCTCTGTGCACAGAGCAGGGAGACAAAACAATTCCTGCTCCAGCTGGGGACAAAGGACAAATGATCCCAATCTCAGCCCAAGAGCACAAACCCTGTGGGCTGGAGAGAGAAAAACAAGCAGGGTGGGACTGCATGGGCTAAAGCTGGAATGGGACAATGAACTGCAAGGTGCAAATGGAGCAGAACTGATCACAGTGACAGACCCCGTGCCCGGCCGTGCATTTTGGGACCATTTTGGTTCATCTTGGGTGCAGCCCTGGCTGGGCTCTTGTGCTGCCCAAGGTGGATCCATTGAGGCCTTTTAGTAAATCCCTGCTTTATTCTGTAGCTCTGTCCAGCCTCTGTTCTAGGGCAGCCTCTCAAGGCATCAAACACAGCAGTGGGATGTAGGGAATGGCTCAGGATTGGCACTGGGAACTTGTGGGAATATGCTCCTGTTGATGGACGAACAAAACTATCCTTTGTCCCCTCAAAAAAAACAGGAAAGAAGCCCAGAAGTTTCTCTCCTTGATTTGGTGAAAAAGACACCTCGTAGAATCTGGGGGACTTCACCTCAAACTCAAGGATGGCCAATTGGACAGGAGCCAAAAAGTCCCCCATGAGCAATTTACTAGAAAAAGAAGAGAACAAAGGAATTAATCGCTTTTGTGAGGTGTTTTGCCAGGGGTAGGAGGGCCTTTTGCACCTGGATCGGTTTTTCTCTGTAAAGAGTTTTGTTATTTTGCCTTTTATTAAAACCTTTTTGTTTCCAACACTGCAAGAGAAGCCATCCTGCTGATTTTATGCCTCCAAAGGTAGCTGAGCTATCCTGGGTGAGAAATAGACCTCCAAGAACTCATGAGACCTGGCTTGAGGAGGCTCCTATTTCTGGAACTCACCAGTCCCTCAAACTCACAACTCACTTGAGCAGAGCTCACATGGGAGTGCCTTGCCCTGAGTGACCCTGTGTCACACGAAGGTGGCACACTGTTGGCACAGTGCTGCAAGTGCTGCAGGAACACAATAAAGCCTCTATTTTCACCTCCCTTCATACTGAGCTCAACAATCCAAATTTTGTTTAAAGTTATGTTTTTTATTTTCATTTTACAGCACGATCATCTCAAAGACCAGAAGCATCGATATCCCAGAGATGTGTGATGCTGCTCAGTGTGGTTCATTCTACACTCTCAGATGAAAAAACACTGCATGGGTTAATGGTATTAATTCAGTTTATGGCTTCCAGAATGCTGCTGCTTTATAGTCTGTTTATGTCTTCTGAGAAAATACATAAGTAGTACAGTTAAAAAAAGTTAATCTCAATAGAGTCTTCTCCAAATGCATTCCTTTGGTGCCTGTGATTTACTCTGCAATCTGCTTCTCCTTGAGGGCACTGCTACTTCTTTGTTTAGTTTTGTTGTGTGCTACACCATTATTTTACAGAACATTAAATATCACCAAGAAAATATTAGGCCAGTGTAAATATAATCTTTGAAATGTGTCTTGTTATTCCTAATAGGGCACCTTGTGAATTTTCACCTGGGCTACACATCTATTTCACTTCAGCAGATGTTGCTGATACTCCTAGGGGTATTCTAACTTTCATAGCTTTATTTTCTCTCTGAGTAACCAGATGCCAGACCACAGAAACCCCAAATCCTGCTGAAATGTATATCTACTCCAGTGATCAGAATACAAATTAGGTATCTAATCTACCCCAGCAGGGCATAATTACAGACTGAAGACTGCAGGCAAAGCCCTAACTGGTGCTTACTTTGCATTTCTCCCAAATATATAACACATTTAAAAAATAATGATTCTGAAGTCTGCACTCTGTTGGCTCTGTCAAGGAATTGCTGAGTGATTTCTTTCTTTAGTTTCACTACCTGGCCAATGGGTTTAATGGAGAGGTAGAACAAGTCCAGCAAACACAACTGGTGTGATCAGAAGCACACAAGAGGTTCACTGTGATGGGAAATTAAATAGGTTACACAACTTCCCATCCTAAAGAAAAGCCTGAGAAATTAATATATGTAGGGGGATAGAATATAAGTAAATAAGGTAGTATAGAAAGTAATCTTATCCCCTAAAGAGTTGCAGCTGGGTTAATTATTAAAGATTAGGAGCAGGCCTGATTTTAACAGGCCACAGCTATAGCCAATAAGAAGAGTGTTATAAAAGAGTGGGTTGGTTGGTTGTGGGGAACTGGAGTCAGTTGGCTACTGTGAGGATGAGGAAGAGTCAGTGCCTAGAGGAGCTGCCCACAAGAAACATCAAGGAGGTACGAAACTCTAGTAATATGGAACCCTTGCAATATAATGACAACAAATATAAAGGAGATCTGAAAGTTGCTAGGGATGCAAAGAGCAAATGGATGTGTGTTCCTCCTCAAAACACAGGAGCCTGGGTTTATTCAGAGGAACTATCTGCTTTAAACCAAAGAATTCATGCAGCCAATGTGTTTGCTACATGAAGGTGTGGAGATAAAAGGCTGTACAGCTTCAAAGAGGGATTACAGAAGCTCAGGGCACGGAGATTTAGTATTAACTATCTAACACTGATATCTGTGTGCAAGATCTTGTACAATACACCTCCACTTTCTGGAAGCTGGGAAAGAATGACCTTAGCCAGGATGTGTTCCTTCCCTAAACCTCCAGTCCTCCCTTCTCTTGGGATGAGATGTCAGAATAAGCTAAATGTGGCCTTGTGTGGCCAGAACATAACCAGCAAAACATTTATCGCACAATCACAGCAGGGTTTGGGCTGAGAGGGACCTTAAGGCCCATCCAGTCCCAGCCCCTGCCATGGGCAGGGACACCTTCCACTGTCCCAGGGTGCTCCAACCTGGCCTT
Organism: Ammospiza nelsoni; assembly: GCF_027579445.1. Classification (NCBI taxonomy): domain Eukaryota; kingdom Metazoa; phylum Chordata; class Aves; order Passeriformes; family Passerellidae; genus Ammospiza; species Ammospiza nelsoni. The sequence continues at coordinate 4,514,565 of NC_080645.1, forward strand.
GAACATTTCCAGTGACGGGACATTCAAAACTTCTGATCACATCAGCTCATGGAATTTCACATTTTCTGATATCAGTTTTAAAAAAAACCTACAGAAATGTAAGAGAAGGGAAGACTGGGATAAAAAACAATTAAACATTTGGACTGTTTTATTTCTTTTTGTTTGTGCAAAATTAGCAAGTATAATGCTTGATCAAGTTCACTTTTGATCTAGATAAGCATGATGATCTTAATTTTTTAAAGGAAAAGGTACTTTGTACCTGAGGATGTCAACAGAAGGCAAAAGATATGCTTAAATAATGCAGGGATTTTGCCACAAAGTCTGCAGCCACAGATTTCCACCCAGGGAATGACCAAACACTGTGTGAAACCACTACATCACAACCAGTTCCTACAGTCAAGAGAGTAACAATATGCTTGACCAACTTTCACACTTAAATCACACAAAATTAGAGGTAAAAAGGGAAAATTACATAAAACAGAGCAATTACTTGTGTCAAAACTGGGCAATATTTTATGAATTATCAGTGAATTGAAAGTATTTTTTTCCAGTTGTTTTAGCATTTGCTGATTTGTTTGAGATTTTACATGTGATTTTACTTAAAAAAAAAGAAAATAGTGCCTGAAAAAATTTCATCCATTGTGAGCAACTGTAGCTATAAACTAAGATGTGTACCTTTTTTGTAACCTGGCTTTTAAAATATGTCTTGATCATATTTAATTAAATATATTTAAATTAAATGCTCAAACGTCTGTATTAGAATATCAGAATTATTCCAACTTCTCCTGAAGAGTTGAAGGTTTATAATACCTTTCAATCAATTTGTGAAAGAAAGATACCTTTTAGCTGATATTGATATTTTGGTGATACTGGACTGGAATTTGAGCAATTTGTTTATATGTAAAATTAGCTAATCTAAAAAAAAATATAAAGGGTAGATACTATATTCTGTCAAGTTGTGGGTTGGGGAATAAGTTAAAAACCAAAATACCAGCCAGGACAAAGACCATAGAGAGCCCCTGACTTATAGATAGCACTCTTAAATTACAAAACAATACAAATGGTTTATTAAAGCTAATATTTAATTAAATAGAAGCAGTAATTCTCATGGTGTTAGCAACTTAAAAGCAGAAACTCACCAGGGGATAGGAAAATCCAACCTAACTTGAATTCAACTTGCCCAGAAATTTAGTACTACTTGAATTATGGTACTCTTAGCAATATCCTGAATATATTTATGTCTTTTACATGTCACAATGTTCAAAATCAGTATTATTACAGCAAAGAGACTGGCAGTTAAAGGGATTTTAACAGTATTATGGAGAAAATTCTAGTATTGAAAATAGATTGTCACCAAAACTTCCACCAAAAAAATTAAGCAGATCTCTGGGAGATATTTTGCCTTTATACAAAATAATCATTCATTCATTTTGGGAATAAAAGCAAGAAAACACTTTCAAATCCATTGAAACGTTCATTAACAGGATACCACTAACATCATAGTATCAGTAAGAAGTCTGGGTTGCTTCTAATATGTTCTACATCTAAAATAATTTGATTTTTAATTCCAGTAGAACTCTAGAAGATTTTGAATTTGTGTTTTTCACACCCAGCTTAGGTTTTAGTTTACTACATTTAAACCCAAGACACCTGAAAAAGTTTAAAATTTGACTTCTAGTGCTAAAACCAAGGCACACAAAAGTGCTCCCGTGCACCCAACATGGTGGTGGGGGAAAGAAGAAACTCTTCAGCTTTAAAGAATAGTTCAAGCATTCTCTTTAGCAGTCTGAAGGGAAAGCTGGAGCTTTCCATAAAAAGATTAAAGAGCAAGAAAGACATTGGAGGAAGATCCTTCGTCTACTTGGACATGAGAGATGATATACCATGTGCCAGTAAAATAAATAATTTCTAGCAGGGGGAATACACTGAACAGCTGAGCAACAGAGATGTAACTTATCCTGTCAGATCCTGGGAGTAAGACAAGGAATTAAGAGTCCTGAAATAGTAAAGGGAACAGACAGAAGCAGTTAAGGATTCCACTGTGTGACGCCACTGTCAGACGCTCTGAAGACAAATGTGCCATCTCAGATGAAAGTATTATTGTTATAAATTTAATTGCCTAATGAAGGCTACAGAGATGGCAATTTATAAATTATTTAGCTGTTCTGCATTTTAACAACTTCAGTTTTCTTATGATATCTTCATCTTAATCAATGCAGAAGCCATGATTTACAGCTGCCCTCCCAGTCAAAGGCAGCTCTATAGGAGGGGCTTTGTTACACTGGGCACCCTGAGCTCAGGAGGACAACTGTGTGTCTCACATGGCTTTAGACTTGCATTTTACTGGAACTCAGCATCACACTGGCCTTCAAAGGCAAAATAAGTGCTTGGACACCTTTTGGTGCAGGTCTGTTGGTATTTTGTTGGCACACATCTGTTGTAAATGCACGGCGAGCCCCGTGGCAGGGAGGAATGATGCATCTGACTCCCTGTTGTCAGAAGGCTGATTTATTACTTTATGATACTATATTATATTAAAAATACTATATATTTATACTGTACTAAAGAATAGAGAGAGGATGCTTACAGAATGCTAAAAGGACAATAATGAAAACTCCTGACTCTTTCCAGAGTCCTGACACAGCTTGGCCCTGACTGGCCAAAGAGTGAAAACAAGTCCCAGCAGAATGCAATGGAACAATCGCCTGTGGGTGAACAATCTCCAAACACATTCCACATGAGCACAACACAGGAGAAGCAAATGAGATAAGAATTGTTTTCCTTTTCTCTGAGGCTTGTCAGCTTTCCAGGAGAAAAACCCTGGATGAAGGAATCATGTTCAGGGAATGTGAATGTTACACACCTCAGCCTCTGACACTCTCTCCACTGACATTAAATGTGTAGTGTTAGTTTGGATGTGCTGGTCCTTAGCACAAACATTCTCATTATTAAATATTTCAGATAAGACTTGAATTTTTAGGTATTTATTCTAATTCTTTTTAATCAGGAAATATGCAGGGAAGCTTTTATTTGTTTTAGTTGAATATGTCACTAGATTTTAAAAAATTTCTCTTAAATGTTCCTTCAACTTCCCTTTTACCCTCAAGACTACTTTTTCTGAGTATGTCACGCCACATTTCTCTTCTGAACAAAAATTACAACTTCTACTTTTCCTATTCTTACCATCACAAATACAATTACTTTTAATAAAAGATATTCTTATCCTTGATATCTGATCCATTCTCAAAACAAATATAATATTCCCTTAGAACATTTCTGACCTTTGAAATTAGATGTATAAAATAAATTTTATTTACTGGCTTTCTTATAAACATATTCTCTTCCTCTAGCTGTAGGTACCATATAAACAATATTTTCTCAATGCAAAACATTTTAAAAAATGCACAAATGCCCTTTTATCTGTACTTTTAAAAGTCACACCTAGGAATGTAAATGGCATGGAGCAGCAGTTTGGGGGTGTAGATTTTGACATCCAGAGAATACAAGTTTAAGAGCATGCAGGAGCTAGTCCCAGACACTTGTCCCAAAGACAGGTGGGAAATTAATCACCAGCAATTAAATCTATAAATGGCAGTTTAGTGAAGAGAACAATTAATAATACACATCCTTTTCTGGTTATTCATGTCCTGACCCAGTCAGTTGTGCTGTAGGATCAGGAAAAAGTTGCTTACTCTGTGCTGATTGTTGCTGACACTGATTTTTCCAGGTTTAATTGTTGTGCAACGTTTCAAGAGCATCAACCCTTGTTCTTGTTGGTGACTTTAATCTACCAGATATCTGCTGGGAATTTAACACAGCAGTAAAGAGGCAATCAAGAAAATTCTTAGAAACTATGGAAGATAACTTCTTGTTACAGCTGGTAGATCAACCCACCAGGGAAGGGACTACATTAGACTTGTTATTTACAAACAGGGATGGGCTGGTGGGGGATGTGATGGTTGGAGGTCGTTTAGGGCAGAGCGATCATGAAATAATAGAGTTTTCAATACTTGGCAATATTAGGAGGAGCACGAGTAAAACTCGTACATTGGACTTCCGGAGGGCGGACTTTGGCCTGTTTAAGAGATTAATTCAGAGTGTCCCTTGGGAAGCCGCCCTTAAAAATAAAGGAGTTCAGGAAGGGTGGGCTTACTTCAAGGCAGAGATCTTGAAGGCACAGGAACAAACCATTCCTGTATCCCGAAAGATCAGTCAACGGGCCAAACGTCCAGCCTGGCTGGGTAAGGAGATCTTGGAAGAGCTTAGGAATAAAAAGAGGACGTATCAGAGTTGGAAAAAGGGTCAGGTCTCCAAGGATGTATTCAAGAGGGCTGCTAGAGTTTGCAGGAAAAAAATTGGGGAGGCCAAAGCCCAGTTTGAACTCAGGATAGCGACTGCTGTTAAGGACAACAAAAAATGTTTTTATAAATATATTAATAGTAGGAAAAAAGGTAAGACCAGCCTTTGTTCCTTAATGGACACAGGTGGTAATTTAGTATTTACAGACGAGGAGAAGGCAGAAGTGTTCAATGCCTATTTTACCTCGGTTTTTAATGAGAAGATAACTTGCCCTCAAGACTCCCGTCCGTCTGGACTGGTAGATGGTTTTAGGGAACAGAATGGTCCCCACATTATCCAGGAAGAGGCAGTTATAGAACTATTGAAATGCCTGGACATTCACAAATCTATGGGACCAGACGGGATCCACCCCAGGGTGATGAGAGAGTTGGCGAGTGAGATTGCAAAGCCACTCTCTATCATTTACCAACAGTCGTGGATTACTGGTGAGATTCCGGATGACTGGAAGCTGGCCAATGTGATACCTATTCACAAAAAGGGCGCAAAGGATGACCCTGGCAATTATAGACCAGTCAGTCTGACATCTATACCTGGCAAAATAATGGAACAGTTCATATTACGTGCCATCATGCAAGACTTGCAGGATGGCCAGGGTATCAGACCTAGCCAGCACGGATTTAGGAGGGGTAGATCATGTCTAACTAACCTGATCACTTTTTATGATCAGGTAACCCAGCTAGTGGATGCAGGGAAGGCTGTAGATGTTGTTTTTCTGGATTTCAGAAAGGCCTTCGACACTGTTTCCCATAGCATACTCCTACACAAGCTAGCTGGCCGTGGTCTGGATAGGAATACCCTTTGCTGGGTTCAAAACTGGCTGGATGGCCGGGCCCAAAGAGTGCTGGTGAATGGTGTCACATCTAGCTGGCGACCAGTCACAAGTGGTGTCCCTCAGGGTTCTGTGTTGGGACCAGTTTTGTTCAATATTTTTATTGACGATATGGATGAGGGCTTAGAGTCTTTTATTAGTAGTTTCGCTGATGATACCAAATTGGGTATGAGTGTAGATCAACTAGAGGGGTGTAGGGCTCTCCAGGGAGACTTGGAACGGCTGGACAAATGGACAGAATCAAATGGGATGAACTTCAATAAGTCCAAGTGCCGAGTATTGCACTTCGGCCATAATAATCCCCTGTACCGATACAAGCTGGGGATGGAGTGGCTGGATAGTGCCCAGGTGGAAAGGGACCTGGGGGTGCTGGTTGACAGTCGATTGAATATGAGCCAGCAGTGTGCCCAGGTAGCCAAGAGGGCCAATGCCATCCTGGCCAGTATCAGAAATGGTATGGCCAGCAGGAGCAGAGAGGTCATTCTTCCCCTGTACTCGGCACTGGTGAGGCCTCACTTGGAGTACTGTATCCAGTTCTGGGCCCCTCACTTTAAGAGGGACGTTGAGTTACTTGAGCGTGTCCAGAGGAGAGCAACGAAACTAATAAGGGGCTTGGAACACAAGCCATATGAAGAGCGACTGAGGGAGCTGGGGTTGTTCAGCCTAGAGAAAAGGAGACTAAGGGGTGACCTCATCACTCTCTACAACTTCCTGAAGGGTGGCTGTAGTGAGCTGGGGGTCGGCCTCTTTCTCCGGGCGACAACGGATAGAACAAGAGGACACAGTCTCAAGCTGCGTCAAGCTAGATGTAAGTTAGAAGTAAGAAGGAAATACTTTACAGAAAGAGTGGTCAGAAACTGGAATCATTTACCCAGTGAGGTGGTTGAGGCATCATCCCTTGAAGAATTTAAAAAAAGACTGGATGTGGCACTTGCTGCCATGATCTAGCTGAACAGTTAGAACATCGGCTGGACTAGATGATCTTATAGGTCTCTTCCAGTCTTGAAAATTCTGTGATTCTGTGATTCTGTGATTACTCCTTCTTCTTGCACCAAATGCTTTCAGTTCTCAGAGCTGAGCGCAGCCTTGGCCCAGGCAGGGGACCAGGCAGCCCAGCCAGATCTGCTCCATGTGCATATCACTCTCTGTTCCATTTGCAACAAAAACGTTCCCCAAATGTTTCTTTTTGTGCAGCCTGGCAGCGCCATATGTGTTTTGGGACAGTGATAATGACAAAGAACTGCAACAATCCCCCAAAACTGCATTTAACACAAACAGTGATGTTTTATTTCATTACAGCTGTGGAACCAAAATGAGGAGTTTGAGCTTCGTTATCACTGGGTGGGGGGTGAGTGGAAGTGACTGGGTACCATCCCAGGCTTGACAGGATTCTAACTCCTAACTTGACATGATTCTAACTCCTAACTAAGCAAACCAACTGCAGTTTGAAATATAAGCACACTGCTCTCTTTGGAGGAATGTTCCATCCTCCAAAATGAGCACTTGCACACTTGGATGCTTTTCCCAATGTAAAAAAAAAAAGGAACACGTTTGAAGCAAAGAACTCATCCTCATGAAAAGGCTTTGACCTTACCAGCAATACCAAATGGATTTACTTTCCCAAATATTCATCTCTTGAGGATTTAGTTTCCTTTCAGGCATCTTCACTTACAGATGCCTCAGAGGTGACAAAGTCCCACTGTATTCTTGGCCAGAAAATGATCTGTTAGATGGCTTGACAGTGCATTTGAAAACCTTCTGTCATCAGCAATTCCCTGTTGGAATTGGAGGTGAAATACTTCATGTCAAGAGTAGCGTCACTCAGCAATTGTGCACATGAGACTTGTGTTATAACCTCTTTATGTTGTAAAGGGAAAGCTGGATATTCTGTTAACAGCCAGGAGAGGAGCTGATCAAAAGCCTTTTTAGGTTACCAGAATCACCTATATCTGATTTTCTGTGCTGCTTCAAGGACTTATTCACATAGAAGATGGAATCCAAAATCTGTACAGTGAGGAAAAGTTTAATTAATTGTTTCTCCCTCCTGTACAGCCTAATACGGGCAGGAAGTTTGAACCTCAGGTTGCTGTGGGACAAAGAGTCCCTCTAAAAGCACTACTTTGGTGTTCCTCAGATCTACTCCTGAATTTCTGTAATAAACTTGCATCTCAGCCCTTCAGTTGAGTTAATGATGCAGTGCACAGCTGCCCTGCTGACCAGGAGCTGTTTTCAATCTGTGTCCACCCCACATGCTTAAGTTTGTGATGAAGAACTGCTTTTTGTGAATGGCAACCATGACTTCAGTGGAAGTTTGGGTTAAAAAATGTGATTCTGTGCACTTTAAGGTGAATATGAAGATGGCAAAATAAAGACAGACTTAGAAAATGAAATTAATAGAATCACAGAATATCCTGAGTTTGAAGGGACCCACAAGGATCATTGAGATCCAGCTCCTGGCCCTGCACAGGGCTGTCCCAAGAATCACATTTATATTACCAGAAAATGACAGAATGGTACAAAACTGAAAAGAGAATTAACTTGTGCCCCAAAAGATCTCATGGCAATACATATTAATATCTCCTTTAGAGATTCTATAACTAGAAGTGCGTGTTTAGAGATTCACATCTGTGTTTTAAATATCTCTGACATTGTGGAACTGTAGTTACATAAACTGTAAGTTACTGTTCAGCAAAGATCAGTTTTCCTAAGTTGGTCTCGTGCATATAGCAATTCCTTAATAATAGAATTTTTTTATACCTAATAGAGGCATTTATGGCAGATGTTTAATGCAAAATTACTGCAAAACTACCACAAGTTTTCATTGCTAACTCTTAGGAAGCAGATAACAAATTTGACATGCCCCTTAAAAATAGGACACTTCAGGAAATCAGAAGCATCTCTTTCTTTCTTTTAGGAAAATTTATTATGTTGCCTTATGTATTCCTTCCCCCAAATGATTCTTTTTCCTTACTGCTTCCTTCTCATGGTTCCCTAAGCAAACAATTATGGCTTTTTCAAAGCAATTTCTTTCTTTTGTTTTCTAAACCCTCTGCAATTTGAAAATGCATGAGGAAAGTGCTGGGAGCAGGCAGGCCACCATAAATTCCCTGCTGCTGTTTTTTGTGAGTCCGTCAGCAGCACAGATCCTGTCATTGATCTGCATGTGTGCAGCTCCACTGAAATCAATGGAGACTGCTGCAGGAAAAAGGAATCAAAGGCAGGAACTGGCTGCTAATGAACAGCCCTGAGGTCTGTCACAGCTCCCATTAGCAAAACCAACTCTGCAGAGAGGTCCCCACACACAGCTCACTGCCAGGCAGGATCAGTGTGGGAATATGGGCATGGCAGCCCTTGGCACCAACAAAAATTCTGCTTTTTCCCCCAGTTCTCCTCCCAGAGATGAAATATAGGTTTGTTGTTTCACTGTCCTTTCCCAAACATTCTCTAAGATTCCCTGGGGACCTCCTCATTCCTGGCTGAGGTGAGGGAGGAACATCCTTGGAATGGCCATCAGAGGCGGAAGAGAATTTTCAGGAACAGGAAAGAACATCCAGGCAATCTCTTCCTGAGCAGACCACAGTGGAAAAACAACTCTGAACTGCACTTTCATTTTCACTGAGAATAGTGGAAGGTGTCCCTGTCCATGGCAGGGGCTGGAACAGGATGAGATCCTTCCAATCCAAACCCTCTATGATTCTACAACTTACATTATAATTTACATTGTGATTTACATCCCACTAGTCCTGACCTGTCACAATTCAGAGGGAAGCCTGGGCTGTAACTGAAAGTTAAATCAGCATTTTAGAAACTCCTGCTTGATTTCTGCAATTCCATTACATGAATTAAAGGCACAGGTAGCCAAAAGGAAAATTTCCAAATTCCCAGAGAAGGGAGCCCATTAATTTTGTTACCACTTCATCTTTCTCCACAAACTACTTTGCCCATAATTAATTTTAAATTAATTTAAACAATATATAATGATCTAACTGATCTTCAGTGATCTAAAGGATCATGAAACAGAGTTTTACTGGTTGCCTAACCTTGTGTGGCTGATATGAGGTATGCCAGTGCCGCTGATAAAACCAGACACGGAAAATAGATTTAAGCAGTTCTAAAACCATCATTTGTTCTTCTTAATATATTAAAAATGCTTCAACAAGAATTCTACATATATTCAGAATCTGCAGAAAGCAACTTATAAATTTTTAACAGATTCTTTATTTTAAATTCTTTAAATTAAAAAAAAAATATTTTTAAGCATAGAACCACACTCTTGATTGTGTCATATTAGACAACAACATTGTGAAATATGAGAAGGCATCATGAAATTTGATGATATCAGTGATTCCTAGTGGAAAACAGTAAATTCTCCTTGAACAAAGATAACCTGGATTTACAGCAGAACAACAAAAAACCATCAGATATTGTAGAGACATCCAGGAGTAGCACTTACAATACAAAGATACTACAAAAGCATGGTCACTTGCTAATCCCACATGATATGTTCAGAGAATGTGAAATATTACTCATGCATTTTCACAATGTTTGTATTTTTACAGTGCCCTTGCATAAAACATTGGCAAAACTGAAGGCAACTGAAATTTACCACTGACTTGGAAAAAAATGGGAACCCATTCTATGTCTAAAACCCACAACATCAAAATATTTCTGTGTTTCTACTGGCATGTTTATTTTTAATTACCCTTATTGAACGTTTCTGCACAGAAGAAATGCTGCAATAATCTCTTCAATAATGATGAACTTTTCCAAGGCCAGTGGAGAATTCGGAGTGGCTGAAGTGGCACTGACCTTCCATCTGCCTCCAGAAGGGCACACCCACTCTGGAGCTGCCACCCATTCACCATGCCAGAACTCATGGCATGAAGGGCCACTTGTGCAAATAATAGATAATATTGGGGATTTCAGTGTGATAATGATTCTTCTGAAGCATATTGTTCAAATGAATTAAATATTCAGAATAATTAGACACTCTAAATTGGAATTTTGATTCTTAGCAGCTTCCTACACTAAGTTCGTAATTCTTTGGGTTTGACAAAGAATGTGCAAAGTTAAATAAAAAAATTAAAAGTAAAAATAAATTTAAATTAAAAAATAAAAAATTAAAAGTTAAATAAAAAATTAAATGGAAATAATAAATGCTTCCATTTTATATTTTCCGTATAAAATGGAAATATTATTTTAGAAATAAAGCATTATACAGATAAGAGTTTCAGCTTTGCTCTATATTTTCATACTCTGTGTAAGTTGGAGAAATGGATAGTTGGCATCAAGTGACAGAAAAAGTCTTAAGGAAATCTGTATACCCTTTGTGCCATGAAGCATGAAGTAATTGCACTGAAAATAGAGTGTCTGATCCTGCAGACCTCCCATTTCCCCAGCACAACTTCCAAATAATTTGCTTTCACGTGAGTGAGAACCAGAGGAGCTTGGAAATGAAAGTTCACCCAGCCAGTCTGGGAAGTGGATTTCATGAGAACTATTCACCACACAGATTATCCAGTTTCATTTCTGGTTTTATAGTGAAAATAGAAAATTTGCTTTGATCAAATACCATAATTTGATAATCTGCATAAAAATGCTTCAGGTATAAAATGTGTCTGGAAGTATCTGTGATCATGGGATATCAACATCCTTTAATCCAAAGGCAATTTATCTGTCAGGTGTAAAGAAACTTTGTCTCCATCAAGGTGATTCCAGTTTTTGTTGTGGGTCTGAGCTGTGACTGCTCCAGGAATTTCCAATGGACATTGCCATGTAATACTGTATGCCCTAAACTACAATTGCTAAAGACAATTATCCCATTTTACCACCCCTATATTATTAATTCCACACAGAGGCAAAAATATCTGAAGGAGGGGATAAGAGCGTGTCAGAGGGATGAAAAACCAAACAAGTTCTTTGCTTCCCCTCAGTGGTGCAGGCAGATGGATGTCTCGCTGCCTTCAGAATTCCAAAGAATCTCAGTTATTGGCAGGAATATGGGGGTTTTTTTGAAGTTTTGTCTTTCTCCTCACACAGCATGGTTAATTTAAAGTTAATTTAAATTATAGCTTCTGTTGTAGTGGAAGAACAAAAAGGAAAATCCCAGGTACAGACCAGCAATGGGCTGTGAATTCATTCACACAGGAGAGAAGTCAAACCCTGTTTGTTCCTCACGTGGTGCTGCCACTGCCTGGAAGAGCAGGGGTGGGGGTCCCAGTTGTGGGTTTCTCTGGGTCTGGATTGAAGGCACTTGAGGTAGTTCATGTTCACACTCAGGTGTTCATTATTTCTAATCAGTAAAACAGTCTCACTACCGTGAGTTCAGCAGCTTTTCATTAGAAGGCACAAAATGGCCAACAGTCTCTTGTTACAAGGTCTTTTCAGACTAAACTATCCAACTAAGAACTGACACCTGGATTATTTTCCCTTTTAACCCAATAATTGATCCCAAAGAGCTGCAATGGGGACTTTTCTGCCCAATTACAAAATGCCACCCAAACCCATGGAGAAGAAGGAAGAAGAAGCATGAAGAAACTCAGGATGACACCCTGTGTTCTCCATTTTGCTTCCATCCACAACATACTAAAAATCCCAAACCCTCAATTTCTCACCCAGTGACACACCTACACTACTCTCTATAATCTGTTTCACACTTTTGTGGGTTCCAGTCTATCTTGAAGTCTGGGAAACTTTCTCCAGAGTGAGGGTCAAAGTCAGCGCTGCCCTGGGGGTCAGGGCACCCCAGAGCAGACACAGAAATATTCCCTGTGTGCCCTGGGTTTGCACAAGCAGGCACAGGGATTCTACTTCATGGAATAACAGATAAATACACCTTTGCTGATCCTGCCAAAGACCAAGTGCACTCAGCAAGAGCTGAGCTAGAAGTTCTAAATGGCAATAATATTGTTCCCAGGGAGCAAACACATCATCATCCTCCAGCTATGCTGCCTCTTGCTTTCTTTCCAAGCTTTGCTTTCTGTCAGGCTGATGTGAGTACAGCTACACTGCAGCGAGAGCAGTCACTTAGCAACTTCACTGTGCCCACTTGGAAGAGGAGTGTTTCCAGGGAAAAGTTGCTTATTGATCCAAAAGAACTCCCTGTGAGTCTGCTGTGCATGCAGATAAGGGCGAGCTTGGCATGGTGATTTATACAGATGATTGATAGATATGCCTGGAACGGATGTGAACGTGTCACTTAAACCCTCCAAAAATAGAGTCATTAAAAATGAAAACCAAACATTTTTGACACTTCTTCAGCATTTAAATAAGTTGATAAGAGATGAAGTACTCAAGGGACAGGAAATTTTGAGGGATGGCACATTTCTCATTGTAGAATCACAATGGTGGGGGTTAGAAGGGACCTTAAAGCCCATCCAGTGCCATCCCTGCCATGGCAGGGACACCTTCCCCTGTCCCAGGCTGCTCCAGCCCCAGTGTCCAGCCTGGCCTTGGGCACTGCCAGGGATCCAGGGGCAGCCCCAGCTGCTCTGGGCACCCTGTGCCAGGGCTGTGCAGTGCTCCCATTCCAAACAGGCACAAATTTGATTTCACCCTCCTTGTGTTGCTAATAACCCATCCCCTGTCCCAAACCCTAAACTCCACCCCTGTGATACTCAATAAAAGCCCCACAACCCTGCCCTTACCCATCTTTTGTCTTCATCCCTCTCCTCATCCCCAGAGGTGATAAATGGATTCTGGAGCTTTATAAGATGAAGATTCATTTTGTTCCCATGCCCAGCACCAGCAGCTGCACTCTCCCTGGACATGATGGACTCTGTTGCAATGTGACACAACACAGGGCCTGCCCACCCTGCCAGGGAACAATTCCTCATTCCCAGTATCCCACCCAGCCCTGCCCTCTGGCACTGGGAGCCATTCCCTGGGTCCTGTCTCTCCACTGTCTGATGAAAAATCCCTCTGTGGCTTCCTTCTAGACCCTGGAAGGAGCTGTGGGGTCTCCACACAACTTCTCTCCAGGCTGAGCATCCCCAGCTCTCCCAGCATTTCCTTCCACAGGGGAGGGGCTCCATCCCCTCAGAAACTTCACAGCCTCCTCTGGGTTCTCTGAGCAGCTCCAGGTCCCTTCTGTGCTGGGATTCCCAGGGCTGGGGCAGCTCTGCAGGTGGGAAATCACTGAGGGGCAAAATCCCCTCTCTCTAATGTGCTGCTCACACTGCCTTTAATGCTCCCATTTCAATCCTTCCTGAGCATCAAGATCCAGCCATGGCCCCAGAGCCACGGGCAGGGCCTGAGCCCAGCCCAGTCTGTCCCTGTCTGTCTGTCCCTGTGTCCCCCTGTCTGTCCCTGTGTGCAGAGGGCAGAGCAGGCCCAGGCTCTGCTCCAGGCCCAGCCATGGCCCCAGAGCCACGGGCAGGGCCTGAGCCCAGGAGCCGCCCCTGCCCATGCCCAGAGCTCCTGCCCTGGGCAGTGCCCAGCCCTGAGCAGATGGGGCACAGAGGCTGTGCAGGCTCCTGCCTGGGGACGCTGCAGAGCCACACGGACACACTGCTGTGCCCTGGGCTCTGGGATGGCCCTGCTGGAGCAGGGAGGTGCCACCAGAGCAACCCCTCCAGCCTCTCCCATCCTGGGATTCATGAGATGTGTCTCATCTACCTAGAGGGCAGAATGACATGCAGAGGATAAACCCCAAAATAAAGTTGAGGAAACTCAAGTTTTCAATGCTGTGTAAGCAACAGCTGCTGCTGGGGAAGCTGAACAAGGCAGCGTGATCCACACCAACATTCTGGTATAGAGCTGTGGTGGAATTGCAGTCATGGAAGGGCTTTAGGTGAGTCAGGATTCATGTGGGAAAAGACAAACAGAGCTATGTCCATGCCATGCTTACTTGGCTTTCCTCATTATCTCTACGGAATACAAGAACCCCCTTTGCCTCTGCACATGTACAATTTTATACATTCACCTCTACATGGGTATTTTATAACATAAAATCACATAACATTACGTATTATATAAAATAAATAAAAAGCAAAGCACCATGACTGAAATCTGACAAACAGAAGTGACTGCATTAACAGCACCATGCTTTTGCACCCTGTGGTATTTCTATTTGCATATTGATGAAGTTGAAGGTCAGATGCCACTAATTACAACCTGTTCACTCTGTCCAACATCCCACCACCAAATACTCAGGAGTGGACCTCTTAATGCCATTATGCAAATGATACTTAAGTACAGAAATAAATTCAAAATAGTGGCATCAAAAGCAGCATATTAGCAGGAGGTAAATTAATAAATATATTCAAGAAATTGAAATTAAAAATTATTATGCAACATGAGATTAATCATTACTGGATGATATGTAAAAAATAATGATTTTTTTCTCCCTGGTGTAACAGAATAAAACATTCAGTATCTTGGCAGGATGTATTACTCAACATTGCAGCATGGGTCTGATAGAGAATATGTTGAAGCAAAGAGTAAAGAACTATCTTGATATGTAGGAAAGTGAAGAACTGATTTCAAATTATTTGAAAATTGATTGCATTTATGTAAAAAACCTCTAAGAAACCACCCAAAAGAAATTCCCCAAAAAACCCAAAATTCCACAACATCCCACAGTATAGCAGCCTGGTACTGGAGGGAATCAATAATATGATTTCTGCAAATAATCGCTAATATAAATAATAGGTAAATTATTTTTTACCACTAAAAATTAGGTAACTTTCTGATGTAACTCCATGCCATAGAAAAAGTGATTATTATTCCTTTGGTGTAGAATGTGAAAATAAAGACCCTTTTTCCTACCATCCCTTTTTCTATAAAGAATGAGAGTGTAAACAACTGCACAACTTGAAAGAGAAGATCCCATATGAAAAACATCCCTGGAAACAAGCCCTGAATTTAGACAACCCAGCATTTCCAGCACTTGCTGAGAAGGAGAAAGGAGGGAACACACTTTTTGTCTGATGAAGAGCAATGATGAATACAAAGCTGTGTGGGAAGGAAGCCCTGAAGTCATGGGTGAGATTTCCACTGTGGGGAATGTGATGGAGATGGAAGGAAAGGCACAGGTCAGCATCTGTAGGATGAAGAACAGATTTATCCTGTGGCAAAACCCCAGAAGGAACTTTAGTGATGTGCAGGACGGGGTTAGGGAAGGGTGCAGGGTGTCTGTGCTGCTGGATTCAATCACACAGGAAGGGAAAAATGAGTTACAGCTGGGAACTGGCAAAAACCAGAGAAGCAGAACAGAGACTGGGAGATCATGAAGGAGAAAACATTGGAACTGCAAAGTGGTGATTGGGTAAAACACTCAGGGAAGAGCCTGAAGGCAGCTGAGGGAAAAAATAGATTGCCAGGAGAAAAACAAGTGTGAAGTTAGAGAGTAATGCAAAGAGTCAGGCCACAAGGTAAAAGGATTGATCTGCAACAGATCAATCTGGCCTTAGTCCTTTGCCCCAGTGTAAAATATAAAGGAGAGCAAACCAAAACAACAAAAATATAAAGGATAGTTCCCCCAAAAAACAACTGTCAGTCAAACCAGCAGAAATATCCACTCTGTTTACATAAATTAAAGCCCAATTGTGCAAGAGCTGTACCTGCTATGAAAACATTAGGCTTTAAAAATTTTATCTCCTATTCCAATGTCTTTCATAAGAAAGTTTTATTCATTCTCTTGCACCAAGGCTTTCTTCTTTGGTTGTTTGTAAATAAATGTTCAATAAATGTTCAAAATAAACCTTTAAAATGATAAAAGTTGTCAGCAGAACAGAAGCCAAGTGCCATGACAAGAGACCTATGGACTGAAGGGTGGGAGGGGGAATATCACCACAGCTGGAATTCACCATATATCAAACTATTTTTAACATTTGTGTTAAAGCAAAGGGAAAGGCAAATGCTACAGGAAAAACCGGGGACAATACAAAAATGCCCTCAGCATCTTGATAGATGTCAAGAAAGATCACCAGCATTTCTTGAGGATAAATTTCTCCCAGAGTAGAAATCTGTCACAGCAGTTTCCAAAATCAGGAAGGGCACACAGTGCTATGTAAATCTTTGTTTCTAAAGGTAGGAAACAAAGCAGATTATTTTAGAATATCCTGCAGAGGATGGTGGAATAATAAATCACCATCTCAGGATCCTGAATTCTGTAATATTTACCCAAGCAGTCTTACATCTATTTCTCAAAAATACTTTATGAGTAAGAAAAAAACCCCAAAAACCCTACCCCACACTAAGATTTCACCTTAGTCTATGAACTCAACAATTTAGCCAATAATGACTTTGTCCATTTCCCACTTGATATTTCAGTCTTACACCTGTTTTGTCTTTTATCAGTTCCTTTGGATGGAAGACTCAGCAAAGTCCTTAGGAACTAACTACAATTTGTATTCTCCTTCCCTACTATGTTTGCCTTTCTGTAGTATGTAAAACCTTTTAAGTTAATGAAATTATTCTTGCTTTGTTTTTGTCTTTCATTTTATTCAGTGCAAGACAACTAGACAGGCACACTTAATGTAATTCCTTTTATAATAATCAAGGGAAAAAAGTGAAAATTTATTTCCATGTGTTTTGTTTTCATAAGTTTGTTGTATTAAATAGCTGTTATTTTGTTATCAGGCTATCAGAATAAAGTAGAAAAAGTGTTTAATTAACAAATATGATGAACATTTTAGGACTGATAATTTGGAGGCTTTAAAATAATAAGCAAAAATAAAAGCACGAAGTCTTAAAAGATAAGACTTAGCAGTATGGTTTTAATAAAATAGACTTTTCTGGTTTTCATCTAATTCCATCTGCTTTGAATCTTAAGAGGTTTCACTGCAGCAATACATTAGATTGAATATCATGGTACAAAAATCTGTCAGAGGAAAGATTTCCCCTCTTGCTGTAAGAGAACTGAATAATCAAGCACTTCTAGACCTGCAATAATAATTTCAACATTTGTTCTTTACTGAGCAAGGACTCATTTCCAAAACCTTTAGCAGTGAATTTTACCTGCACCAGCCCTTTCCAGCCCTTTGCTTTGGTTTACCCTGGGCAGTGATGTTTGAGCTGCTCCCCTGCAGCACACACACATTTGCCTGTGCTAAGATGAACAACAATCAAATAAATGTGAACAGGCTTTGTCTTCCCTGGCAGAACAGATTAATGTTAGCAAAAGTCACCTTTGCTACAGAAGGTTTGAGTTTCTCAAAGCTTTACATGGACTTCAGAATGATCTGAATGCCTGCAGCTGCTTCCCCATATTTTTGCATGATTTTCCCACAATCATAAGGCTGCTTCTACTCCAAAACCCTCAGGAAGGAAAATTTTGCCAATATTTGTAAATATTCCTGTGGCTTATTAGAAATTATCACAAGCAATTAAGTAAGGATTTTTTTTAAAGACTTCTGGACACGAGAGTGGCTGAACATACCCAAACCACCTCTAATTAATATGTTGAGACAGAGAAATCCTTTGATGACATCCCAGTCCCTGAAAGGAGTCTGCAAGAGAAATGGAGTGGGACTATTTACAAGGAACTGCAGTGGCAGGACAAGGGGGAAAAGCTCCCAGTGTCAGAGGGCAGGGCAGGCTGGGATCTTGGCAATGAGGAATTGTTCCTGGCAGGGTGGGCAGGCCCTGGCACAGGGTGCCCAGAGCAGCTGGGGCTGCCCCTGGATCCCTGGCAGTGCCCAAGGCCAGGCTGGGCACTGGGGCTGGAGCAGCCTGGGACAGTGGGAGGTGTCCCTGCCATGGCAGGGGTGGCACTGGATGGGATTTGAGGCTTCTCCCCCCTCAAACCATTCTGCGATTCCATGAAAACACATCATGTCCCTCCCAACTGCAGAACCAAGGCAGACCTGAATATATTTGTGTATTTGGAACTACAAATACACTGTCCTAGCCCAAACCTGATGAGCACAGACTTATTCAAGAGTTGCACCCCCAAACGTGTGACCTGCTTTGTGTTTCATTTCCTTTTCTTTTGCCATCCAAGTACCTCCACTTTACCATGTCCACCCTTTCGAAATCAACCAACCAACCAACCAACCAACCAACCAACCAACCAATGCTACTGCCTTGCTGGTGCCCCAGTGGAGCCCACCCACCCAGACACTTCAGGAGTTCCTCAGTAACTCCCCTCATAATCCAGCAGTTTTTAGTACAGCTTTTTTCCTGCTTGTTTAACAATTCATTCCCACTGTACATAAAGCAGAAAAGAGGAAAGAGGAAGTAGCTGAAATCTTGAAGTGTGAGTGTGCTGGTGTTAGAGCACAAAGTTGCTGTGCTGAGCCCTAATGAATACCCAAGGCAACAAACTTAATCTGTAACAAGAAAGCACTAGAATATTCACTAGAATATTTAAAGAACTAATCCACTGACATGCAATTCATCAATTGTCTCTATTTGATCTTTTCAGACCCTCTGATTGTCTACAGATGGAATGTCACAGTGAGGCTCACAGGAAAGGCAAAGTTACACCTGAGAGCTGGTTGTGCCAGCTGACAACCACAACAACCACAGAGGCACTGAGGCTGCAAACACCTCCAGCAGCAGAATGCAGCCTTTGAGCCAGCAGCACTTTGTTCCCAGCCCTGAGTGCCACATCCAGCCCTTCCTGGGACACCTCCAGGGATGGGCACTCCAAACCTCCCTGGGCAGCCCCTGCCCAAGCCTGACCCCCATTTCCACTGTTAAGAGCACACAAACACTAACACAATCTGTCTTTTTCTCAGTAACTCTGGCAACTCACACTATTATTTCAAACCGCGGTTGAAGTAATTCAGAATAAATTTCCATGCATCAGCTGGAAGCAGCCTAAGCAGAGTGATTTCAGAAAGCTTAGTAAGGACTTTTATTTGGTGGTAATAACAGAAATGTAGGCCTTGGAGGCTTAGCACTGAAAGAAGGTAGAAAGTGTTTTCTGGTGTGTAACAGGATCATTTAAAGCAGCATTGTGATGGCCTCAGTGAGTAACACTTTGCAAAGGTCTCATGGTGTAAAAATATCAAAGATACTGATTATATGAGCTGGAAAGCACCAAAGGACCAAGCTCACTTGAGGAGCATACAAAGAACACTACAACTACCCCTAACTGAAACAGCTCTGTTACTATTTTCCTGGGCCTTTGAAATTGAAATTATTTACATAACATTTAAGACTGCCACTTTTATAACAGGGCTAACAAGAAGCACACAGGCATTACACCATTTTCCAACAATGCCAGCTGCAAATTAGCACTACAAGCTCCAAGAAAGCTAAAAAGGAACCCTTCTTTTAGCTTGGAAGTAAAATGTTCATTTGACTTTACACTTTCTGATTGAAGACACTCTGTTCTCAAGTGGATATAAGGTACAAAATGATTTGAAGAGGTGATGTTAGGTACTAAACATAAGCAAGTGCACTGGAATAGGAGAGGCAAGGCTAGGGGATTTTTTTTTTAAGTTTGCTAGATAATTTTTTTTCTTTTTTTTTAAATGGTGTAATTACATGTCTTTGGTATGAATGTACAGGCCACCCAGTCCAGTTGTTTAACAGAACCCCCTCAGCTGTTACAGAGCTCAGAGTAAGCTGCAGATCCCATTATAAACAAGCTGCCTTGTATTAAATTGCCACACTGAGATGGGAGCTACCAGGTTACCTCACTAGCAAAATCAGGACTTGCTTAACCAGGACAATCAGTTGGATTAGTTGGGTAACACTCTTCATTAAATCTGTTTTGGAGCTTGTGATATTGCTGACATTAGTGGTACTCACAGTCATTAGAGACTGTATTTCTATTTTCATCCAAAATAAAAATCCTGCTATTCAAAACCTTAAACTCTGCCATCCCAATTCATGGCCAGGATTATACCTGTCTTTTTTAGATTTTAACTGATAAAAGAGAAAATTTATTTTTCACCCAAATGAGCAACTTAAGAGCAAGGGAACAGATGACAATATTTCCTAACCTTGTTTGGCCTAATTATAGATACAGGTACAATAGATATAGATATAGGTACAAAAGATCATAGATTCAAAGCTCATCTCATTCCAATCCCTGCCCTGTGCAGGGCCACCTTCCACTGCCCCAGGTTGCTGCTCAAATCCTGTCAAATATTATGAAATTTTATCTCATCAATCAGAGCAAGAAATTTCTTGCAGCATAAGGTCCTAATCAGATTTTTATTCCAATATTTAAATCATTGTCCTTTGCATTTGAAGTAGAGCAGACAAACACAGGGAGTACCAAATCAACTTGCTTATGACTAATTGCTGAGGCTGATTATGTTGCTTTAAACCTAATTAATTGTACTGACAGGGGTTCACAGAGGCTCCACACTTCCAACAGGCACTGAGGACAAGGTGAGCACAGGGTTCTCAATATCCTGAGGATCCATTGCTGAAACAAATGTTCTTCTCATCTTGGAAGTTATAATTTCAAGAAAAAAGTAACATTTCTTGTTTCCTCAGCAAGAGCACACTTAGTGCTAATATACTAAGAGCCGTAACACAGTGAACACAGGTTTTTGTTTTTTTTTTAATGTGAAGAAATTAGATAGCCCCAACATCTGAATAGAAGATATATAAAATATTGTTTATGTGAGTGAACACTCCAAGTTGTGTTTAAGCCCAGAAGCTGGGCACCCTTCCTGTGCTCCAAAGGTGAAATGCTCCTGTGTTGTAATAAGCCTTTTAGAACCAAAAATAGATGTATTTGAAACAAAAATACCCTCAATGCTACTGTATAGGGGAATAAGGGGAAATCCAATCTCAAGACAATTTTCTGAAAGCAGAAAGAAAACAATGGGATTGCTAAGAAAGCAATCAGACACTTTTTTTATGCTGCCTGTCTTGATTTTTAATAGCAATAGCTCTATCTCTCAAGATGCAATTTGATACTGAATATAATGTATTTTTTCCTGAGTTCAAAGAACTTAAATTGTTTCTTATGGAATGTAAAACAAAACAAAAGCCCAAACAAACAAAAAAAGAAAAACATAATTTACATTTAAGCTATGCAAGGAAGAATAAAAACACATGTATTGAAATTGTAAACTCTATTTTCTCTTTTCTGCACACACAAAATGGATGGTGATAATATGTCTCTGGAATCTGCACCCATAATTATTCACATTGTGGTTTTGCGATCTCTGGTCTACTGGAAATCATGGAAATGCTGGGTTTTGATTTTGCATCTTCCTTGGAAGATAACTATTAATCATGGAATCATGATTAACATCCCTGAGCTGGAAGGGACACAGAAGGGTCATCCAAGTCCAGCTCCTGTCCCTGCACTGGTGTAAACCACCAGTGGCCAACATTTCTGGAGAAGAATATTCAATTTGCAAACTACAGAAATCTGAATTCTATTTCCATCAATAATATCGAGAAAACAATGACCCACAACCAGCTAATTCAAAATTTTAGTATCCAAATTTTAGTTTCTAGAGAACCATTAAAAATACTGTTGAATTTTCCTTTCATTTCCACAAAACACATTTAGTCTTTTGAGTCTTTATTGCTTTTGTAATAGGACACATTATTAACTGAAACACTAAACAAGCTGGAAGTAGTGTTAGGTGTTTATTGCTGAGAGCCATTTTCATTAGGAGACTGAAAGTAATGAACCTTTTTACTTTACGGAGGTGACACACAAAGAAATGTAATAATTAACCTCCACCAAATTTTTAAATCATGTTTAAAGTGAACAAAATTTTCCTTACTGACACTCTGGTTCATCTGAATAGATTATAAACTGCTAAATATGCATTTCTCTACTCAGATGTGATGGTGTTCACAGGGGTCTTAGGATGAGGGAAGAGACAAAGATCTGACTCCATGTTTCAGAAGGCTGATTTATTATTTTATGAAATATATTACATTAAAACTATACTAAAAGAATAGAAGAAAGGATTTCATCAGAAAGCTAGCTAAGAATAGACAAAGAAGGAATGATAACAAAAGCTTGTGTCTCGGACTGAAAGTCTGAGCCAGCTGACTGTGATTGGCCATTAATTAGAAACAACCACATGAGACCAATCCCAGATGCACCTGTTGCATTCCACAGCAGCAGATAATCAGTGCTTACACATTGTTCCTGAGCCCTCTCAGCTTCTCAGGAGGAAATATCCTAAGGAAAGGATTTTTCGTAAAAGATGTCTGTGACACTCAAAATATTGCATGGTGGATTGAATTTTTTCAAAAGATATTAATTATTAAAATGAATTTTTAAATGCTTCGTGATCTTGTGTGATGTCTCTGCATGAGGCCATCAGATTCCCATGTTTTGCTGTCTGCTCATTGGTGATACTTAATAAGATATTTCTTCTCTGAAAGCTAAAGACTCCCAGCCATTTCCTCTCTTTTGCATGTCCCACTCAGTCCCTCCCAGTCCATTGTTCATGGTCTTTAAAACAGAAATGCAGATGTTGTAGCTGTGCTGCAAGAAGAAATACAGTTCTGTAGACACCTACATGCAGAGAAAGATGAATTTTGGGGTGATTTGAGGTGGGTATCGGGGTGGATTGTGCACAACACAGACTGCAGGTTTGCTTTCACACACAGGAGCAATGACCCCACTGTGCTCCCAAAAACCATGTCAGGAGGAAGAGAGCTCCTCTCCTGACTTAGTAAAATTCTAACAACAAATTAATGTGAAAACATGAGCAGCCACAGTTATTAAATTAGCATGTGTGAGGAGTACAACAGCTCTCCTAAGTAACAGAGTCACTACATTTAATGACTATCAATTAAAGAAAAGGAGCCAGAAGCACAAACAGGTATTTGCTCTCTGGGTGATGGACACACAGGGTGCACACCCTGATGAGACCCAGCCCTTTGTGCCACACTGGGAATTTTAACAGGGCTGGCAAAGATGCAGCCCAAGTGCCAAATGAC
The DNA here is from genome assembly GCF_027579445.1 of Ammospiza nelsoni. Classification (NCBI taxonomy): domain Eukaryota; kingdom Metazoa; phylum Chordata; class Aves; order Passeriformes; family Passerellidae; genus Ammospiza; species Ammospiza nelsoni. Next base: position 4,537,582 of record NC_080645.1, read on the forward strand.
TTCTGAGGTGAACACGAGCAGCACTTAACTTCTGATCTGCAGGTAATTAAATTTATTAGGAATGCAGGCTTGAAGCCTTCTGAAGCCCCTGCAGCCCAGTGAAGACCCTGCAATCAGTGCAAATGAGGCATCCTCGTGCCTTCAGATGTCAGGGTCACTGCTACCTTCTGCATTTGTTCTTTCTGGATATTATTTTATAAATAATCCATGCTAGTCTAATTCTGCTCAGACTCTGTCAAACAAAAGTATCTGACATTGTTTGCTTTCTAGAAATGTGATTACTGCTTTGTGTCAGAAAGCTCTGTGGGAAATCTGTTTTTCCTGGTTAATAAAGTACTGAGCACAGTGGAGGGGAGCACGAGTGGAAATGATGCAGAGGAAAATGAGAAAGTGCAAAGCAAGCTTAGAGTGTTATGTGTAGGAAAGCGCTGACACGCATATCACTGGTGATGTAAGAAACTAATCACCAGCCTCTGTTATCACAGCTAAGGTTCACAAAGCTGGAATCTGCTCATTTCCATGCTGATTGTCATGGTCCCTGCCCATTCAGCTGGGGAGCCAGTGGGGTCTTAAGGCTAGAAGAGAAGTCCTGCAGCTTTAACAGTTGTGGCAAGGCGTTTGATTTACTCTCCAGAAGAAACCTTCTGGAAGGTTTTTCCCTCCCTTGTCCCAGGCTGCTCCAGCCCCAGTGTCCAGCCTGGCCTTGGGCACTGCCAGGGATCCAGGGGCAGCCCCAGCTGCTCTGGGCACCCTGTGCCAGGGCTGTGCAGTGCTCCCATTCCAAACAGGCACAAATTTGATTTCACCCTCCTTGTGTTGCTAATAACTCCTCCCTTGACCCAAACCCTAAACTCCACCCCTGTGATACCCAATAAAAGCCCCACGACCCTGCCGTTACCCATCTTTTGTCTTCATCCCTCTCCTCAGCCCCAGAGGTGATAAATGGATTCTGGAGCTTTATAAGATGAAGACTCATTTTGTTCCCATGCCCAGCACCAGCAGCTGCACTCTCCCTGGACATGATGGACTCTGTTGCAATGTGACACAACACAGGGCCTGCCCACCCTGCCAGGGAACAATTCCTCATTCCCAAGATCCCACCCAGCCCTGCCCTCTGGCACTGGGAGCCATTCCCTGGCTCCTGTCTCTTCAGACTCTTGCAAATAGTTTCTCTCAAACAACCTAGAGGAGGGTAAAAAACTGCAATTCTTACCCATTTTCAGTGGGCAAGAAACTGATTCTTAAACTCTGGATTTCAACAGCTTGATACAAACCACACTGCTCAATATTACATGGCATTTACCAATCAGCACCATCTTAGTAGAGAACATAAATATGGCAGCTGTGGGTTTCTTAGTGATAGTTATTTACAGATGCCTGAAGGTTCCAAGATCTGGCATTCAACCCTTCCATAGTTTACAATCTATCAGAGCCATTGCCTCAATACTGTCAATGGTAAATTTTGACTTAATCTTCGCATTTACTAAGAAAAAAAAGAAAAAAAAGTTAGGAACCCAGAGAAGATATAAACTGTTTTATTTCTAATGTGGTTTTATAGCTCCAGTTTGTGCTATTCAGTGCCTGACATTTTGCAAGTCATATGGTGTGTTTCCTCAGGGAAAGTAAATCAGCTGCTCTCCTGGAGTGCAGGCTTCCTAATACCAAAAAAAGTGTTTTGTTTGAGAGCAAAAGTGCTGTACAGTTGTTATGGCAACTGGATTTTAAAAGGAAGTGCATAGTTTTGAGGGGCATCTGCTCGATTCCCAAACAAATTCTTCACCCCAGATGCCCTGGGAGGAATGATTTTTAAATCAGTATCTGGCATGATGCAGAATGACTTCCAGCTGAGGAGCTTGGCACAGCTCCCACTGGCTCCATGGGAAGGGTGATCCCCGTGTTTCATCTTCATGGAAAGGATGATCCTTGTGTTCCATCTCCATGGAAAGGGTAATTCCTGTGTTTCAGCTCCATGGAAAGGATGATCTCTGTGTTCCAGCTCCATTGAAAGGAAAATCCTTGTGTTTCAGCTCCATGGACAGGGTGATCCCTGGGGTGTTTTATCTCCATGGAAAGGGTGATCCCTGTGTTTCAGATCTGTGGAAAAGGTGATCTCTGTGTTTCAGCTCCATAGAAAGGCTGATCCCCATGTTTCAGCTCCATAGAAAGGCTGATCCCCATGTTTCAGCTCCATCGAAGGGTGATTCCTGTGTTGCAGCTCCATGGAAAGGATGATCCTCATGTTTCAGCTCCATGGAAGGGGTGATTCCTCTGTTTTAACCCCATGCTAAGGGTGATCCCTATGTTTCAGCCCCATGGAAAGGGTGATCCCTGGGGTGTTGCAGCTCCATGGAAAGGGTGATGCCCATGTTTCAGCACCATGGAAAGGGTGATCCCCCTGTTGCAGCTCCATAGAAATGGTGATCCATGTGTTTCAGCTCCATGGAAAGGACAATCCCTGGGGTGTTTCAGCTCCATGGAAAGGGCGATCCCTCTATTTCATTTCCATGGAAAGGGTGATCTCTGTGTTTCAGCCCTGTGGAAATGATAATCCCTGTGTTTCAGCTCCATGGAAAGGGTGATCCCCATGTTGCAGCTCCATGGAAGGGCTGATCCCCCTGTTTTAGCCCCATGGAAAGCGTGATCCCCATGTTTCAGCTCCATGGAAGGGGTGATATCTGTGTTTCAGCTCCATGGAAAGGGTGATATCTGTGTTTCAGCTCCATGGAAAGGGTGATGCCCATATTTCAGCTCCATGGACAGGGTGATCCCTGGGGTGTTTCAGCTGGAGCAGCTGCTGCCTGGGCACCCCCAGATCTCTCCTGTCGCTCAGCCCTGCGAACACCAAGGGGCATTGCCAGGGCAGCTGAGGCAGAGAGTGCATGAGATCAACACTTAACAGCACTCAGCAGAAACAGAATATCCTCCCTTCCTGGACAGACACACAAAACTCACTTCCAGTGCAGGGTAAAGTCCTTTAAGCATAAGGGAAAAGCATAAACAGAAATCCATCTGGCATTTGTGTATGTGATGGGCTGGGAATGGTCATGCTGGTGGTGGTTGTCACTGTGCTGTCAGAACCTGCCAGAGAAGTTTCAATATGGAGCTGTGAACTAGGAATTGAAAGTTCTTTCATATTTTTTAAGAAAGGCTGTAATACTTGAGTCATCCATAATTGACAACATTGACTTACAGCTGTCTTCAGTGTGTGCAGTTTTCTGAAATTTCAACACTCTACAGATGAAGTTTTGGGGATGTTTTTTCAGAAATGTGCAGCACTGGCATTTACAACAATATTTATGCATAAAGTTACAAATGAAAAATTGTTGACAACTTGTGCCAGGACCAATGGCTTTGTATAGGAAAACAGGTCATGCAAGGACTCAGAACTACAGCCAAAGAGCCCAAATTCCCAAACTTCCAAGGGATACACAGATGTACAAAGCAGTTTTTTCAAAGGGACATTTACCATCAAGCAGAGGCTGGAGAAAAATATAACAGGCAATATAACTGGACATGCCAAGAATCACATCTTATTTTAAATTCAAAATAATTAACTAACCTCTGAAAGCTATGAGTGAACAAGATCAAAAAATACAAATCCTTCTGTATCTTATTAGAACCCAAATGGCTTAAGAGAAGTAAAATACACTATAACAACAATCAGAAGAAGAAAAACTAAATTTGGAATCAAGTATAGCAAGGAGTTCAAAATAGAGGGCCTTGCATGATGGATTACATGGATTACATTACTGCTGAAGCTACATTTCCTTCTCACCTGCTATTGCAAGTGCGGGACTTGAGTTTTGCACAAAACTCCTAAAGTCCTACCAAATGTCCCAGGACTATAGCAAAGCCCTTGTAAGATCACAGAGATTCAACGGGTATGAATAAAGCCAGACAAAGGCATCACTTCTGTGGCTGCTCCATGTCCTTCCCTTTTCACTCCTTTTCAAGGCTGACTTTGTGATTTCAAGACTGCTGTGAGGGATGGGCACCAGAGTCAGCTGTTTATGCACATAAACAATGGGCATCTTTAAAAATCTATAAATTCTAGGTTGGCCATAAATGCTGCCAGCTCTCTGCACCTGCAGCCAGATTTATAGGAGGAGGAATTGTTCCTTCACAGATGCATCTTAACATGAAAGTGCATTTCATTTACATGACCCTGGAGCCTTGTCCAGACAAGCTCACTTGAGCTTTGCCCAGATGGTGCCCATTTGCTCAGGCATCATTTATTACAATTCCCTGGGGCTGGGGCAGGCAGCCAGCTGGCACAGGCTGCAGACTTGTGCTGGGGAGATTGCACATCTTCATCACTGCATGGCAAACACAGCAATGACAGTGCTAAACCTGCCAATGTTTGCATCATTCCACTGCTGCTGCTTAACCTGCAGTGTTCAAGCTTGGTTTGTGCCCCAAAAATTTATATATATATAATTTAAATATATACATATATATATATAATATAAAAATAATATATAATAAAATATATGTTATATTATATATAAATATACATTATATAATATATAAATATATATTATATGAAATAGATAAATATATAATACAATATATAAATATTTATTCTGCAATTTTTGCCCTCTTGCCCATAAATGTGCCTAAGGATACATGGAACTGGTGAGCTGCAATCCTTTTCCTGCTTTTACTCCAAGGATGTTGGGAAATGTTTTCTCGTGTTGGTTTTTTTCCTTACACCTGTTTAGAAACTTTAGCTTTCCCTTTCCTTTTCCCTATCATGATATTTACTCAATATGTGGATTCCTGTACCCAGTGAGTTTCAGAGCAGTACACATGTTCAGGATCTCGAGCGGTCCCCGTTTCCACAAACTACAAATTGATTTTCCTTCTCTCAAGTTTATTTCCTGAGTCATCTTGACTGCACCTGTCCTACAAGTGAAGCTTCTTGATAAGAGCAAGGGCTTGATGGGCTTCTAATCTAATCTTTGCTGATAATTCCTTTGGTACTAGTGGGGTTGGTTGGTTGGTTTGGGTTTGTTGTTTTTCTTTTCCCTTCTTTCCTTTCTGGAGTTTCTGCTGGTGGGAAAAGTCTGTCTTGATGGGTTTATTTCTTGTGGAGAAGTTGGTTTCTAAGTATTGCATCATACTAATATATATGTTATACATGTGCTAGAACCTTCCTCTTGCTTTTAGTTAATAACTAATTGGGAGTTTTTTTGGGGTTTTTTTGTTCTTTTTTAACTTGTGTTTGCCTCTTGTGAGTTTTCCTAAACTTTTCCTGGTGGATTTCTAGGTTATAGAACATTTGTGGGTCCTGGTGACTGTACTAAACACAAAAGCAGACCTTGGAGAATCTATTCAAGGGACTTTTCGAACAGAAAAATTGAACCCATGGAGTGGTTGCTTAGAGGAAAACACGAAGTTGTTTTTTAAAAATGCTGCGCACGAAAAGCCCCTTGTTCATGCTTTATAATAGTATTATAATTCTGAGTTGTTGTCAGTTATATGTAACTGGGGAAAGGTAATTGGATTTGTTACTTGAGTTCAACAAATTGCACATGGATTGATAATTAGTTTGTGACCTCAGATAACAAATTCAATACATTAGCAGTTCTCTCATGAGCATTATTTTTTGAAGGTTAGGGCTGCAGAATGTACATTTTTTAACAATTGTTTGCAAGCACTTCAAGTAAATAATGAAATACCACAGACTGAATATAACTTATTTTGACTCCTAACCGTTCATTCCTTTCCTTGAGAGGTTATGAAGCATTAATTTACATTTTTTATTGCTATAGAAGTACTGTAAAGGCAAAGTTTATTATAAGTACAATTCAGTTATAGTTCCAGGATGGGGAGCAGTTTTGGGCACTCCTTTCATCTGTGCTGCTGATGTCTTATCTGTGAGGGGGTGGATGTGTTTGTTGGGTTTTTGGCAGTATTTTCATGTAGGAATATGTTTCAGTAAAGCAAAAACAAACACACAGATCTCCTGAAAATTTGTTTTCCTTGAGCACTTGAGCTTTTGGTTTTTTTTTTTTTTAAGCTTAAGAATTTCATTTTTTTATTGCTACATTCCTAGGGTTTTACTTCTGGTAGCGGTGTAAATGCTTTTGTAACGTCAATGGAAGGGTTTCATATTCCTGGTGACACAGTAACAGCCCCAGAGGAGCCATTACCATCACATTGCAGGCTCTGGAGCTGTTTCAGTGTCAATGAAGTGTCTCTCAGACTTCCATCCGTGTGCTAACAGCCCCAGAGGAGTCATTTCGTGTCACTCGGAGAGCCTGAGCACTTATGATGTCAATGCAAGTGCAATTTTCATGCCTGGCTACGTGCTGGGGGAAAAACTCCACAGCTGTGATGAAATATGGGCTTTACCTGTAATGAGTTATTGTGGCTGCTCTGTACAAGGTTTGAGCATGTGATAAATGAGTAATGAAATGGTGACTCTCACAATTAAAGGGCAAATATTATGTATATGCTGAGAGAAGGAGTCCATGGACAGAACTTTGGGAAGGGCTGAAGGGTTAAAAGGCAAAACCCCCATTGTGTGGGTGAGCACATGGTGGGAAAAATCCTCTGCTCCCGGTGCTGTAATATTTTCTCTATTCAGTCCTCTGTTGTATTTTTGATAAAGTTTTAATAAACCATTTAAATTTTTGCCAGTGAGTAGCATTTGTCAGAAACATGAGCCTTAAAAGAAGAGGAATCTGCAGCCTCTGAGGTTTGTGTTTGGGCAGTTGGAAACATTAAATTAGTCAGGAATTTGAGTACTCCTGCACAATGTAATGCCAACACACTGTAAATCTGTTCTGTGGATGCAGTGGAGCAGTGACCACTGTTATTACTGCACTGCAGAAATGGGGAAAGCTGCAGCCCTGACAGAAAGGGATCTTGGAAATACCAGAAAGTTATTTTTACAGTAAAATGTTTGTAGGCTTGTTTTGTACAATGAAAGACAGGTGCATAATTCAAGTTTTTTTGGTTTTAACAAGGAAAACATAATATCCTTTTATGAGCCCTTTAAATATTGTTATTTTTTATTTAACTGCACTTTTTATCCCCTGCACTAATCTACATGGAAACTTAGAAGCTATACCTGTTGACTACATGTTTTTTTCTTTTTATTTCACCTTTTGAAAATCTTACCATCTTAATCAATGGTTCTAATGAGCCTTATAGGTACTACTGAAAAACATATCCCAGCATCACAGGATGAAAACTAATTTTTTTCAATGTTTCAAATCCAACACTTTGTTCATGCACTCCAAAGGTAATTGCTTTTTATGCACTATTAGAGGGAGTGAGATGTCCTTTTGATAGGAAGAAACAGAGGTACAAACAAAACTTTCAGTCACTGTAATTTATTTCTGTTATTGCTGCAGAGACTCTCACAGTTGAAAATATGGAAAGTAAAAGTTAAAATAATTGTCAGTACACATAAAGGGTGTTGGTTTTTTTCACCCTTTGTGCAATTCCCTTAAGTGTTTTCTAGATTTTGATGCAACTTTTGGATACTTAAGCTGTGAGCTCCCATATCTTAACCATATTACTCTTGCATGCCCTTTCTATTTTTTGTTCTTTGTACTTTCTTATAGCAGACTCAGCTGTGCAGTTTTCTCAAACTTGGGATCATGTTATTTGAAATATGAAAAGTGAGACTTTCATGGTATGAATTTAACCCCCTAAGAGAAGTAGGATTCATATAACTAAAGAAAAAATGGTGAAGTTCTTCTCACCATCTTCTAAATCAAATGTTTGGAAGCCTTTTGGTCATACTTTGCTGAGGATGGAGTCCCTTGTCCCAGCAGATCTGGACCCTCACAGTGCTGGTGCCTGGACTCTGGTGCTCCATCAGGCATGGCAACAGATTGCTGGCTGCCACCACTCTCAGAAGGGAAAAAGCCACTCTTTTTCTGAAGTGTCAGTAGGGAAGAAAGAGGTTGGAAGTGAGTTTAATCTGGCACTACAAGTGCCTGGAAATTAACAGAACACTTCTTCAAAGGGATAGAACTGGGGAAAACAGTTTCCAAGTAAGTAATAGCAAGATAAATGCTTTGATTTTGCTTTTTATAACGACCTCGCTGTGCTAGCAGTGAGAGACCAAACACAACCTCTGACCTGGGTGTTTTTCTGATTTCATTAGATGGTAGCACTGTCTGGCAGTTTGTCTCAAATGTGCACAGGGCCATGGTGACTGCAGACTGCCTCCTCCTGTCACTGAGCATAGGCACACGTGTGGAGCTGAAGCAGTGGGTCTGTGCTGCTCCTCTGCTGTGCTGTTTTGACACTTGTCAACCAATTAGTGAGATTCTGCATCCAGAGCTTTACAGGCTTCTCTCTTCATCTTGAGCACTTCTGTGCCTCGAACAAAATAGCTTCAAGTTCTTTCTGAGGACTTCTATCTACGTTTTGTTTCTGCTTCTGAGATGTTTTTTGAAATCTCTCCTGGTTTAGTTCTGACACATTTCACTGTTGCTATTTACTGATAGCCCCAGGGGCAGCAAGTACAGGTGTTGTTAAACATTGGTTTAGTGCTGATTACAATCCTAGCAAGTGGCTGCTGTAGCTGCCTGTTTGGAATGTGTTTTGCTCTGGAACCCTTTGATATAAAAATAAAAATGTGCTGCAGTTCCTTTAAAAAGAAATAGACCTTAGTTTGTATATTTTTGAATTTTATGAGGATCTTCAGACCACTCTTATTTGACAGCCAGCATAAATCTCTGAGAGAATATGTCCTGCTGGATACACAGGTGAGCACTAAGGATGTTACTCACCAAAAGTTTTTGAGCATGTTAAATGAAAGTGTTGCAGGAATGTAATCCAAGTAACAATAAAACAAATGGGAGTTGTCCACTGAAGTTCTCTCCTTCCATACCCTCACTTCTTGAGTTTGCAATTGCTTCTAAGGACTGCTGTGTAGGACTTTGCCCTGTAGAATATCAGTTTTTTCCTTGAATACTTGGGGGTGGAAAAATCTGCAATATCTCTGAACCAGACATGAAACAATTGTCCAATGTGCTGTCCCACCCAGGTCCCACTGCTCATCCCTCATTGCAGCTATTTTGGTACTTTCACTGTCCTTATTCTCTGCTCACTGTGGCTGCTTCCATCTCTCTCCTCCCTTGTAAAAACTAATTTGTTGTGATTGGAATTCTTTATTGGATCACTGATGGACCTGAAGTCCCCCAGTGTCTCAGTTGTGTATCCCTGGGGCAAGGACAGAGGGAATGGGGACTGTGGTCAGTTCATCACATCTCTGCTGTTCCTTCTTCCTCATGGAGAGGAGATCTTTGCCTGCCCCAGCAGCACACAGTGCTCCATGAACTCCTCCAGAGTGAGTCTTTCCTGAGGGCTGCAGGACCCTTCTCCATGGAGTGTGGTCCTTCAGGAACAGGCTGCTCCAGCATGGCACACCCAGGGTCACAGCTCCTGCCAGTAAACCTGCTCTTGTGTGGGCTTCTCTCTCCATAGTTTGCAGGTCCTGCCAGGAGCTGCTCCAGTGTGGGATTCCTGGGGTCAGAGCCTCCTGCAGGCACCCCCTGCTCCTGTGTGGGGCCTGCAGGGGCTGGGGGGCATCTGTGATCCATGCTGTTCCCCAGAGCTGCAGGGGATGATCTCTGCTCCATGCTGTTCTGCAGGGGATGATCTCTGCTCCATGCTGTTCCCCAGGGCTGCAGGGGATGATCTCTGCTCCATGCTGCTCTGCAGGGGATGATCTCTGCTCCATGCTGTTCCCCAGGGCTGCAGGGGATGATCTCTGCTCCAGGCTGTTCCCCAGGGCTCCAGGGGATGATCTCAGGTCCCTGCTGAGCCCAGGGCTGGGGGTCTCAGCTGCCTCTCCCTGGCTGCCCCCGGGCTCGGGGGTCTCAGCTCCAGCACCTGGAGCAGCTCCTTCCCTGGGGGGCTGCAGAGCTGTTTCCATCCCTTGTTCTTTCTCTCTCCTGGCTGCCATTCTGCAGTGTTTTCCCCCTTCTTTAATGGCACCAGAGGTGCTGTTGCTGATGGACCCACCCTCTGGAGCCACCTGGGACTGGCTCTGCCAGACCTGGGGGAAGCTTCCAGCGGATTCTCACAGAAGAAGCCCCCCAGCTACCAAAGCCTTCCCACACAAACACAATATCATGCTGTTAGACTGTCAGTGTGCAAACTCTTATTCTGAGGGTTAGGGATTACTCATTTCAGGGAGGTGCAATTTCGAGTGCTCTTTGCCTCAAGTGTTTATTCCTTGCTTTTACAGTAATTCTAACAGTGATGTTTTAATTTGTAGAGAGCAGCACAGAAATGCTGTGTGTTTGCAGGTGTAAGGATTGGTGCATTTTTTGATTCCCCATTTAATGGCTTCTGTTAGGGGACTGCAGAAGCCTGGCCAGGCTGGGCAGTAATTACATTTGTGCTTAAAGGCAATGATAAAGGCAGATGTGGCAGACACAGCTCTGCAGAGTGACCTTGGAGAGGGCTGCCAGAGGCCCTGTGCTGTGGCACTGACCTTGTGATAAACACAGTCACTCTCCTGTGGAAATTAAAGAAGTTTAATAAAGGACAATAGGAGACAAGGACCACAGAGCAAAGGTTATTACAGATGGGTACATCTCGGCACTCAGCCAAGAGCACACTATTGTGCTTGTGGGGTTCCTGGATGAAGGGAGGAATGATGCATCTGACTCCAGGTTCTCAGAAGGCTAATTTATTATTTTAAGGTATTATATGATATTAAAGAATACTACACTATACTAAAGAATACAGAAAGGATATTTACAGAATGCTGAAAAGATAATAATGGAAACTTGTGACTCTCTCCAGAGTCCTGACACAGCTTGGCCCTGATTGGCCAAAGAGTGAAAACAACTCCCAGCAGAATGCAATGGAACAATCACCTGTGGGTAAACAATCTCCAAACACATTCCACATGAGCACAACACAGGAGAAGCAAATGAGATAAGAATTGTTTTCATTTTCTCTGAGGCCTTTCAGCTTCCCAGGAGAAAAATCCTGGGCAAAGAGATTTTTCAGAGAATGTGAATGCCACAGCACCCTGTTATCTTCGGGGATACCCCTTAAATAACCTTTCCCTTCCATCAGCCTGTTGTATATTCATAGTCTCTTATGCATAGTAAACTTTTCCCCATACTAGTTTCCATGTTCTAAGAATTGTTTAGCCTGGTTTCTCCTTGCGTCTGCCTTTTCAGAACCTGCAGATTCCTTGGTTGTGGTTTTAGTTCATTCTTATCACCTACAGTTTTTGGGCCTTGGTACATTCTGCCTTCAGAGGGTGAGTGCTGATGGCTGGCAGATGTGTCCAGGTGTGCTCATCCTGTGTGCATTGGGTGTTATCCCATCCCAGCAGGCATTTAACACATACTTACATCAGCTATTTCACTACTATGTCTAAATTTAACTAACAACAGAAATAAAAACTATATCTTTATAGCAAAGTTACTTTAACATCACACTTAGAGAATCCATTTTAATATTTGCTAAAAGCCAATATTATACTATATAAGAGACCTCATTACCTGTGATGGCCATGCCTGGGAGGAGCAGTGTGCAGGGGGCTCCTCATGGCTGTCAGGTTCCCATGCACTCATTACCATGCTCTGTGTGCTGGACTGTGTGAGAACAAGGAAGATCCACCTTGAGGCATATCAGCCTGTCTGGCTGGAGGTATTAGAGACCTTGACAGACTAAAGCAGTGTATTAAGAGCTTTCACTCTGATGATCCTCTTAAGAATGAGACTTCAGAATATCTAGTGCATAGCATGATTCATCTAAGACATCAAATAACATATGTTCTTAGCCTTTGATGGCAGTCCTGGTGTTATGCTTCAGCTGAAAAGTAAAATTAGTCATAAGTTTTTAAAATGCCAAATTTCTCTGCAGTATTTTTGCATGTACATCTTGTGAAGAGGTTGATTTCTGTAATCAGTCATTGAAGCAGTGAAGTGCTGCTGAAGTGATTTTTAGGATAAAATATAAAAACACTACCCAGCTTGTTTTTCATGCTGAAAAGTAATTGAATTAAATAATCCTTTATAATGTTTTTTTTTTTGGTTTTTTTTTTTTTTTGGTTTTTTTTTTTTTTTTTTTTTTTTTGTGTCTGAGGTCTGTTATACTGCAGGTCCTGTCCTTTTTGGTTTTGACAGCAAAACATTTACTTGTCCTTAGCACCATCTTGTGAATCCCTGGCAGAGTAAATCCTTCCTAGGACAGCATGAGCTTGGGGATATTTTTATGAGAGGTAAAGCTGACTTTCCAGAATCTCCAACTTCATTTTTCCTTGTCCTCAGGTACAGAATGTTCTAAACTGGAAGGGACCCACCAGGCTCATCCTGGCCCTGCACAGACACCCCAACAATCCCACCCTGTGCATCCCTGAGAGAATTGTCCAAATTCCCTGCCTAGGAAACCCATTAGGATACCATGTTTGTGAATTTAATGCAAAGTTAGCATAAGATTGATGCTGTTCCCAGAAGATATCTAAGTACTTGATCTCCTTCCATAATGCCATCTTCCCAAATAATCTCCCTGTCTGGTAACTGACTGCTCTGCATTTGGCAGCTCAGAGGTAATGTGTGATTTTTGTCAAGCTTATAAAACAGAAATATCTTCAGTCTGATAGTTAGGCACTGTTTGTCAGAAAAGAGCTTGAATAAATTACCACATGTTTTGTGAAGGCATTTTCTCCTCACTTAAAACATAAACACACTGAAAATCACTTGATTCAAAGGTGCTTTACCTGTTGAACTTGTCCTTCAGGCAATGCCAGTTGTAAAACACAATTGCAATTCAAGAAATTCATTCACTCTAAGTGGTGTTGATCTTGTAATTTCTGATTTTAGGCAGTTATGAAGAATGAAATGCTAAAGACTATAATTATTTCATAAAGTAACAGTGAGGGAAATGCTGGAGGAATTGATCCAAAAAGAAATAAAGGGCAAACCAATACTTTGGCTGTAACATTTTACTCAAAACTTTTACTTACAGTTATTAACATTTTATTCATCAGTGCACTATTGTAGTTCTCTGCTGACAACAACAAAGATATCAGCCTTTATGCTAAGTCTTTTATTAGAAGACCCTAATTCACTGGTGGTTTGAGAGAGAAATATTTTCATTAAAGGCATGGAGTGGATTTTAAGATTCTCAGGGAAAAAAAGTGGCTTGTATAAAAATTAAGTTAGAGACACTAAAAGCTTGTGATGGGCACTCATCATTGAACTTTGTTTTGTATGCAATGTGAGCTATTTGTTTAAATTAGGACTTTGTTGGTATAATTTGAATGACCAAATTTCGATGCAGGCCAGTATCAGTTACAAATCTGGTTTGTTGTTTGCATTTGTTGTCTCAGTGGAGATCTTATATACCAGATTTTTTAGTCCTGTGAAATCTAGATCTGACAGATTTGCTCTGAAATTACCTGATGTATTTCATGCATCCTGGAGGAATACATTTAAAAAGATATCCACACTGTGCTTTCTGTCCCTGCAGTAATAATGGGCTGAGTGTTTAGCTTTGAAGAATTCTTTGTTTTATTTTCACAAGGAATTTTCTCTCTGTGGAAAAAACACAGTTTTAATAGGCTCTGAAGGAACCTTGGACTTGAAAAAGGCTGTTGAAGGTGGTGCTTTATATCTGCATCAAAATACCTGAAGGGGACACACACTCCCTGAATTTTGTAAAGAAATGTGCTGGGTTTAAAACATCTGGTTGAGTGCTAAATGAATATTTGTCTTGCCAGTTGTATGGGTTTGGAGACCCTGAAAGGCAACTGAGGCAAAGATTCTACGATAATGGTTGGCAAATATTTTGAATGTACATATGGGTGTTCCAAAAAGTAACAGCTGCAGCAGATTGGGGCTTGGAAGCATTTAATAACTTATGATAAAAGAAGCTCATCTCAAAAATAAACCATGGCCTGCAGGTGTCTGTAGCTGTGTTGTCTGGCTTGAGCCAACAATATCCTGTAAACAGGAATTTTGCTGTTTTTGGCTCTCATCCTCAGCTTTACACCCGTAACAGTAGTAGAGGAATGTTTGAGTATAAATATTTGTAAGTTTGGTAATTAATCATGTGATAAGTGAAGACAAGGAAAGCAAAACTGATTCTCTTGGCTTGAATTAATTATGATTTCACCTAAAGCAGAATTTCCACCAGCTGTTTAATGCTATATAGCTCATGCCTGTGAAATTGGCCATTTATTACCTTTAAACATGAGTAGAGAAAGTCATAAAACTTAGCTGGCAATTAACATAGTTTTAATATCTCAGCATTTAGTGATATGCCAAGATAGTGTGTGCACTGCACTTAGATAAAATTCAGTAAATCATAATAGGTTATGGCAATATTCCTTGTAAAACTTGCCTCTTCATTAGAAATATCTGATTATCATATATTGCTTTTCATAGATTCTTGAGGGCTTTATCTGACAAATCTTATGGGAAAACAAAATTTAGTTCAATGCTCAGCTCCTGTCAGTTCTGACTTGAGGTCATGGTGCTTCAGCTGGTGGTTGAGTAAATTCAGATTTTATTTCTGACATGAGTTTGTTTGCTGTGAGGGGACATATTAAAGACAGTGGAGCATTAATATTTTTCATTACTTAATAATGTACTCTTACTGTACTTACTTACTCTTAGCTGTAGTCAGAAGCAAAAATAGGAGACTCTTACTACTGGCACCCACATGTGTGCAAAAAGTGCTCAGGTGCACATTGGCTTCATTTTGAACCATGAGTTGGTGCCCTTTGAGCAAATCTGGAAATTTATAGCCCAGCCTAGTCCTGTTAGGGTTGAGATATTAACAAAAAAGGGAAGTCAATTGTCCATATTTTTACTAAATATATTTGACCTATAATGCTGGAAATAAAGGTTACATTATTAAATCATTCATTTCTGCATTCTTATGGTATTTGCTTCATTTTCCCTTAAAAGGAATAAGTCCAGATTTTTACAACATCTGGAATATTTATAGCAATTAGTTCTGGACAGGTTGCACTGTCATTCTAAGTTGCAAAGTCCAAACACAAATTGGGACTAGAAATGATTTAGTCAATGAGAAAGTAGTTTATCTTACTCACTTGAATTGGAAAGCTATCAAACCTGATAGGTGTGGCTGTTTTATTAAAATAGAGGTTTTTGTAAGTGCTGAATCTATTAAGCATGAATATTAAACAACTGATGTAATATTGTTCAGTAAGATTGCTTTCTTTGAATAGAATATACAGCAATATATAGGAGTTGTTGATAAAAGAATGCAGATTAAAATACACAATTACTTGTAAAATGGGTGTTCTTATGAAATAAATGGACCAATTATAATGCTAAGGCCACTCGTGTGGAAAAAAGGTTTATCTTTCAAACTATCTTGTAGACATAAAGGTTGCTGTCAACATCACTCTGTTAAGTCATTTGACAATTTTTGCTTTCAACTCTAATAATATTGAAAAGCATTTAGAGGGCCTACTTTAGTGGATTTCCAACATCATAAATAAGAACTATGTATATTAGTTGTCTCAAGTTGCTTATTATTGGAATAGATATTGACACCAAAGACAATGAGCTGTGCCAAACCCACTGCATTATGTCCATACAGTGATCAGTAACTGGTCAAATACAGACTTTAGAAAAAGGTTCAGGAAGAGAGAAGGACTTTTCAACTATGGAAATGTCAGTTTTTCCAGTGAAGCTGCTGTAATTTTCTAGCATGGGAAAGCTAATTGGTAGTTTCAGGTGTGTTACATTGATAGTGGTAAAACATGTCACACACACACACAAATTGATAATCACAGAATCCCGGGAGGTTTGGCTTGGAGGGGACCTTTAAACCCATCCAGTGCCACCCCAGCCATGGCAGGGACACCTTCCCCTGTCCCAGGCTGCTCCAGCCCCAGTGTCCAGCCTGGCCTTGGGCACTGCCAGGGATCCAGGGGCAGCCCCAGCTGCTCTGGGCACCCTGTGCCAGGGCCTGCCCACCCTCACAGGGGACAATTCCTCATTCCCAACATCCCAGCCAGCCCTGCCCTCTGGCACTGGCAGCCATTCCCTGGCTCCTGTCCCTCCAGCCCTTGGCAATTGTCTCTCTCCATCTTTCCTGCAGCTCCTTCAGGCCCTGCAAGGCCACCCTGAGCTCAGCCAAAGCTTCTCCTGTGCAGGTGAGCAATGGCAGCTGTGCCAGCCTTTCCTCCCAGCAGAGCTGCTCCATCCCTCTGCTCATCCTCATGCTATGTGGTGTAGCAATAAAATAAATATTCCTTGACTTTTTGATGACAGCATCACTCAATAATGGAATCCTAAGGAACACTTGCATTGTGCCCTTGTCCATGTAGGTGTACAAACCCGTGCAACTCTTCAGTAGTGGAATACACAAGCCTTGAAATCCATTTAAATCTTTGGAGTTGCCCTTTTCCTCTACCTGATCAAGAAAGTTTGATTGCTCAAGTACAGAATAAAGTATATATTATGGAAAGGTATTTTAAACAGCTTGTTAGAAGGAAAAAAGATGTCTTTGTGAAATTCCCCTCCATTTTTCAGCAATTACTTATTGTAGCTTTTGTCTGTGTAATGTATATTTTAAGGTTTTTTTTTTTTAATTTAAGTGTTCAGTAAGGTATTTAATTGGTTGTCTGCACTGATCAGGAGTTTGTTTTTGGCTGGCAAAAAATTCATGTGCTCAGATAATGTTAGTGCTCAGTCTGATTATGTTGTTTCATGTCCCTGCATGCAGTAAACCTGAGACTGGCTGCTGAGCTGTGGATGTGAGGGCTACAGAGTAAATGTCTTTAAATCAGAAATTTGAAATGCAGAAAAACCAGCAGTTTAAACTAGTCAGGAGTGCATCAGCAATTTAACAGCTTTTGTGTAAACAGGTGTTTGCAGCTGGCCAGGAATTGAGATAAATGGTAAAGCAAGTGTGCTTGAAAGCTTTTCTCTGACAATCCCTAGACAAAGGCAGCCTTTGTGACCTCTTCATGTCTTGTTTTCACAGCAAACCCAGGGAGACACAGAAGTGGGCTTGCAGAGCAGGGCTGGAATGCCTGGGAGTGTTTCCTTCTGAATGCTGCTGTTCAGTAATTTATTGTTTGAAATGTCTCCCTGCACGTGGGACCAAGGCAGGCTCAGAGCAGCAAAGGAATCACTTATGATGTGTGATAACAGCATATCTCAACACTTGTGTTCTCATCACTTTTCTGCTCTTTTTAAATAGAGGAATTTAGTAACTGTGCAGTTCTTCTCTGGTTCAAAGCAGATTAGAAGAACCGGAGTCAGTGAAACTGTTTTCAGCTCCCACATGTGTGTCCCAGAGTTAAAAACAGGCCATATTTTTAGGTAGAACTTGAGTATAAAATATTAATCTGCATGCCTGAGTAGCATAGATGTTCAAACAAAGTCTGTCTGTTGTTGATACCATAAGTGTGGATATGTAATAGCAGTTTACTAGCAGAAGAAATGGGTAAAGATATTGCCCCTG
The DNA here is from genome assembly GCF_027579445.1 of Ammospiza nelsoni. Classification (NCBI taxonomy): domain Eukaryota; kingdom Metazoa; phylum Chordata; class Aves; order Passeriformes; family Passerellidae; genus Ammospiza; species Ammospiza nelsoni. The sequence goes on from NC_080645.1 coordinate 4,555,027, forward strand.
TGGATTTCTGATGTTATTCCACACTAGTTTTTCATTACTTGAGGTAATTGGAGCAGCTCTTTTTGCCAGTATAGTTCTATACCAAAATACTTTCCTGGCCTACAGGCTGAAAGGTGGAACAGTTTGCATTTTGCAGTGTTAAAATTACAATATTTTAAAAGAGAAAGTTTTATCCATAACTGTGAAGAGTTCAGTTTGAGAAACTCAGCTTTCAGTGTTTCTTTCTCGTGTAGGAGGACCCAGTGTGGGTAATGTAGAATGTAATCTTATCCCCCAACAAGTTGCAGCTGGACCCTATTACTAAAGATTAGGAGCAGGCCTGATCTTAACAGGCAACACCTGTAGCCAATACGAACAAGTGGCATAAAAGAGTGGATTGGTAGGAACTGGAGTCAGATGGCTGCTGCAAGGACCAGGAACAGTCAGTGCCCAGAGGAGCTGCCTGTGGGAAAGATCCAGGAGGTACGAAACTCTGGCACTATGGAATCCTTGCACCATAATGATAAGAGAATTATTGTAATATTTAAGACAACAGTCTCCGGTTGCTTTTTACATTCATGTTCCAATATTAATCCATGCAATTATTTGGTTTGTGAGCTTTCAGCTGATAATATTTGCAGCCAGTAGAAATTTGCTTTGTTTTTTGCAAGTCAGAGTTGCTTCAGGTTAGCTGAGAATGTTGGCCTGCAAAACTTATAGGCTCCTCTTGAAGCCTTGAGAATTTCTACCCTAGAAATAAGCTTCTAGAGGAAGACACCCAAGAGATGCCAGAGCTATAAAATAGTGGTTTACAAACGATACTAAATTAGTGTATACTTCTGGATTTAATTTTTCTAATTAATATACTAGTTTTTAAATCATCATGACTTTTTATATAGATGCTTTCAAATGCAAATTAGTGTAAGCAAGTGGGAGAATATGTACAGTGAACACAAAAAATGGCAGTTATGCACTGTGTAGGATCTCCTGTGAGAAGGAGCTGCTGGTAGGAGGATAATCCTTCCAAGGAAATCCCCAATGAGCCATATTTTGTTAGCTAGATGTTACCTCTCTCTATGGACGTACATATATGAAATGATTTTCACTACTGTTCCTAGGATGTATAATGCATAGACCTGATGTGTGTAAAATCCTTCTCTAATGCTCTGAGGTGGTAATTTATAGTTCTATTTGATGTTTAGGTAAGATGCTTGCTCTATCAAATATGGTGATTAGTCCCTGTTGAATATAAGAGAGGGATTTCTGGCAGCAGAATTCTGTTTGACTGTAAAGCCTTGGAGGCTGGGAAGAAATCCATCATACAAAAAATGTCTCTATATAGTTGCTCATCCACCAGATTCTAAAATGAACCTCTAAGCTGTCAAGAAGTACAATATGATAAAAGCAGGAATGATGGAAAGGAAATGGCACCTTGCAGCTGACCATATAAAAGCATAAATTCCTCCCGGGACTTCTGCATATACAAGATAGGTTTCACTACTTTTCGAAGAACACTGGATCACATTAACTTATTCAAATAAGAGGTCAGATCACAGTGTTTAGGTTTAAAGCTGTCTCACACAGCCCTTGATAAGAAAAAATTGACAAATCACACTTTTGAATAAACTCATTTTAATCCTTTTCTTCCTTTTGAAGTACTAAAAAATATCCCTGTCATGCAGTTACCATTGCACTTAATAGCTGTCATTTAGTGAAATGGAAAAATGATATCAGAACATAATGCCTTCAAATATGGCTAATAGCGTTTTACATGAGGAAAAATACTTTTATTTTACATGAATATGGCTGTTAGTCTATGATTATTATTGAGAATTTTACTGCTTTGCCTATTGCAGCAGAGTGATAGGAGCAGCTATAACTCCTGTCATCTGTGTATAAAGACAGAGATTACTTTTACGTTCTATATAATTTTAAGTGCTTGACAAATTCTTGGCCAATTATTACTTTACATCATTTTTATTTGGTATAGTAAGCAAAATATCCCAAACTGTATTTTGAAACAATGCAGTGATTTTTGTGTTTGGATCTTCTGTGTTAAATGTGTTTTTATCTCAGAGCACATCCTTCTTGCTGAGATTTATGGCAGTGCCCTTGTACAAACAGACATTAATGAATTTTAAATTACAGTGGGTTACATGTGGCATTACAGATGATAACCAAACCAAATGAGTTCTTGGTGATTAAAGTTACTGATGCTTCTAATGAACCTGAGTGCACTGGACATAACCTGCACAGATCCTCTGAGCTGCAAATCTGTGCTGGTCCAGAGATGGCCACACAAAGTGAATAAAACTCCCCCTGTAGCCTGGGCTGACATCTGGAAGAACTCCAGACAGATCTAACTGGGATCCACTCAAGGAAAATAAAAAAAATTGCTGAGCCATGCAAAAGGCATCTTTGGAAGGCTAAGCATGCTCAGGTGCTCACTCCAGGCACTACTTTCCCTGGTGTTTGCAGGGATATTTCACTAATGGGGTTACTAAAAGATTTTACCTTCTTTGTGACAGACATGACTGTATTCCAAAGTGGGGAATTACACTCTGATTTGTAGTTAAGATGTAGCAGATAAACTCTTAATTATTGGAGGGTTCTCTCTCCCCTTAAATAATCTGAAGCTCATTATTGGGAGTGGTTTCAGGAGCACATGGAATGCTTGGTCATGGCAGGGTCTGGCTGGGAATTGAGCATGGCATTACTCCAGCCCACAGCTGACTTTTCTTGGAGCATATGCCTGAAACCTCCAAGTGTTATTTCGTAAGTGATAGTTAAAAATAAAAACAGCAGAAAGAAATGAGGGATGTCTTAAAGCATGAAGGAAATGCTAATAATACTTCTGAGCAATGCTTAAAGGTGTTTGCTTAGAATGGGGGACTTCAGTCCTGTGCACTGTTTATTCCATGAACCTCAATCAGCTTGTTGTTGCTCTCTGATGTGTCCATGTTGTTGCTTGTGTGATGCCACAAAATCATTATTATGGATATTTGATAGTTTAATGCAGGTGAAATTGGCTGTTCTCATGAATTTCTGGAGATGCTGATTTCTAGAATATTTCTGATGCAGTTTCTGTTCATTGCAAAAAAGGGGGCAACTCCCTCATGTTCTTTTGGGTTTGTAAAGTCTGACTTGGAGGAAAAGGATGAATGGAATGTGCAATATGGAAGAATGCTAACCAGAGATAATGAACAGTAACTACTGAGATCTCCAGTCAGGGTGTGTTGTTATTCAGTGTTTTTCAAAAAATTAATTTAAATTGTCTTCTGTATTTCTCATTCATCCACTGCCTCCAGCAATATTGTTTTGCATTTAGTTGGTAAGATAAGATGCCAAAGGTTTTTAGATAAACAGGTATCCTTTACTTTAAATAATGCTCTAAATCTGAACTTATAGCTTGTATATTAAAATATCAGTGACATCACATTTAGTTAATAGGCAGGAAAGTTTAAGGATGATTGGAGTGTGCATAAACTTTCCTATCTGTTAATTAATTTTTTTCACGATGTCACAAATGTCAAATATGAAACCTTAAGCTACAGTGCTGCTTTCTAATGCAATATGTTCCCCTTGTGACTGCAAGTATGGGATAAAAGGATTTGCTGTTCATCATAGGCCAAATTAAATTTTAATTGCTTGTGAAAATACAAATGTCAAAAGCAAATCTTCAACCTTAGATTATGATCCTTTGTCACAGATGTTATGTCCCCATTTAAAAGTAAAATAAGTGTTTTCTTCACTTGAAGTATGTTTTCCACAGAATATCCTAAAGTTCTATTTCAAAACACTGGGCTGTGATGTGTGTTGTTGATAGCAGAGGATAATCTCAATTTGTTGATGATATTGGTAGCTGTTATCCTTAATATGTCAGGTTTTTGATGTCCTATCAACATGCCAGGACATCAAATGGAGCATGAAGTATAGCTGCTTAAATGACATAGTGTGCACAGAGCCCCTGAGCAACAGGAGGCAAAGGAGAATTTTCTTACTAGATATAAATTAATGCAACTTCAGTCCTTACTGCCAAATTAAGGAATGGATGCAAAGTTTTTTTTCTTAATTATAATTGTTACTTATTTTGTGCTATTGCAAGCTGTCTTAATCAGAAATGCTGGTTCAAAACCACAGGTCCTGACAGGCTGATCTGCTTGAGCTGTCAGTGTGTGCTGGGACCCCAAAGCCCTGCCCTGGGCTGGGCCCAGGGGGCAGCAGGGGAGGGGATTCTGCCCCTCAGTGATTTCCCACCTGCAGAGCTGCCCCAGCCTGGCCCAGCCCAGGAGGGACCTGGAGCTGCTCAGAGAGCCCAGAGGAGGCTCCAGGATGGGCAGAGGGATGGAGCAGCTCTGCTGGGAGGAAAGGCTGGCACAGCTGCCATTGCTCACCTGCACAGGAGAAGCTTTGGCTGAGCTCAGGGTGGCCTTGCAGGGCCTGAAGGAGCTGCAGGAAAGATGGAGAGAGACAATTGCCAAGGGCTGGAGGGACAGGAGCCAGGGAACGGCTGCCAGTGCCAGAGGGCAGGGCTGAGTGGGATACTGGGAATGAGGAATTGTTCCCTGGCAGGGTGGGCAGGCCCTGGCACAGGGTGCCCAGAGCAACTGGGGCTGCCCCTGGATCCCTGGCAGTGCCCAAGGCCAGGCTGGACACTGGGGCTGGAGCAGCCTGGGATGGTGGAAAGTGGGTGGAATGGATGAGCTTTAAAGTCCCTCCCAACCCAAACCATTCTGTGATTTCCCATAAAATACAACTCAGTAACTCTTTCATACCAGAAACTGCTGGTTCCTTATGATTCCACCAAGAATGTCATCAAAATGTCATATTTAAAATGCTGTTTCCTGCAAGTAAAGCAGTTAAGAACAAGAGAGATTAACTTAGACCCTTTCAGGAACTGGGAATTCCTGATCCAGCACTGAACAAGGCTTTGCTCAGGGCACAGCCTTCTGTGCAGATTCTGACCACAAAGGGGACCTGCTTTTTCCCTCTTCAGAGATTGGATGTGGGTTTTGTTGATAGGAAAGAACTAATTTATAATTTCTTTCACACAGCAATCATGGTCACATAACTATTTGCTGAAATCTGATAAAGGCAAAAGCTACAAGTTGTGTTATTGCTGGAACAGTGAGAGCAGTGTACAGAGACTTCTGTATTAAAGCTGACCCTTGCTGTGCACTGCTCTTTGGACTGGCATCACTACAGCAGCTATGACTTTTGTGAATGGAAAAAAATAAGGAATATTATTTTTAAGTCTTTGGAAAAACAGACATGAACATAATGATTTTGTTTGATTCAATTATCATTCAAATACGGCATGTAATTGTAAAATGTAGAGAACTATGAAAGTGGAAATTTATAATGATGCAGTCTTAATTTTATTAATTTAATCCATAAAGCAGATATTACACTGAGACAGACATCAAATTAAAACTCTCAGACTCTAATTAGCTTTAGAAGTCTCTTATGTCTAATTTATATGGCTGTCATAATTAATTTAAATACTGACTTCAACCTGGTCATGATGCAGAAAACTCCATTCTGTGGCAGCTGTTAAAGAAATATTAAGTGTGATCTTGTTTTTTAACCTTGCTTTAATTTACTGTACTATGTCCAGTTGGCTCACATGAGTTGGACCACATTAAGGTCCTTTATAGGGGAAAGATCTTGGAAAGTGGACCACACCACAGACTACAAGGATTGCTTGGCCAGTCGTGCAGAAGGAATGTATTGAAGTAGAGAATAAAATGTCCTTTGCGTGACACCATGAAGTCATTATTTTTGAATTTGTGAAGATAGATTTGTGCTCTTTTGCTTAAAGGGAGGCAGGAGCAGGATTTCAGTGTCTGTGGACCAGAGTCAGTAAAGGATCATAGAAACATGTGTGGAATTATCAGGATCAGCTGTTGTATAATGATTAAAGCTCTCTTGATGTGCAGAGTTCTCATTCTGTGCATGCCCTAAATGCAGCAGGTTTTGAGCAGTTCAATGCCCATCATGCAAAAATTTAATCCGAATTCTAGAATCCATTAATTATTCCAGCTAGCCTCCCAACACAACCCAGTTCAATAGGTATTATCTGCCTAAGCCCTGTTGATTGGGCATAAAAAATATTTATGGGTTCTTTGTATTAATGGCTTGTGGAGGAATAAGTTGCAGCGGCCAACTGTTAAATTCTCCAGTTAGGTAATTCTATAATGCAACAGGTAGAAAAATCACCCAGAAAATTGAAAATTTTGTTTATTATTTAGCATTTGGACAATGCTGTCAGGGATGCCCAGGATGGGGGCGTTGGGGTGCAGGGACAGGAGCTGATCAAAGATCCCTGTGGCTCCCTTCCAACTTGGGATATTTGGTGAAGTCAGGGTGAGAAGGCAACTGGGGCTAAGTGCCCAGGGTTAGTGCTGGGGATTCAAGGGACAGCAGGGTGGGCACAGCCTGTTTGAATAACCTGGTGAGGTCTCTAATGGTAAACTCTGAGCACAGGAACCTGGCTGTGCCCTGACACCTGTCCTAGCTGCTCCAGCTTGGCTTTGTGTTGGCCTCTTGCTGTCTCTTGCCTTTGTATATGTTCCTGAGGGTGTGTGCCATCAAGAACTGTCTTTTTCTCCATGGAATTGTATTGAAATAAACATATAGCAATCTGTTCCTTAAAACTTTTAAGTAGATAGATATAGATTCCAGTTGTACTTAAATCTAGTTAGAGATTTGAGGCCTTGAAATTTGCACATAGAACCTGGTTAATCTAGCCCTTAAAGAGTCCTGTTAGGCTGCTTTAAATTCCACCCTCAAGTGCTGTGAAGCTGCATCAAATATCTCCAGCTATTTCCAAATGGAAAAGTTAGGAAAGTATAATTGGTGAATTATTACTTTGTTGGTTACTAGATACTCTATAAGTAGTTGTGTTGAATTCTCCAGTGGTTTCAGAATGTCTTTCCTTAGCTTATATGAACTTTAAAATAGTATTAAGGTGAAGTTGAGGCAAGTGTTTGGAAATTTAGGTTTATATTTAGATTGGGATACTTATCTGGATCCTGGTTACTTTTTTTCTGATCCACCAGAATTAAATCTGTCTGGTCTGACCTTATTACAATCTTTCTATAATGTATAAATCTTTAAAAACTGGAAAAATCCTTTTAATCCTGTGCTTAAATGGAAAAAAAAAAAACTCTCATTTTGAGAGCGGCTGTATAACAGTGGATTAGGTAATTGTGTGAGAATGAGTTTAGAAAAGCCAAGGCAACATAAAGACAGTCATATAAGACTAATTATCACTTCTTTTGCATATGATGGCTGGCACATTTTTCCACTGAAAATATGGATACTAAGCATCAGAATAGAAGGGAAGGGAAAAACAACTGCAGAAGCATGTAAAAGCTGTATTCCTCCTTGCTAGATGCAATAAAGAGCTGGCACATGAGGAGCCATTCATCGTGGAAATGAATGGAGTAATTTGTTAAACTTATTTCACAGATGTGAAAAGAAGTTTAATTGTCTTCATTTAAGTTTATATAGGCTTTTTCAACTTCCTTTGTTTTCACTGAAATTGCTTCCTTTCAGACTGAGGGGGAGGAAAACCCACCACATTTATTTTTAGATCTATTGCAGCTGACTTGGTTTTTGATGGAATAGTTAATTTGGATCAATTTATGGTGACACAGCATCTGACTTGAGTTGAAAAAGGGAGGTGATTTTGTTGGTGCCGGGCAATTCAGGTAACAGGGACAATGTTTTTGTCATATCAACTGGTGTGAATAAAAGTTGACTCCTTAAACCTTTCTATCCAGTTAATAGTCTTGACTGTTATAGTTGACGGGTTTTTTTCAAAAATAGTCAAATATGGACACTTTTCTTCCCAGTATGAAATGTTTTTTTTTCTTACCCACATTACCTTGAATGCAGTAAGAAAACACCTTGAGAGAAGGAATAGTTAAGGGGACTTGCACTTAATGATTTTTATTTATTTTTTTAAGGAGATATCAGTGACTGAGTTCATGCTGTTGTGAGAAACAGTTAAAAATTAAGACATTTGTCTCTAGGGAGGATGTATTTTGGCCAAGCCAGTGTGGCATATTTCCCTCTCATCTGTAGCTGTCTTTTAGAAAGGGCAAAGAAAAGCTTAAACTATCTCATAAAAGAGCCATGTTGCTTCCCTTACCTTTCTGATTTAAAATTCATGCTTCTTCATGGCAATCTTAAAATGCTTTTCAAGGCTGGTTCAAATCATATTCTTTCTACACCTTTTAATCTATTATTGCCACACGGTTTATCACTCTGCCAAGCTGAGCTCGCTCTCCAAGTCTCAGAACTCATTCCAAATGTCAAGAACATTCCTTTTCCTAGAACAAGTCTGTTATGCTTAGAACAAAATAAAAACACTGCCATCCTCTAAATTTTCCAAGAGTTCCACAGAGAAATTCAAAATGTTTACTGGGGAAATGATCTATGACCTTTAATGAGTCTAGTACTTCCCCTTTGGTTATCCAGGGGAAGCATGGAAAGCTTGCATCAGGAGGAATTACCTAACCTCTGGAAAAAATTCTACAGGAATTCAGGGTACGTTTTTTTTTCAGAATACTAGGGGCACAAATTCTAATTTGAGAAACTGATATTTGTCAAATACTGTAGATCCAGGAGAGGAGCTCATTCAAGCTGGTGGAGGACTCATAGAACCATTGGGGTTGGAAAATCGCCCCCAGGCCTCGGAGACCCAGCTGTGCCCGATGCCCACCTTGTCCCCAGCCCAGAGCCCTGAGTGCCACCTCCAGCCCTTCCCGGGACACCTGCAGGGATGGGCACTGCAAAGCTCCCTGGGCAGCCCCTGCCAAGGCCTGAGCAGCCTTTCCATGGGCAAATTCCTGCTGGTGCCCACCCTGAGCCCAGCCTGAGGCCGTTCCCTCTGCTCCTGTCCCTGTTCCTGGGAGCACAGCCCGGCCCCCCGGCTGTCCCCTCCTGGCAGGGAGTTGTGCAGAGCCACAAGGGCCCCCTGAGCCTCCTTTGCTCCAGGCTCAGCCCCTGCCCAGCTCCCTCAGGCCCTGCTGGGGCTCCAGCCCCTTGCCCAGCTCCGTTCCCTGCCCTGGACACGCTGCAGCCCCTGCAGGGCTCTGGTGGCCATGACAGGCCCAGCAGCGGCCGCAGCCCTCGGGGTCCCTCAGCAGGGCCAGCCCAGGGGCCGGGCCCCGCCCTGGGCCTGCTGCCACCCCAGGCTGGCACAGCCCAGGTGCCACTGGCCTCTGGCACTGCTGCCTTTGTGCCCAGCCCTGTCACAGCACCCCCAGGGCCTTTGCCACCAGCAGCTTTCCAGCCCCTCTTTGCCAGCCCAGCTCCATGGGGTTGGGGTGACCCCAGGGCAGGAGCTGGCACTTGGCCCTGCTGTCCCTCAGCCCATGGATCCAGCCTGGCCAGATCCCTCTGCAGAGCCTTCCTGCCCTCCAGCAGATCCACACTCCCACCCAACCTGATGTTAGCTGCAAACTGCCTGAGGATGCCCCCAGTTCCCTCATCCTGATCATCCGTAAAGACCCTGAACAGGACTGGGTCCAGTAGTGGTCCCCAGAGAACCTCACTGGGTGCCAGCAGGATGTGGAACCACCCCACCATCACTGGTGTAATAATGGAACTTCCCCAGCACATGAGCTGTAAGGCTCAGGTTGGTGGAGCACAGCAGGCAGTGAGGTTCAGGAAGTGCACAAGGAATGTATTTTTTTCTATCATAAGAGCAGAAGTGCATATGTTTCTATGTAGTTGCTGGAAACATGAGATGATCTGAGTAACTTAGCAGTGGGAGGGATAAAGGAAACAAACTATGACTGTTGCAGTTAGCAGAGGAGTGGAATTTGAAATGCTGATGGTAAATAAATGAATCATTGGGAAGTAATGAACCTTGTTAATTTATTCCTACAACATGATTTCATAATTATTGATGTTTTAGTCCTAAAACACACAGAAACCTGCAGCTCATTATTTTATCAGTGACATGACCTCTCAAGACTATTTGTATTTCAGAGATGGATACCACTTCAATCACACAGGGAAATGCTGTAGGTAGCACATATAAATTTCCTTTGGTGTGCCCCTGTGACTCTGGAGTGCAGTGGAACTGGCAGCCTGCATTGTTACACTTGTCATGATGTACATGAGAAGTGTTCTGTGCAGGATCATGGAGGGGTCATGGCATTGGCAACCAAAAAAAGCAACTGGAGAGAAGAATGAAACCCCACATGTAAAAGCTCTTAGAGGAAAGGAGTTTTGCAAGTCTCCATGAAGCCATTGTAACTGAGGTCTAAAGTTAGCATTAAAGATAATAATGTAAATGCAAGTCTCTGGTGCTTATTCAGAGAATTTAAAAAGGATGTATTAATATCTATAGCTATAGCCAGCTGCTGCCATGCATAGTCCAGGCACGCTTTTGAATTTAGGGTTATTTTTAACTGCTTTTTAATTCAAAGAGATTTGAATATTGAAATGTTTAGCCTATATTTTCATAACTGTTATAGATAAGGTAAAATAAGGGCAGAGAAACACCTTACAGAGAAAACTGGTGGGAAAAAGGATGGACTTCAGTGGCTGGGCTAAACCTGCCTCACCATGCAGCTTTTAGACACAGGTGAGATGGAAAAATTGAAAGACTTCTTTCTGTGTCAGTGGTTTGATAACCTGCCAAAAGGCCAGTGATTTTTAGCACACAACTTCATATAAGATCATATAGAAGCTGTGGTTGCCCCTGGATTCCTGGAAGTGTCCAAGGCCAGGCTGGACAGGGCTTGGAGACCATGCCATGATGAGGAGGATAGAATATAAGAAAATAAAGATAGTGTAGAAAGTAATCTTACCCCTAAGGAGGTGCAGCTGGGCCAATTATCAAAGATTAGGAACAGGCCTCACTTTACCAGGCCACAGCTGTAAGCAATGAGAAGAAGATGCTATAAAAGAGTGGGGTGGCTGGGTGAGAAGGGAATTGGAGTCAGTTGGCTGCTTTGTGAAGGAGAAAGAGTCAGTGCTCTGAGGAGCTGACCATGAGAAACACCAAGAAGGTATGGAACTCTTGTGATAAGGAGCAACAATATGGAACCCCTGGAACAAGATGACAACAGGATGGTGGGACAGTGTTCCTGTCCCTGGGTGGGTGGCACGGGATGAGCTTTAAGGTCCCTTCCAACCCAAACCATTCTGTGATTCCGGCAATTTCCTTCCCTTCTGTCCAAGGAGATGCTTTAAAGCTGCTGTAAAAGGCACACACTTTTCCTCAGCCAAATTTGTCTACCTGTAGCACTTCAGAAAAGCTCTGCAGTGTTGTGAATCCATTAGAGGAGTGCTAAGGAATAGGAAATAATTTCACATTGCCTCAGGTTGAAACATCTGGTTCAAGTGCAAATTGCATTTGTGTTGTCTTACAGCTCCCGGGAGCAGCACATGGGGGAGGGGAAAGTCTGGCACACTCTTCCTAAAATTCATTTCCATTTGAGTTTTTACAGAGCAGTTCTGAGTTCACAGCTCCTCTCCACAGTCCAGTGCACTGCCTGGAAGGTTTTGTTTGCAAAGCTTTGTTTGCAGCTGCCTTTGGCTGTGAGTGTGACCTGTGGTGCTGCTCCCCTTGGCAGGATCTGGAGATTGTGGAGCTCTCTGCTGTCCCTCACTGAGCTCCTTCCTCGTCAGTTCACTGTCAGGACATAGGTGCTTTGCTAAATTCATCAGAAACCTGCATGAATGTTGTAGATTCAAAAAGTTCCTTCTTAAAAAAAAAAAAACCAGAAAACAACCCAAATCAAATATTTTTTGAGAATACAATGAATTTGAGAGCAATTACTCAAATAGTGTTTTTTTTTCTTGTGTCACTGCTCATCTACCTTGTACACTGCAGTAATAGATAATTTCTGCTCTGCCCTCTTTGAAAGAGTTCTAAGTTGTAAAAAAGTCAAAACAATAAAATATGTTCTTTCTTTTTCTTTGTTACTTAAATAGACAACAACTATTTATTTAAAAAATCTGCAAATCTATTTTTAACAAACAACTTTGATTTGGGTTTAGGCCAGTGTTGGGCATTTCTTTTTAAGAGGGAATTTAAAAATTACAAACAAAATCATGCTTAGAGGCATATCTTGCAGGTTAATACTTGATATTTCTAGCTTAATTTTAAAGTGGCATTGTTTAGTTAAGGTGCAGGGATTCAAAATTAATTTTTTAAACATTTTTTATTGTAACTTGATATTCCTCAGTGGTGTTTTGGTTGTTTTATTAAATGAGCAAATTTTTCACTAGACTTCAATCAAAATATGAAGGCACAGGGAATCAAACACCACTAATAAAGACCTAAATTTGTATTCATATATATAAATCTGCATGAATTTAGGAAATAGGAAAAACTAGGATGAAAAAGTGTTCTCTCTTATAAAAATTTCAGTTTCTTATGGATGCTGTTAAGGATTCCCCAAGCCATGACCTCTTACTATTAAATATCTTCCACTAGCATTATTTACCATAAATTTTCTGTTCTATCAAATGTGAATTTTCACCCAATCTATAGCATCTGGGTTTTTTAAATATATATCTATATATCTTTGTTGTTGCTCTTTTGCCTGGTGTGAATACCATCAGGGCTTGGACTGTTATTTAGGGACAATTATAATCAAATTCTTTTCATCAACATATTTGCACCAAAATATATATATACTGGATAAAATACCATAGATACCCAAAATAGGCTTATCCTCTGTGTATCCTGTATTTAAAATCCTAACAGCACAACATAGGGAACTCCATGTGTGCCTTGTCTTTTGACTTGTTGCTTTCAGGCCAAAATTAGGTTGTCTTTGAATATTAGTGGCAAATGATTATTACTGTGAATTATCTCCTTATGCTTACCAGACTTAGAGAATCAAAAGAGAGATAATTTAGAGTTTAAGAATATAGTGCTCAATTCCCTTTGGAATACTTCAAAAATTAAAGAAATTAAGAATCAATGTGATAATCAACTAGAGATAGAAAGGAGTGGTTAAGAATGCAAAAGTAGCTGAAAATGATTTTAAACATACTTTGCTCTACCCTGCATGAGATTTTTTTTTTTGGGTGTCCATTTTAAACTTTTTAAAAATTATTTTTGGGTTTTATTTGTTTTCCTTGTTTTTTAAGTTGTGGATTTTTTAAAATCTTGCTGTCTTACTTTCACACATATCTGTCTGGACTCTAAAATGTTCATGCTGATGCTTCAGTAACTGCTGGCTCTCACTGATTTGAATTCTGTGCCCCTCTGGTTTTATTTTAATGAGTAGCCCATGGGCTGTGTGCAAGCCATGTACTCCCAAACAAAACTGCTCTTGCCATCTGGGAGGTGTTTTTCTCCTATTGTAAAAACAGGTTCAGTAGGACTATAAATTTGTTTTCTGCCTGCAGTATTCTTTTTGGCTTCAAATGGGAAAAAGGTATTGTCATTTAAGTAAGAATTAAATCAGTAGATGGTGCTATAATCTTAGTTTTAGCTTGTTAGTACAAGTCTGGAGAGGCTTGCTTCATGATTTCTTTCCACCTTTGAAAAGGAGACTTATAAATATGTAATCAACATGATGCTGTAATTATTTTACATGTTTGACATTTCAAATACTTTAATATGGTCTTTACTCAGAAGGCAATGCTATATTTAGGTTTAATTCTTGATGAGAATCTGCTGGACAAGCAGCTGGTGTGATTGTGAAGAAAATGCAGGTTTGATTGTGCCCACTGTGGCTTTTTCCAGAGCTGTGCATTGGGTTTGCTGTGCTTCCACCCAGCCTGTCTGCCAGAGTGTGTGAGAGAAGGAAATCTCTGTTTCCTGAGGCTGCTCATTTCCCTGGAACCCAGGAGATCTCTGCATGCTCAGTTCCTCTCTTTTTCCTCTCCTTTTCTCAGAGGGGAAAGGGAAGAAGGGGTTTTTGGAGGTTTGACTGAGGTGTTTGTGCTCTTCAGAGAATGCAGCCTGTTGCTCAGATGGCCCTTTGGGAAGGGGAGGGTTTTGTACCCCCTCACTGTATGATGTGTGTGATCTGACCTTAAACCCCACATATTTAAATATATGAAGCTGGAAGCAGTGGGAGTGATGAGGATTCAGTCACCAATTGCAAATGGATTGAGAATTTAGGAAAGGCAGTGGCAAGCAGAGGCTGCATCTGGTGAGGAACCAGACTTTGCTGACAGATTTATCCTGAGTATCTTCAGTCTGTAACGTGAGAGCTGTAAAACAGCACAGGTACCAGCAAGGAATGGGAAATGTAAACTGAAAACCAAATATTCCTAGAGTATTTCTATTTCTAGAACCTCACTATTTCAGAGACTCTCATGGCAGACCCTGAGCAGGTGCTCTGGATGTGAATCCTTGTGCAGGGCTGGAAACCCACAGGACAAACTGGGCAGGAAAATTTCTAGCAAGAGTTTCTGTCAAACTTCAGTGTAACCTCTTTGGATGAATTTCTCTCCTCACCTTGTAACTTTGCATGAACCCTGCAGTGCTCCAGCCCCTCTGCAGGCACACATCAAGCAGAGACCACAATTCCTGTTCTGCAGGTGGCAGAGCTGTGGGAGGGTGTGGGGCTTCCACAAGGGTACAGTTTCATAGATGCGCTCCTGCATTGGTGGCAGGTGGCATTAGAGATGGAAGGAATTGACTCCTACCTTGTTTTGCATTTCTTATCCTGGCTCTTTGTCTTTACAGACTTGGTTCTTGCAAGAAGGGTGACAGTGATAATTTCTGTAAGCCTCTTTCAAATAGGACTCAGGGTATGGAAACTTTCATATTAATGGCAAACATTGAGTTAAGTTTCACATCTCCTGGTCAATGACACATAATTGTGTAAGTTATTTATTCTGGTGTAGTACGAGTGCTTGCAAAGCAATTTTTATTGAAGAATTACTGTAATTTAATATATAATGTTCCTGTTCTAGAATGATCCAAACTTTGTGTTTTTCTCAAAAATAAAGCAACAAGAACAAGGAAAAATCCCACCAAAATTAAAACAAAACAGAAAACAACAACAACAAAAAAAAAAAAAAAACCCCAAAACCAAATAAATAAAAAAACCCACAAAACAAACACAAAACCAAACAAAAAAGCATTAAATGCTGCTAGTTCTGGAATGCCATGTTTCCTAATGTAAGTTTTGGGTGAAGAATCAGATATACCAATCTTTCCTGGTGTGTAGAGCCTGGAATATGGTGTCCAGCCCTGAGGTCCCAAACACAGGAATTGCTTGAGCAAGTCCAGAGGAGGCTCCAGGATGGGCAGAGGGATGGAGCAGCTCTGCTGGGAGGAAAGGCTGGCACAGCTGCCATTGCTCACCTGCACAGGAGAAGCTTTGGCTGAGCTCAGGGTGGCCTTGCAGGGCCTGAAGGAGCTGCAGGAAAGATGGAGAGAGACAATTGCCAAGGGCTGGAGGCACAGGAGCCAGGGAATGGCTGCCAGTGCCAGAGGGCAGGGCTGAGTGGGATACTGGGAATGAGGAATTGTTCCCTGGCAGGGTGGGCAGGCCCTGGCACAGGGTGCCCAGAGCAGCTGGGGCTGCCCCTGCATCCCTGGCAGTGCCCAAGGCCAGGCTGGACACTGGGGCTGGAGCAGCCTGGGACAGGGGAAGGTGCCCCTGCCATGGCAGGGGTGGAATGAAAACCATTCCAACCCAAACCATTCTGTGATTCCACATCAAAACAATTTCCAGTTTTCTTTGAAGAACAAGTAGGAATGTGGAGCAGTTCAAAGGAAAAGATCGGTGTGTTCCCTCAGCAGTGGCTGTGTGCTTGAGCAGGGAATGCAGTTTAGAGACCCTTATTTGTGACAGTAGCTGCAAGGACACTGAGCAGTTCCTTGTACCTTTGATTATTAAACCATTGCATTTTTATGCTGAGATGTGGATAGCTGTGAATGCAGAACTATTTTAACTGTGGGGGAGCCTTAATACAGCTCCTAAATGGGCACTGAAGATCTTCTCAAGGGTATGTGGAGTCTCCTCTGTACCACTTAATTGCTGCAAAGACTTGGGAGGGCCACAAAGCCAGCACACATTATAAAGTACAAGATTATTTTCCCTCCGAAGATCTTCACTTGTGGGATGATCCTGAAGGGAGCATGTGACTTGCACTAGTTTTTGCTAAAGAAACAGGGGCTGTAGATACAACACAAATGTAATACAAATTCTGACCTGCAAAGGCTAACAGTATGAAATTTGTGTTTTGTTTTATTTTATGTTGCTGATAGATTTTTTTTATTTTTTTATGAGTGTTCCAGATTGCTCCCAAGCAAAGATACATTGCAATAACACACAAGTACATTGCATTGTTAGGAAGTGGCTCATTATAACCTCATCTTATCATACAAACCACCAGCTCAGGGATGCATTAAAGCACTTAGAATGTGCCTTATGGGCCTGCACAAGAAACAGATTAATGCTTGTGAAATCATATTTTAATTTTTAAATATTCTTTCAAGATGAAAGGAATCCTCTTAGTGCCATGGGTAAGCAATATTTTAAATCTGTGTGATTGTAATGTGGTTATTAATTTAATGTATTATTCTCATACAAAAACACATATTACCCTGGGTCTGCTTTAAAGTGACAATATTGCAGGCACTGAGCATTCCTTTTCTGAGCAAATACAGCAACACAGTCAATCAAAGCAAGGCAATTAGTTTGGTTTACTTTTATGCAGCAATATGCATCCTGATGCACTGAAAAGCACTTAATTGTTCTTAATACAGTTGTATTTCATATGACATGGCCAAATGTAAAAAACTTTGTACACTGGGGGAAAAAAGCAAAGATAAGCATGAAACCTTTGAGATCATGTGATGTAACTACACAATATCCCTCTCCACTCTGTGAAAACAAAAGGAGGCTCCTGAAATACATTATCCTAGTTAGAAATGGAATTAAAAATCTAAATAAGCAGTAGGTGTTTTTAAATTCTTCTTTTTATCTCCAGAATTATCACTTCTGAATTAGAATAGAGAGCACCAGGCACTAAAGCCCAAAATTTGGTATTTCTTCTGAGCATTCTAGGCTGCTGCAGATAGACAATTAATGCCTCCACTTATTCCAAAACATAAAGGACAGAGAAAAAAATCAAAACAACAGCAACAACAAAAAGCAAATCAAAAAAATTTAAAAATCCAGGAAACCCAACCTCGCAGGAATTTGTAAATGGTTTGCAAATGGTTCAGAGGAAAAAACAGCTGAACTAGAATTTATAAGAGTTGCAGCTGTTGCCAAGTAAGCAGCCTTTTTCAAGTTATCCATGGAAGGATATGGCCTCAGTTGTCTAGAGTGTAGGAAAGAATGTAATTATAGAGAAGATAATATTAAATCCAGAATTAATCTTGCCAGTGAATCCCAAGAATGTAAAAATCTGAGTTCCTTGATTGCATGTTGTTGATCCTGATCAGGATCTTGTTGATTCTGGTTTGTCCTTCTGCTGAACATCAGGCAAGGAAGCGCAGCTGAAGTGAACAATCAATTTTTTAAAGGTGCTACTGAAATTGAAATAGATGTGAGTGATACTTAAACATAATAAAAATTCTCTGTTCCTTCTTCATATTGTCAGATGGCACTCATGAGGGAAATGTTTACTGTACAAACAGCAACTTGTTTACCAGTATTTTATATTTGAACCACTTCTGTTAGGAAAGAGCAAAAATAAATACTTCTGGTGTTCTGAGGAAGCTCTTTAGTCACAAATTTCTGCTGAATAAGAGAGAGTTTTTTTTTTTTTTTTTTTTTTTTCCTGAAAGACTCCAATAATCTAACTTTTGACTTAGACTTTAAATCTTCATCTTCAAAGAATGATTTAAATAGCATTACTATAAGAAAAGATAGTCAGGTTTTTGTGTGTGCCCTCCCTAAACCTCCCTTTCCATTGTCTCTGATGGACAATGGGAATTGTCCTGGAATAAGGGTGGGACTTGCAGGAGGAACTCTCTGGGTGCCTCATTGTTTTTAATTCTAATTCTCTTGCTAACAATTTTATGCAAGGTGCCAGATTTCTGTAAGAATCCAAGGAAAGAAATTATTGGCATCCCACATCTCTAAAAATTAAGGAAATATTAATGGATCAGTGTAAAGGGTGAGGAATTAAGATCATTAGAATAAGTAGAGCCTGAATTCCACATTTCCTCATTCACACAATTAAAGGATAGCACTGTAATACTCTTGAAAAAAAATTTCCTTTTCTTGTCCTTGCATATCTTTTTCAGACTTAATTTCATTATAGGAGGAGCTTTAGGTATGGGAGTATGATCTGAAAGGAAAGAGAGAATTGATTTCCTGTTCCTTTTGTTTTGAAAAAATTTAAGCTTGTTATTTAAGTGATCACTGAATTCCTTTAGAAGTATGACAAACTTCAGCAATTTACATCTATTTTACTAAATTACTGTGTCATTTAAAGCTCTTCACATTACTTGTTAAACACACAAAAAATCCCCTCCTCTTGTAGATTCAGTCTATCATGGGCTAAAGGCATAACCAGAGTAATTACACATTACAGGATTGTAAGAGTATTCACATACAGCACATAACTTACAACAGCATCACTTCTTAGTGCCTGTGGGTGTTCAAAACTGAGTAAAATTTCTGCTCTGAAATAGTTCAGGATTCAGATATTTGATCTACATTATAGTAGAAAAACATTAATTTTCAAGTCATATAAAGGAAACACAAATGATACATGAAAAGTTTTTAATACATTATTTTTAAAATTTCATTATTATCTTAGCATACTCTATTTTTATTCAGCTCAAAGTATTAGGAAAGTAAAATCTCTACCTCAAATCTGTTACTTGTGGTGATTTGAGCAATATTTTTCTTTTGCATAGACTAAAAGTAAATAAATAATGCCTGGTTATTGTATAGCAGATATTTCAGCTGTGCACAATGAGCAGAAGTTGATTGTCATTACCCCTTTTATAGATGAAAAATCTTAATCCAGGAATCTGTTTGAACATCAGAAGGCACATTTATCTTCACAGCCTGGTTCTCCAGGAGCTGAGCTTTGTTGCTGATTACTTTGAGCTTTCAGGGAAGCTCTCAGTACCTTCTTGATTAGGTTTCCCCTTTGGCGGAAAACAGAGTTTATTGTTAAGAAATTTTGACATCTTTTGTCACGAGCATGAGAATGGAATTCTAATAAATTCTAAATAAATTTTGGGGAAATAAATACAAATTGCTGGTATTATGCAAACACTTAATCACTTTTTTCAGTGTCATGAGACATGAGGAAATTGGATGTAAAATCCACTAAGTTTTGGTTTTGGTGGCAGTGCCCAAACCCTGTTAAGAGCTGTTCAGTGCACAACAGACTGACATGCCAAATCTGGGGACTCTCAGCATTCCTGGCCTCAGTTTGTCAGGCGGGGTGAGTCCTGAGGAATCATCTGAAGCTGGATATCCCCACAGCATTTCTGAGAGACAGAGTCAGCATTTCTAGTGCTGGATTGTCACAGGCAGTGAGATTGGGCTGAGGGGAAGAGCTGCCTGTGTCACTGTCACAGTTTCCAAAGGCTGAAGCCCTGCCTTCAAGCTGATGTGCAAAGTGAGGGCAGAGTTTTGATTTTACTGCATTTGTAATTTTTCTTGATTAAAAGCCTTTTTCTGCCAGTGCTTAATCAGTCACACCTTTTTAGCATTCTGTGACTATGCTTCTGGGAATTTTTAAATGTTCTGAAAGTCTTAATTTAGGCAGTGGATGTGCTCAGGTACATTGATCTGTGCTGAGGGTTGAGGGAAATCATTGTAGGAGTACCAGAAAGTGCAGGGAGATCACCAACAGTCTCCATTCATTTGCGTCACTCATCAAAAGACACCAGAGGACTGCGTAGGAATCTCCTTCAGCTCCAGTATCCATCCCTCAGGTGGAATTTTCAGAAATGCAGCTCCTCAGAAATCAGTTCAATAATTATTTCTGCACATTGATTTAATTTCTCTATCAGCACACCGTCATTCTTGCAGGGAGCCTAACTGGCTTCCATTGCAAAATAGAAGATGAATAGGAATAGGTCAATGCTTGTCCAATCCATGTGATGAATATTTTGTTGAAGTCAGTTTATAATAGGGCAGAACAGAATTTCTCTCCTTTAGTGTATGGATTATGGTAAATAATTCACTTATTTGCCACTAAGATGTCCAGAGTATAAACAAAATTAGAAGTAGAAAGAAAAAGCTTGGTAGTATGTCAGAGATCAGCTAAGCAACCATACTCTTGAATTATTGATATGGCTTATGTAAAGATGGAACCTGGAAAATGGAAAAGAAAAGGCCATTATTTATTTATTCTACTGAAGAGTAGCACATGTAAGTGGAAATACAGGTGGGGTCAGAACTGTAGTTCTATCATCTTTTGTTTTAAAATAATTAAAAATTAAACTGACAAATCAAATTCATTGAATGTACTTAAAATTTATAAGAATATTCTTATAAATAAGAATATTTATAAATTTACAGTTAAAAATAAGAATAATTAATAAGAAATTCTCAGTTAAAAATTCTGATGAAGTTTCTGTAAATATCTCAATTACACTGATGGGGTCTTGAGGCATTGTGTTGGTTTTCTTTGTATACTGCCATAAACCAGAAAATGCAACTGCCATGCTGTCTGAACACTTTCTAAACATTTTTATTTTCATATAATGTATTAGTGCTTACTGTATTTTTCTCTCTAAAATACTGACATTGTTGTGGAGAGTGGCTTTTTGTGGTTAAAGACTCTTGATGTGAATTTCTGCTGTGCTGAGGATCCAGAGCTGGACCCAGAGGTACCTCCAGGGTTGGGCACAGGGGCAGGATCCCCCTGACCTGCTGCCAGGGCTCTGCTGTCCCCAGGGCACTCTGCTGGCTCAGGGACAGCTCTGTGTCCCCAGCACCCCCAGCTCCTTCCCCCAGAGCTGCTCCAGCTGGTGCTGGGCTTGTTCCTGCCCAGGAGCAGGACCTGCATTTGCCTTGGTTGAACTCCAGATGTTTTTTCCCTGCCCATCTCCCAAAGCTGTTGAGGTCTCTGAAGGGCTTGGGGAGCCCTTGGGGATGAGCTACTCCTCCCACATTTGTGTCACCAGTGGATCTGCTGAGGAGATGTTGAGGTGTCAGTGGGTCTGGGGTCTGCAAAGAGACACGAGCAGTTGTGGGTTGCTACAAGGTTGTTTATACATGAATACATCCTGCAATGGTATGAAAGGCAAAGAGTTCAAGGTGTTAAAGTCCATGCAAAAGCTTGCTGGCATGGAGTCCCAGGTTCCATTTAGGAACAGCAGCAGCAACAGTTGTTCCTTGGCCTAGAGTCTCATGTCCCAAGCAGCAGGGATGAGCCTGATGTTCTGAAAAGCAGCAGGCACCACAACCTCCTTCCTCCTTCTTTTCTTCTTGTGGTTTCTTCTTCCTTTTCTTCTTGTGGTTGCTGATGTGTTGATGTGGTGGTCAATGATGATGATGATCCTTGCACCCACTATGGGGCTTTTTATTTATAAAACATCCAACCAGCTAAAAATACGATTCTAAAACATTCTTTTTAGACCAATCTGAAATTGATTCTAATGTGCAAAGGTAGTACAAAAGTAGTGCTGGTTCTTACATCAAAACAACCTATGTAATATTATCTATTTACACAAATGTACTCTGTTTTCTTACTTAAAATTTACATGAATGGTTTATCTGTCTATGAGAATAGTTCTATCTATTTCTGCATGTAGTTTTATCTGTTTTACTTGAATAATTCTATCTATTCTAGTGCCAAGGTTCTGCTGTTTTTATGTCTAGGTCCAAGTTACTGAACTTAAAGCTAGGCCTTAGGGCCTTTGCTAGCTAATAGAGTTTCTTAAGGCACTTAAAATGTATCTCTACTTACTTAAGACTTACTTAAACCTACACTTCTAATTCATATCTATGTGGCTTAATATATCTTAATTTCTCTAAAGGCTTAAATTCAACTTCTGTATTTCTTTCTCTCTCTGAAGGATTCAGAGAGGCTTCTGACTCACATACTCCAACAAGGAGGCACCAAGACCTTCATCCCACCATTGATGAATAAGTTAAACAATGCTGGGACCATTATTGAACCTTGGGGGACACTATTAGTGACTGGTCTCTGAGCAGACCCTCTGGGATCTGCTGTTCAATATTGTTGCTAAGGCTGCAGATGAAGTTTTTCTGTGTTTTTCCTCTGTGTGTGTATATATATATATTTTAATATATTTTTACCCTTAAATAATGAAGGTGGGAGAGGAAGAACTTCAGGAGACAGGTTATGCTGTACAGCAAGATTAAAGTTTCCAGTGTGATCATTCTTCTGAGTAAACATTTGATATATTCTGTGGTTCATTCACTTCTAGATGTGACTGGATTGTCTGTGTGTTTCTGAGCCTAATAAGAGGTTGATGAAAAGATATTTTCACCATCTTCCCCTCAGGATGGAGTACTTTATGCCTTTTAGTGCAGAGGTCCTGTGTTTGACCCTTATTTCTGCTGACCTGCTTGGGTCTCATTATCTTCAGGAGTTTGTAAAGATAGGTGTTTCACTTGCTGAGTGGTAGGAAGAAGTCAGGCATACAAATAATCTAAATCAGGAGAGCTGTGCCCAGTGAAAATGAGGATATTTGTGTCAGTGTGTGTGGATGTGACAGCCTGGTCAGAGAGCCAGAAGATGGGATTTGTTTGCTCACAGTAGACTTGTGAGACTTTTTAGGGAGTTGAGGAGAAACGATGATACCTTGTTAGTATAAACAACCTGCGGGTGGTGTTTTCCTGCTCTGTTTTTCTGTTCTTCTCAAGGACTGTTTGTGAGAAAGATGTTTTTTTAATTAGCCAATTAAGTAGAATGTTGCACCTATCTATAAAAGAAGAGAATTTTTGTATTAAAGCTGCTGTTGTGTAAACCAGCCTTCTGGTGAATCTGTGTCATTTCTTGCTCAATGGTGACAAGTATGTTACAGGTTTATACCATGTGGTTGAAAGAGAGTGTGTTTCTTACCCATATTTTAAAGAGAATTCTTCAGCTGCTGTTCTGTGAACAATAAAATCAGTAACACAATGGCTTATGACACAAAAAATACTGTGGTGTCAACTTCTCTTGTGCATCAGGGTTGGTTGTGTTTAAGAATTTTAGTTTCCTTACATATTTTCATCTTTTACTCCTTTTTTAATTAACAAAGCTAACTTTGTCCAAGTGCTTCATCAGAGATTTCTTTGGTATTTTCTTCTCCCTTCAACCTATTCCTCACATCAGCTTGTCCTGTGCAGAGACTATCAGCGATCATGATTTTTCTGTTCCCATTATTTATTTCAAAATGGTACATTAAATGTGCAATTCACATGTGTATACTTTGTATTTTCCTGTCCTTTTTGTCTTGTTGCTAAAGGGCTCTGCCAGCAGAAATATGACTGATAGATCCATGCACTGTTACTAATGGTGTGAATGTTACACTATTTTGTCAACAGAGCTCCATTGTTGAGAGCAATTTCTCTCACTGTGTCAATATAGATGCCGTGCTGTGTTGATATTAATGGATCTGCCAGGAAAGGCATTTAATTAATCAGTTCCCAGAGTAAACTCTGTCAACTTTAATTTCCTAGCTAACAGTAATGCTTGGACCAGCATGGTGGGTCAGTCAACAAATGCTGTAGTTAGTTAGATTCATGTTGGAAAAGCCTTGGTTCAGGACCTCAAAATGGTGCTGAGGTCAGCAATTTGTTTCTTTCTTTCTGTGACCGTGTTTCAGCAGTCTGACAGCTCTGACATTTGTACAAAGAAAGAAAAGAGTGATCTGCAGTGTTCCAGCAGGCCAGAGCAGCCTCTGCCACACTCTGGAGGAAAACTAGGAGTGCATTCAGCCACCTGTAGATCAGGGAGTTTTACTGTTCAGTGTAAAAGGACTGTTAATTGCAAATGAACTTTGTATATACCTAATCTGGGGGGTGTGTGTGTGGTAGCTACGTGCCTGTAAAGTATTTAAAATGCTTCTGCTTTCTTCTTGAAATTCTGAATTTACTAAATTTTGATCTCATCTATCAGGACAGCCAGGTTGGTGGAATGGCACAAAGATGATATTCATGTACACAGTCTTTATCATGCAAAGCATCTTATTTGTATTGTCAAATGAGGAAACTACCTCATTATTCAAGCATGCTTTATTTTGGCTGTCAAGTCTCCAGAAAATTAATATTTCTTGAGATAAAAATAGTATCTTAAATATTTGTCCTTCACATGTTTACCCTAACTCACAATGATATACATTTCAGTGTAATTTATACAAACACTAACTAGTCTTTTTAGACCCTTAGAATTTTAACATCCTGTCATTATCTGTTATATCTGGTTATTTACTCTTGGATACTGATGAATGGTTTTGCATTTTGTCTTTGTCATAGCTAACAGGACTTTTCTATTTGATTATCACTTGGTTTGGCATGGTAACATCTCAGCTCTGACCAAATTCCTGTGTGACTGGAAAGGGGAAAAAGGGGCTGGGACCTAATATGTTAATTTTATAATTTAAGATTTTTACTCTTTTTGAAGGCTATTTAATTCTATGGTAAAGAATACATCCTTTAGGCTTGCCTTTATGATTTCTTTTAGAAGTAAAAAAATCAGAATACCTGTCCTGTTAGAATTTAGTTGAAAACAAAACCCAAATTAACAAAAAATCTTCCCCTCCAAAAAACCAAATAATTTTTAAGTCTTATTTGGCTATTTGTAGTATCAAAAGCCTTTTCCAGACAGTGCAGAGGGCAAATTCTCTTACAAGTGCAGCAGTGGACATGCTCATGGAACCTGGGGTCATGACTGTTCTACTAAAATCTACTATAAGGTACATTTTGCCCACCAAATGAAGTAATAAATGAAATTCTCTGTCTCTTGGCTTCTATTCCCTCCAAGTACATTATTAATCGACAGGAAAACTTAGCTAAATGCATTTTATCTGAAGAATTACGGATGGGCATTGTTAAATTGCAGTGTTTTTTTAGCAAATTGAATTAAAGGGCTCACCATTGTTTGTATTGATGGAAAGTAATAAGAACTTTAATAAAACTGCTTTGTTACCAGAGGAAAGTAAGGTATTTCCTGAAAAATGTGTTTTATTGACAGAAGAGAAATACGATCTTGGAGGAGAGTGCAGGTCAACAGAGTATTGTGCAAACCTTGAAAGCACCTTCTGGTGAAAAATTGCGCCTCTAATTCTACTTCCACTTGTTAAAGGACTGTGCTGGATGTGATGATTTCACCCAACAAAAGGAGTGCCACGCTCAGGTGACACTAATAGGTGTCATTCCCTCGAAGCCAGTGGAGCCAGGCTGGCTTAGAGTGGATAAATATTTGTCAAGTTGAGCTTATGAAGATCGAAAGTTTTGTATTTCTACAAAGCATATTCTTTTTTTGGAAGGTGAAGGGCAATTTAGGAGACAAGGATGAAAATACTACACCGTGTCTGCCTCTGTGTGGTGTTAATATTTTGTTGTGTAGCTTAGTTTAATTCACCTCTAATTCTGAACTAGGATGGTCTAATTATAACAACTTAAAAGTTATTACACTAAAAATATATTGGATGACTATTTTCTCATATAATCCATTTTGAAGGTTTAAAATTGAATTCATATTTGCCCACTGTGTCTCAGCAAAGAGAGCACACTTTAGAATGGAATGAAAATCTCCAGCAGAAGTGCTGCACCACTATTACATTTTTCTTCAAATGCGTGTATCTAAGATATACATTCTCAGAACCATGAAAGGTGACTGTCCCAGTGTATTAGGTAGTGATCCAACTCATGTATTAAAATAACAGCACTGTTATAAAGTTGAACTAAGGTGGGTCATTTTGGTCTCCTAATCTTTTGATTGCAGTTCTTCTCATGCATCCTCGAAGTCCTTCAGGGACTTCATTGTTCTGCTTTCAGAAATGAGGACAAGTGTGTTATAAAAATCTTCAGCTGGAAATACTGCAAAGGAAACCCTGTTAATGTAATATGAAATGAAGATGAAGATAAGGTGATCGAGAGGAGTGTTGATGAATATACTATTGGGATTGAGTGCTTGTGAACTCAATATTTTTTGCATTCCTGTTTCTAATGTAGTTCAAATTTTCATTTTACAAGCGTCTGTGGAATTATAGAAGTTAAGCTTGAAGCATTAGAAGAATTGTTCTGGGGAACTGGTGGAAACACAGTTTTTCCAAGGAACATTGCAATCTAACCTCATCTCATCTGGGCAACCAAGTGGCTTGTTGAGTACAGTTTAGTAGCCCCTTCACCCTTTGCAGAACTGAGTAGACTTCATGTGCAATAGAATTCGTTGCAGATAAAGGTACTTAAGGGTGTGGACTGAATTACTGGATGTGAGAATTGAAAACAGTTAGTAGTCACTTCTGTGTTTAAAGTAACTTTAAATGTTTAAATTTTACAACCACCACTGGACAGTCTTCTCAGTTAGAAAGGAAGCTTTCCTTTGGAAGTAGCAAAAACATCTCCTTAATTTTCAGATATCCCAACAGATTAGATACTGCAGTATGTTCTGTTCTATTAATATATTTTATAATGCATTTAAGACTTGTTGTTAGGGCATGTGGGAAAAACCAATTGTAACAGGAAATGGGGATCAAAATGAAAATGCTACCAGGTACATCCAAAGTGTATTGCCTGTTGTGAGCCCGCCAGTACAACAGCAGTGCCTTTGGCATAAAGTGTTTAAGAATAAGGGGAAAAAACCTTGCAGAAGTGAAGCTGGGGAAAGGAGTGATAACATGCCAGGGGAGCAGCTCTGCAAAGCCCCAGGGCAGGGCAGGAGCTGCTCCAGGTGCTGGAGCTGAGATCCTCTGAGCCTGAGATGCAGGACCAGAGATCATCCCCTGCAGCCCTGGGGAACAGCATGGATCACAGATCCCCCTGCAGCCCCCACACAGGAGCAGGGGGTGCCTGAAGGAGGCTCTGACCCTGGGATAAGGGCTCAAGTTGGAGAAGTTCATGTAGGATCACCTCCCATGGGAATGGCCCCACTGTGGAGCAGAGGAAGAGTGTGAGGACTCCTCCCCGTGAGGAGGAAGGAGCAGCAGAGATAACATGGGCTGAGCTTGCCACAGTCCCCATTCTCCATCCCCCTGTGCCACTGGAGGGGAAGAGGAGGCAGAGATACAGTTTGGACCCCTTCATAATAGGAGAGCTCTGGAGGGGTTGAAGCATGTCCAGGGCTGGGGAAGGGGCTGGAGCCCCACCAGGAGCTGGTGAGGGGCTGAGCCTGGAGCAAAGGAGGCTCAGGGGGCCCTTGTGGCTCTGCACAACTCCCTGCCAGGAGGGGACAGCCGGGGGGTTGGGCTGTGCTCCCAGGGAACAAGGCAAAAGAGAAGCCTCAAGCTGTGCCAGGGAGGTTTAAAATTGGATGCTAGGAGATATTTCTCCATGGAAGGAGTGGTCAAGCATTGGAACAGGCTGCCCAGGGAGGTGATGGAGTCCACATCCCTGGAGGTGTTCAAAAAACTTGTGGATGTGGCACTTGAGGACGTGGTTTAGTGGTGAACATGGTGGTGCTGCTGGTTACCAGTTGGCTTTGACGATCTTGGAGGTCTTTTCCATCTCAATGTTTTTATGAATCTATAATTCTACTGTGATTTAATTAAATTACTTTCCACCTAGTTGAGTCTGTTTTCCTTGTGGCAGTAACTGGGGAGTGATCTCTCCCCATCATTATTTTGACTCATGAAGTTTTCGGTATATTTTCTCTCCCCATCCACCTGAGGAGGGCAGCAACACCTGGCTGGGCACTTAGCATTCAGCCAGAGTCAACCCACCATAAGGAAAGCTCCTAGAGAATTAAAATTTTGTTTTTATGTTTTCATAAAGTACTATGATACTGCAGAATGAGTCATATAATTTTGTTATACTGGTTTTGTGAAAAGTCTACAGAAAGAAGTCAGAGTTGCATTTGGATGGTTCATATTATGAACCAATTAAATTGGGTGATTAGAAAGTGAGAATAAATTGGTTTGTTAATGTGTGTCTGTGGAGGGAATACTTTGCCTGTTGCAGTGGACATCCAAACAGCTACCCAAAACCTACAAGCTTTAATACATAACAGCTTTCCAAATGACTTGCTCAGTGCTGTGTCAATGCCACAGTGGTAATGATGCCTCATGCTGCTCCTAAGCAGTGGTTAAAGCCAGTATTTAAATGACCATATTGAGTGCTACTGAAAATCAGCATCCTGTGGGTGGCAGTTCCAAAAGCTCTCAGTGCACCAAAGCCTTCAGCAGCGCTCACCCTCTGCAGGACCAGCTCTTACCTTCTGCTCAGAATGGGAAATTAGTGTGGCTATAAACCTTTAATCTCCTTTCATTCCTTAGAAATAAAAACACAAAGCCACAACAATTAAAAGTAGAAGTGGCTGAAAGCCATTATTATGCAAATCCCCTTAGGTGTCCTGTTAAAATTTACTTAAAGACTACCAGAAGTGGGGAGAGAGAGGATTCCAGGAAGAACCCAGAAAGGATTTCCTTGGCCAGTAGCCATGACTGAGTTGAGACAGGAACCAGCTGTGCTGCTGGGCTGCAGCTGGAATAGGAAAGAGAACAAGGAAGAGGGGACAGGTGGCAATGGAGGATGTTGGACAGAGCTTTTTCACAAGAAGGAATGAAGAGAGGGATACGTAGAAGTCTAGAGAAGGGCATGTAATGGCAGGAACAAATGGAAAACAAAAGGAAAAAAATCTGAATCATGCAGAATTTTTTTAAAAGGCAAAAAAGCAAAGGAACAAGAGAATTGTATAAGTACTATAGCTTCAAATATACCTCAATGTAAAGAGGAAAATGTAAAGATAATTTAATTGGAATTATTGGTGAATTGAGTTAAAAGTGATTAAAATTAGGCCTATAAATGACACTGAACTTGGGTATTGGGTTTTTGGGGGCTTTTTTTCCTCGTTATCTATCTAAAGCTATCCAAAACTCAGCTCCTGCTCCATGGAGTACCATGGATCAGGATTCCAGTCTATTGGTACACTCTCTGTATCCCTTTATATATACTTAGCCTCTACTCTCCAAATAATTTTTATCATTGAATTTTCCTTCTGCAAGACAGGTGCAGATCTATGTAAGATGTAAATTAAAAGTGCCATTCTCCTGCTTTTCGTGCTGTTTTGCAATTGTGTGAGTGGTGTGTATGAGCAGTGGGAGCAATAATTACATGGAAAGCTAAAATAATGAGGAACCTGAATTATGAAATTCATCCTTTGCAGAAGGCTCTTGGACCATTGTCCAGGCAAGGAGTCAAATGATTGGAAGGAAAGATCCTTGTATCACAGAACAAGTTGAGAAATGAGGTTTGTTTTGATAGAAGTGGAGTTGTTAAAGGCTGTATTTATCATGTTGTCATTGTCGTGTTTGTTGATATGATAGCATATGGGCCTGTCCTTTCATTTGTTATGGAAAATGATCCTGAGTTCATGATTCTGTATCTGCCTTGCTCCTAGTGTTGCTCTGATTTTTTAAGATTTTCTAAGCTTTCTGATGTTTACATTCTTGTAGTAAACATTCTCACACACTTTCTGTAAATAACTCATTGTTTTGCATTCTTTTATAGAAGAGGAGAAACTTGATGGACTGTTAGTTTGTCCAGTGTCATTGGAGAGGTGGCACTTTTACCTTCCAATCCACTGTCATTTTTAGAAAACGATAAATGTTTGCACTAGAAAATAAACTTCTCTTTTCTTCACCTTGAGAGCAGTGGTGTGTGTGTGCTTGTGTTCTTTCGTGTCCTGTAGTGACATTCCTAGGCCTGACATTTCCAGCAATGCTCTTGAGCATGTGTGGTAGATCCATCTGCCATGGAAATTCTTGCCAGTCTTTCCCTTGTTCAGGTCTAGGCATCATTTTGCCATGGTTTGAGATTCTGCACAAGAACAGCTTTCACAACTGTTCTCCAGATCCTGAGATACTGGTAGGACTCCTGGCCTATCACAGAGTACTTGAATATTCTCATATCGGAGTGTTCTGGTTTGAAAGCAAAACCAGAAAGTGAGAGACTCTAAGTCAGAAACACAATTTACTTGGAAAAGGGAAAAGAAAACCAAAATACATGCAATAATAAAAAAAGAAGAACCACTGACAGAGTCAGAATACAACCTGGCACCCTGTTGGTCAGGGTGTTGGTAGCAGTCCAGTTGGATTGGTGGCTGCTGTTCTCCTGGAGTGGCAGACGTGGTTCTGGTGGAGCAGTGATCCTGTAGAAAGAGTGTAGTCTTCCTCTGAAGATCCAGTGGAAAAGACAGCCATTCCTCTGGGAATCCAGTGGAAAGACTGTTCTGTCCCAAACCCCAGATTATATCCAGGTGGGGATGCTTAGCTCCTCCCCTCTGGGCAGAGCATTTCACAATGAGCTGGTATCATTCTGTGAGTCATGTGGTGGGTCCATTAAACAGAGATGGCTCCCAAAAGAGGTTATCTCTGAGCCATGCAGAAAGGCATTGATGGAGATAAGGAAAAAACAATGCCCCTCCTGGTTCCAACAGCTCTTGAGGATAGGAATAGAATACATCTTTATATTGTAACCTAGGACACAGAGCTAATAGATATTCCTGCATAAGTGTCTCCTTCATGGTGGTAAAATTAATGAAACATTTTTTGAAACATTAAATCTGAAAATTTGAGTGCTTTGCTAGTGTTCTTTTTATTGCAAGGTAGCCCATTTTCATCTTCATAAAATTAAATGCTTACATGTACCATATAATTAAATTTAGGTCTAGCAGAGGATTTGATCTGTGAGTTTATTAACTTTTGGCTGCATTACTATTTAATTGCTTTGGAAATTTTATCAGACTAAGATGTGTCTAGGACACATCTATCAATGAAAAAAATTGAAAATGTTGATATAAGAGGAATGGTAAAAATTAAACCCCAGATAAGCTCTATGCTTCACAGTAAATTACAGAGGGAGGGGGAACATGAGTCTGCCTCCATTTCTGCTATTAAATCCTAACCACTATTTCCAAAATGTCAGAAGTAGAAGAACCATAATTTTGTTTTGTTGCCCAAGATTTTTACAACATAATGCTGAGGGAAGTCCTATTCAATTTTTTTTTTTACATAAAACTAGAAACTTGATGGTTTTGACAGGAATAAATTTAATTAAATATAAATATTAAGAAACAAAAATCTAAAATTATGCAATATTACTAAATGTACTTTCTAAATTTATGTTCTGTGTATCACATGGTGCCCTGGGATTCTTTCATCTTCTTTTTCCTTTGGTGATGTTTTCTAAGCTGCTATGAATGAACTTGGTCTTTTTTTTTATTTTGAAGTTATTCTTTCACTGATCTATTTTGCTTCCACTAAAATTGTTGTACCCTGGCAAGCATTTTCCTACACAGATCTGGAATTGCTTTTGAAATGTCCAATCTGCATGAGTTTCCCCTTGGCAATAGTGGGGTTCTTGATCAAAATTTTGATCAAGCCTCACCACAATCTTGCATCATTCAGTCCTCGTAGTGGTGTCTTTAAGGTTGGAAACCTTAGCAAACTTTCCAGGTGTGCAGTAGAGCAAATAACAGCCATGATAATCACATGGAGCAAGTTTTCATAGACAAATAAATAGATATGTAACTTACCAATTCTCAAGCACATCT
The DNA here is from genome assembly GCF_027579445.1 of Ammospiza nelsoni. Classification (NCBI taxonomy): domain Eukaryota; kingdom Metazoa; phylum Chordata; class Aves; order Passeriformes; family Passerellidae; genus Ammospiza; species Ammospiza nelsoni. Next base: position 4,586,602 of record NC_080645.1, read on the forward strand.
CAGAGTGTGTGCACACTTCTGCATGTGCTCAGGAGACCTCACAAGGGAGCTGCTAGAAACCATTTGAGGCACCCCTGCACATGATAAAGTGTAATACAATGATTTCCACATAAAAATTATTTAGTTCTCATAGGAACACTGACATGAACTTCTTACTGTATTTACATCTTCGTTTCTTGATATTCTCTTTCAATTTTTTTTTTTTTAATCCTTCTAATGCTGTAAACCTTTTAGCTCTCAACCATCTTGAGGCTGATACCTGTGAGGTGCTCTGGGATGCCTTGGTAGATGATGAGTCTTTAGAAGAAGTGAAAGTTGTTATGATTGTTGTCCTGTTTCTGATGTAGAGCTTATCTGCCCCCATTATGAAGCCACATACAGAACTCTACTGTTAAGATTATGACAGACTTTCTATTGTAAACCTCATTTTTAGACTTATAGCATGAGTAAGAATATATTTTTGAGTGCTGATTCACTTTATGGGGATTTTTGGAGTTTTGAATGAGTTAGAGATGGGACACCTGAGGGTTGTTTTTGATGATGCAGTTTATTTTTCTTATCTTCTACGTAGGCAGGAGGGGTGAGTTAGGCTCACATTTCACCACATGGTTCAAAAGGTCACAAGACCTTTAGTTACAGGACCTTTTATTGACCAATAAAACACTGCCAACAAGGATAATTATGTTTTTGACCCCATCCTTAAATATTTCATTTTATGGCTTCGTGCTACAGTGTGAGCTTTCTTAGCCAATCATGTTATAACACACAAACCTACAGTGCTGCATTCTGAACTCCTTGTTCACCTTTGTAACTAGTTTAATTTTTTCCATATCTAAAACTCTAAAACTTTAAAGTTTCCTTAACTTAATGTGTCTCTGCTTTAAACTATAAATCCACATTCTTGCTTCTGTCACCTAAGTTTGGAAGCCATCTCCAAGGTCTCAGATCAAATCTTGTGTTTAATTCTAAGCTTTGCCATACAGGCCCAAAGTTCTGAGAGTTCCTTGCATTTCAGATTCCACCAGTACTCCCGTATTCTTCATATACTGCAAGCAAAACAGCAGAAAATAACAACTATTTATTTTCAAACTGGATTTTTTGCCTTACAGTAATTCATTATATTTAGTATGTTATAATTCAGTAGATGTATTTGCCTAAGTCTCAAGTAGTTATCTCTTGGGTTGCTGCCAAAGGTTTTTAAGGATAGGAAGGGGCTGTATTTCCAGAAACTGTTTGTTGGGATTTTTAAAATAAGAACATGAAAAGAAGATATTGGAATATAATTCAGCTGTAACCTAACTCAAAATAGTGACATTTTGGAATATGTCACTATTTTGGAATATAGAGAGAGTTACAACTCTCTCTCTATATACATACTAAAAAAACCTATAGAAATGTGTATATATATATATATACCACAGAACTATATAGATATATATGTATATAATTATATATATATAAACTATAGAACTATATATATAACTCTATTCCAAATTTCAAAATGTCACTATTTTGAATTAAGTTAGAGGTGAATTATATTCCACTATTTTCTTTTCACATTCTTATTTAAACAACTTAAAAAATTGTTATATATCAAACTTAAAAACTATATAAATATATAAATATATGTATATATGAAAATATGTACTTGCTGCTATTTCTACAGAGCTAATGTAGCTAACCTTGATATGGAGAAAAGTCATGTATGGTCTGGGAAAGCTGTCTTAAAAATATGTATGACTTAATTTCCATGATAATATTACTTTAATTAATAACTTAAAAGTGATGTGGTCAAGTGTGCAAATGTTTCAAAATTATAAGTATCATATAGTTCCCTACCATTTAGGTTCTTGAATTTGAAATTTAGGCAATGAAAATATTTGAACTTTGAGGTGAATCTGAGCTTGAAATTATTCAATGTATGTGGCATAATTTCTGAGTGACATAATCATAAAGCAATGTGGATCAGCTCAGTCAGGAAAAGGTCAGCTTAATCAGCATTTGTGGGTTTAAATCTCCTGAAGTATATTTTTTTCACATGTAGTCTGTCTTCAAAGTGCCAGTCAGCTCATACCTTGTGCCCAGGTGAGCTCAGGTTAGCTCCAAACCCTTTGCACATCACATCTGTTTGGAAGTCTGAGCCTGCAGACTTTGGAATTAAACGCAGTGCCATTACCTTACATATGATTTCAGATACTTTTTAAAAAAACTGTTAAATTTTAAATGCCTTGCATGATAAATATTAATCTTTTTATTAAATACATTTTACTTTATATTTGGCTACAAGCTGTACTTGTAAAAAGACTGTACTTCCAGCACTGTGAGAGAGACACACATTAGGATATTTCATTCCTTGGAGAAATAGATTTATATTCTATTATAATGTTAACTGATTTTGTCTGTATTATAGTTCTGTCTTTATAGCATTGCTTTTTAGCCAATACACTGTGAATTATCTCACACTCATTCTTCTCTCTTAACAGCCACACTGCTGATAAAAACCTTAAAAGTTACTTTGATATCTCTTTTGCCCAATGGCAAAGCTCAGCTGTACTCACTGTCCTTCCTGAACAGAAGTTTAAACGTTACTCCATTAAAAGATTTCTCTTTATAGGGACTAGGAAAACCTCCCAAGGAGTGCATATCATCAATTCCAATGTTTTTGATCTTATTGTTAAAAAAATATGAACATTTTTGGAAGCAAAATCCCCTATTTCACTTCCATGTGGCAAGAATCTTTTAACATGAGTAATACATTTTCTTGGAATAAGCCAAACTTCTTCAAACTCCAGCTCTGGGACCAGCCCAGGAGGGACCTGGAGCTGCCCAGAGAGCCCAGAGGAGGCTCCAGGATGGGCAGAGGGATGGAGCAGCTCTGCTGGGAGGAAAGGCTGGCACAGCTGCCATTGCTCACCTGCACAGGAGAAGCTTTGGCTGAGCTCAGGGTGGCCTTGCAGGGCCTGAAGGAGCTGCAGGAAAGATGGAGAGAGACAATTGCCAAGGGCTGGAGGGACAGGAGCCAGGGAATGGCTGCCAGTGCCAGAGGGCAGGGCTGGGTGGGATCTTGGTGTGAGAGATGAGTAATGTGATGATTGACTCTCACAATTAACAGGCAAATAGCATGTAAGGATTTTAGGAAATAAGTGCTGTTACTTAATCACTCTTTACAAGCTTCCTTAGTGATAATCTTCCTTAGGGTATATTATGGTTCCTTCAAACATGTAAAGTTCTCACCTCCTGATGAGCAGTTGAAATGGTGTAAAGTTGTGGTTTAGAGTACTGAAAAATAGAAGAACCTATTAATGATGGAGTTTTGTGGTCTGGAAAGGGAATGATCTAGGGTAGGCTGCATTGCAGGCTTTAGGTGATAATTTGTTTTGGTTGATTCCCACATGTCTCCAGTCAAACTCTCCAAAAGGCAGAGTTTTAAACAGGACAGGATGGAGAATCTTTCTGTTTCAATTCATTCAGTCATCTGTTACCATGATACATTTTTCTATGAATTGTAATTTTTGAATTATGTCTTTAATGTGGAATTTAAATTCTGTTTTAGCTTCAAAAATTAGGCCATTTTAAGGTGTCCAGATCTGAACAATCCCAACACTCTGCAAGTTGTGTAGTCTGAAAATTAATGTTTTAGCTGAATATATATTCAACTCTAGCTGTGTGATATCTCATTTAGAATTATTTGGTTTAGTACCATTAAAGTCTTCATGTTTTCCAAGCTAGTTATACAGCAACAGTGTATAAGCCATGCAATTTATCAATATTTATTCATTATCCAAATGGCAGACTACTTGTCATAATTAATTATTGAAGTAATAAATAGTCTTATTAATAAAAATGGATGACAAGAACAGAATGATTTCCTTGATAAAGACTGATGACAGATTCTAGTATCTGACACGACACCCAGAGCACTGTGCAGATTGAATCTAAAGCCTCCTGCATGGATAATAAATTGTTATTTCAGAGAATAAAATGATTGATACATTTGCTTTGTGTGGAAAAAGCACCTGGGAAAAGGTTCTACTCCCTAAGTTATTTAGGCAGACCATGGTGAAATTTTCTTTCCTTGTGACAAATTTAACTTTCCAAGGAAGTGACAGCTCTTTGGCAGGGAGAGAGAGGAATTGATGCCTGCTTGGGGTCCTTGACCTACAGATTCTCCTCGAAGTCACATTCATTTGGAAATCTCCTGGCACTGCTCCTTTGGCAGCACACAGAGGAGGGGCTGTGGCAGAGGCTGCTGGGACAAATGAAGCCTGGCACACATTTTGGGGACACTTTGCTGTTATTGCTGCATGGCTGAGGTGGCCTCTTGTGGGGGTCCCAGTTGTGGGTTTCTCTGGGTCTGGATTGAAGGCACTACAATTGAAGGTAGTTCATGTTCACGCTCAGATGTTCATTATTTATCAGTAAAACAGTCTCACTACTGTGAGTTCAGCAGCTTTTCATTAGAAGGCACAAAATGGCCAACAGTCTCTTGTTACAAGGTCTTTTAAGACCAAACTCTCCAACTAAGAACTGACACCTGGATTATTTTCCCTTTTAACCCAATAACTGATCCCATGGAGCCCCCAGTGGGGACTTTTCTGCCCAATTACAAAATGCCACCCAAACCCATGGAGAAGAAGGAAGAAGCAGCATGAAGAAACCCAGGATGACACCCTGTGCCCTCCATCTTGCTGCCATCCACAACACACTAAAAATCCCAAAACCTCAATTTCTCACCAAGTGACACACCTACACTGCTCTCTATAATCTATTCCACACTTTTGTGGATTCCAGTCTGTCTTGAAGTCTGGGAAACTTTCTCCAGAGTGAGGGTCAAAGTCAGTGCTGCCCTGGGGGTCAGGGCACCCCAGAGCAGACACAGAAATATTCCCTGTGTGCCCTGGGTTTGCACAGCCTCTGCTTCAAACTCGTTGTGGTTTTTCCCTTGGTTGGAGCTTACCTTGGTGCTTTGGTGACAAAGCAGCCCCAGAGGCTGAGCAGTGTTTGTTGGCTTGGAAATGGCTGGGCAGGGGAAAGGAAGGGCTTTCGCACAGAATAAGAGATTAATAAACAAAACCAAACCAACAAAAAAACCCCAAACCAAACAGAAACCAAAAAAACCCCACCCCAAACAAAAAAACAAGAAAACAAACCCCACCAAACAAGAAAACAAATTCCCAAAAAAACCCCCAAACCCAATGAAAGCGATAAAAAACCCACCCCAAAAAACCAAGCAAACCTGAAACAGACACAAAAAACCAACAAAACAATCTCAAACTAAACCATATCTCTGGAAATGTTTTATTCATAACCAGTATTTATTGAAGATTAAATCTAAACATTACATTTCAAAAACTTTCTGAAGGAAGATATATGCATACCATAAAATGCCTGGCATTTGGTTTGCTTAGCTTAGAGAAAATAGTATCTTTTGTTGTCTTTGGTGTACCTTTTCCCATTTTTCTGTATTTTACTTGAACTTAAGGGAATTTCATATATATAAAAATTCTGACATTTGCAATGGACTGTGACATGGAAGTCCTATATAATTTTCTCTTAATTACTTTTTTAATAGCCTATTTAATGTAGTCTATAAAATCAGTCTTACCATCAACAAAGTCATGATATGGAGATTTATAACCGTTCTTACTGAGTCTTGTTCAGTTGCTGAGCCTGAGATCAACAATATTATAAAGAAACAGTAGTAGAATGTGCTATCCTCCTGACTGTCCATCTAATTAATTTATGATTTTTATGCTGTAATCTGCACTTTGCACTAATTCTGACTCATGCTTCTATAATCATGCATAAAATGTAGTTGCACTTCTGCTGGAATTTTGGCTTTAGGCCAAACAGATGAGTAAAGCACCAAGAAATTACTCTGTGTAGTAAGACATGAAAAAGAAATCATTAATGTCAGGTTAGACACACTGCTCTCTGGAACTGACTTTGCATCTGACCCACTGATTTGCTGCCTAGTTGCATATAATTATTCTGAGAATGGCAATGTTTTTCTGGCTCATTGATGATGGATATGCCAAGCCAAATCCTATCACAGTCAGCTGCATCCAGTCTTTAAGTGACAAGTCATCCATCTGGAAGGACTCAGATGATGGTCAGAAGTGATACAAGAATAAACATGGCAGAACTTTACATCTGTTTAATGTCAATTACTTTTTCAACAACAAGTGGAAAGGAGTAGGGGAGAACTGACTACTTTTAAAACTGCTCCCTAATGTGGATGATGAATAACATAACCACACAATAAATTCTAATAGTGAATTGCAATTTTGGCAGTTACATGCTATATGCATCATGACAACAGTTCTGTAGGAATTTTATGCTTTTCAAAGTGATAAAAGTTCAAATTCAGGTGATCAGCTTCAAAGGAATTCTGTCAAAATTGTCTACCTCTGCAGAGCAATAGCTGTAACATAAAAGGCAGCTAAGGGCAATGAGGATTTTGTTAGGCATACACCTGGGAGTGGAAAGATGTGATATTGTTTTATCTTAACTCCACACCTGAAACCACAGAGTTCAGAGCGGGACATTGTTTGGTTTGACTGATACTAGAATGAAAGATCTTCAGGGTCCTAATGCAGTTATTCTTGTCTTCACACCCAAATAACTTTGGCAGCAGGGTGGGTGAACATTTATTTCCCCTGCAGAGAATTGCCCAGTTGAGCACATGGAGAGTTCAGTGTAGAATTTCTGTACCTTAGAGGGTTGGCTTTGTTTTATTACTTGGTTTGGTTTGTATACCAGCAATTCAAAGTGAAATCTAGATGTCTTTTCAGTCTTTGTGTTTCTAAAACCTTTTTCAGTAAGATATTGCTTGCATTTAATAATGAAAGCTATTTAGAATTCTGTTGGGTTTAGCTGCAGTAAATTGTATAGCATTCTTCCAAAAGAGACAATCAAATAGTTTTAACTTTTCAACAAAGAATCAAAGGAAAAGGAGCAGAATTACATGATGCTGAAGTGAAGCATGCTGCAGAAATCAAGCTGAAGAAGCTGATGAGAACTTATTAATATCTGCTCTAAAGTCTGAACATCTCAAAGAATTCCATTTAATATGAAACCATCCATCACCTGATTGTTGTTTAGCAGGTGAGAGGAAATCCAGGAAATTGCCAGAATTCATTTTTCTGTATAGGATTAAAACCAGCAGAAGTTTAAAAATGCCTTAGGAGCAATAAGAGACTGAGAATGAAGTGATGATCAGGCAGGTAACAGGTGGCCTCATGCAGGGCTGTCCAGATTGGTTTAAATGCTGTAAGAGAAGTTTGTTGTGAGTCAGCTCACAGCATCATGAATATAGAAGAGCTAAATACCCTCATTTGGAGCCCTTTTAGAAAGCTCTCCCTGTAAATTTTGTTTATACAGTTTCAACATGCACTCAGATGAAACACCCTATTTTCATGTTTTTAAAGTAAATTACCCTGAATAGAAGGAAGATGATTTGCAATGCAATTAGGCTAAAGTGAAATCCAAGTTTCATACAAAGGTCAAGTTATCCTCTAGTTCATAATTTACAAAGTTTTTACCTTTTCTATCAGTCTATAGCCTTTGAAGTGCTGTTTCATATTAAGACTGATGCAATTATGCAGAGCTTTACTTGTTAATAGCACCAGTGGGAATGAGGGATTCATTTTTCCTGGATTGTATGACACTGCTTTTGCAAACCACAGACACAGAATTTTTCAAATGGTACAGTTCTGTGTCTGTTGACAAATGTATCCATCTAACAGACAGACATGAATCACACAGTGGCATGCTTGGAAAAACTGGACAGAAGCTGCTTCTTAAATTTCTTCAGACAGTGCTTGAGAAGGTGGAGGCATCTCTTGTACTGATTAAAAGAGGGAGAGTTACACTATATGTAAATTAAAACATGCTCGTGCTCTTTTTCTTGTATATCCACAAAAGATTCCATTTTGCAATTACTCAGATTTTTGAATCTTGCTCTGTTATTATGCAGCTGCAGAGCAGCTGAATATGAACTAAATGAGCATAGTGGAGTCCTGCATCTTGCTTTAGCCTTGAATTTTCAACCTTTTCTCCCTTCCCACCATCATCTGTACTCCAAGATGCTTCTGTGGTGCTTCCTCTGCTTGCTACCTAAGAGCAGATGAAATGCTGTGTACATATTGAATGATCCACAAAGAAAACTACCTGCATTTTTAAAATCCTTTTTACAGAAGGATGAAATTTAGTATTTGTATAGTTAATCAGTTTGGGTTGTTAAAGAATTTAGAGGGCTAAATTATTGATTGGCTTGTGCTTTCTGGATAGCTACTGAGTGATTTGTCTTGGTAGATATCAGTCTGGCATAGTTCTTGTTCCACAAATTCAGGATCTAGGAGGACCAGACCTCCTCACATTATTTTGAGCATTAAAAAATCCTGTATTCATGGAGTTCAGCCTGAGTTTAGGAGCAGGGCTTAAGTGCATTTGACACATCCAACTAAATTTCCTGCTGGTTTTTATTTTTGAGGCTTTTTTGCTGTTGGTTTTTTGTTTGGGATTTTTGGGAGACAAATAAAAATTTAAGCCTGTGTTATATGACTGTATTAATATGACATGGGAACCTTCTTCCCCAATTCATAAATACACCTTATAGCTCTTGATCATGACAACTGATCCAAAGACATTTTCCACAGCTAATCATGAATTCATCCATGGTTGAAATCCTCCAAAGTAGAAATGTTATCATCACTTGCATACATCTTTCATACTTTAAAAATAATAATTAAATGAAATTAGTTGAACGCTCACTTTTTTCATTTTGAAGTGTGGCTGGGTAGGTACAATCTGATTTCCTTAATTATTCTACAAATTCAGAGTAATATAGGAAGACTGCTGTAATATTTTTTATCCTCAGGGATATTTAGTTCTTCTAAAGCAATTTAAGCAGGAGAGCGTTATTGCTCTGTCACAGTGTAGTTATGTCCAGAATTATGAGCACAAAGAATTACACTCTCACAAAAAAGTTCCTCTGCACAGCAGCCAACGCCAGTTTTTTCAAAAATATTGTGTCATAGTTTACAGCTGGAAAAAACTTTTTGGAATTACAGTAAATAGCATAAATCCAAAGTGAATTCAGATGATGGCTCTGGAATTAATCCTGAATTCTTGTAAAATCTTGCATTGGCTTGTGCTGAAAGGCCATGATGTTATCATTGCAGGTGGAGTTCTCACATGCAGCAGTCAATTATCCAGTCATTGGTTAATTAGTGACTAACAGGAACAATTAGCTAGTAAATGCTTGGCACTTTTGGAGAGAGTTTCTTAAAGGTACTCTGGCTTCAGCCAGCACATCAGATTAAACTCCGAAGTTCCATGGGTGATCTGTCTCTGCATTGCATAATTTAAAGAGAATAATTTTTATCCTCGTTCCTTAGTCCCTGGTGCATAATGGAATCAGACTTTTACCACCATTCAGTGTGGGTATTTGAATCTAGGCTTTTTCTTAGTGACCATTAAGAGAGATGATGCAGCTGGTTTAATGAGAAAATAGGATTTTATTCCACTTCATGCATCAACAACTCAATTGTTACCTAAATGCAATTACAAAGTAGTGTAGCCCAGTTTGGTTGGGTATGAAATACCCACAGCTTTTACTCACTGCCTGGAAAATTAAATAACTACTGCTGAAAACAAGGGCATTTGTTAATGTAGAGAGTGTTAATTAAAGCACTACAAAAAGCATTGCTTGACTTCTGTGAATGCATGGTCAAGTCTTCCACACTTCTTGTTATTCAGGTGTTATTGGTCATATTTGTAAGTGACAGTGGAGATAGGAGGTACTGATAAGTGATTTTTAGTGTCAGGTTTGTTTTTCTTTTTAAAGAAGGAGCAAACCAACATGGGGAATAAAAATGGGAATGCCTTTCAAATTTACTTCTGGATGCTTGTTAAGTACAGACACAAAAGGTAATAGTGGAGCACAGCAAGTTAAAACCACTTACAGAGAAACATAATGTCAAAGATTAATTTATGTAGTTTTGTGTATATTTATACATTAAAACCAGTAGGAAATGCTGAAATTGTGGGAGTGTGGATGATACTGTGTTTAAGAAATCTGAGCCTGAGTGTCAAATAACTGTATGTTATGACTATTCAAATTACATTTGTGCAATTATAACTGATATGTTTAAAATTATTATTTTGAGTACCTTATTTACCACTTATCAGCTGCCAGTTTAAAAACAGTGGGGACAAATTGATCAGCTGTTTAACCATGTGAACTCAAGTGTTTTCCACCAGCTCTGCTTTTGCTTTGGAGCTGAACTGGGTACAGAACAGAACAGTTTGTAGTAGATCTGATCAGATTTGCACAAGAACATACATTCCTGTAATCAATTACTTTATGGCCGATTGAATTATTTTCTAAATCACCCATTTATTTAAAGATTTTTATGAAATTAAATGCCAGTGATGTCCTTTTGTATGTGTACCATATCCAGGGCACCAAACCCTCTATAATCACTATTTATAAATGAAAGTGCAAGCTATATTATTAAATCTTAATCTCTTGCATCGATCAAATGTTCCCCAAATCCTGGCTTTGTGGTTTTCATTTTGTTTTAAATGCATTGTTGCTAATGTTTATATGATATTAATGCTTTGAAGGGACAGGGAAGCTGGGGAATTCTGCTTACTGCAAAAGGTTAAATGGTTTTTTGAAATAATTCATTAAAACTGAAAGAATACTTTAAAATTCTCAAATCTGAATGCATTTAATATTTTAAATTGCTTTTAACAAGAATGGTCTGCACATCTGTGTCAGCCACCACTCACCTAAATGCTGCGTTTGACTGAGGGTTATATTAGACTTTAGAGTTAACATGGATTTGCTTATCGCCATGGTCAGTGGGATTTGGAATGACAATTTATTATAGTGCATCATGCTTTATTTATAATTCACAAATGGCTTAGAGATTTAGACTTTTGTTATTTTGTTCCTAAATCCTCTCTTCATTGTCGGTGTCGGTATCCATTAGATTGGATTGCCAATAGAAGCTGGCAGGGACATAGAACCACCCTTGTCCAAAGGGAACCCTGGCAGAGCTGGGCGCTGAGCAGCTCTCTAGGAAACCATTCCATGCCTCACCATCCTAATATTCAGTGTAAATCTCCCTGTGCAGCTCTGAGCTGTTCCCTGTGTCCTGCCACCATGCACAGGCTGGGAGAGGCTGGAGGGGCTGCTCTGGTGGCACCTCCCTGCTCCAGCAGGGCCATCCCAGAGCCCAGGGCACAGCAGCGTGTCCAGAGGGTGTGCAGTCTTCATGTCTTTTTGCCAAAGTTAGGATTAAATAGTGAGATGGTATTTCTTGTTTGGACTCAGGTGTTTATTAGTTCTTGTCTATGTTGCAGTGTCACAGACCCTGACTTCTGCAGCACTTCACTCCAACAAACTAAAAATGGAGCCCCATCTCTCTCTACAAGGCCTTTTAAGGATAAAGGTAAGAAATGACACCTAAATAATTTTTACTTTTAACCCAATAACCAACCACCCATGGCCTGCGATGGGGACTTTTTCATCCAATTACACAAAACCACCCAAATTACACAAAACCATGGAGAAGAAGGACCAGCCTCTGCCCTAAAACCTCCATCTTGCTTTATATATATTGCTATATTCTAAAACCTTAAACTCTGAGTTTTCCACCATGTGATGTTACACACTTCTATTCAAACTCCACACCCACAATCCCAGTTCTATCACTCTATTTTGGAAGCTTCTCCACAGCCTCAGGTCAGCGCAGTGTTCTCTTGGAGGTCAGTGCCTGGCAGCAAAGAAAGTCTGAAATTCTCAGTAATCAGGGGTCCAACAAGAGGGCTCTGGAGTATCCCCAGGGAGGAGATTCCACAGCCTCTCTGCACCACCTGTTCAATGAAGGGAAAAGAACTCATTGTGCCCCTCTCTGTGTCCCCTCCCCAGGAAGGAGAAGAGGTCACCAGTTATTCTCAAAATGGCAGCAGATAAACAAAACAGTGACAAAACAATTCTTTTACACAAACGCTTCCAAGTGCTCCTCTCCCCCTCCAGTGGAACCCATCTTGCTGCCCTGAAGAGTTATTGTGAGGGTGAATTGTCCTTTTATTTCAAATAAGGTGAGAAAATACAATATTCTACAGCTCTGAGGTTAAAAAAGGGAAAGCTTGTTCATGCTGGCTGTACCTGAAGTGATACAAGCAGAGACTTTGAACAAAATAATCTGAATTAGCAAATGCAGTTTGAATTTTTAGCCCAGTTAAGATTTAATACCAGGTACAGCTTGCAGGGTTTTGCCTGAGGGATTTTTGCCATCACTTGTATTTGCACTCATACAATTCCTTATCTGGAGCAGTTCTACTATATCATGATCAATTGTGAAAATTTTGGACAGTGTAAGAGTTTTAAACATTTGAGTGCCAATTATTGCTGAATTTAAGGAGTTTTTACTGAGTATTTGCTATTTGCCATTGAACAGTTCTTATGTCACCAGTCAGAAAAACCTGCTGAGCAGCAAGTGATGCAACCCAACAGGACAAGAGTGTTTGCAATTGGAAGGTCACAAGGAAACCCATTCCTGTGTTTCTGCAGACACAGCTGGCTGTGCTCTGAGCAGCAGGTTCTCTTCAGATGCTCTAATGTATTTAATGTTGTATTTATCAACAGCCATGTGACCAGAAACAGGCAAAGTGTGAGGAAATTCCAGCTTTTTCTGTGTGTGGGTGAAGAATGAAGAAGTTATTTTAGGAGTCCTAATATTAGAAACACTTAAAATTTTTAATATTACCAACTTGCTATTATAGAGAACTGAGACTGCAACTGTATGAAGTGTTCCATGTAAACAATCCTCTCAAGAAGCAGAAATGTGGCTGTTAACAATAGAAACACCAATCTTTCTCAGCATGTTAAAATACAAGTATTATAACAAAACTTTAGAGTTCAGGCAAGTTAAGGATTTCAGACAACCAGCTCATTTTTCACTAGGTAATATAATAGAATATACAAGAAGCAAAACAAGGGAAAATACAATATAATGGGCCTTCTTTAAAAGAACCAATTAAATAACATTCCAAGATTAATGGATAAGATTCCCAGCTCAGCAGAAACTGTGGAGAAGATGTGAATTTTGGATTGTTGGCAGAGGTTTCCCTGGGTTATGGTCTCACAAGTTATTATTTCACTGGAAATTATGCCTCTCACCTGTGGTTAAACATGACAAATACTTTAACAGAACCACATGATACCAGGATAACATTCCCCTGTTCAGATTGTCCTAGTTTTACCTTGAGATATTACCCATTGGCAGCTCAGTAGAGTTCAGAAAATATCCTTGTTAAGGAGCCTACAATGTCATAGAAATTTAGCTCTAGTCCAGCTACATTATCCTTGAAAATTAGTTCTGTGAGGACAAAACTCACCAGCAGTGATGGGTCAGAACTGGGCACTCCCAAAGTTCTGAAGCCTTGCAGAAAGCAGCACAAGGCTCTTTCTAATCTGAAACCACAAAGGTGTTTTTTTATTTTTTTCCTATAAGAAATTTGGATTTAGCAAAGTCTGTGGCTAAAGGTGTGAGATTAGTTCTGCTGAGAAGAATCTCAGTGTTATAGTCTTGATAAATAAGAAGACTGTTGGGGTCATTCTCAGATCCCTGTGTGTTCTCCTTTCTCTCACCCCTGTATCCTTCTATTAGCTTCTTGTATTTGGCTGTAAGGGATAAGGTGCTTTGTGCGCCTCAGTTTCTAATTAAATCTGCTTCAGAGTAAGTCTTCTCGAGTGCTTCAGTACAGCTGGCTCCACTCAAAGTTATTGAAGTACTATTGTTTTCTGTTAGTGACACACAAGTTCTTGTGAGGGGAAAAAAAAAAGTTCTCGGTTCTTGTGAGAAAAGGATTAACTTTGTTATAGGCTGGTAGCAGAGTTACCTGGATTGCAGCCCCACAGGTCAGCAAGGCCAACTTGCTGTTTGAAGAAAAATTATTATGAGCCAACTGCTAGATGAGGTCAATAGTTCTGTCTGGCAGAGGTTTAGGACTGGTGATTTCACTACCTGAAAGGACAACCTCACCCAAGGCAGCACCATCCTCCCAGTGAATTAGTGCTGGAGTGGTTTTTGTTGTTTTGGGGTTTTTTGCTTATTTAACCTGACCCTTCTCAGCCTGAGTTTCTGCTTTTCTGAGTTTTCAGTGTGACCAAGAAGAGTTCAGGCCCACTGCAGTGTTCTATAACTAAAACTGTATTTACAGATTGTGGTTTTCTGGTAGCCCAATTTTCCGTCCTCAAACATTGATTTTATTGTCTGTAAACCTTTGATTGGGAGTGTCCTGGTTTCAGTCAGGTGCTCCAGCAGGGCCATCTCTGAGCACAGGGCACAGCAGAGTGTCCATGTGGCTCTGGAATATCCCCAGGGAGGAAACTGCACAGCCCCTCTGCACCATCTGAAATGCCAGCAGGTTCCCCTATTTCCTGCTGTTATTGACTGTGGGATGTTTGTACCATTTCACTGCAATGGAATTGTGGCTATATAGGGATGTGCTGGATAACTTGAAAATTAAAGTGGGAATGAAGAGCTGGTCTTATGCCAATTATTGCCACAGAACCTTTTCTCTTTGTCCAGGGTGACCACAGTGGCTGCTGCAGCCCAGTGGATGATTCTGTTTCAAACAATTTATTCCTTCATGGTTGCAGGACATTGATCTGTGCCTTCCTGCTCCTCCGATTTAGCTCCATATTCAGCTGCACAAAAAGTGTAAAAATGCTTGTTAATTTTCCAAACAATCTCCTCTCTGGTACTTCAGTCCCACCCAATTGCATTGCAATGAATTTTGACATCCAAGCTAGTGTATAAAAAATTTGCTTTAAATTGTGGGGCAAACCATTTTAATTTATGCTGATGTCAAAGGAACTTTTACCACTTTAACACTAAAGTGCTGCAGAATGGCATTTCACTGACATTGCAAAGCAAGGTTTTGGTATTTGAATCCCACACTGGGAAATGGAAACTATGGGTTTCATTTGAGAAACCTGGAAAGCTTCCAAATGTATGTAATTTTACTTAAATTTTATTTAATCGGTCCACACCCGAACCGGAAGCCAGTTATATTTTTTCTGTTTAGTTTAGTTTAGTTAGCAGGAGTTTGCTGAAGATTTCATTGTTTGATGCAACAAAACCAAGCAACATCTCCTGCCTTTCCCTGCTGTGTTTCTGATCTCTTTCCCTCAGTGGCATTGGCAGTGCGTGAGGATGGAGTGGTGATACCCATGCTGGTGCCAGCTGGTCATTTCCCTTTAATTCAGGTTCCAGGTACTGGAGCTGGTTGCTTTGCAGTAATTATTTGTTGCTCTTGCTGCTCAAGCTGAGGGCAATTTTAGTGCCCATTACTGGAAACATTTTTAAACAAGGTAATTAGCTATTTTCCAGTAATTCTTGAGTAGAATAAAAAAAAAATCCACTGTGTTACCTGATGTATTTTCCCCCTAATCTGATAGAGATTCTCCGCTGTGTTAATTGGCCTATCTTGGTGGAAGCCAAATTCAGTAGTACTTTATATACCTGAGGATCTGGCCTATCTTTTTTTTTCCCTTTTACAAATCTACATTGCTGCTCTGTTTCATTCTTTCTTTTGATCTCCACTTTTTTTCCTGCTGTCTACTTAGATCAACTTTAATCACAAAAAAATAAGTAAAAAAATAAACATTATTTTTAAAGATGTATATATGTGCACACATCTGAAAGTAACTTTGTTAGGGACTATCAGCTTTGAGAAAACAAGTCTGTAAAATTCAGAGATGTGGTAATTAAACTTCCATGCATAAATTCCTTATTTTGTCTCCTCACTTGAGATACCCAGAGCCTGTTGGCTTTCACAGCACTTGACATTTTGATAGCCTTTGCATTTTAAGCCAGTTTCATTTAATCTCATTCAACACCTAGTTCAAATTAATTTCATTTTTGGATTAGTAAAACAGGGACTGAATGCAGCTTGGAAAAGTTTGATTTCCCTCACTTGAAGAGCCTTAATTAGGAAATCTCTTTTAAAGGCAACAAGGCAATCTAATTCTTGGTGCAAAACTTAGAAGCTTTGCACATAACACAATGAAGATTTTTGTTACCTCTTTTGTTGTCTACCTTTCAGATACTGAGTAAAATTAGCACCCTCATTAACTTTGTAACTGCAATGCATTTGTGGAGAATCAGCTCTCAGAATCTGTAAAAGAGCCTCTCCTGCTTTCACACCTTCTGCAGATTTATTTGGTCTATTTGAGTTTTAACCATGCTTATGGTGAATCAACATCAGCGTTTCTGGTTCTTCTTTAAGAAGATTGGAATGTTGATAACAGCAGGTTTCTTTCTTTTTCTGAGAGGTAGCTGATTATTGATAGTGCAAAAATGATTGGTCTTATTCTCATACTGGTTTATTAGTTGTTTAGTACACTGTAGATACTTATCAGTGTGTTCTGAGAGAAGTAATTGCCCATCACTTGGGATGTAAATGTTGCTGTGTGAGTTCTTACTAATTATTGGCCTGACCAAAACTAAACATCCTAAAAAGAGGGGGAAAAAAGTCTAAAGCTACATAGGACAGGGAAAAAAAATAATTAGCTGATGTTATGAATACTGTATATATATGTATATATAAACATATATATTTCTCTCATATAAAATCCATGAGATTTTGTTTGAATCTGTATTTATTTCCACCGTTATTACCATATTCTTCATATAACAAAAAGATACAGTTCACACTCCTCCCTAATTTCTTCTCTGGAAAGAAATTCCACACTATGAACTCTATCAAAATGTAGAGTATTTCCTCATGATTGTCCCTTTGAGAGGGGCATGATAGGAAGAGAAATGAGATTATATTGGTGGTGTTACTAGTTGAGTTCTGATGTTGGAGTTCATTAACACAGAAGGAAACTACAGCCAAGACCTTCCTATGAAAATTGACAACATTTAGTGGCCTGCATAGTAACAAAATCACATTTCAATCAACAAGATCCTATATAGTCTTTGTTACATTTACATACTTGATTAAGAATATATTAGTTATGAGTTCTGTCAATTTACTAAAAAACAACCTAATTTCACAAAAAGATTAGTTAAGTTATTTTGGTAGCTTTTTACAGTGATGGTCTTCAATAGCCACTTACTGAAATCATAGACTGTAGCATCTGCAGATTTTGATTTGCATTTTGTCTGCCTGTTCTAGGTGGAAAATACTTATTTGATAGCATTCATGGTTTAAAATCAGTGGATTTAGTTGCTCTCTTTTTGTGCTGCTCCTGACTGAAGCAGCAATGTTGTGCTGTAACCAAACACAATGAGTCCCTATGGTTTACAAAATCTGATAGGATGAGCAAGAACAGCAAATATTCCATCCAGAATTTGTGGATTCTGTTGAGATGTGTGTCTCTCACTGTTACCAGTTTATGGGAGACTCTGTCCTTTGCAAGTCTTTCCATGAGAAGTATGAAACTGAGGCTTTTGATCTTGTTTTTCATCCCAGCCTCATCAATCTTCAAAACTTTTGCTTTTGGTTGTTTTCATGGATAGAGCCATTCACCATGGTAGTTCTTACACATGAGACACTGTGGGACTGTTCCTATTGATTAGACACATTACCCTGCTATGAGTGGCAAAAAACATCCTGCAAATTGTACAAAGATGTAAAATTCCCATAGAAGACAATCCCACAACATTCTGTGATGCAACATCTCTTGGGATTTTATTTAATGCCATGACTGACCATGTGATCAAAGGAATTTGTAGACTCCATGGAGTAGACCTGATTGAGAAGAAAGTTTTCTAATGGATGATTTTTTGAAAAGAGATAGAAAAAATAGTGAATAAATAAAGTAGAGCTGAAGCTTTAGTAAGCTCAGAAGATCACAAGGTAAAATCTGCTGTCTAAGGGGAAAAGGGATTCTGGAAGGGCTGACAGTTACTTAAGGAAGAAATATTAAGACTAGCAAAAAAAAAAAAAAAAGGAGCAAAAGCTCTCCTAAAAAACAAAGGTGCAGGAAGATTAGTGACACACCAAGCTGGCTAAATAATGAATTCTTCAATGACTTCATGATGAGAAAGAAGCCTACAGAAAATAGAAAAGAAGACAAAGTATTAAGAGTGTAAATATTAAAAAAATAGCACAGAAATATAAGCAAAACATCAAAAGACCTGGTAGAGCTCACAAGTCACAGAAAGAATAAAAGACAGGATTCTGTAAGTACATTAATAGTTAGAGAGAAATGAAGGGAAGAGCTGATCTGCTCCTCAGATGAGAAGGAAAAGAAGTGACAGTGGATGTTTTTAGAAGGTCAGAGTGTTAATATCTCTTCTGCATCAGTCTTAACTATAAAGCTGTGCTGTGATAATTTTAAAGGAACTAGCAATGTCAAAGGAAAAAGGACTTGTGGTAGAGGGAAAGATCAGAGCAGAGACTCTTTTGTAAGATTGGTGCTTACATATCAGCTGATCTGGGAGTCATTGAAACTGCTTGAGAGGATTGACTGAAGCTGTTGGAGGCATTGGGGCTGTCTTTGAAACAGGGGATGGCTAAAGGTCCAAAGAAGGGCAAAATGGGAAGGTATTTGGCTATTTTAAGAAAGAAAGTGAGAGGCTGTGCTTATGAATGGGATAGGAAAAAATAATGAAACTATCACTTTATAACACACACAATTAGTGAAAAAACTGATAGAACAGAATCATGAAAGAAATAATGCCAAAACAGCACCATTTCTTTTGTTATATCAGGTGTTTTATTGATATGTGTGAGGTATTAGATATTTTACAGATCTTCATTTATTTATAAAACATGTAACTCCATCTAATAGCAGGATATTCTCATTGGTAAGTTAAAAATGTACTCTAGAAGAGACTGTTATAAAGTACCCTAGAGAATCATGTCCAGAAAGTATTTTTAGTGGCTCTCTAACTAACTGTGAAGATTCACTGGGAGTGATGATGTAGAAAGTTAAGCAGGGTATTAGGGAAATAATTGTTCCAGGTACATTTTGCTGGAGAAATTATCTTGGACTGTTACAAAATGTCATCACTTCTAGCAAAAAATTACCCTACTTACCTCAGAGATAGATTCCATAAAGGTTTTTTTTTCCTCATGGGACAGACAATAGTCTAGATTTTCTCTTAGAACTTTTAAAAAAATATTTGTACTCTAAAAATATCATTCTCATTATTTTCAAGAAGAAAAAGAAACCACAGCATACATAGTTTTATTTTCTCCACATAAATTAATAAGATTGTTTAAATTCTTTATGGGTCAGTTATGGTCTGAACTTCCAGAAATTTTGTTGCTCAAACATACTTCTTAGCCCAAATTCAATTTGAAATTGAATTTCCTGTAATTGATTATTCAGAAGGTTTGAAAAACAAATGATGTCTGATTCATTCTCAGGCTTTCACAGCTTCGAGTCATTGCTTTGTCCTTGGAACCTATTGCTCTAAACCTACAGTAATAATTAAAGAACAGGATTTAAAAATGCATGACTTTATATGACACCTCCCTAACAGTATTATACTTAATATTCTGATATCCAGGGCACTGGTATTTCAGATCTCCTTGGGCTGCTCTTCCTGAAGCAGAGGGGAAGGCCACTGTCCTCTCTCCATCACCCTTCAAACACAGCCAGCCTGATGCTTATAAACACACAGGGCTGATCATGAGACTTCACATCTTAATGTGATTATCTCAGCTCCTTTGTGCTGAGTGTGTGTACAGAATTTAATGAGGAACAACTTCTGTGATCCTCACTAATAACAAAATGGTGCTGGGAAGTCCTGCCTCTCTCAGATGTGATTTGGTCC
This sequence comes from Ammospiza nelsoni, assembly GCF_027579445.1. Taxonomy (NCBI): domain Eukaryota; kingdom Metazoa; phylum Chordata; class Aves; order Passeriformes; family Passerellidae; genus Ammospiza; species Ammospiza nelsoni. The sequence goes on from NC_080645.1 coordinate 4,606,422, forward strand.
TGTCATAGATTTGTGCATCTGGAAGTATTGATCACTCATAAAATGGATGAGGAGCCTGACAAAAAGCAGGTGTGAGTTGTGTGTTTAATATCACCTTCCCTTGCCCTCAAGATAACAGACATGCTGGAGTGCACCAATGTGTGACAGCAGATCTCCAGATGAAGGTAAACACTGAAATAATTGATATTTACCTTCTTGGTGTATTTACAAAGTGACATGCTTTAACACGATAATCTCCATGTCCCTTCCAGCTGTGCAGTTTAGGCACAAACTCACACCTCAGTTTTAAAATAAGTCATAGAATGACTTGTGTTGAAAGGGACATTGAAGATCATCTTATCCCATCCCTGTCTACATTCCTCTATCCCAGGTTATTCCAAGCCCTGCCCAACCTGATCTTGGACACTTCCAGGGATCTAGGGGCAGCCACAACTTCTCTGGACAACTGTTTCACTCTGTTATTTATTTTTCTTAAAACATAGATTCACCAGATACAGATTCCATTTCCTTTCCACTGCTAACCTGTGTTGTTTCCTTCTCCACTCTGGCCTGCACTCACCAATTCAACAGGAGGAATGTTGGATTTTGTTCTTACCCAAATGGGGGAAACATACAGAATCTTCAGGAATCACACTGGCACATGGTGATTCCTGTATCTGAAAGTATATCTGAACATGATAATTATGAAAATCATGGCTGCATATTTCTCATATGTATTTATATGATGGTCACAGAACTACAGAATCCTTTCAGTTGGAAAACGCTTTCAAGATCATTGAGTCCAAACTTTGACCAATCCTCACTTTATCCCCCAGCCCAGAGCACTGAGTGCCATGTCCAGTCATGTTATGAGGGACAGAAATGTGCCACCCTGCCTTTCTCTAACAAAAATTGTGAGCTCTCTTCCCCACTGGAGATTCTATCCAGGCAGCCAAGAAAGTGCAAAGCCAGGTCTTTCATTCAAGAGTTAATTTGCATTTCCATGAAATGCATTCCCAGTTGTCCCATCAGAAGTGCTCTGGTGAGGCTTTCTTGTGTCACTGCTGTGACAGAACAGGAGAAGGGCAGTGTGGCCACTGTCACCTGTTCCCTGCAGCCCCAAAGAATAATCTTTACAGATCTATGAAAAACCTGGGGCTATTTCTGTTCCCCTGAGCTAGAGAGCCCACCCTGAGCCCCTTCAGTGTCAGTGTGTGTGGTATGGATTTGTGGGGGAGTCTGGTACCTCTTATTGCAGGAAATCCAGGACTCCTGTACAACTGACCCATTGGATCAGGCAGAAAATCTTTATTGTTTATATTACATGCATTTATCGTTTCTACAAACTACCAAGTACACACTTCTTGATTGGTGCCTTTGTCTTGTTCACTCATTTTTCTGCCTGCATTTCTTGGAGTATGTGATTGGTTACAGTCCAGATGTTCCACAGTCCTCTGTTATCTAGTTCTTGCAGTCTTGGTATTTGGTTTTTCAGCCTCTTCTTTCTTAATTTAGAGCAATTTATGTTCCAACAGCCTTGACAGATTGCTGAGGCTTTGATAACAAACTTAGAAGCAGGCTGGCTGGTGCACACTATGGCCTAACAAATGCACTGCGACACAGCTGCAGTGAAATATGTCTCCAGGAGGACAGGGAGAACATTTTGGAAGGGTTATTCCTCAGAGGTCAGGGAGCTGGAAACATGGGTCAGAGGCATTCCAGTGAGCCTGCTCTGACAGTACACACTCCTCTGGTAAGCAGGGTTAGGAAGGCAACAAATAAAAGTGACAGAAATGCAAAATTAAAGATCTATCATGAAAGGAGGAGGCAAGGGAAGGTTTTTAATAAGTGGAGGAGTTAGTTTTCTCCTAATTAATGACATTAATTTGGCTGACTGAACTGTGATCAGGGACTCTGATTCATCATCTGGTCATCAAAAGGTTTTACAAGCTGACACCTCCTCATTTCTGCTGCCAATTCGCAGAGGTGCAACTCTGCAATCTTGTGCTGCTGATTCCAGTTCCCTCCATGCACAACCAAATTAGGAGGAGCTTAAAGTAAATCACTTGATCCATAGCAATGTGAGAATGATGACAAATAAGATTAGGGCTGCAGGATTGGAGAATGGAGTTAACTTCAAATTTGGAGAGATCAGAGAGGTGAAAACAAACAAGGATGCTGGTCAAGAACTTCCAAACTCTCTGAGCCTCTGACATTAAGGCAGTTTTTAATTTTAAATATCCCTTTTTTTGCAAGTGCATTTTTTATAGGAAAAGACACCAAAGTTTTCTGTAGGACACGTGTGAAATAGTGTAAGTAGATTAAGGAAAACAGTACTATGAAACTGCTTTTCTCAGGAAGGAGATATATTTCCTTCCAGAGGATACTTTATGATGCAATAATGTAATAGATACAAAATGAAAAATCACTTGTCTGTAGGTTTTGGGTGTGGGAGCTTGTGCTGTTGGCCCAGAAGAAGAATATATGTTCCTTAAATGCTGGTGTAGAATGATTTTTAAAAGCCAGGCTTGTTAACGAGTATCAAACCACCTTTGCTAAAGCTGTCAGTTCTCTTCCCTCTATATTTAGAGGAGATAATAGGTGTGATACATGATTCATCATGCACAGCCTCCTTCCTTATGCAAACTCAGATATGAGAAAAACTGAGATGAGGCTTTCTGCCCTTTCTTCTGAACACAAATCTCTTTGCATCGCTGACATTGAGGAATCCCAAAGACGTAACACAAATAAAGAAAAGCAGATATCAGTAGCACATTGTGAATTATGCATAATTAAAAAATTTCTTTCAAGAACAGTGTGACAGGAATGACCTCTCACAAACAGTATAAAAAGCTGGGGAAAAAAAAGTGCCTGTTAATTACTACGCATTATTTAAATTGACATAATCCTTAGAGATGAAGCTGGTATTGTTGCTTGTTAGAGTCACCGGTTTTTGCATGAAGAATTCTGTTTTCAGTTGCTTTAACTTCAAATCTGCAAAGGAGCAGCCCATATTTTTTGCATGAAAATTGTGCTACAGTACAATTCACCAGACTCCCAAATTCCCTTCATAGTAGACAACTGATAAGTGGATAAAATAATTTCCAAAGGAAAATGGTTATGGAAAGTTTTGTTTTATTGTACCAAAGAAAACGGCAATTTTGTTTCTATAAAAAGTGCCAGTAGTTGATGTTTTAAAACTGGAACATGATCTCTGGCAGATGAAAGTGCTCCTTGTTAGCAAAGCTGCCTGGCTTTGAAAAATACCATATTATTCAAGTTACAGCTGGGTCAAGTTGGACCATTTCTAGGATCCAGCTATATCAACACAAAAATTCCTGTTCTCACTCTAATCCTATTTAGAAACTGAAATAAAACCTAAGACTTTGGTGTCTATATATTCCCATCTCTGAAACATCCTGGCTGGCCATGACAGACCATGATAGTCCCCTGTTGCTATCAGTTAATTGCAGTTGCATGCAGGAGAGTGGTGAATATTGTATTTGCAGGGTGCCCTGTGGCAGGAAGGAATGATGAATCTGACTTCATGTTCTTAGAAGCCTAATTTATTATTTTATGATACTATATTATATTTAAGAATACTATACTAAACTATATTAAAGAATACAGAAAGGATACTTACAGAATGCTAAAAAGATAATAATGAACACTTGTGACTCTTTCCAGAGTCCTGACACTCCTGATTGGCCAAAGAGTGAAAACAACTCCCAGCAGAATGCAATGGAACAATCACCTGTGGGTAAACAATCTCCAAACACATTCCACATGAGCACAACACAGGAGAAGCAAATGAGATAAGAACTGGTTTCCTTTTCTCTGATGCCTTTCAGCTTCCCAGGAGAAGAATCCAAGGCAAAGGGATTTTTCCAGAAAATATGAATGTGACATGGTGAAGGCCTGGTTTTTAGCAAAATCATTGCTAAATTGCTAAAGCCATGGGTGAAACCTCCACTAGACCATTACATGTTATCATGAACATGTTCTCAGTCCTCCTCTGGGCTCTCTGAGCAGCTCCAGGTCCCTCCGGTGCTGGCCCAGGCTGGGGCAGCTCAGCAGGTGGGAAATCACTGAGGGGCAGAGGGGAAGAATTACCCCTGGACTGATGTAAATCTCAGTGCCCATGCAGAAACCATCAGCTGTATTTTGTAGATTTGACTCTAAGGTGATCTTACAATGCTTTTCAACACATATGACACGTAATTCCTTGCAGTTTCAGTTGAAAATTTTGGTGACACTCTCCATTTTCAGTATGAATTTTGCCTGCTCAGAGCTGAACCTTGTGTGCTTTGTGAACTTTGGAAATTGCAAATTGGCATTCCCTGCCTTCTGCATTCTCCTGGAATGTGCACTGCCTGCACCTGGATTTGTAAGGTGTTTTCAAAAGCTTCTGCTTTAAAGGTTAAGATAAATATCATAACCTGTAGTTTCTGATAAACATGCACTATATTAATCTTTCACCATACTGAGGAACATTTATTTTTCAGTTCTTTAGCAGGGAGCTCCATCCACACCACAGGAATGACAGCTCAGGATTTTTGGCCTGTCAGCTGCACATGCTTGTCTGGTTCAGAGTATGGCAAATTACTCTACTCAGGACAGAAGGCACAGAAAGTGTCAAACAGTCAATTAGAAGTATGACTAAAAATACTCATAAGCCTAGTTCTTGTAAGCTCAAATTCTGTGCCTATAAGGATAAGACAATAAGATAACTAACATTGACAGCTTCAAATAAGTTACCCTAAATGTAGCTAAGTAGACATTAATGTACAAATTGAAAGCTTTTCTGCGTGTCTGTGTGTGTGTCTGTGTAAGTTGCTTAAGTTTATTCAGAAACCACACTGGTACTTTTGAGAGAAACTCGGAACATTGGCATGAGAATGATAAAAATTGAATTATTGGAGTGAGTCCAGAGGAGGCTCCAGGATGGGCAGAGGGATGGAGCAGCTCTGCTGGCAGGAAAGGCTGGCACAGCTGCCATTGCTCACCTGCACAGGAGAAGCTTTGACTGAGCTCAGGGTGGCCTTGCAGGGCCTGAAGGAGCTGCAGGAAAGATGGAGAGAGACAATTGCCAAGGGCTGGAGGGACAGGAGCCAGGGAATGGCTGCCAGTGCCAGAGGGCAGGGCTGGCTGGGATCTTGGCAATGAGGAATTGTTCCCTGGCAGGGTGGGCAGGCCCTGGCACAGGGTGCCCAGAGCAGCTGGGGCTGCCCCTGGATCCCTGGCAGTGCCCAAGGCCAGGCTGGACACTGGGGCTGGAGCAGCCTGGGACAGTGGGAGGTGTCCCTGTGATGCCTTGAGAAGCTGAACCTGGAACAGAGGCTGGACAGAGCTAAGAGAATAAAATAGGTATTTTCTAAAAGGACTCAATGGATTCACCTTGGGCAGCACAAGAGCCCAGCCAAGGGTACAACCAAGATGGACCCAAAATGGTCACAAAATGGATGACTGGTCAGAAGGTCTCACACTTTTTTAAGTTTTGGCCTTTTTGCATATTGGAGTTAATTCTCCAGTTATTTACCTCCTTGTTTGCCTCTTTTTCAATTCCCCATTGTTCATACCTTTTGGCCTGAGGCTTGTATTGGCTGTCCTTGGTCTCAAGCTGGAAAAGGATTTGTTTTTCTACCTACCCTGTGAAGAGAACCTACCAACACTTAATATGAAGCTCAGAGCTACACCCCTAGGCAGAGCAGAATCTAAAAAATAAGAAAGCTATAACTGAAGGCATCACCTGCCCATGGCAGGGGGTGGCACTGGGTGAGGTTTAAACCAACCCAACCCAAGCCAATCCATTCTCTGAGTCTGTGTTTGCTGCAGTACTCCAGGCCAGGTGAATTTCTGTGTATTTTTAATCAATGCTTCCTTGACCTGTAACTGTTGGTTACACAGTGTTTTTCTTTTCCCTATTAAAATTGCTGAAGTTGACTGCAACCCATTTTCTTCTGAAATACTGGAATTGAACTGTTTCCATTGAGATTTCTCAGATATTTGTGAAAAGTGTAAGTTAAAAACACGGAACAAATAATAGTGAGGATTGCTTTCCTCAGAAAAATTAATTAAAAGGCTGTGTTGATATGCTGCCTTCATATGGTAATAGTTGGAGATTCAGTTGTGAATTTAATGTGTCCTCAATTTAAACCCGTGCTCACATTCACTGCATAACAGAATTTGGTCAAAAAATTTTAAACAAAACAGACTTCCTTTCTTTTTTTAAAATGTTCCTAAATTTGGGTAGATACTGCTTTTTCTTCTATCTGATCTTCCTCTTTGCCTTTTTAGTACCAATTCCTAAGATGCTTGTACACTCTTAATTTTATGCACTGGCACTGTTCTGAGGATGGATAAGTGCATGCAAAAAATTTTCAAGTGGGGACAAAAAGAATCAAGTTGTTGGTGAAGCAGGAGAATTTTATCTTGGCTATTAAGATGGGGCAGACACATAAAAATGTCTGAACTTCTCTATTTATCAGCACTTTTCAAAGCATTCAAGCGTTGCAGTCAGAGACAGTTACAGCAACTGGTTGCTGGGTCTACACAGGTATCATATTTGTAACCATTAGTATGCAGACAGCAGATGATTAAATGCACTTGTGATAAAATGTGACACCATATTATAAATGAGAATGGAAAATGAATTTATAACCATAAATCATGTATTAAAATATATGTGACAAGCTCAGGCTGATGAAGACAATGCCAAAATAACAAATACTGGATATGTCAGTTTTATCATAAAAAGAAAAGATGTTTTCTTTGTGTTCTGTTTTATGTCTCTTTTGTTGTTGTTGCTTAAATTCATGTGTCTCAGCAAAGAATAACAACAGAGGTGTGGCTTTGGCACATCTGTTAGCTTTTGGTGGATGTCAGTCAGCAATCCTTTCTAACATTGAATAAGACCATTAAATTCTCAAGAAAATTCAGTACAAATTGAACTGAAATAATCTCTTTAATCATAATAAGCATTTTCCCCAAAGTTTTTCTATAGAAATGTGAAGATTCCATCCAATTAATATAAAATAATTCATCTGAGAAGCTGCAAGAGGTTTCACTGTCCATGTAGCTTTATTAAAGATTCATTGTCAAGGAGATTGAGGGAATTTTTGAGATTATCTGGGCACACAGACCATGCTGTCAGTCTTGGGCAGAAGAGATGTCCCAAACCTGGTGAATTGTCCTATAATGCATATTTCTGACAAGATTTATAAACATTCTCACTGAACTTGGATGTTCAGATCTCAGGTTAGGGAGACCCACAACTTACTTCAGTGGATGAATTATTTTGTAAACTCAAGTAGGGACTTCTGTTTTTGCTGGATCAGAGATTTTACCATTCCAAGCTTTAAATCCTGAAGTATTTCTCTCATTTCTTGCTTTAAGCACTCAGTTTCATTTGATTATTAACCCTGCACAAGCATAATTAGTCCAGAGGGCTTTAAGGCAGTGTAAGATTGATAAGAGAAAAGTCATTGAGATGGAAATTCTCAACTCAGGTTTCATGGACAGAAGACTTTTTGGAGACTCCAAAATCAAAAAAGCTGTTGTTGAAATCTCAGGCGAAAATATGTTTTCCTTAAATGTTGTGTAGAAAGAGGAAATACTTAAAAAAACCAAAACCACCCAAACCCACATCAGTTTTATGTGAATTTAGCCTTTAAATAACTTACAACTGTTCTTCAGAAAAATATTTATAAATTATATTTAAACCCACAGCATGCAAAGTTTGATTAGATAATTATATGTACTGTGTATAATACAGTTAACTACTGTAAAGAATAATTCTCTACACAACATGAAAGTGAATTTTGTTCATGTTTTTGATCTTAATTATGTTTTTTGCAATTTACTTTTATTTCCTTTCTATTTAAAGGCACTAATCAAGGTTGGCAGGAATGTATTAGGTACTTTTACAAACATGCAGGAAAAGACAAAGTTTTAGCTGATTTATTTTAAATCAGGACACAAAAAACCCCCATGGAATAGGCATGAGCAGATAAATCTATTTGTCTAAGGTCACACAGAAGGTTGGTGGCAGAGCTTGGAGTGGAACTCCTGATATCTGACTTCCAATATGAGAGTCCTAATAAATAATTCATGTAATTTCTCTGTTTTTATCTCCTCAGAATTGTCATGAGTGTGCTCTGAGACATTCTGTATTCATTCCAGAACCATTTTTTGTAAAAAGCTCAAATATTGTTTGATTATGGCTGTCTGATGTTCTCAATCCTAATTCCTGTTTCATGGACGGTTACATGGGAATACAAGGCCTTTTTCCCCCAAAATACAAACCTCAGCCACAGTGTTAGACAATCCCAAATCCAGTGGGGCTGAGGTGGGGTTGTGCAGAGGAGGAAATGCTTAGGGTTACTCACCAAAAAATAAAAGGTTTTTAGCACTGGCAAATGAAAGACATCTTATTGTTCCTCTCTTCTGGATAGGCAGCACAGTGCTGGTTTTAAACAAATTTATCAGAATTTAGGTAACAGTAATTTTAAGTATCTAAACTTATGAAATTTAGTTGAATAGAAGGTTTAGAGTATCACTTTTGGAAACTATTTTTCCTAGAAATGTTCAGCCACTCAGTAATGAAAAAATTGAGATTGAAGTAAAATTTCTATTAAAATTCAAATTACTATTCATGGAAAATACTTTATTCATTCTGCTCTGATATTTATATATTATACAGAAATATATATGTGCCCAGACAGTCTGGACTACATTTCCTAAGTGCCTGACTGTAAATCTAGGGGAAAAATGTAGTAAAATTTGGAAATTACTTTCTCAATCTACAGCTTGGATCTCGTTTACATTATGTCCTCCACCATTCTTACTTTTATTTTAGGAGAGAAAATATTCTGGTGATTGCACAATTAAGCTTAGGGAAAGACCTCTGATTGTTTTAGAAAATGTAAAAAAAACCCCTAATTAACTGGATAATGTTTAATGTAATTTCTGCAAGAAGAATGAAAAGCAGGTACTCAGGAATGAATATTTTATTTTCTGCTTTAAGTTCATTTGCACAACATAAGGGTCTGGCTTTGGAAGTCCTTTCTTAGCCAAGAGGTAGCTGTAGGGGGACACAGTATAGGTAAATGAAGGTAATGTAGAATGTAATCTTATCCCTCAAGGAGATGCAGCTGGCCCCTATTACTAAAGATTAGGAGCAGGCTGGATGATAACAGGCAACATCTGTAACCAATAAGAACTAGTAGTATAAAAGAGTGGATTAATGGGAACTGGACAGAGAAGTCAGATAGCTGCTGCAAGGACCAGGAAGTGCTTAGAGGGTCTGCCTACGAGAAACATTGAGGAGGTATGAAACTCTGGTGCCATGGAACTCTTGTGCCAAAATGATAAAAGGACTCTTGATATGTATAAGATAACAAACATAATGATAATAGAACTCTTATAATATATGAGACAACAGGTGGCCACTACTTTCTGCACTTGGCATCTTTCACTCAGTTAGGAAAAGATTTTTCCTTCAGAGAAAGAAAGCCCAAAGTACCTGAGCAAGGTCTAGCCAAGGGGTTGGGCTGTGCTCCCATGGACAGGAGGAGAGGGAACGGCCTCAGCCCTGTGAGGAACCCCTGAGGGAGCTGGGAGTGCTCAACCTGGAGAAAAGGAGACTCAGGGGTGCCCTTATCACTTTCTGCCACTCCTGAAAGGTGCCTGTGCTCACCTGGGGCTGGGCTCTTTCTCCAGCAGCACTGACACAACCAGAGCACACAGCCTCAAGCTGTGCCAAGGGAAATACAGGCTGGATATTGGGAAAAAGATTTTCATGGAAAGAGTGATAAAGTTCTGGAATGGCTGCCTGGGGAGGTGGTGGAGTCACCATCCCTGGATGTGTTTAACAAAGCCTGGATGTGGCACTGGGTGCCAGGCTTTGGTTGAGGTGTTGGGGCTGGGCTGGACTCGTTGACCTTGAAGGTCTCTTCCAACCCAGTGATTCTGTGAATTCAGGCTGAGACAGGGCAGGCTCAGGGTGGGCACCAGCAGGAATTTGCCCATGGAAAGGCTGCTCAGGCCTTGGCAGGGGCTGCCCAGGGAGCTTTGCAGTGCCCATCCCTGCAGGTGTCCCGGGAAGGGCTGGAGGTGGCACTCAGGGCTCTGGGCTGGGGACAAGGTGGGCATCGGGCACAGCTGGGACTCCATGGGCTGGCAGGGATTTTCCAGCCTCAATGGTTCTGCAACTGGAGTAATTAATTCCAATATTTAACAACCCTGATATCAGCTCTGTTAATCAGAGCGTGGTGCTGGTAACACAAAAGTTGTGGTTGTGATCCCCACATGGGCTGTTCACTTCAGAGTTGCACTCGACTATCTTTTTGGGTCCCTTCCAACTCAGAAGATTCTGTTATTCTATGAACCCTTTGTAACAACCCATCACATCACTTCCATGGGCAAATTCCTGCTGGTGCCCGCCCTGAGCCCAGCCTGAGGCCGTTCCCTCTGCTCCTGTCCCTGTTCCTGGGAGCACAGCCCGGCCCCCCGGCTGTCCCCTCCTGGCAGGGAGTTGTGCAGAGCCACAAGGGCCTCCTGAGCCTCCTTTGCTCCAGGCTCAGCCCCTTCCCAGCTCCCTCAGGCCCTGCTGGGGCTCCAGCCCCTTGCCCAGCTCCGTTCCCTGCCCTGGACACGCTGCAGCCCCTGCAGGGCTCTGGTGGCCATGACAGGCCCAGCAGCGGCCGCAGCCCTCGGGGTCCCTCAGCAGGGCCAGCCCAGGGGCCGGGCCCTGCCCTGGACACGCTCCAGCCCCTCCAGGTCCTTCCTGAGCTGTGCAAATCCACTCTGCTCTTACCTCCAGTGTTTTTTGTATCACAAAGCTTCAGCAGCATTTTCTTTTGGTGTGGCTGGGATTTAATATCAGATTTAATACCGGATGAGTACGTTCAATATTACAGAGAAGTATTTCTTTGGAAGGTAGTCTTGGTAACCACAGCAGAAGTGTCACACAGAGAACTGTCATGCTTAATTGTTCAAATTATACTGTGGCCGTTATTTACCAAATATAAAATTAAATACTTTATGTATAATTGCTAAAGAAATTGAAACAGAAAATTATTCAACTAGAGAGCAGGAATTCTGTTAAGTGAACTATTTGTACTCATTATCTTCAGTACCATTATTCTGTGGTCAGAAATATACATTAGCTCTGATGAGAGTGTGATGTTTTCAGGAAAATATTATTGTGCTGTTAATAAGATAAATTGTTTCAAAATAGCCTCTAAGACACCTTGATGTTGTGTGTCACATTTTAGAATATCCATACCTTATTTTCCACAGTAAATGAATTAGCTGTCATTTTATCCCCATCTGTATATTTTATCACTTCTTCCCATGTTTCGCTTCTATAAACACCAGGAGCAAATCAAACATAGAACATAAATATCTACATGAGGTGGGAACGGCTGAATACATATTCCCACAATAGAAAAATAATTTCCTCCATCAGCAGTTGTTCAGGTCCCTAATTCTGAGGACAGAACCTTGACTCTTGTGGCAATATTTATTATCTCCTTCAACCTTCTTTCCTCTGTATATTTTGTTGATCTGTGTGAGGATGATGCATGATTTGGGAAGTGTTCCATATTTTTTATGGGTGTTGGTCTCTTCTCCCAAGCAATAATGTTTTCTCAAATGTAATTTAGCTGCTTTCAAACATTTGAATATATGAGACTTTTCCAGTACAAATATGTAATTTGGATGCCAGTATGGTAATCAGAGGCTGACTAATATTAATATAATGAATAATAATGGATAAATAATGGATAAAATATGAAGTGGAATACCACAAGGATTGACTCCCCCGTTTAACACAGAATAAAATATGCATTTGGATTGTAGCTTTGTTTCTTTTTCAGCTAAATAAATTTTAACTTGGGTAAAATCAATATAGCTAAGGATAATTTAATGAAAAGACACAAATTGTATTTTCTTTTCTCTTCGAAATAAATTAATTCACAAGGTACTTTATCTTGTTTAAAACTCAGCCCTAGAGATACCAAATAAAGTTATTTTAATGTAGAAAAATAAACTCTGCAGTGGAGAGGAGTTTAACAACATTGAAAAATAAAATCTAATCATCAATACTTGTTAGCATTCCTTTACCTGCACTTTTCTCTGATTTAATGAAAATCTTGCAGTATTTCTTAACACTAGAGCACTATTGATTACATAATATTATCTTTTGCTACCTGAAAGCCCAGTTTATTCAAATATGTATGCACTTAATCTATGAAAAACAATGAAATAAAAAAGTCAACCATCTAAATAAATTAAAGCCAAGGCAGTAATTTCACAGTACTTAATAAAAACAATAACTTGTAATCCAGCCTGGGAATATCTTGAAAATTTGACTAGCAACTGGTTGTAGTGTCAAAATGATTCAATATAGAAGGTACACTTCAACAGATTTTGTTGTTGCTCTATCTTCTTCTAAACCCCTATCTCTAAGAAAATTATTACATTATTAATTCAGAGAATGGCAGAATGGTGTGGGTTAGACCTCAAAGCCCATCCCGTGACACCTCTGCCATGGCAGGGACACCTTCCCCTGTCCCAGGCTGCTCCAGCCCCAGTGTCCAGGCTGGCCTTGGGCACTGCCAGGGATCCAGGGGCAGCCCCAGCTGCTCTGGGCACCCTGTGCCAGGGCCTGCCCACCCTGCCAGGGAACAATTCCTCATTGCCAATGTCAGAAATGGTTACTCACTTTTCATAATTTAGAAAGGTTTATTAAACCTTACCAAAAACACAACACAAGACTGAATAGAGAAAAAGGTTCTGGCTCTGGGAGCAGAGGATTTCCCCACCCTGTGCTCACCCACACAATGGAGATTTGGCCTTTTAACCCTTTAACCCCTCCCAAAGTTCTGTCCATGACCCCTTCTTTGCTGTCCAGTGGTGGAGATCTCTTCCCAAATCCTGATTGGAGCTCAGATGTCACCACAGTGACAAGCCAGCCCTCCCAGATGTCCCTTGATAACCACACAAGGGGGAACAACAGAACTATAAACCTATGAAACTTTTCTTAATCTATATTCATGCTATTTGTCTGTTCATTGTGAGAGTCAATCATCACATAACTCATCTCTCACACCAAGATCCCAGCCAGCCCTGCCCTCTGGCACTGGCAGCCATTCCCTGGCTCCTGTGCCTCCAGCCCTTGGCAATTGTCTCTCTCCATCTTTCCTGCAGCTCCTTCAGGCCCTGCAAGGCCACCCTGAGCTCAGCCAAAGCTTCTCCTGTGCAGGTGAGCAATGGCAGCTGTGCCAGCCTTTCCTCCCAGCAGAGCTGCTCCATCCCTCTGCCCATCCTGGAGCCTCCTCTGGGCTCTCTGAGCAGCTCCAGGTCCCTCCTGGGCTGGGCCAGGGAAATCACTGAGGGGCAGAGGGGCAGAATCCCCTCCCCTGCTGCCCACACTGCTTTTGATGCAGGGCAGCTCACAGGGGAGTCCTGAGGGTGGTTTTGGGAACCACTAAATAAAAAAGGACATTAAAGCACTAGAGAGGTTCCAAAAGAGGACATGAAGATGGTGAAGGGTCTGGAGGGGTCCCCCAAGGAGCAGCTGAGGGCACGGGGCTGGTTCAGCTGTAGCAGAGGAGATGAGGGCAGAGCTCCAGTATCAGCGTATTCCAGTTAATTTATGCTTAAGATGGAGCAATAAATGAAAGATATGTAATCTTAGATGGGGAATGCTTAGAAGAAATGTGGACTTCTGTACACAGCTAAAAGCTGGAAGAGTGTCAGAGCTAAGCAACAAATTCTATAAGACAGACAATATCCTACAAGTGCCATCCTTACTTGTGCTCCTCTGCAATGACCACTGTGAGGCCACAGGACACTTCATATTACACATTTTCATTTTGGTAAGTGCTGTATGGTGTGCAGACTTCACCTACTGCCCCAAAGGAGAGAATTATTTTGAATATTATATGTTTGTCTCTTGGTTCTCAGATCCTGGGTTTGCTCACATCCTGTTTGGTGCAAGTCATTAAACATTTTTTTTGTTGATGAATGACGTTTGTCATAATTTTAAGTGAAATATGTTCTGAAAACATTATTTAAAAGTTTAAGATTTTGCAGATAAGGTGAAGACTGTAGTATGACCCACTTATGCAGAAAGATTAGCCAAAATGTTTTTTGGCTGTTTGATTTTCCTATGACCCACAGAGGAGGACACAATGAGCCTCTTAAACTCCAGCTGCATCCAAGGAAACCTCCCCCAGCAGAACTGCAAGGAAAACCTGAAGATGTGATGTTAAAAGAGGCAAACATGTTTACTATTGGTATGCAGAAATCAACTGTCAATCTATGCCAAAATTCAGACTTGAGAAAATGTCCATATTTGTACTAGGAAAAAAATTCCTACAATGATACAAAAAATAATACAGGAATAAAATCTGTTTGGAGAAGAGAAGAGAAGAGCAGGGAAGGAAGGGATTCACTGAGATCACTGGAGGAGGATGATGAGCTACTGGCGATTCCATCACAGCTTCTCTCCATGGTTGTCTGTAACACAAAATATCTGTAGAAAACCTAAAAGTGATGGCAGGGTGCCAGATCATTGCCTGGACATATTCACAGGCCATTTCTCTCTTACTGATGGAGTAAGAGGATTGAAAAAGGAAACATGCAGAGCCTTGGAATCAATTTGCCACTTTGTCCTCCTGATTCTCATACCTTTACTACAAAATATTCTGGAATACCTCAGCTTTTACGATAAGGTCCAAATGTGTCTTGTTGCTGTTAAAATATCGTATGAATCTTAGAAGGTTATTCCAGGCTTTGGGCTGCCTGATAGTAGCTTCTGTGAAATGGGAGAGACAGTTCTTAATGTCTATTTAAGGAATTAATGTTCTACTTAAGGAATTCACTAAAGTCTCTGGACCTACACAAACTTTCCAAGTTATGTGCAGATAACTCCTCGTGCCTTTGTCACAAGAGTGGGTTGTATCCTGTATTCCTGCTGAGCACTGGAGCAGAGAAGCATGATGAAATGTATAAAATATTGACTTAATTCCCTGAAAATTTGTCCTTTCCATCATTTCTACAGGTTTGAGATAAAGAATAGCGTTGCTGGAATAGGGCATTTGCATTTTGTGCCAGGCTTGCTTTATATCACTTTGGAAAATATCCCAATGAATCCTATGTAAACATTATTAGAAAACAATGCTTTATTAAGACTCCAGGGTCTGTCTGGTAAAACAACTTCTGTATCTCCCAGCAGTGAGTATCAATCCCATTTTTTATGTATTTTACATTGCATTTTTGACATTGCAAAAGTAACTTCACAAATTAAGCCATTATTTTAAAATTTGCATGGGAATGTCTGTTTTCTGGGGACTTTCATAAAAGTTTAATGAAACTGAAGCTATTAGGTTCAGTTTTTTCTTCTGGAAAACATTCTGGCTTTTGGAACACACATTATGTTTACGTTTTAACTTGCCCTAGCATATCAATTAGTAAACATGCTTATGAGATTGTCCATTTAAAACAACATTTTTGCACTACATATAGCCTTGTAAATCACAGGATGCTGACAACATGGAATGCCAGCTGTGAAATGAGAAACTGATGAAAACGCAGTAATTCTGAATTTTAATATAATATAAATCATGTCAGCAATATTTGTGAATAGCAGCTGTCAAGATTTCATTTGAACTGCATGTATTATGGTATTTTTATATTCTCTTCTTTTCTGATAAATTAGACCTCCCTCTGCCCCCTCCCAACCTTGCTGTTATGATAACCTTTGCAAGGATTGGAAATTGGTACAAGAATTTTGACTGAATGGCATGAAATGCATTGTCACAATGTTGAAACAGAGAGAATAATGGCTTCAAACTTACAGAAAGTAGGTTTAGATCAGATATTGGGGAGGAATTGTTCCCTGGCAGGGTGGGCAGGCCCTGGCACAGGGTGCCCAGAGCAGCTGGGGCTGCCCCTGGATCCCTGGCAGTGCCCAAGGCCAGGCTGGACACTGGGGACAGTGGGAGGTGTTCCTGCCATGGCAGAGGGTGGAATCAGATGATCTTTAAGTTCCCTGTCAGCCCAGGAAATTCCATGCTTCTCTGAATTAAGATTGTGCTCAAAAACATCACCTACATTATAGTGGTGCTATTTATTTTAAAAACTCAGCATTTAAAATTTTCCAAAGCATGTTTTATTTAAAGATGTTATGGGGGCTGGAGAATTCTATTGAGCAGATTGTGATCTTCAGAGCCTTATCCTGCAAAGAAATCCAATAGATCAGAATGGTTCTTTATGGTGGTGGTTTAGATATGGAAGTAGCTGCAGAATCAGATTCCCAGTGTCAGGAGGTCTGTATCTCTGCACTGCCTGCCAGTGCTGTGTGCATGCTGAGAAAATGAACTTCAGCCTGGAATGCCTAAAAGGAACAAATATTTTCTGAGGTTTTTCTTATTGTGTATTCATCTAAAGCAAAGGAATTTGTCCATGACTGCAAAAACCCCTCTGTTTTCTTGTCTGCTCTCTGAACGCTGGAGTTTGTTCCCATCATCTCCTAAGGCACCAAGAAAAATCAGGAAATGCTGCTGTATTTGAATGTGCTCTTAAATTCTAGTGTTTCAGTGAGTGATACAATCACAACTAAATGAGTTGCCTGTAGGATAAAGAATTCAGATGTCTGTCAGTGCAAGTGACCCGATTTGTATTGAGCTTTAGGAAGATAAAATTGAATTGCCGGTATAATTTAATATGATTTGCTTCAAAAATCAGTGTATAAAATCATTTAAGCCTATTCTTTGGACAGCAGAAACGAAAGTATTAAACAGTTGTACCAGCAAGGTGTGATGTGCAGATTTTCCTACAGGCAGCTCCCACTTTGGGAATTTCTAAAGCTGGGAGAGGCAGTCATGGGGAAGCTGAGTTCCTTCAGAAGAGGAGCAGCTAACAGGCCTTGCTTTGACTCCCCAATCACTTGGCCTTTCCATAGTTTAGGCTGGGTAATTAATTCTCATGGAAGGCTTGATTTGCTGTGAAGGTTGGGTGGGCTGCTGCTCATGGCATGGGGGTGTAAGTCGCAGACAACTTTTATGAAAAATCCTTTCCTTAGGATTTTTCCTCCTGAGAATCTGAGAGGCCTCAGGAACAAAATGTAAATATTGGTTATCTGCTGCTATGGAATGCAACAGGTGCATCTGTGATTGGCCCATGTTGGATGTTTGTAATTAATGGCCAATCACAGCCCAGCTAGCTCGGCTCTCTGTCCGAGCCACAAACCTTTGTTAT
Organism: Ammospiza nelsoni; assembly: GCF_027579445.1. Classification (NCBI taxonomy): domain Eukaryota; kingdom Metazoa; phylum Chordata; class Aves; order Passeriformes; family Passerellidae; genus Ammospiza; species Ammospiza nelsoni. Next base: position 4,623,669 of record NC_080645.1, read on the forward strand.
TCATTCCTTTCTATTAGCTTAGCCGGCCTTCTGAGGAGAACCTTTTCTTCTATTCTTTTAGTATAGTTTTAATGTAATATATATCATAAAATAATAAATCAAGCCTTCTGAAACATGGAGTCAGACCCTCGTCTCTTCCCTCAACATAAGACTCCTTTGAGCACCGTCACAGGTGCCTGCTGGCACCCCACTCCTCCTGTCTAATGCAGAAATAAATGTGTAAAAGCAACATCATCGAGAATTCTTTCATGAGGAAGCCACCATGTTTCAGCAGCATGATTTCATGCTCAGCTGGCAGTGATTGGAGTGAAACCCAGAGGGCAATCACGGGAGTTACAGAACTGTCATTTGAAGGAAAAATCTTTCCCTTTTCCCAATATACAGACTGGATAGAGCAAAAGGGAAGGGAACTTCAGCAAAAACAAATGTCATTTGAAGGTAATGAGGCATAAATATGCTTTATAATGGGAAGGAACTCACAGAGAAATTATTAAATAGCTTTTCAAAACATAAATACTAACAGAAACTGCTCCTGGAGTTAAAAAGGGCCAAGTTTGCAAACACAAAAACTTTGGTCCAAAAGAGAGGAGCAAAATCCCAGTGACTTTCCCTGCAGGTGTGTGCTGTGCACTAATTGCAGCTGAAGGATTGTAGAGGGAGGGTTCAGATTCATATCCAGAATGGAACAACCAGGTGGTTTGCAAACACATACTCTCTAATTCCAGGAGCTCACACTTTGGCTTGGAGGGAACTTGGGACTTTCTATTCAATAAAAAATTGGTGACTATCCTGAGAAAGTTTTGATAACTTTGATTTTCTGATTTGCAACTCCCTTTTGTGGAACACAGCACTGAGTACAGTGACTCCCTCTGCTCTAACACTGTCAAATCACTGAAAAATGCAAACAAAATTAAAGACTTTGATCCACTTCTGATTAAATAATACTTTCCCCCAACATAATGGTGGCTGCTGCAATATTCTGCCAGCAGTCTGGAAGCTGGGAGTCCTTTATCTGGGTGAAAATATGAAGCAGGTCTTTCCATTGAGAAAATAGCAAATTAATAGTTTTTTAGGAACTTTTAAGACTGAGAAAACAGGCTGGGGCAGAAAAATCCTGTAAAATACTAAGAGCATGAGAGGGATATTTGCTGATAAGACAAGAAGCAATCAGAGGTGGATTTTAATATTTTAAACTTTGTTTGTCTTAGAAGGCAGTCCCCAAACCTTTAATACAAATTAGATAAAGAAATGTGTACATACATACATATATATACATATATACATATATATATATATATATATATATATATATATATATATATATATATATGTAAATGAACTTCAGAGCTAGTATTATCTGTTGCCTTTTGGGAACTTAAAAATAAATTAAATTCAAATCAAAAGGCTATTTCTTTTAATGGCCTGATGGCCTGATTGCAGCTCTGGCCAGTACCACATCTATGCCTTAGGGTAGATGAAAAATGATCTTTCCTTTTATTCAGGCCTGTAATTTCTAAAAGTCTAGGTTTACAAACTTCTAGAAATGGTTGCACCTTCAGAATCATTGTGCTTCTTACCAGATGATGAATAATTCTCATTTTAATTTTGTCGTGCTGTATATTTTCTCTCCTTGAGAATTTAGTGATTACTCCTGAAATCCTTTGTGTTACAGTAGATTTTTTTAAAAACCTCACTTGTGATAAATATTTGTCACGGACCCTTTAGGGGATTTCTGCTCCCATCTGAAGAGGTTTAGTCTCACTTCTCTGTTTAATTTCTGTACAGATGCTGTCTCATAGCTCTCATCACTGATGCCTCTTTAAATCTTTTCTAGTTCTACTCTATATTTTAAGCTGAAGTGATCAAAATTGTTGGATTGTGACTAATTAATGTAGTGACATAGTCATGTCTTTTCAGTAATTTTTAATGCTCTACTTCCCTTTTTGAACAGTTCTGTTCTCATTTGAACGTATCCAAAGAACAATCCAAAGCGAAATGAAGTTCTGGCTCCCAAGAGAAAATAGTAGCAAAAAATATATCCTGATGCTGATTCTTTTCCATTGGCATTTCTTTCCATTTAGTATTATTTAGTTTCATTTATTTTATTACCTTTGGTATTGTGAAGTCCTTCAACAGCTTTTCACATAACTATTTTCTTTCATTGTCCTGAATAATTCTGTATAATCCACAAAATTTTACTTCAGCATTCTTTTGTTCTTCTGGATCCCCTGAGTTCAATAGCCTATGTCTTAACATAAATCCTTCTCTAATTCCCTTGGTACTTTTCCTGTTATGGCAACAAGTCCTTCTTCTTATCCATTATATCCAATCTTTAAAACTGTCAATACTCCTTAAAAGAAGCTTCTCCTTTATCTATTGCCATGTCAGTTCTCTGTTGAACTCTTGGAAATGCATCATGTGAAGGAAAACTTTAAAATAATCCTTTGGATCTGCAGTTCTTTAACATATGGATCCATAAGGTTGGGTTCCCTCTATGCAAATTTATTGGATTTATCCATTTGCTTATAATTTTTGTTCTTTACTTAGATTTTTACAAATTATCTTAGTGTAGGGGTCAGATTTGTCTCATTTGTGCACATGAAATCATCCCTGGGCCCCATTTTAAACAGAGATGTTGCACTTACCACCCTCTGCTCAGTTGTTGAAGATTATCCGATAGGTAACACATCGTCCTCAGAGTCCAGCAAGTTCATGTGTGATTACATTAGAACTTTTAGGTGAATAATTTCTTCAATTGTCAACTTGTGATGATTGGTTTTCACTTCCTGAAAACTTATTTTATTTTAATTAGCATTTAAACCTGAGGCAGCTCCAGAACTTGTAATTTTCAAAGAATTGTTTAATTGTTGCATATAGCTAAAACCTTACAAAGAGAAGGCCTTCTAAAATCATGGCTCAGGCCATGATTACTTTGGTTCAGAAGGAATGGACTGTGGGAAAGTGACTCAGCTGAATTAGAGGTAGAAAAACAAGTTCTATGTGTTCACATCGTTGTGTGTGGTGTTTGGTTGAATTATGTTTGTGCCTTAAGTTGGAAGATGGGGCTGAGTATGTATTCTATTTCCCATCTGTCAGAGGTGGGGCAGTTCTCTCCTGTTCCTTGGGCAGTTTTCTTTATCTCTCTCACAGCCAATCCTCCCTCCAGGAGATCTCTTCTGTCCATAGGCCATTAATTAATAATTATCTTCTGTCTATGGTGTCAGGTGTGGAGAGCCTGGTTCAAGCATGGCTTAAACAAAGAGGCCATGAAGGTATACAGCTGATGGGAAAGTAAAAGGCAGCTGTAAAGCAGCAGTTCCCAGGCTTGATTTTGTAAATAACTAGGTTCTCAGGCACCTTTTCTATAAACAGCAGGATTCTCAGACAGTCTTCTCATAACAGTCCTTGGCTGCTCTGGGAAAAGATATGAAGGTTTTGAGAACTTTTCATATCACAGTGAGAACGCTGGTCCTGTTTTCAATAAACAAACCACAGGTATTGTAAAACAAAAGGAGGGGTTAGAGTTTTCTCTGTAACCTATCGTGAGCTCGAATTTTGCAATATGCATGAAGTTAATTAACACTATTATAAAGGGTGACTGATTTGATCAATAAATTGGAGTTGATGCTGATCAACAACAAGATGGGTTGGCTCCCTTCGCTTTCAACAGTCAGGGTCCGTCCTAGTGGACAGATGACCTGATGGTTTGTAGGAATGATCTCAGAGTGCAAAGACCAACACGGTACAAGGGGGTTTGCAGTGATAATCAAATCAAATGTGGTTTTATTGAAATAACTACTGCAAAAATGCGATAGAGGGATTAAGGGAGAGAAAAAGATAGAGAAAGAGAGAGAGAGAGAGAGAGAGAGAGAGAGAGGGGATATTGCTACCAACGCAGAGACGAAGTCCTTTGGTCCAGTCCAGTCGAGGGTCCGCCTGCTGCGCTGGGGAGATCTCAAAGGCTCTGGCTAACTCAGAGGTTTTTATTACTGAAAATTGTGAGGGGGGGAAACAGATACAATAGGGAACAGATGTGACAGGTAGTCTATGTTCTCAGCAGTAAGCGAGAGCCATTGTATTCTCGGTCCAGTGGTCACAATCTGCAGGCAAACATCTCGCTTCGGTCAGCTTGCCTCCCCCACACACCTCCCCTGGGCTGGGGGTTTCAGTCCCAGTCCTTGGAAGGAGCAGAAGGGCCTGTTAGGAGTTTCATGTCTCAGTCCTTGATGGAGAGGCTTCTTACATCTCAGTCTGTCTGTCATGGTGGTTGTAAAACAGGTGAGGGTCTTCTGTGGGAGACCACCTGAGACTCAGGAGAAGTCCAGCCAGGCCGAGAGGTGGGACAGCTTCCAGAGCTGCTATTGTTGCAAACGGGGCACGGTGCCCTCTTCTTAGCGTACAGCAAACACTCCTGTGAAAACAATAGCTCAACACTGAGCTTTCAGGTCTCAGGGCCCGTGGCGTGTGACTTTTCTCCTTCAGAGCCAGATATTCCAGACAGGGGGGATCTTCTCTTCAGTGGTCTCCCAAGGACGATCGTGAGGCAGATGAGGAAAAATTCTGACAGACTCTCACACATGGCCACTGAGTGTCCCTGCATGGCTGATCCAATTCCATCATCCCATGGGGAGATGCTCCGCCCAGGGGAGGAGCCAAGCATTCCTACCTGGATCCAATCTGAGCCTGGCACAGCACAGCAGCCTCTGCCCCCTGCATGGCCAGAGGAGCAGCTTTCTGCTGCCCTGCATGGCCAGAGGGAGCCCAGGCCCATCTGCAGCAGCCCTGGAGCTGCAGAGGAAAACTCCCCCCTTGTGCAGGATCCCTGCTGCAGCAGAGCCACAGCTGGCACTGCAGGAGGGCTGAGCCCCCCTGGGATGGGGCTGGGACACCCCCTGACACACAGGGGGCAGGGACTGTGATCACTCTGGCAGTGGTTTGCAAAAATACTTTTGCATTTGTATTTTTAGTTTTCCTAGTCAAGAACTATTATTCCTATTCCCATATCTTTGCCTGAAAACTTCTTAATTTCAAAATTCTAACAATTTGGAGGGAGGGGTTTACATTTTCCATTTCAAGGGAGGCTCCTGCCTTCCTTAGAAGACACCTAGCTTTCAAACCAAGAGAGTTTGTTATGATTTAAAGCTCTGTAACTGATAAAGGCCCAACTGCTCAGGAAGGCCTGGTTTTTGCAATGAAGCAGCTCTCCTTTGCACTGCCTGGGGACTCTGCATTGCTTTGCTTCCTACATTTAATGAATCTCCCAACCTTCATAGGAAGCACTGGTGGAGTCTGTTTAGCTTTTTTGTTGTGCTCTGAATTTCCTTGAATTCTCTTTCCATTCCATGATAATCTGTCAGCCCTACCAACTCTGACATGGCTTTAAGGTCCCTTCCAACCCAAAGCACTCAAGGATTCTCATTCTGTGGTTGATTACAGATCTCTTCCAGCTTATGGCTGCTGAGACATAGTCACTTCTTTTTATTCTGCTTGCAGATGTTCTATAGGGATTGGAAAGCATTCATATGATAATTAAGTAAGTTGAGATTGTTGGAATATGAATAAACAAGTTTGTAAATACCAATTATATGCATTTATTGAGCGTGAGCTGAACAAATGTTTCTAAATGCTGTATTTGAGAAAGGAAGTTCAGTTACAAACTGAGTCTTAAAAACCTCTGCCTTGGGACTTCATGAGTAAAAGGGAAAGAAATAATTCATACATTGCATCCACACAATCTCCTTTTCTCATAGCTTTCTGTATTCCAGAAATCCTATTTGGAGTGCCACTATTGCAGAGATACAGCTCCTTTTGGCTGGAATAAGCTTTCATGCATCAGAGCAGCAACAAAACTAAAATTTTTCCAGATACATTTTTTATGATATGTCAAGCACTGCTGAAAACTTTGGGGACGCTTCATGTGACAAGGTGAACTGTAACATCAAAATATTCTGAGCTTTCAAGTTGAACGTGGCAGTCCTTTGTTCGGTGCTCAGTTCAGAGCTGCACATCTGTGCACGTTGTCACTCCGAGGTACACAACCTGCAGCTGGTAGGACTTGGGGAAATGGAGGTGCCCAGGCTGCCAAACTGATCCTTCCTCCACAGGGAAGGGTCTCCATCACTCATTCATCCCTTTGTCTCTCCCAGTTTTTCATGTGGTTCCAAATCCATTTGTATTCACCCAAGAGGAGGAGTCAGGAAATGCGAGGCGCTGTCAGATTTGTGTGCTGTCCCACTTGGTCCTTTTAATGTCCTGCTGTTTCATTGAAGTTCTTCATCGTGACACAAGCAGCTGTTGTCTTCTGCAGGTGGATTTTTCAGATTCTTAGAACTGGTCCATGGGTCTGATGAGTATGGTAATTTCTTGGAGAAATGCTGAGAAAGAAAACTTCCATAAAAAAGTACTTTTTTCATCACAATTTTTCTGCATTTAGACCAGGCATCAAGTTTATTTCTCACTAAAAAGTTAATATAAAAGAATTCCTGATATCTAGAAAGAATTAAGGAACTCATACTAAGTACTTTCTTATTCAGGCAGTTCCCATGAAAGATATTTTAATTTTGAGCTCTTATCATCTCATAAATTCCAATTCTTCAAATGAAGCCAAAGCATTCACAGACCTTTTTCCTTCCAGGGATTCCCATACTGGTATCTCACATCTTGTGAGTATTTCAGGAGTCATTGTGCTTCACTGCCTTTTACTGGAAACTGAGTTGGAGGAGTGTAATTAGTACTGAATAAGTACTAATTACTACACAGTGAAGCTGAACACCTCATCCAACAGCCAATCTCATGTTCTAGACCAGATCTTTTTATTTATGAAAAAGAAACTTAGCCTTAAAAAACAAAATCAAACAAACATAAGCAAAAAACCCCAACCCAAAACCTGTGCAGTTGACACTGCATTTTTGTAATCATCTGCTGAAAAAAGGAGTGCAAAAAGTACACAAACTTCAGATTATGTTTAATTTCCTTGTTTTAGGACTTTAACTGTCAGGTCACAAAGTTTAAGAGAAGTTTAAAAATCATCTTTTTGGATGATTCAGAAATAATTTTTATCTTGTATTTTTTCAAGAAATATGCAAACATAGATGAATATTAACAAAGAGAAATTTGGTTATTATCAAAAAAGTTATTATTAATTAAGAGAATACTGAGTTTTTGTGAAAAACAAGTAAGTCCATACAACTTCTTTCGCTTCAATCTGATTATATACAGACTGCTAATAGCATCTAATATAAAAAAGGCTTAGTTTTTTTCCTGTGGTTGTGAATGCTTTAAATGCTGCCATTTTTTGATATTTTTTGCTTCAAAAGTGGCAGAAAAGCTGTTTTAAGAATTTGGAAGTGAGAATAGATCTGTAGTGGGGATAAAAGCAACATTTTATAAGACATTGCAAAAGTTTAACCTCAGAGCCAATATATGTAAATTCCCAAATTTTTATAATTTTACTCTTTTATTTGTCCCCTCCCTCTTTCCCCCTTTCAGGACAGTTTGGCCACATGTGCTTAGATCATAAAATAAATCCTTTAAAATCTAAACTTACTGCAGCCTGTCATTCCAGCATGCCTGGCATCTTCAGATCTCTTGCAGGAAGAAGGTGACATTAATCTGCCAGTCCTCCTTCACAAGTTTGTGACTTTTCTGAGGGCCTGAGGCAAACACATGTGCCCAGTCACTAAAGGATTTGCTAATGCTCCTGCAGAGCAGCGAGTCTCTACCCCAGCAGCTGTTGTTTAGTGATAGATCACTGAAGCAAAAAATTATGCTGGTATAAAAAATAGATCTTGAACCACAGCTCTCATTCTTATGCCTTTGTTGTGCATTAGTGGCAAACCTCTGGGATTTATTTAGCTGTAATCATTCGTTACTGAGGGGCAGAGTGTCTTTCAGACACTGGTGATGGAGTCACCTTTGAAACAAGTGCAAATGAGTCCAAATCATTCAGCAATCCATCCTCCCCGGGTTACACTTTAGAACTGGCACATCCTTCAGGAGCCTGTTCAGCATGTATAACACTAACAGCAGTACAAAGAAAGACATTTTACTTTTTTATTCTATATTTCTGAGACAGTTTAATTAGTTTGCTGTCTGGATTTGTACTCCTTTATTGAACAATGGCAGCTAAACACAGCAAGCACCAGGAGGCAAATGCTGCTCCTCTTTACACCGAGGGTGAGAAACACCTGTGGGGCGTCTGGTCAAAGCTCAGGGGGGCCAAGAATAGTGGTCAATAATTTGGGATTAACAGCAGAAGTGTCGCCAGAGTATTGGTTTTTTGAGGTTGGGATTGAAGGCATTTGAGACAGTAGCTTAGGTGTTTATTATTTCCTATTAGTGAAACAGTCTCACAACCATGAGTTTGACAGCTTTTCATTAGAAGGCACAAAATGGCTGTCTCTTGTTAGAAGGTCTTTTAAAACTAAACTATCTAATTAAGAAAGGACACTTAGATTATTTTCTCTTTTAACTCAATAACTGATTTCTTGAAGCCTGCAATGCGGACTTTTTTGACAAATTACAAAACATTACCTAAACTTATGAAGAAGAAGGAAGAAGAAGGTGAAGAAGAACAATTTGCTTTCCCCCTAAAACTTCTATTTTGCTTTATATTTATTTGTATATTTTAAATCTCTAAACTCTAAGTTTTCTACTTTGTGATATTACACACTTCTAACTAACTATACATCCATAACCCCAGTGCTATCAATCAATTTTGGAAGTCTTCTCTACAGCTTTAGGTCAAATGTAGTGTTCTCTTGTGGGTCTGTGCTTTTAAGCACAGAAAGTTTAAAATTCTCACCATCTAGGATTCCAGCACCAGAGGACACACAGACTTTTTTGGGGTGGGGCTGTTACTTCAACTGCATTTTCATGCTCATTCATTTCTAAAATCAAGGGAGAAAATGTAAGTTTTAACATAGAATTTAGTTTGCAGTTCAGAGATGAAGATGAGAAAGCTCCTAAGACAGCTGTGAGAGCACTTGAGGCACTACCTGTCCCAAATATCTGATCAGAGTGGGGAATTGAATGCATAGGTTTTGAAGTTTTCATATGGAATAAAAATATTTCCACTTGTGTAAAAAAAATTAAACCATCCCCAAAAGGTTGTTGGTTTTGGTTTTAAGTTTTTGTTCTGTTTTGTTCTCAGAAAACTATTTGATGCACTCTGAATAATTCAGATGATGTCTACAGTTTGGGAATGATAGCTAAGATATGGATCCTTGCAATTACCATTTTCATACTATAGTTAGTGACTTGAAAAAACAACAAAAACCGCCTAAAATCAGGATAAACTGCAGATATATTTTTAAGGAGACAAAGAGAGCTTCTGAAATTTTCAATTTTAATCCCTTTATATCCTATTTTTCCCTTTTGGCCATGGATTCTCAGCTTTCTCTCAAGTCCAAAGTGTTGTCATTGTGCCCTAGCCTGCAAAGACCCTGGACTGAGCAGAATCACAGCTTTCCCCCTCTGATTTTATTGGGAGGGCTTGATCCTGCCTCACTTTGTGAGCAGTTTTCTAAATCATGTTTTTGTGTGAACAAATTTTTCTGTTAAATTAAAAGAGCTAAAAAGAAAAGATAAGAATGCTTTCATTTAGCAGTTGAATAATTAAATAATTAAAACAGGAAACTTTTTACTTCTTTGTTTCCACCTGAAGTAAATCATGGCCAGTTCCCACAAAGGAGGTCCCAGTCACTGTTCCAAGGCAGGAATTCTAAATTGCTTCACCTTGGGTGGAAAGGAGCTGACTGTTTCAGTCCCACAGAACTTTCTGGTTCCATTTTTACTGCTTGGATCATTTTCCCAGTACTAGTTTCAAGTGAAATAGAGTCAGTAGTAAGTGGGAAAGCATATTCTATATGCTCATCTAGCTAATATTTAACTTAACCAAACTGAGCTTAACAATTATGCCTCTGTCACTCTCCCTCAAATATATATATATATATAGCTGTTATATATAGTACCTTCCCCAAGCTTAAATATATCAGCACTTTGCATAATTATCATAATAGACAACTCACATTTAGTCTATCATTTAACACATATAAAATAGCCTAGCTAAATAAATAACCAAAATAACCTAGCAAAATCTATGAACACTGACTTATATTTATTGTCAATAATTCCCACTGAACTGCTGCATTTAAAAAATCAGGGCTGCTTGGTTAGGTCTAAATACCAAAGTCCAAACCAATTTTTCCTGTGATTTTAAGGATCAGTGAAAGGCAGGTGTGTGTCCTACATAATTTCCTTGGTTTGAAAAGCCAGGTGTCTGCTAAGGAAGGCAGGAGCCTCCCCTGAAATGAAAAATGTAAACCCCCTCCCTCTGAATTATTATAATTTTGAAATTAAGGGGCTCTCAGGCAAAGATATGGGAGTAGGAATAACAGTTCTTGACTAGGAAAATTAAAAATACAAATGCAATAGTACAAAAAACAAACCCCTGCCAGAGTGATCACAGTCCCTGCCCCCTGTGTGCCAAGGAGGTGTCCCAGCCCCATCCCATGGGGGCTCAGCCCTCCTGCAGTGCCAGCTGTGGCTCTGCTGCAGCAGGGATCCTGCACAAGGGGGGAGTTTTCCTCTGCAGCTCCAGGGCTGCTGCAGATGGGCCTGGGCTCCCTCTGGCCATGCAGGGCAGCAGAAAGCTGCTCCTCTGGCAATGCAGGGGGCAAAGGCTGCTGGGGTGTCCCAAAGCTCAGATTGGATCCAGGTAGGAATGCTTGGCTCCTCCCCTGGGCGGAGCATCTCCCCATGGGATGCTGGGATTGGATCAGCCATGCAGGGACACTCAGTGGCCATGGACAGAGGATAATTAATAATTAATGGTCCATGCACAGCAGAGATCTCCTCGAGGGAGGATTGGCTGTGAGAGAGATAAAGAAAACTGCCCAAGGAACAGGAGAGAACTGCCCCTCCTCTGACAGATGGGAACAGAACACACACCCCAGCTACATCTTGCATTTGCAACTTAAGGCAACCATGGAAATGCTTATCCAGTGTCATTCCAACCTCTTTATTTATGTGAATGAGCTGGGATTTCCTGAGGTAGAGACACTTTTCCTTGCAGGCTGTGTATTGGATTTTTCCTGAGCACAGGGTTGATAATTCAGGGATGTTTTTGTTGCTATGCAGGGCTCATACAGAGCCCAGGCATTTCCTGCCTCTCAGCCCTCTACACCACCAAGGGGGCTGAGGGGACACAAGAAGCTGGGAAGGGACACAGCCTGGACAGCTGACCCCAACTGACCCAAGGGGTGTCCCACACCATGGAATGTCAGGCTCAGGTTTAAAACTGGGGAAAGAAGGAGGAAGGGGGGACATTTGGAGTGATGATGTTTGTTTTTCAGTCACAGCTCTGAATGATGGAATCCTGTTCTCCTGGGGATGGTGAAGACCTGCCTGCCCACGGTAAGTATGGAATTAATTCCTTCATTTGCTTTTCTTGACTGTGAGAATTTTGCTTTACCAATTAAACTTTATCTCAGCTCAAAAGTATCAGAATCATGGAACCATAGGAAGGGACACCTTCCACTGTCCCAGGGTGCTCCAAGTCCTGTCCAGCCTGGCCTTAGGCACCTCCAGGGATGGAGCTTTTCCCACTTTTACATTTCAATTTTCTCCCACATGTTGGTGGCAGAGAAGTGTGTGAGTGGCTCTGTGGGGCTTGGTTCCCATCTGGGGTTAAACCATGACACCAATCATGAGCTTTTAACCCATCTTTCTCCTTCTACACATCTCTTAAGTTCAGTCCTGGGTAGTTTATGTTCGTTGGTTATTGGGAAAACTGCAAACTTACCAAGGCAATAGTTTAAAATTCTTTGTTTTTTCCTTTTAGATGTAGAGTAACAGATTTTTAATGAGTTGCTAGTGGTTTTAACATAAGGGTTTACCACTGCATTTATGAAGCTGCCTCCTTTTTAAACATGACTGATAATGAACCAGGCAAGGAAGGAAATAAATAATTTGAACATGTAGTGGAATCAAGTTTTGCTATTTGACTGTATGATTCCTTTCAGAAATAAACACACTTCTCATCTTTTAAAAATATCATTACAGAGAGAGAAAAATTAATTCCACCAAGAACATGAAAAGAGACTGAGAATAACATTAATGCTTTATATGAAACTTACTATTAGTCATCATGTAATACTGAGAAGATTGCTAATAATCAAATTACAGACAAATAAACACCAGCAGCAGTAACTTTTACTGTATGAATAAAGGTAATCTTCTAACTCCTGGTTTATTTGTCCCTGGGCTAAACTAAGTAATGACTTAGAGAATTATAACAAAAGGTGTGACCTGTCTCCTTCCTCCAATTTCTCTCTAGTATCAGGGGGCAAAATGTTTTCTTAAAAATTCTCTTTCTAATCTTAGGGAAGTGGGGAAAAATCTCAAACATATTCCAGGTACTTCCCATCTTCTGCTTGAAAGCAGTGAAAGGAGAGGACACAAAGCATTTGTGTACTTCAGTGTTTTACCTTGTTAGTCTGAAACACCAAGAATAACACATTTTTCTCTGTACTGAGCACATTTTTTTCTTGGTATATTTTTGCTTGAGCAAACCTTTAGCAGCTGCCTGTTGGGGAGTGCATGTCCCATTTACTCTTTGAAGCTTTCCTGTTTCAGAAGGAAGTGAATTCACATCCTGCTGTGTGGAGGAGCAGGGCTGAGGCAAGGAGGCTTGACCTGTGAAATATTTATTATTTTGGGGTCTGCTCTAACTGTTAGCCAGGCCTGCTTTCATTTGGAATAGTCAAAAATCTTAACAATTGTTGTCAGGAGAGGTTGAATGAATGTGCAGGAGTACCTGCACAAGGAAAAAATGTTATAGATTTCGGGAGGGGGAAGGATCTTGAAGCCGCAGCTCTTTGTGGGAACAACAAATGGAGAGTTCTGGTATCAGATTGGTTCAGTGGTCACGCAGAAGACAAACAATGGGGAGAATTGTTCCATCCCAGCCCTGGAGTGCACAGATCAGTGATTTCCAGGAACCCTGGGAGAGTAAAAGCAGCTTTTATACCAGACATAAGCACCCTTCATACATGGGAAACAGTACCTTTTTTTATAGCATTAAATGTTATATATCTGGAATATTAAAACATCACATTTCATTGAACATTTATAGTAGTTGACATAAATTTTCTCAGCTTTGTAATTCATAATACTCATCAACATTTTCAAGTGTGCAGAATTCATGGAAATTTTATTTCCTAAGAGGATCAACTGCTGTCTATATTTTGTTGTTGAAATATAAAGAAAAATTGTGAATACAATTCCTTGTTTTACATGGTTATTTATTAGTCCAAGTGAGAAAATTCTTCCATGTTCCATTAATCTTATTTGATTTTTTTTACTCTTTGCATTAATGCTCAATTATAATAACATTTTGTGTTTAATTTTACTCTTTGCTATCTAGTACAGAAAAAACTACTATTAATAGTGGGTTTAATCAATTTCTAACTGCATACATTTCCTCTAGGTACTGATCTAATTGCAATCATAGGAGACATTAAAGAAACATGCTCTAAAAATGGGAAAATTGTCTAAGTACCAGTGCTGTATACAATAAGTAAACATGTACATGATTCTTCTAAGTGCTTCTGGAGTGAAACTTTATTAATTCACATAAATAATCAAATACATAATTCAAGCTGCCTTCCAAAATGTGAATTGGAAGGCTGGATCTAAAAGACAGCAAACACTTGAGCAACCATTTCTGTATTTCATAGAGGATGGCACAATTTTACCCCAGCCCTGCCTCTTTACAGGTGGGTTTTGTGTGTCAGGGCCTCGAGTGCTCAAATGTGACCCTGAACAGCTGAACTCTCACCCACGTGGGCCTTGTGGGGTTTGGGCTCTGTGTGAGCTCAGCCCCCAATCTTTAGTCCTCATTTGGGGCACCTCACAGGTGTCCTTGTCCTGTCTCTGGTGGTGCACATGTGGCATTCACATTCTCTGGAAAAATCCCAGGATTTCACCCAGGATTTTTCTCCTGAGAAGCTGAGAAGCCGCAGAAAAAAGGAAAACAATTCTGATCTCATTTGCTTCTCCTGTGTTGTGCTCATGTGGAATGTGTTTGGAGATTGTTTACCCACAGGTGATTGTTCCATTGCATTCTGCTGTGAGTTGTTTTCACTCTTTGGCCAATCAGGGCCAAGCTGTGCCAGGACTCTGGAAAGAGTCACGAGTTTTCATTATTATCTTTTTAGCATTCTGTAAGTATCCTTTCTGTATGCTTTAGTATAGTTTAGTTTAACATTCTATAATATAATAGAGTATGATAAAGTAATAAATTAACCTTCTGAGAACATGGAGCCAGATTCATTGTATTTGCAAATGCAGTAGCACACCCGATGTCCCCTCTGCTCGGAGGGTGGCTCAATGACTCCTCACATGCACATTTGTACCTGGAGCTGCCTCTGCCCAGTCACCTGGACCTGTGTACACAGTCCTGCTGTCACTTGTCTCAGCCCCATCTCCTTGTGCTTCTGTCTGGATTTTCTGTTTGGGCCCTGTTCCTGTTTCACCACCTGAATTATTCGAGACAGCCCCTGGACCCTGCCCCAGCAGCAGTCCCTGTGTGCTGTGCTCAGATCCAGCACATCTGCTGTGAGGAGCCTCCCTGGCTGCCTCCCCATCCCCTGGCTGCTTCCTGACACGCCAAATACCGTGTCTGTCTTGGATGGTGTGGTTTCCATGCTGGGAAAGCTATTGCATGTCCCCAGAAGCAATCTCAGCAGGGCAGTGACAGAAACAAAAGGCAAGTTGTTGGGAGCACCCAAATTACAGCTCCTGGGAATGGAATGGCAGGTGAATACTATGAGTGTCAAGCTAAAACAAAGAGACTTGAACTTCTGAGCTGGAAACTCTGCATCTTTTCCTATCATACAAGAGCTTTGCATTTCAGTTTCAATTCTAGTGCAGTTTCAATTCTAGCATTCTGCAATACATCATTTTCAAGTGAAAAGAAATATAATATGAAACAGTTTCTTTTTTTTTCCCCTATCAGCCTTGATCTCTGAATGATGAACTATATTTCAACCAAAATACTTGGTTTTGAAGAGGTCTAATTTCTTGCAATTTGAAATCACTATCTGATTCATATGCCAGTACTAATTAAAATTGGGAACATGAGATACCCTGTCCTTACCACCTGTCTGCTCTCCAAGTGATAGAGGGCTGGGAGAAATATTCCAGTAAGAACCAGAATAGCAATTTGTGCTAGAAAAATAAGTAATATTTAGATAAAATAGTATTCTTCAGCTCTGGCACCATTTTCTAGATCACAGTGTTTATGTATGCAGACTTTAGGCAGTTGCATTAGAAAGGATTGCTCTAGTGCTGAAAAAAGTGTTTCGTACAAAATAAAGAAATGTAGGGAGGGGAAATTGGCTTTCTGTCTTACCAGATTTTAGTGATCTAATTAAAAAGATCCAACTGCATTTCTAGATAAATATAACATGAAATTGTCCTTATTCTTACTTTTAAACTGGTAGAAATGAGCTTTGGTGTTTGATGGGATCTGATGAATGCAAAGTGGAAACAGCAAATTTTTCATAGAAGATTTTTCTTCCTGTGAGCTCAATCAAAGTACCCTGATGCTCACTTTCAAGGTCTGTGTAGTAGCTGTTGAATGTATTATTCTCCTAATGATACCTGGGTTTGTACTGAAGTTATCAAATGTATTATTAGACATTTAGGCATGTATTTTCAGTTTTGCTCTTTTATGCTTGCTGAGGGCAAAATATTTTTCCAAGACAGGAGTGAACTGTAGCTTCTAATCTGGGATGAGATCCATGTGTAGCACAGAGAGGTGTTTGTGTGTTGTTCTGTAAAGTGAATGCTGAGGAGGCAAAGTGTCAGTGTTGGCTGAAGCCCCAGTCCACCCAAACACAGCGCAGAAAGAACAAAGGTCCATATTCACAGAATCACAGAATTGTTGGGGTTGGAAGGGACCTTTGGAGATCATCCAGTGCCCTTTTCCAGGGCAGGGTGACCTGCAGCAGGTGACACAGGGACGTGCCCAGGTGGGTTGGGATGTGTCCAGGCCCTCCCTGGGCACTGACCCGGGGCTCTGCCACCCTCCACGGACAGAAGCTCTCCCCCACGTTGATGTGGAGCTCGTTGTGGTTTTGTTTGTGTCCATTGCTCCCTGTCCTGTCCCTGGGCACCCCTGGGAGGAGTCTGGCACCATCCCCTGCCAGCCCTGGGGATATTGGTGAGGATTCATGACCCCCTCTCAGGCTTTTCTCCTCCAGGCTGGCCAGACTCAGCTCCCACAGCCTCTCCTCATCACAGAGACCCTCCAGACCCCAAATCACCCCTGTAGACTCCTTTGGACCCTCTCCAGCAGCTCCTTGTCCTTCTTGAGCTGTTGAGCCCAGAATTGAATCCAGCACTGCAGCTGTGCCTCAGTGGATGAGTATTGTGGGAAATTTAGGATTCTTGTATAATGGATGAATATGATTAAGTAGAAGTTGTTTATTGTTTATATTACACACACTTTTATAGATTTTACAAACTGTTAAGTACACTTTTCTTGATTGGTGTTTTTGTCTTGCTCTCTCGATTTCTGCTTTTATTTCTTAGTATCTGTGACTAGTTTTTTCTTATTTCTGTCTTTATTTCTTAGGATCTGTGACTAGTTATTTCTTATTTCTTTATTTCTTTGTTATCTGTGACAATATTCTATTACTTAGTTTTTGTTATTCTGGTACTTGGGTTTTTAAGTTTCTTCATTCTTATTTTAGCACAGTTTATGTCTTAGTAACTTTAAAAATATCATGTTATATCTCCAATCGCCCAGTGCAAAACAACTAAATAAACTATTTAGGGCAATGCAGCAAGTAACCTATGTTCCACATTGATAAAGTAATTTTAAATCTTTAAATACTATTCCTGGAAGTAATTTTAAGTCTTAAAATATTATTCCTCAATTGACATACCTTCATTATTTTTTTCTCCAGCAACAAAGCTCTGTAAACCTTTGGTTACTTGGTGTATTTATGCACTATAACTTATACCAAAATTAAGAGGTTTAAACAGAGCAGTTCCCCATTGTAAGTGGCAGTATTTTATATAAAGTCTGCAAGGATTTAGTTAGCAACTGGACAAAACAAGCTTCTATATCAGAACTGTGTTAGTGTTCATGGTGTTCCTACTGTTGACCAAATGCTGGAAAGTGTTTAGCAGACCAATAGTAAACATTTGATATCTTCAGAATCATAGGGCAAAATTAAACTACAATTAAAATGGCTTAAAATAGTTTTAAATTTTATTTTATATAATAATACATTACTTCTTGTGTATTAATAGAATGTATGAATGTAAGTGTTCTGCATTTGTTTATTCCTTTAAAAAGATAGTACTACTACAAAAAAATTTGCTTATTTAACATTTGAACACATATCTGACTCTCTACTAGCTAGGAGCAAGTTTACAGAAAACCACACAAAAGATTCTGAAATATTCTGACCATTCTGAATAATTGAAGATGGCTTTGCATTTTTACCAGCATCTCCATAAACTCAGTATGGCATCAATGACAGTTCACCACAACCTCAGCCATGGAGTAGCATTTACAAACATATTTAGAGAGCTTTACTGTAAGTAATGAAATTATTAGAGAGCAACCAGGACAAATATATCTGAATGTTAAAATGTTTTTTATGAGCTCAATAATTCTCATGGTAAACATATTTTTTCTGAAGCCCTGGTGGCTAAGAGCTAGACTTTGTGCAATTGTGAAGTGGGTGGGTGATGAAATTGCTGTTTTTCTGTTTTCTTCCTGCATGAGATTGTAGCCTACATACAGAAAAACTGATACTATATTTCTGGGAAATGTTTCAGTTGTGGCTATTTTCTTTTTTTTTAAATAGAATCATAGACGCCTTGTCTTCACCCACTGAACTTCTGCATTTCCCTCAACTGTTGTTCCTATTAATATTGAAAAACACTTTCACTGTCTGAACCTGTCCTAGTAGAGGAGAAGCAAACTCTCAGAACTGGAAATATGTGACTCAATAGAGAACATCCATTTTTATGAGTTACTCGGGGGCTGAGGCAGCTCTAAGGCAAAACTACTACAAGATTTTCCATTTAATTTCTTTATTGTTCTCACACCCATCCTCCAAAAAAAACCCCAAACAACCAAAAACCCAGATACACTTCTAAATTTAGTTTTGCTGTTATCAGAGGAGAAATAACTACAAAATCTGCTCTTCCACCTCTTCAGCTGGAAGTGATGTGGTCACCTTTCTTCTTGGAAGAGAACATAAATTTTATGTGTGAAAAAGCATTTGTGATATTGAAAATTGTTAGTTAATCACAGCCCATTTTGGGAACAGGACTAAATATAATGAGAGTATTAATAGGGGTCAAGCTAAAAAAGGAATGTTAAAAATCAATATCAACAGCTGAACTGTCCCAGGGCCAGAGCAATCAGCATCTAAGTTAGTTGTCTCCAAGTACTCCTAAGTGCTTAATTTGGAAAACCACCACTCTCACTGTGGTTTAGACTCTGTTATATTCACATATAATCCCCATTTTTTCAGCACTCAGATGCCCAAGCTCCTGAAATTTTATGTTCATCAACATAGGATGAGCTGCTTGGAAATCCCTGTAATATCTGAATTTTCTGACAAGAGATGTCTGCATGTCACTGTGCCCAAAAAGCTTCAGACTGGTCTCAAGACTGGGGCCCTGCTGCAGTCAGATTGAAATGAACTCTGCACTTCTGGGTGTCCAGCACCCCTCTGTGAGTGGATATTTATATGGATGCTGATGGTGACATTTTCCACCAATTCTTTATCATAACTCTGGGATGCAGGAGAGTGTTCTCATTCTCGTGGAAGTGCCAGCACCTGTGCAGTTCCTGTGTGTGGAGAAACAGTTATTGGCTTAGACAATTAACAAATAATTGAGGTACTTTCCTTGCTGCCAGTGCAGTGGCACAAGACTGGAAACCAGGAGATATTATGCCCAAGATTCCCTCCCAAGAAGCTGATTTTCCTGACTCTATAAACACATCATTTTTTAAAGTCAGGAAATATTTCCCCCTCTTGTTTTTTCATTCTTCCCCCACATCACTGACAAAAAATTCCCTCAGTTAACATGCTGAGGACAGAAAATGCTTGGAGCCCACAAATAAGACATCAGGAGCTGTGTTGGTTTTATATTAGGAGTGGGTTGTGTAAAGGAGTGTCAGGATAAGGTTATTTAAAACACCCACTTGTCCTTGATTTCTTCAATGGTCAGTATTTAAACAATCTGAATAGAATTTCTAAATTATATTCAAAATTTCATATTACTTAAATGTTTAGGCAACTGCTTTATATTTTTTGATTCTGGTTGTTGTATCACAGCAAAGCTGGACCAGTACAGACCATGTGCAGATGTGGGAGGCTGTACTTAGGGAGAGTAAACTGTTTCCAAAATACAGAAAAAGGAATTCTTTCAAGTTTCATTTCCTTTTGTACTCATTGAGAAATGGTATCAATTCAAGGTACCATTGATTTCTGATTCATGTTGCAATAATTTAATTTTTACTTTTACTTTTTATATCAGTAGAAGTAAAAAAAAATGCCATTTACATTTATCACATCAGATGAAATACTTTTAGTCTGAAAACTTTTCTACTTTAAATTTTGTTAGAATTTGAGAGTGAGAAATTCGTTTTACTACTGTTACACTGCAAAGCAGGCAATACCTTTCTGATTAAGCCCTTTGAATTGGGCACATGGAGATGAATCCCTGTGGTTTGTCTCAGTGTAAAGTGCTCTTTATTCCATATGGAATGGCTTCCAATAATCATTCCTCTGGAACACAGAAATCCTTTTGTTCCCCTTTCATATGTGCTTATCTTTCTTTCTTAGAAAACTGTGAAACAGAAGTGATCAAGAGAGAGAATTGATTCCAGAGAGAGTGATCTGAGCCCAAACTGGGACACCATAAAGGGACAGGAGGATTTTGATGCCTGTTTCCATGGGCCATGGGAGTAGCTTGTGAGTTTTGTATCAAATTGCCAACAGGTGGGTGGAGAGAACATTGCTCTAGGAATGGAAAGTGAGAGCCAGGAGAGTGAAACTTCCTTTGGTGGAATGGCTTTTATGGGATACAGAGTCAGCTCCAAATATCAACAGAAAGGAACCTACTGCATCTAACATATTTACATGAATTCAGCCTGTAGAACAGATGGTTGTGATCCCCTCCTGATGAACTCTGTCCTGCTGCCAAAGGAGGTGTCACTGCAGAGGTGTCTCCTGTCAGTCAAGGGTGTGGCAACAAATAAAAAGGAAAAAGAGTCACTGATTTTCCTTGCTGGGGTCTTGGGTCTTTAGTTGTTAATTGCTGCCCCTAGATGTGCGAAATGTCGCTGTTTCAGCCCGCGTGTCCAAAGAACAAGTCAGAGCTCTTCAGTTTTTGGTCTTGAAGTTGTTTATTAATTCTTATGTATAAAATTTTCTTTCTGCCCAGCTGAGATCTGCTCAGCAGCCACAGGCACTCTGACCACCCCCCAGGTGGTGTTGTCTTTTTATACTACAAACTACGTGTAACATATTTACAATCACTTTCCAGTACCTATCACCTATGTTAGACAGTGCACTTCTATTCTAAACCAATCCCAATGTGCCAGCATCACAGCAGAAGATGGAGACCAAGAAGAAGAAGAAGAAAGGCTGGACATGCCCAGTTCCCTCCATCTTGTCCCCATAACCTCCATACCATAAATTCTAAAATCTACATTTTCACCCCGTGATAATTTTATTATTATACTATTTAAACTTCTGTGACTTTCAGGTCCTCATACAGAGCTGGTAATTTGCTCCACGGGTCAAAATCAAATCTGCAGGTGTTCTGGGCTGTGTGCCAGGGTCTCTGAGCCCCCTGACAGGAGTCCTGGCAACTCTGGACACCCAGAGGGATGCACTGAGTTCCGACACTGGAGTATGGCCTTAGTCTGAAGTACATTCTTTATAACTGTGGCCTTGCAGGGCCTGAAAGAGCTGCAGGAAAGATGGAGAGAGTTGTGGCATTCACAATCTCTGAAAAATCCCTTCACCCAGGGTTTTTCTCCTGGGAAGCTGACAAGCCTCAGAGAAAAAGGAAAACAATTCCTATCTCATTTGCTTCTCCTGAGTTGTGCTCATGTGGAATGTGTTTGGAGATTGTTCACCCACAGGTGATTGTTCCATTGCATTCTGCTGGGAGTTGTTTTCACTCTGGTCAACCAGGGCCAAGCTGTGTCAGGACTCTGGAGAGTCACGAGTTTTCATTATTATCTTTTTATCATTCTGTAAGTATCCTTTCTGTATTCTTTAGTATAGTATAGTATTCTATAATATAGTATGATAAAGTAATAAATTAGCCTTCTGAGAGCATGGAGTCAGATGCATCATTCCTGCCTTTGTTGGGGCATTCCCTGCAAATACAATGGAGAGACAATTGCCAAGGGCTGCAGGGACAGGAGCCAGGGAATGGCTGCCAGTGCCAGAGGGCAGGGCTGGCTGGGACATTGGCAATGAGGAATTGTTCCCTGGCAGGGTGGGCAGGCCCTGGCACAGGGTGCCCAGAGCAGCTGGGGCTGCCCCTGGATCCCTGGCAGTGCCCAAGGCCAGGCTGGACACTGGGGCTGGAGCAGCCTGGGACAGGGGAAGGTGTCCCTGCCATGGCAGGGGTGAGATGGGATCAGCTTTGTGTTCCCTCCCAGCCCAAACCATTCTGGGATTCTACAATGTAGAAAGGCTTGGAAGCACAAGAGCTCTTTTGCAAGGCCTGGGAATAAGTGTTCTACTGCAATTTGGAAGTGTGGAGAAAAATAAAAGGCACTCCAATACTCTGTGCCATTTTTTCATATCACATTACCTGGCTGCAGCTTGTATTCCTAAACCTTTCATGACAGCAAAATCTAAGCCAAGCCCTGTCTTTCTAAAATGACATTAACACCTCCAAATACTTCTAAAATAATTGTTTTTATAGATGCCCTGCACTGTTTCATCCACTCTGCATTTCTGTGGATGCTGTGAGGACATATTTTTTTGTGTACTCAGTAGCCAGCGTGTGTGAAGTCTTGCAGAATTTCCTTGGTGGGCTCTGCCATCTGCTGTGGATCAAAGGTCAGCAAGTCTCTGAATAGTAAATACCACACAGCAAAATTTCATAGGAAGAAGCTTCAAATTAAATTAGTTTGAAGATTTAATTTAAATACATTAAAGAAATAAGCAAAAATGTGTCTGTCACAATAGTTCTGAATGCCAACTCTGCTGCCTAGAAAAAGTTCTTTATTACCAAGCTTGAAAGAGAATGATATCTCTTAGCTATTCCATTGTTAAAAAGTTAAAAGTTCACACAGTTGGAATGCTCAGGTCAGATTTGTATCATCTTCCTGCCACGTTCATGAGTTCAGCAGTAATTCGATAAACAGCTTAATTTTTTTTGCTCATAAGCTGGGATTCCAGTTAGAGGATTTAATTACAAAGCCTATTTTAGGCTCTTTTTTTAATACTGTGGTGTGGTGGCAGCACACTAATGTGATGTTTTGTGATTCAACATGTGTAGAATAAAATGTGTCTAGGATGTAGGAGTAGGATACTCATCACAAGAAAGGAGGAAAAATGCATAATTCTTTTATACATTGTTTCAATAAAATGTGCTGCATTGCAAAAATATAGAAAGGCAGGATGCAGACTTGTTTAATGCAGTTTATACATGTATACTCTTTTCAGCTTCTAAACAGGAAATTAAAATTTACAGGAATGTGATTTCTCTGTTTTGAAAGGTATTCTTTCTAAAGGAAAGCAGACTGTCAGGGCAGGTAGCAGTATATTGATTTTTAGGTTTTGGTTGAGAAGCTGAATTAAGAACATAAAAGGCATATTTTGATATTATGATAAAGAAATGTGAATTCTGCCTCCTATGCAGAACAGACCAGGAGTGTCTGTCAGTTCTGTGCCTCCTGTGCTGGAATCTCAAGACTAAGAAAAAATTTCAATTGGAGAAACATTTTCAAAGTGTGTTCTAATTAATGAGGCTTTACTTCAGCTGATATTATTGAGCATCCTGGGAATGCTACCTAGGGAATTTTCCTACCTAGGAAAATTGGACACACTTGGTTCCAACTCTTCCCATGGTCAGCTGGAAGAGAGAAAGCCATTTCTTGGTCTGATTGAAAAAAACAGCTGCAGTTTAATCGGAGATGTCTAAATTTACTCTTACAAAACTGCTTTTCCTGATGCAGGAGAAGATTGAGGTCATATCATTTTGTTTCCTTGTAGAGTTTCCCTGGGTAACACAATTCCTAATGAACACAACATGTGCAGGTTAAGTCCACCTATGGCAAGGTTGTGTCAGACCTAGGGGCTGAAATTAATAAAAGGAGTAGTAATTAAACAAGTTACTATTTTTAATCTCTAATATGTAAGAATTGGTGTTTTGCCATTTTAAAATTTTTGTCTTGTCTATAAAAGGATCATTTTTCCGCCTCTGTCAAAATATTATTGTAAGGAATATATGGCATTGACTATCCTGATCATAAGGACTTCTTTCTGTATTTTCCTGCTTCAGAAATCAGCAAAATAACAGTCCTATGATAATTGTCAAAGACAGCTTTCCTTTCAAAATGATGGTGAGTCCTATGGTAATCATCAAGGCTACCCTATATTCACTGCCCTCTGAACACCCCTTCTGACTTTTTACTTTGGGCTGGGAAGATGTCAGAGAAATGAGTCAATGAATGTGGAAGATCATCAGAGAAGGTGCAATAATATTGGACTTACTTGTAATTCCTTTTCCCTCCCCAGTGAACCTTTTCGTGGTTTCATGCAGAAAAGTGAAGCCCCACCCTGTCAGAGTCAGGATCTGATTTTAGTGTCGCCTGGAGGTGGCACCAGGTGCTCCATTGCTGTCCCCTCCAGCCTGACCCATTCTGGGATCCTCTGATTCCTCTGGGATTCTCTGATTCCTCTTTGATCCCACTGATTCCAGTTTTTGTTCTGCTTTTGTGTTTTTGCTGTGATTCTTGTCCTACTCAAGCTGTTGAATTAATTTAAGAAAGTTGTGACCAGTCTGTTTCTCATTGGACAAATTTGGGTCAATAGTTGCTGTGGTGCAGGAAATACTTAATTAGAGAATGCTGCAAAATGTTCTTTTCTAGTAAAAATAGTTTCAAAGATGCTGTATTTATTTTCACATTAAAATAGGATTTTCCTTCATTTAAGTGAATATATTTATCCTCTCATATTTGATCTCTGCAATAATTAAACAGGTTTCTCTGAGATTTTTCTGTTCCACTTTTTTGAACTCTTTCTTTTTCACTAAATGAGCTCTTTTAGTTAATTTTCCCACATGGTCTTGCTCATAAATTTGGGAATTTATGCCCATACAGCAAGCAATTTCCAGATACCAAACTCTTTTTTACCATTTATTCTGTCCTTCTTTTTAAGAAAATGTATCACTCAACTCTGTTGGTGATTTGTGTTGTTTTTTTTAATTTAGAAATTTACCAGAGTAAATCTATATTTGCATTATTCTTCTCATTGAGGTAATAGTGCTATTTGCAAAATAAATTTAATTTGAAAGCAAAACCCCCCAGTTTTAAAACAAATGCTGTCAGAATTTTATGTCACTGGATTTTCAAAAAATGCAGTTTAGGGGTTTTCAGTTTCTCCTTTCAGAATTGTTCTTTGTTTCATCTCTCCAACTTTGTGTAGTCTACTTCTGACTAAGCAGGTAAAGGCAGAGAGGATATTGGAATTCCTAACACAATGGGCCTGGTGCTGAAATTTAAAATAAATTTAAAATGTTGTTTGTTCCAGTACTGGATCTCAGATTTTTATGAATACTTGATTAAAAAAAAAAATCAAATCAAAACAACAAAAACCAAACCAAAAACCCCAAAGTAAATATTTTCACAACTACAGATCATTGGATATTCAGTGCAAAATGTGCAGCAATTATTTATGGAAGCAAAAGTTTTCATTATTTATGTTCATTTGTTGTGTGAACAAAAGAGTTCACAGAACACAGAGCTGGAAAAGCCATTTCTAGAGTCTGTTTCAGGAAAATACCATTTTAGTGCTCTTAATTTACATCATTTAGCTCAGACACTGTGTTCTGATACCTGCAGGGGAAGGAAATGTAATGTTCAAAAGGAGTGTTGGGATATTTTCACGTGTTCTGTTTGAGAAATTCACCACTGCTGGTTTTGTGATTCCTCTTAAATGACTGTACATGCATTTCCAGCACAGATTGCTTTCCCTGATCCTGGATATCTTTGTTTATAATTAAAATCAGTTCAACAATGGGCATAAAACTGATGTTGCACCAGCAATGCAATGTTGTTGTGTCGTTGTCTCCTTGATTCTTTTAGTGCTTCATTTGTAGACACTTCATTTTCCCACTGAAATGATATTGTTCAGTGCTTCTTATACCCTTTTAAACTGAAATTATCAGCTATTATTCTCAACTAGAAAATAGTACTTAAAACCAAATTTTATGAGGAAGATCAGAGGAAAAGAAGTGAAGCAGAGCAGCTGGACATGATGGTAGAAGCAAATGGGAACAGCCAGAGTGATTAACTCCTCCTTTGAGCAACAGCAGAAGCACTGAGAAGATTAAAAGCCTCTTCTAGAAAAGGGATGAGTTTGGATTCAGAGGAGAGAAATGTGTGATAACCCCCACCTCTCCCTTGGATTTGAATCAGTAGAGATTACATGAAATTTCTTGTGGCTGAAAAACTATTGCAGAGTGGCTGTGCTTGCTTTTCTGCAGAGGTGAGTGCAAAAAAGCAATATCCAACTTTAGGAGCAGAATTAGGAGCAGGTAGAAACAACAGAACTCCTAAAAAATACCAGATGACATGAACCTGAATTATTTTTCATTCAACTGTTTCTAGAGTTTGTCTAATATTTGTATGTATACACAAATATCTATTTATCTGTGGGATTGCAGGGAACCCCAGGATGAGGGAAGAGATGAGAATCTTGACTCCATGTTTCAGAAAGCTGATTTATTATTTTATGATATATATTATATAAAAAAATATATATTAAAACTACACTAAAGAAAGAGAAAGAATTTCATCAGAAGGCTAGAAAAGAATGATAAAATCTTGTGACTACTCACAGCCTCGACACAGCTGGACCAGTGATTGGTCATCAAGTAGATAGAATTCACATGCAACCAATCAAAGATGCACCTGTTGGTAAAGCATCTCCAGACCACATTCTACAGCCATCAGACAGTTATTGTTTGCATTTATTTTCTGAGGCCTCTCAGATTCTCAGGAGAAAAATCCTAGCGAAAGGATTTTCATAAAATATATCTATGGTTATTTTCAGAAATTAATACAATATTTAAGCAAAATCCTTGCTTTCCTCTCAGTGCTTCTTGAAAGAACTTTTAGCCTTCAAAAACACATTCAATATCCTAGCAATTATGGGAAAATTAAAGCTCAGTGGTCAACATGGTGGAAGAGGATGATTTGATTTTGATAACTGAAGAAGTGCAAAGTAAACACTGAATTTGGGTACAAGAATCCAAACGAATAAAATTTTGAAAAGACATGAGGAAAAGCATGGAAATTAATGTAAAAGGAAAGAATGAATAGCTGGGTTTATACTGTCTCTTTCTGTCTTCTTTCCATTCTGTTAATACCATTAATTTAACTCATTTTAGTATATGGGTATTTTTATGGAATTATAAGTCAAGGTCAATGAGCAGGTCTGAATGGAGAAGTGTCTCTGAATGCTAACTTGGATTTTAAGGCTTTGCTGAGCTTGAGGAAGTGCTCTAAAAGTTATTAATGTTCCTACCTATGGTAATTCAGCTTTCTGAGCCTTGGTTGCAAGGAAGCTGAGTTGAATTCGGTGGCAAACTCAAGAAACACTTTTTGGATAAAACATTTCATGGCTTCTGCAGCCCTTCAGGGCTTTACTCCTGTTTCCCCTGTCTACCTTTTTAGGCTTGGTTTTGGAGCAAGGTTAAACCATTGGAATTCCAGGCTCCAACCCCAGACATTTCATATTTCTGTTGTCATAAGAGGCTGTGAGGCATCATGAGAGAAATTACTGTGAGAACAGCTCTGGCACTGCAGGCTGGGAGCTGAGGATACACAGAAACTCAGGAGCCGTGGTGCCCAAAGCAGGACAGCAGGTTACACAGACAGCAGCTCTGCAGCCCTGGGCTGCTGCTTAAAGAAAACTGGAGACATAAAATTCCCTTTGGGGTTTGAAGGACTTGCAGTGACTGGAAAGAGGTAATGAAGGACAGGAGGTGAGGAATGAGTCCCACAACAGCTCCAGCTGAGTGCAAAGTGCAAAGGACTGAGTAGAGGGAAGGAGGAGACACATCAAAGCTTAACAAGTGAAGCACTTATTAATTAAATTAAAAAAAAAACCCAAAACATTGGACATCTGAACTGTTTGTAAACGTGCCAGGACAAAAGTGGCTGTTTTAGCCACAAAATGGATTATATTTTAACATTTTTATGTATCTTCAGAAAATTACACAGGAGCATCATAAGTGATGGGAATGGGGATTGTTTAGTGCTGCTGATATCTGTTCCAAACCGACAGTGAATCTCCCTGAGAGAGAGATGAATGAAAGAAATGGAGAGGCAATATGAGACAGGGCATTAGCAGTCAGGATCAGGTTACTCACATTGATTTTTACTTACAATTTACTTTGTTATGAAGGGAAGTTTGGAAATTTCTTCCACAAGAGAAATGATTTCATTCACTGTGAAGTCAGTAAAACAAACCATTGATTTCCATATGACAAATATTAAAATAATCTCTGGCAGTGTATTTAGTGTGAAGATATTTCAACCAATATTACATAAAGTACTTTACTTTAGCAGATACAGGAGCTGCTTCCTAGAAGAAAAGATATGCTGATATTCCTTTAGTTTTCATTATGATAACCATTAACATTCTTAAAAATCACTTATATTCCAGTGCTTGGTATTTACACAGTTCTTCCTATATTATATGTTTCAAAAGCATTAACTAATGGATATTTAAATCAGAGGCTAATGCTGTAACATTTCAGATACAGCTGCAGGGATTCCCTTAAATTAGAGATTCCAAAATACTCACTGCATTTTGACAGCTTTTTGTCCTTGGCTGATGGCTGCTTGGACTGGAACCTCAGTGAGTTAATCAGATTCTCCCTCACTCGTACACATTTGATTTAATTACCCTGTCAGCTGACCCTGGCTGGTTAATGTACAGATTCTATAGATGTGTGTGACCCAGGGAGGTGTTACAGAGCAGCCATTTGGGGTGGGCATGGCAGAGAGCAGACCCTGCAGTTTGCACTCCTGGATTTGTGAGGAAATGAATCTCTGATTTCAACCAGCGCTTGGAGGATTCCCCCTCTTCTCCAGCTCCTGTGCTTGCAGCTTTTGAAATACACACCAGAGGGATTAAAAAACCCATAATATGAACAGTGGTGAGATTTTTCTGACCAAGAAGATCTTCAGAGCATTTTGCCTTTCCCTGCTGGCACAGTCCCAGCTGGCAGAGATTTCCTGCTGGGTTTGTCTCGTGGCAAACAGGCCATTTCTGCTGGGAGCCACAGAGAGAAACGTCACCTCTTGCCTGGAAAGCATCTCAGCAATTCCACATTTCCCTGTGTAGTTATTTCTGCAGGAAAATCCCCTATCCCAGAAGCACCATGAGTGCTATGGTTTGCAGAGATAGCCACATGAAATACAGAGTTTGCAGGGAACAAATGAGGCAGCAGCTGCTTCTGGCAAGGTATTGTTGTATTTTTGTTGCTGCACTTCTGCCTTAGGACTCCTATTTACATATATATTAACACACACATATATATATATACACTATATAAATATATATTCATACACACACATATAAAATATATCTTCATAAACATTTCAAACATAAAATATGCATAAATATGTATTGACTTATATGCATACATATATATTTACATATGTATATTTATATGCATATTATCTACTGAGGTAAACCAGCTGTAGAAAACACAAAATAACTGCTTTTTTTTTTTTTTTTAAGTGTCTTTTGGCCTGCGTGTTCCATCTCTGAAAGTCTGAGTTTCCCTATTGTGAACATAAAGGAAATATTGGCTCCCCTGAATCGCACAAAGTCATGTTTGAAGTTAAAATTCTGCCTCCTGAGTGAGCCTGAGGAGGGTTTACCCAAGTTTGGTAGAACTGTGGGAAGGCTGAGTGTTGGTGGAGTAACTACAGCTGAGGGGGATAATCACTGTACAGCTGGAGGGGATGGTTAGCCTGCTGTGCACCTGAGGGAGACTTATTCATGCAAGAACAAAGAGAATTTGAACCCACTCACGTCTTACTCATGGTAGGGAGATTATGAATATTCGAGCTCAACATTCAGAGCCACAATAAAAGTTAATACAACAATAATTACAGCAACCACAGAAGGAATTCAAACCACAGGGATGGTGTGTTTCCAATACCCCCAAAGACTCAGCACTCTAAGCCACAGCTTCTTTTTCTTCAGGAATATGAGGAATTGGATTGCAGCCGGCTTGGCAGAGCCTTGGATGTTTCCACCAGCCATAAACATACCCACCACTGCTATCCTGCAGAAATGAGTATTCATTCTGCTCCTTCTGCCATTAAAGGAGCACTTGAATACAATTTGCTGTCACAATCACACTGCTAAGTGAAGCTTGTGCTTGCAAAATGTCAGTGCTTGCAATAACTCTCATTTTGCTAATTAATCTTACCCTGGTAAGGGAATTGAGACAAAGATTCAAGTTTAAATTTTCTGACACTTTTATTTGCAGTGTAGTTATTCCACTTCACTATTTTTCTAGAGTTTAATGTGACACTCAGACTGGGTTTTTTTCCCCAAAAATCTCAGAATCCAATTTCACCAACATGACAAGCAGAAGTTCTGCTCATGAAAAGGAGTACTCAGCAGCAAGATATCTGCCTGTTCCTAAAAATTCTTCTATGCAAAAGCATAAAACATTTTGCATATCTGTGGGTTTTTAATATATTTATAATATATTAACAGGATTAAATTTTTTTGCCTTTTTTTCCCTGTTACTTTGTTACCTGAATAACAAGATATGTTACTGTTTTTTGTGGTGTGATTGAATAGGTCAGTCTATTTTTCCACCAAATCATATTTAGAAAGGATTTATCTGGGAATAAAACTAAGGAAGCTGCCTTCTCTCACCCTGCTTAAAACTTGATTTTTGAGGGAAGGTGGAAACAAAAGCAAGTATTAATTGAATTTTGGCTGATATCCCATCTGATTCCAATTTAGCTGATCTTAATTTCAGGAAGGTTTCATACAGAAAAAAGTGGCTGATGGCTGTTTATGCTGTCACTTTATACTCAGGGCTGCATAAGGATCAGTCTGTGAATATTCATGCTCAGGTATAACAGGTATTAGGTGTAATATTGCACTGCTCAGTAGAATTCATGATACTTCAGAAGAACGTGATACTTAAGGAATAACCATTTTTCATAGGGACTGTCATATTTTTTCCTGTTACTGTCATAGAATTAGAACAAAAAGTTCAGAATTGCAATAGCAGCTTCTAACTAGCTGTTTAACACCAGAACTTTATCATACCTTGTTCATAGAAGAAAATATTTCAAAAGAAGAAAAAGTAGAATTATTTTTCATTTCTGCTCTTATCTGTTTTGCACTTCCAGCACTTTACACTAAAAGGATGTGTTCATTGAAGAAGAAGCAAGGAGAGAGGAGACCTTGGAAAACAAAGAAGGAGAAATTATTTTTGGAGCATATCATGCCACAGAAGACACAGAACAGACAGAGGTTTAGTGCCCAACAATTGAACAGTTTGTTACTCATACTCTATGTTGAACAATTATCTCCACTGCTCTCAGCACTGCAGTACTCTTGGATCTTATTTATTCAGAGGGGTAACTTTAACAACAGGTTTTCTTCTTTGTTTCTTCTCTGGGGAATATCTCAGATTTGGAACAATTTCTGAAGGCATTAGACAAAGACTATTTTAACAGGACAAGTACAAAGATTCTAAGTGCTGGTGTCCTTGCAATCAGGAGCTGCTCTAAATACCTGGTGTAAACCAAAGTGTTTATGACCAAGATGTTGATTGATAAGTTTAAAGAAATTGTGTCAGCCTTTCTGCACTGACACTAATAAGTTAGCCTGGGAGTGGAGATTTATCTCTTACATCATTTTCAATGAAAAGAACTAAAGAGTTTTTTTCACTTGCTAGTAAAGCAGGTGAAGCCTGGGGATGGTGAACTATTTACTCCTCAAGAAATGGAGTTTTAGGGTATCTGGGACTCCTCACATTTTCGTAAAAGTGTCACACCAAGGTGCTTGGGAGTTTTTTGTTCACCTGCCAACATACAGATGCAAGAAATTCCACTCATGTCTTTTGAACTTCCCTTTCCTCTTGGCAGCATGTCCTCACCATCTGCTGATTTTGCTGTCACAGGCCTTTGGGTGAAACATTTCTGCTCTGTTCTGCTCATTCCAGTGTCAAAGTGAGACATTGGCTCCATCACCTGGTGGTTGGGACAACTTCCTTAGAACTGGGACCAAGGTGAAAGGGTGTGGCTTCCAATCTGCTTTTTTCCTTATACAAAACAGAATTTTCAGAAAGTTGGTTTTTACACACATGACCTCTGTTGGAGTAAATATTGTATACAGGGAAGAAAAATATTATTGCAGAATTTTACCTAAAAAGTTTTTTGTCCCAAAACAAAGCACACCCTTTCCAGCCCATGTTTATAAGACACGAAACAAAAGTACTGATGGAAAGAACTTCAAGATTTATTAGCTTAACTTGGTCCAACTAATTTCCTTTTTGTTCCCTTTGTTCAGCTATCAAACTAAAAAGGAGTCTTCATTCAGTTCTGGAAACTACTGTGTTTTGACAAAGTCCAAAAATTTTCATTCATTCTTCAGATTGACTACAGTTTCTTCTTTTGCAACAGCTGGAAGTAATTATGTTTTATCATTTAGCTGCATAAATTGTTATTGTTCAAGCAGTCTCTAAAGGAAGTAAACTTTTAATATAACAAAGTAAAAAACCCAACAATATATGAATATATATTAGGTTCAACTTCTTCCCAGTTTTGCATAGTCAAGGAAGGAAGTAGAAAAAATTGAGGATATCTTATTTCCATGATACAATACAGTTTGGTGCTCCCTTTCCTTTGAGCTTGGAGAAGGCTGATCCTTAATTGCTTCAAATTTAAGTCAGTGTTTGAGGGTTTAGGAACACACCAAGAAAGGGAGCACAAAGCCCATCCAGTGCCACCCCTGCCAGGGCAGGGACACCTCCCACTGTCCCAGGCTGCTCCAGCCCCAGTGTCCAGCCTGGCCTTGGGCACTGCCAGGGATCCAGGGGCAGCCCCAGCTGCTCTGGGCACCCTGTGCCAGGGCCTGCCCACCCTGCCAGGGAACAATTCCTCATTGCCAAGATCCCATCTTTATGTACTTTGAGGCCATCACTCCTTGTCCTGTCCCTGAGGAATTGTCCCTCTCTGGTTTCCCTGCAGCCCCTGGAAGGGGCTGTGAGGTCTCCACACAACTTCTCCTCTCCAGGCTAAGCTGTCCCAGCTCTCACCAACTCCAGCAGAAGGCCACTAAAGTAGCATAGAAAAGTGAGTCATTTACCTTTTTCTCCTAATGAGATGAATCATGAGGAAAAAGCCAGGTTAATGTTCCAAGGAGCTTAATTAGAATCAGGTGAGAGCTTGAAAAGGCAACTAAGGTGCTTTCAGGCAGTGCTTATAGGAAAAGGCTTAATTAAGAAGACTGATGGCCTTTTACTTAAGTCTCTTCAAAAGTGTATAGAGTCTTGTTTAACTCCTCCAGATCCAGCAGCAAACCAGATTTGAAATTCCAGCATTTTTCTTAGTAAAACAAAAGTGCATTTTTGTGGCTGCAGTGGGCTGTGCTGCAGTCTCCTTTCTCTGGGGTACTGACACGAGTGCAGTGTCATGAGGGGCACGGGGGAAAGTACAATTAAATAGGAATTAAATAAAAAGTTTACTGGTAATTGAAGCATTCATAAAATTGCAAATATTTCAGTACAACTGCAGTGCAAGCAATTGAATGGTAGATTACAAAAGTATTTTATAGCTAAGACTGCTGTGAGTTTTTTTAAATTTGCTTGCAATACACAAATCTCACATGGAATTCATTTAGTCATCTTAAAATCCACACAAGCTTTAAATTTAACACTTTATTCAAGGGTTTTTTTCCTTCCTTTTTTTTTTTACCCTGCAAGAACAATAAGGTATATGAGGTATTTTAGCTGCAGGGTGCATATTTGGAGAAAGTGCTTCCTGCAGAGTTCCTCTGCCTTTCTTGTAAATTAGCTGCAGAAACCCCGGTCATGTTACAGTATGACATTTAGTTTTCTAATCTGTTTAATGCCATGGTTTGCACATGATGTGTTCTGATGTGCTTTTATGTTTTTGATAGTAAAAAACCACATTAGAGTTGTAGGGATTCTTTCCACAGACAATATAACTTGTAACAAATTGCATATTTCAGAAGAAATATAACAAAAGGCCCAACCTTTTATAATTTTCATTATTTTAGAAATGCAGCCCACATCTTATCTCTCTGTTCCTTGGTGTAATTTACGGGCACCATGTTGGACACATATCAATGCTGCATCCATATCAGTTCCATTCATGCATATTTCAGTGACTTCAGACTGAAAAAACCCCAAACTTAGCATTTGGCTGGGCTTAAATAGTCACTTGAGATATTTTGTAATCAATAATTACATGCATTTGTGTACCTGTGAGTTTATACACAAACACACACACACTGCAACTCTTCCAGGGTGGAAGAATTCTCTCATATTTCAGCTGCACTGAGTTACAAGTTAATGATCATCTTTTTGCAGTTATTCCTACAAAAGAGTTTGTAAAAGGAAAATAATGACTTGTTGTGCTCATTCAAGCCTTCACACTGCTCTTACTCCAGTTTGGTTGAAGCTGCACCAGCTTTGCATAACCAGTATTTCAGAATAGTGCTAAAGATTATTTTCCAAAGGAAATAGGCATTTTTCCTGCAAAGATTGTTATCTTCTTTCTCCTTACTTAGCAGAATTTCAAAATATAAATATATGTAATAGGAAAGAGTCTGGGGTTAAGAGGGGAGCAAGATAGGAGAACTGAAAGACTTGAAATTATTCAGAACAAAAGCTAAAGGCTTTTTCTTTTAACGTGACCTTCACCTTCTCTGTTTTCTCCCTCCCCCTCAGTTTTGGTTTCAATCTATTTCTGTAATCACAGCCTTGGAAATTCTCCTTTCTTTAACTTCAGTGAGTCCTGTAAGCATGAGGAAAAAAATAATCCAGATGAATGTGCAGGAGGATCCAATCCCAGCAATTTGTCTGGAAAATGAGTTACAACAGTACTGTCATCATCAAATGAATTATTCACTGAAGAATACTCAGCTGGAAGTTCTACTTTTGTGTTCCTATCCAGAACAAAAGATTTCAGATCGTTATCCCAGTTCCCAAAATCTCCATGCACAACAAACCACCATCATCTTGACACCTACTAATTACTCTGCACAACAGTTGCACCTAATTGTGTGTTCACCAGCAGATGATGAAGAGCTGAACCTAAATTCCAAGGTTTGTTTGTCTACTTGAGGCTCTGTAAATTAAAATGTTCTGCATGAGGTGGATGGCGTTTGTCAAAAAGCTGCAGGAAGCTACAGATGTGGACTGCTCATTTTTATATCCTGTGTTGAGCAAAATACACAGTGGAAGGAGACTCCTACAGATCAGTCTTAGAAAAACTCTTGATTTCTAAGGGAAGAATGGTAAGGAAAAATGTTTTTATTCCTTAGCTCACAAGAGTCTATTATGTCTGAAAGGTTTTGGGATGTGGGGAAAGTGCCTAATGACTGGAAAATTGCAAATATACCAGGCAAGGATGGGGATGTGGGAAATACAGGCTGGACAGACTGGAAAGATAACCTAGAGAGGGTCAAAGCCTTGGGACAGAATGAACCCAGGTGTAGGCACACAGTTTGGGGTCACTGGGATGGGGCTGTGTTGCAGGCACACACAGTTTGGGATGGGGCTGTGTTGCAGGCACACACAGTTTGGGGTCACTGGGATGGGGCTGTGCTGCAGGCACACACAGTTTGGGATGGGGCTGTGCTGCAGGCACACACAGTTTGGGGTCACTGGGATGGAGCTGTGCTGCAGGCACACACAGTTTGGGGTCACTGGGATGGGGCTGTGTTGTGGGCACACACAGTTTGGGGTCACTGGGATGGGGCTGTGCTGCAGGCACACACAGTTTGGGGTCACTGGGATGGGGCTGTGCTGCAGGCACACACAGTTTGGGGTCACTGGGATGGGGCTGGCCCATCCCCAATGGGTTGCAGCTGTGAGCAGCAGGTGAGCAGCACTGGCAGCAATGAGCCATGGAGTGCCCAGGTGTGCAATCACTGACCAGCCACAGAGGGAACAGAGGGCACACAGGTGCAGTGCATCAACATGAGGGGATAACAGGTTGGGATAAGAACCAGAAGGGAGATGCTTGCAGCCTTCTGCAGTGACCTGGTGTTGCTGTGTATGGACAGACTCCTGAAGCCTCCTGATGAGGTAAGGTGTTACTCTGTGTGGGGGAACATTCAAAGCCTTCTGGAATTGTGAGGGGATGCTCTGTGTGTTGTGGCTGTCTCAACTGTGACATGTGCTGGGCACCCAGGGACCTGAGCTGCTCCTGTCTGGTGAGAGGTTCACCATCCATAGGGATCAATGTGGGGTGAAGGGTTAGCAATGAAGGCTTCCCTCTCCCAGGTACTTCATGGACAGGAGCTATAGAGAAAAGGGGGTTCCCCTGTTCCCATCAGTTTTGGGGGAACCCTCTTGAGTTCTAGTTTTAGGCTTATGTAGGTACAAGCAACCCCCAATGATTGGAGGGGCTGAGGGATGAAGGGAGGAAGAGGAAGGAGCTTTGTTTGTGCAGCTGGGAGAAGGGGATGCTTCCTGAGAAGGGAATCTCATTGCAGTATTCCAGGTCAACAGACACCAAGGGGATGCATTTATTTAATTACTTTTACTATTTTTATATGAAGTGATTTGGGATTTATTTGTTATATAAATACAGAGATGTCCTTACAGTATAAGCTATATACTGATACTCTCTTTACAGTGTATGTTTGATATCAAAACTAAAAAAACCTTTAGGATTTCTTAATGCATTGTCTACGCATATTCTTTCCATCCCTGCCAGGTGCTTTTCATGTACCTGGCGTATTCTAGGTAAATTCCGTGTTGTCTTTGCAATCTACCTTCTCAAGATAAAAATAGTATCTTCTTAATATATAACTTCCACAATTGTAATTGGAGTCAGTGTGAGACAATTCCAAGAGAGAAGCTTAAATTAGAAGCAGTGGGCTATATTTAGAGGTGTTGGGCAGCAGAAGTCCTGGTTTAAGGAAAAGTGAAGCCCTGGGTATGTACCTGAGGTGCTGAGCCCTGCACAGACTCACCCAGGCACTGCTGGGTTGCAGAGTCCTTTCCCAGGGCCTCTGGCAGCTCACCCAGGTGTCAAGAGCACCTTCACAGCATTTCCTCTGGAAGTTTCTCTACATTCATTTGTCCTATGGTGCTTCAAAGAAATGCAAAAAATGTAGCACTTGGAGAATATTGTTTGGGGAAAGAAAATGTCAGTTCTGATGCTTTTTTTGTTTTATGAGAAAAAATTGTGGAAGCAGAATAGACAATAGAAATAAACAAATTCTGAACTGTTGAGGGGAAGCACTGTATGTGCAAGCTCCCCCAAAATTCCTGATAGGAAAAACAATTAAAATCCAGCAGTTCCTACTGGGATGCACAGACCCCTTCTAATGAGCAGAACTGCAACATTAAGACCCCAACTATTAAAAGCAAGAAGGATTTTGAGGCAGCCAAGGTTTAACTTAATTAATATTTACTGACCTTAGTACGACTGATCATGTAGGATAATGTGGATTAAAGCCAATACTATGTGAAATGGTCACTTTGCAGATATTTTTTTCCTATTTGTAAAGAATTTTCCATAACTTTTCAGTTCCTAAATCACTACTCAGCAAAACTCTTTTTCCAACAACCCCCCTAAATCAAGATAAATATTAGTCATCTGTCACTTAGTGTTAAAACCCTCTTCTGCTTGTGCCTTTTGAAATTTGTCATGGCTGTGTCTTACCTTGGCACTGCCCTTTTCCAAGGAGCTGGCCAAAGTGCTGTTTGTGCCAGAGGCACTGCCTCATCCAGACTAATTCTGGATAACTGAAAGGTCAGAGCCACAAAGAAACAGCAGGTGCAATTACTGCCACCAAAGAAGGGTGCAGCAAACACAAAGTTCACTATTGTCTCTTGCACTGGTGTGCACAGAGTCCTGATCTTGGGAACAGAATGGAAAGCAATAATTAGGGCCTTTAATTTATCCCTGAAATGTTAAAAGAAGTCTGACAGAGTAAACATCAGTTGTGACAAAAAGAGCAGGAGCCGTGTGTTTATGGAAAAGATGGAGGTTTACAGGGAGTTATTCTTTCTCTGCTGGGCAGGAGGCCCCTTGACAACTCCAAGGGATATTATTATTTCCTCCCTTTTTGTCTCAGACTTGTGGGAGAAATAAACACACGTTCTTTGGGTGACTGATTCTGGTAATTAGCAGAGAACCTGAGTCTGCTAATAAAGCATTAGCAGAATGTGATATTTTTTCCAGCAGTTTCATTTTTAATTCTCTATGAAGAGACATAACCGGCTGTACTAATTTAATTCAGATAGCTTTTTTTCTTTTCCTGACCTGCCATGTCACATAGGGTGTAAAAATGTGCCCGAAGAAAATGTAATGCTGGGTTGCAGAACAAGGTTTTTCTTCAAACATAATGTTTCAAAACCTCAGAAGTGGAAAAATTTGGGCTTGTACCATTAATGTTTTTTTTTCTTTCTTTTTTTTTTTTGAAAATACCTCATCACTACCTTGTTAGAGTAAAAATAACCTCCTCTCCTTTACCAGCAGAGTTCAGAGAATATTTTAGTTTAGGAAACACTTTTGAAATTTTGCCATTGTTTCTTTTTCCATGTAAGACAAAGAATTGGATTGGTTTTGCAAAAATTATTTGGATTATTTTTGCAAAAACAAAATTGCCAAAGTGTCAGTGTTCTGCTTAAAGCCTGATTTTTGATTTGAGAAGACTTGTCATGTTGGAAAATCGTGACAGTAGGACACAGTTTGTCCATACTAGGACTTAGGCTAGTTGTGAGTAATTGCTCATCTGTGGGAAACTGAGGAATTGGATCCAGGTTTTTCCATCCATTCCAGTGGGACACTCCTACCTTCTGCACAGAACTTCCTCTGGGATGTTTGTTCTGCATTCTGTTGACTCTGTTCACCTTTCTAAAGGATAAATCAGATTCCTTAATTTCTTTACACATTAAGCACAACGACATTGAGAAAGTCAATTATCTCTGTTGTGTGTTTCCTTATCAAGGGTTTGCTCTTGTCTCCTTGATCAGGACAGGCTGCAGCTTTCTCCAGTGTCTGGGGGGTTTGGGTTAATTTTGGCTGCCCCCAGCTCAGTGTGGCACAGATGAGTGTGGGGGGCAGTCCCAGGGCAGTGTTTCAGGAGGGGCCAGGATGTGACTTCTGTGACCTTTTTACTCCTGGGAGAGATCTTGAGGGGGCTGGAGCCACAGGAGGGGCTGAGGGAGCTGGATCTGGCCAGGCTGGATCCATGGGCTGAGGGACAGCAGGACCAAGTGCCAGGCCCTGCCCTGGGGTCACCCCAACCCCATGGAGCTGGGCTGGCAAAGAGGGGCTGGAAAGCTGCTGGTGGCAAAGGCCCTGGGGGTGCTGTGACAGGGCTGGGCACAAAGGCAGCAGTGCCAGAGGCCAGTGGCACCTGGGCTGTGCCAGCCTGGGGTGGCAGCAGGCCCAGGGCGGGGCCCGGCCCCTGGGCTGGCCCTGCTGAGGGACCCCGAGGGCTGCGGCCGCTGCTGGGCCTGTCATGGCCACCAGAGCCCTGCAGGGGCTGCAGCGTGTCCAGGGCAGGGAACGGAGCTGGGCAAGGGGCTGGAGCCCCAGCAGGGCCTGAGGGAGCTGGGAAGGGGCTGAGCCTGGAGCAAAGGAGGCTCAGGGGGCCCTTGTGGCTCTGCACAACTCCCTGCCAGGAGGGGACAGCCGGGGGGCCGGGCTGTGCTCCCAGGAACAGGGACAGGAGCAGAGGGAACGGCCTCAGGCTGGGCTCAGGGCGGGCACCAGCAGGAATTTGCCCATGGAAAGGCTGCTCAGGCCTTGGCAGGGGCTGCCCAGGGAGCTTTGCAGTGCCCATCCCTGCAGGTGTCCCGGGAAGGGCTGGAGGTGGCACTCAGGGCTCTGGGCTGGGGACAAGGTGGGCATCGGGCACAGCTGGGACTCCATGGGCTGGCAGGGATTTTCCAACCTTAATGATTGTGGGATTTTGTGGACCCAGCTCTGGATCCATAGTAACTTCGGGCAGGACCTGGCACTTGGCCCTGCTGTCCCTCAGCTCATGAATGCAGCTCTGGATCCTCCGGATCCAGCTCCCTCAGCCCTCCTGGAGCTCCAGCCCCTCAAGATATTAATATTGTTATAGTCAGTGTCTCAGTCATCATAAAGTCTTCCTTAGAAAACAGAACATTCTTATGGGAGCTATGAGGAACCAAATGAAAATCCAAGGGAAGATGAACTTGTAAAACAAAATTTCACTGCTTTTCCTTGCTTTGCATTCTAAGTGTACAGCATTTCTTTAATTAAAATATGAGGAAATCAACATTCCTAAAAATTAAGTTGCCTTTTTTTCCCCAATGTGCATTACTGGAAAGTTACCACAACAATTTATGATTTTTTTTTCTTTCCTTCACCTCTGTGTAAGAGGGATGAAGGAGCTGAATGAATCCTTTGAAGATCAGGTTTTTGTTTTGTTGTTGAAAATTTAAAGAGCAAACAAAAAATGATCAGAGCTACTCCTTGACAAATCCTCTTAAATTAAATGGTAGTTTGGATCTTCTTAATGTTGGTTTTTTTTTGTTCTAATTGGCTTAACCAAAAACAAAACAACCAAAAAAAACCTGAAGAACCCAAATCAAAACCACCTTTCCATTATTAACTTCAGAAAAAGGAAAAATTTTACCTCTTCTTGTCTATAGCAACTTGGTGGAAATGACAGAATAATTAGAATTAATTAGTTTAAACTGATGCAGCCAACAGTATATAATCCCTAATTGTGTGATAAAAGTGGCTACTTGTGACACTTAATGTATTCCAGGCACCTAAAGTGGAGCTATAATGGTTCTTTTTAATGTTGCTGTGTTTTCACTATGCTGGATATGTCACTTTATAGCCTCCTTGCAGCTTTTAGACAATAAAAGCCCCAGTGTTCATGTAGCCAGCAGCCCTTGCAGACTAGTTAAGCTCAATATGCAATTGTTGGTCTTATGTGACCTAAGAGAAGGTGCCTATTGAGACCTGCCCCAGCTGCAGTGCCAGTCAAAGGAAAACACTGCAATTTGCACATTTTACATGCCCACACCTTCCAAACTTGGTACAGTGGCTTTCCTAGGTGGAAAATAACAAAATGCTGCAAGTTAAAGCCTTATTTAGAAATCAGGTCAGTAAAAGTGGAATGTAAACCAGCCAGGAGATTGGTGCTGTCTCTGAACTCCTGCCCTGTGGGATGGATTCCACTGCCAGCAGTGTATTTGTTAATTGCTGCTGTTGTGATCCAAGAAGCTTCTCAGAGCTTGACACTAATATTGAACATCTAAATTAAATTCCCTCTTGATGATGCAAAGGTACCTCAGAACAGCTTTCTGCATTACCTCATGGAAATTTTCTGTTCCAAAGGTCTGCAGCCAATTTTCTGCTCCTGCCATTAATCTCTCTGCAATGTACTGTCTATCCAACTAGCAATAACATTTTACTAACTATCAAACTGCTTTCCAAATTAATTTGTCATTATTAGAACATGGTGGTTTATAAATTTTTCTGTTAGTGTAGAGTTAGTCAATTTTTATTCACTTAAAAAATAGCAAGTTGAATGTTAAGATATATTTTGGCTATCAATAAGTTAACCTACATCCAGGGTTTTATTTCAGCCAAATGAGATAATATTTTCCTTTAATATTTAATTGTGTTAGCTATGTGAAAACTCACTAGATCTCTCTGGACATTGCTGAATAAATCACACAAGCCTGAGAGTAATGAACTACAAACATGACCCAGCTGAGCTTGCTTGGAGTCACAGCTTCTACTTCTCTCCCATTGTGTTAATGTGTGTTTATTACTGTGTTTGAGGCCGTGAGGTGAAGGTAAAACATCTAGAGAAGGGTCCAGATTGAATTTCTGCCAGATAGATAAGCTTTACAACAGAGAGAAATTTGCCTTTTCTGTTCCACATCTGTCTGCAGGGCGTTGAGCAGGGTCAGCCTCAGCTGACAGCAGTCAAGTTCAATGTCACTCTGTGCCTGGAGAGGAAATACCTGGAGTTGGTGTCACCTAGACTTTGTAGGAACATCCTAAACTTGAGTTCCAGTGTTGTATGCCTCAAGCACAAATGAGGTGTGCTGGTAGAGTTGATAAGAAATGTCTCTCAGACATTTTTGGGAGCTGCGGGATTCAAGATGACATGGGCACATGGCAGTGGCTCACATTTGCTCACACAAAAGGCAGCACAAATCCAGGCTTTCATCCTGGCATTGCTGGACTTGCCTCAAACCATTCACCAGTGTGGTTTTATACTTTAGGAAGAAAATTCAGGAAGATTCTCCTCTTTATTTAGGAGGAGATTCCTGTCTGTGAGGGTGGTGAGAAGCTGTGGCTGCCCCTCAGCTCAGAGGAGTGGGCAGGGCACTGGCATCAGCTGTGCTCCCCCAGCAGGGTTTTACAGCTTTTCCTCACACAGCCTCCCTTTTCCCACAGCTCCAATCCAAGATTAGGAGCAGCACTGCCCCAGAGCTGGTTCTGGAGATAGGCAGTGAAAATTCTCCTGGGGGAGGAGGTGCTGCAGAATCCCCACACCTTGTTCAGAGCCCTGACAGCAATGGCTGTGGACACTAATGAGGATTCAGTTGTAATTAGTATAATCTGATCAGAACATTTTTTGTGTAATTGAGACTATTGGTTTCAGGTGTAGCTATTTTCAAGCTTTTATGAGAAAGGCTATCACCTTGTCTGGCAGAAGGTAGTTTTAGTTTCCTACTTTTCCGAGATAAAATAATTCATTCCTGAAAAGTTGTTATTTTAACCTTTTAATTTCAAACTACTGCTTTTGAAGTAATGAATACTGGGAATCTTGTGAGGACTCAGTGTCTATTGCTCAATAATAAATGTAATTAGTTTTTTAAAGATTTTTCAACTGCTATATAAAATGTGGGAGTTTTTTGTAGAGAAGTGAAGTTTGCTACTATAAAAGGCTTTCACAAAAAAAAAAAAAAGCAATATCTGGTGGGCTCCTGTACCTGTCAAACTGAAGGAGTTTCTCTAACATGGCTTATGGGGGAGAAAGTACATTTTTTAAATCCCGTTCTTTCCTTATTTATATACATTTTCTCCTCTTTATATCAGGTTTTCCATTCCGATCTGAGTATTTAAGAAAAGTATTTAACTACAACTTGTGTTATGTTTCTCAACTTTTACCATACCAAGTAAATTTATTATTTATGCAAATTATTTAAATGTGTGACTGGACTTTGTCATCATGAATTAGTTCTCTCATGTGAGAACTGAAATTCTTTGTTTTCTGAACATCACGATTTTTAAAATTTGCTTCCATCTCTGGTGTAGTTCCACTTCTGCCCCTTCATGTGTATATACATTCTGTTCTGGCTGTAAACTGGAATAGGACAAGGGGAAATGGCTCCCAGTGCCAGAGGGCAGGGCTGGGTGGGATCTTGGCAGTGAGGAATTGTCCCCTGTCAGGGTGGGCAGGCCCTGGCACAGGGTGCCCAGAGCAGCTGGGGCTGCCCCTGGATCCCTGGCAGTGCCC
This sequence comes from Ammospiza nelsoni, assembly GCF_027579445.1. Taxonomy (NCBI): domain Eukaryota; kingdom Metazoa; phylum Chordata; class Aves; order Passeriformes; family Passerellidae; genus Ammospiza; species Ammospiza nelsoni. The sequence goes on from NC_080645.1 coordinate 4,666,682, forward strand.
GAAGCCAGGCTGGACACTGGGGCTGGAGCAGCCTGGGACAGAGGAAGGTGTCCCTGCCATGGCAGGGGTGGCACTGGATGGGCTTTAAGGTCCCTCCAAATCCAAACCATTCTAGGATTTCATTACTAACTTTGAATGATACTCAGTCCTGTAACTTTTTTTTTTTTTCCATGCAATAATCCTTCCTTTCCTTCCCTGTATATTTCCCCAGTTTCACACCACCTTACAAACAAACCAGGCAATTCTGTTAATTCAAGGAGACTTCCACACTGCCCACAGTTATTGCCAGCTACCCAGGGCTCCCAGAGCTTGAACCCTTGGCCAGAACATTTCAGGAATTCTCCCTTTCCAGGTCCTAGTGGAGTTTGTAGAACCGTGTTTAGGTTGGGAAAGACCTTTCAGATCATTGAGCACAACCATTAGCTCAGCACTGCCAACCCCACCACTCTCCAAGGGCCCCAGTGCTCTATCTGTCTTTAAATCCATTCAGGAATGGTGACTCCACCATGTCCCTGTGCCAGGCCTGGGCTGTGATGGTGTAATCACCCAATACACTGGTAAACCTGGACACTACTTCAACTGGAACCCTCCTGTGTCTTGAGGATTCATTTAAGAGAGCACTCAAACTAGACTTAGGAATGTCTTCAGATAGGTAGGAGTAGTAGTGAGAAAAATAATTATCTTATCCATCAAAATTATGTGGGAAACTTATGTTACTTTCCATTATTTTCACTGTCATTCCAAATGCCAAATTTTCTGTGAAATTTGGAAATTACTTTCTTGAACAAGTCACAGAGAACTCCAACATCACAAGTCAAATAAATAGGAAAATCAATTCTTATAACTCAGGCAAATGCTATGAACAAGTAATTGTAATAGCATTTTTTTCTTGCAGCCTCACATCAACATATTGTACACTGACATAAAAATAGATTACACTATCTCTGAAATTAAAAATGGATCTGTATATCTATATTTCCCAAGACATTCTCATATTGTACAGTATTTGATCAATTCTCACCCTCTTTCATAACTATTGATGGAACAACAAATTATTCAGAAATAACTGATCAGTGTTAAAATCCATTCCTGGATTCTTATTGTATCCATATATTATTTTCTAATTTATGATTGTGTTTTCTTATTTATTGTTTCAAAGCATAGGCGTATTTATATCTCACACTCATCAAGAAGTTCTGCAGACACAATTATTCTGCAAAACCCTGCAGTGAACTTCTGTCAACAGGTTATTTTTACTGAAATTGTTTGGTGTGGAATTTGTAGAGCAAGGCTCTGTTGGAAAACATTGTGTGTCATCTGTAAAAGCATACCCTGGTGGATCTTTGTGTTTATCAAAGAGTTAGTTTTGTTCTTTTTAAGTAAATAAAAATTCTTTTTCTCATTATACCATAGATGTCTTTTGCAGGCTTAATAAATTTTACCATAGAATATCAGTAATTGCTAGATGGACCTAAATCAGCTAGTTTAAGCTTCTGCTAACTGGTCTGGAGAGAAAAATAGACAAGATATTGGCCATTATTCCAATCACTGAGATGTGTTCAGAATTGCAGATGTTTTTTGACAAATGTGCCCTACCATGAGTGTTTGCAGTATAGAAAATATTTGCAACTTTTAGTTTTTCAGTCTGGGCTGCATTAATATTGCCTCTGAATTTCTGGTTACTATCCCCAAACAGTTTCCAGGCTGATGAATTTACATGCATTAAATTCTAGTTAAAATTCTGGCTTGGTGTTCATCCCCATGTAGATTCACTTGCCTGATTTTTGATAGTCCTGCAACAGTTTAAATCCAGAATATTTATGAAAGCAACAATGACTGTTGAACAGAAAAGCTATATCTGTCTTAGGATAAGTTAAGCTGAGACTTTAAATTTACAGTTTATTATGTCAGTTTATGAGGCCAGAACAAGTGGCAAGGCCATAATGAAATTGCTCCAAAAGAAATAAAATAGAAGAATAAAAGAAATAGGTGATGAAAGAACCACAAAGCACAGCAGAAAAATTAGCAAAATCACGAAACCAAGTCTTTGTGATAAGAAAATATCACTACAAGTGTTACATTATCAGTTAGAGTGTGGGATAAAATTTACTGAGACATCCAGGACCTCCTGCATTGAAAATGTCAGTCAGAGTAACTAATTCTGTGCTTTACAGGAAGTTTCCTGAAGAACTGACAAGGGTGTCTCTGAACAGTGCAGCAGAAAGAATAGGAGCAGATGAAAAACTGGAATACAGTTGGCTCTCTTTAGCAAGAACAGAAAAATCACAGTAATCCATATTAATATAGGATAATATGTGTTCTACAGAGGGCTGGAAAGCATTGGGGAAATTGAAGTCCTTTTTGCTTTAGTAGAGAAATAATAGCGATTCATTCTATTAATTCTACTGGCAGGTTTAGGGAGTGAGATTCAATATCTGCAGGTACTGCCAGGAGGGTTGCTGGGGCTGCCTGCTCTGGTCTGGGTGGTGGGTGCCATGCACTGATCCCACTCCCAGTGGGGCGCAGGAGCATTTCTTCTGAGCCAGAGGCTTCAGGGCTCTTGGAGTCCAGAGAACAAACAATATTTAACCACAGGAATACAGTGAAGTACAACTTTACATGGGAATTGCAAACACTACAGACAGACATGCTATACTCATTAAGTGATCAAGAAGCAAAGCATGCTAAATTACCATGGCTTATTACCAAATATTTAGAGGCAAATACATCCATTCATACAAATTTTAAACTGGGCAAGACTGTCAGCTTTAAATTACACAACAATTTCAGAAATAGAGCAGTCAGTTGTTTACACAAGCACTTTGAAAGACAATGCTGAGCTTTTTAATTACCTTCAGAGACATTTTCCAGTATGCTTATTAAAATTTTAATCTATACCTTGCTAAATCATCATATTAATTGATGTAATTAATTATGAGTACATGATATTTATATAGAGTCCACAAAAATGTTACAATCATACCTTTAATTATTTTCTATCTGTGTTATTTTAAAAGAGGACATTAAAGATTACTGACTTGAAACTTTGAGGTTCTTTTGCCACAATGTCATGCTCAGCCTCACAGAAGGTTTTCTAGTAAAAAATTGCAAAAGCATCATTGGTGATCTCAAGTTACTATTCACAGTTGAGGCTTGTATTGGGTAGAAACCATCTCTTTGTTCTTTTAAATAATTCTCAGCTCTGGTTTATGATCTCTGGCTTTAGTTCTGTGTCAGGCAGAAGAACTTTTGTATGATAGGGAGGAAAGATAAACCTTTCCAAGACTTTTCACTGTGATCTACACCAACAAAGAGATTCCATCACTTGAACTGTGCTCAGATTGTTTTCCTTACTCAGCAATAGAGCTCTGGCTGATTTTGCCTACCTTGTCTCAGGATTTTTGGAAATGCAGCAATGAGTGGAGCATCATAAATGTTAAAAGATATTGTTCATAAACATTTATCCATTTCCAAGTGGACTTTAATTCAAATGTTAATATCAGATTGTTGATATTAACATTAATGTTTTCCTTGGATTTATACTAAAGAAAGTCCATTAATTTGAATATTGACCAAAACAGGCTTTTGCTGTAATTACAGCAGAGTCATGGAAAAAAAATTGCTTTGGGCATCATAAAGATGAGTTGGGCTAAAGTTTTAAAACTAATGAGTAATTTATTAAGTCCCAAGATAAAAGAATGCAGTGTGACTCAGCTGCTTATACAGCTCAATTTGAATTGTGAATATTCTCAGTGAAGAAATTGGAGTCAGCTGGGATGGAAGTTATGTCTACAAAAGCTTCCTCACATGATAAACAGAATATTTCAGTGAAGACCTGGAATATGTCTACAGACAGAACTCTAAAAGGCATCCTCTGCTGAATTCACTTTTCCCATCAGTATTTTGTCCATATCTGCCTGTGAGCAGCTTGAGCTTATATATTCCAATGAAGTCATTAGTCTATAGGGGTAGAAGTTATGTTTGACCAGCCAAATTTGGATATTCTGCACTGAAATCAATTTGACCCAGGCTTGTAAGTGCCTCATATTTTGTATTATTTTCTGCTGTCTTAGTTACACGGTGAGAGGGAAGAGCAAAAGGACAAATAAACATGCCAATAAAAGGAGACAAGTAAGCTATTATCCATCCTTTGACTATTTACACTGAATAAAATGGGAATTAGTATTCCAGGCTTGTGGCTCTACCTCTTGGCTCTTAGACTTTTAAATGCAGTTGCTAATAATCCCCATGCATTCCTGCTGCTGACAGATATGCCACAATACTTTAATCAGCACTGGCTACAAGGCTAATAAAGGTTACTAATAAAATAAAATTCTGTAGGGGCTTTCTCTTTACAGGCAATATCAAGCCCTATGAACTTTTAATGCCTCTTCTCTCCATTTAGATAGTCATGGCTCAAAGCCCATATTAAAAATAGCAAGGAATGCTTATTCTGAAGTGTTTGAAAATATTGCAAATTACACTGTAGGACTGGCTTACTCCAAACTAATCTTATCCGTTACTGACCTTTGCAGAAACACTTCTCTTTCATTTGGCAGCTTCATTTCCCTCCTTTCCTTCTGTCTTATTCCCCTGTTCTCTTACCTGTGGTTTATTTAGTCATCAGGAATTGGGGAGATGGGGCTGCTGACTTTAACTGTGTAGCTGATAGGTTTGTTGCGCTCACCCAGAAGCAAATACCTATTTCTCATTCCATTTCCATTGCAGCTTCATTTTCATCTCAATATTGTATTCCACAGCAGCTGCACAATACATTTCTTCTGAGGAAAGCAAGGAATGTATTTACTCTTTTCTTTGCCTCTGAATGGGGTACTGTGGATTTTTCCATCCTTTATATTACTGTTCATTTTATAAAAAAAAATTAAATTCATCAGGAAGCTAAAAAATGCAACAGAAATGAACATTTGGAATAAAGGTTTTGTTTTTAACATTATTTATAAAAAAATAGGGTAGAATACAATACAAAAAGTGCAAAAATTAATAAGCCCAGTGGAAAGCTAAAATCTTCTTACAATGAGAAATGGTTATATCTTATACTTTTTAAGATCACCAAGCTTCTATCAGGTCTAATTCTACCCTGATAGTTGATATAATTTTCCAGACCTCATAGTGGAAATTGAATCTTTTTACAGTCATGAAGGAAAAATTGAAGCTGGAGTAGTCTTGACAGAATGAGTACATTTAACTATGGAGCCCCTATTTCATTTCAAACCACATAAAGTAAAATACCCAGACACTGATCTGCACCATGGAGTTGTTTCAGTTCAGTCTCTGCTCACAGCATGGGGAGATATTGGATTTTTGTTTCCAGGCTCCATCCTAATCCAGCAGTCAATGGGCTTCCCACAAATAATACATCCCATAAATCTGTGGCAAAAGCAGTCTGGCACTGATGTGCCCATCACAGGCACGGCTGCTGAGGTGGCCTGTGAGCTTGTAGATCATCAGTTATTGTATTTGTGAGGTGCCTTGTGGTGAAGGAAGGAATGATGCATCTGACTTCATGTTCTCAGAAGGCTAATTTATTATTTTATGATACTGTATTATATTAAGAATTACTCTACTAAACTATACTAAAGAACACAGAAAGGATACTTACAGAATGCTAAAAGGACAATAATGAAAACTCGTGACTCTTTCCAGTCCTGACACAGCTTGGCTCTGATTGGCCAAGGAGTGAAAACAACTCCCAGCAGAATGCAATGGAACAATCACCTGTGGGTAAACAATCTCCAAACACATTGAGCACAACACAGGAGAAGCAAATGAGATAATTATTTTCATTTTTCTCTGAGGCTTCTCAGCTTCCCAAGAGAAAAATTCTGGGTGAAAGGATTTTTCCAGGGAATGTGAATGTTACAATCAGTAGTGGCATTATCCTTGTGTTCTGAATGTGAGACATTCCAGTTGGGCCAGAGCCATTGCCAGGACAGCTTCTCCCAGTGCTCTTCAACAGGAATCTCAGAATCCTGTAGTGTTGGAATCCTGATTACCGAAAATTTCAGACTTTCTGTGCTGACAGGCACTGACCCCCAGGAGAACATTGCATTTGGCCCAAGGCTATGGAGAAGGCTTCAAAAATTGAGTGATAGAACTGGGATTGTGGGTGAGGAGTTTGAATACAAGTGTGTAACATCACAGTGTTGGAAACTTAAGAGTTTAAGGGTTTAGAATATAGTAATAGATATAAAGCAAGATGGATGTTTCAGGGAAGAGGCTGGTCCTTCTTCTTTACCTTCTTCCTTCTTTAACTTCTTATTTACCTTCTTCTCCATGGGTTTGGGTGGTTTTGTGTAATTGGATAAAAAGTCTCCATTGTGGGGCACAGGTGGTTGGTTATTTGGTTAAAAGTAAAAAATAATTTAGGTGACATTTCTTAATTGGTTGATTTATCCTTGAAAGGCCTTGTAGAGAGAGGGAGATGGGGCTCCATTTTTAGTTAGGGTAAAGTGCTGTGGAACTCAGGGTTTGTGAGACTGTAACATAGATAAGAACTAATAAACATCTGAGTCCCAACAAGAAATACCCTCTCAGGATTAATCCCAAACCTGGCAGAAAAGAAGCAAAGACTCCATTACTGTAGCACAGCATTCCCCTGTGCTCCAGGCACATCCAGTCTCTAGGGATGAGCTCTCCATGCTGCTAGAGTCGTGGCTGTATTGACCATCAGTGTGTTTAGGGATCTCCTCCTTTGCCTGGACTGTGCTCAGCAATGTGGTTTAGGGGGCTGAGGCTCACTGATGGTCTCATCCATACCCACAGCTTGCCTGGATCACCCTCCATCCTCAAGGGTAACATTCAAGGTGCCTGGGAATGGAGGTCCCAAGTGGTTCTGTGGCACAGGTATGCCCAGGAGTTGGGGGAGATCCATAAAGAGATGGTTGATCTGTTCCTGCTTGTGAGGTGAGGATGGAGAGGGACCCAGAGTCACCCCAGGAGCACAGAACCAAGGAAGGCACTCCTGATTCCTTTTTTGGAGCCCATAGCTCTCAGGTAAGGTTTTAGACCTTGCTGGGAGATTTCACTCAGGCTCAGGGGCAGGGAGGGTTCTGTACCCACCTGAAACGCCTGACAAAGCCTCTTCTCTTTCTGATGAGCTCTCTCTTACCTCACATGACACAAAATACAGTGCAGGGGAGTGCTGCTCCACTGGAGCCTTCTTCAGACTGTTCTCAGATGCTGAGATTCCCCCTTGGCATTTCAGCCAGGGTTTTCTCAAGTTGTACCAGAGATGCTCTTGGGGTCAGGGAGCCCAGAGCACCCTGGGCTGACCATCCTGCAGGGCTGGGCATCCTGCCTTGGTAGCCAGAGAGACCTGTGCCTTTGCCACGCTGACAAGGACCAAACAGTCCCAGGAGTGTCAGCACTATAAGCTGAAAGGCTAGACACTAAAAAAATAGGCAAAAGAAAAAAAAAAAAAAAAAACCCTAAAAAACCCCCAACCAAACAAAACCCTGAACAAAACCAGCGCTAAAAAATAGAAATCAGGTCTTAATTTGTTATGAACTTGGGATCTACTTCTTGCTCTTACTGCATGCATCTTAATTTTCACTCCTTCAGCCACTTTCCTATAGGCCAGAGGTAATGGATAATCACATCTAAGCAATACATCTCAAAATTCTAAAGCCAAAACAAGACTAACAAGTCACAAACCAAATACTTATGTTAAGTATGTCATCAAGATGCTTTAAAGTTTAAATCTATGCTCTATTCAAAGATTTCTGAGAGAAAAGCAAGACCAAATTTCTTGATTACAGTATTTGTTTAGACTTTGTGTAAGTTAAGAACTAATTCTCTTCCTTTTATTTAAGATTAGGGAAAAAAATTTGGATTAAATGATTTTTTGTGAGGAGGACCAGCAAAGGGACTATTCTGCTTATGTCCTATTTTCAGGGCTAAAGAAGGAATAAAATGATGTTTAAGTTTTTTTGTGAAATGCATAAGCAGAGGTATGAGGTTTTTTTTGGCAGAATTGGACAATTAAAAAAAGTTATTTCCATATCCATGTGTTACAGATATTTCTAGAAGGACTGCTTGCAAAAAAAGAGGTTATATGCTTTTTTTCCCTTTCTGGCTGTTTTTAAAATGCTTCATTTTTTTTTCTAATAGCTTTTACACTCTGTTCATAAAAGAGAGTCACATACAATCAGTTAGCTGTACAGAGAAAGCCTTATATTTTGTAATAATATGCCCAATTTGCTGTACTATTTTTGTAATCCTGCCAGTGTTTAAGACGTCACTATTCATCACAAAGTCAAACCCAATTTTTTCACTGCTTGATTTCTTCACTAGTACTACAATTAGCATGTCCTCAGTCCTGTCCTTCCTTTTTATCAACAACTGGCAAGCCTACAGCATTTGTGGTACTCCAGTGCTGCAAACGTTTACAGCAAAGGATTTTAGGCACGTCCAGGTGAAAATTCTGGGTGCAGAAATAGAACAATTCCTCCTTACTGCAACCGTGGCCTTTTGTTCTTACTTGACTTCAACACAGGTTTTTCCACTGAGGAATCGAGGAATCTTGTTTGGAATTCCTGCTTTCCATCTGCTGGTACAAAAGTGATGAGCAGTGCCAGAGTTCTGCTTGGGCCTCCTCTGAAGTGGCCTGTGAGGTTTGCAGAGTGAATATAAAACTAGATTATATCAGTCCTGGAATGCAATATTTGTTGAAAAACAAAGCTATCCTTTTTCCTTGCTTGTATTATAAAAAACAGCATTTTCACCATCTAGTTACCAATGATTTTCTATTCTGGATCCAATGGCATCATTCTCAGCGAGCTCTGTGATTAAAATTTGGTCACAGTTCAACCACAACTGCATCTTTTCTCTGAGAAGGACAATGTTGAGGTGTGGACTGACCTACATACCCTACTTTTCCATTTAGGACCTGTCTGTGGCCCTTCAGTCCCAGAGCCCCATGTGAATGCAGATTTGGGATTTGCAGAGAATTGACCTGGAACTCTCTGCCACTGAATACCCTGTGGCATGGGGGTTGTGTGGTGTTTCTAAAATAGTCTTGTATCGTCTTTTTTATGGTCTCCAGGTACTAGTGAACTTCAGCTAAACAACAAAAACAAAGCAGTTACAGTTTTAGGTCTGCAAAAAAATCTTTGCCATTTTTTAGCTGTCAGGAAGCTCATGTGCAGTTTCTGTGCAGCAGCTGTGTGGTCGCTCAAACACTAAAAAATCAATGTTTTACATATTTCTAAAAGTTAATATAGTTTCAAAGTCATAGATGATCCTACTCATGTAAGTTAGTCATCAAGAAAAGTGTTAAAGTCCTTGACTATTATGTTAAAAATTTAGTAATTTATTTCTCATCTTTTTTCTCTCAGTGTCCGTTGCTTGAAAATTATTTTGATGAAATTAATAACATAATAGTATATCTTTTGTTACAACCCTTTTATTTTTTCTGTACTTTTACTCCTGCTTTCAGATTTTCTTTCCCTTTTTGATGCACAGCAGTAGCCACATGTTTTCTATACTGACAATATCAAGTTGTGTGACGCAAGACCATATCTGCAAAGCCAAATGGTTGGTACTAAAATGGTTGGTGCTAAGAGCTTACCCATGTTAGGGGAATTTCAAGGCTTATTTCAGACCAGTTTTCATTTGGTCTCATGGACTAAATATTCATTAGTGGTTGCATCTAATGCAGTGCAGTGATGCCTCAGGTTTTAGCTTTTATATTTTTTAGACTCTGTGCTGCTTTGGTGTGAGGGTCTGGGCTTCATATTAGTGGATGGTGAGCTCTGTGCACAGAGCAGGGAGACAAAACAATTCCTTCTCTAGCTGAGGACCAAGGACAAATTGTAACTGTCATATTTTCTGGAAAAATCCCTTTGCTAGGATTTCTTCTCCTGGGAAGCTGAGGAGCCCCAGAGAAAAAGAAAAACAATGTTATCATTTGCTTCTCTTGTGTTTTGCTGCTTTGGAATGTGGTTGGAGATTGTTTATCCAACATGTGAATTGTTTTTACTTAATGACCAATCATGGTCAGGCTGTGCTGGGACTCTGGAGAGAATCATGGGTTTTTCACTTGTTAGTGTCTCGTTAAGCTTTCTGTAAGGATCCTTTCTCTATTCTTTAGTATAGTTTAATATAGTATTCTTTAATATCATATCATAAAATAATAAATTAGCCTTCCAAGAATATGGAGTCAGATTCATCATTTCCTTCCTGCCATGGGGGACCCCAAAAATACCACAACAAATGATCCAAATCTCAGGCCCAAGAGCACATACACCGTGGGCTGGAGAGAGAAAACAAGCAGGGTGGGACTGCATGGACTAAGGCTGGAATGGGACAATGAACTGCAAGGTGCAAATGGAGCAGAACTGATCACAGTGACAGACCCCGTGCCCGGCCGTGCATTTTGGGACCATTTTGGTTCATCCTGGGTGCAGCCCTGGCTGGGCTCTTGTGCTGCCCAAGGTGGATCCATGAAAGACTTAGTAAGTCCCTATTTTATTCTTTAGGTCTGCCCAGCCTCTATTCTAGGTCAGTCTCTCAAGGCATCAGCAGGAGCACAGCTCCAAGGAATCCAGCGTGTCCTGTCCCGTGGTAGGTGGCGCAGGCAGAGCCAGAGCTGGGTTTGGCAGTGCTGCTGTGATGGAAACCAGAGCAGTAGGGCAGTGACACAAAGCACTGAGCACACACAGTGGTGCTTGGGGCTTGCTGGGCAGGTTTGGATTGCAGTTTGAGCTTTGTGTGCCTCTACAAATTTACCCCTTTGCACTCTAAGGCACTGAGATGAGGCAGGTCTCCAGCCAGGCTAAGGCACTGAGATGAGGCAAATCTCCAGCCAGGCTCTGGGGTAGCAGAGGAGCACCCAGGAGTGCTGGAAGAGAAGGAACATATCCCTAGATGTTTTTAATTCCATTCCCCTGAGCAGATGCCGCCAAGGCCATGCCTTCAGTGATCCCCTGAGCCTGGCAGGGAGGGTGGTCAGGCTCTGGCAGGATGGGCTCTGTACCAGGGCAGGGGCTCCAAGCTCTGCCTCGTGCAGAGAAGCTCAAAAGAGGCAGAAGAAAAGGCAGCAGCAATCATGTCAGCCTGTCAGAGCCCAGCCTTCACACAAAACAACAAGATCCAAGATGGTCAAAGCTGAGTGACCCAAAAAACTCTGCCTGAAATTGTTGTACAGAGCCTGACAGTAATAGACAAGGCCTGCTTTAATGGAATAAAGCCACTACAGAGGGGAGAATGGAATGAAGAGAAAATTACCATGTGAAGAACTTATATCTGTCTGACACTTCCTTTTCCCATGTAATTATTAACATGTTTTTTAAAAGTCCATTAAAATTCCACTCAGATTAAGATGAAGGATAAGAACAGGAATAAGGGTAATGCATTGAAGGATCCTGTGTTGACAATCAGTTTTAGGCAGTAACCTTAATCAAGGTTAATGCCATTCCAGTGCCTCATCTCAGCACCTCATTTTGTGTCTTAGGCAAGCCTGGCTTTTTTTTTTTTTTGTTTTCCCCCCCAAGTAATCTGTTTATTTGTGATATGTGCTCCAGACTAATTATTCAGGCTTATCCAATGTTTAAATAACTTCTCTGGTGAAACTTCATAAAATATTTATTGATAAATGTAAAGTACCCAAGATCTAAAAATATTTTTGCATGTTTTTATTTCAAAGCAACAGCTTTTTATGTGGGCCTTCATACCAGTTCTCAGTAATTTAAGTACTTGATTGTTTTCTTCTTGCTATAGAAAAAGTCTATGGGAAGTTAATTCTATTTCTAGGAATCTCAACAATTGCTCATTTTAATTTTCTTTTAATCTCTACAAGATCCCATTATGCTGTATTAATACATTACCCTGTATTAATTCTGGCTCATTAAATGGGGTTTATTACAGCATGGTTTCCACCATAAGCCCCCTAGTTCAGCTGTATAATACATCCTGCTTAGATAATCTGTCTGTACCTCTGCTGTGCCCTCCTGGCATTATTTAGCCTCATCTCTTTAGTACTTTTAGCTGGCCACTGATACTCCCCCAAATGCAGACATAACCCCAATATTTGTTGTTTAATCTTGTGGAGGAGGAGGAAGGAGAGGGTGAATGGGAGAGTTGTCAAAGTTTTGAGTTGTCCAAAGATCAGGGTGTGAAATCTGCAGAGTCCTTCCTTTTCTGGCAAAAATTCAAATCCTGCCTTCAAAATGCTGATCTGACAAACTTTGTTAGATGATTCATCCTAATTAGGTAAGTGACCTCACCGGCTGTGTTACATTGCTTTGCAATTTAAGGAAAGATTAAAAGATTTGGTCATTAGGAGGGTGGATAAAAATTGCTGCACTCAGTTGAAAATGCAGAGAACACCAGAATGACAGATTGGTGTAGCCTTTGTACCTAAAGCAGACCCTGAGAAAATGGATGTGTTATTCACCATATTTTCAGTGAGTAAAGTTGTGGATTTCATATACTTGTGTGGTTGTATTTTGGTAGCAGCACCATCAATTGGATGGAAAGATAGAGTTAGGTCACTTTCAACTCCATTTCCAGAGCCAGACAAAATAAAATAAACAGTTGTCTTTGCTTTAATATAGGCAAAAGTTTATTCTCAGCCAGAAGGACAAACAATCAATCTTCTGTAGCAATACAATTAACATTAACATTATTATTCCATCTCACTCTGATTGTCCAGCAGTTTCTCATGTTCTGTGTTGGAGAGGAAGGCCTGGGGACTGGGCAGGTGCTCCCAGCTGTGTTGGACCTGGCCAGGGCAGTGAGTTACAGGGGAACTCTCAGGGAAATTTCCCCTGGCGTAAGAGGGGATTTTCCCAGGTGATGTGCTGAGGGTGAAAGGCACCTTCCATCTCGCTCTAATAATTCCCTTTTTGACTGGCTGTTAATCCTGACCAGCCTCCTTCGAGCTGCATGTTCTGTGCAATGGAAGTGCACAGGGGATGTATTCCTAGGCAAATATGTTGGGAATGAGATTTTTTGGGGGCCTCAAGCCAGTGTGGGAGTGATGTGTGAGGCAAAAATATACAGATGGTCATAATCTCCTGTATCCATCTGATTTATTCTTTTTTTAATCACAGTACATTCCGATTATAGCTTTGACTTTGCTCTGCCTTTGCTACTGTTTTCCACTGCATATCAAAAAAACTTTTGTCTGTTCTAAAAAAATATTAAGCAATGGTCTAAGCTGCTCATCTGCTAAAAGCTACCCATATTTATCCACCTCTGTTGTTTACTGTCATTAATAGCAATTGCATTTCACAACCTGACCTTGAAATGACAGTTTATGTGCATAAATTCTCTCTCCCTCTAACACACATAAACACATAGTATTCATGAACACAAACATTACATCAAAAATCTCTTATTTCACACCAGAAAAATGCAAGTGTGAAGAAAGAATGCCTAACAGTATTTGAAAAATTAATATAAAAATATTTTTTATTAAATATATATTTTTAATTTTCTTTTCTTCAAAATAATATCAGCCTCCTTTTACCCCTCTCCAGCATAAAGAACATCTAAAGCAACTGCACAGTTAGAACAAAGGTTGTGGTGCTGGTCCAGAAAAGAATAATAGCATAAACACCAGGAATTCTGTTTTCTAATAAAAGTGAATATGCAGTTGGCTCACCGTAAAGAATTATTTGATGTACCTATAGGAAGTATCTGGAGACCATTCGATGCAAAACTGTTGTGCCTGCCACTTGGTAGTGAATTTCAGGAATATGTTCTCTGTGTTCAGCTGAGAACCTGCTTTCTGTTTGCCTTCTCCCCTGTGAGCACTAAGAGAGACACAGCCCAGAAGGTGGAAAAAGGAATCTTTGTCCATCCTGCAGGTAGCTCTGATTTTTGGGATGAGTGAGTGTTGCCCAGAGACACTTCATTAAAACATCCAGGAATCCTTCAAGGGAAAAGGCACCATAGATTAACTTGTGTTAGAATTCTGTCCCACACCTAAGTGTTCATTTTCTGGGGAGGATTGATAGTGTTTCTCATTACAGTAATCACATTAGATCTCCTGGCCTTATATCCAGCACTGATGGAAAGGAAACTCAGCTGGGAAGTGCTTAGAACCTCTTTTGGCAGCTCTCTCTAGGGGCACATGTATTTTCCTTACCATAATGAGGACCATAAAGGAGAGAAATGGTGTGGCCTGGTATAGATAGGGAGTCACATTACAGTAACTTTTCACCAGAATTACAGTAGTTAGACACTACTATATTACAGCAGTGCTTGGTAACTCTTCTACTCTTAAGAGCCAACTGTCAACATTTCTGCTATAAACCCCATTTTTCAGGAGTTTATAACTCCTCTGGAAATTCCACTCATGGTGAAGCTTACTTTAAAAAGACTAAGTAAAGGAGTGATCCTTTGAAAATGAAATGGAAGGGAAAATGAAACCTGAAATCCATGCATTTCCCATTCTGTTTCCTTTACCTTAGTACAGTTGCTTTGGGTTTAGTAGAAGGGACTTACAAATAGAGTTTTCAAAAGCAGTTCAGTGCTGACACAGAAGTTATTACTGTACAGTCAGAATCCATGAATCCATCCAATGAACAGCTTTCAAAGAGCCTCTAAATGTGTGCAGAAGGGGCTGGCTCCTCTGGGACAGTCTGGTAACAAGAAAAAAATCAAAGTAAGCCAAAGCAGTGCAAAATGAGATGATGGATTGTTCCCTGGCAGGGTGGGCAGGCCCTGGCACAGGGTGCCCAGAGCAGCTGGGGCTGCCCCTGGATCCCTGGCAGTGCCCAAGGCCAGGCTGGACACTGGGGCTGGAGCACCTGGGACAGGGGAAGGTGTCCCTGCCATGGCTGGGGTTGGAATGAGATGATCCTTCAGGTCCCTTCCAACCCAGAGCAGTCTTTTGGGATTCAGTGATTTTTAAGTCTGATTCAGTGATTTTTAAGTCTGAAGAGAGTCTCACCCTGGCATTAGAGGGCAATGAAGGTGCTGCTTTTCCAACAGGATATTAAACTAATAACCTCCTTTAGAAGGCACTGGAGTTTTTGTGGAACTCCTCCAAGGCCCTGAAGTCGCCTCAGTGGCACAGCCAAATTTCCCAAGTTGTTAGTACTTAGAGTGAGTGAACAGAGCAAAAATAAAGCTGTGAGTTTTCATCCAAATTTCCAAGCAAATTTCTGGCTCTTTTTCATGACCTTTTTGAATACATCTCTAGAATCATCCTTGTATTCAAACTGTATTAGAATGCCCCTTAAATATCGAACTTTAATGTTTTGCAAGATTTAATTTCTATTTGCAGTGAATCTTCTGGTGTAATTTCCCGAATCTCAGAATGGTTTGGGCTGCAAAGGACCTTAAAGATCATCTAGTTCCAACCTCGTGCCAAGGGCAGTGAAAATGATCCATTATTGATGGGAACTCCATGATCTTAGAGGTCTTTTCCAACCATAATGATTCTATCATTCTGTGATTCAAGGGTGTTGTAATGCAGTATGACACATATAAGTAATTAACAGGATAATTATAGAAGAAATGTAGAAATAAAGAAATGTAGGAAAAAAGGCTACATACTTAATTCCTGTGTAAAATTAAAACAATGGGAAGGTATCTCCAAGCTCTTTGGCTTTCTTGTGCTGTTTCTCTCAGTGTATAAAACCCATATCTACAACACCTTCCTTTTGCAGCCATTTCTCTGCCATTCCTGCAGCTGAACTTTGCTCATTCCACTGTATCAAGCAGAAAAATTTCCTGCATTTTATATTTAATTAAATTACAGGGAAAATTAATGCAAGGTAAAAAAGCACATGCACCAACAAGAAGGGCAATAATTCTCCTTGTGCAGTTTTACTCATATTTTATATTGTTGCCTGGCACTCATTGATTGTGCTTTTAGTCAAGAAACAGATGAATCCTCATCTCACATTTTCCCTCTCCTTATTTTTTATGATTCTCTGTTCTTTCCAGGACAGTAAGTAGGAATAATTAATTGCTCAATTTCTTTGCTGGATGTTCAAATAATTACTCGCTGTGTATGTGGCAGAACAAATACCTCATCATTGGTACATTTTTTAAACTTGTTTTCTTGGGGGGTGTGTGTTCATTGTCAAGATAGACATGAAAGGTCAAAGGGTTTATTTTATTTTTTTTTACCCCATCTTGACTTTCATACAAAAAAAAGATTGTAAAACACAGCGGCAGATTATTTTCTCTGAGATTTAGGGAGCTAATGACGTTTTATGATTTTCAAAATCAAATTTTCTTGCTTCCACAGTGTTATGACAACACAAGATAATTGTGACTTGTTATTCAAGGGCCAGAGTGCACTTACAGTCTTTTCCCTGCATTTCCTCCATAAACTAAAACTATTCTTTTCTGAAGCAGCCAGTCAAGAATTTTGATTATTGCTGATACCTTACCAATTGAACCAGGATAAAAATTGAAATTGCCATTAGTACAGTAATTTCAGCCTCTTTTACAATAAGCATTTTTAGTGCTCCAGTTCTGACAAATAAAATCAGCAGCACAGGTGGATAAAAGCTTTTGCTGCAACTCTTCTCAAAAAGGGAGATGTTTTTGAACACACTTTTAATCAAATGAGAATCAACAATAATTTTTTTAAGGACTTTGTGGTTTGAGTGATATATCAAAGTATGTAAAACAATACTAATCTCTGACATGAGTAATAACAATCACTTTAGGGAGGATAATTTACATTCTTTTGGGGAATGTGTAAATCCAGGCGGAAAAATCTACAGAAAAATTAGCCAAACAGGTTGTTCTAGCATGTCAGGTAGTCTGTATGAATGAAGTGCCTGCTTTCAAAGATAATTGTGTCTATAAAGAAAAAAAAATCTTTTTTTTTGATTTATAATAGAATTATACTCCTCGTTGAATGCTAAGAGCAGACTTGTGTCTGTGAGAACACGTTTAAATGCATACTGCAATTCTAGGCTGAAACCTTTTCTGTTGGGGGGCTGAGAGACTGGCAAACAAAAAGATTGAACTAAGTTTTATTTTCCCATTTCTGCTGCTCCTGGATGGTGCTAATGTTGTCAGCAGAGATAATAGCACCTTTAAATGAGCTGGAATTTATTTGTTTCACAAAATCATACGGGAAGATTGACAGCATCTCGAAGAGCAGCAGTCAGGGAGGATGTGGCTGCAGTATTGACAGAAGTGATTTTTCAAGTAATGACTTCTGTGATTAAGTTCCCTGAAGCACACCCTGCCTGCCGTGGGCACTTACTGGATATTGTCACCCTTCTGTGGCACACAAGAGATTCCCTTTTTCCAGAAGCAGGATCAATAGGATTAGGGGATTTGTGCTCAAAGCTCGCCTGTGGCTCCTTGTTAAGCAGGTCGTGTGCTTTATAGCTGCCTTTGACTGGCTCCCTGCACTGTGCCGTGGTATTAATCACCTAAATAATATTCCTCCAGCCTGCTGGCTTGGGCAGGGTTTTTAGTAGTCTAAAAAATATTGTATTTAAAAAAGACTCAGAAGTCAGACTCTGAAACTCATGTTTAGAATTTTAAATAGCTTGCTCCTCAGGATTTCTGAGTCCTCTTCAACTTTCCTAGAAGCTGGAGATGCTCACAATTACTTATGTTTCTATTAGAAATAAATTGACTGTCAGGGTTCTGCAGAGGAGCTGCTGCCTCTGTGTGTGAGTCAGGGTGGGTGTGCACAGCCAGAACCTCCAGGAGTGCTCCTGGCAGCACCTGCAGCGCCCATCCCACCGACACCCCTTGGGCAAGCCAGGTCTGCTTTGCAAGACAGGGTTTGCATGAGCTGGTACAGCCTGACTTGTGTGCTCCAGTCTAATGGGCTTCCACTGAAGTGTGGAGCTTGGAATTTTATCCCTGCTCATTGTTTTTGCTGGTCCTGTGGGCTGGGATAAGGGCACAACAAAAAAAAAGGTGATTTTGTGTGATGGTGTTCGCAGAGGACTTAGGATGAGGGAAGAGATGAGGATCTGACTCCATTTTTCAGAAGGCTGATTTATTGTTTTATGATATATATTACATTAAAACTATACTAAAAGAATAGAAGAAAGGCTAGCTAAGAATAGAAAAAGAAAGAATAACAAAGAAAGATAAAGGCTTGTGTCTCAGGCAGAGAGTCCAAGCCAGCTGACTGTGATTGGCCATTAATTAGAAACAACCACATGAGACCAATCACAGATGCACCTGTTGCATCCCACAGCAGCAGATAATCATTGTTTGCATTTTGTTCCTGAGGCCTCTCAGCTTCTCAGGAGGAAAAATCCTAAGGAAAGAATTTTTCATAAAAGATGTCTGTGACAATTTTGGAGGGAGCTGAGGAGTCCTTTGCAGAGCCCTCCACGAGGCACATCAAAAGCCAGCTTTGAATGATGGCACATAACATTTCACTGCCCCATTCAACAGCTAGCAAAGAATACTGATGTTTATCCTGCCCACTTTAATCTAATTTATCACACTTGTGTGCCCCTGTTTGGAGGGAGACACACATAGCTCCATCGTCCTGCACATGGAAGGGCAGGGGTGCAGCTAAACCTGGGTCTGCACACACGAGGACACCCTCATCCCTATGGGAAGGAAAAGAAGGAGGAAAAAGTAATTTTTTTACTTGTGAGGTAAATTTTTTCAAAGGTTTCTTGTTGAGGAGTTACAAAAGAAAAAAAAAGAAAAAAAGCATAAAGCAGCTTACCTGTAGCTTTGCAATTGAGTAGTTCATTACAGAGCTAATTAGATTAAGTGCTTGATCAGTGATGGGTAAAATATGTCAGGACTTATCGAAGCACTGGTTTAAGAATAGGCTTATCCTGCTCCTCCAATGGAACAGAAATAGACTCCAAAGCAGAATGAGCTGTTTCTCAGGAGAATTTGGCTTCAGAAGTTCACTGTTAAGGAAAGAAATGGAACTCAAGTTTATTGTTTTGGAGTTGCATTAGTGAACATGAATTAAGCTTTGCCATGGAAAGGAGAAGGCACATAAAGGAGCCCAGGAGGACAAGGACTGCATAGGACAGTTCTGTTGAAACTCACTGTGTGTGGATTTGAATAGCTGAGACTTGAGCAGAGTCAGGTAATAGTGGCTGAAATTGCAATAGGAATGGACATTGGTGCTAGCTCAGTGAAAATAAATGTACTGGAAAAACTGGGCATGAGAAAAATCCTGGGTATATATACATCCTCAGCTATTTTATAGAGGACAAAAGGACAGAGGAGCCATTGAGAGAAGTGAGTTATCTGTCTGCTAAAGGATTAAACTTTCCCTGATGTTCCTTGTCCAGCAAACTGCAATGACTTTTGCAATGATACTGTTCAGCTGCGAAAATGGTCAGCTGAAGAGAGGAAAAAACATTTTTCCTAAAATTGTCGTAGAAATATTTAATGAGAATCTTTAAAGCTACATTTTAAAGGACTTTTTTTTCTTACATTTTTTTCTGCTTTGGAAAAAAATGAAAGAATTTTATATTCACAATATTCATCCAGGGAATTACACAGAATAGATTATAGATTGCAAATATTTTTCTAATTAATTCTCTGTTAACTACCTGATGCCCAAGTTGACTGGATTTCAGCTGTGCTACAACACCAGCAGTGATAGTCAAATTGAAATTTAGCACCATGAAAGAAATAGTATTGATTGGAAAGTGTAAACAGGCAGTAACAGCGAAAATAATAAGATATTTTTAAAGTGATTATTAGCTTTGATTGGGGAAAAATTTGTATAAATACTGGAGAAAAAGCAGAACTGGTGGAGCATATGTATGGCTTGACCTGATTCAAAATATATTCCTAGGTCCAAATGTGAATAAATAGAGGTATAAAATTTCAGTGTATAAATTAGGAGGAAAAATAAGGAGAATTTTTGTTTTTTATATATAAGAGTATTAGCTAAGAAAGTTTAAGCTTGGATGCAGCAAAGAAAGTTTGACTTTGGATACAAAAATTCATAGCCACGTTTATCAGCTATTATAGTAAGAAAATCTGTGGAATATATTATTTAGTTATGTATCACCTGGACCCATTTATCCAAGAGAAATCGCTGCAAAATATTTTATAAATTCTTCTTTTGAAGAGCATTAAGTGGGACATCCCTCACTGAAATTTACCAGGGCATTTACGAAATCACTTTCTATATACAATTAAAATGTTCCAAAGATTACTCTAATTCAACCCAAAAATACAAAGGACAAATCAGTAAGTTATAAATTGTGAGCAGCTCTGGATCCCAGTGAACATGAAGACTTTGGGAATTAGAGGTGTAAATGCAGGTGCAGGGAAGATCAGGTTCCCTGATTTCCATTAGGAACTATTTGAAAGCAGAAAAATGTAAGGCAAAGAAATGTGGTGAGAAAACAAATCTCAGGAAGGGCGGTCAATGCAAAGGGCAGGACAGGAACAACAACCTACCAGAGAAAAGCTCGCATCCCACTTTATTCATGAATAATGTTGAAAAAAATCAATGTTTTAATTGAGGGAAGCCTGGAAAAGTTCAGTTGATAGGCAAAAAGCAACCAAAATATGAATGTCTGCAAAACTTGTCTGGAAATGTGAAAAGGCAAACCTTCCTGTGAATTTAATGGGCATTTTTATTTTCTGCCATAAAGAGTTTTTTAGCTCATAATCAGAAAATAACTCTTCTTTTTGAATTATGATAGCCATCTAAAATAGGGAAATGTTTGAAGGGTGTGAATCAAAAGCAGGAATTTTTATTCTTTAAACTTGAAAACCCATTCTCTGATTTATGGTTGTTGCATTACAGTATAAGTAACAAAACTAATTCACAAAAGAAAAATAGATCTCATCTGAGTATAGATTTTTGCCTATCATTAATCTTGATTTAGTTTATTAATATATTTTTACAGAAATAAACATCATTACACTTCTGAGAAATACTATTTATGTTATTGTGGAAAGGGAGTTAAAAGTAATAAATCGATAGAAGATAAACTAAAGTAAAAAATGAAAAATCCTTCTGGAAGTGGAGGCAAAAGGCAGGAGCACCAATCTTTTTTACTCTTAGATTTTTTTCTGTGAGTTGAAGTCACTGATCATTACACACAGGTAACAAAAGGGAGAGATGTGGTTCAAATGCCTGTTTGAAGCCAATAATTTATTCTGTGCCACTTTCTTGGTAAATCCAAACACAAAGAGCACGAGGGAAGGTTAATATTGATTTGCCATTCATTGTTCTTAGATTAAGTTCCTCTCTCTTTCCTTGGACAGTCCCATTCCTGTGAAGTTTGCTTTTTGTTTTAAACTGGAATTTTTTCCCCATGGTGTCCTGACAGATGTGTAAGAGAGCAAAACAGAAATTTAATCTGAGACCCTTCTGTTCTTGTATGGAGGAGCAGAAATACAGCCCTGAAAAGATTTTTTCCCCATTTTTGGATAATTTATTGAAAATTTTTGATACATAAACAGAGAGTTAAAAAAAAAAAAACTCAAAAAACCTTGTGATTAGTCTTAGGGTAATAATCTTCTGAGTTTCCATTTGAGCAGGAACACTCCAATCTGCTTTATTGTTATTTCTCTACATTTTGTATTTATTTTCCATAGCTGTCGCCATTTTTCCACTAATTCTACTACATTCTCACATTTGTTAATGCTTGTGTCCATGGAAATGACTGTAAAATATTAGATAAAAGGTCGTTTTCTCCAAGAAAATTAAGATGATATTTTTTCTTAAAAGAATATTATCATCTCTCTATCAATTTCATTTACTTATCTTAATGATTCCAGAATGTTCTGAAATCTCAGGCACCATTTCACATGGCAAAAGCAATTTGTGTTCCTAAGAGAGCATCCTGGAGGAACATGAGGAGTGGAAAACAACCAACTTAAACATTAATTCAGTTCCTTCAAAATCCAGTCTTGAAATTCCAGATATTTTTCTCCATCCCTTCATTAGCAAACAGAGAGTTCAGTCTCAGCAGTTGAGTAGGCAGCTTTTGCCTATAGACATTTTACAGCTTTAAATGTGCATGTTACTAAAAGCTCCTTCAATTAATTAATATGTGAATTAATTAATTAATAGGATGTTCAGCTAGATTTCAGTACCCAAGTAATTTAAGAACCTTTTCATCCACTTCCACTTAAATGTTTTAAAACCTAGGACTTGTCAGCTTTGTCCCCAGTCATTTTACTACAGCTCCTTATCTAAATCTTATTATTAATATTTCTGCACGGTTGTTTTCTGTCATCCTAACTACATTTTCTCTCCATAGCCATCACTTTTTCCAGCATTCCTGGGACACATCTTAAGCACTGAGGATGTACCACTGTGAAGGTTTTGCTCACATTTTCACTTGAAATTGTGTTCAACATCAAACAGAAAAAAAAACCCCTCTCTAATTACCAAGGAAAAGCTGTAGGTACTTCACTTATAAATTGCATTTCCATGCTTTTAAGGACTTCTGGTTCTAGGTGAGGATGTGAGCCTTAGAACTTTTAAAATCATAATTATACTAGAAATTCTGAAAGTAATTTCTCTTTGATAAGGCTCCCTTATATGGCTCCCTTATAAGGCTCCCAATATGGGTTTGAAGTGCTTTTTGTGAAGGTTAGTACTAAAAATATGCAAACAAACAAGCAATATCTCCTACTCTTTCATTTCATTTTGTAATTATTTTTGGAGCAACAACAAATAACAGGCTTTTTTTTTTTTCCCTCATAAAAAAATCATTGCATTAATCATGGTGTAGAAATTCCTACAAGGTGTGGTGCCTGTGAGGAAGATGGGAAATGCAGCAGCAGCTGGGCACAAACCCCCAAACCTGTAGGAATTATGCTCTGTTATAAAATACATAAATCTATGAGTACACAAACACCATTTTTCTCAGAAAAAAGCATTTCTGTGATCCTGCATTTGCCATACACCTGAGTTTCAGAGTCGCAGTGGAAGAGGAGAAATAAATCACCACAACAACCTTTTGCTGAGACAATTAGCAGGCTGGGCATGACTCATTGAATAGGGTGAGATAATTAATTTTTATTAGAGGCAGGGGACTTCATGCAAAATAAGAATAACATTGCAGCTGAATGGATGGACTCAGGGTGTTTCTATAATTTGTACAGGAGGGTATGCAGTGATTTTTAAATACTTTTTTGAAAATGTATATAAGGAAAAGGAGCACAGGCAGAGGGAAGAACATGGAATGGTGAGGGTATATATATAAATATACATAAATATTTATACATTTACATATATATATACATATGTATATATATAAATATATATATTTATACATATACATATACATATATATATACATATGTATATATATAAATATATATATTTATACATATACATATATACATATACACATATACACACATATATACATATACACATATATACACACACACACACATATATATATATATATAGTAGAACTTAAAAGAATTTTAGTTTGAAGCAGGCTCCATCAATGTTACCTACTTGTTTGAAATATAAGCTTTTAGTCTTATCATCAAGAGCTGTACTCAACTGGTTTTGTATTTCTACCAGGGAAAATGGGATTTGTCATAGTAATTATGGCACAAAAACTTTAAAAATTATGTACTTTTACAACTTTTATAATCATCTAAAAGGGCATTTTCTTCAAGCCAAAGCAGAGTCAAATTTTACCATGCAAATATTCTGAGATACACCTTTATGTTCCAGGGTTGTTTTTGCTTTTGTTACATAGTTACATTTATATTAAAAAAATAAAATGATGCTCTTTGGGATGTGTCCACCTCAATCCCACCCACACATCCAGCAGAAGCTCCAAACAAATTAGATTCACATTAAAAAAAACCCAACTTTAAAAGCCCTACTGGAATCTAACAGAGTTATAGAATAATTTATGGGAAAGGGAGTAGTTACCAGGCTCTTATGCATTTGAGTAGCTAATTATGAGTTATCTGTAAGATTGGGAAACACTTTTTTTTATTAGAAATTATTTAGCTTTACGAAGTTAAGTTCTTAAATAACATCAAAAGTACAACTTGTCCATTTTTTGTCACAGTATTTAA
Source organism: Ammospiza nelsoni (assembly GCF_027579445.1). Classification (NCBI taxonomy): domain Eukaryota; kingdom Metazoa; phylum Chordata; class Aves; order Passeriformes; family Passerellidae; genus Ammospiza; species Ammospiza nelsoni. Next base: position 4,690,649 of record NC_080645.1, read on the forward strand.
TATCTGCATATCTGTGCAGTGGTCAGAGCTACAGATAAGACTTTCCTGTAGGGAATTAATGCATCTTCACTAACAGACATTTATCTATACCATATGTCAGACAAACAGGAAAATACTGCTACATTTCCATTTCTTTCCCAAGGGTAGCCATTTGAAAGATTTATTCCCCACCACCTACTTCATTTATTGTGTTCATGCTAAAAAAAACCTTCTTACTTCTTCTTCTGACTATGTTTGACCTAATCAGTGCCAGTACACCCATACCAGAAAATCTCAAAAACTGTATAGGATGGACAGAATATCAATTATATCTTAGTTAAGATAATAGAAAAAGTTAAATATTCAAACATTAATATTGAGCGTTAATTATTTAGAAGGAGAAGTTTGAAAAAGAACCTCTTCCATCTAAATATTCCCCCTTGAAGAAGACAAAGGCTTCTGAAAGCTTTATAAATAATAACAAAGGAAATGGCATATACAGGGCTTGTGCATGGTTTCTACATAGTAATTGCTACAGCTAATCACTCAAATCACATTAGCAGAACAGTTGCAGAACAGTTGCTTACTTGCTCCTAAGGCTGTGGCGAGTGTTCCCCTGGCTCCAGGAGTGCATTTCCATGGCACTCAGCAGCCAGGGAATGAATGCTGCTCCTGTGCCACAGCTCATCCCTCCTGTGGTGCGTGCTGGGGGGCCTGGGGAAGCTGCTCTCCATTCTCCCAAGGAGGAGAGGGAAACACCCCCCAGAGAAGCTGAAGCCAGAGAGATCCTGTCACAGACATCTTTTATGGAAAATCCTTTCCTTAGGATTTTTTCCTCCTGAGAAGCTGCGAGGCCTCAGGAACAAAATGTAAACAATGGTTATCTGCTGCTGTGGAATGCAACAGGTGCATCTGGGATTGGTCTCATGTGGTTGTTTCTAATTAATGGCCAATCACAGTCAGCTGGCTCGGACTCTCTGTCCAAGTCCCAGACTTTTGTTATCATTCTTTCTTTTGCTATTCTTAGCCAGCCTTCTGATGAAATATTTTCTTCTATTCTTTTAGTATAGTTTTAATTTAATATATATCATAAAATAATAAATCAAACCTTCTAAAACATAGAGTCAGATCCTCCCCTCTTCCCTCATCCTTGGCCCCCTGTGAACACAGTCACGAGATCCCTCACCTTCACATCTTCACAGGCAAAGCAGCCTCATGGACTATTATTTTATTATTAATTAAAGGAGGTTTAGGTGGTGAGAAACAGAGGCAAACCCAAAAATAGCTCTCCCCCCCTCCCCACCTCCCCCCCCCCCCCACTTTTCCCAGGCTCTATTCCAGTCCTTCATTCCCAGCTCTTCCAGGCCATTGCCTCACAGGGGCTGTGGTCTCTCCAGGGCTGCTGCTGCTTCCTCCTGTGCCTTCCCCAGCCCAGCACAGATCCTTCTGTGTGCTGCACTCCTCCGGGGCAAACCTGCTGGGATTTGGGGAGCAGCTCCTCCAGGACACATCCCTCCCTGGGATAACACCTGTGGGTGTTATCACCAGCTGGGGTCTGTGCACAAATCCCAAACAGGACAGGACTGCTGTGGGACGTGCCTTGAGCTGTTTGATTGTCCAGCACCACTCTCATTCCATGGTTATGACAATGGGAAGATGCCAGCAGCTCACACCCCAGGCAGCAGACCAAGAACCCAATGCTACAACTTTTGCCCAATCACACAAAGCAAAAGCACACTGACAGTAGTTCCATCCAACCACTATAAGCACACATCCCTTTGGTTAAAACAATGCTTGCTTATTCTGAATACAATACCTGCTTGTAAGCCTTAAAGCACAATGCACAGAGCTCCATTATTAAGCTTAGAATTTCCTAATATCTTGCTAGATAATCTTTTCTGCAGCTTAGGGAGTTATTCTATCCAAGCACTAATACACTGACCATTGCTCTATTTGTCCTTGCTTTTCTACGTTTTACATAATTTTCCTGCTGACCAATCTCATGGCTACTGCTTAGCTCCAATCACAGTTCTGCTGCCTCTGAGGCCTGCCTTCTGCAGCTTTCCCAAAACCCTCTGAATTTATAGATTCTCACAGGTGACCTCCAGTGACCCTTTCCACAGGCAGCAGGTAAATGTTGTGCCAGGACAATCCTCTGCCCAGGCTGCAGCAATGTCCAGTCCAGCACTGGGAGTATTTATTCCCTCCTGCACCTTATCCCCACCTCAGTGCCCACAAGATTATTTCCTTGCTTTTCAAGTGCTTTTTCACTTTTCATAGCTGGATTTTCCCAGAGACATCACTGCCTTTGTTACTGTCCCATCTGTGACACCTCTTTGTTGTCATCAGATGGATGCCATGGATGATGTTATTTCTCCTGAGAATACTAGGGGAGGGTTAAATATTTTGGGGAAGCTTAAAATTCCCCTGGTACATCACATCTGATCATCTGTAGCTTTGAGGTTTTTGAAGGCTGTAACTTGTGGTTTAAAAAGGAAAAGTTATCTTTGATTCTTGTGTAATTGTAGTGATTTGAGTCTGTGTTGGTGCTGGTCTTTCCTGCTGCAGATTTGATGAACAGGAAGAAGTAGGGTTTATTTTATAAGTGGCACTTCATGGTTTTTATCAATTCACATCTTTTCAATTTCAAAAGGCTTGAAAGCAACATTGCATTGTAGCATTTTATTGAATTGTAGTGCCTTAGCAATGCTTTTCCATGAATGCTGATTTCACCTAAGAGCTAAAGGCAGGGCTGGTAGCCAGGAGTCAGGAGTGAGTAGATGCAGATGTGGGAAAGCTTTGTTACACAATTTCTCACCTGAGGAGGGGCCTGGGCTGCCAAGTAACATCATGGTTGAAGCATTTGCTTATCTGCTTTTAGGAGAGAATATACTTTGGGACCAAAAATTATCTTTCTTTTTTTTTTTTTTAATTCGCACCATTGGTTATTTCAGTAATAATGCTGTTTTCCATGTAACATTTGCCTTGTTATTCTCTTCCCCCATCACTAAATTTCCCAGCAGTGTCCCTAATTGCCTCCTGACTTTCCTGGTGTGGCCCTTCACACTCTCCTATAGACAGCATGGCTCATGGAGCTTAATGAGACTAAGTTCATTAAATTAATCCTAGTAATTAACAAACTTGCTGCTTACTTCTCACTTGTCTAATTTGTGACACTCCTGGCAATTGGTTTTCACTGGAAGCAGAATTGCGTCCAAAAAAACCTATAAAAGTGAAAAATAAATTCATCTTCATTAGAATTATAGTATTGAATTTAAAGCCTTTTGCTGATGCCTATTGACTTAGAAATGTGGGGATTTTTTCCCCAAGGAAAAGAAACCAATAAGGAGAGTTCACTTACAGGAGCTTTTCTTCCTGTACACCTGTGTCTGGAATAGGTTTGGGATATTCTCCAGCTCCCTGAGTCCTTCTGAGCTGTTAGAATTCACCTTGGGCTCTATGGGAAGCCCAAGTGGAGAGGGTGGGAGGCAACCCATAACTCCATCAGCAGCCTGGTCACTTCTGGAGGCAGCAGTGAATCTCAGCCCTGTCACATCTGCAGCTCAGACTAAACTTGTACCAGACTGGCAGCTTCCTCCTCAAAGTAAATGCTGAAAAACACCTGGAAAAAATCCCCATTTTCTTTCTCTTTTCACACCACACATGTAATATTGCAGTGGTGGGGCTGGCTGTTGCTAAAGCCAATTTCTTGCTGCTAAACTGCAACTTCTGACCCTGAAATATCCAAATGTCTGTTCTGTGAGCTGTGGAGTCACCTGGGGTGCCCTGAGCAGCTGCTTCTGAAAAGCTGGGCCTGTGCAGAAGGGATAAATCCATGGAATAGGAGAGCAGTGGGGACCAGGAGGGCACTGCTGAAGGAGCTGATGATGCAGAGACAGGATGGACTGGCCAGGGCACCAGGCAGGATCAGCAGTTGTGATAACTGCACTTTCTATGGACACCTGGCACTAAAACCCACCCCCCAAAAAACACAAAAAACCCCCACCAAAAAAACAACAACCAAAAAAAACCACCCCAAAACCTAAAAACAAACATTAAAAGAACACCAAAAAACCCAACAAAACCAAAAAACCCCAAACCAACAAACAAACCCCCCCCCAAAAAAAACCACCAAAAAAACCTAGCCCCCTATGTTGTCAAATGAAATTCAGCTTAAAATAACGTCTCTAAAGTTTAGGTTGCACGGTGTAAGGTGTTTTTGTCCAATGTCCTGCTCCTAAAATAAAATAGAGCTTTAACTGCAGAATAAGCCAGGCTAAGGAGATTTGTCTGATTATACAGTGGCAGAGAAGTTAGGGTGATATCTACTCTTGCAGATGTGAATTTAGTTTTAATTTTCCTGTTGGGTGAATGATTAACCATTTTGACTGTCCTATCATTATTACAATCAGTGTTTGTCCATGGAAGAGATTCATGGTGCTTTTAGGCAGGTGGTCTAAATCACCTGATCTAAAATCTTTAGAAGTGGCCAAATCTGCCTGGATTTTCAGCTTTATGGGTTTGCAAATCACTAGCCTGCATGTGAAGGGAGAGAGTTGTTTTGTTTTTTTGGTGGTTTTTTTGAGCCTGATTTAATTCAGCTTTCCCAAGGGGATTCTGCTAATGATGATCTAATTCAAGCCGGGATGCCTGGCTCTAAGGCAGGCTGTATTTCTGCTCAAAAACCAACAGGAGGGAATGCTCTGAGAGAGGCTGAAAGCAGCATAGATCAAACTGAAAAGAGAAAACTTCTAAAAGGAAACATTTCTTTCTAAGATCACTGAAAAATTATATTCAATCACAGAATCATTTGGGTTGAAGAGACCTCCAAGGTCACCCAGCCTGATGTCCAGAGCCCTGAGTGCCACCCCCAGCCCTTCCTGGGACACCTGCAGGGATGGGCACTGCAAAGCTCCCTGGGCATCCCCTGCCAAGGCCTGAGCAGCCTTCCCATGGAGAAATCTTTCCTGAAATAAAAAAAAAAAAATTCTTAAAAAAACCCCCAAAAAACTGAAACATGTAACAAACTGCCTGTTTTTCCCCCCCAAAGTTTAAGCCCCACAGCCTGATTTGTTCATGCTGCCTGGAGCTGCTGGTCTGTGAGAACTCAAAACTTCAGTGCTTCAGACTGTTGTATTATGAGATCTTCTGCTTCCATCTGGTTTTTATGGCTTTTGATTTCACTAGTTGAGAGGCATCACACCTCTCCAATTTCCTTGATTAGCTGCAGTTATAAGGTTCTGAATGTGTGTCTATTTGTAATCTTCTATGATTGACTTCAGGCAAAATGTTTATTTTTAGTGTGTGAGTAACTGAGATCAAAATTATTCTTCCATTGTTTGCACTCATCCAGGTGCTTTCTTTCATTTAAAATAATGAAGTGGTTCAAAAAAAAAGAACTCAAACCCTTTGTGTGTGAACATGTGCTGCATTTCTGGTTTCCTACTAGAGAAAAGTCCAGAAGCAACCCTCACATTTAAAGACTTTGAAAGCCTTGTTGAAATTTTGCAGCTAGAAAAATCCAGAAGCAATTTAAAGACTTGGAAACCCTTGTAGAAATTTTGCAGCTAAGATTTACCTCAGTGGTTTTGAGTATGTTCCTAGGCATTAAACTTTGCAAATTTGCAATTTCTAAGATTCACAATTATTTTTTTGTTATTTTTTTCTTTTAAAATTTATAAGTGCTGAAGAAAAGCAGTAAGTACAGTGGCAAATGTAAGGGGAATTGAGAAGCAATGGTAATGGAAACATTTCAGACCCAACTTGGAGTAGAAATTAATAAAAGTTTGTGTAAGTTTTCTAGGCAACTTTGCAATGAGGAGTTGGAATTTAAATGTTCTGGATATAAACTCTGTTTATGAATCAAAATTCAGATTATATATGCAAAGTAATCACTGCAGGGACAATAGAAAACTTAGTACTTCGTGAAATGTGGTGTCAGTTTAGAGTGGTATTGGGAAGCAAATAAATGAAAATAAAATTACAAATAAAGGAAATTGTAATATTCTTGGAAAAGTGTGGAGCAGCTATTCCAGGTGGATGAATGCCTTTCTGAAGGGTGGCAGGATGGGGATACCAAGGGTGGGAAGTGCAGTGTCTGTGCTCTCCGAGAGCCTGGTGTGCAGCCCAGGGAGGGATCAGCTCTGCACAATGGGGATGCAAAGTTAGAGAAAATACCAGCTTGAAATGCTCTTAATTAGAATGCAGCAATTAATTTGCCAGCAGAGGGGCCTGTGGAATTTTGCTGTGATCGCTGTGCAGGAAGGAAAGAACTGCTGAGGGAGGTTCCTGTTTAGGAAAGCAGAGCAGTGTTGGATCTGCTCTGAGAAATGAAGTGTCTGTGTTTCCTTTTACCCGATTTTTGTGGCTGTTATGGTTTGATAGAACTGATATCTTAATAACTGTTGAAAACCTGTGATAACTGTTAAGTAGAAGAGTGAAATTACCATCAGCCTTTTAATCTGGATGATTTGTTTAAGACTAAGTCATTAAAATCATAGTTGGTAAAAGTCATTTATTCTGTAATGAATTATGTAATCAATAGCAATAAGGGATTTTGTGAAGTTGTTATTTTGCCGAGTAAAATGTGTTTAAATCCACTTTTAAAAGTTATTATTTAAAATCTATTTATTGCTATTCATGTTCCTTTTCCTTGCACCAAGTTCCTACTTTGTGCAAGCTCACAAACAAGAATCCAGCCCTCAGTTAAGTGGCAGATTTAGTAGTCAGGGGAATAAAACTTGTGACTCCAGAATCACCTTTCCTGTAAAAATTTACTCATAATTCTGAACTATTTAGTAAAACAAACAAACAAAAAAAGGCAGCAAAAAACCCCCCAAACACACCCTCTCTTATATTGTAATTCATTTGCCTGTTACGAAGCAAAAATATATGAATTGTGTTTTCAAGATGAAAGGATTACTTACTGAAATAATTGGGCATATTACTCTCAATTTAAAATAAGTATGTGTTCAATAAGCCTGAAATGCAACAGGTTCTTGTTCTAGAGAATATGGAACAGAGCCAGGAATTTCCTGAAGGCTGTGTTGGAATATGATTGGGTAATGATGATCAGTATTGATCTAAAAGCCTGAAACATCTTTATGTATTTTTTTCAATGACATGAAGAAAATTTTGATACTGAGGAGAAGGAAGAATTGAAACTGTACAGGTAATATGGGGTTTCCTCATTAAATTAGCAGATAGTTTTGAGTTTTCTATTGGCAGAGCTGTACATATCCTGAAAGCCCTTTCAGGTGGGAAGAAAGGAATTCAGCAAAGTCTCTTTCCTGTTATGTGTTTGTCCCACAAGACCTTTGGCTTCATGAGAAATGAGAGCTGCAGGTCATGCACAAAGCTGCATGCTGACCTAAGATAATTGTCCCTGCCATGCTTGATACTTGTCTGCCAATATCAAATGCAAAAAAACCCAAAAATACTTGGTGTAGACAGAGTAGTTCACTTCAGACCAAACTGAGCTGATTTCATGTTTGCTTGGTATAGGTCAAGAGCAGAGACACAGCTGTCCTGGCTGGGGTGGTAAGGAGCAGCTCATCCATGTTCCTGGAGCAGTATTTACACTAAAAACATCCAATTTTTCAGTGCAGTATTATTTGGCAATTTTGAACTGCAGAGTTCCACAGATCTTGGCATTTTCAAGTCTTTGCTTTGATGGCCAAGCAAAAAGAAATAGTGAAAGATGGACATTGGCTTTTTGTGGTAAAGTTCTGATAGCAGCTTGTGTGCTGCAGTGGTGCAAGGGGTGATGAGAAACAGACAATCAGAAAGAAGCAATTGCTGACCCATTCATTTTGGATACAGTGGTTTGGGTTGAAAAGGACCTTAAAGCCCACCCAGTGCCACCCCAGCCATGGCAGGGACACCTTCCCCTGTCCCAGGCTGCTCCAGCCCCAGTGTCCAGCCTGGCCTTGGGCACTGCCAGGGATCCAGGGGCAGCCCCAGCTGCTCTGGGCACCCTGTGCCAGGGCCTGCCCACCCTGCCAGGGAACAATTCCTCATTGCCAACATCCCAGCCAGCCCTGCCCTCTGGCACTGGCAGCCATTCCCTGGCTCCTGTCCCTCCAGCCCTTGTCCCCAGTCCTTCTCCAGCTCCCCTGGAGCCCCTTTGGGCCCTGGAGGCAACTCTGAGGTCCCCCAGGAGCCTTCTCTTCTCCAGTTGTAAATTTGGAGTAATGCATGAAGTTCTCATACACTTTCTCAGTGGTTGAGAAGCAGGAATTTATTTCCTATCTCTTATATATTTAACCATTTTCCAAGTTACCCCTTTATACTATGTGTGGTTTTTCAGTGCCAGATTCCTAAATCCTGATATTTTCTTGTACAGTGACCAAGTCACAACATCTCCAGGGAGTTCCACTTCTCTCAGGTTAGTACTACAAAACTAAGTCTGTCTTATGCTTTAAAGCAGCAGAATACAGAAATTGGTTCTTTGTGTTTCAAATTTTCCTTGCTTTAAAGAAAAGAAATGTTGGTCACAATATTGTAATGTCTTGGTAGCCTTTGTATTTTCTGTTGTATCTTGAAACCTCACAGGCTCAGCTCTTCCTAGGAAAATGTAATAATTCTGCAATGTTCCCCAGCTGCCAAACCCAGACATTTTTTCATGATTCAGATTATGTGTGGACATTTAAAATGTGATCTATCATTCAACACCTTTTTTTGTGCTGGTCCTGTCTTGAAACATATGTTAAGTCTTGTTGGTTTAATCCTGTGTTCCTGTTCTCCAATGGACTTAAATAAAACGTGAAAGGCAAAATAGTGATGAGGAGAAGTGACAAAAAGCCTGAATTTCTCCCGATTTCTGTATTTGTGCTTTTTTCTGTGCCAAATTTCAGGTTAAGGCATGTTGTACCAGCCTTTCATCCCTCTGAGTGTTAAAAGGAAGATCTCCATTATGTGCTGTCATAAAACCTTTTTTAAAGGCAAATCTTTCAACATATTTGACATAGGGGAAGAGGATAAAACAGTACAAAAACTCTCCAAGTTGTAAATGAACCTACCTGCCAAAACAAAGCTGATGACAAAATTGAAGCATTTAAAGAGACAAGGAGCATTGAAAACAACATAAAGCTTCCTCAGAAGGTGAAGGTATTTTTAGTTTGGGGTGGTGGGGTACAGACAGCCTTTGGGGAAAGTTTCCAATCAGTGGAAAACATTCTACTGAGTTTTGTGCATATTAAACAGCTGCTCACAGAAAGTGGACAACATGAGCACGGGCTTTTCTTTTCTGCTTGTGGATATTTTCAAGCTTTGTTGGGATTTTTGGGTTTTATGATCACTTGGGAGTGATTGAGTTCATGGTTTGATTTCCACCCTCTGCCAGCAGACTAGTTTGTACAGGTTTTGAATCTCCAAACAACTTTCTGTAGCTACTCCATGGGGCTCAGAGTAATTTACCTCATGGCTCAGCCTTGACATAAGAATGCTCATGTGATTTGCTGACCTTTATCTCATACCTCAATGCCAGACCCTTTTCCCCCCCTTATCTTACTTCATGTCTCTGTAGAGTGAATATTTTTTTGGCAAGGTGAATAAGGCTCTGTAGTGCTAAAACACACTAAGATTGCAGGGTGTTCTCTTTTCCCAGTAATTTCTCTTTGTATATTTTTGTATTTTTATATGAAAAAGGCACACAGAGAAAGTGTCTTTTATTTCTTGTGTTAAAGGATGAACAAAGCAAACAGGTGGAAAAGAAAGTGAGATATAGCCAAGTGTTATGTTACTCCTTTCTCTTGTTTACTGAATTGGTGTTTGCTCTGAGAGAAGATGTTTCCCTGCAGAGTCCAGTGCCTTCTCCAAGTTTGAATTATTTGAGGAAAACGAGTGGGTTTTGATTTTGCTTTTGCTTCTTACACAAAGGCAATAACTAATTCAGTTGATCAATGTGTGCTATCCTTTCAGAAGGGCTTGGAGATGAAATTTTTAGATGCATTTTGATGTAAAGCCTTGTACAATTCTTTCTTTTTTTAAAATTTTAATAATAAACATAGTGTAGGTGAGTTTAAGCAGACTTCATAAGCGCATGGTGAGGCCAGAGGTCTTCCAGGTAGATCTCAGGTTTTGGAGATACTCTTCAAAATCAGCCTTCACATACTTGAAATCTTTGATTGTGAACATTTAATAGTGGTACCATTATTTCAGAATGAGGTTCACAAGGTTCTTGTACATAAACTTCACTTTGAAAGATGACCTGGCAATATGACATAAGAACAGGATTATCTCAGTTCTGTGCTCTGAAACTCAGAAGACTGCAGATACTTTATGTGGCTATTGCTTAATGATAGCTGCTGACTTACAGGAACAATAGAATTACAGTCCGCTGTGGAATGAAATATAAATTCCTGCATCCTGGAATGCTGTAACTTGTACACTCAGGAGTTGTTGCCTCTGTAGTTTTTAGCTGCTCATTTGTTTGAATGGTCTCTTGCTGGTCTGTAACCAATTTCTCCATCTCTTAATGCAGAATGGAAGCAGTAACAGTAATGTTCATGTGATACTTGGGGATAAATTGAAAGAGCAGTGCCAGCAGGAGCTACTCTCTAATCCACTGGTACTCTTTTACACCCAGAATGTGACAATTTCTTTGTCCTAGATTGCATTTCCAGCAGGAGAGAATACTCCAACTCTGTGGCACCGTTTCCTCTCTCTGAAGAATGCATGTCCTACCCTGTTTGTGTCTGAGGGGGGATGTGATTTATGCAACCAGCAGTTGCTTTCAGCACCACAGAACAACTCTTTCAGAGTGAGGCAGATTATTTACGTGTTGTGGTAGCATTGCTTATATCTCTGCCTGGTGACTTCTGCTTCGATTTATGTCACTGCAGAAAGCATCTGGTTGTTCTTTCAGTTCCCTGACAGTTCAGATTTGGGTTTCACACTCTGCTTGCACTGTTTTCACATTTCTGCCTTCTCTGGCTGACTGTTGTTATAAATCAACGTTTGGTCAATTTGTCTCCCACTCTGTCTCAGGGCTCCCCTAGATGCATGCTGACAGTCCAAAATGGTTTCTTCAGGCTGACCCGAATGTCTGCTGCTTGCATGTAAAACAAATTAACTTCTGCCTCCCCAGGATGAGAAGGGGTTGAATGGACAAATTAAACCCAGGCTATATTTATCAAATGGATGCTGCAGGAATCTCCTGCATTTCTTGCAGTGCTTTAGTAGCTCCCTGTGTTCACTGAACCCCCAAGTCCCTGGTGGCTGTCACAGTGGAAAGTGTCACCACTGTGGTTCTGCCAAAGGAATGGTTGCTTCATTTAAAAGTTTTTGATTGGGAAACAGATTCAGCTCACTGGAGAAGAAAGAATAAGATACATATGTCAGAATGACCATTTCTTAGAGAATATCATGTTGTGAAACTCCAGTAGTACTTGGGAATTTGAGACCTCCCCTGTGGAGCCAGGCTGGGAGAGCTGGGGATGCTCAGCCTGGAGAGGAGAAGTTGTGAGGAGACCCCACAGCTCCTTCCAGGCTCTGAGGGGCTGCAGGGAAACCAGAGAGGAACAACTCATCAGGAACTGCAGTGCCAGGAGCCAGAGGGCAGGGCTTGGTGGGATCTTGGCAATGAGGAATTGTCCCCTGGCAGGGTGGGCAGGCCCTGGCACAGGGTGCCCAGAGCAGCTGGGGCTGCCCCTGGATCCCTGGCAGTGCCCAAGGCCAGGCTGGACACTGGGGCTGGAGCAGCCTGGGACAGTGGGAGGTGTCCCTGCCATGGCAGGGGTGGCACTGGATGATCTCTGAAGTCCCCTCCAACCCACACCATTCCATGGTTCTATGACAGATTTTTAATAATGGCGAAACGGTTTGTGGGTGACATTGTTCTTACTTCAAGGAAAAAGGAGCAGAAACACCTTTGAGCCCTGCATCCTCCCATGAAGTGAATGAAGCCTGTGAATACAATTTGCAAACAAGTGAATTCCCTGCTTTGCCAAAAGATGAGCTCTAAGTCAAGTGTTGTGTATTTACTCTCAGTAATACCAGTGCTTTTGTCTGGCATGTTGAGCCAGATTTAGTTGCTCTGGCTATACAAACTCTGTAAGCTGTTTTTAAGTCTGCATAGGGAAAAGGTGGGAAAAATTCACCACAGTTTTGATGAAATCAAATTAAAAATTCATGGAAGTAAAGCACTGTTCTGCCTGATCCAGTAAGAGGCAAGTTTGGGAAATAAAAAAGCATTAGGAGATGCAGAAGCCTCTGGTGCGTTATTTTATTTAATTTTAAATGTAACTTGTCTATTTTGTGATGATATTATCACTTGCCTCTTGAATACAGTAATTCTCAGAGGAATAATCTTCCCTCCTATGCTGCTGATGTAGGAATGTGCTGTATTTGATGATCAACAAGAGTATATTCCATAAAGGGCTTTAAGCCGGTGGTGCTTGGGGGAAAGAGAGCTTGTATCAGTAGCAAATCAATACTTTCTTTTTATATTTGTGGAACATACATATTTGTGCTAGATAAATAGAGCACTGCCTAGCTCTGTTTAGTTTGCTTACCTGCACAAATTCCAGAGACCCCACCTGCATTTTTGTCATTATCATCTCACAAGTCTGTTCACAACAGACAGCCACGATAATAGGGTGGGGTTTTTTAACATTCACTTTTGTATGCTGGAAGAAGGCATGGCCTGGAAAAGAATTAAGAACTAATAGTAAACCTTTGTTAAATTAGCTGTCGCAGTGGAATTAGCGAGGAAATTTCAATATCCCTCACAGGAAGAATTTAGCTTTTTCAGTGATACCTCATGGATGTCTGCTTTAAGCCAGAACAAGGCAGGAGCACTATGAGACTAATTTACAGCACAGGAACTCAATTAAAATGAGAAAAAATACAACAGTATGAAAATGGAATGGTGTGATGAACAAGTGCAAATTGTATCTCCAGTTTCATGCATTTTGATAATTACAGATTCTTGACAAAGTCTCTGTACTTCCAGCAGTGTGTCAGGCAATTTACAGCAGGAGAGAAGGTCAAGTTCACTCAAAGTCCAAGCGTGGCCTCACATCATTCCAGCAGAAATAAATCACGTTCCCAAGAAGTTTGGGGCTGCCCAAACACATACTGAAGTTTGTAAAATAGAACTGCTTGTTGGATGGGCAATATTTTGGGAACTGGGCACCTTGGTATGAGATTTGCAAGCAGCAGATGCCCCAAGCAGGGAGATGGAGGGGCAGGAATGTGACCAGGAATGCTGGGCATGGAGATCTGCAGGGCAGGCTCAGTTCAGTTCAGGGCCCCTGGGCTGCAGGGAGGAGAGGGAGAGGAGAGGGAGAGGAGAGGGAGAGGAGAGGAGAGGTGAGGTGAGGTGAGGTTCTGGTCACACAGCACAGGGGTTCAGGGCTGGTGCTTTGCCCTGTCTGTGCTCAGCAGTGCCAACATTTTCATAAAACACCTCTGGGATCGAGGACCCCTCTCTTGGGAGGCTGTCTGAGCAACAGGAGACTTCCAAACTGTTAATTAAAGCAGTAACCACCACTCCAAAGAGCCATCAGTGGGCAGAGGGATGCACTGCTGCTGCCACTGAAGGAGGGTCCTGTGCCCCCCTATGAGTGCAGATTTTTTCAGTTGCTCCAGTTCCATGTCCCACTTTAAATATTAATGATCTCCATGCAAATGCTTGGTATGGCTGTAATTCCTAGGATGTAAATGGCAGCCTAAAGGAATAGATTTTATAAAGTACTGGAAATTGCTCTGCATTATTTTCAGAGGAGCATTATGTAATGGAAGCAGTACTTTAAAAATTGTGCTTTCCTCTCAAGACGGAGAAATTCTGGGGAACCTTTCTTGTCTAAAGTGTTTAGTGCCTGAGAATTCCATAGAATATCCATTCTGGATCTTGTAATAAATATTGTCCTAGTCTGCCATGGGAATGTGGCAACTTCAGCTCTAGGAAATGAAGAGCATTGTCTGAGTGCTGTAAGTGGATTGGATTTAAAATGGTTAGATTGTGGCTTTGTCAGGGAGAGAAAAAGGACAGCTTCTCACTGAGATAGCTGTTGAACTGAATAGTCCTTTGGAGATAAGGCATCAATAACTTTCTCCTAATCTTAGTTGAGCTTAATCAAACACTTCACTTATCAGACTTAGCTGCTCTCAGGTAAAAGCCTCCTTATCTGGCATTCACAGGGTTTTATAGGAAGTTAGTTAACATCAAAAAGCACAGATTTTGAGCATGACAAAGTCACCTCTACTCCCCAGAATACAAGCAATCACACTGCTCCCCACCAGGAAAAGCAGCTCCATCTGAAATCTTAAAAGGTTCCAGTCACAATTGGAAAATTTTTCTTTATTAATAATGATAATGGCTGGGAGTTTTGTTCTTTGGAGCTGTTGTTCTCCTGAACAGAATAGAACCAGGTTGTATTAGCAAAAAGGGTTGTAATCCTTCTTGCTTGGTAAAATAAAAAAATCTACAGGACAGGGAAAAAGACAAAAATTTACATTGTCCAAGGTGTAAATGTACATATTACATTACATTTATAATAATTCAGTACACCAGTGGGTGATACTAGAGGGCCTCCATTGCCAAGTTAAGTTCTGTGAGGCAAACAAACTGTTAATTTTATTTGTTTGATGCAATTAATCCCATCTCTGAGTTTTCACTTATTGCACATGCCAGCCCACGAAGCAGAGGAGGGCTGCCTTTTTTCTGATTCTGCTAATTTTAGTTAGAACAGTGTCCTTTTTTTGTGAGTAAATACCCTGAGAAGATCCAGAGACAGGATGTTGTTTGCTAAATGGCAAAAGAGATATGAGAGGAAAGATGAAATCCAGAAAGGGAATTGACTTGGCACTGATGTAAAGTAATAGGGGTGATATGAAAGTCTAAGGCAAATGTTTCATTTCAAAAGATAAAAAGCATTATGAAGATTTCAAAGACCTAGACTGCTACTGAACTCTATCTGGTGAAAGAAGAGTGTGAAATATTAAGCATTTGAAATGTTTTGTTCATATGGGAATTCATTTGAAATTGTTGTTGATTTTATTATGCAGTTCATGTTAATGGATATTTGACTGTAAGGTTGATTATTAATGAAGGACAAATGAAATCTATGCTTAATGTTATGCCATAGTATGTCACCTTGAAACTTCAATTGTAAAAATTCAGTAGGGCCAGACTTGATCAGTATTTCAATTGGGAGCCACGAGACAGATGCAGCAGTGCTGTGACAGGGCCCTGAACAGCTCATTGCAATTCCTGCCACCTTCAGAGACAGGGGCAGAAAGGCTGCAGCCTTTCAGGAGAGTATATTATATTAAGATGGAGAAGATAGTAACCAAACCAACCCACAAACCACTTTGGAAGGCTTTGCTTGGCCACCAATCAACAAAACCTGTGTAACACTTTCTACAATAAACAGGGTTTTGCAGTCCTGGTGTCTGCAATATTCATTTCAGACTATTCTGAGAATGCTGAATGGTTGTTTTGTTTCATTCCACGATCTACGAGTACAAATTCTTCAGAATTCCAAGGATCCCTTAGAAAATATTTTGCAATGGTACAGAAATACTCATTGGAGTGGGCTAGGATTTGGTGTATGTTCGTGGGATTCTTGAGGATGGAGCTCTTTGATAATTTGGTTGGGGTGTTTTTTGTGGTTTTTTGGGGGGGTTTTTTGGTGTTTGGTTTTTTTTTTTTGTTGTTATTATTGTTGATTTTGGTTGTTTGTTTTTTTTTTTTTTTTTTCTGATGGAAAGTATTGGTTTGTCAGAAGTGTATAACTGAATATAAAATGTTAGCTCTAGGATGGGGTTATTTTGAGAGCTAAGGGATTGTTCCCCCAGGAGGCATTCCTGCAAAGTGGGAGCCCAGGAGCCTCTGGAATGGGATCCACACTTGGAGCTGATGGGGAGTGGGGGAGCAGAGCTGCAGAACGCCCCAGGTGCTTTAGGGGCTGTGTCCCCAGCCCAGGCACTGCCTGGGGGCTGTGTCCGGAGCCTGGCTGCAGGGAAATAAACCCAAGTTTGCAGCTGGAATGCCACAGTGCCACGCTGTGGTGGACTGCAAGATCGATCACAGGCAGGAAACTCAGCTGAGGACGCCTAAAAGCAGGGGACAGGGCTCTGGACCTGCCAATCGCTGCTGTGACAGCTCCCTGCGCAGGGCTGATACCTGGGAATTTTGCCAGCATGGCTGCGAGCCGCCTGCTTTGCTTCTGCATTTCACTGAAACCAGCACTTGGCTTTGGGAGGGTTTTATTTCCTTGTGAGTATCTTGCTCTGAAGTCAGCAGAGGGGAATATCAGGAGAAACAACGTAAACTCAGTAGTCTTCAGTTTGGTTTTGTTTTCATTTTTAACTAAAGAAAATTAAGTGTCAGTGTCCAGTTGCTTTAGTCAGGCTTTAGATGTAACCTGTATATTTAATATAATCTAATATTCATTAAACATTTCTTCAGGTTGATTGTTCAAAAATGTGTCTGTCATTAGGGCATCAGATGGATTTTCCCAGGTGATCCCTGTGGAAGAGTTCATCCTCAGAAATCCCTTTCTGATCTCATCTGTCCCTCCACTCAATGTGCTTGTGAAATTAAAACCCCGCACAAAACCAAAGAAACAAGCAGAGAGGGAACGACAAAGCACTCCCTTAAAGCTTCTGCTTTCCTTGTCTGTGCCCTGGAACAGCCCTGGGCTCACCTGGAAAAAGCAACAGAAGTCATACTAAAGCAAATTCTCAATCTTTTTAAGCTTCTGTACCTCCAGTCTGATTTCTTCAGCTGCAAGGAGAGAGCAGTGGAAAGCAAGTGCAGCCACTTGCATTTTGTGTTGTTTGTGCAGCAGGTCCTTGGATGCTGGGCACACAAATTTCAAATCTTTTGAAATATGGCAGTTTGCAGAGTTCTAAAAGGTAGAAAGTAAAAGAAACATAATCAGGAGTACACAGTGGCTAAAGCAAAGCTAGAATGAGAATTAAGAGTTCACTCTTCTACTCCTGCAGATGAAAAGAGATTTCTTTCAGGCCTCAACATTTTTCCATGAGTTGAGGAGAACAATTTAAATTAATTGCAATTTTAAATGAACAAATAAATGTTCTTTTGTGACATGGGCTACTACTGCAACCTTCATAATTGACATGTATGACCTTAACACAGGTTGTGCAACCTTCTTAGAACTGAGATTATAGAAGCCTTCTCAAGTTATAATTGCAGTGCAGTGTTTCAGGCACTGTTGTTTGGTTTTTTTGCATTCCCTGCTACCAGCAGCACATGTGTCAGTTGCCATTTGACCATGAGCATTGTTCACATTATATCACATCAGTAAGGTCAGTGCACCTGAGCTGGAAGGAGCTCTTGCACAGCTTTCCCCTCTCTGCTCCTGCCCATGTCACAGCAAAGGCTCCACAGGTCTCTGTGCTGGCATCTCTGGCCTTTCTTCTGCCACATGGTTGGGTTCTAAGTGTAAGGTCTCATTTCTCATTCTTCTTTTATATTTTTTTCCCCTACTTTGGTACATCTTTAATTCTGGAGAGTTTGTTAAATCTGAGTGCAGCAGGTATAATTTTCTCATTAAATCAAAGGACAAGGTCATTATATGTTAAAAGGAGGAAATAACTAGTTCACACATGTTATCTTCACAAAAATATGAACTGAGCAGTTCTGTACTGACCTTTCAATATCATTCAAAATTAAACTCCATATGCACTCTGCTACTTTCTTCTGTTCTTCTGCTATGATGCTAGAATGGATTTTAGAAAAAATATAAACTGTTTCTTTATAACTATTCCATTGCAGGCACTTGGTCCTGATTTTTATTTGATTTTTTATTTGTCCATACTTAACATTTTAATGTAACTCACACATGGTCTCACTGTATTGATCATAGCAACATCAGGTATTTTCTAACTGCAATAAAAACCACTGTGATCTTTTGCATGCACTGCTGTCTCCAGAAATACAGGCCTTTATATGCTTAAGAGTAACAAGTGGAAGGACTTGCATCATTAAATACTGTAGAAAAGACATTAATATAGATTTGTAGTCATAAAATGAATTGGTCTGTCTCAGCGGCAGGAAGCAATTTCTGCAGGGTGTAATTCCAAACACAAAAGAACATTGCTACAAAGGTGCTGTGGAGACACAGAGCAGTAACAGATAAGCCCCCATAGTACACATTTACCAGAGGAATATTAGAGTGATTTGAGAATGAGGAAATGGAATAGTAACGCTCAGGACTGCAGTGTTCACATCTGGGAATATCCTTAATTGTTTTATTGCAGCTCTTTAAATGTGGCGCCTGACAAATAGGGCTCTGTAAGATGCCTCCTCATCCTGAGGCCTTAGGATGGAGGGGTTTCTGTTTGCTAGCAGTGTCCTGTGTGAGCCAATAATTTAATTTGGAAATTGCTAAGGGAGGCAGGTACTTTGTGAGGAAAGCTTTGTCTGGCTCTGGTTTTAGAACCCAGCACAGCTGGCTTGTAATAGCTCCTGTGGTCCTGGAAAACAGCAGAACATTGATAAGTATTTGGGGTTTGGGTAGGGATAATGATGACTGTAAACTTAAAATGGAAGCATTGAGGCCACAGAGTGTGTTGGATAAGTGGGTAATATTTTATTGAAGCCTCTTGACTTGCTCTGAGGGTGATGAAATTGGAGATGGGTAAGAAAATGTTTCATCTTAATATGGGTTGGCTTTGGAAACTCCAAACAAAAGGTCTTTACAGGAGGAGAACAAACTTTGCTAAGGTTGAGGGCAAAATATTAAACAGCAACAGGAATGCCATGTTCAGATGGTTCTGCTCTGTTCCAGATTAATGTCCTGACCTTTGTATTTTAGTAGTCTGGGCTATCTCCATATCTTTCTGGGCTTGACCAGAGACCTTTTCCAGCACAGTGCTGTAGTTGATCTATTCCCAGCCTTTTGTCTATTGTGGCTAAAAATAGTTGATTTGAGCTAGTGAGGAGTTTGGCTGTTTCAAATACAGACAGAGAGGGTGACTTGCCAAACTGGAGGGAGCACAATGAAATGGTTTCAGTTTGAAGTTGAGTTCATCCCTTTGCTTTAAGATAAGAAATTCCTGAACTGAGAAGGCAGATACAACTTCCACTTTAAGAAAGGACACAAGGAAAGGTCAAAACAATTTAGAAGAGATTTGTCTCTTCAAATAAGGCAAGTAGTTATGTTGTTTTAAAAAAGGAAATGAAACCGTCATTGTGGAGGACTTATTCATGTAAAACAGATTAAAATATGCATTCATAATATGTAAATATAGAGTCAATTAATATGAAGCTTTTTTACAGTATAAGTGATTGTAACCTGCCAGTGTCCTCTGGGACGACTTTGAAACTGAAATGCTTCTTCTCTATAGTCCCAGTTAACAACAATCAATAAACAGTAAACATAAAGCAGTCTGTTGCCAAGTGAGCAGTGTCTGAGTAGGACAGTTTAATTTTCAACAGATGAGCAGAATTCACCAGGAGCAGAAAGGCTCAGGAGCCTGGTATGCATTCCAGGACCAATTCCAGTAGGCAGCAGAAAGAGTCAAATTCAGAAAGGATTAAAATCTGTGGGTTTGGGCTGACTCCTGTCTGGTTTCCCTCAGATTTCATCACTTACACTCCTGTGAAGTCAAGATGAAGGGGGCATAAAAACTCTGAAGCATTTATTTCCCACTTCCAGTTTGATCTTTTCTTTGATCCTTGAAAGATTCTGTCAGAGCAGGACAGCTGGAATCTGTCAGGAGGCCTATTGGTGAAGGAGGTCACGGTGTGTCAATTTAGCAAAGGTGACATCTCTCCCCTGCAAAAGACGGTTCTGCTCACAGCCTGGGAAAGAGGTGCCAGGGGAAGAGGCCAAACTCATTGCAGCTCTCACTGTTGCCACAGCTCCCTGTAAGCCTGGTGCTGTCAGGAATGCTCAAGTCATAGTAAAGAGATAACATTATTTATACTTCAAATTGTACAAGGAGATGTCTGAATATTTTTCCCTTGAACAGGAGCAGTGTTACTTAATAATTAAGTGGTGTCATGTGACACAGTGTTTTAACTGGTTGTGCTCTGCTCCCCTTTCTAAAATTTGGCCTTTTAGCCTTTTGGAAGTCATAGAATATCCACAGTTTGGAGGCACCACAGGGATCATTGACCCAACTCCTGTCCCTGCAGAGCCCCCAGCAATCCCCCTGTGCATCCCTGGAGCCTGGGCAGTGCCAGCACCTCTGGGGAAGCAGAACCTTTCCCTGATCTCAGCCTGAGCCTGCCCTGCCCAGCTCCAGCCATTCCTGGGGAAGCAGAACCTTTCCCTGATCTCAGCCTGACTCTGCTCTGCCCAGCTCCAGCCGTTCCCTCTGGTCCTGTTTCCAGTGACAGGATCCAAGGGAACAGCACAAAGCTGTGTCTCCTGTATGAAGTCTCCTTACAGGAACACAGGTAAGAAGGTATTTGGCCATTTTTACCTGCGATCTGCCTGTGTACAATGTTCTGTTTATTTCTCCAATTTTCACTTGGCACATGATCCTTGGAGTATTCATCACTGTGTCGCAGACATCTTTTTATGAAGAATCCTTTCCTTAGGACTTTTTTCCTCCTGAGAAGCTGAGAGGTCTCAGGAACAAAATGTAAACAATGGTTATCTGCTGCTGTGGAATGCAACAGGTGCATCTGGGATTGGTCTCATGTGGTTGTTTCTAATTAATGGCCAATCACAGTCAGCTGGCTCAGACTTTCTGTTCAAGACAAAAGCTTTTATTATCATTCCTTCCTATTCTATTCTTAGCCATCTTTCTGAGATGAAACCTTTTCTTCTATTCTTTTAGTATAGTTTTAATGTAATATATATCATAAAATAATGAATCAAGCCTTCGGAAACATGGAGTCAGATCCTCATCTCTTCCCTCATCCTAAGACCCCTGTGAACACCATCACAATCGCTGCATCTTTAATTGCATTAATCCAAGTTGCAAATAGATGCACATTTCTGGTGGTGCAGAGGTTGCCTCAACTAAGTACAAAACTCTTAATTTTAAGAGGGTTTTGCACATTTGGTATGTTCAGCTTTTGAGAGCGGTTTCTGCTGAAAGTCTGGCTACTTAAAATTCAAGCACTCTGCAACTAAGGAACTCCAAAAAGAGGTAATGAACCATAAATTATTGCCGTTAGATATTTAATACTCAATCAGTATGTGCTCTCTCATGCATATCCCACTGGCATTGCATTTATTCTGACAGTGTGGTACTGGTTCAATTACTTTGCTCATTTACAATAAAAGATTAATGAAAAGAGGTATATTTTAGTTCACAGAGATTAATTGCATCCCTTACTTTCCCTACTCTAGAAATATTCAACCCATAATCCTGATAGCTTTTTCGTCAACAAGTACATGGAAAATTAATAGACTTCCTTCTGCTGGAATCCTCAGTAGGCTTGCAGATACAAACATCCAGGGAAAAGCTGACTGAAAGTTGGCTTTCTGGTATGGAGGAATTAATTTACCTCCTCTCCCTCATTCTTTCTCTTTCCTTTGCTCTTTAATCCATTCTGATGACACTTTGAATTAGCCAGAAGAAAAACAGGTTTGTGCAGTAAGTGTTGAAACCAGCATGTCCTTTGTCTTATGTCATCCAAGTAGAACTTGTGGTGTCTTTCACTGCTGGTGTGTGCCCAAAGACCATTGTGAGGGGGGATGGATGTTCCAAGAGCTTCCTAGGGTGGTAATGCCTTATCAAATTTAACAGCCTTTAAATTTGCAGAGTACCTGCCAAGGCTACTGGTAAAACTGATTTTTAATATTGCTACAAATGTAGTTGGTACTTGTTCAAAAAAAGTGTGCTGTTGGCATGTAGGAAGAGAAAAATATTTTGCTTTATTTTAGAGGACTTGGGTTTACATTAAGAAGAAAGTGAATCTAAGAAAAGATTCACTTAATAACTGCAATATCACAAGAAAGCACACCAGTGGCTCTCCTTTATAACAATACAAATTGAGACTTACATGCAAGATACAGAACCTTAAGGTAGATCTTTAGCACTAAAATTATAGCAGGGAAATTTAAAATTTTAGAAGGGATTTCTTTGAGTTCAGCTTAGATAAACATCCAGAAGTTCAGAACTTATTATAAATTTCTAAACCTGCTAACCTTACAAAATTAAAAGGGAAATCTGATTAAAAGAATCATTCTTGCATTGTTATGGATCTGTCCATTACTGGAAACTATTAGTGGAGGGAAAAGGGATAAAATATTTAAATATTTTAAACATTAGACACTGGTATAAAAATAGATGTACACTTTGAATATGTATGTAGCACATGCACATATTTGTCTCTCCATGGCCATATAGAAAAGGCTCTTGGAACTACTTTTGAAAATGCTTCCTGGAAATCCTTCTCTAAAGCTACAGTAAAATATGTAACAGCCAGCTAAAAATTACATCCAGCTCAACCTCAAAATGCAGTTTTATGCATTATGATCCTTTTTAATCTGTACTATTTTCCATCTTATTAAAGCTCAGCATTAATTCATAGTGAGCCCCACAGACTTAGGGAGTAGAACAGAAACTGAACTGGTTTTTGGTGGGGTAGCACAAGTTCTGGGGCAGTTTGGGCTGAGGGGAATGGAGAAGCACAACTTGAGGGAGTCCACATCCTCTGTGGTCACTGCACAGCCAGATTTGCCTCTTCCAAGGGCTGAACAAAGACATGGATAAAATATTCATTGGATTGGTAAGATATTGATATATCCAAAATATTCTTTGGATTGTTCCTGTCTTACTAATGAGGACTCAGAGGCCTGTGGAATCCATCTGGAGTGGGGCCTGTGCCTCCCTCTTCCACCTTGTCTCACTAGCACTGGGCAGGGTCAGGAATTCTGAGTCCTGAGCTGGAAAAGGAGGTTAAACCACACATGTGTGCAAGTTCTGAAAAACTGAGTGGAGGCAATATTGCTTAATGCACTGTGCTCTCATTTTATGATGCTGTTGTTCATTTTCCTCCTATTGCTAGGCATGGGGATCTTTCTGGAAATGGCTTCACTGGGGGATAAATGTGCTTTGCCTGCTCTCCAGGACAGGCTGGGTTTATTTCTTAGATTTTTTCAATAACAGCTGAATAGTTTGCTAGTAGCTACATCTGATTTAGAAAACTGCAGCAAAACACTGCTGCTGTATATAATTCTTCCTGTGTGAAAACTGTTTTAAATCTGAATAATTTAGCTTATTTCATGTCTGTCTATGCACACTTTTTCTTTGAATGTTGGATGATTCTATATTTAATTTCTGATCTTTCTACTAGCAGATTTTTTAATTTAATAATACAATAATATGCTTTAAAGCTGCCTGTAATTACTTGGAAGATATGACTTCTCTTTGTGTAAGTTATATGTCTGTAATTAAAAGAAGATCTGGCACATATATCTCCAGTTAATAATACTCATGATAATAGAAAACTTGTGTCGATTTTAATAGGAAACAACTTTTTAATTTGCTTTTATTGAATCCTGTGTAAATTGACACAAAACGATTTCCCTCCCATTGCACAGTATTTCTTAAGTAGAAAATTTGATCAAAAAGACAGTTTTAAGTTCTGCACAGTCCTACTTTAAGCACCTTTGCAGAATGTCCCAGGGAGCTGTGCCCAGCCATTGGGTTTCTCTGCAGGAAGATAATGCAGCACCTGAAATCAGAATCTGGTTGAGTGTTCCTGCTCAAGTCAAAACTTGTAATGCTGAAGAATCACTTGTTGCTTAACCTTGTAGACACCAGAGCCGCCCATACAGCTCAAATTTTGGCCTTCAACCTTTTGCACAGAGGGGGAATTTCAGATGTTTGTTATCAGTGTGTCCCTCTCCACAGCCTGAGCAGTGAGCCAGGAACCTGAGAGTAAGAGCTGGTGGATTTAAATCCCCTGTGCAGAGAACAGGCCTGAGATAAGGACAGAGTTCTGAGTCCAGTGTGACAGCAGAAACTGCAAGAGCCAAAGCAGATTGTAGAGGATTTTCTACAGCATCACTCATTTTCCTGACAAATATCATAAAATCATAGAATGGCCTGGCTTGAAAGGGACTCCCAATCCCCTGCCATGGCAGGGACACCTTCCCCTGTCCCAGGCTGCTCCAGCCCCAGTGTCCAGCCTGGCCTTGGGCACTGCCAGGGATCCAGGGGCAGCCCCAGCTGCTCTGGGCACCCTGTGCCAGGGCTGTGCAGTGCTCCCATTCCAAAGAGGCGGAAACCCAAACCCTGAACTCCACCCCTGCATTATCCAATAAAAGCCCCATGACCCTGCCTTTACCCATCTTTTGTCTTCATCCCTCTCCTTGTACTCAGAGATAATAAATGGATTCTGGAGCTTTATAAGATGAAGACTCATTTTGTTCCCATGCCCAGCACCAGCAGCTGCACTCTCCCTGGACATGATGGACTCGGTTGCAATGTGACACAACACAGGGCGTGCCCACCCTGCCAGGGAACAATTCCTCATTCCCAGTATCCCACCCAGCCCTGCCCTCTGGCACTGGCAGCCATTCCCTGGCTCCTGTCCCTCCAGCCCTTGGCAATTGTCCCAGCACTCGGCCATGTCAGACCTCAGCAGATTCTCAGGGAATTCCCACTTCTGCAGCTTGGCCAGGTCCCTCTGGAGTGTCCCCATCCACCCAGCTCTGTGTCACCTGCAAGGGCTGAAGGTGCCCTTGATCCCCTCACCTTTTCCTGCCTTCGAGCCTGCAGGACCATGTGAGGAGAATATTTTGATGAAAATCCTTTTTGTGGCTCCTGCACAATCAGACAGTGAGGAGTTCCCCACAGCACTGTCTCCCAGTGAAACTCCAGCTCCTTTGGCTATAGTTGCCCTTTCCACACTGGTAGAGAGTGGAATGACTGCACCTTGGATAAGTCACACAGAATCATGAGGTTGGAAGAGACCTCTGAGATCATCGAGTCCAACCCATGCCCTAACACCTCCATTGGACTATAGCACCAAGTGCCATGTCCAGTCTTTTTTTAAACACATCCACTGATTCTACCACCTCCCTGGGAAGAGCATCCCAGTACTTTAATATTCTTTCAGTGAAAAATTTCTTCCTAATATCCAACCTAAACCTTTCCTGACGTAGCTTGAGACTGTGTCCTCTGGTTCTAACTCTGCATTTCTGCTGCCCTAGATTGATCCCCAGCTGATTGTTAATATTCCACAGGAATATTTATATCTCTGTGCCTCTGTTTCATACCAGAGAAGGATCTGGTGGTCTCTAATTTGAAAATGTAATTATTCTTCAAGCAGTGCTTTTGCAGAGACACCCCTTAAACTAAATTTCACAATTTATCAAGTCTTACCCACTTGTACAGTTGCACCCCAAGTTCTGAATCAATTAATTCAGTGTGATATTAAAAGATAAGAGCAAAGGATATTTGAGGGAGACAAAACACATTTTTAAACTGTGTTTGGTGATCTTGTCTCACTTTTTCTCTACTCTGTCTTTTGCCTTCTATCAGAGACCACATCTTAAATTGTAATATTTTAAATCTCCTTGAAATTCTTCCAAAACTGCTGCAAAACGGTGTATTTTTCTTCATCATAAATCTAAACTAAGTCTTTATCTAAAATTTTGGACAGATAATTTTCCACAGTCCTCACTGAATAAATCAAAGCACCTGTTTCTTTAGCATTTGATTTTCTTTCTGTTGCAATCAGGGATGGCCCAACCAAGGGAGAATGGAAGAGCATTGATCTCTTTTCTTCCACTTCGCTGAGTAGGATCTCTGGTGATGTTTGTTTCTAGGACATAATTCAAAAGTTCAGGAAAATCAGAAGTCTTCCCATTTGCTTCAGAAAGCTTTGAATATAGCTTATAAAAGATAATTACACATTTATTTTTTGTGCATGTATATAAATATTACAGCCAGGATAACACCTGTATAGAACCACCTTGCTTAATTAAAAATTGGCTTATACAGATATTGATTCTTTAGCTCAGCAAAAGCAAAAACAATGCCAAGAGTGAAATAATGACAGGTCTTGGGGGTGGAATATTCTAGCAGAGCACGTTATATCAAGCAAGTAAAAAGTAATGTGGAATAAGAAACAGGGCCTGATGTGCTGAGTTCTTTTAATGAACTAGAATGCTGACTCAGATTATACAGAATCTTAATTATTTTTTAGAGGGGGAGGAAGATCAGCTTAGTACTACAAAGTATAATCATATGTGGTCTGCTCTACCTTTAAGAAAGTAAGACAAGATAAATTTTAGTCATTTTACTTAAAATTAAATTCTGTTGAAACTTAATGCCTTACCTTTATTAGTGCAATATTTTAAGTCAGAGCCACTCTCTAAATGACTTTGTGAGGCAGAATAAGCAGAAATCAATCACTGAATTTATAGTTGTGTATAAGAGTGGTTCTTGGGGTCTTCTCAGAACTGTTCTCCTTCAGCAATGTCTTTTTTTCCCCTGGAGTGAATAGGGTAGGACTTGCTTGCATGCATCTGCACCAGATGTATTTTAACATTTTCCTAAATCTTTCAGATCCTCATCCTGCTCCCTCCATACCCTGACACTGCCCAGCTCTGTGACAATAAATGAGCTAGGTAAGGTTATAGAAGGGTTTTATGATGGAGGCTGTTGAATCCTCAGGAAATTCTGTTCTGAGAGGGAAGAGCAGGCACAGTCTGAGCTGTAAAGCCTAAAATTACTTATCATTATAAATCATACAGGAGTGAGGAAAAGGTCTAGAAGCTTAAAAGGTAATGTAGGTCAAGCTTAGGTATCTTGTTCCAAAATCAGGCTGCAGTGCTTCCATGATCAACCTTTCCATGGATGAGATCCTGGAGTTCTCAAAATTGGTCTTATTTGGATTTTATCCAATTTCTTAACTTTTTACTATTGTTTTTTATCCTCCAAAAGTAATAGCTAAGGATGATAAAAATTATTACCATTGGGGAAATTCACAGATGCATCATTAAATGGATTCTCTTTTACACACAAACAATGCATCTGAATCTCCATATCTTCAGAAATTTTCTTGTGTTCTGTTTCAACTCCTTGTTAAGAAAAGATGGAGTTTAATGCCCTGAATCTTCTGTATAAAAATGTTTCTGGAAAAGCAGCATATACTGGCTATTCCACTATCTGTTGTGTATTGCTTTTTATTACCAAAACTGTTGGAAACCATGAGTTTTAAAAGCTTACATGAGACAAAATCCCCAAAATATCCCCAAAACAAACAAAAAAACCCCTCTGAATTTTTGTTAGATAATGTTTATTAGCTGAAGAGTAGACATGGTTACTGAAATATGAAGAAAGTTGTTGTTGGTCACTATCTTAACAAAAATACAATCAGGTGAGAAAGATTATCAGGAACCAATATCTTTTGCCTTTTATCACAAATGATTTAGTATTCAATTCTATTTGATTATGTAAAAAAAAGCTTAACATCTTTTATTAGCTGAACCTTCTGGAAAGAAAGCCAAACCCAACAATATTGTTTGGATAACTTGTTCTACATAGCAGCAATTCTTTGTGGATAAATTTAATTATATCTAAGAGCTGTCATTAACTAGGTGATGATTTCAAGGAAAAGTACATAGCCTCCTCACCAGGGGGAGTTATATCTGTTTGTTTTTCTTGCAGCAATAGGAAACAGCAAAATATATTAAATTAAGCTCCAAAAGCAGTTCTTTGTGGCATGCTTTACCCTGCTATTTCTCTTAAGCTCTGGCATGTCTGAGAGCCCAAACACTGACTCAAATGCTCATTTGGGAACATTTTCCTCATAAAGGTAACATAGACGTGAGCAGCAGTTCAGCTGGACCCCCTAGTTTGTTGTTCAAATAAGGACAAAGCAGTGTGTGTTTGAGGGGGACTCTTTTATAAAAGCTGTATTTTGTGTATCCCACTACAGCTAAGGCCAACACTAGTGCTACAAAGCTGACTTGAATGGAACTAGTTTGCAAGTAATAAGGACTAAACAAAACAATAAACCCAGGGCATTTGGTAAAAGTGCTGGTCCTGTTGGGTGAACAGAAGAAAAACAAAGGTCATGGCACCCCATTTTTTGTTTAGTCTTTGTCAGATTATTATTTTACTCAATGCATGTTAAATAGCTATTAAATAGCTATTAAATAGCCATCAGACTTTGGACTTAGCTGCTCAGGTGTCATGCTGTTAAGCTCTGGCATGTCTGAGAGCCCAAACACTGACTCAAATTTGGGAACATTTTCCCTGTGAAGGTAACATGGATGTGATCAGCAGTTCAGCTGGACCCCCTAGTTTGTTGTTCAAATAAAGAAAAGGACAAATCAGTGTGTGTTTGAGGGGGACCCTTTTATAAAAGGTGTATTTTGTGTGTCCCACTGCAGCTAAGGCCAATGTTGGTGCTACAAACCTGACTTGCATGGAACTTAGTTTGAAAGTAATAAGGACTAAAAAAAATTTACTGTAAACCCAGGGCATTTGGTAAAAGTGCTGGTCCTGTTGGGTGAACAGAAGAAAAACAAAAGATCATGGCACCCCTTTTTTTGTTTAGTCTTTGTCAGAATATTATTTCACTCAATATCTGTTAAATGGCCATTAAATAGCCATCAGGTTTTGCACTTAGATGCTCACGTGTCCTACTCAGTCTCTGTCTCCAGTGACTCTCCTCTTGATCTTCTCAGCACCCAAGTGTGGAAGGCAACGCTTTAGAAGGCTTTTTGTGTCTTCCTGTAAAGGAGTTCGGCACTGTAATTTATAGTCATTAGGATTACATTTAGAGGGTAAAACCCCCAAAAGTTCCTGAAGTAACCCTCACATTTAATTTGTTTTGTGGTTCTGAGGAGGAGTTAACTGCCAAAGACAAGCTTGTTCTGCTTTGAAGGACAAGAATAAAAGCAGCCAGGAGGTGTAGAGTGTAGGGGGATAGAATATAAAGATAGTATAGAAAGTAAACTTACCCCTAAAAAGTTGCAGCTGGGCCAATTATTAAAGATGAGGAGCAGGCCTGACTTTAACAGGCCACAGCTGTAGCCAATAAGAAGAGTGCTATAAAAGATTGGGGTGGCTGGTTGAGGGGAATCTTGAGTCAGTTGGTTGCTTTGTGAAGAAGGAAGAGTCAGTGCTCTGAGGAGGTGCCCGCGAGAAACATTGAGGAGGTATGGAACTCTTGCAATAAGGAAACAACAATATGGAACCTTTGCAATATAATGACAACAGAAGGGGTTTTCTCCTGAAAAATAAAAAGAGAAAAAAGGTCTGGGGAGTACACAAGAGAGTGAGGGGTCTGGGGAGAGGAGAGTCAGGTCATTGTAAATGGGGGATGTGCTTCTGGGCAGAGTGGTCAGAGTCACACCTGGAGAGAGGCAAAACATTTCTATGAAAGCTAATGACACTATTGACAGTTACTAAATGTATTTCAGCATAGGACTTGATGTGAATACAGCTGAAATGACCAGCTGGTGCATTTATAATCCCTGAACCTTTTGGGTTTATCCTCTTCCAAACTCTAGTGATTTCCCTTCTCTGAATTGTTTTTTCTTTGCAATCTCTATCTCACTCTGGGGTTCTCTATTCAAAGCATAAAATGAAAGTGGAAAAAAGGAAACTGAACCATTTCACAAGAAATTTATTGCAGATAGCAATTTAGTAGACTTATTATCCCAGTGTGAGGAAAATATAGTAGAATCCTAAGAAAACCAACACAATAGAAATGCAGTGAATATACCCAGGGATTGAATAGACAATTTCATAATTTCTCAGTTCAGGTTAATAAAGATCGTAATTCATTTTGCTCTAACAGAATGTATTAAGTAAATGTTAAGTGCTAATTAGTATCCTGCTATTGAAAAAGCAAGAAATATATCACAAGAGATAAGTTCAAACTGGTAGAAATTGTTAAATTTCTGGGTAATTGGGAATGGTATAATGAAGGTCTTGGCAGAAGCTTCAGTTGCAAAAAGGTTAAAAATGCTCGGAAGAATTTTTTAAGCAAGTCTAGTTACAAAATACATCCAGTGCTGAGAGAAAGATGGAGAAAAGATGGTTTTACATTTTCAATATATATTTTAAGAATGCAGCAAACAGACATGAAAGGCAGTTTCATCACTGCCAGTGCTATTAACACAGCTTTCTTGATTGCAGCAGTTTAATGTGTGCTGTTTCCTGATGGCTCCCTCCCTATATCCCCACTAAACCCTTGTTTTGAAATGCAAAGACACTCCTGTAAGTGGAGTCAGCAGAGCTGGTCCAAACCAGTGAAAAGAGAGTGATTTTGTTGGACATAGTCTGAGGCTATGAAATCAATAACACTTCAGACAGTGCGTTTAGATATATGCTTATCTCTGTGGTATATCTCAGGTTTTGGCTCAATGGGAGGGATTTCTGCCATGGATGTGCAGGTCATGCAGGAAACTCTGGTGTCCTGAAGTGGATTGTGTTTGTCAGGTATCTTTGACAGCCTAAACTCCCCCCCATTGCAGAAGCAGTAATTCTTATTTAGCAGGTGAAGGGGGGATCAGTAGTGCATCAATTTATTCTTAAAGGACACAATTCACAGAATCATAGAATGGGTTGGTTTGAAACAGATTTTAAAATAAGCTCATTTCAGAGAATCATAGTATGGTTTGGTCTGAAAGGGATCTTGAAATAAGCTCATTCCACCCCCTGCCATGGACAGGGACAGCTTCCACTGTCCCTGCTCCAGCCCCAGTGTCCAGCCTGGCCTTGGGCACTGCCAGGGATGCAGGGGCAGCCCCAGCTGCTCTGGGCACCCTGTGCCAGGGCCTACCCACCCTAACAGGGGACAATTCCTCATTGCCAAGATCCCAGCTAGCCCTGCCCTCTGGCACTGGCAGCCATTCCCTGGCTCCTGTCCCTCCAGCCCTTGGCAATTGTCTCTCTCCATCTTTCCTGCAGCTCCTGCAGGCCCTGCAAGGCCACCCTGAGCTCAGCCAAAGCTTCTCCTGTGCAGGTGAGCAATGGCAGCTGTGCCAGCCTTTCCTCCCAGCAGAGCTGCTCCATCCCTCTGATCACCATTTCAAGTTGCCATCCATGGAATAGCAATTATGAACTGGTATGTGCTTTTAAATTTACCTTTTACTTTGGGAGTTTCTACTTAGCAAAGTAAAATCTTCATTTCTAGTTCTCCAGCTCCTCTGCCAATGTTCCATGTTCATGTCATCACTGCCCTAAACCCTTTCCTGTCACTTATTCTGACTTATAGCCCAAAAACTTGGAGGTCTGATGCTTCCTGAGGGGTACCTCCTGCAAATCTAATTTCAGGCTTCTGGTGAACAAGGGACTGTTCCTGCTTCTGTTCCTTCAAGGATTTCACTTTAGTGCTTGACAGGCTACATCCATGCAATTGTTTGCTTAAACTTGGTTTCACTGACCTTTTTCTGCCTGTAGATGGTCTGGGGAGTATTGAAGAGATAAGTTAGTGACAAAGAAAGCAAACTGCAGGAGTGCAATTTGATGTCTCATAAAACTGACAAAGTAGGCAAAAAGTGGATGCTCTTCCTCAGCTCATTATTAAAAAAAAAAAAAGATGACCTTAATCCTTCTTCTGTCTAGAAGAAAAATGTGTTCTTATAGTTAGTTATGTTAACTACTTGCCAGAGTCACTTTGTACCATCCAAAGACCTTGTAAACCTTTTCTAAACTGAGCTATTGAAATACACTTTGAGATAGACTTCCTGTAATGGATTTGTATTTGTACTGCTGATGCATTCAAGGGAAGTTATTGAGTCCTTCTGTGCCTCTTTACCCATTCACTCAAATGGTGCCACTGAAAGGGTTTTCCAGGGCTAATGCTGTGTTTTCTGTGAATAAGTTTTTATCAACTCATTAAAATTGCTTTTTATGTAAAGAGTGCTCCTCTTTGGGGGATGAGATTTTATAAAGTCTTCTGCTTGAGAACAGCAGGGAGAAAAATTAAGACCATTTAACAATGCACCAGATTTGGCTCTTTTCTGCAAAATTAAGCATTTCAGCAATGAGGAAAACTTGAACCAAATCAGGTGCTTCAGCATGTGAGATGGGATTCTGTATGTAACACAAATGTGGGGAAACTTACTGTTGTTGCTGTGCTGCTGCAGAATTAAGGATCTCATTTTAATTGAGTTTCTATGTAATGATGACTTCAACAGTAATTTACTAACTTTAATTAAAATACTTTCCAGCTAATCTTTGGACATTATCCCTTTAATTATAAAAGGCATCTGTTATATTAATAGCCTTGGAGACTGCCTTATTTGCTTTAAAATGTAGGTGCATGTACAATTAAACTTTTGCCATGTTTCACTGTGTTCTGGGCAGGATCAGTGACCATTATGCATTACAAGGTTTACAGAGCTGTGATAACGAAGCAAATTTGTGCTGAAAACCTGTACTTCAAGGGAGTATTAAAGCTCATTAATTTCATTAGCTGAATGTATCTTTTTCAACATAATTTTAAAGAAATCTTGCAACCCATGTGAGAATACCCTGGCACTGCAGAATGGACCAATTTGTTTAATAGCTCTGACTTCATGGCAAATAAACATTTTCACATGATTAGTCTAATAGTGTGCTAAGATGGGATTTTCTTTCAAAGTTTGGCATTTTCTCTTTTGCATATTTCTTAACGGCATTCAGCAGTGACATGTTATATTCCACATCATTAGGAACCAGTAGAATCTCAAGAAATGATATTGCTTGGTACAGAACAAATGAAGCTCAGAGTTGCACAGAGCAGGCTGGAGCAAAGCTGTAATCTAGGAAGGGAGGACAAATCAAACTGATGGCTGAGGAGCCTGGAGTTGGCTGCTTTCAGCTCAGCTCTTGTGCTGCTCCTGCAGCTCTTTCAAGCTTCAGTTGTTGCATTTACCATAAATATGAATCGAGAAGCTTCAGTCTTGTGGAACTGCTGTTCTAGTCTAACATCTTTCTTCTTAGCTCTTGTGTTTCCTGAAGTAGAAGACCACAGCTCTTTACACATATATATATATATTTTTTTTTTTCCAGTAGCAGGGAAGGATGCACGGCATGGAGGAAAGAAGGCAAAGCTGGTTTTTTTTGCAGAGTGTTGGTTGAAGAGAGCATGAAGGTGCACAGTCATAGAACAGGGGACATTGAGGGTGTCAGAGGAGTTTGTGATCAGGGAGGGGAATTTCAGGACTGGGCAAGGATGGCCTGAGGTGTCTCTGCCTCCGTTCAGTGTGAGGTGATGCAAACAGGACCCAGAGTCCTTGGAGGGAGAAGGAGCCGCCCTTCCCCTCTTGGGGTGGGCACAGGACAGGGTCACTCATACCTCTTTGGGTCAGCTCCAAGTACCTTCCTGAGCATTGTTTTGGGAGACCTTCTACGAGGCACCCACTCAAAAGATAAATTTGCCTTTTTCTAATGAACCCATTTCCACACTGGTACAATGGAAATCCTAGAATGCAAGGCTAGAAGGGACTTCAAGGATCATCTGGTCCAACCTTTCCTGGCAAAAGTTGCTTTGTGTTTTTGAGGGTGCTGTTTTCTGTGCTATGGGGTGGCTCTGTCCAGCTGCCACACTGGGGGGATAACAGAGCTGACTCCTCTTGAAGGCTGTCTCCAGATTTAGTTGGGTGTCTGTTAGGCTTTGGTTTATCTTCTCAAGAGTGTTGTGTCAACAATGAAAGGTGGTTCTCTAAAGCATGAGGTTGTGGCTCAGGAAGGAGCAGCAGCCCAGGCTCCAACACTGGGTTCAGCATCCCACTGAAGGTGCTGGGATTGTCAGGAAGCTGAGAAAAGATGTCAGAATTTAACCTGAGTCAGTCTCCTAGAGATTGTACAGCCTCAGCCACTTAAGCAGTTCTGCTGCTTCACTGTTATTCCAAGAAATACTTGTTTTACTAAAATAACCTTCTATTGGTGATATTAAGTGCTGCAATTAAGGACTGAAAGTGTCTAAATATCCTTCCTTTGACAATGCACTATTACATAAATATTTTCCATTTTCTCTTTAGTGCAAGTGAGATCTAAATGTTTGGTGCTCTAAATTTAAAAAAATCTCTATAACCCAGCTGTGTAGCTGAATGTACTTATTAGAAATTGTTGCCTTCATATCTTTCACATCTTAATTGTTTATTTACATTAAGAACTAAAACCAAAGAAACCTCTCCTGTTAAAGTCATGACAGATTAGCCTGAAAGAGATGAATCTTGCAGTGATAATATAGTCCAAATAAGAAGTGCTTTGCTGTGAGCTGAAGAACTCTATCTACTCAGTTACTAAAAATGTACTCCCCACAAATAAACACAACTCTTTACTTTTAGACAAATCCCATATTTGTTTCTGTATTTGAGGAAGTGATTTAAATAACTTGATCATTATAATGATCATAATTCATCCTAAGATTGGTTTAGCTAATATTAACTCTAAGCCTCCTTCTGTAGCTGTTGTTCATCTGGAGTAAGACCCTTCTGTACTGAATTCTGTCTGAATTCTGGTTCAGTTTCTGACAGATCATTCTCCCTGCTGGCTCTGAGGTTTGGTACTTTGGATTCCCAGAGATGTCTCTTTCTTTTCTGCGTAGTCACTATTCTTTCTCCGTAGGCAGAGGATACAAAAAGTTCAGGAGAGCTTAAAAGTTTCAACTGCTTCTAAAACAGGGTAAAAATTTGGTTTTCAATTATGAAAAATAAGCTTAAGCATGATCCCATATTTAATTCTATCAAATAATGGCAGTATATTTTCTCATAAAAATTATAGAACTGTTATTGCTTTTATCTCAAGAGGACAACTGAAGGAGTTAAGATAGGGAAATTGCAGCCCATATTATTTTCCTTAGTGTTAATTATTTCCAATCTCTCTGCATTAATTCCACATACAGCAGAGCACAAGTTATGGAAAGGACAGACATCTTGACACATGGCGTGAGGAGCAGCCAAAACTGAGATGAGTGAGGAAAGCCTTCATCCTGAACTACACTGGCAACTCCTGGTGCTCACCCACAAGATTATTCTGAAATTTTGGTTCTTTCCTTAATGGGTATCTTGTGACCCCAAGGGATTGTGTAAATTTTGTATCCTGGCTGAGAAGGGTTTGCGTTCCAACACCTTTTCCCTGAACTGCATTGTTTACCTGCTTTTGGTTGGAATGTAGGTGTGGTTGGGGTTTTTTCCCTTCTTTTCCAGATTTGTCTGCTGTAAACTACAACACAGCCAGGAGAAACCCTCAACCAGAAAGCAATTGTTGTTAATTAGTATCACACTGCCTTAAAGAAGAGTTGTTGAGTCTTTTAATTTTGCATAGTTGATTTTATTTTAATGTCCCTGCAGACTGCTTTCTCCATGAAGTTTAATGATGTTAATGATAGTGAAGTCATTTGCAATTACTGTGATACAACTTTGGTTAAGACAAGCTAAAAGGAGAATTGAACTAGAAACTGGTGATCCTCTCCTTATTCAGTATTTGCTTTTATTAACTAATTTAGTTGCAGGGTATTTATGAATGACTTGGGGTAGTAAGTTTGGATGTTTACCTAAAATTAATCAATCACCTGAAGTTTCTGACACAGACAATATTTCTTAGTGGTAAAACTGTGGGCCAGGCTCTCTGTTTCAGTTAACTTGATTTGACCTCACTAGAGTCCATTAGTTCTGCTGCTTCAAAGTAAGTGACTTCAAGTCCCATTATCTTCCATGGAAATATTCATCCACGTCCTGATCTGTTTTGAATAGAAACCCACTTGGCAGAAGAAAGATCATGTGCCACCCTCTCCCTCATGTTTTCTTAATTTTGGTTTTGAAGATCATAACACTGCTTCTATTGCAGTATTTCAAAATTTTTGTTATGAATAGTCTATACTTTGAAGGGGGGTAAAGGTGAAAATACAAGGCAGCATATGTTATATTTGCATTTTTTTAATATTCAGACTTTTTCTGGCTACAAAATGAAATGACAGGGTTTCAGCACACTGTGGATATTTGTAGCTGTAATGTTGTCTCCACTTACTGTGATAGAAAACCAGAGAGAAACAGTTCTCTGGAGTTGTTGGAGACAAAAATAGAAGTTTTTTTTCAGTCTAACTGCAAGGTCTTGCTGATGTCCTTACCCATGATTATGCAGTTTCTTCTACAATGCTGATATTAAACTTAGAGTTGTGTGGTATCTCACTAACTTCTAATTGCTGTATCTTTAATGGAGTGTTACTTATTAGGTCTTGCTCTTGATCTTTTCAAAATTATCTGTTTAAACCATCTCAAATGCAGTTCTTTTCAAGACTGAAATAGAAGAGGACAGATTTATCCTATTAATGCTTAACTCTTGCACACTACCTCCAGTTGGTGACACGGCTGATTAAACATCATGCATTATCTAGCGGGAATGACTCCTCACTCTCTCTGAATGTCTTGTTCTCCCTGTCACCACCTCCAACTTGCTGATATGTAGCATTGTGAGGCTGCTTTTTTCCTGCCTTTTTTTAAATTTAAGCCATAGTCTAACCTGAGGTAACAGATAAAGCAGTCTTATTTGTGTAAAAGGGCTCATGCCCTTAGGAATTAAGAAATTCTGACTGTTTCTGATATTTAACTGTGTTCTATGATAGTCATCCTGCCTTTAGGATTTCGGTTTTGTAAAAATCAAATATGTAGTAGATATTTTTATATCAGACTTAGCTGAATAATCATTCATTGCTTCAAAAATCATAGAATCATGGAATCATAGGGGGATTTGGGTTGGAAGGATCCTTAAAATCATCAAGTTTTATTCCCCTACCTTATGCAGGGACACCTTCCACTATCCCAGGCTACTCCAAACCCCATCTAACCTGGCCTTGGACATTTTTCAAGTATGGAGCAGCCACAGAGCCCTTCCTGTGAATTTGGTGTGATCTGGCCTGGAGCAAGGGGTTCATAGAAAGGCCCATTTGTTCAACAGCTGTCTGAATAAAGTATGGAATTTATATTAACTTTTTTTCAGCCTGCCTATATCTTCACTTGAAAATCTTTCTGGTTCTTGCAGCCTTGGCAAGGTTAAAGGCACTGCTTCATGTCTCTTTAAAAAACAAAAATGGGACAAATTTCTTTTGAGTTCCAATGTTACAGAGTTTTGAACAAACTGCATTGATATGTTTCTAATTTAGAACTCTGGGTTTTGATAAGCAATTTTGCAGTGGTGTTTAATACAAAAAAAACCAAAACCTTTTCTTTTGTCACTGGGGGCCACGTTGATAATCCATTAGATTATCAAATGGGATCAGCTGGAAAACGCAGCACTGCTGTGTTCTGCTGCAGGTATATGTGGGATGGAAGCCTAAAGCAGAAAAAACAAATGCTGGATACTCAAGAAACAGGTCATAGCATGGGAAATGAGAAAGGGACACTGGACACTTAAAATTAGGTGGGCTTTTAGGAGAAATAAACTCAGAAGCTAAAGGCCCTTGATTAAAAACAAGAAGCGTGAAGAGATTTCAAGATTATTCCAAGACAAATACCTCTTGAATATCCTCTGACAATGCTATATGGTGCTTTTCCTTTGAATTAGCTTCCTGATCCAACCACTTTTTCCTTCCAAAGGTCCAGCAAGGCATTCTGAAATCATTTGCACTCAACTATTCTGAGTTGTATAAATATTTGATGACATGAACTCCTGTGGGTGCTGCAATAATTATACAAATTGTAATGCTAATCCGTGGTATCAATAATGCCTTTGGAGAAAATAGCATTATATACTTCAGTCCCAGAGAATAATAACAATATTAACGCAGCACTGACACTTGGCAGCACTGCCTCTCCAGCCTGTGTTCACTTGGCAATTGGAATTGCAAAGAAGCAGGGAAAGCAGACATTCCTGGCTGCAGTTCTGCTTCCAGAGTGGCAGAAAGAATTTGGCATTTAATGATATGCAAAGTGTTGTTCCTGTTTTATTGTAGTGTACTATACATGCCTTGGAGCATGACTTAGAGTAATTTAACAACTGGAATAACAGGCATTTGGGAAGAAACTAATTTCATAGGAAGGCAGATCACAGACACTAGGCTTGTTCATTAAAATGTTGCCTTGTCGTGCTTTGTGACGTTGCACTTCAAGCTAGCAAGAGGATGTGGGGGGCAGCATCCCTCAGTTCAGACTGGATGATCCATGTGAGAAAACACCATCATTAGTGGATGTAAACATGGTCCCTAACATTTATAGACCAACATTAAAAATCAAAAGGTTGCATTTTTTCTTAATTTTTCTTTGGCTGTCAGTTTGGACTCCTGCACAGGCTTCTCTATGGCTGCCCTATCCCTGGGAGTGCCTGAGGCCAGGCTGGATGGGCTCTGAGTGATCTGAGCTATTGGAAGGCATCCCTGCACATGGGAATAGGGTGGCCTTTAAGGAGATTCCTTCCAACCCAAATCCTTCTGTGAGATCCCCACAGGGCTGCTGTGGGGAGCACAGCCAGGGAAGAGCTGACGCTTTTCTGCTGGGCACTGTAGGAGTGTTGAGGGGTAGCATGGTCGGGATGGACAGAGATGAGGATCTCTGCAGCCAGGTCGTGGAATTTGGGGCTTATTGCAAAGGGCCTGGGGGCAGGGCCCTCCTGGGAGCTGCCAGCCACAGCTCACAGCAGGACTGAGAGAAGAGAGGGGTAGAGAGGGAAAGAGCGTAAGAGAGGCAAAAGAGCAAAAGCGGAAGAGAGCGAGGTTCCCGTTACAATACCATAAATCTTCTTCTGTGTTGAATATTCTAATTCTCACTAACCAATCTAGTACAAGATACAAATCCTACAGCATTTACATACAGCCTATAAGAATCACTACGTTACCATACTATGTTACATTTTAAACCCTAAAAACTCCTCTTTGGGCCCCTTCAGCCAAGCTGTAGGGTCTGCTCTGACCCTTGGACCTGTCTGCAAGCAGAGGGTGTTGTTCCATCAAAAGGGGATCACCTTCAGCTGGCCATGTAATTATTTTCCCGTTGTTCAGTAACTGAGGTATCTCAAAGCTTGCTTTCATTTCAATCTCACTTATAGTTTCTATATTCTCAAAATCTTTTGCTAGGCAATCATATTTATAAGGCTTTCCTGTTTCATCTTCCCCACAAATGAAGCATCACAGCAGAACCCTGTCTGCTCCTGCAGCTCATGGACAAGAGAGGACATTGCAGCAAGTCCAGGAGAAAGCTACAGCGTGGTTGGGGACTGAGGCACCTGGCATTTAAGGAGAGGCTGAATCACAAATCCCAGGATGGGAGAGGCTGGAGGGGCTGCTCTGGTGGCACCTCCCTGCTCCAGCAGGGCCATCCCAGAGCCCAGGGCACAGCAGTGTGTCCGTGTGGCTCTGCAGTGTCCCCAGGCAGGAGCCTGCACAGCCTCTGTGCCCCATCTGCTCAGGGCTGGGCACTGCCAGGGCAGGAGCTCTGGGCATGGGCAGGGGCGGCTCCTGGGCTCAGGCCCTGCCCGTGGCTCTGGGGCCATGGCTGGGCCTGGAGCAGAGCCTGGGCCTGCTCTGCCCTCTGCACACAGGGACAGACAGGGGGACACAGGGACAGACAGACAGGGACAGACTGGGCTGGGCTCAGGCCCTGCCCGTGGCTCTGGGGCCATGGCTGGGCCTGGAGCAGAGCCTGGGCCTGCTCTGCCCTCTGCACACAGGGACAGACAGGGGGACACAGGGACAGACAGACAGGGACAGACTGGGCTGGGCTCAGGCCCTGCCCGTGGCTCTGGGGCCATGGCTGGGCCTGGAGCAGAGCCTGGGCCTGCTCTGCCCTCCCTGCAGGATGGGCACTGCCAGGTAAATCCCATCTGGCCTTGCGGGTGTCTAACTGGTCATTAACCATTGTTCCCTGGGTTGTGGGGGCTGGAATAAGATTATTTTTAATGTCCCAACCCCAGGGTGTTCTGTTATTCCATGGGGGCTTCACTCATCGCCAAGTTCCAGATCTGGGATCCTGAGCTTTGGTATTAAAGAGTGAGGCAAGCAAAGCATGAAGGAGCTCAGCTTTCCCTCATCCCATAACACTGTCCTTCCCTCTGCATCCAGCAAAGGATGGAGTCTCTCCAGAGCCTTCCTTTTGTTGCCAATGCCTTTATACAAACTTGTGTTCATTGTCTTTACCTGCAGTGGCCAAGTTTAGTTCCAGTTCGGCTTTGGCCCTTTCAGTTTTTTCCCTCCATAACCTCTCAACATTCTTTTAATCTCCCCAAGGTACTTGTCCCTCCTCCAGAGATGATAGACCTTCCTTTCTTTCCTCTGAGCTCCAGCTTGAGTTCTCTATTTAAGGAGTTTTCAGCCCTGCAATTAAAGGCAGTCTTTTTCCTTGACAAAATATATGTTGTGGAGCTCTAAATGATTATGTAAATACCTTTCAGTGAGATGTTTATGTATCGTTACTTAATGAATAGGGTAACCATATAAAAGAGGGGGGAAAATTATTTGGAAAAATCAATACAACCAGCCTTCAATCGTTGGACATTATAATGCCTTGATATGAATATCTTGCTTTAACAAACCCTATATATTTCCTAAATCAAGACTCAAAGTGGTATATTCTCTCCATTTCTGTGTTACTATGAAGATTTCAGGGTGTGTGACGATGTAATAGAATAAATGTAGTAGGAGATGGGTGTTATATCCTATCCTGGATTTTGTGACAGTTGCCATTTTTGGTGAATGTTAATTCAGTTCTATGTGTCACCTCGCCTGAAACATTAGAATTCAATTATCTAATGAAATTCAGAATAGAACATGCCAATGCTCATTGTTTATCATATTCCAGTCAGTTGAATAAAAGAGATCATTTAGGAAATGTTTTAGGTGAAATTATAGATTAGTTTTCTATGTGTTCATGCTAAAAGTTGGGTTCAATTTCAGCTGTGGTGGCCTACAAATTTGGTATTTTAGAAGCTTTTTTCCACTTTAGTTCTTAAATATTCTTGTGTATTATCAAGTGATCCTTTTTGCTGCATTTTTAGCAACTAATCTCTGATCAAAGGAATATAAAAACCTAAACATCAAAAGTGCTTCTTAAGGGTTTACAAATCTCTGCATTCTTCTGTATCACAGAATGTGCTGGCTACTTTGGAGCATTCTACATATTATTTTGGGGGTGGAAGCTTTCAATCACTTAAAGAGTAAGAGATCTACTGGTAGTTTATGTTATTCTATATTGTATTAGCTTTTCCATTTTTTCATCAGTGCCCTCTGGAAGGTAGATGGCAATAAAGACATTGAGTATAATTATAGTAATTCAGACCCAAAAAAAAGGGGAAAAATTGTTAAAAATTTTACTATACTAGAAAAAATTCTAGAAACTTTCAGTTTCTGAAAAAGGAAAGCAGCACAACTGACTGAAAGAATAACAATGGAGCAGAGAAGTCAAATAAACATCATTGCTGAATGCTGGGCATCTCCCTGGTCCTAGCAGTAACTGAACATGTCCATGCAGCAAAATTTTATACGATTTATTTTTAAATAAATCACACAAAGGTCTTTTATATTCATTAGCGCTCCTCTCTTCAGGAGAGTGAGAAAATCTGAACATCCCTAAATGATGGAGCATTTATCAAAGCTGTAGGTGGGAAGGAGCATGGCAGCAGCGTGGGGATGTGTGTTTGTAGGTGTGGCTTGATGGGGTCCTATCACCAATGGTCCATCACCTACCAGTGAGGAAGTGAAGTGTTTGTCAGGACAAAGCCTGGCTAAATCGTAGACTGGTGGAATATCAGAATGGTTGGGTTGGAAGGAACCTTACAGCCCATCCAGTGCCACCCCTGCCATGGCAGGGACACCTCCCACTGTCCCAGGCTGCTCCAGCCCCAGTGCCCAGCCTGGCCTTGGGCACTGCCAGGGATCCAGGGGCAGCCCCAGCTGCTCTGGGCACCCTGTGCCAGGGCCTGCCCACCCTGCCAGGGAACAATTCACACAGAATTCACAGAATCACTGGGTTGGAAGAGACCTTCAAGATCATGGAGTCCAACCCAGCTCCAACTCCTCAACTCAACCCTGGCACCCAGTGCCACATCCAGGCTTTGTTAAACACACCCAGGGATGGTGAGTCCACCACCTCCCTGGGCAGCCATTCCAGAACTTTATCACCCTTTCAATAAAAAACTTTTTTCTAATATCCAACCTATATTTCCCTTGATACAGCTTGAGGCCGTGTCCTCTGGTTCTATCAGTTCCTGGAGAAAGAGACCAATCCCATCCTACTCCAATCACATTTCAGGAAGTGGTAGAGAGTGATAAGGGAGTTGTAGAGTGTGATAAGGATTCCAGTTCCTTCCCAATATCCCTTCTAACCTCGCCCTCTGGCAGTGGGGAGCCATTCCCCCTTGTCCTGGCACTCCATCCTTTGCAAATTGCTTCTGTTCATCTTTCCTGTGGCTCCTTCAGGTAAATCCTAGGGTCAGTTTGTTGTATATGTGCAGCTTTCACTGTTATGATCTCCAACAGATCTCAAAAGATTTTTCAGTCAGCTCTGCTTTCTGAGGTTTT
Organism: Ammospiza nelsoni; assembly: GCF_027579445.1. NCBI lineage: Eukaryota > Metazoa > Chordata > Aves > Passeriformes > Passerellidae > Ammospiza > Ammospiza nelsoni. The sequence goes on from NC_080645.1 coordinate 4,732,974, forward strand.
TCAATGAAAATCCCCTAAAATCCTACATTTGCTGCCAAACTCACTGTATTGTGATTATTTCTCATGTTCTTTGCTATGACACTCTGAAAGCATATCTAATCAAAAAGCTACCATGCATGGAAGAGAAAAGAACACCTCTTTCACAAGCCAGGAGATATCTCAAGGTCTGTAGGACCCTCTGATCTCCTCTCCCTTTTGACAAAGTTCAGGTGTGGTCTCTGCACTGATTCCTTTGACTTTTCTGCTCTTTTTAACTCTTTCCTTGCTTGCTTCCCACAGGACACAATCCAGCATGTCATCAGCTCCTGTTATTAACCACTGCTGGTCCTTTCAGATTGTCATAAAATCAGAGTATCCTGAGTTGGAAGGGACCCACAAGCATTATCAAGTACAACTCCTGGCCCTGCACTGCACACCTCATTACTCTTCCTTTCTCACCTAATCTACAGGATTTCCACTTTTTTCCCCCTTCCTGCTAGAGATTCATCCTAGTGTTGTGGTTATTGGGTTTTTAATTTACTCTATATTTGCCAATTTTAAGTTTTGGATGCTTTTTGTTCCCCCTGCTCTCCTGCCGTAGTGACACAAGCATAGGGAAGAGTGAGCTGCACCCCTGGGGGTTTGCAGAGCTTTGATGTTTCTGTGTGTAGGTGGTGGGACAGCTGTGTTTTCTCCACTTGCAGTAACATTTCATTCAGGAGAAACATGGTTTAAACCAAATTGTGACAGGCCATCACTTCACACTCATGGAAAAAAGGAGATAGTAATGATGTCTGGGGAGAGGATCTGCTGCCAAGCCCTTCTGAGGAGGGTTTGTGACCACCTGCCAACAGCTCCTGTGAAGCACAGGGGTCCCACACTGTGTGGGGTGGCCCAGGTGTACAAGGTGCAGATTTTTAGGAGGTCTGTGGTTTCCCCATAATCATCCAAGGTCATGGCATGGAATTCTGCATAAAGTAACTACATGGCTTTTCCCTTCCTGTTGCTCCTGTCCTGGAAAGTGATGTTAAACTCCTCATTGATCTGTGTGGGAGCTCAGCTGGACTAGCTCCAAAATGCTTCTGAAAATCCTCCTGGTTCTCCCCACACTTTGATTTATCCAGTCTATTCTAAAGGGCAATTTCAATCCCTAATGGAAGCCATCAGTATTTTCAAATGAGGCACCTTTTAAAATGTGGAAATAGCTTGGAGAATAATTCCTGGGAAAGTAAATGTTGAGTGTTAGCTTTTTGTTGTTGCTGTGCAGAAAAATACAGTTTTGCTTGGGGTCGATAAGAGATTGAAAAGTGTGGGTAATAATAAAAGCTGAAGTGGGAGTTACTTTAATAATGGGATGTCATGTGTAAGCCTATAAAATAAACAGTAATTATCACATTTGAGAAACGACTCTGTTAGAATTCACATTGCTCTTGACAGCTTCATCTGTACATCAAGCCTTTCTGGAATATGCACTTTCTTGTTCCTAATGAGCAAACAAATGAAACAGGAATTCTTACCCTGATAGAAGGTGTTGATTTCAACAAAACCTAAACAAAAAACTAGATAAAAGAGAGCCAGAGCAGCAGACTGGAGGATTAGTTCTTGCTAACACATTTTGCTTTTACAGAGCAAGATAAAAAACAGAGCTGTGGTTTTATTATTTATGGTTTTCCTCCATCTTTTATATGGCACATGTTGAAGGGAATGGGCTTTATGTATTGCAGCAGAAAATCAGACATTTAAAGAGCACTAGTGGATTCAGAATAAACTTTGTAGATTTTGCAAAGACACGGTAACATCTCTTGATTGTGAATCATAAAGTTGGGTGTTGCAGACAGGTAAAAGAATTATTAAAGAAAGTTAAATTTATTACTTTAGCTCTCATCTGTCTTTTCCTTGCCCTTCATCTGTACTTGTCTTTTTGTCTGCTACATGTGTAATCTCTCTCCTGAGAATGACTGTGGCTCTGTGTCTTTCTTCTCACCCTTGGTGCTCTCCCTGCAGCATTCTTCATGCTTTTGGTCAGAATCCTTAGATGTTTTGGTCCTTTTGTCATCATCTTCATCTTCAGAGTGGTGGTGGTTTTTCTTCTGTTTTTTAGCTAAGTGCAACTGACTTGTGTGAGACTCTTCTACATCCTCATCCAGCACAAGATTGTACTTGGTGTCTCACTTTGGTTTTACCTTTCTTTTCAGAGTAAATTTTGAAGCTTTGTCATGTTCCTTCTCATGGTCCTTGAAATCTTCCTTGGTAGATTTCCTTCCATCCACCTTTTCCCTTCCATTTAATCTTTGCAACAGACTGGCTAAAATCCACATGTATCCATCTGTCATCTACCAGCACATTGTCCATTTTGAGGCAGGCTTTCTCACAGTCTTCCTCCTTTTCAAACTCAATGAAAGCATAGCAAAGAGATTCACCAGTCTTCCAGTCTTAGATCACTTCACAACTTTTAATGGCAACAAATTGTGAAAGTATTATCTCCAGATCTTCACAGGATTCAGTTTCCATACAAACAGCACATTTTCTGGTGGCTTGATGTCTGCCTCCCGTAAGTCTCCCACCATTTCTAGAAGAATGACACAAGTTTTTGTTGCTTTTTCTGTCTGAACTTCTGTCTCATCTGCAGACTGTCCTTTCATGTCATCAATTTCTTCATCTGCTCCTATTCTGCCACTGTTGAGCTGTTCCTTTGTAGGATCTGGTGTACAATCAGGAACACACAATGTGTGGATGTGGATCATCAAAGGGATCATGTAAAATTACTGTATGCTTTATCCTGATATCCTGATATGGGATAAAATCCTTATCTACAAAGGTTTCATTAATTGTCTTCAGTACATCCATGCCTTCTGTCACTTCTCCAAATAATGTATGTACACCATCAGGGTAATCCAGGTTTTCCCCTGTGGTAATGAGGAACCGTGATCCATGCTGATCACTGCCATTATTCACCACTGACACAGTTCCCTTCTTCTTGTGCTTGATTCTGGGCACCTTTCCTGCCTCAAAAAAGCTGGCTTGATCACCATACAGTTGACAAAATATTCCCCTCCATGGCCAGTTCCCATGGGGTTTGTATAATAAAATCCCTCTGTACATTATAAATAAGACAATAATTGTAGTGCTTGACTTTGCAGAGCTTGAGGAAATTCAGACAATGCAGGGGTGCCGGTCCATGTTCAGGTTGCCCACCATGGTCTCCACACAGGCCCAGCCCATGGCTCTCCCCTTCTCCCAAGATTATTTGATTATTATAAATTTTGAGTACTTAACTAAGTCCTATAACCTTGAATTTTATCTGCAGCAGTTCTTTAAAGTTGAGAAATAATTAGCTCATGAGAAAAAATATTACTGCTCAAGCAGAAAAAGTTGATTTAATCATGCACCTGTTTTATTGCCACAGCTCTAGAAATTTATGTATCTAAAAGTAGTTGCAGCAAGTAATCTTTAATCTTTTGTTATACCTGAATCTACATTACATAAACTTATAACAGATTTGTCACAGCCTTTTTAATCCCTCCAGAAAAATAATTCTGTTCACAGATTGTCTGCAGATTTATTGTTAATAAGATTAAGCAAAGTTAAGGTCGAACATTGTCAGATTTGAGTAATACTAAGATATGTTCTGTTAATTTGATTAAGGATGAGTTCTCTTCAGTTGATTTTGTTAAGTTAACCTCTGTTAAGTTTGAGTGTTACTGAGTTTGGACAATGTCCAGTTTAATTGTTCTTCATTTTAAGATATTTCCTGTTCTATTCCAGCTTTATTGAGATTTATTTTCAGTTCTGTTATGGATTTTTATTTAGTGCAAATTAAATGTTGGTAAAATTGCATAAAGTTATGCTCCAGTGTTGTTAGATTTGGAGTAATGTTAAGTTACATTCTAATTATTTGATATCTTTTTAGGGCTCAGTCCTATTTAGTACATTTTGTTCTGTCAAAATTAACTTCTACCAAGTTTCAGTGTTGTTTAATCTGAGTTATTGTAGATTTTGTTGATGTCTTGGTTGGAAATACAGATGTTTGCTAAGGAAGAGCAGGTAGGACACACACCACATGGGTGGATTCACTACACTAGGTGTTTGTTATTTTTTTTTGTTTGTTGAAGAAACATGAATTCAGTTTGCTGACCTCACTCACAGGGATGTTAATGGCAAAGCCATTGATTTGGATATCAGCAGGATTCCAGACGTCTCTACAGCTTGTCTGAATTCAGCCTTGTGTCCGTGGGCACGCTCTGGTGCCAAGGCAAAGGGGAGATGTGGTGTCCAACAGGGGAGGAAAGGGGCTCAGTGTTCAGGGAGCAGCCAAGGGAGGAGCAGCCCTGGCTGAGCCCTGCGCGGTGCTGTGGGCAGAGGGAGCCCCTTGGCTGGGCAGGGCAGCCCTGGCACACCTGAGTGCCACCCATGGCAGTGCTGATACCAACGTCCTGCCTGCCCACAGTACCTAGGGAAGTGACATCAGCACACCTTTGTTCCCGAACCTGTTTGTCACCCTGCTCAGCACAAATGGATGTTAAATTAGTCCCAGTGACAGCCTGACAATGACAGGCTGGGCTGTCACTGGTGTCACCCCAGGGCAGGGGTCTCAGAGCCTCCAGCCAGCTCTGGCAGCACTGAGGGAGCAGCAGTATTGCAAACAGTCCTCAATTCCCTGGCAATTACACCACAGACCAAAGCCTTGCCACAGCAGAGATACCTTGTGGGTAAGGATAATGTTTGAGCTAAATGTCTGATGTGGAGCTGCCACACAGAGAGGTGTTTCCTTGAAGCAGCAGGGCACGGGTGCCAGCAGGGCAGGCTGCAGCTCCAGCAGCACCTCAGCCGTTCATTGCCCCCCATGGGCCTGGCTGTAGCACCCCAATTCCAGAAAGGGAGGTGCAGTCAGATGTTCCCACTCCTGGAATGTGGCCCTGAGTGCTGAGGGAGGGGACCAAGCAGTGCAGATGGCACGAGGGGCTGTAAAACCCCAGAGGCATTGTCCGGGGCAGGGTTTGAGCAGCTGGTCTCTGGAGGGAAGAGCCATATTTGAAATGTGAGGAATCTGGGGAGTTTACCTTCAGCTGTGCTTGGCTATTCAGCGAGCAGCCAGGGAATGTGCAGCTGGAGCACTGTGGCAGGTGAGTGGTTTGGGTTTCCTGCTGGTGCTGACACAGCTCCCAGGCACTGGAACATGGTCCACAGCTCCCTGGGTGTGTTTCACTCTGTGAAGTGTTTGAACCTATTTGATGGTGCCTTCATACATGATTATTTTTGTTGTGGAGGTTTCCTTTGTGGTGGTGATGCAAAAGAAAAACACCTTAAAGCCATGGCAGGTTCCACACAAGGAGTACATGATTGTAGGACATTGATGTGCTGTGGAAGCCTGGAAGAAACAATCACACAGGACTAAAACACTCTCCTGAATATACTGAGCTCATGGATTGATTTTTTTTTTTTTTGGTGGCTTTTGTCAAACCCCATCCTTACTCAAAGCTTTTTAATGTTCCAGAGTGAAATACAAAGGCAGAAAGGAGAAGAAAATCAAGGGGACAAATTAGCTGTGGTTTTGAAAGGATGAAATGAGGAAACAGAATGAATGCTAGGCCACTATTTCTCGTATGATATACCAGGAATTGTGTCCAAGTTCAACTCTCTTAGCTTCGAAAATCCTCATAAATGTAGAAATCTGAATTTATGAATGCAGATTCCCTGACTGTGGGCTGGGAGGAGCCTGTAATTTATGTTTAGTTTGTGCTGGTTCATTGTTGCACATAAGTATTTGCACTTTAGCCATGGAAAAAAATCTCTTTAAAAATAGTTGTGATAAATCAGTAGCAGAAGACAGGACAGCACTAAACCCTAAGGATTAGGAATGTCTTGGCTACTCCACACCATGTCAGGCAGTCAGGCCTGGGCTCTGGTTGTGTATTCTTTTCACAAATTCCATTCTTACTCCAGTCTAGAGCCAACTGGATCACAAAATGGGCAAACTCTGATATTTTCTGTAGCAAGTATCAAAGGCACATCCACAGGTGGAGTGGAGGAGTGATTGAGAGCAGCCCTGGGGAGAAGAGAACAGGGAGGACGGGTATTGGCAATGAGGAATTGTTCCCTGGCAGGGTGGGCAGGCCCTGGCACAGGGTGCCCAGAGCAGCTGGGGCTGCCCCTGGATCCCTGGCAGTGCCCAAGGCCAGGCTGGACACTGGGGCTGGAGCAGCCTGGGACAGGGGAAGGTGTCCCTGCCATGGCAGGGGTGGAATGGTCTCTTCCAAACCATTCTGAGGTTCTGTGATTCTAATTCCAGTGGAAGACATTTATTTTCCAAATTTCTTCTTTTCAGCTGTTCACAGATAATGAAAGCAATGGTCTCTCCTCTTCTTTGCTTCCTCCTTTTTTAAAGCAAGTATCATCCCATCTGTGTTGGTGCTATAGCTCTGCAGTAAATTTTACCTGAATTCATAAACCCACGGGAGTTAATTTGCATTTGAAGGAGAGGTGCTAGTTTTTCCTTTTAAAAATTAACATTCAGATCTGTAAATCTTATTTACCAATGTCCTGCTGTGTTGAGAATAACATTAATATATGACACAGCTTTAACTAAGCCAAGATTTCTATCTGGTAATTATTTTTTTCCCACCTGAATTTTTCTGTCCCTCACAGAGAAAATGCTTTGTCTTATACAATGGAGTTTAAAAAGCCACAAACCAATTTAGATTTGTGGTGCATAATTTCTAGTCATTTTTATGTATATTAATGTTAAATCATGTTCTTGATTTCCATAAATGACCCACATAACATGCCAAATTTCTTCCACGTTTTAAACAACCCTGGGTTTTGATGAACAAAAATTGATAGGTATGAGATGAACAAAAGAATACTGATGACACGTAATATAAGCCTTGATCTAAAGTTGTGAACTTGTCAGATGATCTGCCAAAAATGGATTATTTTCTAAAAGTTTGAAATATGGCTGAGAAGCCTGCTGGCCATTATTCAAAGCCTTTAATTTATTACATTGATGCTGTTAGACAAGTGATAATCACAGGCTTTAATTTCCTGCAGAATTGGGCATAGGTGTAGAATGCTTTATATCATTTAATATGCAAAAAACCCCTCAGATCAGAGAATGGAATTCCTATCTGTGTCACTACAGGTTGTCTAATCTGACACAGATTGGTATTAATATGCTGCATAAAACTGGAATTTTCCTAGACCTCTGGTATTTCTTTGCTTTCTTGATGTTCACATTTTCCAAAAATGTGCAAGTTCATGTCCATCTTCAGTATTATACAAACTGCAGTAATTTGCTTCATTAAATGCCCTATAATTTTCCTCTGCATTCAAAATACTCCTGTTCTTTACTCAAGCTGGATTGTTGAGATGTGTGGTGGGTTGCACCAATCATGAACTTGTTGATTCTCTTGTCTCTTTCTGCAGTTAAAAGTAACCCACAGCACTGCTCCCAACGTGACACTCATCCAGCACAGATAATTGTTTTTTTTTGCTATAGGATTTTAGATTCTGTTTGTGCAGTTTTGTTTTCTTTTGCAAGAGATAAAAAGGCACTTGGTCCCCAGGGCATGGCTCCCCTGGCCCTGCTGAGTGCCTGAGCAGCTGAATGGAACTGATAATCTTTGGCATTTACCAACAGGTTAATTTTACTCAGCTACATATGGGGCTCTGAGAACAATAGGTTTCCAAAGATTTTAGTTTTTTTGAAGGCTTTTGTGAAAAATATTTCATGCAAATTGTTTTAAGCTTAGCAGGTTACTTCAAAGCAGCTTTTTCCCTCTGCAGGTTTACAGAAAACTTTCCATTTCCTTCCTGTGTGTTTTTTCTCTTTTTAAAATTTATTATTTTTATAAAATATTCTTCACAACATGGAGAACAAACTAACAATATTTAATAAAAAGTGTCAATTCAGAATAGGTGATTTCTTAATTGTGAGAATAGGAGAATATTGGAGAATAAGTGGTTTCTTAATTGTGGTCCCTGACGAACCTACAGGAAAGAATGGATAGAGACAATTGACAAGGGATGGAGTGCCAGGACAAGGGGGAATGGCTTAGGTAGGGCAGGGATATGTTGGATTTTGGGAAGTAATTCCTCCCTGTGAGGGTGGGGAGGGATTCCATGACTGTAACAATTTCATTGTCTTTGATTTATACTACTCAAGGATCTAACACAGTATCCTAGCAAGTGAAACATTTTTCTATTTAATGTGTTTTTTGGTGGACTAAGAGCATAAAAGGATCTGACTTCACGTTGTAGACTAGAACAGGCTATGTCTGTTTGTAAGTAAAAGCTAATGTTTTGCATTTTAACAGGGAAGGAAATGAACAGTGGCACTAAAACCACATCTGCCAGAGCAGAGCCTAGTGGCAAAAGTTACCTCTTGTTACAGTGATGACAGTATCCAGATGTTACCCAGTTAGGGGCATTTGCTAAAATCTTTTTGAAGTAGGAACACCTGTGACCGTCAAAAGCGATAAATATTAGATAATAAAATGCATTCCTGGTTGTACACAGTGTAACCAACACAGTCAGGGACAGAGCAATCAATTTCCTCAACCTCCCTTCAAAACACTGGCTTGCCTCTGTTTATTCCTGTTTCCATAGGGCTGAATCTTTGAGGGCCTTTTTTTCAGCTATTTTATATATAACATGTATTATTGCATGGTTTCTCATGCGCTTTCCTGGGGGTTTTTGGGGGGCCTTTGGGGGCAGTTTTACATGTGGGTTTTTTTGCTGTTTGGTTGTTATTGTTGTTTTTAGATTGATATTCTGCAGGAACAAAGTTCAAATGTCTGGAGTTTCAGGTTGGGGTAACCACTGGGAACTGAGGGTGTGTTTTTCTGTGCACATTTGCTTGGGGCCTGCTGGGTGTTGCCCCATTAAAAGTAATGAAATGGGATGCACACATTGCCATGAGCTACATTTAAGCACAAACACTTGAAATGTCATTCTGTGGGCTTTTCTCTCCTCACTTTCAGTGAATCTGAAGCAGAATTTGAGGCTATTTTGGAAACAGAGCCTACAGCATGCCTGAGTTCTTGATTCATTTGAAGATGGCCTCACCTAAAGCAAAAAAATCCCCAAACAACACAACAAATCCCTTTGTTTTGCAGTGGCGCATAAAAGCTTGCCCTGTTGCAATCCTTCCTTCTGGGGAGTTAACTGGAGCCATTCCTAGCTCAGATTTGCTTGCTGTCTCCTTACAGTTTTGAAGCTGCTGGTAACTCCCTCTGTTCTCCAAAGCAACAAAGAGGGCAGTACAGCACCATCCTCTTGCGTGGAGGAGAATGCTGTGTTCTATAACTGCACTGCTTTCAAATGTGCATGTTCAGTTCCAAGAGAATATTTAAGGTATCCTCTGAGTATCTGTGTTTACATGGAAATGGATGCAATTCTGCATTTCAGGGGGAAAAAAAATGATTACACTTTCAGTTTTTGAATAAAAATGAAATTACTCAAGTCCTTGCAGTATCAAAATCCACTGTTTGTGTTTGACGCATCGATAGTGACCTCTGGGGTTGCTGTTCTGCTTCTCAAGGGGATTTTGTCTCTGCTCTTTTGGCTGGACTCCAGGTTTGGATGACAATTTCAAGGTTACAGTTTGTTTATTTTTTTATCCAGAGACAGGGGAGATCAATCCTAATCTATAGAGAGACTGAATCTCAAATGTCACGGTGCCAGAGGCCTGACCCTCAGAACGCTGAGCACTCGGAGCTCGCGGGCTGTTGTGTGGCACCGCGGGGTCACTCCTGCCCCTGCCACCCTCTGCTGTGCCCTGGGAACTGAATTAGTCTCACTTTGCTCTCAGAGCTGAGGATTTTCTTCCAATGGACTCAGCTGAATCCTGTCTTTCCAAGTAAAATGGATATGGCATTCGCGAGTTTCTCTTCATTCTCAAAGGTAATGTTTGAGATTTGCTGGTTGTTTTTCTTTTATTCTTAGACTGTTTTCCAATAGTATGTTCTGCTCTTGCATGCTGTGATCCTTTGTTTTCTATGTTAGCTCTGAAATATAAGAAAACCAGGCTGCTGGTTCAGGCAGCAGCTCCTTTTTTAGGAAGTAACCTTTGGTCTTTGGTGGACTTGAGGCAGTGCTGAAGAGCAGAAGGCGCTGCTGTTCTGGGTGTTGTCAGCACCAGTAAAGAGAAACACAGACAAACTGATTCATTTCTTTCTACCTCAGATTAATCCTGAAAACATTTTCCTGTGGTCACCCAAATGGAGGTCTCCTTCCATCTCCCTCCACCTCCCTGGTGCTCGGTGACCTTTAGCAGTCCCAAAAGGAGGCTCAGTGCTGGTGACAGTTGGGAGATGTCAGCAGAACCTGAGTGAAAATATCCCAGCACAGCACTTCTCCAGGATGACTGAAATCCTATTTTTGGAGACGATAACATCATAACCTTTTAATTTTCCTTTCTATTTTTTTTCCTGGGTGACAGATTGACAAGCCTAGAGGATGAGGCTGTCTATTCTTAGAGCAGGTTTGGCGTGGGCAGCAGCCCCAGTTGTTCCCCACGCTGTCCTGCTGGTGTCAGCCCTGACCTCGGGAGCGGCAGCCCTTCCAGAGCCCTTCTCCTGCTGAGCCTGCCCAGGTGACTGATGCCAGTGCCAGAGCACAAGTGGCTCTGCAGAGCCAACAGCTCCTCCCAGACATTGCATTGAGCTGCTCTGAGCTTGCACCTCCAAACAACCAGCTGAATTCCTGCCCCGGCCAATCTTTTTCATTCTGTCTCCGTTCTCTCATGCTCTTAACCACTGCTCGCTTCAGATGGCATAGTTAAAATCTAGGAGCAGAATGTGGGTCTTCTCTCATGCAAAATTATTTTAAGTATTGCTAGTATAGTCAAAGAAATAAAATATCATTTTACAAGTTCTAGTTTATTTAATATTTCCTTAATATAACACAGGTTAAGAAAAGGATGTGCCATAATTTAACCTTTGTAGTTTATTTTCTCTTTGATCAGTAGTTCCCCTTCTCTAGTCCTTATTTTCAGTGCTGATGCTAGCACCATCTCCATTTGTTGTATGTGAAAGATAACGCTCCCTGATAATGAAGATATTAGTCAGACAATTACCAGGATCGCTGCTTCTGAGTGTTTTATAATAGAAGAAGTGTCAGGGAGGGGGGTTTGCAGCAGAGATTGTGCTCAAGGAGAGTGATTCTGCTGTCCCTGCTCTTGCTGGTGGGGATTCTCATCCACTGCCTCTGAGGATGAACAGCAATAAAGAACATCCAGAACCAAGATGGGATAATATCTAATCATTTCCTGAATGGACAAAGAAAGTTTTAGGGTGAATTTAGAAGGGTATTACTATCTCAGCTTTAATGATACAATACTTTATATTAATTTAAAATTTCTCAACTTCAAAATATTCTTGTGGCCTCCACTCTCAGCCCACACAAAGCTGCTAAGACAAGGTACTTTTCCAGGCTAGAAAGAGCCATCAGTCAGCAGCACACAATAGATATCAAAGACATCCCACTTCTGAAGGTATCATTAATACCAGTGCAGAACAAAGTGCACTGCAGCTTTTCATACCTCATCTGAAAGAAAACCACAGTCAATCCCACCTTGCCTAGCTGAGAAGGAGGAAGGGATGTATGCTCTCTAAGGGTTCTCAAGGATGAGCACAAATTATGTCTGTTCAGGCAGTGTTACTTGGCTTTCTATTTGCTTATGGATCACTCCAGTTATTCCTTTAGGAAATCAAGCATTATACTGTCAGTTGTCAAAAATATGCATTGTTAACATGAGCTTCACTTTACATTAAACATTTAAATTATAAATGAGACAGCTGAGGGTAAGGGTGTGCAGTGAGCTGTGTGTGGAGACTGGAAGTCTGTGTGAAGGCACTTTGAGGGAGCTCTGTGTGAGGGCCCTACACCTGGCTGAGCACAGAGGAAATTATAAACCCTGCCTTAGTCCCAGTGACAGCAGAAGGAAGGTTTGCAAAGCCCTCTGTGGGTATGGTTTGGGAGGACAGAGCCTGGATGGTGCTGGGAGCCACCCTGAAGTGAGAGGGAAAGGCAGAGCTGCTCTGGGAAAGCTCCCTCAGCTGGGTGGCTCCAGCCCTCCTGTCTCTGCTGGCAGCATCTCCACATTTTCCCTGGCAGCCCAAACACCCAGACAGGATAAGGCAGGGCCCCTTCAGAACTGGCTGAGGTGGATCCCTGAAGCACCCCCAGCTGGAATCTTGGTGGGGGCACAGCTGGAAGTGGTTGCCACAGAATTTTCCACATTCTCTTCCCCTTGCTCTGCCTACTCAGACTGCTTTTCTCCACATTTCAGTGGTGAGCCATTTGGCCCCACAGTGTGTATTTTATTCCTCATTTGTTCTGCGGATTAAGCTTTTTATTTGTGAGCACAGTGTCACTTTTCACTATTCTGTAGCCTGCCTGCCAGGCAGAAACAGGTGCCTTATTTGTGGAAACTTTAAAGCACAGTAATACATAACACTAGTGGAAGCTCTCATGTTATTCCTACAGCCTCTTGAGCCTGAGTTAAGTGAAGTGATAGGATATGACACTGCTTTTTGGTTGTTTTTTGGTAACTTTTCCAAATAAATTTCCTGGAAATAAGGTGTGACATTATTAGGCAGGTACTGAAGTGAAAGCTCGGTGCTTGTTTGCTTTGTAGTGTTGTTTTACTTGTGCAGAGACAAGAAAAGAATACTGTGGCAATGTGAGTGGCAGCTACACATAATGGAATATGTGTTCATCCCTGTTTATGTTTGCAGCATCAGGAGTGTTAATTAGAAGACTATCTCCTGTGCAGTCCTAGCTGTCATATGTAAATGTTACCTAGTTTGAGGTGTTATCCCATGTGTAAACAAGCAAACTAGACTTAGTTGAAACTTTTTGATAATTCACAAGATTATTCTTTCACTAAGACTTGATTTGTATGATTCTTTAATATTCTGCACAATATTTGGACTGCATAATGGCAGTACTCCTGCCAGCAACCCTATGCATCTGTCTATCAAAAAATAACATTTCTGTAATTACAGGATGGGTGATGATGGGTACAGAGGAGGGAAATGCTGAGGGACAGCAGGAAGACAAACATAGCAACAAACCACACAATCTACAGAAGTCAGAGGAATATTGCAAAAATAAACAAAAACTTGTGGGAATTAGATCAGAGCAAGTGTTACTGTGGCAAACAGAAAGAATGGTTTAACTGCAAAAAGCACAGTAACTAAACAGAGAGGGCCTTAGAATTTTGTGTGCTTGCAAATGAAGAGAATTTCCACTAAAACATCATTAAACTGTAGCCTCTGATAAATCTGAAACACTGATGAGTTAGATTTGATTTGTCACTGTTTGCCATTTGATTTTAATCAGTGTTTCTGCAAGTGCATGCAAAGCCTGGCTTTTCAGGGGAAAGCTGAGACAGGCAGGCTCCCTGGCTGTGGGGTTTGTGTGCACAGCCAGGGCAGAAATAGGACTGGAACACACTGAAGAAACAGAAATTACTTTGAAGTGCCTTATCTAGAGGGGAATATTAAAAGTTTTGGAGGTGTGCTAGGAAAAGAAATTTCTTTTTGGTAGGAGTGCAATGTTGTGGGCTCAATTTGGGTTGATTCAGAAGCTTTTTGCTTTAACTCTTCTGCTGTTTGTAGAATAATTGGAAAACTCTAGAGACACTAGGTGAGCTGAATTAGTGTTGAGAAAAGAATCTATACCCCTTGTACCCCCAATCCTTCGCTATCCATTTGACCCTTTCTGTTTGCAAGGTGTGGATTTCCTGAGGATTCCCTGGGAGTTCCCAAGTGCTGCTCTCACCCCTGTGCACTGTCAGGGATGAATTAGATGCTCAATGGAACAAACATGGACAGAGACAAGGTTTATTTGTGCTGGATCAACTCAAGTTCATCAGCATAGAGAGAGCCAAGCTAGACCTAAAGAAGAGAATAAATGAAGAAAAATTATTAGCAAAGACACAGCCTCTTACCAACCCATTCAAGCAGGGACCTGAGGCTTCTAGAAGTTCTCTTGTTCTCTCCTGAGAGCTGACCTTGTCACCATGTCTCCTTTCTCACTTTCTCTGTATTGCATGGCTATAAAGAAAAAAAAAAAGCCCATATTTTTATTTTTTTTTCTGTATCTTAAAGGCATTTTACTAATGTAATAGATAGAAAAGAAATATGTTAAATAAAAACATTTATTAGAGGACATAATTTTAAATATTTAATGATATAATTAAGTCTTATTAATGTAATGGTCTTTATTCTGCAGTTTAAAAATTCACAAGGTTAATTTCCCTTTCATCTTTATTATGCAATGTTTGCCACAATTATTTGTTATATATTCTTATAAATATTTGATGACTATTAGAGATTTTAATTTAAATAAAAATATAGGTCATATTTTACCCTAGTGTTATTCTGCTGTTAAGCTGGAATTAGTGAAATTAGCACAAGAGTGAGTCAGGCCTTGATATTCCTCCTGTTATTCCAGAGTTGGCTTCTTTGACTTGAGTGATCCATGGAAAACACACCTTTTACCACTCTCTCTTCACTTTTAAGTCTTGCAAAGGAGCTGAGGGTCACCAAGCTGTGGATCAGTCACATCATTTCCATGTTGTCTCCTCTGGGGGACATTATTTGCATCATCTCAGTCTCAGACACTTATTCACTTGATTTTACTGCATTTGACAATAAAAGCCACCTGTCAGCATTGGTAAATAAATTTAGAATATATTTCAGGAGATATTTACTTGATTCATTAAATTACTGGCAGTAAAACCAGTTGTTTTGAGTAACATGGTTCTCCTTCTATATGCTCTGCCTGTTTAGCAGAGCATATAGAGGGAGAATCACTGATTAAGAAGGAAGGTCCTTCAGCATGGAGTCCTGTGCATTTAAATGATTGATATTCTCTTTTATTAGCAGTATTTCTTCCATATGCACCAGAAATATTTTTAGGGGAAATGGATGCTTTATTTTACCACAGCATTACGATTTTTTTTAAGATCAGCCTGCCAAACTACAATGTCAGCAGCTGCTGAAAAAATCACTTTATGGGCAATATGTTGACTTACCTTCTTAATTAAATAAAAAACCAAAGCAGAACTCTCTGGAGAAAAGTACTTTGAAATAAGCATCTACTCCTAATCTGTCACTGCATTCAGAATGGAAAAACACCATTTGAGCTGGCAGCCAAATTTCAGCTTGTGCTGCTGTTGGATTTGGGTTATGAGGTGTGCAAAAGTACCTTTTGGTGAGTTTCTTCAGGTGGCCTTGTGGGCTTGTGCTACATTTCTGTTTGTGCTTGAGCTGCTTTCCCTTGTGTTAGTAACCACAGCTGCCTTTGGATGCCTTGCCTGCTGTAATTGTCACCTCTCAGGGACCCAAGATCTGCTGCTCTCCTCCAGAGAGAGAAGGCGCTTCATGGAGAGCTGGGCTAAACTGAAAGGATTTATTGTCTTTAGGACAGGGGTGGCAGAATGCTGTCCATTTTTAAGGTAACCATTTTACAGCCAACCACTGAGTGGCTTTTCCCCTCCCTGCTGCTCTCCAGGTGTATTTGCTGCTGCTGTTCACTCTCATCCCTGCAGTGATGAGGGCTGAACACACCTGGGGAAGCTGACTCAAATCTGATGGAAATGAAGGCAGTTTATTTGCCCAGATCCCTGCCAAGACCTGTCTAACCCTGCTGTACTTTAGCTTTCAGTTACGAGAGCATCTAATCCAGCTTTGTTTCTGGAATAACTCTTGTTGTTGTGTTGCTGGCAGCACGGTGCCTGGGTGCAGTGTGGCTGTAAAAACAGGGCATTTTGTGTTAGAAAACCTTGTATTGGCAAAGTGTGGTGCTCTGCTCTGCCCTGTCTGCCTCCCATGGATGCTAAACTGCACCAGAACTGTGTGTTCTCTGCAGAATGCAACAGTCAAGGTACAGAAATTAACCTTCAGCAGAGCCAAGCTGGCAAACGGGAAACAATGCTGTGAGCTTCTCTCAGCACCTCACTTGGAAACCACAACTCTGCCACCACAGCCCAGCTCAGGGGTTGTGATGATGACTCTTTCCACTTATAGGAAGTCCTACTGATTTTACAACTCATAAAAGATTCAATTCTCTCACCCTGTGTAGCATATCCCTATTATAGGCAACCATTTAATCTCTCCTGGGATCCACCCATCCCTCTTACCTCGGCTTTCAGAAGTCCATTAAAAATCTGTTTTGTTTTGAGTATGCTTAGGCTTGCTATTATCTTGGAATTTTATGGTAAATCCTGCCTGAAAGTGAATACTTGGCTTTGAGGTCAGGGCACAGTGAAATGAGGAATGGGGAAAAAAATCTTCAATGGTTTTCCCCAAAATGAACTCATTTGTGCAGTGGAGAAAGTTATGTGGGAAACTCAAGTCTGCTTTTTAAATGTAGGGGAGCCCTTAGAAATAAACCTAAATAAATTAAAGTTATTATTTAAATTTATTTATAAGTTAAATAGCTCTTGCTTCCTCAGAGTTTTTAATTCTTTCTTCTTGGAGCTGCAGCTGGTAATTTTACCTCTCCACACTTTTCTCTCCCAGCATCTCCTAACTTCTCCTGTCAGTGTTCTTTGGTGTCAGGGGCTGCTGCACAGAGCCTGCTCTCACTGACAGACACCACTGGGTTTGTCCAGCCAGGTGATATCAGAATTTTGAGGGAGAAGTTCAGCATCACAGAACAGGTGAGAACACACAGAACTTGTTACATGTGTGCCCCATTCATTATTCTGTTTATATTCATGTAGGCTTGCCTGTTTTCTAAACTGCAGACAATGAGTACTTTTAAAACACCCTAGAAGCATAATGAGGGGGTTTATTGTTAATCTGGTTCTAGGGTCATATTTTGTTGATGAATATGGTAATTTCCTTTTTCAGAGAGAAAAGTGTTGCTTTAGATCTGATAACACCAAAAACTGTTTCTAGTTTGACATTTTCACAACACCCAAAAGAATTATTGTGCTTTATTTAACTTATACCTCAGAGAATAAAAATCTGACAGCAACAGGAATGATTTGATTTTGCATGGAGGAGATAATTCATTTATAGCCACACAATTAATGCAGTGAACATTGAATTTCTCTTTCCTCTTGAAGAAAATCAGTGTTACATATCACTTTGGGATTTAGGAGAGTAACTGTTAGGAAAAAAAAGGAGAAAAAAACTTATTTTAACCTGCTTAATTACTGCACACTAGAGGGCACTTGAGGTAGAGCAAACAATATTTGCACAGCTTCTGTGACTGAGCCAGCTCCTGACGCTCACAAGGCAGAGTGAAAACCCACAGCAAAAGATTAACTCCCCAAATTGCATCCTGTACAACTTGCACTAATGTACAACCAAAAAATAATGGCTGAATGCCTTGCTGGATATAATTTCCTTTTGTCTTTCTCCTCGTGTTTGATGTACTAAAGGAATAATTGTTTTTCTAACAGCCAACCTGACAGCAACTAGTCAAAATTGCAAACAGTGCCCAAGGAATAATAAAACCTGACAATGCAGTGTTATTTTTATGCACTCCCTAATATCACTGGTGCAAAAGGTACACAAATTTGTAGTTGGGGGGGTTATATTTTATAGTCTCTGGAGAGTGAAGTGGCTCAAGGCTAGTTGTGTTTTACAGTGCTAAATGAAGTGTTTGGGGATGGCAAAGGATGTGCTAAGGGCCCACCAGCCCAGGGCTGCTGCTGGGTTAAACTTTTGTTTCTGTCTGGCAAAACAGACTTTTCTTTGGGCTGGAGGAGGAATTTGAATGGTTATTGGAATATGTTTGCCCAGTCAAAGCATAACTAACTTCAAAATCAATGCATGTTTCTCCTCACATCTCAAGTAACCAGGGAATGGAGTTGGATTAGATTCTCAGAAGGCCCAGACTCAAAAGCAAAGGGTTTTGGGTGGTTGAGAATCTTTTCTGTCACTTACAGCTTCTGCTGCTCTTTCTTCAGTGGGGCTTCCCAAGCTTTCTGCTCCAGTGCTGGATATTGAATTTTAACCATGTGTGATCCCTGAAGGAGTCTGGCATTCCTTTGCAAATCCTTCACTTCAGTCTCTCAGGGTTTCTAGCCTTGCCTGTTAAAGTGTAAACACAAATTTCTTACAGAGGGAAAAAAATTGAAGCCGAACCTACCCCAACCAATCCTGTACCTTTATCTCAGAGGCTGCTTGTATCATTTCCCTTGTTTTAATCTATAGGATCACTTGTAAGCATTATATAATGGATTTTTTTTTTCAAGTTACAGATGTCTTCAGTGACTTCCCAAACACAGGAGATCATTATTTTTCCTGATAACCAACTTGTGATAACTGTATGCAAGCAGGTTTTAAAGGTTGCAAGACAGTGATAAGAACCTATGTTCTAAAGGTAATTATGTTTGTGTGCTGGCACAGAGAGCTGATAAAAGTGCATATTTTATTCAGAAATGTGCTGAACTTAAGATAACTTCTTGTTTCTTCTTATTTCATGTAATGAAATGTCAGTTCTAGAATACAATTCTAATGTCAATTCTAGCATACAAAGCAATTTAAATTAAGGAATAATCCTTAATGTAATTTGAGCAAAAGGTGCCAATGGTGTAGAGTGGGTATTGCCTAAGAAAACAGCATTTAATATGTTTAAAGCTTTATTGCAGCAATGGCAGGTGATGCCACTAGTCCATAAACTTGCTTTAGTAACTTTCAAATCAGTTATTAATTTCTTATTACTTTGAAGTGGCATTTTAGTGGCAATCCCTGTAAGCAAAAGTAGCTTGCAGTAAAGTCATTTATCTTGATCAAGCAATTCACTCTGGACTCATTAATTGCATGTAATTTTGGATCAGGCTCCATTTTACATATTAAAAACTGAAATCAGCTACTGATGCTTTGAGGGAAATATCTCACTGGTGGGTGATCTGATGGGAATAAAATGTGAATATGAGGAATTAGCACAGTAGTTTCTTTTCCCCTCTTAAGCCCTGAACTTTGGCATTGTCATTTAAATGAGATGACCCCAAACAGTGACTCCAGCAGTAACCCTGGCAAGGCTGTGCTGTGACTGAGTTGCCCCTGAAGGGCTCATTTCAAGCCACTTCTACTGGATATTTGTAAGCAGTAAGGTCTAAACTCTCTGTCTTCAGGAAACAGCTGATTGCACTGCTGTGGAACAAAGAATTAAATGATAATCAACAACTGTTCTCACAAAAGCAAGAAAGTGAGAGAAGATGGTGGATTTCCATTATGCCACATATTTTAGGTGACAGATACTTCCTGTCTGTATATGTGTGGGAACTCACATTGGGGTTTTAATCCTTCTTACTCATAAAAGCAAAGCAATATAGAAGTAAATCTCCCGGTTCTCTTCCAAGTTGAGGTGAATTTTTTCCCAATTCTCCATCACAACCAGTCAAAAAACCAAACAAAACCCCCACAAAAAAACTAAAATCCACCTAAAAGAAAAAAACAAACACCACCACCCCGCCGAAAAAAAGACCAAGCAAAAAAAAGTAACCAAAAGATACCACAAATCCAAGATGAAAAATAACCCCACAATAACAAAACCCACAACCAACCCATCCCACAAGCCAATACATTTTGTAAATAGTCTGGTTTGTTTGGTTGGTTTTTTTCCCCTGATCCCAAAATTTAATGTGAAAAATTGCATTCCAGTTTGATCCAGGGTGAGATTTAATCATATGCGTTTTGCAGATGACTTCTTTCTTCAGTACAGTCATTAAACTAAAAATCTTCATCCCATTGCAATTGGAGTCAGAGCTGCTTTTTGCTTAAAAAATGAAATGGACATTTAGAAGATAGAGGAATAATCTTCCTTATAATATTTATTTAAGAGGAAACAATTTCTAGCCATATTCATCAGTGTAATGCAGTAATGTGTATATATATATCTCACTATGATAAATATCATTAAATCATTGCATCTGGATAGGATGCAGAAAGCTGCAAATGTTCCTCTGCTATTCCAAGCTTATTTTTACATTAATTTTCATCTATACACTTCTTCCTGTCAAGATTTACTCCATCATCTGCAAGGCTTTCCAGCAGGGGAATCCATGGATGGCATAATCCATTTTAACAAGACGCTTACCATCCTCTCCCACAACCTGAAGATGAAAGAGTGCAGCTTTTGCCCTGATAATTTCCAATTGCAAGAAAGGTCACGTAGAACAAATGGCACAAGTCAAAGGTTGAAATCAAAACAAAAAACTCAACTTTTAAGCTGCACTTGGAGGTACAACCTCTACCATTAGCTTTCTTCCCACACACTGCTGTGCTGCCTATTTAAAGCAAGGACATGAGGACTCTTTTTAGGAAGAACTTTTATTCTTGGTTGCTTCCTTTAGGTGTTTTAAATGGAAATTAAAACAAGGTGTGCAACCACTCTTACTGAAACCTACAAGAATTTTTAAAAGTGGCATTAATTCCCAGGAGTAAAGCCAGGTTGAGCATCCTCCCACTTCCCTTGTGACAAGATCTGTATTTTCACTGCCTTGTTCAGTTGGTGGAAAGATGGGGGAGAAAAACGCTCCTTGCCTCAGCAAAACCCCAGGTAAAAGGAAACCACATTTCTGATCTTATCTATTGCACTGCCAAGTGTTTTGTATTTCCCTCAAGGCTCTGCCTGCTTCAGGTATTGGGTATTTTCATATCCATCCTGCTCCAAGCAATCCTCCCAGGCTCACAGCTCTGAAGGTAAGCGCCTGGGCTGAGGGAAACAAAGCGATAGTTAGATGTTTCTTCATTGACCTTGAAAAATGGCACATTCTGGGTGCATTTTGCTACATTCCCATGAGTCTGGGACTTTTCAGAAGGAGGTTCTGTGCAAGCAGAAATGCACCAGTTATCTGCACTAGCTTGCATTTAGTCAAGATAGAGTCGAGCAGGTAAGAGCTACACAGGGAGGGTCTCACACAATGTCATGCACTCATAGGATCAGCATGGAAAATAAGATTAACAATCATGGAACTAAATTATATGGTATGCTTACTGTATAGCAGAACATTAGGCTCCACTTTCTGCAATCCTAG
Organism: Ammospiza nelsoni; assembly: GCF_027579445.1. Classification (NCBI taxonomy): domain Eukaryota; kingdom Metazoa; phylum Chordata; class Aves; order Passeriformes; family Passerellidae; genus Ammospiza; species Ammospiza nelsoni. Next base: position 4,753,960 of record NC_080645.1, read on the forward strand.
GTAGATCTTCAACAGAGTAGTCATCTTATCTTTTGGTTAAGGTGGAGAGGTTTGCAGGTGCTCTGAATGAGATTCAGGTGACCAGCCCTTTAAAAATAAAGTTGAGCAAGGAACCTGGTTTGTTAACGTAGAACCACACAGCACTTCAACCACACCATCGTACTGGTCACAGAGAGTTGGAGAAGGATGGAATTGAGGGCGATTAAACTTCCCCAACAGCACCTGCTCAGTGTGGAGCCAGGCCTCCATTTTTAGAGTCCCTGCCTGCACCTGACCTTGTGCTCTTACCCCTTCCCTTCCGGCAAACATCAGAGCTGGGATGTATTATAAAAAATAATACATTTAATCTGCTAACAGATAATCCATGCAGCACGACAAGGAGAAAAGCCCGATGGATGAGGAAGGCGGGCAGGGCTGGCAGTGGCCTGTCCCTCACGGGGTGCTGTCCCTCACGGAGTGCTGCCCGTGCTGTTTGCATGCTCCGGACGGGACGAGCCCGCTCCATCTCCGCACAGCCCAGGGCAGGTGGCGATGCCCGGTGCCCCAGCAGCGGGGCCGTGCGGGATCCCGGCGCTGTCGGTCACAAAGAGCATTTGGGGACGGGCCGAGGGTCAAGGACTTACTGCGCGCTGCTGCTCCATCCTGGCCTGGCGCTGCCCCGGGGCCGCCGAGGCTGCGAGAGCCCCGAGCCGCCCGCAGCTCCCGGGGGCGTGTTGGGAAAAGCGTTTTCCAAGGCTGCCCTCCCTGTCCCCAGGGCGCCCGCCCGCAGCGCTGTCGCACGGAGACGAGCGGCTGCCCGCGGCCCATCCATCGGGGTGCTGCCGCATCCTCCCCGCATCCCTCTCCCGGCAGGCATCACCCCAAAGGACGGTGCCCGGAGAAGGGGGGGGCTGCTCTTTGCCATCGCTTCGGGCACATCCCAGCCCCGGCGGGCGCGTCCCCGGTGGCCCCGCTCCGCGCCCGGCCCCCCCGCCCCGGGTCCGCCCGGTGCCCACCCCCGCTCTCCCGCATCCCTCCCTGCGTCCCTGCCCGCATCCCTCGGTCTCTCCCGGGCGGCCGGAGGAGATGCCCCGGCGCGGAGTTGGCGGCCCGGGCTCCCGGCAGGAGCGAGCGGCGCCGCCGCCCCTGGAAAAGTTGTGTGCCTGCCGGGGGGAAGGCGGGCAGCGGAGGGAGGGGGAAAACCACCACCCCAAAGTGCTTACACGAATTTCCCAGCGCTAGACCTGCCTCCGAGATCAGCCCAATAAGAGCTGTCAGGGGAGGCTCCCGGCTCACTTTTCCACATCGCTTCACAGTTACGTTTGGCAGGCAGGCGGGCACGGCAGCGCGCTCAGCCCCGGAATTAGCGGATTTATTTGGAATATCCCTGCTTTCCTGGAGACGTGCGGCTGCCGCCGGCTCGTGCGAAGGGAGAAATTAATAACTGCACTCCGGCATGCAGGCACAGAGACCCGGGAAGCCCGGCAAGCAGCGGCTCCACCAGCATCGGCAGCCTCGGAAAGCATGAGAAGAAAATCGGGAGCACCCTGCCTGTTCCCGGGGACCGGCTGATGGCTTTTTACCTCACCCTTTCCATCCGTGCGTGAAGTGGCTGTGGGCGAGCGGCTCCCCTGCTCCTTGAAAGAGTGAGTATTCATTTTATTCAGACAATTTGTGGCCGGCTGGCTGGCAGAGGGCTCTCGCCCCCTGGGTTTCTGCCTGACTTGGGCTCTGTGTGCGTGCAAGGTGCGCTGGGCGAGCGCCTTCCTCGTCCGTAGGTGCGGTATTAGACCCAACTGGGGTCCCTCATTAAGTCGGATGTTTTCAAATTGCCGATAATGAAAATGTCATGGGATGCTTGTTAGTATCTTTTTATTATCATTATTATTCTCTCGGGAGAAGAAGTGGTGGTAATTGTATTTGTCTTCCCGCTTGTTGGTGGTTTTTTTTTGGGGAGGTTTATTTTTTCCTTCCGTTCTACAACCCTCCTTTAAAGAATCGGGAGGACTTTGGATCACAGAGGGTTGCTTCTAAGGCTGGCGAGCCCGTTTCTTCGCCCTGTTTTCTTATTTAGTACAATAAGTCTCTGGGCTATTTCACTGTGTTGAATAGATGCAGGGCTGCATTCATGCATTGAAATAGATTGCAGTTTTCGTGCTGAGAATAAAAATCACCCACCAGCCAGATATGTAAATGAGGGAGGAGGAGGCTGGAAGAACCTTGAGGGGGGGAAATCCCCCCGATTTATTATCACCTTCCTTCACCGCAAAGCTTTGCGCCCCTTAAGTAAGTAAATAAATAGGAATGGCTTCGTAGCTTCGTTTCCTACTTTGAGAGAGGAAAGCATCGAGAAATACTGCTCTTGAAAGCTGCGATGGCAATGCATCTATAGCTATAACTAGCCAGGAGTCATCCCTGTCCCACAAGTTGTTTTCCTTCCCATCCTTTGCCTGGCTAAACAGAGGATGCACCCAGTTGAAACTTGGGAGAAGGAGAAATCCCCTTAGAGCTCCAGCCTCTCGTTCGCTCCCAGAGCAGGAGCATAGGAGGCTGCAGCCCCCTGGAGCTGCTGTGCCACAAAACGCTTCGTGTTCCCTTTGAGGAAGGCAGAGGAGGAGCACATCCCTCTGTTCTGCTGGGCAGCAGCAGCATCCCTGCTCGGCAGCACAGCCTGCGAGGCACCGCAAGGCTCCAGCACAGAGCCTCCGGCAGCTCCTGGCTGGGTAATAGAAAAGAGATTAATCCCAACCCTTATTTAGGCTCTGCCTACCGCCATGAAGGTGACACTACTTAACACAGGCAGGAATTCCTTTGCGGTTCGCTGCCGTTCGCTCGTGTCTTGAATTTGTCTCGATTCAAGCAGTTTGCGTTTAGGAGCAGACTAAACAGAGTGGAATCAATCCAAGCTGGCGTTTAGCGGCGCTACACAGAGCCGCTGGCGCTGCCAACAGGTATCAAACTGCACCCTGGCTCTCCTCCCTTTCACACAGGCACAAACACTCGCTGCTCCACGCAAACCAGTCTGTCTCTTCCCTCTGAGAGGGGAGGAAGCGCTCATGCAACTTTTATAAAGGCTGGCACCTCGGAACAGCCAACTCGAGCACATAGACGGCTCGCACAGGTGTTTTTTGGGAGGTGCTGATGGCAAGAACTCAAATAGCGACAACTGTTTATTGTTCCAAATGTAATGTGTTAGCTCCTAATGGCAGGGAAGCTAACAGCTGCTCACTTCAGTTTCAATTAAAGAATAGAGCTGATAACCACCAAAGCTATAGATAAAAAATCCTCTTAACTTCACTCATCCTCTTTTGGAAATTCTTCCAGAGTTTCTCTGCAACAAGGATAAGGAGAAATATGCAGTGAGTGATATTTCCCCTCTATGTTCAATACTAGACTGCTGTGAACAAGTAGAGACTTCACAATAGGCTTCTCAGTATACATAACTAAATAATAAATAAATTCAGAAGAGTGGGAAATTACTCTCGTGTACATTTTACCTGTCTTAAACAAGATGATGAATCTTCTGGAGGAAGTTTGTATTTGGCATACCCGCGAAATTAGCAAATTTCACACCCATAAAATCTGCTACCATCAGAACCCAAAAGCTCTCTGTGGTGTTACCTCCCAGCCCAATTGTAAGGATGGTTGTGGCAGAAGAACCCTAGGAAGGGAAGTGATTATTACATGATATTTTCATCTTTTAAACCTTTTTGTTTCCCCTCACTGCTTACAGAACGAGCACAGCTTTCTGGTAGCTTCCTCCTCAGCTATTTATTAACTTCCTTCTTTTTCCAAACTTGCATCCTGGCTGTGGAGGACTTTGATTTCCATGCTTAGTTGTAAGCTGAGGGCCTTCAGTGCCCTTGGAGATTGAAGCATTTCATGTAAGTTGGTTCTTAAATTATCCAGGTGAGCAATTTGTTAACTGGGTAGGCTGCTAGCCAAGAAACTAACTTTGGACATTTTCTTCAATATTAAAAAATCAATAACACTCCGTGCGCCTGCTTAACAAATGCAGTTGGTTTTAATAAGAAGTATGGCTGTATATGACAGCCACTCCTTTAATGCCTTTCCTTAAAAATAAACCAAGTTTTAATCTATGTCAGGTGAGGCAGAATCCTCCTTAGATGAAGTCCTTTACTGCTTTTTGAATGTTTAGTCATTCCCTTCAGCTCCTGCTACTGATGTCAAAAAATAGTTGTAAAGGGGGAAGTAGTCCCACAATCAGATTTAAATTCACTTTTTTGTGAAAATATTTGTTATATTTTGAATTTTTGTCATTTGTGATCTTCAGGATTTTTCCAATAACATTGCACCTTTATCAAATCAATTTAATCGATCCCTGGGCACTTTATTTGCATCACTCTTAACATATGAGTCATTGTCTTCTCTGAAAAAATTATCCTTCTCCCTTCTTCAGGATGTAGAACCATTTCAAGTGAGAACTCACAGTCAGCCATGGACATAAATTTAGGTCTGTTAGCCCCTGAAGCTCTTCTTGAATTTTCTTTCTATTTCCTCTCACAGAGTTGCAGATTTCATCTTTTTAAATCTTGGCTTAGGAAGACCATTCCCACAGACTTTACTTGGGACTTTTTTGGACGTTTATTGAAAATAGGGGCCTGGAGCCCTCCCACCTGGCTCTTGGTACACACAGATGATTTGATTTCCAAAACCTGAGGGATGTTAAAGAGAGAGAAATACTGATCTCTGAGATTATGGACAAGTAGGGATGTGAACGTGCCCTGTAATTTCTCGGGGCTGTGTATTTCCAAGTGATGATTGTGCATGTTTTGTGGCAGAAAGCGACTGCTCATGCAGGTATTTTTATAAATCCCTCATACCTATCAGATACCCCATATCTCAGCAATATTCCCTTTCCATCTCAACATTATTAAAGCCTGACCTACTATTAATACAATTGTATGCTTGTAGCATACACTATAGTGGTATCATAAGAGTCTTTCATCTATGAGTATAAAATAATAAAACCTAAATTCTTTCAGTGGGAGGCAAATGCTACGGCAATTTCAGCTTGGAGCATTTTAAGCATCATTGCTACCATAAGATCACATCAATAGAATTAAATTAGATCGTGGAAACTCAACATTTTTCTTAGTGTTGTTGCCATAGAAAAGGTGGCTCACTTCAGAGCTTTTTGAACATAACTATTTGAGCAGTAGACAGACAGAGAACAAAATAAAGTCCAATTTGAGATCACAAATGTGTGTCTATATATATCTACACACATTTATTTTCCTCTCCTTTGTTCTAGAATCTGTCCAGCATGTTTCTCATTTTCTCAACCATACAAATAACATCAACTCAGTGGCATTTCAACTGCATTAATAAAATTTTGTTCCCAAAATACATTGGGTACTAATGGTAGCTGGAGTAGTAAGCACAAGCTGAAAAGAAGAAAAAATAAAATCTGTGAACCAGTTCAGTTACCAACAGATAGTCTTTTACCTGGAGTCAGATGCTATAAAATCTGATTTCCACCTGCTCTAGCCATGAGAGCAGCCTTTATCCATGGGTTGGTTGCAGTGATAGCTCTCCAGAATTGATTTGCCAAGGTGTTGATCGTGATGTGTCTTGTGGAAATCATTTGAAATTGAGAATGATGAGCAGCCTGGCTCAGGTTTGAGATTGGCAATGTCTCCCAGCCCCAGATCTGGGAGGGGAAGCTCCCATGGGAAGTGTCTCCCGCATCCTGTGTGCCCAAGCCCTAGACAAGCTCACGGAGGCGTTTCTCAGTGTGTCTTTGCAGCAGATATGGAAGTTCAAAACATTATGAAAACAGTCTTGGCAGTCCCTCGTTCACAGTTTCAGCTTTCGTGTACATTCACCCAAAGTGGCTTTTCCAGGGAAGCAATGCTCAGCCTCCTTTGACAACTCCCATTTACACCCATTTCCTTTGCAGTCGCCGATGATCAGAACCATATGCACATATTTTATGTTTTATAAAAATATAAATATATAACTTATACATTTTATACATTTATATTATTTCAAAGCCCTAAATACTGCAGCAAACTGAGAGCTGGCACTCAAGAGGAAGTGCAATTCTCTAATTGAATTTTGCAACACTTCAGATGTGAATCGCTCTTATGGATTAAATGTAACAGCTATGATTGCCCTTTAAGTAACACAGTATCAAAACTTAATGTCACTGAAGTTTAGGTTGTGTCCTGTGTTTTGGTCTCTGACCTTTAGTTTTGTGTGTTTCCCAAAGTTAGATGCAAATAAATGAATGGGGGGAAAAACCCCACAAAATCTCAGCTTGGCAACTCCAGAAGAAAAAAGTTTAACATTGGAGAGTCCTAATTCTTTCCAAACAACTCATCTAAATTGATCGTAGAAGTGCCATCAAATTCAGTGATGCAAAATTAGAAACCTTCACTTCTAATTTCACATATCTCAGCAGAGATTTGAGGTTTCTTGAAGCCATACTGTATACAATTAGAAAAGTCCAGGTATGCTCAGAATTTTCCTCTTGAAAGATTTTTTCAATGCACACACACGCTCATGTGTATGGCTGGAAGGTTTATGTAGCTTTCACCAAGTCATGATGTCCAGTCATAATTTATAATCTTAGTTTAATGGGAATACATGTCAGGAAATCATGTGGGTTTTTCCTTAAGTATTATATTTTGTTTAATTCTGTAGAGAATACACAATATTCGTTAAACAAAGATATGAAAGTTCTGTTGTTCATATTTATATATTTAAAAAAAAAGGCTGAAAAAGAAGCCCAGAAAGCAAGATATTTATGTCCCCCATTAATATTTAAAGATTTTTTTTTCAGGATGTGCAGGATAAGCACATCCCAGCTGCTGAAAGTCTCCTGATAAACAATGCCCTAGGCAGAGCACGGTTAACACCTCATTCTCAGTCGCAGGCCGATCTGTTTGCCTTTTTATGAGCTCTTCTTGTTGAGCACAATTTGCCTTTTTCCCTTCTCTCGTGGCGGTGCCAGAGGTGCCCAATGATGGAATTCTGGAATTCTGGAGTTCACCTTCCGAGGAGGGAGCGAGGCTCTGCCAAGGCGCTCTGCATTTCTGCTTGGGTCACGGGAAAACCGCTTTAATTGCTGGATTAGAGAGAATAAAAAGTACTTCAGATCGCTTCTTCCTCTTGCCATAGCATGAAAACAGCCCTGGTGCAACTGTTTTTCTTCTCTTTAAGTTTTTGGACTGCTCTGGAAGCCTTGTCTGTCTCTTGTCTCCGTTTTGAACCTGCATCACGAGATGATGTTCTGACACACATCAGTGGAGTGTCTGCCTCCCAGAGACACAAGCCTTTCTTTTTGCCTAAGTATAAGAAATTGAAAGGGAAGGTTGCAATTTCCTTTTGTTCCTCTGTAGAGCTAAAACAGCTGTATTGCTATATTAATACCGATGGCTTTAGTATCAGCTGTCATGGAAAAATAAAACCACACCAAAAAAAAACCCCAACTCAATCAAATAAAAGTCTCCCAACCTACCAAAACCAAAATGACCTTAAAATATTTTAAATACTTATTTAATTAGGGAGGAAATTTCACCTTCAGCTGCAAACTTTGTAGCATTTGCTATCTCTTTGTCCTGCACCTGAGCATATGTAGCACACTGGAAGTCCAGAGCACTGCACAGAGCAAGGAATAATAAAGAATAAAAATAGTTTGAAGGTTCTGACGACACCCTCGGTGGGTTTCTTTAAAAGCATTCTGGTTCCATAAAGTGTGGCTGCTTCTGGAAAGACTGACAGCTTTATATACAAAAAGTCTGAGTCTTGACAGCTTTAAAGTTGTCCCATATTGATTTTACTATCTAAGAGAAAGAAAAATAAGAAATTCTATTGATACCAAGAGAAGTTGTGCAAAAAACATATCACTGGGTCAAGATACTCTTAGGTGGTTTGGTTTTTTTTAAGAAAGAGTTATCTGGTAGTAAATATTTGTCAAAAATTATAAAAAAATATTTATCTGGTCACATAAAACAGACTTTGTAGATATGATAAAGTACCATGTTGAGCACACATAATAACAAATAATTTATTATTATAATGTTGAGATATATTTCAGTGTGATGGATGTTGTAATTTTCTCTCTATCCCAAAGCCTCAGTGAAGCTGTGACAGATAACCACCTATATCCTAAAATAGCCTTATCTCCACTCCAGAACACCAGGTTATGATGTTTCCCTGTTAAAGCACCAAACTAAGAGAGAGAAGGCAGAGGAATTTATCTTAGAAAGGCTTTTCTAAACCTTCCTTCTGTCTCCCTGTGAAACAGACCCCTAAAACTGAAGTAATCTGCTTTTGGTAATGCTAATCTTCGAGATATATTAATAAACCCTTCAGTAATTATTAGAGCCCTAAATGTTGAAGGAGCTGTTGCATTTCTGTAGCTGCATGTTCATATTTTCCCAGTGCATGGATTCCCTCAGCTACATCTGTTGCAGAGGTTAACACTCTGCCTAAACCAGTCCTTTAGCATTTGACACAAGCTCAGGAACTCACTTAATAACCTACAGAACTGTGCAGAAGTCTTTGAAGAGTAGCAGAGCATGACTAAGCTTAAAAAGATAAAGTGTCATATCTTTGCTCACTGAATTACTCCATGTGTGGGTAGGGCAGAACACCTAAGACAAAAGCAGGAGAAAGGTGGTGCCTGTTGCCATTGCTGCTGCAATAAATAATGCTTTAGGAAGCTGCTTTTGATTTCCCAGGCAGCCATAAGCAAATTGCCAGGAGTTGTACATCAAAATGAACTCGGACAGTGAATTTGCACTTGGATTGGCAGGGAGCTCTGACAGCACCAAGGATTTCCTGCAGCATTTCCCAGCTCATTTCCCTCCCTGTGCGATTTCAGGTGTGTGGCCGAGGGAAAGGACGTGTGGATAATGCTTTAATGCTTTTCTGTGTTACAGTTAACTCCAGGTGACGTACCAGTCCCTTAAAATCACTGTTAGTGAAATCTGCTGCAGCTACCTGGGGTAATTCTGCTTTGCAGCAGTGCCTGGGCCATGCCTGCCTGGAGTGTGGCTGCTGGCTCTGTGCTGTGCTCACAGCAGTTCCCTCCTGATGGAGCCTGCTCTCACACCACCACATCTGGGGAGAGGTTTCTGTCCCTAAAACCTGCCATCACCAATGAATAAAACCACGGCAGGTTACCATGACTGGAGTCCACCAGACATTTATTTAAGTAGTTTTCTGTCCCTAATTGCCTGTTTCTCCTCTTCTCCAGAAGTTTTCCTCCACTCAATTTTGTTGATTCAGCTATTTTTCTGCTGTCTGAAGTATATAGTGAAACTTCACATGCTTTTTGTCAGCACAGTTGTTCTCAAAACTTCTTGTTGTTGTCCTACAGTTGATGGGTTCTTTAGTTCTGCAATGATCTGGGTTAGAGTCTTGAAGGAAAAGACTTTTTGGAACAAGATTTTGTTGCAAGTTGTGTTTGTTAACCCAGATTTCCCTGGCCTGTCCTACAGTACTGACTGCAGATAGCACAACTGCAGGGACAGTGCACTGCAGTGGAGAAGGAATGGGAATGGAGACCAATTATTGGGAATGTGTAGCTTGCATGTCGTGGGGGCTGAAGGGGGGGTAAGAGACTCTTAAATGAAAATTGCTCTTGGTGGAATTATAGCATGAGCAATGGGCTAGCCCAGCTCTGTCAGAATGATTTGGGTTTAAAAACACCTTACTATTAAAGGCGTTTAAGTTAACAAGATCATTCTGACAGAACTGGGTTAGGGAGTGCCTGCACACGGCTCTGCTGGCAGATAGAGGCAGGAGAGCCCAGCCAGGGCAGGCAAGTGGCACTTTGCAGTGGGCACTGAGAGCAGCATCTGAGCCACTGCCATGGCAGCATGGCTGATTACAGCCTCATCCCTCTTCATCTTGCTCTTGGGTGGAGAACTGCCTCTTAATTTGACTGCTTTGTGAGTAAGTGAGTAATCTTTACACAAACGAATAATCCTCTGAGGAATAAGTGTTATTATTTATGGCAAGAAGTATTCATTCCTTTGCAGAGGAAAACACGAGCCTGCTGCCTTATCCAAGGTGATTTAAATCAGGTCCAGGTACAATTATATCCATTTAATAGATATGTACTGGAAACAGGATGGGTATGGAGCTAAGTTATGCAGGGAAGGATGACATCCGTATTTGTTGGATATGGTGTTTTGATAGCTCTTTCTGATGGAATTTAGTTTTGTTCTTCTTTAATGGCAAATTAAAAACCACAGTTCTTTTGTAAGTGAGAGGGATGGAGCAGCTCTGCTGGGAGGAAAGGCTGGCACAGCTGGCATTGTTCACCTGCACAGGAGAAGCCATGGCTGGGGTTTGTCACTATAGGACACGAAACAACACAAGCGCACACACCGCTGCTCTCAGGGGATGAAAAAAAGGGAAGTTTATTTTCTGACTCCAACATTTATAGTTTTCTAAAAGTGACAGTGAATTGGAGGGTGACAGTGCCACCTCTCCAATGACACTGGACAAACCAACAGTCCATCAAATTTCTCCTCCATAAAAGAATGCAAAACAGAAAGTGTGTGAGAAAGTTCGCTACAAGAATGTGAACATCAGAAGGCTTAGAAAACCTTAAAAAATCAGGGTGACAAGGGGTGGCACTGGATGGGTTTAAAGGTCCAACCCAACCCACTCTGGGATTCTATGAAGAAGAGTAAGAAGAATCCCTACAAGTGTGACTGGAGCATTAAGGCCTTTCATTTCTGTTACTGAAAACATAAGGCTCTGTTGTGCTGCCAAGCAGGGATGAGAGAGGCAAAGATAATCACTCTGCCCACTGTGGGAAGGCTTTGCCTCATTTTGCTGTTTTTGGTAGGAAAGAACCTTCTCTGAGTCCTTGGGAAAGGGGACAAGGAAGCAAAAGTTGTAGTGTAGCCAATACCTAGAGAGGTAAGAACAAACCTAAAAAGTGTAAGAAACAAGAACAGTGTGTAGAAAAAAATAAAAAATCAACAGATGTTCTCCACCTGTGAGGGCAAAGAAAAAAAAGGTAAGAAATAGCACTGGCTGGCACTCTCTAGGTGGTCATTAAATGAAGGCATCTCATCAATTATTTGAGGTTGCTTGTATTGTAATGAGGATTTGCTTATATTAAATTAGCATCTAAGACAGAAATTACATATTTAATGTATAAAATATAGTGGATCCTGAAAATTCTACCAAAAAAAAACCCCTTTTGGGCAAAAAACATCAGGTTTTCTTTTGGTATCTCTGGTGTAACTCATTTAAAGAAAGCAGTGCCCAAGGGTTTTATTTTACCTTAATAACAGTTATTTAGTAACTTATAAAATCCATCACAATGAAATAGTGAGGTCAAAGGGCTGATATGCTGCATATCATCACTGCAAATGAAATAATGAAAAAAATATTCCTGCAGTTCTTAAAACAAACCTCCATGTCTCTAGTGTAGAGAACCACTAGAGTAGCTCTAAAATCTTTTGAACTGAGATCATGGTGTAAATCAATGCACTGGCATTGTAATAAAGTGGTTTATTTAACCAGATGAATATTCTGTGCTTTGAAAATGAAAAAAATATTTTTTGTTGTTTTTTATGATCTTACTTTTCTTCTTTCTCAATGGGAAGTTTATACCTTCAACTACTTTTATTAACTTTATTAATCTTTTTAACAAATTACTGCATGCCAGTGGTCACCTTTTAAAGCTACAAGATGATTTTAAAATTATTGTATTGAAATAAACTCTGTTTATTAAAGAAGTGCTTCCCTCCACTCATGCACAAAATGAGCTTTGTATCTCTGTAAGTGTCCAGTGCCACACCTGGCTCTCTCTCTGTGCAAGGGATGAGCTCCTGGCTGTGACCTGCATAGATCTGAGCTCCAGAACAGGTCCCAGTGTGCATGACAGTGTTTTCTGAAGCTGTGTGCTGGTGCTGTCCTCCTGTTAGCTTATAAACCTCTTGGTAATCACTTGGGGTTGTACTTGTACAAGACTTACACACTCCATTGCTGAGCTTTATGCGTAGAGTTCCAACATGCAAGTTCCTGTGAACGGAATAATATTTTTTTTAAACTCTATCAGCACACAGAGTGGAAAACAAACCACTCAGCTTTATCTGTGCTTCTCTATAGCCTGTGCATGGAGAACAGCATTTACGAATACAGTTTTAAGTTTTTGAGGACATAAGGCAGTTGTTTGAATTTGTGCTCCATGACATAGTGGAGCATTTGCTTTCATCTATTTGCTACATTAAAGACATTCTTTATATTTTAAATATCACTTTCCCCTCTCAGGCATGAATTGAGAACTAAAGCTGTTTTGTAAACAGCTTTGCTGGATTAGAGTTGAATCTGGAGCTGTATATACCCAACAGTGTGCAGGGAAACCACTCAGAACATCACTGAAGTTTTGTTTAAGGCAACAGCCCAAGGCCATCTGAAAATGTGGAGATTAAAAGCAAAAATTATACTTTTATACACAAGCAAAATCTTGATGAAGGTGGAGCATTGTCTCCAGCCTGGGCCAGCCCAGGAGGGACCTGGAGCTGCTCAGAGAGCCCAGAGGAGGCTCCAGGATGGGCAGAGGGATGGAGCAGCTCTGCTGGGAGGAAAGGCTGGCACAGCTGCCATTGCTCACCTGCACAGGAGAAGCTTTGGCTGAGCTCAGGGTGGCCTTGCAGGGCCTGCAGGAGCTGCAGGAAAGATGGAGAGAGACAATTGCCAAGGGCTGGAGGGACAGGAGCCAGGGAATGGCTGCCAGTGCCAGAGGGCAGGGCTGGGTGGGATACTGGCAATGAGGAATTGTCCCCTGTTAGGGTGGGCAGGCCCTGGCACAGGGTGCCCAGAGCAGCTGGGGCTGCCCCTGGATCCCTGGCAGTGCCCAAGGCCAGGCTGGACACTGGGGCTGGAGCAGCCTGGGACAGTGGAAGGTGTCCCTGCCATGGCAGGGACACTGGGTGGGTTTAAGGTCCCTGCCAACCCATTCCATGTGTCTATGAAATACACTCCTGAAGGGCCTCGTGCTTCTCTTCTTTTTGTTGCTAAGAAAAAGGTAATTCTGGCTTCACTGGAATAATTTTGCTGTCATTCCATACTCACCTCTGCTTTAGACCATGGCATAACCTGAGAAGGGAAAGTGCTACTGTGCCTCATCTTCTGGTGTTCCTTGATTTCCAAGTCTGCCTTTACATATGGCTTTTATTGTGTTATCATAGACAGGTTCAAGAGCCCTGTCATCCCCTCCTACACATCTAATCCAGAGGATTACAATTTACCTGCTTGTCACTTCTCAAAATTTCCTATTAGCCAATGTGTAAATTGCTGGGCCACATATTTAAAATGCCTTCCATCAGCTCCCAGCCACATACATGGTGTTCTGCTCCCAGGAATGGGGCAGAAAAGTAATTTCCATTTGGTAAAGAAATCTGGGGACAATCCCACCTCCATGCATTGCATAAAATGTGTGTCGTGATTCACTGACAGTGAATGAGAGTCTGTTTCTCAAATAACTCTTACAAGGCTCCTGCAGTCCAGCTTGAGCTGTGGAGTGTAGAATTCAGGGAGCCTGTGACGCAGGGAATGATTGGTATCTGACTCCATGCTTCAGAATATTGAACAATTGCTGTATTAAACTATATTACATTATATTAATACTATATTATAACTATATAAAGAGGTGCCATACTACAAAGAATGCTAAAGAAAAACCCATGACTGTCTGAGACAGCCAGGACACAGCTTTGATCCAACTGGCCAAGGAAACCAAACAATTCTCACCAGAATCCAATTGCCAAATCCCTTCACAGGTAAACAATCTCCATAACATATTCCACATGTGCAAAACTAACAGGACCAGCAAGCAGAGATAAGAATTGTTTTCTCTTCTTCTCTCTGAGCTTCTCCAGGAAAAAACCTGGGAGAGAGAGTTCTGTCTCTCTGTTCAGAGAATGTGAGTGCCACAGTGGAGAACTTTATCCTGCTCCGTAGTTCCACACTGATCACATCCCTCTGCAGGACTGAGGCGTGCCACAGTCCCTTTGGGTTTTTTCCTTTTCCCTGCACTGCCCAACTTTGCTGCCAGTGCTCAGAATCTCCCAGCTTTGTGTGCTCTGAGCTTGTGTAACTGTGTTCCTCACAGGGCTGCTTCACTCAGGGGTTTAATGGCACGGGGTGTGCATTGCTGATGTTCCTGATGTGCCTTGGACTCATTTGCCTTAAGGTATTGCTGAACACAGCTACCGTGAGGACAGCCCAGTCACAGTGAATCTTCTGTATTAGTGTGAGTGGATAGGACCTAAATTTGATTGGAGTAAATGAAGAGTAACAAGCAGGAAGTCTGGGGGAGGAACCGAGGAGGGATGCACTGAAATGAACTTAATGCTTTCTAAGGATTGAGAGTGGCAGTGTGAAAACCAAATATCCTGTTCTTTCTTCAACCAAAAATGGTTCTGGAAGCTTCATATTGTTTTATGTCATTTATTTCATTTCTTTTAGAAGGCAGGCTGTGGAGATTAATTAGAATTGTTTTCAAAAAACTTCTTGAATATGAAGTGCTTTATTATTATTTGGTCTTGTTGATAAAAAGAACTATACCAACTTGTGCTGGAAATGTAAGGAGGTCAGTCATGTCCACTTGGGTCCTTTTCTCTGAGGGGTTTTTGAGGTTTATACACACACAAAGCGGTTTTTCACCCAGGAACAGTCACTCTAAAAAGAAAAGAGTACATTACATCTTGCTCTAATTAAGCCCTAAAAAGGACCCTTAAGTTGTGTTTTCAGTTTCTGCCCCCCATTTTGAATTTAATCCTGGGTGTTGGTTGAAGATGCTGTCATTTTCTCTGTTTTGCAGTGGTTCTATTTCTCCTGTGTTTTGATTCTTGCTTCATTGAAGAAATAAGAAAAATCTGTCTCCTGGCAGGCACAGGCACCCACTCATGCAGTCAGATATAAAGAGGATCCCATCTGAGCAAAACCAATCAGTTTGACTGAAATTTGGCTGTTTCTCTCTTTCAATACCTTCTACCCCCAAACATGCCCTGGAAATCTCTGTTTAACATGTGCCAGAAAGCAGCAGCAGTGAACTCCATTTAATTCCCTGGACTGAAGAGGCATTTCAGAGGGTGACTGATGCATCCCATCATTAGACTGCTTGTTCCTCTTCCTTTTCTGGGATTAAGAGAATGTCAAGACATTTAAAGCCTCTCACTTCCCTCACATTTTCCCCAAAACTTGCTCTCAAGAGCTTGCTGTATTCTCTGATTCCTTTATTTCCACCCCAGTTGGCAGTGAGGCCTATAAAGCTCCAGGTTCTCCTGTAATGGATATTCCCTCATTCTGGATGCATTGTCAAAGCACTGCACTATTAGCTCACCATTCTTCCATGCTGCTTGAGAGATTGAGTTTCACTAAGGTAGCAGCTCCTCTCCCCTTCTAACAAGACAAGTTTCTCACAGTTTCGGGTTTTCATGCAACAAATTTCACAGTTGCTTTGGCAATTACTGAAGTTTAAAAAAATACTTTCTACGTTGTTTGCTTTTAAAAGAACAGCTGACTTTTACCGGTCGTGTAAAAGGTGTTCTGCATGTTTCATGTAGGGGGATAGAATATAAGAAAATAATGATAGTGTGGAAAGTATTCTTACCCCTAAAGAGGTGCAGCTGGGCCAATTATCAAAGATTGGGAACAGGCCTGACTTTACCAGGCCACAGCTGTAAGCAATGAGAAGAAGATGCTATAAAAGAGTGGGGTGGCTGGGTGAGAAGGGAATTGGGGTCAGTTGGCTGCTTTGTGAAGAGGAAAGAGTCAGTGCTCTGAGGAGATGCCCACGAGAAACACCAAGAAGGTATGGAACTATTGTGATAAGGAGACACCAGTATGGAACCCCTGCAGTAAGATTATGACAGCTTTATGCCATACGTGTGTATGAACCTTAAAAAAGAACAGCTAACCACCCCATCCTTCCTCCCCTCCAAAGAAAAAAAATAAATCAAAGCTCTCAGGATTTTCATGAACATGCAATACTAGGAATTAATCTTAAAGTAGAAGAAAACAAGCCTCAATCACAGTGTAAACTTCAGAATAGGCATTCCTACTCTCTTGTATGTAGTGGTTTCTCCTGAGATTGTATGAATCAAAGAAAATGGATCAGGACCCTTTCCAGGTAACTCCATAACCCTGTAATGCAGCCCTTCTGTCTGAGCCACATCCCATCTAGTTTTCCATTTCTGGGTTTGCCCATTCCTCTGGCATCAGCCCTGCTATGTTAACTTGCCTTTCCATTTCAAGGAATGTTTACTCTGAGATGAAATGTGGTGTGACCTTTTAGTACATCAAAGGGTGGGCAAGGGAAGAAAGACAAAATGCTCCCAAGTGTCCATCTAGGAAAATGTCTTTGAAATGAAACATTTCTCTGAAAGCGAAGGAGAGACAGCGAGACCTGTAGTGCAGATGTGCATAAATGAGTTTCCTTAGTGGTCTGGTTTGGGAGTCATGGATTTCACAGAGGATTTAGCAGTGCTGTTTCTGCTGGGCTGTGGGGCTGTGCAGGATTTGCTGGGCAGTGGTGCTGCTGCAGAGAGGTGATGGCTCAACTGACAATAGGCTGCTGGAGCCTTGTACACTCAGGAGAAATTTGGGGTTTTTTCCTTGTAGAGAAAAGGAGAATAAGAATGCAAGAACGTGATTTAAATTTACTTATATGACAGAATATATGTTTGTAATTGACCACATTAACAGTGCAGGGTAGTGGGAAGGTTGGCAGCTTCTTCAGACCCTCAGATGAACTGCAAGATCCCAGAATGGTCTGGGTTGGGGGGGACCTTCAAGATCCTCCATTTCCACCTCCCTCCCACACCTTCCACTAGCCCAGGTTGCTGCAAACCCCATCCAATTCTTAGGCCTGAATATTTTCCTAAGTGTGTGTAATCATTTATCTGGGTCTTCTCTCGGTGTTTCAGACAATGAAAGAATAAACAGAATCAATTTAGCTATGCAATAACGTTATGAACTACAAATTTAAAACCTAACATGGCTTATTTATGATGGAAAAGTAAATAAGATGTTTCAGAATGCTTTCCTAAGCTCTTTAGTCACTGATTTGAACTTTCTTTTTTTCTTTCCCCCACCAGGAATCTTTAATGACTGGAAAACTCAATGGATCATGTTTTTCTCATCTAAGCTATTTTTACATTGACTGTGCTGTAAACACATGGAGGAGCTGTAAGTAAATGTTCTGTACTGCGTGATGAATTGGATTGCTACAGTCTGGAGGAAAGCAAAATAATAATAATTTCATTTTTGTGGTGATTTGCGTAGCGTGTGGTACAATGCCAGAAAGACTAACGGAAATGCTCATGGATACATGGACTCCATTAATAATATTATGGATTACTGTCCTTCCTTCCATTTATATGGCTCCAATGAATCAAACTCAAGTACTACCAAGTGGATCCAGTACAGGACTAAAAAGGCTAAATGAAGAACAAAGAGTTTTGCACCGTTCCAAGAGAGGCTGGGTTTGGAATCAAATGTTTGTATTGGAAGAATTTTCTGGACCTGAACCAATCCTAGTTGGCCGGGTAAGGCAAGATTTGGTTTTTTTCTCTGAATGTGTAAATGTGTGTTGTGAGAAGGTCCTCAGTCATTCAAGCTCTTCTAAGGAATTTCAGACTGAGGTGCTTTGATATCCATAGATTTGTGCTTTAAATGTACCTGACTGTAAGGACATGATTTCCTAGTTAGCTAATTTGCTATTTCCAACAAAAATATGCATTTTCCATTTGTCAAAAAAACCCCACAAGTGTGTTCACATTCTTTCTTTTGTATCATTAGTCACCACTCCTCACCCCTGTCAGCTGAATATTTTTTACCAAAGCAGCTCTTTGCAATATGTTCCTGTGCATTCCTAAAGATTGTTATGTCATGTTCGATCTCCAGTCTGATGAATCAGGTTGTTTATGCTCTGAAGATTTTTAGAAAACAAGAACAAAAAAGGAAAGTGTGGACTGTACAGCAAATTATGAGGTACTAATTTATTTGGAGGTCTATGCACGCATATGGAATAACATTATTGCCATGGATATTGTAATTTATTTCCAATGTTAGATAACAAAGGGCAATATATCATATTTTTCAGTGTCACAGCTTTTCTGCTGCCCTAAAGCTTTGCTTGTTGCCATGCATTAGTTTATTGTGTAGCTCAGGGTGTTACCTCCAGTCAGTGAATCAGCCTTGCACTTGTATAAGCCATCTGTATCCATCAGGGATGAATTAGCCTCAGAATTATTCTTAGAAAAGAATGATCTGCTCATAAAGGCATGTTTGGCAGTGAGCAGGTATAAATACATTAATTTATATAAATTGTTTATAAAAACACTAAAGTTCAATTCCCTCTGAACAACCAAGTTCATTATTGCCTTACTAGCTAGCTACTGAGGTTGAGTAAAGAAAAATCTAGACGAAATGATGGATAACAGTTAATGTCATGGTAATCTTGGAATTTCCATGGATAAATGAATATCATATAGTATAATACAGGGACTGTCAATAGCTCTATTCTATTATTGAAGAGAACAGAGATCAAGTGCATTCCCAAATCTTCCCTAGGGTAGCCACTTTCCAGGTGAGACAGGGTCAGAAGGTGTAATGAGCTTTCTATGCAGTGGCTTTTGGTGCTGTGTCAATTTACATTTATATCAGCTATTTGGTATCTGTTCTCATTTGTTTCTCTGGGGTTAGTAAGGTATCTCTATTTCACAGAGACAGCAATGTGCATATTTCACATCTTAAAATGTTTTATTCAACCTATTCTTTCTGGAATATTTTAGTCGAGCTTTTAAAATTATTTTGAGTAGCTGGGGAGAATCCTGGGTTTGTACTTTGTGGTATTTTGATTTTCAGGATATATTCAGATCTAAATATTTCTACTATTTTAAGGGTTTTTTAGGTGGTTATAATATCCTGAATTGTTTGAGTCATTGGTGAATAGAAGTGGGTAGGTTAAACTAAGCCAAACGAAGGAAGACATTATCCCGTCTTCTGCTGGCATCTTAAACAGAATTAGCTAAAATGCTGTGACACTCTATTTGTTGAGACTGCTGCATAATTAAAACACTGCATGTTATAGACGGAAATGAGCAAGAGGCAAAGTTTGTTCCCATAGGGAGGAATTTTTGGTTTATTCATTAGAACATAGACATAGAATATTTTTGGAATTCTTCTCTCTATTTTTTCCTCCCCCTCCAGAAAAAATCATCCATATTTCTGACTTATTTTTTTTTCCTAAGGCTTGCGAGTATTGAGAGTGCTTTCAGGCTGGTGGGAGCAGAGGTACTCCACAGCTTTCAGAGCTGCTCTTAATCCTTCCTGACTGGAAAGCAGAGACTCCCTCAATTATATTTCTTGGCAATCCTTCCCAAAACTTAAGGGTGTACAGAATGTCACAAGCAAAATACTTTCCTTCTCTGTGAAGTTGGGCTGTGGTTTGTCCTTTGTCACCCTCATTGGTTTCTTATCCACTGCAATTGAAAAATGACCTCCTTTTCAGAACTTGCAGTGGATTTGCACTTACCTGGTTCCTCCTCCTGGCTTTTCCACTTGGACTCTTCCTCCACCCTCCTGAGCTTTTCCCCTGCCAAAGGATTTGCACACTTGGGCTATCTCCTGCATTCCAGGACTTTATTAACTATTTTTTCTGCCCTATCACTTACCTTGATTTTATTTTTTCTTCTTGTGGCCAGACTTTCAATGCAGGACACTCAGTAAAACAGGATATAGTGAGTGCAGAGAGGCTTAACATTGTGGAGAGAGTGGTATCAAATGTCTGCCCCATTTTTGCTACATTTTCTGGATATAAATGTGCTTTTGTCCTGTTACAGAGTCAGTATTGCTTGCCATGTGCTTTTTACATGTTGAAAGTTCTAGTATAATCTTCAAACAAATCTTTTATTTTGTGGTTAATTGCTTCAAAGAAAACATTCTAGAAGCAAGCCTAATTATGTAATCTTTGTTGCAATTTTTGTCTCTACATTGTTGTAGAGTGTACCTGGTGCTTTTCATAGTCATGTATGTTTTGAACAAACATTTAATCAGGTGCTTTGGAGAATGAACACAAAAATAAGTTTTGCACAAACAGAAACAATACACACACAAGCAGAATTTGTTTTATGTTCTCAAATGTACCTTTAAAACCCACTGAAAATTCAGCTCTTAAGAGCTGCTCAGAATAGAACTGATATTTAAATAATGGTTTTCATGTTAGTGGGTGGAAAGGCACTGAATAGAAGCATTTGGTCCTAATGGAATTGATGGAATTTATCAGCAAAATAAAACTGAAAACTGAGATTAATTTTATAGGATACAAACAGAACACAAATCACTTTGCAAATCAAAGCTTGAATGCAGAGACTGTGAGTTACTCCTGTTGGTTAGAAAGGTCTGATACCAAAGTTTGTGAAGTGCAGGGAAATGTAGCAAGACAGGATTACAGAGGTCTCTAGTATCTTTTCTTAAACTGCTCAATTTTTCCAGGGGAAACAGCTTCCAGACATAAAGACTTCTCTCTGGAGTTTTAAGTGTTGTAATGCAACTGCACACATTTCAAAGGGGCTTGTTCATTGCTGTTCTGCATGGATATAGAGTAAGAAACGCATTCCCAGTGTATTTGCTCTAATAAATGAAGTAAACTGTGGTGAGACTAATAGGAGGAATTAATGTGAACACCTTTTAAAGTGTGGTGTCTTTCTTCAATGGCTCGAGTAAAGGACCAGAGCAAATCTTTTGCTTTCATTCTTGAACCTCTTAGAATGAATTTGAGCAATATGCACTTTTAATGCCAATTTTTGTCATTATGTTTGGTAGGATCAAGCTCAAAATGAGCAACTCTACTCGAGTTCACACATCTATAAAGAAGTGCTTTCTGAATTTATTTCCTATAATTTCCTGAAATTTCCTATAAAAAGCAACAAATATTCTAGGTTTTCACTTACTTTTTTGGGGCTATATTCATATGGCACTTATTTTGCCACATGGTATTTTCAGAGAATCATGGAATAGAATATCCTGTGTTGGAAAGGATGCACAAGGATCACCTAGTCCAGCTCCTGTCCCTGCCCAGGCCTGCAATAATCCCCGCTGGGCATCCCTGGTGTCCAAACCCTTGTGGAGCTCTGGCAGCCTCGGGGCTGTGCCCATTCCCTGGGAGCCTGGGCAGTGCCAGCACCTCTGGGGGAAGCAGAACCTTTCCCTGATTTTCAGCACAACCATCCCCTGGCACAGCTTCATGCTCTGTGTCCCTCCTTTGCACATTCTCTTTATGATTTATATAATTCTTATTAAATTCTATATCCTGATTCATTCTATATCATTCTGATTTATACAATTCTTATTAAAATTAAATTCTATATCCTGATTCATTCTATATCATTCTGATTTATATAATTCTTATTAAAATAAGTCCCATATTATTTTGATCTGCACATATATAAAAATGTATATGTGCATTTTGAGAAACCTGCAAAATAACCTTTTTTGTGTTCATGCAACACACGTCAGATGAGTTTGGGTTTACTCCCAGCAACAGAACACCGAGTGACAGATTTGAAAATACCCTTTTGTACTTCATTTCTTTTTTTCCCCCCTGCACCCACGGAAGCAGGTACATACTTTACAAAGCTTCTGTGTCTCCTTTAGAAGCCTCCCCATCCTGCTCAGTGCTGTCAGCAGCTTGCAGCCTCCCTGTGGCTGACAACCTCATTCAAGTGTAGAGTGATATGTCTTGTGACACTGCATGCTGTCCCTGAGGACTTGATTAGTTGGGTGGAACTTCCACTTGCTATACACTGCTGCATCTTCTCCATCTCCTCTGCATGCTCTTCCAGCACCACGGCAGATGTGCTGCGAAATCTGGGCTCTAGCAAATGCCACTGTTCTTTCACAGGAGACAGCCTCTGAATCCACAATGACATAGGTAATAAAGTGAAAAAGCATTAGGAGGCTGCACTTGGGGTACTGCAGCTCCTGTTTTATGGAGCATGTGTTGTTTGTGATGCTCTAAACGGGTTAGGACTTGGTTTAAGAGATGTTTTTTAAGCAAAAATCTGGGATAGTTACTGTAATAGCAGTTGTTTGTAATTAGAATTATAGAATGTCCTCAGGTAGAAGGGATGCACAAGGATCATCCATTCCAGGGGGTCCCTGCAAGACCCCCAGCAATCCCCTCTGTGCATCCCTGGTGTCCAAACACTCCTGGAGCTCTGGCAGCCTCCAGTGCCCATCCCTGGGAGCCTGGGCAGTGCCAGCACCCTTCCTGTGTCATCTCCCCAGCTCCTTGTTCCAGCCTGTCTGTACACCCAGGCTGCTCCATCCATGGTGCAGAATCTGGCCCTTTGTTATACCTCACAGTGCATGGAGAGAATGAAAGAGGCAATGAAGGCTACAAAAGTTGTTTGTTTGTGTTTATGTTCTCTGGCTTACTGATAAATTAATCCAAATTTAGGTCCAGGCACAAAAATCCACCAGCAGTCACTCAGGTTGATGCTGTGTCCCACCACTTCACTGGCAGTACTTTCCAGGTTGTCCCAGAATCTCCCCAGACTTTTTGGATTTCCTCAAACACTAGATTGCCTGTTTTCTCTGTGAGGAGAGATTTGGGAAGGGAGCATGACAGCGAAGAGCAGCCCCTGTGGCACACCCATGCCTGCTCCAGGGCTCTGGAGAAGGTGCTCTGGAAACCCTGGGTGGGAGCAAACCAGTGAGACTGTGCTGGTGAGGCTCAGAACGAGCATGGCCAGGTTGTGGTGAGCTCAGGGAGGTTTCCCGTCTGTGACTGCTTTTTAATTCCCTGGTTTGTGTCTTTTCTCTCCATTCAATGCGGATTTTCTTGTATGGCTTGAAGGATGAGGGACCTGGGCCACTTTTGCTGTTTGGAGCAACAGATTTTTCCCTTGATGTTTGGGGCTTGGGTTCAGGGCTGTAGAGGAGAAACAATTTTCCTGTAGGAGGAGCAGTGGAGAGGCATCCTGTTTGCACATTGAGTGCTTCAGGCTGAGCTACTGTAAAACCCAAACCTGGGAATGCAGAGAGCACTTATAAATAGCTTGGAGCTGTATGTTCTACATTATCCATGCTCTGTGCAATCCTTGTTTTCTTTGGCAACATGCATTTTCTATCTTCACCAGGAAATGGTAAAATGTTACTTCTTTAAAATCATGACTAGTTCTGTTTGAAGCACAAGTGGTGTAAACAGGTGAAATAAATAAGGTTTTAATTAAACAAGTTCCTTCCTCACATTTTGCTTTGCATTCCTGCCCTGAGCTTGTGATTGTGATGGCTGCCTGAAAATACTGTTGTACTCAAGTGATGAGAACCAGAAATGTGTATAACTAAGGCTAGCAGCATTTTAAGGGATGAATTACACACTATTTCCCTGAGTGAAAAAGTCCTTGGGACATGTAGGAGTAGCAAAGTCCTAGCATAAGTTTCATAGGATATAACATAATCCTACATTCATTTCATTAATTACATTGTAGCATAATCCTACATTGGTGAAATTTTCACAGAGCAGCAATCACAACACCATATTAAATAGATTCTACTCTTTTTTTCTAATACACACTTGTATGTTTTTCTATGATTTAAATGCATGCCATAAAATATTCAGAATCTGAAATGTTGCAAAGTCAACATTGCCTTCTGAGCCTTAGATTTTTGTTGTTATATGCAACCATAATTACACACTAATTTTCCTGCTTAAGTTTATTAAATTCCCAGAAGCTGAAATGTATCATTATTTTGTTACTGAATTCTTTATGAAAAATACAAATTCCCCCTGCCTTTTGTGTGCTTGAAAGGAAAGAGGTGACTGTGTACTGCACAGAATGCTCCAGTTTGCATAGTCTCAATCAGCTTAGTAAGCAGGAGTATAACTAGGTAAGAAAAACTCTCTGTAATTAAATGTTACTGCAAAGAAAATAAATATAACAGGTAACATTTTATGGAAGTCTGATAAAAGTATTGTTTTTTAAAAAAAGTATTCCTGAGCCTGCACAAATTTCATTTGTTTCTTTTTAAACTAAAATCAAGTTCCAAGAAGAATATAAAGCATAAATTTAAGTAAGAACAGTTTAATTGACCCAACAGTGTCTACATTTTCTACTACAGTGCAAAAAATATTTTACTGATTTCTCTACGATTTAAGAAACAAGGCATATCTCCAGACACTGAAAATCTCATTTCTGTATATTTCTGGGAGCATTACTGAATGCAGTTGAACACTTTCATGCTCCTTCATCTCCAGCCTGGGGCATGATATAACCACAATTTAAGTAGAGACACAACTTAAACCCCTTGAACATCAGCTGTAGAACAGGACTGGTAATAACTTCAAAGAGGCATTTTATCAGTTACTTATGAATCCAGCATCTTAAAGGGTCAAACTGCAAAACACCAGGCACCTCCTCAGCTGCCTTTATTTTCTTTCATGAAGTAGGAAAATGTCTATGATGTGAAGAATAACTTAAAAGTTGGGCAGGGCTTTTGCTGCTTTTTGTTTGTTTTGGTTTAGTTTTTCCTGTTTGGTTTTTTAAATTTCCTTTTCTAAAATAAAAAGGGATGGTATATATTGCTTTAGCATAATTAGCTTAAATTTCTTGGTCATGTTTTTCTAGAGCCTCAAAAATCTGATGTTCTGAAAAAACAGCAGCTAATATTGAGCATTTTGTTTGTGTGTAAAGAATTAGAAGCTTGTGTGCTTTTCAATATATTGATCTGAAAACTTTATCTTCCTCTCAGTGAAGTGTTGTCCAAGTATGCGTGCAAAATGCTGAAGTGACACTATGAAAAATTGAGTTGAGCTTTCCCCATGATATTCTGAGATGCCCTATGATTGTTTAGTCTTTCCAACATTGCTTCAGTAAATGGTTTTCAATTTCTACCTGTAGGGCCCACCCCTCGTGCTGTCAGTGTGCTTCAGTTCCAGTTGTCAATTTAACTACCAATTAGTGCCAATTGTGGGGGGAGTTTTTTGCTAAAAGTTTGTCCTTGCTGAACTTGACAAGCATATTTCCCATCCATCCATGAGCTCTCAGGTAGTTGTGACTTCCCAAAAGTGCCAGGATGTGTCTTTCAGCCTGTAAAGTGAAAGGGAAGTTTTGTTGTTCTCAGGTCCAGATAGGATATTCCTCAATGTACCATGGATTTGTGTGACAAAAACTTTAATTTTGTATTAAAATGAGAAATGCTTTGGGACCAATTCCTTTGGTGGCTGTGGGTTTCCAGTAAGGGCTGTGGGTGATACCTCATGAGCTGTGCCACACCTGAGAAAGGCTTTGTAGCTGCTGGGCAGCACTGTATTTTTAGGATGTAATAAATATAAAATCACAGGAATCACAAGAAAAATAAGTTTTCAAGTGAAAATAATGAGAATGAGTTTGCATAAAATACATTTCTTGAAAGATCTGTTTTAAAAGTTAGGCTTTCTTCCTATTCTGGTAAAGTCGAAGAAGAAAAAGGGAGCCACAGTATGTGTGGTGCAACAGACCAAGGAATTCACAGCTGAGGGTCTTTTGTTTGGTGTTTGGCTATTGGTTGTGTTTGGTTTTTTTTTTTACAAAGCCAGGGATGTTGATGTTGGGCAATTTACGGTGTCAGTTTCATGACAGAAATAATTTGCTGCAATAAATATTTTAGGCAGTGTTTAAAGGTAACTATTATTTGCAAGCAATGCGTGAGGCAAGTAGAACTGTAAAATAAATGCAGATAATTTTCCTTAAAATATTTAAGCAAATATTAATATGTTTGAATAGCCTCTCGGTGATCCCTGAGGAATACCTGTAGTGATACAGAGTACTTCATAACTTTTCTTTTTCCTGAGGACTCCTTGTTAGTGTAAAAATTCCCCTGCAAGGATTTCTTTTAAAGCCTTTATTTTACAGCAGTCATGCCAGCAGCTAAGCAAAAGTAAGTGTAGCTCTCCCTGGAGACTGTCAGTGGCATTCCTGAATTAACCGCAGGAATCATTAGGAGCCACAGAAGACATCCCCTTCCTTGCTCCGGGCTCTGAGCTCTGTAACTGCTTCCCACCCAGCCCCTGGTGAGCAGAGGCAAAGCTGAGGTTTGTTCCAGCCTGGGAATGTGCTGGAATAACAGGCTGGCTCACAGAGCATCACTGGAGGTGAGCAGCAGTGCTGCGGGCACAGCGGCAAAGGGGATTTCGGAGTGGTTCAGGGGCCCCGGGCGTTTGCTGGTTCCCATCCAGAAGCCACATTAGCTTATTATCCTTTCCCTGGCTGAGGGAACTGCCTGTGTGCAGTAGGGTACTGCTGCCAGGGAGAAAAGGGGATTTTGGTATGGGCAGAACCAGTGGTGGGCACCCAACCGTGCAGCACAGAGGAGCTGAACCAAACCAATACCACACTGTGGTATTTTCTGGGGTCCCTTGTGGCAGGAAGGAATGATGAATCTGACTCCATGTTCTTAGAAGGCTAATTTATTATTTTATGATATTATATGATATTAAAGAATGCTATGCTAAACAATACTAAAGAATAGAGAAAGTATTTTGTGAAGCCTTCTGTAAGGATCCTAATGAAAAACCCATGACTCTCTCCAGAGTTCAACACAGCCTGACCGATTAATCAAAACAATTCACATGTTGGATAAACAATCTCCAACCACATTCCAAAGCAGCAAAACACAGGAGAAGCAAATGAGATAATATTGTTTTCCTTTTTCTCTGAGGCTTCTTAGCTTCCCAGGAGAGAAATCCCGGTGAAGGGATTTTCCAGAAAATGTGACAGTGACACCACACCTCTTCCATCCTGATGTTTTCTAAGGTCATACCACAAACCTCATCAGGATCTATTTAACATTTTATTTTGACATCTTGTACACCCAACCCAAGCAGTCAGGATTTTAAAGCAAATGGGCAAAACCACTGTATGATTTTTTTCAATTAGTTTGGAATAATTGGCAGCAGAATTGGTGCAGCATGAACCTGTGTATTAAAACATGATGCAAAAGGCTCAGAACCTCCTAGTGCTCACCTCAGAGAGCTTATTAAAATTCTGCCATATCTTTGTAGAATAAAGTAGTTAAAGAATACAGAATGCGGAATAAAGATCTAAATGGAATTACTGATGTACTTGCCATCTTGCTATTCCCTTTTCAGTCTTATTTCCTTTTTTTTAAATTTTAAATTGCCTGTTTTTCAGGACACCTGTTCTCTAATTATTATGCAGTCTAAAGCATTTCACATAGACCACTGGCACACTTTGCAATTCCTGGTGTTATCCTGCCATACTGACAAGAAAATACAATGTCCACAGGCAAAGGGAAAATGCTTGTACTTCTTTCTTCACATAAAATCATCTGAAACCAGACTTAGTGCCAAGACAGTATTTCCAACTTGTTCATTTATTTCTGCTAATTAATGGGTCTTGATTATGCTGTTGGCTATCCCACATGAACTGAGATCAAGTCCTCTAAATGTACAAGGACTTTTTATTGAATTTTCATATGAACAAATGGAAGTTATTTTAATCATTCAAATTATACACCGAGATTTTACTTGGTCTGTAAGACCAAATTGATATTTAAATTATAGGGTTTTTTTAAAAAGAAATCTCGATGTAAAATTGTTTGTTGGGCAAATTTTTAAAATATTGTACAGATCCTCAAAGCACCCTCAGCATGAGGGCTGGTGCATGATGTAGCAGGAAATGTGAATGCTGTTATTGCTGCCATTTGTACCAAGAAGCCTTGGCTAAAATTTTGATCCATTTTGTTGAGTAGGAGACAATTCCTACCTCAGAGTTGTTGCTGTCTAATTGAGATATGTAATTTATTAATAACTGAAATGAGATATAGTAGGAAATGTGTATACTTCAAGATGTTGAACATACTGGACTCATGGAATTATCATAACTCAAAAATAAAGAAAGAAAATGGACAACATTAAATTGTCAGGCAACATTAGGCTTGTATTTCTGTGTAGAAAGCAATGGAACTGATCATTCTATTAAATAATTATTTTGTGATTGATCTTAATTCTGCCCTTCCAAAAGACCACCTGCTTGTTCCTGCCTACCACTGATAAGCCAAGGACTGCATGGAACTGAGCAGTCTGTGTGCAAAACCAAGTGTTTGGGTTTTTAAGGGAATTTTTCAGTAAATGTTTCTATCTAAATGCATTCTGCACAAATCCTGTAGCAGACAATTCTCTGTGCAGGACAGACTGATGGAAAGCAAACCAAAACTTTGCTCTGTCAGGCTGGAGGTCACCCCTGAGAGAGGAGGTTCATTGCAGTGCTTTGAATGGGGGATGAAATGCATGTTTTGTACTCACAGAGTGAGAAAAACCATAGCATGGCTGAGGCAGTGTTTATACCACAGACAACATCTATTCAGAATCAGGGATACGTCTGTAATTCTTGCTGAATAACTGGATAAGACAGGAGATACTTATCCAACTCTAAAGCAGGCTCTGCTTTCCAGTTTCACTAGGCATCCAGTCCATCCTAATGTATTTATTGTAAAGTCTGAAATGCAGTTTATGCAGGGTCTAGTGGAGCCAGGGAGGTGAAACAAAGAGCACTGGCTACGCTGAGATGAAAAGTGGTGTGTGTGTGATGTATGAACAGGTTGGTACGTGTGTAAGGGAATATTGAAGGGATTTCTGTTAAGGGAGACCACAATAACCAGTAGGGCAGCGGTTAATTAGGGAAACTGTTGCTCTTTCTGGCATGAAGTAAGTGTAGGAGAACAAGAAAACCACAGCACTTGGGTGGCTTCCTTGTCAGGTAGAATGGTCACCCTGAGCTCAGCCAAAGCTTCTCCTGTGCAGGTGAGCAATGGCAGCTGTGCCAGCCTTTCCTCCCAGCAGAGCTGCTCCATCCCTCTGCCCATCCTGGAGCCTCCTCTGGGCTCTCTGAGCAGCTCCAGGTCCCTCCTGGGCTGGCCCAGACTGGGGCAGCTCTGCAGGTGGGAAATCACTGAGGGGCAGAATCCCCTCCCCTGCTGCCCACACTGGGAGGTCAGCCCAGGGTGAAGTTTCATGAATGGCTGGATTGGAAGGAACCTTAAAGCCCATCCAGTGCCACCCCTGCCATGGCAGGGACACCTCCCACTGTCCCAGGCTGCTCCAGCCCCAGTGTCCAGCCTGGCCTTGGGCACTGCCAGGGATGCAGGGGCAGCCCCAGCTGCTCTGGGCACCCTGTGCCAGGCCCTGCCCGCCCTGCCAGGGAATAATTTTTTTCCTAATATGCAATCTAAACATAAATCTGTCCATTTGAAGCCATGCCCCTTTGTCCTGTCTCTCCAGGCTCCTGTAAATATTCTCTCCCCATCCTTCTTGTGGGCTTCCTTCAGGCACTGCAAGTCCTCATAGACTGACCCCTGTAATGTTTGTGACCTTTCCCATTCTTTTAGAAATGCTGCTGAACTTTCCTCTAGTGTCTGTGCCTTCATCCTCAATGCAGCAGGGTTGGGAGCTGAAAGGGAAAGAGGAAAAATAAAACAAGAGAATGCACTGAAGGTAATTTTGCATGTGGTACCATGTTCTGCTTTGCAATAAGAAAAGATTTGCAGCCACTCAGAAATCCTTTATTTTATAATCTCCCATATTGATCACACCTGTATTGAAATCCTGAATGTGGGAGCTCAAAGATTCTTTGCTGTGTTTCTCAGAAATAATTGGGTTATCATTAAGGGGTAATGAGACATCCTTTAATCTTTCAAAGTGTTTTGTCATTCTGTGCCTTACCAACAGAGCACTGGTCTGGCTCCTTTGGAAGTGCAGATTGCTCATTAGGAATGCGTGCAATGAAACCATTTAAGAGAGGGAACGTTCATCCCGTGTATTTCTAAATCTCCACTATTTTCAATTGACTCTTCATATGAAACATTTCTTGTTAAGGATGTTTGGAGAGGTGTAAAGTGTATTGTGTGCTAAATCAAAGCTGCTATGGTTTCACTTATAGGAATTAATGATGGCTCATGTAAGTGGAAAAGGTATTGTTGTGTATAACCTGTCACAGCCAAACTGGGGAAAGGTTTGTCCTTGCTACTGTTCTGGCCTTTTATTACAAAGAGCAGCAAGAACAGTCAATAACCACTTATTAATGATTTTCTCTGTCCTTTATTGTAGCTTTAGGTACATTAGGCTCTCAGTAATTATCTCATTCATAATCCTCCATAACAAGTAATACTTTCTGCATCTTGTGAAGCATAATTGGAAAATATTTTCTTTGGATGTACACTATTTCTATCCTCTCTTTAATATAACTTTCCCCAAGAGTATCTTGCCAAGGAAAAATGAGCAAGCATAATTTTATACAGGTAATCAAATCTCTCAAATGTTGGCACATTTTCCTTTATCTCCATGGGACCAAAAGCTAACCTTCTAATAGACCTGGTCTTTAAAGGGGAGAATTTCAGCACACAATTAGAACTCAAACAAGCTTGTACAAGGCAGCTTGAACAGAAGTGCTATTTTTGAGTTATTAGTACTGTATTTCTACTGCAGAATATTCAATTTGATTAATACAGAACTGCAAGGGAACATATATATACACACACTATATATTAGTCTAAGTGCATGTGTTGTGTTTTTGTGTATATATAGATATGTCTAATACATTATTTAAACACTGGCTTATAGCAGGAGTTTACAGCCTTTCTAAATAGTTCTATTTTTGCCCACTTAGAACTCCAAACCACATCTTGATGCAGGTTTTATCTTACTGTGCTGAGCAAAATAAATGTGAGGGGGAGGGAAATAAAGAAAGAAATCAGCATGTCTTTAGATTCCTCTCACTTGCAATACCCAGCAGAACAGTTAATTTATTCCAAACTTTCTGACATAAATCATGCTGAAGGGGAGACAAGGAAGCCCTGAGGGACTGCAGATGCAAAGCTCAGGACTGGTTTCAGGCTGAGCAGACACTTTAATCTGTGCTGGACCTACAATGAAACCTTTCAGCCTCCATTTTTGTTGTGGAATTGAACATTCTCATTTCTATTCTCACTCATTTCAGTATCAAGGGCTCTGGTGAGTACAGAACCCAAGGAAAGATGATACTGAGAGAGCGTTTGAGTCCCCAGCTGTAAATAATTCACCAGGACTCTGTAGTGTAGTGTATAACCCAGCAAGATAGCTGCCATGTTCACTGTGCTTAAGCTAAAAGGAGACTCTAGATGGCTCAGGGAAGATTTTTTTCTATTCTAACTTAAAAGTTCTGCTTGGCTTTAGTTGAATATTTGAATGCAGCAGTTGGTAACTCAGAATTTTATGGTGTGAATATGCTCATTCTTCAAAACCAGCTTTTTGGATCATTTAAAATTCCATTTTCAGTTAGCTAGCTTATTCCATGGCTGTCCTATGTAAAGTCTGATGATTGAGGTCAGAATTTGGTTTTTTATGTGCTTGGGTCAAGATTTCTCTATTTTGCATTACCATGAAAATATCCACTGAGTTCTTCCAGTTCTAACACTTGAATTCTAAGATAATATGCTTAGTGAGCCTTTTGTTAATTATTGCCTTAATTCACTGTGAAAACATTGGTAAAAACCGGATATTCAGTAACTGGCTTTTAAAATCTGGTGCAAGTATGATTAAAAAAAAACCCAAAAGCCCTCAATACAGAAGTTATATTTTTAGCCTGAGTTAAACCAGCAGTGGAGATGAGGTGACTTGGTAATAGTTTTGCTAATCTGCTGGGTTTATTTGCTGATGGAACAAGCTCAGATCACCTGTCTCTGTCTGGAATTTAAGTGAAGGCAGAAGGCACGTGTAACAGAACTTTGGTTTTGAACCTCTCCTGAGTCTGGCTCAGGCCAATATTCCTTCTTCAGAGGAGCAAGGACCTTCCTCCTAGGGCTCCTGACACTCTGAGGTGGCTCTGTTCTGAAAGATCTTACCTTTGCACAGCAAAATTGAACATCATGAGCTGAATGAAGACCAGGGATGAAGAGAAAGGGTCTAACTGGGGAAGGGAATTGAGAAGGGTGGGAGCTGCCGTTCAGCTTTCTGTCCTGGGGGGAGGAATTTAAATACCTGCCTAATTGTGAAAGATGCCAATCACTCATTTTAAAAGTTTGATAGTAATAAAATTATTATAAAAATAGTACTACAAATTAGAGCAATAAGAATTTGGACAGTCAGAGTAAGGACAATAAAAGTAAAGAATTTTGAATGTTTGGTTGCTTTCCTCTTGAAAGCATGGCTCACTAACAAAGGATTAACTCTTAAAAGTAATAGCCTGTTGTATATTCCTACATCTCATACGTGATTTAAAAATTCTTTTTAAACAAAGAGTGTTTTCTGGTTATTGTCAACTTCCCCCCCTCATCTTGTAAATCAGCCATTTCAGTCCCCACCAAGACTGGGCCTCCCCAGTAAGGAGGCAATAATTTTTCTCTTGGAGATTTTGGTGTCTTGTTGCTGTTATCGCTGTGTGAAGAATTTCTTGAGCTAGTTAGAAAAAATATTTTACATCACATAGTTTCTATTTTAATATTATGTTATAGCCTAAAACTATATTTAACACACTACTGAAGAGGATTAATACAGTATAGCTTTCTAACATAACACATATAGTATTCATTTTAATATTTGTGAAAAACCAATCATACACTACACATTTTTTTCACTAATCATATGGGTAAAACACGAGGTGAGGACACTGTCAGCATGTTTTTTATTTCTCTGAAGGCTGGCTGTGGAACTCTGTCCATCAGGCCCTCTATGAGAGGGTGTGGCTGGTTTTACAACCCTGTGATGTGGAAGGTTCACACTGGTGTAAAGTGATGGCTGGCAGCTCTTTTCCAGCCTGGACAAAGGCATTTCATTGTTTAAGAGCTAGAGACAATTCAGGTGGAGTTGCTGAAGGGGCTGGTGGATTTCTAGGTCTTTGTGACTCTCAGAAGCCATGTGCCAATGTTCAGATTAGTGCTAGAGCTGACCTCACCTGGACCCACGAGCTCAATGACCTGAGTGTTGCTTAGGAAATCAAATTTTGTCATCCTCTGATGGCACTTCTTCTTTGTAGGTGAGATGACATCTAACACTCCTTATTTCCTCCCAATATTCTTTGAACTATACCTCAGACTATTTTATATATAGATGGTCTTAACTTTAGTCAGTGTTTCCTGTGAAACCTGCACAGGCTTTGAGCCTGTCTGCAAATCAGGCCTTGCAGATTACCTACAAAATGTGTATTTGCACATTTTGTCAAGTCTTAGGACTGGATAATGTGTTCAGTTTTTAAAATACAAATTTAAAATAATGAAAAGATCCCCTTTAGAGTGCAGAGGCCACAGCAGGGAAGTCGGAGAGGTGGCACATTCTGGGACCAGTCAGAAATTACGTGGTGACATCTCTCTAAAGAGCTGCTGGGTGAGCTTGTCCAAGCTCTGCATTATTTGCTGAACTAGAAACAGCACTATGCACCTTTCCCACCTGCATTGTGCCTGCCTGCTACTGAAATGAGCTTCCACAAACTTCACTTCAGTGCATTTGACATTTTTGCTGTGTTTTGTATCCTTTTGTCCTGTAAAACAGTGTCCTTTGCACATTCAATTCATTGCTCAGGGTCAGCTTCAAAAGGTTCAAGAACTTAGTGGAGCACTTCTGTTGTAAGCTGAGGAAACCTTTGCTCCTCATACTTATTTTTCTCCTTCTCTGCATTGCTTTATGCTGATAAGGAAACTGAAGTTTGAGAGAGATAATTTTTTTTTAAATCCTTTGCCATTTACTTTCAATATGTCCAAGTCCAGCATATCTGTGCTGACTCCATGCTCAGTATTATCATTAGGACAACTTAGGGAGTGGGGAGAAAGGAATGTGGGAGTAGCAAAAAGGAAGATTTCAAAGGAATGAATCTTTATTTTCACTTAAAAAAAAGTCCAGCTGTTCATTATTATTTAAGATCCTGGTCAGCCTCACAAATGAATGAGACTTTCTCTGTTGGAAATAGGAATTTCAGAAAATTAGTTTCTTTCTAAACTCAGGAGATTAATAAGCTGAATAGAGACTCTGTGCTGTTGTATCTGTTTGTTTGAGACATCCATTGTTCTTGGAATTCTCTTGGAGCTCAGTGAACATTTGCATTACAACAAACACACCTTTTATTACCAAGATTTTGACACAGTTAGGCAGGTCTGGAGCAGGGAACTTGCTTCTCTGTTCCTCTTAGTATTCATCTTAATTCATCACACTGGGTTCATGTGGCATAAAAATGGGATGCACTTCACTGAAAATATGTGAATTTATCCTCAGAAATATGCAGTTGTGTGTACCCTGAGATGAGAGAGTCACTTTTAGTATCTATATTGGCTTTTCAAGCAGCAATAAAGGAAACTCTGCAATAATAACTGAGCACTTGTGACTGGCAAACACACTCCTGCAGCTCAGAACTGGAATATGAATGGGCACCACAGGAGGTTTGCCCATTTCTGATGAAAACAGTTTTAACAGCATGAATTTATGAATCTACTCAGTGCAAATGAGAGTTTATTATGCTGAGGGTCCAAAAATGATGCTTCATTCATTAAATTAATACAAAAATGGTATTCAGAAAGTGTTGGAGAGTTTTGTAGACCTTCCTGAATATGAAAGCTGAGGCTGAAACCATTGACTTGGGTTGTGGGAGGTAATGGAAAACAGGACAAGCTGCCAAAAACTTCCTATTCTTTGCTTGATTGAAATGAATGTGTATTTGGAACAGCACCTGTCACAGTTTCCCAATCTGTGCACTAGAGAAAATAGTGCTTGCCCATTTTGAAATTTCTGGGTTTGTTTAATGAAAGCTTTCTGTAATTTTTTTCTCTATGAAAAAGCTTTCACCCTTTTGAGATTATTCTTCCACCACATGGGTCAGCTGCAGTTATTGCTGCAAGATTTGAAGCATTGACATCTATTGTAGTACAGTCTGAAGTAGCTTCAAATTTCCATGGATATGGCAGAATTCATAACATAAAATTCAGGCAAATTTGATAGCCAGTGCCACATAACTGTGGGTATTATTGCCAGATTTGGATATCCAGTCTGCCAGCTGCACTGTGCACTGCCCAGCTCATTCAAACCATATGCCTTGAGCAAACAATCAGCAAAGTGTGTTAAAAGCCCTGAGAAGTACCACATTAGCCATACGTCAGCCAGCTGCAAGTCCTGCCCTATTAATTTCAATAAAAGCTTACCCCTTCAAAAGTGATTTTTTGACTTCTTTGTTCTAAAAATATGGCTTAAATAAAATCTGTGCATCTGCAGTTAGGTTTAAAGCAACAAATTTATTCTATCTGCAAAATAATATTGAAATTTTGGTACGGTTTTAAAAGTTTCCCTAGAGACAGAAGAATCCATTACAAGCTCTCCCTGTAGCTGGAAAGGAAACAGTCACTCATGAGCACCCTAAAGCCATTTGTAGCACATATTCTTCATACTCTTGAGGGACTCTTGCCCAGAGTAGAATACTCAGTCTTGTGCCATGAGAAAAATGAAAAATGTATGTATTGTTTTTCTCCCTTTTGTTGGATTTAGCTGATGCTCACCCTGCTGGAGTTACTACCCTGAGGCTATTTGCAAGAGTGAGTCAAGAATACAGTGGTAGTAAAAAACATGTAAACTGTGTATTTGTATGGCTCCCTACATCTGTGAGGCACTGCTTTGTCTCTACACCTCTGTATATTTGTTTTATGTGCCCTCGTTAAAATGGATTCTTTGGTGTTTATGTTTATATAGCCACAGATTGTTATTATCTGCATATCAGAAGAAGGGGTGAGTATGGAAAAAGAAAGAGCAGTGCCATTGTGACAGGTACAAAATATTTTCTCAGGGCCTAGGGTAATATTTTTAGTTATTTTAGATTCAGTTTTGTGGGGTTTAAAAACCACAAGAACAGTGCTTATTAATATGAATCTTACAGCATCTCTGAGCGGGAATGAAATATTTTGTTCCAAGCTGTCTTAACTAAATAAAAAAGGGTAGCAAGTATGTTGTGAACGAAACATTTTCAGTGCTGATTTTTACCCACACGGTCATCTTCTTTGATCCTCTGAAATATTTTATCAAGAGAAACCAATGTTGCAAGTGCTAAGGCAGAACAGCAGAGCAGCCTACTGGGGTTAGTTGTCTGTTCTCCACAGTGCTCACAGCTAAGCCAAAGTGAGGCATAATTAGGCAGGTAAATTCAATCTACTTTCTATCAGTCAAACTGATTTATACCATTATTAATATCACCCTGCAATGTTAGTGAAAAAAAAAATCTCTAAATATTAGTGGTAGTGGAGAATCTGACACACTTTTATTGTTTCTTTTGACTGGAGCATCTCAGTGCTCAGGAAAGGCTGAGGGAGCTGGGGCTGCTCAGCCTGGAGAGGAGTCCTGTGATGGTGTTCACAGGGGTCTTAGGATGAGGGAAGAGATGAGGATCTTGACTCCATGTTTCAGGAGGCTTGATTTATTATTTTATGATATATATTACATTAAAACTATACTAAAAGAATAGAAGACAGGATTTCTAAGGCTAGCTAAGAATAGAATAAGAAAAAATGATAACAAAGGTTTGTGGCTCAGCTCCCTGTCCGAGCCAGCTGACTGTGGTTGGCCATTAATTACAAACATCCAACATGGGCCAATCACAGATGCACCTGTTGCGTTCCACAGCAGCAGATAACCATTGTCTACATGTTGTTCTTGAGGCCTCTCAGCTTCTCAGGAAGAAAAATCTCAAGGAAATGATTTTTCATAAAAGATGTCTGCAACAGAGTCCAGGCTGAGAGGGGCCTCAGCCCTGTGTGTCCCTCTGTGTCCCTGTCTGTCTGTCCCTCTGTGTCCCTGTCTGTCTATCCCTGTGTCCCCCTGTCTATCCCTGTGTGCAGAGGGCAGAGCAGGCCCAGGCTCTGCTCCAGGCCCAGCCATGGCCCCAGAGCCACGGGCAGGGCCTGAGCCCAGCCCAGTCTGTCCCTGTCTGTCTGTCCCTGTGTCCCCCTGTCTGTCCCTGTGTGCAGAGGGCAGAGCAGGCCCAGGCTCTGCTCCAGGCCCAGCCATGGCCCCAGAGCCACGGGCAGGGCCTGAGCCCAGGAGCCGCCCCTGCCCATGCCCAGAGCTCCTGCCCTGGCAGTGCCCAGCCCTGAGCAGATGGGGCACAGAGGCTGTGCAGGCTCCTGCCTGGGGACACTGCAGAGCCACACGGACACACTGCTGTGCCCTGGGCTCTGGGATGGCCCTGCTGGAGCAGGGAGGTGCCACCAGAGCAGCCCCTCCAGCCTCTCCCATCCTGGGATTGTGTTTTATTTTTCTCTTGATCTGTGAAAATTCTCACAGTTCTACTCTACAGGCCTTAGACCGTGTGCAGTAGATGTAACACTCCATTGTTTATCCTTTGTTTCTGCTCATCTCGTCACAGACCTTTAATGACTTTATTGGGTAGTTTATTGACTCAGTTTCCAGTTTCCTTTTTCCTTCTATCTGAGGTCAGAATACATCTTGAATTGGCACGAGGTATCTCACTGTTCCACATAGCTTAAAATTACTAAAACTCCTCCTTTGTGCAGTAGTTCTGGATAGCTGGTCTCCTCCAAATTCTGGTCCCCAGTTTTAACAATGTCAAACATAGGTTAAGACACTTGTGAATTCTTTGAGCTTTACTTGTGGTGGAAGCGACTGAAAATTCAAATGCCTTTTACCAGGTCTTGACTGTGGCTATGAAGTCTTAAGACAGGTCTGCAGAGAGATTATAACTGATAAAAGTACGTGTTCATAAAGGTTGCTTCAAGGTTGGGGATGTGGCTCCCTGCAGAAGAATTCCTCCAGTGTTAAACTGATACTACACTGGATGAGAGCCAACAAGCTCTGAACTTGCTCTTAAAAATCTGGAGCTGGAGATCTTTTCAAAGAATACATCTGTATTGCTAATTTGCACCTTGAAGGAGGAAATTGGCTGGAGAGTTGGTGAGAATGAATAAATTGATTCACAGTGGGTTGACAACTCCCTGTGTCTGACTTTCTGTGAAACATCTGTGGGTGATGCCACCACAAAATTTGACTGCTGGCTCGCAAGCTGGTCTACTATCAATATGTGATTAAAAACCTGTTGCTCAGGTATATGAACTGGATTTGTGGCACTGTTTTCCAGATTGCTTTGTCTGGCTTTGAATGGGTGATAAAGGCGCTGGAGCAGAGCAAGGAAAAATCTGCTTCTTCAAAAGATGTCATCTCTGCTGGCTCTCATAGATGTGCAGGCAGAATAATGCGGCAGAAAATCAAGCCCAGATCTGAAAGTAATGATTTATCCAGAAAATATTTTTCTTTATAAAAAGTTTTCTTTTTACAGTTTTAGAGAGAAAAATAATGAAGATGAGTAAGTTTTAGCAAGTATTACAAGGGGAAATTTCTAACAGCTAAATGATTAAATGCACTCATTTGTAAACATCAGTGATGGAGATGACAAGTTGTATAGATCACAATTCTTCTCTTCTTGTCATGAGGAGTAGTGATTTATTATTTGAGTAATCATGCAGCACAACACAGGATTTAGATTCCCCAAGAAAAAGATTTGCAATGTTTATGAATGTATGGATGTATTAGTATGTCATTAGAAAATTATGAACTCAGAAAAAAAATTATTAGTTTCTAAAATGTGATGCTTGTACACTGAATAAAGCTATAACGTAAACCAGACAGGCAGGCCTTTGAATCAAATGCTCCTGCACATCATATATTAAAGATTTTCCTGATTTGTGTCTGCTGTAGACAAAGAATACTCATGTTTGTGCCACTTCAATCCATGATGAAGGTGCAGCATGTACTCAGAAAAATGTCCTTATGTTGAGCACACTTAGTAAGTTTTTTTTCATCCTGAGAATCGTCCAGTTTCATACAAAGATTAAATGAGACAAGAGACTTAGATGTCCTGGCAGTCTACACTTGGTGCTGAAGTATTAATGGATTAAATATATGAAATTCTCAGCTAGTATCTTTCTGCAAAGGAAAACATAACATTATGCAATTACACAGTATGGGCATTTAAATTTATTCAGCCCTTGTAGAATCTGCCTGTAGCGTCTTTTCCCCCCCAGACAGACATTATTGCAGCTTTATTCTGAGAAGCAATTTGCCATATCACAGCTGGTCATCAGTGAGGCATTGTAGCCCTAATTCCATGGCTGGCCCTCAGTGGGGAGTTGTGCTTCCCTCGTGCTGCTCTGTGCCAGGACACACTCGGTTCTTACTGCAGAGAGGATCCTCGATTGTGGATTTGTTGGGAGCACAAGCTGCAAGTTTGTTTTTTCAGGCTAAAGGGAAGGACTATTAACCACAAACTATAGAGCCTCTGATTTTATAATTGGAAATCAATTGGGCAAAGCCTAGTTTTGCATATGCGACCTCTTCCTGTGACTGTATCCCAGAATGGCTCTCTCCTGAAATGATTTGCTTAACAATTTTACATTAACGGCTAATCTATTTGCAAAATCAGTTTGAAATACTAAATTACCTGTGTGCTTTTGGTGACCACATCGAAAAAAAGTTTAAGCAGCATGGAATTATCTGAATGGTGTTTTTTTGGTAATTTACATTTTAATCTCATTGTTCATTTGCTTTAATTAAAAGCCATCACAAAAGTTATGGGCACTGTGGAGTTGCAGTGACTTTGGTAAGGGCACAGTGGGGCTGATTACATCTGGAGTTGATATTGTTCTCTTGTGTCCAAGGAGGGTAAAATGCAGCTCGAGTGTGTTAGGCCAGACGTTGCTAAAAGACTTTTACTCAACTGGTTTGGCACCGTGGGCCTGTGTGGTGGAGTGGGCTCATTTCTGTCCTGATTACCCTGGTGTTTGGGAATGCTCGGGGGGCAGGGATTTAGCATTTCCTATTGTTATATTTCCTATTATTATTTCTCTGCTATTGTGCACAGAGAGCTGCTTAGCTCTCTAAAAAGAAGGTGTGTGGCCAGTGTATTTAATACCAATGACCTTCAGATGCAGGGCAGGGGGAAGAAGTTCCAAAATCTGTTTTGTTTCCTGGAAAGTGAACTCTGCAAGCTGTTTTAAGTGACAAGTTCCTCAGGGGCCATATGGGGCCAGTGTTATTAAATATCTTCATTAAGGACATAAGTGAATTGATGGAATGGGTGGGTTAGATCAGAGATTAGGAAGAAGTGAGGGTGGGCAGGCCCTGGCACAGGGTGCCCAGAGCAGCTGGGGCTGCCCCTGGATCCCTGGCAGTGCCCAAGGCCAGGCTGGACACTGGGGCTGGAGCAGCCTCGGACAGTGGAAGGTGTCCCTGCCACTTTTGCTTTTTCCTGTATTTACAGTGGTTGATCTTATACCAACATAAAAATGTGTAAAAGATCTTGCTCTTCTGGTTAATTTTATGTTGGAAATGGAAAGTTCTTTCCATATTAAAGGGAAAATTCCTAATTATTAACTTCGTAAGTTTTTGGGGGGGATTTTTAATTTGCAATAATTAATTTATTGTGGTGGTAGCACAGCAATTTATATACTGGGAAGCTGGAATAATCTGTTGGGTTTTCTCTTTCTATATGAGGTCTCATTATCTGTGCATGTTTATTATTTACTACCCCAGAGTAGTGCTGTTGTAAAATGTGCAAGAATATTTGAGATTTGTAGTATGATAGGGCTGAATGGAATTGAATTGGATCTAAGTAACTGCAGATGTGGCTGGTTTCATCTTTATCAGCTTATCTAAGCTTCTGCACTTAAAGGCTTCTGTCAGTTCAAAGCACAGGCACTGCTTGGTTGAACAGAGCTAAACTATGGTAGCACTTCTTAGCCTTTCAAAAATAATTCTAATTTTAATTCAAACATATGTAGTACAGAACTTGGAGGAGTTTAGATATGCATCAATTAAAAATTCCTTTCTGTTTTTATAATATAAGGAGGCACAAAAAAAGGAAACATATCAAAGCTCTTGAAGTTTAATTTTAGTTTTCTCAAAAAAATGTGTCTTCTTTCCATGTGAACAAATGTAATTGAGTTCTTTCCCCATTCCCTTGCTTAAAATAAAATAAAAAAAATCACTAAAATATAAATCAAGATATAGCATCAAAGAGCAATTTTGTCAATACAGGCATTTGGGGAGATTCTTAGAATGTTGGAATAATTATAACATTGGATTTCTGTTCAGCTTAGGGATAGACAAAAATTTGCTACTCCAGAGCATACTGAGATATCTAAGTGCATTTCTGCTTTTGAAATGATGGCAGAGCCTGCAAGTGCAGCAGGATTAAAATGGCTATATATATTTTTTTTTTCCTTGGGTTTTGGTTTGTTTGCATCTCCAATTTTGATAGTTTTTATTTCAGCTGGACATCGTGGCATGTTCTGACACAGAGCTGAATCTTTTGATTGCATTTTTTTCAAAGGGCTGAAATATGGGCCAGATATGGATCACAAATAGATCCCTTCTAAAAGAGCATCAAATTTATGGCTGGAGATTTCCACAGCGAGAGCAAATTCAGCCTAATTCATTTGCTAGTGAAATATATTCAAAGCAATCCCAGCAAGGGCTGTGCACAGCAAGGGCTGGGTTTGCGCATCAAGACTTGTAATCCAAAATCCTTTGGCCAAGGTAGGGTCTGTGAAAGATAAGCAGAAAGAAATTGTTAGGAAGAGACTGTTAAAGAATTAAGGAGATCTCAGGTCTAATAATTTATTTTCTCTTCTCAAAACTCAGTCCATTGGCTTTCACATTCCTGTGTGGTATTTGCAATTTATGAAAACTTGACTCGACCCTTAATGATATCCTATATAAGGTGAGAATATGTTTTAAAAATGTAATATTCCCATCTCTGGAAAAAATTAAGCAGTTGGATCCCCTGTAGTTGTTGTGCACTCACCCTGGGGTGATGAGACCCAAGGGATTATTTCCAGGAACTGCCTGTGGTGCCTTGAGATCAGTGCTTGACCCTGAGGAAGGGATCCTCCATCCATGGTGGCCCTGTCCTTGTCACAAATCCCAGATGGGTCTCAGGGAAAGCAGCAGGATGTTCCCTTTTGCACAGTGCCCCAAATAATGGTTAAAAAAAGAAAAAAAAGGGAGAAAACAAACTTGAGAGATTGATTTGAGCATGTGAGGCCTTGACACCATGGGGTGACCCTGTCACTTGGTGGTCTCTGAGCACAGGGATCAATTGTGCCCATCCTTCCCTGAGCCCCCTGCACTGTGCTCCATGTTCCCTGGCACCTGACAACGTGTCTATTGATTTCCAGAGATGTTTTCTGGGGGAAAATTATTGCCTTCACAGGTGAGATTTCTCTGTGCTCATCGTGGATTGCTGAGGAACTGGAAGGGACTGCTGTCACTGGGAATGATGTAATCTAATTTAGGAGGAGACAATATGGGGTGGTTGTCATCCTGTGATGCAGCTCAGAGATTTTCATTACAAACTACGAAAAAAGTAATAATTTAAAGGTCTTTCTAAATCCTACACAAGAAGGAGTTTCAGGAGGTATTCTACATATGGAATTTACTCCAGTCTTAACTCTTCCTGCTGGGATTATTTATTCAAATTGTGCAGAGAGATGCCAAGTCATAGTTGTGACATCCTTTATCACAGACCCACAATACACAATTTTGTTTTTTAAGATATACTAATAGGAAATATCTTAATCTGTACAACTCAGGACCATAATCTGTTATTTTAGAGATAAATTAGTATGTACTAGATAGATGTTTAGGATGTGGTTACTTAGCTTCTGTTAATTTGAAGGCAGGTGACAAGAGGCTCAATGTGAGTGACCAGTGGTGCTGCAGCAAAGAAAGCCAACAGGCTGCTGGGTCACACCAGCAAGGCATCACCAGCAGAGACAGAGTCATTGTTGTCCCTCTCCTGGGTAATGTTGGGAGTCTTGGTTGGGCTCAGTTTTGGTCCCTGCTATGCAAAAAAAGAGGTGGAGAGGCTGGAGAGAGCCCAGAGAAGGGCCACAAAGGTAATGCAAGGGCTGGGAAGCTGCCATACAGGGAAAGGCTG
Organism: Ammospiza nelsoni; assembly: GCF_027579445.1. NCBI lineage: Eukaryota > Metazoa > Chordata > Aves > Passeriformes > Passerellidae > Ammospiza > Ammospiza nelsoni. The sequence goes on from NC_080645.1 coordinate 4,796,898, forward strand.
GGAGGGACTGGGTTCACCCTTCAGAGAGGAAGGGTTAGGGGAGAATTCATCACTGTGTTCCAGTATTTAAATGGCAGCTGCAAGGAAGATCTTAGAACCATGGATCAGCCTGAGTGGGAAGGATCACAAAGATCATCCAGTGCCACCCCAGTCATGGCAGGGACACCTCCCACTGTCCCATTGGGGCTGCTCCAATGTCCAGCCTGGCCTTGGGCACTGCCAGGGATCCAGGGGCAGCCCCAGCTGCTCTGGGCACCTGTGCCAGGGAACAATTCCTCCCTAATCTCTAACCCAAACCTGTCAGTTTGGGGCCATTCTCCCTTTTCACCAGGAGTCACATAGAAGAGATGAGGGGTAATGTGTAAAAGTTCCTTGTGGGGAGATCCAAGTGAACATGAGAAGGATAATTTTCACAATGTGAACAATCAACCATTGGAATAATCTCCCCAGGGAAGGGGTGGATCCCCCACCATGGGGTATTTCTCAGATTCAGCTGCTCAGGCTGCTGGGCCATCTTGTCTAGATCATATTGGCTCTGGCCAATAAAGGTTGAACCAGATGATCTTTGAGGTCCCTTCCATCCTGCTGTTCTATGTTTCCATGAAGTGCTTAAAGCACTCAATATAATGAATATTTGCTGTCCACTCCCGAGCTGAATTCTAATTCATGTTTATTGACATTATAAAGTTAAAAAGAAAGTCCAATAATTGTCTCCAGCAGACTCATTTGCATTATTTCCTCCTAGTAATTACATGAACAATGGGGATTCTCTACCTAAGAGCAAAATACATGTTGATCTGTATGTGCTGAAATATAATCACAGCAAATGTGTTTTAATTATGTGCAGAAGTAAAGGCACGGCAGAAAGCTGCTCTAATATCTACAGAGTGAGTCATCACCTAAAAGGACTAAAACATTAAAATAAAGCTGGTTCTAATAAGGAAAATAATTAAATTATGATAAACAAATGAAATGAAATTGCTTTATTTTTGTTGGAAGGAAAGGTTTAATTGGAGGATTTGTGTAGGCAGTAGGGATGGCTTTGCTTTTAAAGGAAATAAGAATTTAATTCTCCTAGAACTTGAGAGCTGTTTCTGAGATGAATGACAGATTTTCATTTCATGTGCAGTTGAAAAGTTGAGAAGATACTTTTGTGTCACTCAAAATACTAACTCTTAAAACACCAAAAAATGTTTTGGGGTAGGCATAGCATTTTAATTAGATGAAAATGAGACCTCTTACACGATAACAAATAAAATTCACTTAAAAGGAAACATTCTGCTTACATTTTAAACATCCTGAAAAAGAGAAACACTTCAGAAGAATAAAATTCATGCAGATACAGGTAAAAAAAAAAGCTGCTCAATGAAAAATAATATTGAAGAAAACAACATGTTGAGAAAAAATACTGCCTTGGTCTTTCTCTAAACTCTTTTTTCCCTAAATCAACTTTTTAGTAGTATAAATGGTTGGTGTCACTGAATCATTATTCTTGTCCTGACAAAAAAAAAAAAACGTGAAAAAAGATATAGGTGAAAAAATCAAGGGGAAGGCTGGTATTTTGGGGGTGTCTTCCTGGTGCTCTGAGCAGCCATCCTCAGGACCTTTAAGTGCTCAGTTTGCTCTGTGTTGGGCCCCCATTTCTGTGAGAGTTTCCCCAGCAGTGGAACAGGCGGATGATTTTTGCTTAGCAGAGATGTTCTCTGGGTTACTGTGGTGACACATTTGGCACATGTGATGTCCCTGTATTCAGATCTGGGTGTTGATAACATCCCCTTGACTGCAGGAAGACAAATAAAAGTGTTGTTCTGGTATGTGGGAAGCTGGGAGTGAATTGCTGCTGCTCAGGATGTGTGATCACTCACTCTGCACCCCAGGGCTGGATGACATGGCCACTCTGATGATGACTCTCTTTGCTTGGACTATCAATATAAAGTGTCACTTCTAGAAGAGAATCAAGCCAGAAGAGAGCTTTAGCCATAGGCAGGGAGAAGAAACTAGCTTGGCAGTAAGAATAAATAAAGTCTGGGAGTATTCTTGGCAAAAAAATACAGTCATTATTGAATAGAATGTTTTCCAAGTCAGGAGGAAAAAAACAACTCAGAGAATCCATATCCATCTCTTCTGCAGTCAGAGAAGGAATTGAAATCCATGTTATCTCTGCAAACTCACGGCCTTACAGAATGTAACTCTTTGTGTTCTTGGTTTCAACCAGCTGCTATCCTGATTTCCTTTCATGCAGATTTTCTGGAAAAGCTTCTTCCCACCAAGCAACTCCCCCATCCCTCTGATGGTGAGGGATTGCTTCTCCAGTGCTTCCCCACAGGCCTAAAACTTCAGTAATTGTCAAATCTCTTGCAGACAAGAGCAGGAAATGGAAAGAAATGTAATTATCAAATGTAAATCTCTCCAGGTAACCCTTAGAGTGAATATTTTCATAAGCATTCCTGGATTATTGGGGCATTTTTCCTCTTTGCTGAAGACTGTGTGTTTTTTGGTTTTTATTAAAAAAAAAAAGAAAAGCTCCAACCATCTTGTAATCCATAAACTAGCATCTGGAAGTTAAATATTCTCAGCTTCATTTTCTGTGGCAAGATTTAAATTGCCTAACATTCCTGTTGCTTCTTTCTCCATGTGTTTTAGGAGCCATATGCTTGGTATTTATTTCCTTTTGTTTCTTCCTGTTTTCCCATGTATTTACCCCAGATATTTCTACTTCTTAGTTGTTTTCAGCACCCAAACTGGCTGATATTTGGCCTTTGAGTTTCACTACTAGTGTCCCTTTGGAACTACATTTCAGCAGATAGAAGAAAGCTGAGATATGAGGATTATTTTTTTCTTGTGACAATATAGCATAATTTAGCTGGAGGCTTTTTACATTTTTCTCTATTATCCATCACCTAATCTGCATAACCTCATTCCTGTTTATTACTAAGGGACAGATGTTAGACTTGTAACTATTTAGCTCTTATATAAAAGTTATTTTTGAGGGATGAAAAGTAAGTACACTGCATGGAATACAATTTCACTATAATTTTTCATTTTGCCTTAAAAATAGAGATTATTTTTAGATCTAGAGAATGGTTAGAATTAATGTGATGCTCCTCTAAACTGTTAGAACTGGGCTGAATTGAGATCAGAATAGCAAACAGCAAGTGAAGTTTAAATGTTCCTGGTCAGCTGTAAGAAATCCCAGGTGTTCATGGATCTGGTGGCACTGGATCTTTAAATGGGGATTTCCATCCATCCTTGTAGATACCAAGGTCTCCACAAATGGGGTCCATCTGTAAGGGGCTGCTCATGAAACCTAAGAATTTTCTGGTTGTCACTGTCACATTTTCGGGAAAAATCCCTTTGCCAGGATTTCTTCTCCTGGGAAGTCGAGAAGCCTCAGAGAAAAATGAAAACAGTAATTATCTAATTTGCTTCTCCCTGTTTTGCTGCTTTGGAATGTGGTTGGAGATTGTTTATCCAACATGTGAATTGTTTTGACTTAATGACCAATCATGGTCAGGCTGTGTCGGGACTCTGGAAGGAGTCAGGAGTTTTTCATTAGTATCTGGTTAACCCTCTGTAAGGATCCTTTCTCTATTCTTTAGTACAGTTTTAGTATAGCATAAAATAATACCATATCATAAAATTATAAATTAGCCTTCCAAGAACATGGAGTCAGATTCTCAATTCCTCATTCATCCTGGGGACCCCGAAAATACCACATCTGATCTTTCTGGATTCTTCCACAGACCTGGACCTGTATGTTAAACCTGCCTATCAATAATATATGAAACCAAAGCAGAATATATAACTGACCCAGGAACTCTGCTTTTCTTATGGATTTCTCCCCTGTTATTAGGAATGTCAGTGCTGCAGCCCCACAGAATTGCTGTGTGTTTTCTCTTGGGTTTTGTGTTAGTTAGAAGTGCAGGATTTCATCCAACCTTATTATTTTGTCTTGAAAATAATTCTTGAGCTCGTTGTAGCACTGCATTCACACTTCCTCATCACACAGCCAGGAAAGGAAAGGAGACTGAGGAACCCAGGGGGTTTCCCTGCTCAGCCCCCTTGCCAGCACTGCTGCTGTATAATCAGCAGCACTTATGCACCAGGCTGGAGAAAATGATGGCTCCAAGCATTCCTGTCCTTCTGCCTTTTCCTGAGAGCAGCTACCAGTGAGTGAGTGCAGTTGGCACAGCTGAGCCAGGCAGCTCTGGGCCAGCTGTAAACACACACCAAGCCACAGAGCACTGGCGAGGTATTTAAATAGCCTGGAATTTTTAGTGTGGGTGCAAAAAGAATTTGGTTTAATGCTGCTGTGATTGTGATTTCTGACTGGCCATGGTTCCAGCACGTCTCAAAACAGAGTTAACCTTTGATGAGCCAAGATATATTGGTTAAATCAATCAGTTTTTCTGACAGAATATTCCTGACAAGACTGACCAACAGTGCATTTGACACTGCTGGTATTTTGTTGAAGAACTTCATGCAGCAGATAATCTTTCAGTTAACTTTGCCATCAATGTCCATTTACATACCCAATAATCCCATCTCCATAGGCAAACAAAACATTCCATCTCCTATATCCTGAGTAAATGTAAAAAGGCAGCTTTACTGACTTGATAAATAATCTCAAACCTTTTGCTTCATTTCAGGGTCATGCTATTTTCAACACTTTATTATCTACCAGTCAGATAATTGTTAATCTCATTATTTGTCTCATTTGTATGGAAGTCAGTTACACATCTATTAGCTATCAGAAAAAGTATAAAAAATAAACTTGTAGGCCAGTGGTAAACTCTGACTTTAATTGGGCTATAAATTGTGGAGTCACAATATGAATTAATAAATAGATGTTAGTTGTGATGGGGTTTTTTTTGATGGGGGTGTCTTTTCTTCTGTGTCATTCTTATAAGTCTTTGTGCTTCTCATTGAGTTTTGTCTCTTCAAATATGAGACAGAGACTCCTACTGAAGTGTTAGGATCAGGCCCTAAAACCATTCAAATTAAAAAGTGATATCAGGACTAGAAATTTGTGAAGGAATTCACCTCTATTTTTCTGATGAGTTTGACTCAAACTGAATCCATAGGTGGCAACTGTAGAAATTAGCCAATGTCTTAGAAAGTTGGTCTTTTTCCCCTCCCAAATGATGTATTTTGGGTTCATTCTTCCTTGGCTCTGGTTTAGAATCAGGGAAGGTAAAAAAAACCCATTTGCTATTTCCTCATCAACAGAGGAGAGTGAGGTAAGGCTATAGCACACAATGTAAGAGTCCTTGTGGCAGCAAGGACCTCTGTGTGTTATTGCAGTAATAATAATTACAGGTAATTAATAACCATTATTTACAGCTCAGTACTGACTGCACTTGTCCACTGCCCAGCTGCCATTTGGTGTTCTCAGCAGATTTCCCTCAGGAACTTCAGCAGAAATAGCAGGAACCTTCATAAGATATTTGGATTTTGTTCCATTCTTGTATCCAGGGTATTATTTGGATCATTTAAGAGCTCAGCTTCACTTCTCAGTATTGTACCTCTTCTTCATCTTTTTAAAGGTGGCTTTTTTGTGGGCTTCTTATCCTGAGCACACATTTTATTAGAGAAACCTCAGCAAAGTCCTTGGAGTTCTTCGAAGTTCTCCCTCATGCAGCTGTTTGCCTCATTTGTTCCTTTTATGGAATTTATTTTCTCCAGTGGGCAGCCTGATGATCAGTTAGTTCTATGAAGGAGGGGGAATGCACATCCTGTGTACTTGAAAGGTCCTCACAAATCATTATTTGGTCTCCTATACCTCAAGTTTGTAAGAAATTCACAGGGGCCAGCCAGGAGGGACCTGGAGCTGCTCAGAGAGCCCAGAGGAGGCTCCAGGATGGGCAGAGGGATGGAGCAGCTCTGCTGGGAGGAAAGGCTGGCACAGCTGCCATTGCTCACCTGCACAGGAGAAGCTTTGGCTGAGCTCAGGGTGGCCTTGCAGGGCCTGAAGGAGCTGCAGGAAAGATGGAGAGAGACAATTGCCAAGGGCTGGAGGGACAGGAGCCAGGGAATGGCTGCCAGTGCCAGAGGGCAGGGCTGGCTGGGATACTGGGAATTAGGAATTGTTCCTGTGAGGTTGGGCAGGCCCTGGCACAGGGTGCCTGTGGAGGGATAGAATGTAAGAAAATCAAGATAGTGCAGAAGGCAATCTCACACCTGAGGAGCTGCAGCTGCATTAATCACCAAAGATTTGGAACAGGCCTGCCCTTAACAAGGCACAGCTGTGTCCAATAAGAAGACCAGTGCTACAAAAGAGTGGGGTGGCTGGTTGAGGGGAGAGATGGAGTTTGTTGGTTTTTCAGTGAAGAAGAAGGAGTTGGTGCTGTGAGGAGATACCCATGAGAAATCACGGAGAAGGTATGGGAGCTCTTACAATAAGATGACAGCAGCCCAGAGCAGCTGTGGCTGCCCCTGGATCCCTGGCAGTGCCCAAGGCCAGGCTGGATATTGGGGCTGGGAGTGACCTGGGACAGTGGAAGGTGTCCCTGTGATGGCACTGGATGAGCTTTAATGTCCCACCCATTCTGTGATTCTTTGCCTGCTGTCTTTATCATAATGAGTATCCTCTCCTTCTAGGGGAATGCAGGACAGCTGCTCACCCATCCTTCCTGCAAGGGGCATTAGGGACAGCAGGAACAGCTCAATGGGGACAGGGCCATATGGGGTTTGGGCTGTTCCCTGCTCACAGAGTGCTACGAGCTCCCCCCAGCTTGTGTGGGCAGAGCAAACCAACAGTGATTCAGCCGTCATTAAATTAGTGCAGATGTCTCCTGTAGCCTCCCACAGGAGTCTTTCCATGAGCTCAGACAATTTGGATAAAGGTCTAGACTAAATCATTGCTAAGTCTATATGGATTCTGGCTGGCTTGAGATTGACATATGTTACACACTTCCAGCTCCTGGGATACCGATTTGTACGCAAGTTGTCTGTATCTGTGCTGAGCCAGAGCTTCTTTTTTGATGAGATGCTGACCCCAGATTTTGAGTGTTTGGAATCACAGGTAGCTCAGGTGCTTATAGCAAACGACATAAATATTCTGAACAGTTCCCACACTTATAGCCCTGCTAATTTTGCTTCCTTTGAAACAAATTAGGTTATCTGGTGTGTCAAAAAAAGGTGATAATTGTCCCTGAGACTTCAGCCTCCAAATGTCCTGGGCAGGGGTCTGCAGGTCTCAGTTCAGGTTGCTAGAGGATCAGAGGTACCACATCACTAGAAATCCTGCTGGAGCAGGCGCAGTGCTTCATTTCTGCATATTTAATACTGCCGATGTGTAATGGTTTATGCATCCTCTCCCTGCTCAATTCTTCCAGAAAAGCATTAACAAAGGCAGAAGCAATGATCTTTCTCTAGTGGTTTAAGGAATATTTCAAATTTAATGGTGTTGCAAATTGATTGCATTATGAGAGACATAACCTTTGCGAGTGAGTTTGTAAGAAATTCACAGGAATGCATGACTTAGTGGAAATGCATGGGAAATTACATTAGGAAGCTTTGGAAACCACACGAGTGATGAGGCAAATAACTCCTTGTGAAACTGCATGAAATGATAATAACTAGTTTCAACCAGGTTCCTCCAAATAACTTACAATTCTGCATGAGTTATCCCTAATAAACATCTAACTGCAAGAAAAGAGGGAAAAATAATCAAATTATCCTCATGTTACATCTATTCATTCTGATGTATGACACTCTGATGTTGCTATGTAATTGCAAACAGAGCAGCTCTGAGGAGCTGGTTCTGGTTTGTTTGACATCTCATAAGGAGTTTGTTTTGCAGCATTTCCTAGTTGTGTTTATTTTCACATTCTAAGTAATTTAAAAGATATTTCAAGTAAGAAAAAATTGCTACTGCACCCCTGTGAACAGTTCACAGGTTACTGTAAGTGCACTAGAAATCAGTCATATTGTCACCTGTAAGCAGATAGTTTATAAGAGAAGCAATATGTAAGTACCCACAATTTAATTTTTCAGCTCTCTTTATTTCACTGTTACCTTCTCAACAGCTTTCAATTTTAGCTCGAGCTGGCTGCAGAGCTGATGTTTATATTTCTGCACTGTAGCTGTGTTTGACAGCCAATTGCTCGAGAAGAGCTTTCTATTTGCACTGCCAGCTTTACACATTATGTGGTTTTAGACAGTACTTACTTCCTTGTTCAGACACTGAAGGATGTTAAGCAGTAATCTTAAATTTGAAAAATTACCTTCCAAAAAAAAAGATATTTTACTGCTTTCAGGCTGGTTTTATTAAATATTATTAACAGGAGACATCCTGCATGGATTTGAAAGTCTTTTATTAAGAAGGAAGACAGGTTAAATATATTATCTCTGGGACCCTCCCAATCATTTTGAGCAAAACATGAGAAGAAGCCAGGCTGGTGAAAGCAGCTGAAAGCAAGGCCTTGAAGGATTTTAAAATCATGACAGCTAAATATGCTTAAATAAATAGAAATATCTTCTCTGCTTTGACCACTCTGGCCTGTTGTACTTTTCTGTGCCTCGACTGATCTAGGCTCTAAGCTTGTCTAGTTTGGCAGATTTTGTAAGCAGCCTTCAAATTACTGCTGTGCCTACATAGTGATTAACTTTTTATTCCTCTTCTGCAATGCAAAGACTATGTGTTCTGAGCTATGGCTTTGACATTCGCTTGAGGAAGTCATTTCAACAACACAAAGAGATCTTGGTGCTCAGCTGCAGTGAACTCTGGGCCTGAGAATGAAGCCTGGCAAGTTCTAATAAGCTTTTAAGGAGGAAAGGAAAAATACAGCTTAAACAACAAGGCAGAAAAGCTCAGAACATGGTGAATAAGGTGATGATGATTAAATGGACAGCAGAGTAGGATTTGGGATGTGGGAACTGCTGAGCTTCTGGCTAACCTGTGGAATGGGAGTTCCTATAGCTTATGGTTTTGTACAGCCAACTCCATATTTTGTCTATATTGAGGATGGATCACAGGTTAGCTTCTGCTGGCAATAAAATTGACAGCCCGAAGGGAAGAGCCCTCTGAAGTCATTCCTAGAGGCTTCACAGGCCTTACATGTAGCAAAAACTACAGCACTGTTTGTGTCCAAGACTGACAAGCTGGAGGAGGGAGCAAATGGCTTTGCTGCTCTTTCTCTGAGTTGGGAAAAGAGTGACAAGTGCAGGAGGAGGCACTGTTAATTATAATGCCTGAAGCACTGGAATTGTTAATGTAAGAGCTTGACCCCAAACAGTGGGAGATGACAGAGACTTTTTTTCCCCCATAAAGACACAAAAGAGGGAATGTGTTTTACAAGACTAAAGCTGCATGCAATTTTTGAGGCTCTCTGTGCCCAGCTCTCAGATCTCCTGTGGTGAACCACTGTTCACTGTAGATGAAATAATAGGGAAGTAAATGAGATGGGAAAGGATTCCTCTTTGGCAGCGTGACACAACTTCATCTCATGCTTCCAAGTGTCAGGAACAGTTGGGTTAAAAAAATCCAGAGCTGCTTCCAGGAGCGGTGTGTGCTGGAACAGGAGAAAGGAACAGCAGTCTGGCTTCAGAAATAGTTGCATGAACTCCCAGCTGGGCAGAGAGCCAGCTACAAAAAGGTGCCAGCCATCTGAGGCCACTTGCCACGGGACATTTGGGCATTAAGGAGCCGGGGACCGGAGGCGCCAGGCCAAGCAGCGGTGGGACGGGTCAGGTGTGGCACGGCGTTCTCAGGACAGAAGGGAGGACAGATGGTATTCCCAAATGGAAAGGGCCAAGGCCAGAGCTAGGCAAACAGAAAGCTTTAGCTATCATCTGGCTTAACATAAGGACTCAGAAACAGCAAGGTATGTGAGGAATGTGTGCAGGAAAAATCAGGCTGAGAGCGGGGTTTGGGTGGGAACAAAGCACCTTGTCCTTGTCACCATCACAACCACAGGTGGGGTTGGGGGAGGCTTTGCATGGGCTGTCAACAGTGAAACAGCACCAGAAATGCCTAAAAATTCTAATTGCAAATTTGTATGGAGATTAACTGGAGATAAATGCATGAAGCTGTCTAAGAATGGCTTGAGCAGTCCCACGGTCTGGATGTTTTTTCCTAATGTGAGTCTTTGAGAGACTGAATGTGGGTTTATCTCTTCCTCTGCTCCTCCCATTTGTAAAAACAAGTAGAGCTGTATTTTTTTTTTTTCTCCCAAGACATTAAACAAAATTAGATATTAAAGACTGTTAAATCAGGCTGGTAAGGAAGGCAATAAATGATACAGAAAGGACCAATGGCACTGTGGCCAGGAAGGATTCAGATCAAGATTCAGGCAGGTTCCTGAGCTCTTTCCTTGCATCAGCTGGTCATAATCAGTGGATTAAAATAACCTGACTGTTAGAAGCCAGGCTTGTCTGCAGTTTTCAAACAGCAGCTCACTCCACTGTGCTGTGGGATGATACCAAAAGGTAAGCAATGAAAAGTCATTTGTGCACAGTTGCAGCATAAATATAAACAGAGACAAAATTAGCAAATCAAATAGAATAAAAAAGCAGTAGCAAAGAATAAACAGAAACATAAAAGAAGCCATCTGGAATCAAAGATACTCAAATGACATGGTAGGAAACTGAGGCAGACAAAAGCAGAGATTACACTCTTAAATGAAATTGTTAGGGATATTACTGCTTTAATTCCCTTTGAATCTGGCTCTGAAACTGCAGCTGAGTAGTGTGAGCAGTAATGTTCTTTGACAGTTACTCCAGAGGCTTCAACTTACATGATTCCTGGATTTTAAATGGAACCTTTGTCATCCATGGACATGTCTGTTTCCCTTCTGAAAGTGTTCCAAGGACTGACATTATGTCAAGAGCATCAGCTCTGTGCCCCAATTTGTCATTACCCTGAATAATAATGCAGAATATTTGATTCTCCTCTTCCCCACTGTGCACTTATAATTCCCATTACTAAAGATGGGACCAACCTATTCACTGAGAAAATGAAAGATTGAAATATTAAATTGAAATTAAATTCACTTTATTAATTCTGTGTTGTGCGGAAGCAGATCAAATCTATTTATAAAAGTTTAATTAGGAATGACCCTTTAAACTGTGGGTCAACAATAAACATGCTCATTGTCCATGATGTGTCAGAGCACATCAAAAATGTACAGAAAAACTTCCTGTAACTCCTAAAGAGGTTCATGTTTTTAGGAAAAAATAATCCCTGCAAAGCCATGTGCAGAAAGCAATGCCTGAAGAGTAAGGTGCATTACAGTTTTTGAAAGCATTTTGAAGCTCAGCATACAGTTTTTGATATATATATAAAATGGTTGTAAAAGTCACTAACACCCTTCCATACTTTCACAGAATGAGTGAGAGCTTCTTAGAAGCCAGCAGTTTCAGAAAAGAGTCATAAAAAGCTGAAAATTCCATCTCCAAGTCCATTAAATGGGGTCTGCCTCATAAATGAGGAATTTTATTGCAAGGCAAAGGTAAAAAATAGAAGAAGAACCTGAAGCATTAGGACAGTGCTGGTGTCTGTGAAACATCAGGTGAAAATCAGTGAGGCACCCTTAAAAGAAAAGATTCCAGAGTTAGGACAGGGAAGGGTGATGCAAATTTTAAAATGAAGTTTTAAGGGCAGATGATTCCTTTTCCCTTGAAACAAGTATGGGGTAATTCCCTTGTAATTACATGAGGGTGAATTAATTACTATCTAACAAACTCAAATAAAAACTTGACGACATAATACCGCCTTCTCCTGCCTTAATTAAAAATGTCCAGGAGCATTTTCATAATGTGTAGATGCTTCCCCACATGAAATATCTCTATATTTATTCTTTTCTTTTTTTTACTGATATGAGGAAATTTAGATTACAGCTCCTCCCACTGATGAGGGAATCTATAATGGCTTGTTGCGTATCAAGTTGAGCATCAGCACCACAGATCTGAGAGGGCTGGAAGTGCCCAATCCTCCTGCAGAGGAAAACCAACAGCTTTCTGCTCATCTGGGCATGGCCCAGCCCCAAGCGCAGGATGCGCTCTCCTGATGGTGAACACATGGAATTCTTTGTGCTGAGCAGCCTGTTGTTTTGGCTGCCGTGGGTTTGCCAGGTAGCTGAGTGAGAGCAGGTGAGACAGCTCCCATCTGCAGAGGAGGCTCCTGAATCTGCTCAGAATTGCAAAGGAGCTTCACCAACCTCGCTCCCAGCCTTTGTCCATGCATTAAATCCCTGGTTGCTAATGCAGTTTGGAGCCAAGGACTTGCTAAGAAAACCTTGTTTGAAATGTGCTGAACAAAGAGTTATGGAATAGGAAAATTTAATAACAGTCCCACGCTCCTGGAGCTGTGTTTTACAGAAGAATAACACTTTTGCATCTGCAGAATACAGAGGCTCTTAGAATCAGTTTCATCTCTGCAGTTTCCCTGGCATGGATTTTAATTATACATGTTTGCAATGTATATACATGAAAGACTATAAATGCATTTTATACCCTTGAATAGTGTGTTGGCAGCATTTTAGACGTGCATTAGTGAAAACAATGTTAATTTTGTGGCAGTACCCTGTGTGTGCTGTTCCTGTTAGTCCTGGCTTCATTTATTACCATCTGTATTATCGGATAGAACAGCAAAAGAATTAATAAAGACTAGAAATTGCTCTAATCTGAGGGTTGATTTGGAGTGAATGTAATTTTTTAGGGAAAAAAATGATCTGTGCTGAGGCTACAGGGGAGCTATTAGTAAGGTATTAATACAGGGCATCTGCATCACCATTAAAACTCAGAGCTGCTCCAAAGTGACTCCTGTCTCCATAAATCCAGGCATGAATTGGGTGATGGACTTACATCTGCTGCTTTAAGAGAGAGAGGTGTGTCGATTTATAGTCCCTCAGACAGGGCAGTGATGGAGGAAGATGATTTCACTTCCTTTGAAGTCTAATGAAGTGAATCTCACATAATGGAAGTGATTTTACCTCTCTCTGAACAAGATGAGGTTCTCCAGTAAATGTGTTTGTTTGTTTTGGGGTGCTCTCTGGGCGTGGGACACTGGGGCAGATACAGACATTTTCTGTTTCAAGCAGAAATTCTTGTTGCATCTGGATTATGCTCTGAAAAAGGTCAGCTTTCATGAATAGGTGCAGCAAATAAAGCTGCAGATGTGGAAAGCAGTTTCATATTTACATTTGTGAGGCTTTTTTGAGCAGAAAGCACTATTCATTTCTCACATTCATTATGCCCTTCTATCATTCACCTAGATCCTATATAATTATGTGTTTAATGATCTTCACCCTTCACATGAACACAGCTTGCTGAAGCTTGACTCTTGCAGTAAATTATCATTCACGTCTGCTAGGAGAGAGGAAATATTACTTGGGAAAAATGCTCTGCTATCTGACTTAAGATTTCAGTCTGTGATATAACTTTGTAGTAGGTGATGATGACTTAATCTTAAATCTAAACAATAAAATGATTTTGGAGAAGTGGCTCTTCCATAGGTAATTTGTTATTATATTTTAATATTAGACTGTAAGGACTTCAAAACCTAGAAAAGTTGTCTTAATTATTTAAGTCAGTTTGGATGCTCCCCATAGATTGTAGTAAATGCCACATATATGTCTTGGCTTTTTTTTAATTAAAAAACTAAAAAAGAAAACAAACCCCACTTATATAAATCTATATATCCATATATCCCACATATAAATCTTTGGGTAAAAACTGATCTTCCACTCATCAGAGTTAGTTTCAACATTAATATTATAAGATGCTCCTATCTCTTGTACTTTATGTTTAGCCCTTCACCTTGTAGTGTTTCAAATAGCAATACTTGAATAACAAATAGCAATTCTTGCTTTTGATACAATGAAATTTAACTTATTAGAGGAAACAATTAATGGTAATTATAGACATTTTTATAATTTTAACTGTTGGTATATCACTGGAACTACAAAGGTTTTATAGCTCTGCATTAATATCTACCAGAACTGATTTATGAACCATAACTGCTGTTGGATATTATGGGTAAAACCTGAGATTACACACACAGCCTCTCTTAGTTATTAGCAAATAGCAAATTCTACAATGTTTAAGCCTTTTCAAATGTCTGTGTGGGATATCTGGTTTATTCTTAAAAGTTCAGATTTTAGCTTTTTATTGTGTGGCTGGGTGAGCTGAGACGTTCCCAATTCCTGTGCTGAGCTGTGGGTGTCCAGACAATGCTGTGATATTACATCACTCTAACTCAGCTCTGAACACGCTGCCAAAACCTTCATATGCAATGTTAATGCCATATAGATTTTATTCAGGGAGCAAACAGATGCTTAAATTATAAACAATCTGTTTAAAACACAGATTCTGGATTGATCTTTACAGGCTCTGGGGCTCTGAAAATAAGGGTCATAAGGACAGTAATCCTAAATCCAAAAGGAATTGTGTTAACTTTCTGAGCAGACCAAAATGTGACACCAACCAAGAGGAGAGGGCAGTGCCTCAGTAAATGGGGCTGATTATTCTCAAGAGGAGCTGATGGCAGGTGCAAAAAAGAAAAGCAGATTGAACTTTTGGAAAAGGGACTCAGCTGTCACTTGACATCTCTGTGTGCGTTCCTGTGGGCTGGGTAGAAAGAGTGAACTGGATTGAGTCATGCATATTCACAGCTAAAGTGCTCTGAAAAAGTTGTTAAAACAATGGTGGGGTAATAAAATGCTGCCCAGTAAAACAGAGAGGATGAATTTACACCTCGTGTGGGTCGTGGGAGTTGTGCCATTATTGCAGAGCAGGGAATGGCCTGGTGGCCAGGATTGCACTGGGAATGGCCTGGTGGCCAGGATTGCACTGGGAATGCACTGGTGGCCAGGATTGCACTGGGAATGGCCTGGTGGCCAGGATTTTCTCTCTGTAACAAACCAGATGAACAGGGAAATCAGCCCTGGCTGCTGCTGTCCACTGTGCTCTTTGCAACAGACAGAGCTTTGTGTTTGCTGAGCCCTTGAACAGCTGAATTCCTGAACAGGTGAGCTGCAGATACAACTGTTTGTGACCAATTGTGGGCAGGAGGACCTGCAGAGCCACTTGGGCCATAAGAATCTCCTGTGGTTTGGCTGCCGCTGGTGTTACAAGGCTTTTTTCCACACCTATTTTAATATCCTAATGCCAGCTCTTATTCTAAACGATGCTGCTGCCTGGCCCTGGCAACCCCTGCTATCAATTGAGAGTAAAATGCATAACCAGCAACAACTTCTGTTGAGCTGTCTGCCCAGAATGAGCAAACAGGAAAAAGCCTTTAGTGCAGGTTGTAACTCATGCTGCAACCTAAGCAAGTTGTACGTATTTCCTTCAGACTGTCTTTTGTGAGGCAGAGATAAATAATAATAGATGCAAGTTACATTTTTAATGATGTTATTCACTTCTTATTGATCATATTGAGTGTGTTGGACCTAACAGTAAACAGAATTTAAACCCCTATTACTGGGTATTCAAGTTATTATCCTGTATTTTTGAATGTGTTGACAGTGATACATATGATCCAACCAGTTCCCATTCTCACAACTTAAAAATTATTGGAGATAATCTGATATGCAGTATTTGGCTCTGAGCCTAAAAAAAAAAAAAATCAATGAAAGTCCTTTGTCCCCTGGTTTTTAATTAATAAAAACATTAAAAGTAAATAATATCTTTCTCATACTGCTTCAGTTTATTGTAATTCTCTCTTGTTTTTTGAAAAGCCAAACACAAATTTAATGGAATTTTTTTTCTTGATGGGGCTTTGAGGAGAATAGAAAGATGTGTGCAAGTGTTTTTCTACCAGGGCATGTACTTTTGGAATAAAGATCTTAGAAACTTTTAAGTTCTGCAAAGATCTGAGTTGTGATAGGGTTTTTAATTTCTCTGACTGCAGTCTGTGACAAGATTCCATAGATGCCAGTGTTCAGCCATTTCCAGTCACCTGGAAATAAGTTGAAAGTAATAACTAAAAAGAAGAGGTTAGATTAAAACATATGCTATGGTTAACCCTTCCCTCACCCTTTGATCTAATAGGTTAAGGACATTTTGTACTTGTTCCTTTGGGCTGATGATGGTTCTGAAGGCATTTACATTTTAGAATGGGGATTTAAAATATATATAACAGCTGCTTTTTAAATAGAAAGTCTAATTATGCCTATGATTGCATCAATTTTTGATTAGTATGCATACAAATCCCTGCTCTCCATGTGTATTCAAGCTGAGCTGTGGATCACTGGTGCTGGGATTGAAGCACAAAGGATCAGCTGACAAAATGTAGAGTTAGACCAAAGAAAAATTAAAACAACCCCAAAATTCCTTGTGTACATTTTTTTTGTCTCTAAAATGCTTTTTTTTAAATTTTTTTCTTCTATTTAGCTACACACAGACCTGGACCCTGGCAGCAGCAAAATCAAATATATCCTGTCAGGAGATGGAGCTGGAACCATCTTTGTGATCAACGACAAGACTGGAGACATCCACGCCATGAAGAGGCTGGACAGGGAGGAGAAGGCTGAGTACACCCTGACAGCCCAGGCCGTGGACAGGGACACAAACCAGCCCCTGGAGCCCCCCTCAGAATTCATCATCAAGGTCCAGGACATCAATGACAACGCTCCTGAGTTTGTGGAGGGCCCCTACCACGCCACGGTGCCAGAAATGTCTGTAGTGGGTACGTATGTGCGAGCTCTCCCTGCTCACAGCCTGGGCTGTGCCAGGAGGCTGTTGAGTTGGTGATGAATAATAAGGTATTTATTATGTTGTTAGCATTCATTTGCATATTTTCAAATCTTTTCTTGGCCAGAGCTTTCGTCTGCAGCACAATAGCCGAGTCCCTCAGTAGTAAGGAAATGATTAACAGCTGTATTAATGTCTCTTTGTCCAACAACACTTTAATGGGCTAAATTTATATTTCCCTTCTGACACTGCAGTTAGAGAATTGTTATTGAGAAGGATTTATCAAGATTTGCTCCAGCATGATGCTTTAATCCTATTGATATTTTGTTGATGTTTAATTATCTGTTTGTTGTTTTCCTACACTTGCAGGGCATTGATACATACTTATTTGTTTTCCTCTAAGTGCAACTCTAATCAGGGAAAAACATTGAAATGAAAGATGCTGTGTCTGGGAATTGATGGTTGGGCTGTAGAGTGGACTTAACCAATTAGCCACAGGATTTGCATGGATGATGGAAGGGAAAAGCAGAGAAAGCTGTGGAAAAAGATGGTGAAAAAGGAAATAAACTGTGTGAAAGCAGAAAAGAGAAAGGAGAAGAACATAATCTTCTTAGTGTATTTTACTTATATTTATTCATTTTGTCGGATTAGTGTGAATCTATTTCTTCGTGGATTAATATATTAGAATCTTTTCTGCATAGTTTTTCCCTGTGTGTGCAAGTGAATGTCCTTACAGAGGCAGATATTGACACTCCCCAGGACACACATAGAGTGCAGCTCACCTTCAGCTGTCACTGAAACCAAGGGAAGCAAACCCACCAAACCAAGAGAATCCATTTTAGGGCAATACAAAAATTCAGCATGAGCAAAGGCATCAAAATCTGGCTATGAAATGCAGAGGAAATTCTAATGCATTTTAGTGTTGGGTTGAGGATAATGTGCTTTTCAGTGATTTGTCTACATCTGTCAAAGCAAGGTAATTGAAGGAGTGCCAAGGCACTTTGTGGAATAAAGCAACGCCCTATCACAAAGTTTCAAAAACACCACTCTCTGTTATTTAGCTAAAAAGAGGAGAAATGTGAGGAGCCAGAACCATCCTCACTCACAGCACAGAGAGTTCCACCGAGTCATTGTCAAATGCAAGTGTGAGTGCACGGTCAAACCTGACACTTCATCTTTTAAATCAACTCTGCTCCAACAGATTTTCAAATCTTCATTGTGCCAAAAATGATATGTGATTTTTTGAGCCTGCATTTCAATTCTTTTACTAAACCATAGCATTTATATGTTGAGTTACTTTTAATTATACAGCAGCACAAACATAATATGGATCTGCTTTCAGAAGATATTTCAGCCAAGCTCTAGGTGAGCAAATTACTTAATTAAATAAACTGAGAATAGAAAACCAAACCAAAACAGAACAGTGTGGGAGAAGGAGGAAGGAAAATTGAATGCTGTCACTCCTTATGTAAATGGGATTTATGTAGTATTCTAGGAGAAAAAGGAGAAAGATATATGCAAGAAAAGAAAAGATGGTTTCTGATCACAAAACCTATATAAAAATATTTATATCTGTGCATATTTATATTCTGTGATAAAGACATGGCCTTTATTCAAGCAGTATGCACTGTAAAGAAGAGAAGGAAAAAACGCCCAAAACTGAAAACTTTGAGAGGAAACTAATCAGGAGATGAAGAAAAATCTAATAAATTGTTAACATGAGGTTTAAAAGATGGTAAATGCAATGAGAGTAAGGGAATAAAAGAGAATAAAAGATGAAATACTAGTGAAAGAGAGGTAAAGTAAGAATGGAGAAAGAGTGAAAGAGGAGGGAAAAGTGTGAAGAAAGGTAATGAGAGATTAATTATAAGTTAAAACTTCATGTAGGAAAACTATTATAGAGGATTGTAGCAGAAATGACCAATGGCTGGATGTAGTTTAGGGAATAGCAAAAGGGTCTGGCTCCACAGGAAAATGTTTCATCTGTTCCCCAAACATCTTGGGGAAAAGAGAGACACTGAACTGCCTCTGAAATGACAAAGTTCCGTATTCTTATGGTTTGCTAGGCTGCATGAAAGAGTTTTGTCCAGAAACAAGCGTGTTCTAACAATAAAAATGGTTGTTAACATTACTAAAACAACCTATGTGGTGGCGATTTGCAATAGATTGGCTGACAGGTCTGGGGTTTATTACTGTGACTCTGAGAGTTTTGCACATTTATCCCTTAGGATCCCTGGCCCTTCCAGCTGTTTTACAGGACATTCCTAGGGGTGCAGATTTCCAAGCGGCTGCTCCACAGAAGCACCAATGTGCACCCCGGCTCTTTTGTTGAGAAACAAAATCTATTTCACTGCTGTTGCTTCAAAACTCAGAGAATGTTTCTGATTGCATTAATGGGACAGGAGTGAGTGTGAAGGCTCTGAAGTAGAGGCAGTGGAGTCTGTGTCTTAATCTCTGATGGAACCAAATGTCAAGGCTGCAAAGTAGAATATGAGAGTGCTACCCTTCATTAATGTTGCTGTTACTATTTCCTTCTGCTTTTTTCCCTTCACCCACAGGTAGCAACATCAAAAGATGAAGGAAAAGATTCTCTGTAGATTATTTCAGGTTTTTTGAAGTTTTTTTTTAGTCCTCTTAAAATTAGATTAGCTCTTCTCTAATGTTTACCAAAAAAAAAATTGTCTCCTTTCAGAGTTCAAGGAATTTTCACTTTCCCCCCGCTAAGAGTATTTCACTTCCATTATCCACTTACTTAATTCCCTTAAAGAGATCTCCACCCACTGCCAATTTCTTGCCTTGACTTGTGTACAACACAGACATCACTAGGCAGTGTTCTTACTTAGGATAAAACAAAGTTCTGCTGAACCTTTTCTTTCCTCAAAATGCTTATATCAATTTTCTGCTCTGAAACAGAAGAGGAACTCATATGCTCTCTATATATAGTGCTTATGTAACGAGGATGCGGTACAAGGCATTTTATTTTTGGGCCTCAGGGGAAGGCAATGCACGAAATACAGATGTAGGCTTTAACCTTCATTGTTCTAAGGTTCTAACACGATGCAGTTTTTCTAATAGGTGCCTTAGACCTGGGCTCATGCTCCTGGCTAGAGGAGATCTATTATAGGAATGTCAGGTGTTATTTTGACTATCTAGAACTGGAATGAAACACTATGGGGATGTGAAACCAGATTCAAACTGACAGAGAGCAGGTTTAGATTAGAGATGAGGAAGGAATTGTTCCCTGGCACAGGGTGCCCAGAGCAGCTGGGGCTGCCCCTGGATCCCTGGCAGTGCCCAAGGCCAGGCTGGACACTGGGGCTGGAGCAGCCCCAATGGGACAGTGGAAGGTGTCCCTGCCATGGCTGGGGTGGCACTGGATGATCTTTAGGGCCCCTTCCACCCCAGTTTTGGGATTCTGTCCCTACCTGCAGTGTGTGCCAGCCCATGAGGGCTCTGTGTGTGTGCCAGCATCCAAGAGCCGCACGTGGCCACGGCTTCATCCTCTGCTTGGATTTACTCTGTATTTTGGTGCTCTCTGGAAAATCCTGCTTCCCTGCTGAAACAAAAGGATTTGCATGGCTGTCCTCCCACTCGTGGTGCACAGAGGATCAGTATTACCCGGAGCTCTCTCTGGGAGGAGTGCTGCTCACTTCTCAGCTGTCTGTGCAGAACACACTCCCACACTCGCGCTCGCTGCCGGCCGCACCACTGCGCTCTGAGTTATTCTGAAATAATTTCTTTCTCTCTCTGAGCAAACACACCAGCACATTCCAGAAAAAAAAAAAAATTTAAGAACTAAACTGAATTTTTTTTACTGTAATTCCCACATAATCTACCATAGTAAGCCCTGCTCCCCACCTCCAAAAATGATGAATTTGCTTGTGAAAGCTAATAGTGCATATGGAGAATATGTTCTTTGGTGAAACTGTGCACTTTAATCTTTTAATTATGGTATTAATTTTCTTAAAGAATTAAAGATCAAAAAGTGAAATCTGTGGAATTACTTCGTTATGGAAAGTATTACAAATAGGAAATAATTTAATTTTTTCTGTAAATCTTGTTTAATCACTTTTAAGCCTAAAAGGGCACACTGGGGTAGAAACTCAGTTAAAACCTTAAAAAAAAAAAAGGATTTATGTGTGCTTCTGGGAGTAAGAACCCCAAGACTCTATTTTTTTCCCTCCCCATTTGTCTGTGAGCTCTGTATCTATGCCTGCAACGAAGACAGAATATATGTAAATGAATGAGCAAGCTTAGAAGATCCATAAGGGTAATTGGAACAAGTTCTGTAGCTTATTTAAAGAAAAAAAAAAAAAAAGAAAGAAAAGAGGAAAAAAAATAAAACACACCTTCCCTTGAGCATGTTCTGTTTCTGTGTTACCTTCTCAGCTACACACAGATTCATGAATTCCCCAAAACATGAGCAGAGGTGGTAATGGGAGCCAAAGTGGCTATTGTCTCCTGACAGCAGAGTTTTGGGAACCCTTTTTTCAGGGGAGGAATGAGGAGTGAAATCTCTTGATTTCGCTCTCGGCGAAGCTGGGAGTGTTTAGACAGCGAGTGTCATGTAGAAAGACAGGAGACAACTGAAGCAGAGTGACAAACGTGTTGGTGAAATAAAAAAGGACACAGATGGAAAAAGAATAAAAGCCAGAAGGGAAGAGAATTCTCTCATAGTTTGCCTGAATTAAGGTAAACAGGAAAACTTTAATTAAAAATTTCCAAATATTAAGGCTTCTCCTGACAGTCATAAAAAAAATAGACACAGTGGCATTCAGTCTGACATTGCTCTAGAAATGCTTTTGCCTTTGCCACTTGAAAATAGTAACAATATGGAAAAGCTTAGAATTATAATATATTTTGTCCTCTAATGCTTCCATGAAAGGTCTTTACTGGAAAGGGCTTAGGCTTTCAGTTGAGTCAGAATATCAATTTTCAGTTTTGGCACAAGCACATCTACTTAGGAATGTTTTCCCTTGAATCAAGGTTTGCCCTTGATTACACTACTGCAGATAAGAAATTCTATCATCTTTTTTTTTTTTTTTTTTTTTTTTTTTTTTAAAGCAGAGCAGAGTTCTTTAGTCCAGCCAGGTGCATCAGGACCACTCTACATAGTGCAGCTTTGTTTTCCAGTTTACCCAAAGATATTTATTCTCTTCCACTTGCAAATTGTTTACAGAAGGACAAAATCTGCTCCATACGAAATCAACACGCAATGTCTGACATGAATAGTGATAAAATAACTTGACAAATCAGAAAGCTGTGATAAAAACCTGACCTGAAATGTCATCAAGATCAACCACACTGTCTTGCTGGGGTTTTTGTCATTGATTTTTAAGGCACTGAGCATGACTGTTAAATCAATGATAGTTTGTCACAAAATTGTGAAGTAAGGGGTCAAGTACACATTAGCCCAAAGGGTGAATGCAAAGGCAGTGCAAAAGCTAAGAGAAAAACCAGCAGATCTTGTAAAATATGGCAACAGTATGACAGCTATTAAAAAGAAAGTATATTTTCATGTTGTCTTGTTCCTCCACTTGTTCCTCTTGTGGATAATCTCACACAGGAGCTGTGGCACTAAGGAGTTTTATGTGAGATTTCTTTGGTGAGTGTGTATGTGTGTTTAAAATGGTCACACACATCCTTCAGGAAGGGCTCAGGACATTCAACACCAGGGTTGGCTGGCTGTTCCTTAACCTGACTGGCTGTTGAGCCCTGAGAAAACACAGTTCTGAGCACCTGCTGCTATTTCTGTGCTTTTATTTCTCATGAGGTCCGATCAAAAATGTCATTATCTTTCTTACTGTTCTTATGTGCTCATTATGAGTTCGAGGACCATGATGAAATTAATAATCTTTAGGGGTTTATAGGCTGATCCTTTAGTTATCCCCCTCTATATTGTTCTATTGTGCTAAACCAGTTAATTGACAATACAGAATTACTGAAATCTCTGGGATTGCTCCAAGCAGTGTGTGCCAATGGCAGGAAATACTGGAGTGTTGAGGTTCTGAAGGCACTGTCTGGTCCTTGGGGCAAGGCCTGACTTTCCTGTGCAAGGTGATGAGCTTCTGATGTGTGCTGGTTCCTGAGACAAACACTGCTTTTCTTCCTCTTCATTCACTGGCAGCAATTTGTCACAAATTGTCCATTTTTTGTACACATGCATTCCCTTGGCACAAAGTTGTGCAGATGACACATAGTGAAGATAAACTCTGCAGGAAAAATCTGCAGGGATCAGAACTGAGGACATAGTTCCTTATGGAGCTCTTCCAAATAGAGAATTCATCTTCCCATGATGTTCCAGTTTTGGGATGAGGACAGACAGACAGAGCTGTCACATGTTGATCATGTGATGGCAGAGCAGAGGAGATTTTGGCAGTATTAGGTGAATGTCCTGTGTACCTACAAGAATCTGTCCTTCTGTGGTTTTCCTCTTGACTCCTAGTCACAAACATCTTGTGCTTGTTGCAGATATTCTACTTCTGAAATCCTTTGTGGTTGCCTCCATTTGTATATATCAAATGTGTCATTGTGTTTGTGTTCTGTGACTGTATGAAAATAAGTCTCTGACTCAGGTTTCTGGTGCATTCTCTTCTGGTTAAAAGTTTAAATCTATTCTCAGCATGGATTTTTCACAATTTCCCCAAATGTAAAATTTTGAAGGGAAAAAAAAAAAGATGTTTCAAAGAGTGGTATGGTTTGGTTTTGCAGGCTTTGAAGTTGTGTTATCTTATTTTTCTAAGCAGCTTGGCTGGTGACATCAGCCCATTGCTGGCTGGGGGATGATGCCTAAGTGGAAAACAGAGGGATGGGAGGAAGGAGAGCAGCACAGGTTTCTGTCTGTGAAATGCCACAGAACTGGTCTGGAGCATAATCTCACCTTTCTCAATCATTGAAAATATAGACAAGGTCTCACCAAAAACGGTAGAAAGATCTAGGTGAGAAAATTAAGCTCAGTGTGATAATATTTTCACAGAAACTTTGATTACTGTGATTTCTGTTCCTCTGCCAGCATGAAGACTTGGCTTTGGAACATCAGGGACCAATACTCCTGAAATTCTTCATTAAGTGGCCTGTGTCAGACATCTCTCTGATGGACACACTTGAAATTTGGCAAAATGAGAAGCAATTCATAATCCTTCATTGTTTTCTCTGGCACTGGTCATTCCCCACCCTGCCCTGATGACACCTCTGTCTTTGGTTAAGTGCTGAATCTGCAGCTCCTGTGTTTCAGTGAGAGCAGCTCACGCTGCCTGTGGAGCTGCTGTCAGCAGGGCTTCCCCTGGAGCTTTGGGGCAGCTGATGGAGCTGTGCCCCTCCCTGGGGCCCAGAGGGGCTCTGCTGCCCTTTGCTGGCCCTGCAGTGGCCTGGGGGGGACAATATTTCAGAGCCTGCTTTTGCTCCCTGGGTTACAGCTGCTGGCACTCCAGGCTTTACTCTCCCAAACAAAGCCAGCAGAGCATCAAAGCCGAGAGATGGTATCAGCCACTTTCTGTTCTCACCACACAAAGTCATAAATGAAAGGATTTCTGCAGTAAACAGCCTAGGCTGCTTTATTATTTATTTCTATTTTTTTTTACAATACACCTGAGCATAACCTGAAACTTCCATTGGAATCAACAAGACTTACAGTACCTTTTTTTTTCTGCTTGGTAATACAGTGTACAGAGATCATCCAATTTTACTGCCTTTGCCTGGGGACCTTGCAGAATGAATGCTGATGAAATAGTCAATTGATTAGAGACAAGCAGTCTTTCAAAAAGTCCTGAACAGAAGAGGAGCTATTTCCCACTTCTCTCACAAATATCAATTAATATTCTATAGCGAGGGTGATATCTAAAGGGAGAATAAAAAAAAATAGCATGAAAGGAAAACATAATTCTTTAAGCCAAACATAAAATATGTTTTACCCTTCTGCTGTTGCTTGTGATGTTTCAAACCGTGTACTAATCCTAACAAACAGGCACCCAGGGGAATTTGCAAAGGAATACCTGCAGGCTTTCTAATGGCACCATCTCATAAGTTGTAGCAAGAAAGAACTGCCAGCCTTAAAGCTGAAAAAGAAGAAGGTCCCTTCTTGTTAGATCCACGCAGGTAAACCCAGGTAACATCAGCCAGCATAATTGCCAGGGAGGAATCTACAACCCTAAATCCGAATATGTATTTCCGTTGTAAACTATCTCTGATTCCAAAATGTTACATTAAAGAGGCAGCATCAGAGTTCCAGAACAATTAGTTTATGCAGACAAGAAGTGGTGAAATATGCAGTTGATTAGGTTTGCCAGGCACGCTTCCCCCAGCCTCATTATCCAGCTGTGAGGAGCGGGGGCTGCCAGCCCGCTCCGCTCCTGCCTGCTCACACTGCCTCCTTCTCCAGGCACTGCCAGCTCCTCTCACACTTCTGCAGGCACACATTTGCATACAATATGTTTTTCCCATTTCCCTCACATGATAAGAAGCCCTTAAAACGGCACATGAGCAATCTGCACAAACACTGTTGTGCTACATGAGGCAGGTCATGCATTTGTGCAGAGGTTTTGACTCAAGCATGTACTGCATGGCATTAACATTCTTTCAGGGTTTCATTAGCCTCCTTAAGGATCTGCTCCAGCATTGAGAAATGTGTAACATTTGGGAGAAGCAGCCTGGATACCTCTTCTGCTTATGGAGATAAACATCATTTAGTGTTTCAAAGGTATGAAAGGATTATTTTTCTGTCGGAACCAAGAAACAGCTTCTTGCATTTTCCTGCATGGTGCTACATAATTTATTATAGACTAAGCTGCTAGATTCTTATAATTTCTTTCATTGAGCCACATTTTTGGGTGCTAAAAGCTTTAGTTTAGATTATTCTTTGGTTTAGATTACCATTTCTTTAGCGCAGCATCTGCCATCCCCTATTGGTCTGTAAAGTCCTGAAAATTTCTTTCTGTGCATTTCAGTGAGATTGCAGTCAACTACTTATATAAAACAAAGTGGCAAAATAAGCAACTAATGTTTTGTCACTCAAGTTCAATATCAAAACCAAAATATGAACTGTATCAGTAGCAGTTTATTTCAGAAAGTGTTGACAGGCATCTATATGAGTATATAAGTGCACACAGATGTTTAGACAGAGATATACACAAGAGAAAATGGCCTTAAAGTGTCTAGGGGAGGCTCAGGGTGGGCACCAGCAGGAATTTGCCCATGGAAAGGCTGCTCAGGCCTTGGCAGGGGCTGCCCAGGGAGCTTTGCAGTGCCCATCCCTGCAGGTGTCCCGGGAAGGGCTGGAGGTGGCACTCAGGGCTCTGGGCTGGGGACAAGGTGGGCATCGGGCACAGCTGGGACTCCATGGCCTGGCAGGGATTTTCCAACCTTAATGGTTCTATGATTCTGGGATTCTATGATGAAATTTGATGTAAACAAACCAGAAATTCTTGCAGGGTACTCCTTGTCCTGTTTGGTGGAGTGTCAGCTCCTCATGCCTGCCATTCCCGGAGGGCTGGAATTAGAGACTGAGACTTTTTTTGGGTACAGCCACAAAAGAGAGGAGTCACAGGGCTGCAGTTTAGTCATTCACATTAGCTGGCCAATTTCATTTCTGTTCCTCTCTGGTCAGCCAAAAAAGTAGCATTCCAGGAGAAGATGATTCTGTCTTCCTCCCTCAGGTAGAGCAGGCAGCTGGTGCAGCAAGGAGTCTAATTTAGCCAGTCGAGCCTAAAACTGAGTTGTGTGAACAACCCTCTTTTCCTTCTTCCTTACCTTAATCATCATAAACAAGATCATGACAGCATCACACTATTTCACTACTTAGAGTCAAATAAATTACAGCTGGGAAAGACAAATTACCCTATTAGTTAATCTTCCTGTCTTTCTAGGGTTTTCCCTTAGAATACATTATTCCAGCATCCTGTGCAAGAGAGTGAACTCTTCACTGAGGAGGATTCTGTTATTTCCCTTGGGAAGTTATTCCTCCTTGTGCAATTTCTCATTGTAAGGAAGCTTTTGTTGTTGCTTTTCTCTTTGCAGAAGATAAAGAAAAGTCTTGTATCTGTGTATTTATGTGGTTCTCATCACCAACATACCAGCATTACACCTGTACCATACACAAATTTTCTTTCTCATTTCTGCCTCTAGAAATGATTGCGTATTGGATTCTGCCATGGAAACAGCAGGATGCATGCTGGCCTTCCTGTTTCTCCAGCATGGCAAGCACAGGTTGCCCATTTTTCCCTCAGTGGAGTGTTCTGACCTGTATCTCTATCTTTTACCTCTGCTTAGGGTGTCATCTATTGCCTCATTGATTAAATAAGGACACTTAAAAAGCAGATTTTTTTTTTTCATAATTTCCTATAAGTGTGGGAAGATGTGAAGCACTCCCCCAAGCCTCTGTCATCTGTCCCCAAAGCAGTCCTTGACATTTTTGTTGTTCTGAGGCTCTGTGGTTAGGGCAGCAGCAGCACCATGTGCTGGCAGCATTGCTTCCAAGGGGATTTACATCCTCTCCTGACAGAATCATGAAATCATGGAATTCCTGGGTTGGGAAGGAACCTCAAGAATCATTGAGTCCAACAAACTCCTTGTCTCTCTTCTGTTTGTGGTTGTGTTTCCTGGCTCTTGGGGTCTTTGGGAGAGAACCTTCCTGCCCCATGGGATCTGATCCACAAATTGGACTCCTGGAGCTTTGGCAATGAACTAGCTGTCAATAATAATGATAAAATTACATAATTTTATGCAGAAGGTAGGGCTGAAATAATAACATATGATCTGCACAAGAACCCTTAACCACTCGTGCAACATTCCCACAATTTGTGTGTGTATGTATTTATGTATCTGCATGAACACCAAGATATGCAATGATATTTTATGTGGGTAATTTGCATATGTTAACAAGTTCTGTAGAGCTTTAAGCAGATTCCTATTTCACATACATTTTCTTTATTTGGTTAGTGAAACCTCTAATTCATAGGTTTTGTGTTTAGAAAAGGTCTCATGCAATAAAGCAGGATGATAAGGCTTGAAACAATGTTTTTGCATTTAAAAAAATAAGAAACAATGGAAAACTAATAAGAATAAGTTCCTTCAGCTTCGAGGCAGTCATAATTTACATGTCAAGAAGTTATGCAGGTTTTTATGAGATTATTGCAGTTTTATTCAATAAAAAATTGTTACCATGACAACAACTGTCATGCTACCTGTGAGATTATAGCAAAGAAGGACAGTGAAGAAAAGGCTTCATTTTGGAAAGAATGCTTATCTGACCTGCTGGCTACAAACAAAGCTTTGTGTGACCACCCCTGGCTTCGGGGCTTCCATCAGCCCAACTCCAAAGCCAGCTGCAGCATTGAAGCAGAGGATGCTCTTAGGGAAACAAAAGAGTTGGCAAATAATGGTGAGGCTTTGTCATGCAAATCCTCTCCAATACCTCATCAGGCTGGAAATCAGATCTTGAGAGTGAAATGGAGAATTCACCCTGTCAAGATTTGGGAAGATTAGGAGAGAAAGAGTGAGACCAAAAATGGCATCAGGAAAGGAAAATAAAAAAAAAAAAATTAAAAAATCCCCAGAAGTCCCTGGGAAGATGAGACAACATGGTCCCACCAGGTTTCATTATGGTCACGTTATTTATTTTTACCAGCCATTACAATCTTTCAACGAAATGGTTGTTCACTGAATATGGATTAATGTAAATTCTTGGCACCAACTATGCATTACGTCCTCTAGAACATTCAAATTTGATTTTTTGGAATTTTTTTTTCTCCCAGTAGGCAGATTTCACTGCCACACCCAAAGAACTTGCTTTCCTACTCCCCGTGGCAGCATATGCATTTTTCTTTCTGACTAATGTGCAGAATCTGTACCCTGACTTGCACATAAAACCACAGCCAAAACAACAGAAAAGCCCTAGCTGAGCACACACATCTTATTTTTTATGATGGTTTTTAATCTTAGTTTGCCAGCAAACACAGGCTTTCTCACCTAGCCATGTAAAAATAATCCTGTTGTTAATTGTGTCTCTGATTGCTGGCCTGTTGTAAAGACAGAGTAAAACAATCTGACACTGACAGAGTAAAACAATCAGCAATGGCTAATGGTTAAAGCACGTTAGAAGTGTTCATTAATTAACATCTGTTGAATCTCTGTGCAGTCTCTATTTATGGTGGGTAAATCCATATTTAAGAGTCATTAGCATTGCAAAAGTGTACCTGAGGAAAAAACACGCTAAGTTTTTAAACAGAACATCTGAAAATTTGCCTCATCTCTCAAGAAAAAAAGAATTTGGTTTACATAAGGCAACATTAGGTACATAAAGCAAAAAAGAAACAGTGATTATGTTGTTGGGCCAGATTATATAAAACTGCAATATTATTGTAATTAGGATAACAGTGACTTGGACTACAATAGTGGCTTTCTTATAAAAATGGCACCATTTCAAATTTATAGTTTCTGGCTAAATGAGTTTGTTGTAGCATTGACAAAGCAACAAACACAAGCCAAATGCAGTCAAAATTAAACACAAACAGAAACCTTAGCAGTTTATTTGCTGAGCAGAACCCAGAATGTTGTTTTTCCAAGAGCATTTACTTAATAAATGCCCTTCCCTGCGTTCTTACAGCTTTTTCAATGCAAAATTTTTATCTTTAAAACTTTAGGTGCATTATTCTTGTAAGAAATATTTATGTGCGGGTAGTTTATAACTGCAGTGTCAGTCATGGAGTAAAATCCTGCTTAAATATTGGCAATCCAAAGCTTGGAGAGTTCTGGTGTGGATGTTGGCTAAAGAACACCGATGGTGACTGTGAGTTCCTGTTTTTCTGATTGCTTTTCACCATCAGGAATCTCTCAGCTCTCCAAACCTTATTTTTGCCCAGGTTCTGTCACCTGTGGGTGTGGGATTGGTGAACTCTGAGCACATTGCAGGGGAACCAGGGCAGCACTGACTTAGCAACATCACCTGCAGCTGCAGAGGGCACGGGGTTTGCTCCTAAGTATACTGATTATTGCCAGTGTGAGCAACATAATGTGGTGTGTTTCACACCTGCAGAAAATTTGACTCAAGGCATAAAGCAAAAAAAAAAAAAAAAAAAAAAAAAAAAAAAAATCAAATTAAAGGTGATAAAATTTAAACTATGCTAAAGCTTAGCTAATTTCACAGTGGAAGCAATTTCTTTAATTTCTGTTGCATGATCGCTCACATCTTCCCTAAACAATTTTCATCAGTAAGATGGTTGGGAGCAAATGGCTGGATTTGACAGGCCTCAGAAGAGTGTGATGGTTGGGAATGAAGTGCTGAGTGGCACAAACTGGCTGGGGAAGAAATGGGTTTTAAGGAGGCAGGAGAATATTTCAGTTGTACATTCCTTTCATTAATTTTGTTAGGTGAGATTATAATCACACTTCAAGTAACCTGTAAGGGAAAGAAAAAGAAGATTATGCCTTTCCCCTGCCTTATGTGTACTGTAACTGGAAATACTGACACACATATAACCCATGTATTTTTAATACATTTATAAACTTCAGTTGAACTTGGGATCTCAATAAGTGATTGAATTATTTTATATCACAAGAATGGTAGCTTAGCATCAGGATTTGAAGCAATGTTAGACACTGATTAACTCTTTTTATTAGGGTGTATTCAACTTTAGTATCTAATGAGCACTTGGTGCTTATCAAAGAATCAGCACATCCATTCAAGTCTGGGAATCTTGAAATAAATATCTATAGAAAGTCTTCAGGAATTCTCAAGTGAAGTAAGATAAGAATAGAAATTATATATTGAATCTTTCTAAACAAGCAATGTAATTATTTCTGAAGGCCTTTGAAATGAGAGCCAGCTAGGAAAATCAAACACAATCTCCAAGAAGTCAACAGTTTTATTTCTTTATTTTCCTTTGTATATAAAATATATAATGGAAACAAAATGAAACAGTCCTGATAAAATACTCCAACTAAAATTTTCACTTTGTGATGAGCCTTATCTTTCCCCAGCCCTGTCCCATTGTATGATGTTCTGCACAAACCTCTTCTGTCTTAGGAGATTACAAACCACCAGTTCTAAGATAGCAGGCACAGAAATGAGCACATCACTGCTACATCAGCCTGAATCCAGCTGGAGGAAGCTCTGAGCCTGCATTCATGGCTGGTGTCACCCTGGGACAGCAGCCCTGGGCTGCAGGGAGCCTGGGGATGTGCTGGGATGGGCTGGGATGGGCTGGGATGGGCTGGGATGGGCTGGGATGGGCTGGGATGTGCTGGGATGGGCTGGGATGTGCTGGGATGGGCTGGGATGTGCTGGGTCTGTGGGGCTCAGCTCCAGAGAGTCCAGGGAGATCAGCTGGGCTGAGGGATGGTTGTGTGTGGGAACAGCAGAAAGAGCCCTGCTAATGGGTGTGAGTACAAAAAGTGAACCAACAGAATTTCAGGGGGAAATGATGCCTCAGGTTTGGCTTTTCTATTTTGTCAGATTCTGTGCTGCTTTAGTGTGTGGGTCTGGGCTTCATATCAGGGGATGGTGAGCTCTGTGCACAGAGCAGGGAGACAAAACAATTCCTGCTCCAGCTGGGCACCAAGGACAAATGATCCAAATCTCAGCCCAAGAGCACAAACCCCGTGGGCTGGAGAGAGAAAAACAAGCAGGGTGGGACTGCCTGGGCTAAAGCTGGAATGGGACAATGAACTGCAAGGTGCAAACAGAGCAGAACTGATCACAGTGACAGAGCCCGTGCCCGGCTGTGCATTTTGGGACCATTTTGGTTCATCTTGGGTGCAGCCCTGGCTGGGCTCTTGTGCTGCCCAAGGTGGATCCATCGAGGCCTTTTAGTAAATCCCTGCTTTATACTGTAGCTCTGTCCAGCCTCTGTTCTAGGGCAGCCTCTCAAGGCATCAAACTTGTGAGATGACCCCATCAGCTACAGCTCCTCAAGACTTGTAACTCCTGTGGCCAAGCCACCATGGGGCCTTTTGCCCCTCTCTTCCTGCAAACTCTCTCATTGTTGTTTTCCCTGTTTCCTGCAGCCTGTGCCATGATCTCTCAGTGTGCCCAGGGCTGCTTCCCTTTCCTCTCTCCATTGAAGGAGGACATTGAGGGTATCTCCTGTAGGCTGAGGCTGCTGGACTTGCCACAGGGCTGGGCACCACAAGTGTCACCTGTCCCCTTTATCATTTCCACTCACAGCTGTCAGGAGTTGTCTGTTGCTGTCTGGTTGCTGTCACTGGGCAGACAATAAATTTCTGATGTTAATTCCTCACAAGCAAACCACCAAGCTGAGGAGAAACTCAATTTCTCAGGCCCCATGACAGGTTAAAAACTATTCTGTTAAAGGTTAGGTGTACGATCACCTTTCAGCATCAAATACAGTTTAGCTTCAAACATGAACAGTTTGCATATTTATAAAACAGGTTCAGCAAGCGTGTATGAAAGAGAGATGTGACATAATATTCCTTTTCCATGGGATATGCAGGACTCCTCTGGCCCCTGCTGAGCCCAGGAGAGATGCTGGGGGAACACTTATCCTCTGCCTCCCTTTGCTGATGTTCTCCCCTGTAAGAATGGATAAATTTACACGAAAAAAATAAATTACCAATAGCAGCCAAAGCCATTTTTTTCTCTAGTGACATGTATTTCTGCCACCCACATTCCCTTCACTGAGAATTATCCCATTAGTTCCACGTGGCCAACCTGCCCCAGCTGCAGTCCCTGCAGAAGCTGTGCTCTCTAGGAGAGCTGCTCTCCATCCTCCCAAATCCTGCCCTCCCAAACCAGCCCCACAGCCTGCCCTGGTGTTGACTGCCCAGTCGGGAAAGGGTGGAATGGCAGCTCTTGGGACATATGCAAATTGTATCTGGATATGCAAACATTTCTCTAAATAATTTACATGTGCTGTAACCCACAGAGCTGCCATGCAGAGAGGGAAAGGGAGCACAGGGCAAGGAGCAAGGCTGTGCCAAAAGGATCTCCTTCTCCTTCCCTCTGCTCTGCTGTCCTGGAGGGCCATGGGATCAGGATTCACAGCACACACACAGAAGGAACACGAGGCTATTTTTATTAGCATATCCAGAAAGGGTGATTTTTTTTGGTGGATGCTATAATTATTCTCCTTTCTGAACATAATTCAGCCCTTAACCTTTCTCCTTCTCTTGCTTGCTCTCCCTCTGTAGATATTGTCTTTATTGTCAGCCTAATTAACGCCATCATACTTTAATGTCAGCCAAAAAAACCCTCTCTGCAGCAACCTTAATACAACCAACCAAATTTCATTCCATTTTGCTTCTTACAGAAATGGCAAGTGCATGTTGTCTAAGAAATAAAAAGGGTAATTTCCTTTTTTTTTTTCTTCCTCTATTTATTTTTGTCAGAGTATGGAATTTATAACTCTGGCTGAACAATGGCCCCCTGAGTGGCAGAGACTCATTTCAGAGACAATCATTGTTGTCCCAACTCTGTCACTGTGGCCACATCAAATCATTATCATGGCTGCAAGCCAAGGGAAGAAAAAAGAACCCTTTTTATTATTGTTTTTCTATCTGGTCTCTGTAACTTGGCAAAGTTCTTTTGAATGTGAATTTGCAAGTCTTAAATGCAACATATTGTGCTGTATTATATTATACTGTATTATTAACCTTGTGTTTTGTATCTCTTTGATATAATTCCTTTGCAAATGCTTGAAGTCTACACAGATCTATTGGGTAGCTTTAAATGCATTCTACAAAGAAACTTTAAATAATACAGATACTAAAAGGGCTTTTATTCTACCCAGAAATTCAGGCTGCTGGCACACATCAGCTTGAAGGAAAATGTTTTGTTTCTGTTCCACAAGCAATATTTTAACTTGTTACTGATATTTTTTTCCTTCTTTTATTATTGTTACACAGCTCCCAAGGAAATGAATTTTTGTTTCAAATTAGTTTTTGAATAAGATATGCAAATTTCTAGTGAGTGTAAACATTAATTGTGTGTATTCTTTCTATTTAGGCACCTTTGTTACTAAAGTAACAGCTACAGATGCAGATGATCCAGTGTATGGAAACAGTGCCAAGCTGGTTTATAGCATTCTGGAAGGACAGCCTTACTTTTCTATTGAGCCCCATACAGGTAGGTGACTCCTGGCTCAGCAAACCACCTCAGCCTGCTCCAGGGGAGGCTTAGGTTGGGAATTGGGGAACATTTCTTCATGGGAAGGGTTGTGCAGTGCGGGCACAGCTGCCCAGGCAGGGTGGGGAGTGCCCATCCTGGAGGGATTTAAAGCTGTGTGGGTTTGGCACCTGGGGCCATGGACAAGGTGAGCTTGGTATCAACCAGCTGGGGTCTGTGTATAAATCACACACAGGACAGGGCTGCTGTGGGACGTGCCTTGAGCTGTTTGATTTTCCAGCATCACTCTCATTACATGATTATGACAATGGGAAGATGCCACCAGCTCACACCCCAGGCAGCAGACCAAGAACTTAATGTTACAACTCACTTTATAAGTTTTTTGCCCAATCACACAAAGCAAAAGCACATTGACAGTAGTTCCATCCAACCACTGTAAGCACCCATCCCTTTGGTTAAACAATGCTTGCTTATATAAAATATACCTGCTTGTAAGCCTTAAAACACAGCACACAGAGCTCCATTATTAAGGTTCAAGCTTCCTAATATCTCACTAGATAAACTTTTCTGTAGCTTAGGGAGTTATTCTAGACAAGCATTAATTCACCGACCATTGTTCTATTTGTCCTTGTTTTTCTACATTTTTAAATTATTTTTCTGCTGACCAATCTCATGGCTACTGCTTATCTCTGCTCACAGTTCTTTTGTCTCTGAGGCCTGCCTTTTGCAGCTTTCCCAAAACCTTCTGATTTTGTGGATTCCCACACTTGGCACTGCTGGGGAATGCTTGGGATCGATGCTGCAGAGGCTTTTTCCAGCCTGGAGTAATTCTCTGGTTGTATTTGCAGAAGCGACCATCCCCTGCCTCCTGATCAGGAATGGTGTGGGCAGCAGGAGCAGGGAGGTCATTCTGCTTCTGTTCTTGGCACTGGTGAGGGCACACCTCGAGTGCTGTGTCCAGTCTGGCCTCTCAGCTTGGGAAGGACCTTGGGATGTTTGAACATGTCCAGAGGAAGCAATGAGGCTGCAGAGGGGCTGGAACACAAACCCTGTGAGGAACCCCTGAGGGAGCTGGGGGTGCTCAGCCTGCAGAAAAGGAGACTCAGGGCTGCCCTTATCACTTTCTGCCACTCCTGAAAGGTGCCTGTGCTCAGCTGGGGCTGGGCTCTTTCTCCAGCAGCACTGACACAACCAGAGCACACAGCCTCAAGCTGTGCCAAGGGAAATACAGGGTAGATATTGGGAAAAAGTTTTTCATGGAAAGAGTGATAAAGTTCTGGAATGGCTGCCCAGGAGGTGGTGGAGTCCCCATCCCTGGGTGTGTTTAACAAAGCCTGGATGTGGCACTGGGTGACAGGGTGTGGTTGAGGTGCTGGGGCTGGGTTGGACTCCATGATCTTGAAGGTCTCTTCCAACCTGGTCATTCTGTGAATCTCCTCACCCAGGTGTAACTCAGGTTTCACTTGTGTTCCTCAGTCTGATCTCAGGGAAAAGCACAGGGAAACCAGGGATTAATGGTGATGGTGATGGCAATGTCACAGAGGTCACTGGAGCACTGAAGGCAGAGGCGGAGCTGTGTGACAAAACTGCTCAGGGAATGCAGGGCTGGGCCTGAGGGGTTTGAGGAGCATAATGTGATGTTCAACATGAGTCTACAGCATGCAGTTGAGCTTGGGAATTTCAGTGAATATATTTTATGCTTTCATTGAAAATTCTTTTTCTTTCTTGATTTGTTGGATCAATTTGGGGAGAGAAAGAGCATCAATCATGAGTGTTGGTGTGAAGTTTTATTAGCATGCATTTAGAGTGACTTTATTTCTCTGTGGTTTTGTAGTCTTGAAAGTCATCTGAAAGAAGTGCCAATAAATCCATTCCCTCTTGTTTTCTGTGCATAGGTTGTCCAAACAGCAAATTAATTTAGTTATGTCTAAAAAGCAAGTTTTAAGGTGATTTGATCATATTTCTAATATTCTGTCATCTGTTACTAGAAATCCTTTTTAATCATAGTGAGTGAAGCAGCTGTGATCTCCTAAGGAGAAGAAAAATAAAACTCTTTTTAAAACATATCCACCTGAATTTATACAGCTGTAAAGCAGTAAAACAGGAGTACCAATTCTTGTCCTTTTGCAGAGCAACAAAACTACAAAATAAAGGCTCAGAGGAATTATTAAAGGATGATTTTGATAGATTAAGTGAATTAAGTTTTCTCATCAAAATTAAACACAGTGCTCCTGTAATCTTTAAAAGCTGGAATTTCTTATAATATTTTTGATGAAATTGCATGGAAAAATTATTTCCCATTCCTAGAAATGCCCTAACTTTATGGGACTTTATGGAAATAGTGTGCATCAATAAATATTAATGGATTAGTCCAAAGCAGGTTTTCCTGGTTTAAGGACAGCTATCCTAAATGTGAAAGGGATCTCTGGAATGTGATTCACCCTTTTATTTTTACACTGCATGTAAAATAGAATTTTACAGAGAAATATTCTAGCACAGTACAATGGAAAAAGAGCAGCTTGTTCCAAAAATAAGTGTGTCAAAAAGCGTTTATTAGTGAAGGCCCTCAGTTCCTGTGGTTCATTTGTCACAATCAAATGGAAATGTAACTCTGAACAGTTACCTCTGACCCTCAAATATCTAAATATACTGTTGGGTTTCTTAAATATTACAAATTATTGCATGCAGTAATGACTTGTGTGAGATGTCTTAATTAGAGGGGAATTGACTGTAAGGTTTTTCTCTGTTTCTACTTGGGAAAGTTAGCGCCTTAGCTTGGGAACACGTCAGCTTTCCTAAAGGAGCTGAAAAGTGCATTCTCCACCTACACAGAAGATTTTCTTTCACAGAAAAATGGCCTGAAAGAAATATTCCAAATGTGAAAAAATACTTCATTTTCCTTAGTTTTCTTATTTGTATTGCATTAATCCCTAATGCTCAATCCAAAGAAGTAAGTAATCGTCACCTAAGAAAGTGATTCCTGTTACCATGAAAGCCAGAGAGAGCTCCAAAGCTTTTGGTTAACTTGAAAATCAGGGTTTTCCTCCTGTTTCACTGGCATTAATTCCCCCCTCTTCCCTTAATTTCCAGCTACAAATATTCCTTTGCAGAGCAGCTCAGTTACCATGAAAATGACATGTTGGTGTCTAAGGGGGACTCATTGACAAAGAATTCAACTGCGGCCACAGCCCCTAAGTGTCTCCATCTCATGGAGCTGCTTCTGAGTGAATAAATGGTTCGAGATCCACCATTTTTCTAGATCTGTGGATTATCTCAATTATGTTCTTTAATTCGCTGCAACTGGCTGAGTTTCTGTGCTGAGGCTGTTCCCTCTTCCTTTGCCCTTCATCTGTGGTGGAATCACCATCCTGCCCTCACCAAACAGCACACTTTGGGTTGTTTTGGGTATATAAATTCTAAATCTACATGAAAGTTTAATCATTAATCAAGGTAGTTATGTAGAAACTGCAGCCACATCTACAGGGTGAAAAAGACTGTTCTGAACCAAAATTTCCAAAGCAAATATGAAGTGTGCAGATGCTTCTTTCTATTTGTCCAAAGTTTGCAATGTGAACCATCACAACTCTCAGTAGCTAAGCCAGGAAAACACACAATCTTGAGGAAAACATTATCTTGTAGTCCTCAGGACCCTCAGGGCAGGTTTTGGTGTGGGAAGGTGTTTGGATACTGTTGTGACAGTGTACAAATTAAACCAGAGTGGGTATATATATATGTATCACCCCAGATGTGTATATATATGCATTTATATATATATGTATCGCCCCAAACAAATCAAACCTGAGGATGATCCTCCAAAGATGGTACATATTTTAGGGTTTGAGGGTTGTTTGGGATTTTTTTAGAGGTGTGAGAGGGAATGTGGATGTGTGTACAGCTGCATTTTCTCTGTGGTTACACTTCATTAGTGCCCTGATAAGTTGAAAGCCTTTTCAGTTAATTTGAAGCAGAATTGTTTCTGAACACAGATATTGTGTCTTCCCCTAAATTGAATCAGCATTGCAAGAAATGGGCTGTGTGAGAGTGATCCACTTGAGAAAGTAAATATTTTCTGTCATTCATAGGAGTGTATCAAGTGTTATCAAAAGAATAGCTATTGAGAGCTGATCTGTTTACAGTTTTTCCAGATTACTGCCCTTTTATCATGTTTCTTAGAAACCAAGAGTAAATGTAGATCTGTGCAGCTCCCAACACCAGGGCAGTGCTGTCTGTAATTTCTGATTTTCCTGGCTCAGAGTAAGAATTGTCTGACCTTCCTGCTTGGTTTTAATGGCACATGGAGAGTGAGCCATGGGGAATTATCCCAACCATGCCCCCTGATATCCCAGAGCAAAAGGAGACAGTGGAGGAGCAGGGTGTGGCTCTGTGCCTGTGCTAAGCAGGGATTGTCGCACCTGATGTGAGGGAAGCAGGTGTTTGCCATCCTGCATTTTGGCTCCTGGATGTGCCCATATCTGAATCACTCTCAGCTAGAACTCACATTACTCAGCCTCCTCCTCACTGAAACAATTCTATAATGCTGGGCACAAAGAAACAAGTGCTGGTGAGTGACCCATAAAACAATAATTTTCCATTACCTGAGATGAAAAATGCATATATTGCTGCAGTTCTAGTTTGCAAGTTCTTCTGTAAGAGTTATAGGCACATGAAAGGAGGTAATTTGGAAGTTATTTTACACTGAGTGCTCTGAATGTGGCTTAGGGTAAATGTTTTTATGATGGCTTGTTCTGAATGCTTTTCACTTTTTGTAGGTGAATCTTATTGTGACCACTGGTTTGTTGGATAGAGATTGGATATAATTAATACATGACAAAGATAAAGATTTAGATTTTTTTTTTCTGTGAGCACCAAAACTTGCAATGTGATGGCATCAGATTAGTAACAAAACTCATGGTGGGCTGAAATATATTCCTTATATCATTATGGTTCCATCTCAGTAAGTGATGCCAGGCTCCCTGCCTAGTGTGTTTTATTTATAAAGGTACAGCAGCTGTATGGATTCTCTCATAATCTGAATTATGACAATACAAATGCTGGGAAAGGGGGCTCCTTAAGACTGCTAAAAGTAGCTGGAGTGCACTTCTCACTTTTAAGCTTTTTCAAGGATATTAAATCATGACTGTCAGCTTTAAAATAAGATTATCATAATGAAAAGTAATATGAAGTGACACTGTGTTCTACAATATAGGGATGGCAGAGGAAATACATTTTCAGCTGTGTCTGACTTATTTACATTTCACATGAACTTAAATAATGTCACTCCTACACATACCTGAAATATAGTTACACAAAGAAGGCAAATTACAGCAAAGCCCTGCTGCACTGGAAAGCACGTGGGATTGGTGGAGCACAAACACTTAATTTGGCTGAAAAAAAACATATTTTAAGCACTGCCATCTTGCATATGGGCACTGGTACAAAGCCAAGGCTCAAGGAGGTAAAACTGAGATGGGTGGAAGAGTCAGACCCAGGAAGATGAAGACTCTCCCCATAGAATGTGGATACCTTTGGAGAGTGGGTAATTGTGGGGTTTCCCCCTACACCTGGTTTAGCTTTCAGCTGGAAGAGCACGTGCTTTATCAGCAGAGTTTTTAATTTAGTGTGTGGCCCTCTCTGGTCCACAGTGCTGAATCCCTGAAATCAGACCATACATGAATAAGCCTGGGAGGAATGAAAACTTCACTCAACAGCAGCCAGGCTTGAATCTTTTATTTTAATTTTCAGTCTTGCCTCCATTTAGACCTTATAGAGTCCAGCAGAATGCAAACAGGTAAGGGACCAAGAGGAATAAACCAGCACCTTCTCAGTTACAGATATGGTTATGAGGTTCAGGCTATTTCTTCTAATAGCCTTCTTCTTTCTTCTGGTTGTAAATTCCAGTTTATTCCCAGTAGCACAGGGTGTTCTCAGAATATTGTGTGTAGGGCTGATAAGAGCTGCCATCATAAAAAATAAAACCCAAAAAACCACAAGAACCTGCTGAGATACTGAGAAAGTTCAAAGCAGGGTAGCTGAGGTCAGGAGAGTATTACTTATAATGAAAGATTGATTGAACTAAATTTGTATAAACTGGATCAGAGGTGATTAAAGAAGGATATGAAATCACTGCACAAATATTTGAGAGGTGTTAATAAAAGAGAGACATGGGGACTGTTTTTGTAATTCTTCATGATACAATGGCAAGGAAGGAAGCACTTCAAGCTGGAGAGAAATGGGGAAGCAGTTTTGGTCCAGAAAGGAATCTGCTGCTGTAAGGGGAAAGTAATGAGCTGCTAGGAACAGAACTCACTTGTGTTCAACAGAGCCTTCCTAAATAGTTCAGCTTCTAAATACTTTAGATCTAAACCCTCATGGGATTAGTGTAGAGAAAGTACTTGTTAGACATGAGTCAGAGTGTGGATTGAGCTGCTGCTGCTTTCCAGCTCATTTTATTGACTGCTGCTGCTGCCATGGCTGTGCCAGTTACTGCAGATTTCAAGTGAAGTAAACTCCTAACTGAAACAATAAAAAGAGGCATGAACTGGGATGGGTGGGTGCTCTGCTTTAGCAAAGAGGGGTGTAGAAACTCCTTCCCATAGAATTGTAATATCACAGAATCAGAGTGGTTTGGGCTGGAAGAGACTTTAAAGCTCATGTCGTTCCACCCCTGCCATGTCAGGGACACCTTCCCCTAGAAGAAGGCAGGTGTGTGCAGAAACATCCAGCTCCATGAAGCCCAGAGAGCAGCACTCCCAGGGCACCAGTGTGAAATGGGAGCCTCCTCAAGCCAGGTCCCATGAGCTCTTGGAGGTCTATTTCTCACCCAAGATATCTCAGCTACCTTTGGAGGCATAAAATCAGCAGGATGGCTTCTGTGGTAGTGTTGGAAACAAAAAGGTTTTAATGAAAGGCAAAATAACAAAACTTTTTACCGATCTAGATGCAAGAGGTTCTTGCTCCTGATAAAATACTCACAAAAGCCATTGGTCTCTTTGTTTTCCTTTTTCTAGTAAATTGCCCGGGTGGGACTTTTTGGCTCATGTCCCATTGGCTATCCTTAAGTTTAATGTGAAGTCTCCAAGCCTATGAGATGCCTTTTCCACCTAATTGAGGAGAGAAACTTCTGGGCTTTCTTTTTTTAGGAGACAAAGGATAGTTTTGTCACTCTGTCAACAAGGGGCACTATGGCAGTGTGATTCCAGGAGCATTCCCAGGGCAGCAATGTGGTTCCAGGAGCATTCCCAGGGCAGCAGTGTGATTCCAGCACCATTCCCAGGGCAGCACTGAGGCTCAGGAGCATTCCCAGGGCAGCAGTGTGGTTCCAGCACCATTCCCAGGGCAGCAGTGTGATTCCAGGAGCATTCCCAGGGCAGCAGTGTGGTTCCCCAGCGCTGCCAGGGGTTCCAGCACCATTCCCAGGGTAGCAGTGTGGTTCTAGCTGCATTCCCAGGGTAGCAGTGTGGTACCCCAGCACTCCCAGGGGTTCCAGCACCATTCCCAGGGCAGCAGTGTGGTTCCAGGAGCATTCCCAGGGCAGCAGTGTGGTTCCCCAGCACTGCCAGGGGTTCCAGGAGCATTCCCAGGGCAGCAGTGTGGTTCTAGCTGCATTCCCAGGGCAGCAGTGTGGTTCCAGCACCATTCCCAGGGCAGCAGTGTGGTACCCCAGCACTCCCAGGGGTTCCAGCACCATTCCCAGGGCAGCAGTGTGGTTCCCCAGCACTGCCAGGGGTTCCAGGAGCACACCACTGCTCGCTGCCATTGCAGTGCTGGAACCAGAGTCTGTTCTCACTCTGCTGGGAGCCTTTTCATGTCTTTGTGTACTAAACAGTCTGTGCAAGCCGAGGAGATGTGTCAAGGTGTTTGTAGAGAGGTGTGTGGTGGCCCTGTGAGTTGTCTTGGTGACAGCCCATTAGGAGAGGGCTGGGCTGGCACAGCCAGAGCTGAGCTCAGTCAGTCCTGCAGCTCTCCCTCGTTAGCCACAAGTACAAAGTGCAGCTATTATGGATCAGGGATTTAGGACTGGGCCCTTCCAAGCACCAAGAGCTGTCCTTGTGATTAATAAAGTAAGTGTAAAATCACTGCAGGGACGTTTGAAAACAGTTCTGCTGGTCTGCAGCTGGTAGAGCTGAGTGGCTTAAGATCAAGGCAGATTGGCATTTGGAAAGAAGCGATTTCTGCGCCTTGAGTTTATCAAATAATAGCAGTAACAAAAAAAGCTGATCCCGCATATATTTCTTGCATTTCAGAGCAATAGCTCTATCATTTCAGAAAGCTTGTGAGGTACTTTGAACTTGACCGTTCCTCATGCTGAGTAGGAAAACGGGCAACACATCTAAATAATGTGCTTCAAGGGCCTGAATTAGAGAGAGGAATTTGAACTACACAGCTGGAGCTAGAAAGCACCTGAAAGAGAATCCAAGGCTACTTTCTGTAAAGTGTCTGGTGTAATCACAGCTATTAGATTGCTACAAATAAAATGCTAAGGAAACGAGGTGGTAAATGCAGTGGCAAATGTTTATTTACTGAATTTGTTCTCAGCTGGTGGGAGAGTGATCCTTTCACCATGCCAGTGAGAGGGTCCCAGGGAAAAGGGAACAGCTGGTGAGTAGAGCTGAAAGCTTTGAACCCGTTCTCTAAAACCCAGAGGCAAGTTCACCTGAATTAAAAAGGCAGCATTATAATGGGTGTTATCCAGTCGTGTAGTTTAGGATACACTGCTAGCAGAATGCACAGAGAAAAGCAGGTAATTTCACATGCCATAAAAAACTTGAAGGGTTTATTTCAGAATGAAAACAAGGGCAGAAACTGCAAAGATTGTAGTACTATAAGCTAGAAGAGAAAAGACAATAAATCTTAGATTAAAAAACCCAAATTAATAAAAGCATATTCAGCCTTGAGCTCTCTGTTTACCTAAAAAGTGCCATCTTCCCTATACACTTTCTAAAAATAAGCATTAGAATAAAATACATACACTATTATATTCTCTATTGAAAATATAAAAATGGTGCAGAAATACACAATGTAATGTAGCATTTGATTCTTTAGTCACTACTATTTATTCTTTAGTCATTATTTCTAGTCATTATTTTTACTGTGTCTAATGTCTTTGATTTGAAATGTATCTAGATCTGAATGTCGTTCATCCAACTCCAGTAATTAATAACTATTATAGAAAGTTAGGCAGCCTTGCTAGTGATTGCAGATATGTTTCCTGTCTTCCTTAGAAAAGAAACAAGAAATTAAAAGATTTGATGATAATTCTTATTAAGGAGGTTATGATAAGGGTAAATAAAATCAAAAATAGTGGATCAGTATTCCTGTATCACATCATCAAACAACATTTTTTTAAACTTAGAGTAAAGGTGGTTATGATCTACTAATTCTTTAAAAATTGTGGCACAGGTTTTCCACAGATCTCCAAGTAAAACTTTTTTATGGACTGTTATAGCATCACTGAAGTTGCTGTGCTTCATGGGAATACAAAGAATGCCACTCATGGCTCTGAAGAAATTGCCAGATTGATTTTCAGGAGTTTGG
This sequence comes from Ammospiza nelsoni, assembly GCF_027579445.1. Taxonomy (NCBI): domain Eukaryota; kingdom Metazoa; phylum Chordata; class Aves; order Passeriformes; family Passerellidae; genus Ammospiza; species Ammospiza nelsoni. The sequence continues at coordinate 4,840,144 of NC_080645.1, forward strand.
GTCCTAAATGACTGTTATATTTAATAAGAATCTCCACCAAGATTCTAGCGCGGAAGGAAGATCAAAGCAATTACTTAGCTCTTGCAAAATGAAGTAGGGAAAGTTCCAAAGTATCAAAGTATGCAAGCTGAAATAGCAGGAAGTCTTCAACAAAACCTGGGAGATGAATGGGATGCTTGAGAAAGGCTTTTCAGGGCCAGGTTCCAATTTTGCATAGTGCCTGCTTGGTTTTGTTCCATGTGCTCAATTAATATTATGTATAGTTTTATAGCATTATCATAAAGAGATCCTTAAAAAAGGAGACAAAAGTGAAAGCCAGGCCCTTCATTCTGTTGCTTTTTTTGCTTCTTTCTTTTCATGAGCTGCAGCCTCTGCCACTTTGCTTCCTTTCCCCTGGACTTTCTCAGTGACACCGTGGATATTCTTCCAAATGGGTTTTTGAATGTCGTCCCCAGTGGTGCATTCTAACTGACTCAAGTTGTGAGGCAGATTGTGCAAATTGTGCAGTCAGGACCACTGCAAAAGTAAATCCCCTTCTGCAGCTGCTTTATTTGCAGTGGGACGCCGATGGCTGTTCAGGAAAAGCAACTCAGCCAAAAAAAAAAAAAGGCACTTCAATATTTGGAGGTTTCATCCTTGGAAGGAAGAGTTTGCTTCTTGACTTCTTTACCTTCCAAGCTGTTTCCTGATCTTTCCGGCCTGAGGGAGAGGAGCTGTAGGGAAATTCTGGGGGGTGCACGTTCAGTGGTTGTACCACATGTATGTCTGTGAATGTTTTCATGGCAGCAAGGTGTGGGAATTGTTTCAGGCTATGTGAAAAACACCAATCACTTGTTTTTAAAGTTTTAAAAGTTTAATAGTAATAAAATGGTTATAAAAATAGTAATACAATTAGAGTAATAATAATTTGGACAATTTGAATTAGGACAATATGAGACAATAGAGACAAAGTGTTATGGACGTCCGGGTACCTTTTCTGGGCAACACAAGCCCGAAAAAGATCACACATTAACAGAGAATTAACCCTTAAAAGCAACAGCCTGACATATTCATACACCTCATACATGATGCATAAATTCCATTCAAATACAGGATTCTGTCGGGTCATCATCATCTTCTTCCTCTGAATCCTAACAAAAAGTTTGTTTCTTCTGATAAGGGAGCAATAAATTCTCTTTCTCTGAAAGATTCAGGTGTCCTGTGGCTGCTGTCTCGCTGCAAGTCCTTTCTTTAAAAAAAGTATCCTACATAGCATAGTTTCTATTTTAACAGTTTTTATAACCTAAAACTATATTTAACACAGTACTTAAGAGAATTAATACAGCATTACTTTCTAACACAACACATATAATATTCATTTTAACATTTGCTAAAAGTCAATCATAAAATACATTCATTTTTCAAAGGTACAAGGAGACAAAGCCTTGACTTAGACATTATGGAGGGAAGGAACCTCATGTGAGAATGCAATGAGTGCCATTAGCCCCAAAAAGGACCAGATTTTCCCTTCCCATTCTTGGCAGATGTTTGACTGATACATTCTCAAAAGCTTGCAGGAATGGGAACACTGCAAATTCTACAGGCAGCCTCTGTGGGCTCTCCCCTAATGTTCAACTGCAACCTTTCTTGGTGCAGCTGAAACCCATTTTGGGATTATATTTTAGGTCCATTATTTCTTCTCTTATCCCCACTGGACAAGGAGAATAGTTCCCAGTAATTTTACATATTTGGCTGTAAAAACTTTCCTTATACTTCCCTGACTATACAAATCAATATTTTTCAAAACTGGACCCACTGTTGCAGCTGCAGCCTTACCTGTGTGAGTGCACTGGAATGATTATTCCACACTTCTTCCACAGAACATACAAACCAATACACCAGGAAATGCTTGAGCACTTTTATCAGCAAGTTGCTGTTGTCTCACATTCAGCTCATTTTGACTCCACATTCTCTTCTGTCTTGTGAGTCATCTGCTCTATTGTAATTGGCAAGTTAATTGTTTCCCTCACACAAAATGCCTTTGGCTCGCCAAATTGAGTTGCATCCTGCTATTTTAGACTCTCCAAATTGTGAAAATTGTTTTGAACACTAATCCTCTTCTTCCTGTACTTGCAATGGCTCCCAACTTTGTGTCATCTGAAAGGCTTGATAAGTTCTCCCTGCCTTCTGGCTTTCAGGAAATATTGAATGATTCTAGAAGCAGAACAAACCCCATGAACCACATCATCCATCTCTGCACTTGACAGTGGGCCATTGATAACTGTTCTGAATACAATCTTTCAGCAGGCATCTACCTGCCTTACATTAGTTTATGGTAATTCTCCTGCTTTTGAACTGCTCCTGTTTGGCACATCTCCTCCTCATCCATCACTGCATGCTGAAAGTGATTATGATTTTATTCTCCATTTGTTTCTGGGTTGAACTGAAGCAGAGCAGGTTGAATGCTCAGCGAGTTAATGTTCTGTGTGCTGGGTATGTGTTGGTGTTTGGTGAGCCTGGATTGTGTTCTAAAAATAAACAGATGGTCTCAGTGCTTCCTGCAAGCCTGGCCTGAGGACTGGAGAATAAAGCAAAAGAACAAATAAATATCCTTGAGATTCTCCATGCAGAACTCTCTTAGCCTGTATTTGTCTTGATCATGATAGATGAGGATGGAGCTTTTTGGTGTTCATAAATTCCTGCTGCTGACCTCAGTTCTATAGATTCTGGATATAGTGGTAACAATCAGCCTGTGTAATTTGGATGGATTTGGTTCTTTAAAACCTGCAGTTCTTTTTATAGTCATTTAAACAGTAAACTACTTTTTAGCCTTTTATTGTGTTTGAAATGGAAACTTGACTTTGACTCAGCTTCTAGCAGGTGGTTTATGGTCTGTGACAGTGGATATGTATAAAACTGTTGAAGCAACAGCTTGTGTTAGTACCTTTATACAGAAAAAAAACAAACAAACTTTTTATGCCTTAAAAGTCAAAATTTTAATTTTTATTTTGGCACTTCTAAAGGTATTCAATCTGCCTGATGTATTTCAAACCATAGGCAAGAGCTAAACTGTTCAATACATCAAGAGACAAATTAAAATACCTGTCTGGGAAAAAAACATCAATTTAGCAAAATAATTGACTTTTCTCAGTGGAAACTGCAGAATACAAAATGTGGCAACTCATACAACTCATCTGTAGACTAGAGTGAACTATGTAAATTAGGTTACAAAACCCAAACAAACATAGAAACTCTGCCTAAAAAAATAATGGAGATAAAGTACAGTATGCTTAATGCAAGCCCTATTGAAATAATGGTTCATTGATATTTGCATCTGCTATATTAGTGAAAAAAATGAATGTGGACCAAATTCTGATAGCCTGGCTTTGCATTAGAATGCATTTTATGAGTCATTTCACTTATAACAATAGACTTATTTGCAGAATGCATCATTATTATTCATCAGTAGTAACCCAGTCAGTCCAAACCAGCCACAACTGTCAGATGCTTTTAGAATTAAGCATCATTTACTTCCCTTATCCAGCCTGCCATGGAGGAAATGACCCTACTCTTTCACTGACTGTATTTTGCACCTATCAAATCTGATAAATGGGGTTTGTTGCTCCCCTGCTTTCACTCAGAAATTTTAACGCAAGCATTTTCTTCAGTGTGTGGCAGAATAATGTGGGCTCCCTCCTGAGGCACTTTCACCTGCTGGGCCATTGGCCTTGAGGCTCCAAACCCTTCTTACTGTGGGCTTTTTATTGCCTGTGCTGGAATAAAAACTCACTAATTGAGAGTTTCCCTGTGCCTCTGCTCGTGTTGCTGTGTCACCTGCTGCAGGTGACCCTTCCTTGGCAGAGGGGCTGGACCTGCTGATCTCCAGAGGTCCCTTCCACCCCCAGCCCCCTGTGGCTCTAAATTCCTTGGGAATAAGAGATTTCTCTGCCTTGGCTGCTGCAGAGGTTCCATTTTCCTGCAGAACTCTAAAATATGTGAGGCAACAACCAAAAATATTGCACGGAAAAAAATTACAAGAGTGTAGGTTCCAAGCCTGCTCTCATGTTATATTTGGTGGTTTATGGAGGAAGTGAATTGCTTTTTTATAAATGCCTTACACCCCCTTGCTCTTAGTGTGGTCCCCAGCCATGAAAAGAAGGTCTGATCAGGTTCTTAGTATTACATTGTTAAAGATAAATGGATATTTCATAAATGTTAGCATGTTCTTTATAATTTGTAAATGTTAGAATTTACAAAAAGGCATCTCTATTAATGCAAAAAGACTGTTTCTTTATTCTATATGAACAGGTAATCTCAGCATTTCAGCCAGTGTCATTTCTAAAAGGCTTGGTTAGCAGAACCTGTGCCAGACAAAAGAGTAAGAGGTGGATGAAGCCTCCACAGCTATTCCAATCCCAAAAAAGAAAACAAAACTAAAACAAAGATTTGTTGAGTTACTGTCAGTGTCTGCAAGAAAACATTATTTTTAAATGGAATTTTTAAAAAAATTGATTTAACAAAAAAGCCATTTTTCAATGGCACATTTTGAATTGTATTCCCTAGGTTTAGTGGGGCTTCTTTAGTCTGTTATGCTATGATCATGGTGGACTTGACTAAACTGCAATGAGCACTATTTAAATTTACCTTTAAACATTTAGTATTACACTTTCAATACATGTTGTGAATATATTAGCACATTATAGGTGGAAAGAAAAAGTTGTTATTCCTTCTACTACATGTCCATGAAATCTCTAGGAGTTTACAGTGGATCTGGCTCCAGAATTAACCAAACTCTCCATCGTTGATATTTCCTTCAGCCCACTCACATTTTATATTTCGGTATACAGCAGATCATTGAACTTCTGTAGGTTTAAAAGCATCTTAACCACATAAAGTAGGTGATGGCAGCTTGGTGAGATCATTGTTCCACAGGTGACCCCCCCTTGAGCAGTGAGTGGAGTTTGGCTTTCTCCTGGTCAATTTTAGGCAATCAGTTTAAGACTTAAGAGAAGAACTGTGTTCTGCAATCTACACAGGAGCAGATTAAATAATGGGTTTGGGTTTTAATTATTTTAAACAATCTGAGCAAATGTGGTTAAGAGTGTTCACAGAGTCAGATTTCTATGTTGATGTCTTCTGTTTGGGAATTCTGTGGGGTAAAGATGGATTTCTGTGGGAGACAGGGCAGAAACCAATAAGTTTGTCAGGAATAAAATGAAATAGAAATATGTATCACAGCTATGATTAATTCTTGGGTTTTGAACCACAGCTTCAGTGCATTTCTAATTAAATCAAGGTAGGTGACCTCTAATACAGTTTTTTCAAAATCTCAAATTCTTTTTCATCTTTTGTATTAAGAGGCAACCTAACTGGACCTTTGACATTTTTTGTATACCAATATTTGCATATATCCATAAAAACAGCTGCAAACTGAATTTGTGTCTGAACCTGATTGTTTCCTCCCCCCCATTATTGTAGCTATAATTAAAACAGCTCTTCCCAACATGGACAGAGAAGCCAAAGAAGAATATTTTGTGGTCATCCAAGCAAAGGACATGGGAGGACATATGGGTGGACTCTCTGGAACTACAACAGTGACCATTACCCTCAGTGATGTGAATGACAATCCTCCTAAGTTTGCACAGAGTAAGTGCCATTGTATGTGTGTGTGCTCCTATTTAAAAAACTATGGTGTTTTTCTTTTTTTTTTCTTAAATTCAAGTATTTTTAAATCTTCATATTGCCAGGATTTTTAATGTCATTTAAAAGATGTAGCTGTGACTACATCACAGCTGTGAGAAAGGTTAATCATCCTCTACCTGATTAAGAGCTTAGAAAAAAGAGAGTAATGTCCACAACAGTGTTCAGATCTCTGCCTTCCTTGTTACCCCTCTTACACCCACCCAAAAGGGCCTGGACACTGCTGAAAACATATTTATTTGGACACTGCTGAAAACATATTTATTTCCTCTCAGTGCAGTTGCTTCTGTGTGCTTTGCTGCTTCCATCTCATGCAGACAAGTGACACCACCAGTAAAAGACACATATAACAGATAAAAGGAATAAAAGCCTTGACTAATTAGGCAATACTGAAGAAAACAAAGAAGATAAGTCTGAATCTAGATAATTGTTGATCTTTAATTCAAAATCCATATTTTCTACTGTGGTTCCAATGGGTATCTTGCTGAGTTAGGTTAAAATGATTTGGCATCCTGCTGAGATTCTCTGCAAGCTTTGTAGTCTGTTTCCAAGATGAAGACAAAATAGAAAAAAAAAAAAAGAGGAAGAAAAGCATAATGACTGGATTGATTTTATTTGGAGCTGGTGCAACCTAATACACTATTAGAAACTTAGCATTTTATCCAGCTTGTTCTGGAAAATTAAAGTTAAAAGTTTTTTGAGGCTGCATCCAGATTTTGCATCATTTTTGTTTTCCTTTTTTCTAACAAGGTGCTCAGGAACCAGTGTAAAGGTAATTTTTTTCCATCTATGGATGACTTCAAATCCACTTTTGCCCTATTCTGAGGACACAGAGTAAAATGAGTTTATCCTACTGTTCAGCATTTGATAAATCTGCTTCTGTAGCCTGTAGAAAATGTACATAGAGAGAGAGAGAGAAATCTAATACAAATAAGCAGAGGCAAAAGCTTATTTTCAAAATATATATTTTATTACCTCATCTTCGTGGTTTTTAACAGATAAGCACTCTGCACAATAAAAGGTTTTCTCTCATAAAGCAGGAAATGCATAAATTTTTGACTTTGTGTCCTGTTGTACTGCCTTTCCCTGCGTTAGTGTTTTCCAAGAATTTCCCTAACAATGCCGTGCCCACAGCTGAGCTCTATCACCAGCCTGCAGAGGGATGTCTCTTTTGTACCTGCAGGGTCCTGTGGCTCCACTCAGGGAGCACAGACCTGCCTTTGCCAGCTTACCTGGCTTTACATTGCACAGCCTCAGGAAGCCAACAGGGCAAAAATCTGACCCAAAATCAGCAGCACAGCTGGTCCAAACTGGGGCAGCCCAGGGCCACAGCATGTGGGGGTGAAACTGCCCTTTCCCAGGGCTTTTGGGCACGCTGCATCCCTATCCCTGGAATACATTTGCTCCTGGATGAGTTTTCCTGCAGCATCGAGGATGGTGCTGCCTCTGAAGCTGTTACAGCCCCTGCAGGATTTGAGCTTCCCCCTAGGAATAACCACTGACCATTATGCAAATTCTTAAGGGAAAAAAACCTGCTTATCACTGGGTTATTTTATTTTATATATATATAAATATATATATAAATGTGTGTGTGCGTGTATATGTGTATATATATATATGTATTATATATATGTGTATATATATGTATTTTATATATATGTATATGTATGTATTTTTTACATATATATATGTATATATATGTATTATATATGTCTATATATATATTATTTTATATGGTTATTTTATTTATATTTTACTGGTTGTTTTATATATTATATATATACTGGGTTATTTTATTTTTATATATGTATTATATATATGTATATATGTTTATATGTGTAATATATATGTATTTTATATATGTGTATATATATGTATGATATATGTCTATATATATGTGTATGTATATATTTTAAAGTAATATATAATTAATAATAATTTTATAGAGACAGAATTTGATTAGAGCAAGGTTTTTATTTTAAAGAACATAAGTATTTTAGGACTATAAGTCTAAACATTGAAACATATAATAAATATATAATAAACATTGAAACATATAATAAATATATATCCATATATATTTATTATATAAATAACATATAATATTATTATGTATTGTGTAATTATTGCTGGGTATTATGTATTTATTGCTTTAATGATGAGCCATAGTAACATTGGATCTGGGTGTTATTACAAATTCTACCTTTTAAAAGGTGCCTAGCACCACAGATTAGCCACGACTCTGCCCTTGGACAAGAGCTGAGCAAATCTGACTTTGTTATTTTTTTCTACACTGTTGAAGCACAGTTTGCATTTGCCTGGAAAGGAAAATAAGAAAGGATCAAACTTACAATAAGCCCAGCCAGAATGAAATAGAAATTCATAAGATGTAATACATGCTGCTTGCACAATAAATGGTAATGAGCTCGGGAAACAGGGTGTTCTATCAGGTTATTGTTTCCAGGCAGGACAGAAATGTATATTTATGGTTTGATTTCAGAGAGTTAGCCTCCTGGGTTTTAGAAATGAAAAAGATGAACTTTCACTACTTTTGTAATCTCTCTGAAATAATTTTAGAGGCGTTTTATAAGTCACTGAAGTTTTTAACCTGGCAGTTTACCACAGAATTGTAATGAGAGGAACTGTGCACTGCTGTGGAAACCCAGGGCTTTCAAAGATGCCCAGTGTGGATATTCTGGTCAGCTCAGTCCTACGATACAATTCATAATTCTGGAGAGGAATTTGTGTAAAAGAGTAAGCTGCATCATAACTTTTAAATTTTTCTTAATATTTTGTAAACTGTTTTAATAAATCTGCGAGCAAAATTTCAACTTAATAATGCAATCAGCTGTGCCTGGAGATTCAAACCACAAAGTGTGGACAGCAGAGTAAATGATGAATGCATAATTTAATCTCCCAAGGCACTTAATTGCTTTGGCTGCTCATTGTTTTTGAGCCATTATGGATATTCTGAGGAATCTTGATGATCTCCAAATTATCTCTAATAATTTAGCCTAGCAACATTAAAAACAAGTCACTTTGGGATTTCATTGTGCAGCTAATACATGTATTTGTGAATTCCTCAGTTTCCGTCTTATTTTCAACTGTTGCTCCTGAAATAATTTACAACAGGTAAAGCCAGAACTCCAGAACATTGTTTTTGGAAAATTATTACCTGCTCTTAACAGATTGTCTTAGAACAACAGGGAAGACAGGGAAGAACAAGGCCAGAATCCTGTGTTAAAATTATTTTAATGGTCTCTTCTATTACCCTTGAATTCTTTGCTTATTTTAACTCCTGAGCAGCATTTTGTTTGATTAGCTCCTATATTAATCTTAACTTCAATAAGAGTCAATTATAAAGAGGTAGAAATAGGAGGACTCTAGAAAGAATTTTGGGTATAAAATGTGTGTCTTGTTTTTAGAGTAATGTAAGGAGCAGGGAGATACAAAAGAAAATAGGTATTTTGGGTTTTGCCTTGAAAAATTCTACCTAAAATAATATATCTAAATAGATTTTTTGATCCTTTTTAGCTTAAAAGATTTGAAGCAGGTGTAACAAAAAATAAAATATTGACAATTTGAATTGTAATTTCTAATGGATTTTAGTGTAACTCTGCAAAAAGTAGTAAACACAGTAATGATTACTATGAAAAGTTTTTGTTTCCAGTAAAAAAAAATTGGGAGTTTCCTTGAATGTTTCCTGATTCGTTTCTTACCACAGAAGTGAGGAGGAAGGGTTTAAACAAGCAAAATGAAAGTACATTTTAAACAGTAGTAAATATTTCAAGTTATGTAGAAAATATTTGAAGTTATGTAAGTATTTAGACAACAGATTTTTAAAGAATTATACCATTTTTTTGTGGAGTAATAGCCAAAGTTTCTTGGTTGAATTGTAACTCCTTGAGAATAAAATATCTGTATAAAAAGATAAGTTCTGCAGTGTTGAAAGGAGCTCAATATTTGTGTTTGCCAACACAAAACATCCCTGCAAGGCAGAAGGAGGAGACTGCTGGAATGGACAGGACACTCAGCTACAGTAAAGTGAATATTCTTGTGTGAGGACCACACTGTGCTGCTTTCAGTCAATAATTTGTGTAAATGGGGCTTGGGTGCAGATCTCAAGAGTTGGTGTTGGGGATGTGTAAATATTTAATGCACCCAGGGGACACTGGAACAGCTGTCATATTCAGTCTTTTCCTCTTTTTTGTAAGGTCTCTATCACTTCTCAGTCATGGAAGATGTTGCTCTTGGTGAACCAATAGGAAGGGTGAGAGCAAATGACCTGGATATTGGAGAAAATGCCAAATCATCATATGATATTATTGAAGGAGATGGAATGGATGTGTTTGAGATCACCACGGATGCCCAAACTCAGGATGGCATTATCAGAGTGAGAAAGGTAAATCTTATCTCTGTTAAAAACATAAATGTTTAGTGTATGTGTTACTACCCAGCCAGACTCAGCTCTGTGAGAAGATGCTGCATTTCCAGGGGTTCTTTCATCCATGGATGAGGTGTCAAGCCAGTGGAGTGATGAAAAGGGGTGCACTGGCCATGTTCCTCTGAATTTCCATTGAGAAAATTCACTGGGGAGACATCCATGGGTGCTGGAAATGTTAATCTTATCCGGGCTCCCATGTGGTCACATCATGACACCACCAAGATTTTGTTTCCTTGGTTCCAAAAGAAAAGAGTAGATTAAATTCCACTTTGGTGGTGGTTTAAATTTCTGTAAAATCTTGGCTGAGTATCCATCAAATAACTTCTCTCAATTATTTGATTTCCGGTGTAGCTGTTCAGAGAAAAATAAATCACGGTACATTAATTAAATTACCTGATTTTTCAGAGCTTAGTCTTCTACCTTTTTCTCATGTTGAGCTGTCTTCACGTAATGAACAGGGATTTCACTGACTTTTATTAAGGAGATTGGTAGTTTCACATGAAAAGTGTCAAATTTGGGCCCTAAAGAAAACCATGTTACCTTTTCTATGCTTGTACAGTCTTGAAGTGCGAAGGTGAGGTATTTGCATGTACACAACAAAAACATCACCCGATTATCTACAGAAATATGGGGAGAGGCAGCATAGAAGAAAACCAAAATAAACCCAGGGAAACATTAATTGCAGCTTTAATTGTCACTATTTTCTGGGGAAGGAGAAAAAGCTGTTCCTCGTGCTCTGTTCTAAGAAAGGATATTAATATAATTTATAGGAGTGGCAGAGGGTTTTAACTGCATAGCACAGATCACTCTAAATTAATCTTTGTTCATAAAAACCAAAAGTAAACAAAACCCAAACCATGATATTCCAGTGAGAAAAGGTGAATCCAGTAGGCACAGGTAATTAATATTCCACTTGCACCTGTCATTAAAGAGGTCAGGCAGATTGCCTGTCAAAACTTTGTGTTCTCTCTTTCTCAGTGAGTAGGTCAGCACTGTAGCTTTATAATAAACTGTTGTATATTTATCTAAATTTATATTTGCTTTGCTAAAGAGAAAATTATGATATACATCCCAACTCTTCCTTACTGTTATTTATTGTGTGCTGTGGCCTCTCCTGTAAGCTGAGGCAATTAGCCTTTTGCCCCAGTTCCCTTGGCTTTATTTCATAACTGAATCTCAACCATAATGTTGTTTCATATTTTCATTCTGACAGCAATAATAATTTTGGTTCTACTCCAGTAGATGATGTATGGAGGGTACTGCTCACCAACAGATTTTCTTCAGCATAAAATCATGGGCTTTAGACAATGCTGAGTAAATTTTCAATATGATATTCTGATTAGGCATGACTAAATGTATTGGGGTGCTGTCATTTCTGTAAAGCATATGAAAAGCAATTGAAGGAGTGCTACAGGAGCCATGATTGGCAAATTGTGAATATGCTGATTTATAAATCCCCATTCATAATTTCAAAAGCGTACTAATTTAAGAGCTGCAAAAGAAGCAAGATTTTCTTGTGTTTACTAGAATTTGTGAGCAAGAGCAAATCCCTTTAGAGCTTGATTCATACCTGAAAAAAAATCCACAGAATTTGAAGATATACATATTGAAGGCTTTGACAGACTTCCTGAAGATTCCTGTTTGTGCTCTTGCTGGTATTTGCATTACAGATTCAGAGTGTCTATGTCCTCTTCTTTTTATGCCTCAGACATTATAATGTAAATCTTAATATCTTCCCAATGCTTGGCAATTTGCATCTTTGAAATTTGAATGGTTGTGAGACACAAGAGAATTATGAAGTGAATATACTAATGTGCTTCAAGACACAAACTTGAATCTCCCATAATGAAAAAGTCTAACACTCAAAAGTGTCACAGATTTGGGGTTTATTTGGTGTTTCAGTCCCTTAAATCCACTGAGTTTTCATCTTTTATGAGTTAATATAGGACTGTAAAATAGTAAAAACAGTGGTAACATGGCAGGTATATTGATAGAATAAAGTAATTTGTTTTGTGATTCTGTCTGTGGGGAAAAAAAAAAAGAGAAATGATACAGAAGTAGAAATTGCTACAGTTTTAAGAAATTCCTAAGAGATTTCTAGCTCATTTACTCCTGTAAACTGAAATACAGAAGTACTTGTAGTGCAAGAATATTGAAGTACCTTCTCATATGATTAGCTCTACATTTTGTTTCTCCTATCCAACAAATAATAATTTCTAGTTCTTTGCATTTCTCACATTGTTCTGGAAGTAATAAAATATTTATTCTTTGTGGAGCCAGTTGAATTTGTTTTCTTATCTCCAGCCAGTAAAGCACTGATGAAATGCATTATTGGTATGCAACTTGTGTCATCCCAAACAAATTTGTAGTATTTGTCTGATATGTAATTGTAATGGTATAATTCATGAGAGGGAATATTTCAGTAAATTTCTTGTGAGAAACAGGGAAACAGTGCTGTTTTCTCTGAGGCTGGTAAATAAACAGATTCTATAGAAAACCTGGAGGTTGGGTTCTCTGGGAGAGGGAAGTGCCTGCTTTGAAATGATTCCGTGTGCTTAAAAATGCACATAACTCCCATCCATCAGCATTGCCACCACTTGTTCTCTGATAAATGACATTTATCCTTGTCCTTCTCAACAGCCACTGGACTTTGAGACCAAGAAGTCCTACACGCTGAAGGTGGAGGCAGCCAACATCCACATCGACCCTCGCTTCCTCAGCGGGGGCCCCTTCAAGGACACGGCCACCGTCAAGATCGTGGTGGAGGACGCTGACGAGCCCCCGGTCTTCTCCTCACCCACCTACCTTCTGGAAGTACATGAAAATGCTGCTCTCAACTCTGTGCTGGGGCAGGTGACGGCCCATGATCCCGACGTGTCTTCCAGCCCTATAAGGTAGGGCTGCTTTAAGGGGTTTTTTGGGAGTGCTGCTGGCTGATCCCAAGTGTATTCCCCAATCACTGTGTGGCTGTTTTCATGCTGCTCTCTTTCTGTGAAAATGCCAGGGTAGGGTTTGGTTTATGATGTTAGATTTATCAGTTCAGATCATTTTCAAAGTCCCCAAAATGCTCCTTGCCATAGGAGTAGTCTTATGAAACAGAGGAATGCAGTGAAAATGAGAAATGTGAGTGGTTCTTATGAGAAATGAGGTTGGATGGGGTTGAATCATCAGAGTGTATCTCTGCAGTGAATTTAAATAATCCAGTAGTGTCTGCACTAACAATACTGAGTTTTTGGTATGCAGTTGTAAGGTTGTCAAAACATATTTTGTATTCCTTTGTCTAAACCCATTCCTGGTTTAAAGATACAAAGTCAGAGATGATTATGCCCATATGACTTCTGCATCTTCAGTCTATAACATTTTCCCTTTTTGATCTAATTTGAACAAAATCTTTTATTCCACTTGGCTCAGATCAGTGGGTTTTATCTGTTTTGATGAGTGCACATGTTCCCCTCCCCCTTGGTAGTGATTGCATGGTGTGCTGAGTGTTCCAAAGCACATTCTGCTCTGTGTAGTAGTACTGCCTGCTAAAGGCATTAGGAAAACCAACACCAAAATGTGAAATTCATAGCAAAAGTATATGTGGAGAGAGTCTATTTAATAGTAATCATCACTGTGCATTGCTGCCTCAGGGAATTCAGGGCAGGCAGCATCAGGAGGATGATGTTAGTTGTTATAATCCATCATATTCTATCACTATCATTTTCTAATCACTGTCACTTCCATCAGGTTTGTTGCAGAGCTGGACTTTCAACCTTTATGTACAGGCCCTACATGATGCATATCATAGTACAGCATCTTCAGAATTAGAAATTCAGATTTGCCAACGTGCTTGGATGCTTTAGGACTTGTGTGTGAAGATGTTGGAGAGTATGTTTGAGTTTTACACAACTTCCTCTTGAGAGGCAGCTCTGATCTCTGCTCTGGGCCAGGGACAGTACCTAGGGAAGAGCTGGAGATCAGGGAAGGGTTCTGATCCCCCAGGAATGGCTGGAGTTTAGCAGGCTCAGGCTGAGATCAGGGAAGGGTTCTGATCCCCCAGAGGTGCTGGCACTGCCCAGGCTCCAGGGAATGGGCACAGCCCTGAGGCTGCCAGAGCTCCAGGAGGGTTTGGACACCAGGGATGGACGGGGGGGATTGCTGGGGGGTCTGGGCAGAGACAGGAGTCAAACTCAATTATGGGGATTTTTGAAGGAGTTTTGAATGAGTTAGAGATGGGACCTCTGAGGTTTTTAGATGATGCAGTTTATTTTTCTTACCTTCTACTCAGGCAGGAAGGGTGAGTTAGGCTCACATCTTCACCACATGGTTCAGAAGGTCACAAGACCTTTAGTTACAGGACCTTTTAAGGAGTTATTGACCAATAAAACACTGCCAACAAGGATATTTATGTTTTTGACTCAATCCTTAAATATTTCATCCTATGGGCTCATGGTACAGTGTAAGCTTTCTTAGCCAATCATGTTATAACACACAAACCTACAGTGCTGCATTCTAAACTCCTTCTTTACCTTTGTAACTACTTTTATTTTTTCTGTATCTTAAACTCTAAAACTCTAAATTTAATTTAAAGCTTAATGTGTCTCTGCTTTAAACTATAAATCCACATTCTTGCTTTGTCCCCTAAGTTTGGAAGCCTTTTCTAAGGTCTCAGATCAAATCCTGTGTTTAATTCCAAGCTGTGCCTTACAGGCCCAAAGTTCTGAGAATTCCCTGAATTTCAGATTCCAACACTCAATCCTTGTGGTCCCTTCCCACGCAGGATATCCTTTGATTCTGTAATTCTCATTCTTAAATCAGACTTTCAAAAGCAGATAACCACAGCATCAGCTACCACAGATTCCTAAACAAAAATACCATAGAATGGCAGGGTTTGATCTGTCACAATTGAAGCAGTGGTTCCATCACCGATTTTCTTGCTGCTGCCCACTGGTGTCTGTGAAAAAGACAAAAAAGATCCTCTGAGAGGAGTGTGAGACCAGCCATGGTGACAGCAAATCTCCTCCCTGTGTTCCAGCTCCACAGCAATCTCTCTTTCAATGGAACCTCAGCTTCTTCCCTGCTCTCTTTGCTCTTGTCCTGGCTCCTCTTCCTCTGCCTCCACCCCTGCTTCACTCTTACCTTGGCTGCTTTTCCACTCCTCTTCTGCTGCTCGGGAATTTTTTTTCTCACCTGCCTCAAACTCTTAAGAATTCAGACTTTTTACAAACCGACTACTGTTCTAAAACTTATCCTTTTTATTCTGCCCAAGCCCAAAAAAATGGATCTGAGTAAAAGATTTGTCTAGTTTTCCCCTTTTCATCATTTTATAAATCAAGAGAACTTCAAACTTTTAAAAACAAAAATACTTTGTGTTTGGAAACTTAATTCGAATGTTATTGCTCATCAGGTCATATAAAAACACAACATACATGAAACAGAACTGGCCAAAATTAATTACATTAAAAACAAACGTAATTTATTGGTATAATTTGTATATTTTCTTTAAATAATAGATACAGTACTTTATAAGATTTAATATTTTCTAAAATATTGGCTTAATACTAATTAAGGAATATACAGAGCCCAATTTTCTATGCAAGTTTTTTGCAACTTTTCTGTGCAACTTTTTTACTCTTGCTTGCTTACCTGATTAATTAGGATTTATCTGGGAGAGCTTTAGAAAGCTCAAATTCTTCTCTTATTTTTTGCATTTTTTGCATAAAAATTTAAAGACAGAAAAAATAATTCTACTATTAAAAGAGGGAAAATACTATGGAACAAGTAGGAGCAGAAATACAATTGCTTTCTTTCCAGTTTGGATCAAAATAAGAAGCTGGCAAGTTCTAACAGAAACATACTCAAGCACTGGTTTTATTGATTGGAATGTACATTTCAGGTGTTAATTCTGTTATTTTATCACCTATATATGATGCAGATTTTATGCATATTTTCTATGATACCAAAAATATCAAACTTTAGTTAAAAATTTGAAAAATTACAGCAAGCTGTTCTAAAACGGATGGACTGTTTTTATGTTAGTGTTGCCTGGCCTTTTTAAAATCCCCTTTTTTCCCTTCAAAACAGAATTTTAACAAGTAATAAGGACTTATATTTCAAGGAAATTACATTTTTTTCAATAGATATCTGTTCTATCAATATTTAGCTTAGACAGAGCTACTGTGTACATTTGTTATAAAAACCCAGGCAGCACAAACAAAATATGAATCACCTTCTGTGCTCCCAATACCACGTCTGCTTTGCATTAGTCTGATACACAAAGGCTCCACACATTCAGAGCATTGCAGTGCCACAAATGAAATCAAACTTGGATATCTCTGAACGTGGGAAGAGTCTGATAATTGAGGCAAAGGATAAAATGTTAAAGAATTTAGAAAAGTTATTATCAAATACAGCCTGGAAAGAAGCTTGTGGTCTTAGGGGAAGGTGTCCCTGCCCAAGGCAGAGGTTGGAATGAGAGGATCCTTTCCAACCCAGACTATTCTATTAATTTCTTTTTTTTTTTTTTTAATTGTTCATCCTCATTTCTAACCAATTCACCAGTAGTTTGCTTTTAATGCTTGTTTAGAAATTATAAAGCATTGTCTGAACTTTCTCCCACTTGATCTAAAGGCACAAAGCCTCTCATAGATTTACAAGCAGGTAAATAAATGGATTTTTGGGGCTGTCCTGTGTGGTGGTATTCACAGGGGTCGTAGCACAAGGGAAGAGATGAGAATCTCGACTCCATGTTTCAGAAGACTGATTTATTATTTTATGATATATATTATATTAAAAGAAATTGATATATTAAAACTAAAATAATAGAAGAACGAATTTCATCAGAAGGCTAGCAAGGAAAGGAAAGGAATGAACAACAAAAGCTCCTGACTCTCAGAGAGTCTGAGCCAGCTGACTGTGATTGGCCATTAATTAGAAAAAACCAACATGGACCAATCACAGATGCACCTGTTGCATTCCACAGCAGCAGATAATGAATGTTTTTCTTTTCCTCTCAGGCTTCTCAGCTTCTCAGGAGAAAAAATCCTGAGCAAAAGGATTTTTCACAAAATATGTCCATGACAGTCCTGTGCAGATCCTTGAGTTGGAATCTGATGATCCTTGGAGTTAGGATATTTTGTGAATCTGTGATATTTTTCTAATCCATCAGTTTTAAAATAAGCAACACAAGCTCTTTTTGATCCTTAGTTGCCATTGTGCAGTGCATGCTGCTCAAGGGCCTCCTATTTTTAAGGCTGATGGTGAAAAGGCTTTACAGAGTTGGGTAATAATTGCAAATAATTGCAGCTTGTTGTGTTCCAGCCCAGTAATTCCAGGATTTTGTGTCAGGGCCACATCTGGATGCCTGCTTCTCCTTTGGGGAGCGGGCCCAGTGAGTCCAGCTGAGCTGTGAGGCTCTGGTGTGGGCAGGGTGGCACATCCTGAGAAACTACAGCATGGGAATGTCATCCCCTGCTGGGACACAGCTGTGGGCTCCAGGGCTGGCACCCAGCTGTGGCTCCAGTCCTGGCACACAGCTGTGGGTGGGTTCCAGTGCTGGCACCCAGCTGTGGGTGGGCTCCAGGGCTGGCACACAGCTGTGGGTGGGCTCCAGGGCTGGCACACAGCTGTGGGTGGGCTCCAGGGCTGGCACCCAGCTGTGGCTCCAGGGCTGGCACCCAGCTGTGGGTGGGTTCCAGTGCTGGCACCCAGCTGTGGCTCCAGCAGTGCCCCCTCCATGCCCCTGGTGTTACTTTATAAGGATGTTTTGTTCATGTGCACTGAGTTATCTTGGCTAAGGCATGATCCAGGCACACAGCAAAAAGCATGAGCAATAATGTTCCTTCCTATCCAGCCAGTGCCCTCCTATAAATCACTGCCCTTCAGTGCTTTCTCTGTGCAGAGATAAGATTCACTGGAGCTGGTTTTCCCCATTCCTTTCAGCAGAGATTTCATCTTTGGCAGCAGTTGATCATTTTCTTAATTCACAGCAGGCCTTAAAAAAACCAAACTCAATATTTTGTGGCTCCCCAGTGGTGCAGTTGTTTATCTGTCACTAAGTACCCTGTCCAATCTGCCTGGCATTCATAGAAATGGAGATTTACCACTCCTGGGGTGTCAGTGCTGGGGTTCAAATCTCAGAAGGAGCAGCAAAAAAAGAGTTTCTGCTCCTATTTACATTAGTGCAAATAATGAGTAGATCAAATAAAGTCATAACAGCAACAGTGCAAGAGCAGGACTGAGAATCCTTTCCAGGCTTCTGTTAAACCACTGTGGGGTTGTTCCTATAACTGCCATAGCAGACTCATAAACTAACCCAAACTTCCCTATAACCTCTGCTGGCTTTATAGCAATTTCAAAAGATATTATTTCCCAAGATATTATTTTCTCATTTTTAGAGAAATATATGTTTTATGTATGTTTTATGGATCTGACAATGCATTCCCATTAAAAAGAGTTACAACATCATTATCGTGAAAAGAAAACTGCAAATGTATTGTTAGTTTTCCCAGGTTTATGACCCTGCAGATTTTATTTTTTGGTTTTGTAACAAATATTTATCACATTAAAATCAGGAGAGGTTGTTGTCTTGCAAAGACACTCAACTTATGTTAAAAATGTTTCCTCTTGAATTGCTGGGCTTGTGTTGTGAGTAAATAATGCTGGGATGAGATGAAATGTGATATTATAAACTCAAAAATGTTTCACTCCCTCTTTTATAACTTCAAAACCTGCATGGCAGGAAGGCCGTGAGTGGAAGTTTAAGGAAGGATTGATCCTTAGAGAAAAACTCTCTTTCCTCGGTGGAATTTATGTTAAGCCCAGGTCAGCTAAACACTGAATACCATATGAGCATTTTACATTTTATTTTGTTTGTGGACTGGGAAAAATTCTTATATGTTTGGTATCAGTAGAGTCCTTTCAGCATCATTACATAAAACTCAAAAATGAAAAGACAGGTTTAAGTGATGACTTCTTACAAAGAGCTGATTGCTCTCTTTTCTTGTATTTTCTTGAGTGAAATCTTAAACCTGTGAAAGGCTGTAAGGTATTTTTTACTAACTTCACTAGTACTAGAATTTTACTTCTAATGATTTAATTGGAACTAGGTAGACATCAAAATACAGTTAAGATCCATTTTCAAAAATGATTGCCTGAAGTTAAATACCTGCAGCTTTATTCTTCCACACAAGTGACCTGCGTTTCAGAAATGCTGAGTTTAGTGCAATTCCCATTGAACCATTGAGAACTGAGTATGTGGAGCTCACAATAAAATCAGTTTACTTCAATGTCCAAATACACATGCATGTGTCCAGCTTGAGGCAAAGATATTTGGAATTTGAGTTCATATTTTTGACTTAATATTTTTCTGGTACTCTTCGTACCTAACTAGTAATTTTTCAATGAGTAGAACTAGTTCTTCTGAGAGTTTAAAAAAAAAATATCTAACAAATCCCATTTTGCAGTTAAGCTGGGGTTTTCCTTCTTAAATCCATTACTTGTGAAGTACCTTTACCAGTGTGATCAGGTTAGCCTTGAACTCTAACAATGTAGTATTTATACACTTAAACTGAGATTTTGATAAGTTTTCATAATTTCGAGCTCTTTTGAAAGTGAGCTGTATCTTCCAGAATGATTTGCACAAATAATCTAATTGCAATGCAACTTTCATTCTAAATATGAAAATATCAGATACTGAAATAAATAAAAAAAGGATGAACACAATAATCCTGAGCTTTGAAATCAGATGCTAATGCTGTATCTATTACAATCGATTGTGTTAGGCTGGAATGAGTTTGAGTTCATTGGAATATATTTATTGTAGTGTATAAAGGGACTCCAAATCAGAATATTTTTTGGAAATTGCTTCTGCTAAAGCACGAACCAGAATGGAATAGCTGATTTGCAGATAACTATGCCATTCTCACTGCAGTAAAATACATTCTTTTACTTTTATTGGGGAATTTTAACAATGTGCTTGCAAAAGGTAGAAAAGTGATGAGAAAGTGACAGTCTGGAGTCACTTTTCTGGCCACTCCATAAAGTAATTGAGTGTGATACCTTATCCTAACTCTCCTAACTATTGTGAGTAATGTAATGTACTGTCTGTAATGCAGAACAGATGTAAAAACTGCCAGCGCATGCTGGTAGCTTCTGTAATACACAGCCACAAAGGCTTAAAAGGCTTTTGTATAAATCCACAATCAGGATTCAGTAAAACCCCTTGAAGTCAATTGCTGTTAAACCATATCAATAGTTTATCACTCAACTCCCTCTTTCCCTACCTTCCCTGTCAGGGAACTGAAGGCTCAATTTTGTCATTTAGCTTCTTTTCACGAGGAATTCATTAATAAAATAACTCTGTGCAAATGGACAAACATAAAAGCTTTCTGGAGATCTGGACCTGAGCTTTAAATCATCATCCTGCTTAATGCACCGTTGGAGCAATCCACTGCAGCTCTGGCTCCCTGCTTGGGCTGCAGAATTCACCTGGACATTCACATTTGCAAACTCTGACTGCCTGTCAGATGGAGCTTGTTTGGTTAAACATCAGTGATGTCAGCCCAGAGAAAAATCAAGCCTCCAGCATTTGCAGTGTTTTATAGGGAAAAATGGTGATTCACTGTGCTCTGCCCATGCAGCTGCTTGAACCATAAGCAAATAATGTGCTTGGTGAATTGTTCATGCTTCGTTAATCTGAGATTTATTGGTAAAATAATATTATTCAGCCCTTTTTTAAAATAACCACAAAGCCCACCACTTTTGTGGCTTAATACATTACTGTAGAAATTATCATCAGTTACTGTGAAATACCATAGAAGCTGTCCAATAAATGTGATGGATTGTGTAATTAACTCTTGATCAGCACCGTTTTTCAGAGATGCTACCCAGTGAACCTGAGGGCACTTTACGACCTTCACACTGGGTATACAGCTAATTACTCCTTGGGCAATAATTATTAAGATTTTTTAGCATCAGTTTGTCATTTTTGTCTTCTAAATTATTATGCTATTGAGCTTCTCAATCCATTTGGCTATAAAACTGCAGCTCTCAGAGGGCTCCCTAAATTGTCTGTGTGACTGTATGGATTACAGCAACTTCATTAAGTAGATTACAGGGATGTCTGTTTTGCAGGTTTTCCATTGATCGCCACACTGACCTTGAGAGACAGTTCAACATCAACGCAGAGGATGGGAAAATAACCCTGGCAACACCCCTGGACAGAGAAACCAGCACATGGCACAACATCACTATTGTAGCCACTGAAACCAGTAAGTGTTTGTGTACTCTGACTGTTCTGTTGGGTTTATAATTGATTTTAACAGTGCAAACTTTACATAATTCAGTAAAAGAAAATGTATTGGGTGTTCGAGTTAGAGAATTTTGAAAGAAAGCTTAATTTTTGTGTAAGCTCCATTTCTTTTAGTTTTCACAACAGCA
This sequence comes from Ammospiza nelsoni, assembly GCF_027579445.1. Lineage (NCBI taxonomy): Eukaryota > Metazoa > Chordata > Aves > Passeriformes > Passerellidae > Ammospiza > Ammospiza nelsoni. The sequence continues at coordinate 4,861,688 of NC_080645.1, forward strand.
TTTTTTTTTAGTGAAAATGGCAATAGATATTCTGAAGTGATGGATGAGTTCATATGTACAAGGTATGCAGGGTAAATGTTAAAAAATGGTTTAAAAAGCCCAGACCTAAGCCTTATAATTAGCTCTATTAAGACAGAAAAAAATTAAAGCTTTGCTATTGTAGAAGTAAATTGAAGGCTCAAGCCAGACGTTCTTAATTCTGAGTGCTATTATGTTTCAGAGCCATAAATGATTAAGCACAGGGGTAATGTTGCATGAAAGGAGTGCTGTTGGATACATATGGATGAGTTTACTCACACCCAGCTCTCAACAAGAACCAGCACTGTTCAGGTCCACAGAGCCCTGGTGGCTGCTCTGCACACCTGAGTCAGGAGAGCTGCCCTGCCTGGCAATACGGGTCAGGGATTTTAATCAAGGAGAATTCTTAATTAATTTGGAGCTGCTGACAGGATCACACATGACAGTGTGATTTATTGTTCATATTAGCACTGTATTTTAGACAATGCATGTGACACAAGAGTATTGAGGCAAAGTGAAGCTGGGGCTGGCACCCTGTGCTGTGTCCTGAACTGGAACACAGACCCTGGAACCCTTTCTGTTCTGTACTCAGGGTGCAGCAGAACCCAGTGTGCACACACTGGAGCCAGCTCTGTAGGAATATCTGTCTGCAGAGCCTGGTGACCAGGGCTGCTCACTCCTGCACAGAGAGAACTGCCTGATGCCATGTTTGCTTTTCCCCAAATCTCTGCTTTGAAGGATACAGCATAACGGTACAGAGCATTTGAAGCTCAGTTTCATGGTACCATAGCCATGAACATAATACATTGGGGGATAAAATATGCTTATTTGGCCCATTTTTGTTGTCTAATACCTTTCCTGTGGTACTTGTCAGCAATGAAAAGAGATGGGGAAGACTGATTTGGTGATCAGAACCCAAATTTATTGTGGACAACCAATGCTTATATACTGTTTTAGGGAGACTGGTAATGTTTACTACAATGATTAGGTTAAAATCACATACACAAACTTATGCATATACAACATCTCTTGCTTGCAGAATTTAATGAAATTTTCTTTTTCTGGTAAACCAATCTGATTGAATCTTCTTTTAATCCTCAAAGTTCTCTTTGCTCTTGCCAAGGCATCCTGCTATCAAATATCTTATGCCAACCAGGTCCAAAGTCCATCATCTGTCCTGTGTCCCAATATCACATCATTGGGATTTCAAAACCAAACCTATTAGGAATCCTTGACACATGGGAAAGGTGGATGTGGGTGTGAACTGAGCTCCCAACTTCCAAACCTTGTACCCTGTGTTGCTCTGACCCACCTCAGGAATTTGAGGGTTTCATTGCCAGCAGTGCCAACAGTGCCCTGTCACTTGTGCCATCAAACAATACTTTGTTTAATCAAAGTATTCAAACAATACTTTGATTAAATTAGCAGAAATGCTTTCTGCTTGCAGGGAAGCCAAGCCACAGGGAAGCACATGAGAAGAGAAAGGAAGGTGTGGTTTAATCTGGCATACTTTTTCTACTTAATGTCTAACCAGTTAATAATTTTAATATTTTTAAAGTAAAAATATATAAAATGTTCATACTAATTTTCTCAGATCATGAGATTTACCAACAGCATGGAAAGCAGAATTATTAGTTTGTGATCCAACACTCTCAGACATTGGAATAATAAGATGTAAAGTGAATTCATTTTACAATTTGTTTCCTCCAAAAAATTAAAAAGGAACTAGATAAAAGGAATAACTTTGCAAGACACTCCTCCAGTTCATTTTTATATCTCCTTTACATGTCAGTGCAAGGGCAAAGCTGCCAGAAGTGCACTTTACTAAGGCACACAAGCAGGAAGTCTGCCTGTTGCATTTTCAGTTTTTTGAAACATAATTATACTCAAGAATTTTGCAAGAAATCAGCCTTGTCATTAGACTTCATGGGAGCCTCAGCATCTACTGCTATTGTAAAATTGCCTCTTATCAGACTAGCTATGAAAATAATAATGCCAATCTTGTTCTAAGCATTTGTGTTCCTGCTGAAGACTTATTTATGCATTCCTAATATAATTATTTGACATTTACATAAAACAAGGGCTTAATTTCATAGACTACTGTCTTTGCTTATTTAAGTGAAATTATTTTTAAGCTCCTCAAGCAGAAATTAAATTTGTTTATAGAACTGTCAAACAGGGGAAAATGGGCATTTTTAGATTTTTTTTTTTCCAAGACAATAATAGACAAAATCTCTGTTGCAAAATAGCAGAAATCTGTTGGAGGCAGACACAAGCAGCAAATGCAAATACAAAGTGTGTCATTACAATGCCTTCACTGACAGCCCTATTAATGGACTGCTGATCTCTCACAGGAAAATGAATATGTGGGAATTGTTCATGCAGGAACATTTCCTCTTCCTGGGCTGGCTGCTTCCCAGGGCTTGTGCAAGACTCTCCTCTCCATCTGCAGTGCAATGACCAGGCCATTTAATTGCCATTAAATTTGCTTGCTACTCATAAGCCATCATGCTGGATTTTTGTTTCTTTATTCCCAGCATGGTAGATCCTAGATCATATGACTATGCCCTAATTTAGCCACACTTTCACAGATAAACACCAAATTTTGACAAACAATAATTCACTATTTCAGCTTTGTGATGGTAACGTACCTGCATTTAAATTTGTGCTCTAAGCTGATTTAATTTTTGGCAGTTTTCTGCTTGTCATTATGACAAAGTTATTTATTTGTATCATCCCTTAGCCACTGTCTCAGGTAGGAGTTTTCCAAGGCAGGGTTGGTGTGGCTGAAAGGAGCATTACTGCTTCTGCATTTTCACAGGAAATGGGGGTGAAGATCCTCAGGCTCAGACTGGCTGATCTTTTAAAAAGTGCTCAGATTTAAAATGTGTGTGGATAATTTTAAACATTTTAAATCTTAATGCTCCAAAATATGAATTTAACTCTTTTATGTCTAGCAAAACAAGGATGAGGAAAGTGTGAGCCAGTGGGGAATGTGATTTCTCTACATGTGCTTGACAGGCAAAGGACCAGTTTGGGGTTGTTTTGTGGGGTTTTTCATTTGGTTGGGCTTTTATTTAGAAGAAAGACATTTTCTGTTGTCATTCATAGGCAAGTGTCTGGCCAGTACTTGTTCAGACAAAATTCATGCTATTGGTGACAAATAGCATTGCCATTGTATTCTGAGACTTGTGCAAAGTGAGACATTTTAGGTGGTGCTGTTCCCTCCTTTACTTTCCCACTGCTGACAGATTCTTTAGAAGGAGTTTCTAGTTTTCTGCAGCATTTGTTTCAGGGAGTTAAAGTGGCCAGCCAGACTGAAGAACAGCTGCCTGAAGTGGCTGTCCCTCAGACCTTTGCCCAGAATTTTGTATTTCCTTTACGTTCTGGTTCCCAAAATGCGTGGCCAGTGCACAGGGTTTGCCTCCTGCTAAAATCCCAATAACCACAGTGCCTTCCTCTTGTGTTGAGGGACACACCTGGTGCAGGTAGCTTGGTTTGCAAGCTGCAGGTTGAGCTCTGGATGGGAGCTCAGAGGGACAGGAGGATGTCACCTGTGACCCTTTGCATGCCAAGGGATCTGAGGACCTGTGGCACAGCTGGGTGAGGGACACACAGAGTCAGGGCAGGAGCCCAGGGCTCAGGAAGAATAGCCAAAACCTCCTTGTGCTCAGGCTGTGAAGGGATAAAAGCCCAGGGATAGAAGTCTTTGTGGGGGCCCTCCTCAGAGGCACAGACTCAGGCTGCGGCTGTGTTACTGTGAATAAATGGCTTGATGGAATGAGAGATCTGAGACTCTGCTGGGGGAAACATGGGCTGGAACCAGTGAGGAAACCTGCTCTGGCTGTGAGTGGGGTGTGGAGAGTCAGGAGGGTCCCAACAGTGACAATTTAGGATGGTGGGGATATCCTTGACAGAGAGTCCCATGAATGGTCACACTGGGAGGTTCCCCTTAATAGCTGCATGCCCACAAGAGTGAATTTTTTAATCTTTTTGTGGTTACTACAGATTAACCCTTCAAAGAGCCATCTGTGGAAAAGAATGAACTGAATGAGATTATCACAGTACAGGTGATGTTTAGGTGATACAGGTGATATTTAGGTGCTGGTTTCAATATTTCAGATTTAATTACACATTTTCCTTTAATGTCCTTCTGCAGCTTTTGTCCTCTTAACTGCTACCCCTAAATTTGTCTACTCCTAAATATCTTTTGCACATTTTTCCTATTGTGTGATTTCTTACATCTCTTTCTTATGGGATCAAATTAATTTTTGCTTCTTTGTTGCTTAACTTTTCTCCTCGCTCATCTCCTCTGTGCTGAATTCTGCCATATGGATTTTCAAGAGAAGATAATATTGGAAAGAGCCTTGCAATCTTTGAAAGATGCCTCTGAAGTGCAGGCTGAGGGTGTGCAGAAGAAATACACTCATGGCAAGGGCAAGACTCAAAGCTATTGAACCTGTGAATTGATTCTTAACTTTCCTTTCTACGTTGCCATTCACCAAGTTTACCCTGCTGAATGGAAAGGAGCAGGAATATCAAGGTGATGACAGGCTGGAGGAAGCAGGTCCACTGTAAAATGATTTCCTGAGAATGAATCTTTGTGCTCTGTGGCTATAAAGGGTGAACATTGTCACTGGCTTTGGACTTTAAACACTGACCTAATGAGATTTCTCATTAGTTTGTGGTGTAGCTGAGACTTACATGGACTTAAAGTCATAGCTGAGGTCGGGAGGTTTATTTTAAATTTAAATTCTTGAGAGAGGGTTGAATGTAGACTTGCTCTGTAAGTCAGGGTTGATAGTGCTGCTCATGTGTTTGAGCTCTCTGGAGCTGTATCCTGAACAGGAAAGGAATCTGGGGGCATCTGCAAGGGGTTTTTGACAGCCTGAATTGCAGTGCAGTAAGAATGAATGATTAAATTACAGACATCTCTTTTGGTGCATCTTTTTTGTGTGTACAAAGGCTCATCACATCTTTGGTTCTTTGCTACTTGCTTGAAATGAATTTTCTACCATTCAGTAAAATCTGGTGAAGTCAGGATCCTAACAGTCAGATGCGATCCCATTCTCCTGAACCCCAAAAACATTTTTTTTCTGTGTAGATTACAATTATAGCTATAACTCCTGCTCCCATTGACATGCTTGTGTTGCTGGCATTAACTGGCTGCCAATTTTGCTGGGCAGTGAAGCAGAGCAGGGTTCAGGCTGGGCTTAACCTCCTCAGTATTCTCCCAGTTTCTTGCACAGGTTTTTGCAGCACTTACCACGTTATGTGTTGTCAATGCTAGTCAGAGGAAAAGAAAATCAAATAGCCATGACTTATTTATTAGACCATTTTTTCCTACACATTCTGAATGGAGCTCAGAATCACTGATCATTCAAGAGATCAGATTGCCAGATGTGGATAAGGCATGTAATAATTAAACTCTGTCCTCTTCCTGCCTCCAGCTCCATGGATTTCCATTTCCATTTTCAAATGGCTGGAACAGCCACCTTGCAGATACTTCCCAGCACCCTCACAATGTGGGACATTAATATCAGGGTAATGCCCTTCATTGCTGGTTAATTGATAAAACAACAGCAGTAAGAAATGCAGACCTGGTATAGTTTGAAACCAAAGCAAAGACTTATGTAAGAGAAGCTGGTTTAACTTAGCCTAGAAAGAAATTTATTAGCAATAGAATTTGACTGCACAACATTCCTCTGATTTAAATATGAATATCCTGATATTTGCATATTCATCCCTCCAAAACTGAAGCTGAGATCTGCTTGAGATAGAGTATTCTAGTGAATTCTTTGGAAACAAAATATACTGCAATGCTTATCTGAAATTCTCTTTTAAAAAGTGAGGTAATCTTTTCCCCCAGAATATGTGTATTACATAGTTTAGCTCCCTTGAATAATACCATAGATTTCAACAAGTAAAGCCTTCTAAATATATTCCACTTGGCCAGCTCAGATTTGTGACAAACACATCAATAAATAACAGAAAGCCTGGCTCATTATCTCTAAAGAGAGCTAAATGATGATCCCTTTAAAGTCCCCAAGCTGCCTTTCACTCCATGTAGCACTGAGTGGACTACTCAAGGTTTATATTTTCCTCTGAGCTGTGTTATGATTATTTGCAGCACTGGATTCTTCTCCCTCTTAGGCTGGATATTAGGAAGGAATTGTTCCCTGGCACAGGGTGCCCAGAGCAGCTGGGGCTGCCCCTGGATCCCTGGCAGTGCCCAAGGCCAGGCTGGACACTGGGGCTGGAGCAGCCTGGGACAGGGGAAGGTGTCCCTGCCATGGCAGGGGTGGGAGAAGATTTTTTTTTTTAGGTTCTTCCAACCCAAACCACTGTGGGATCTTGTGATCCTCACACTCTGCACATCACACCCCCAGACACAAAACAGAGCAATCCTCTAGGGAATCCCAAAGCCAGTGGGACAGGATAATTCTTGTAGCCTGGAGCTGTGCTTTCAGCCAAGGTTTAAATCACTGAATGAAGGGTTTAAATGAAATTTCTGCTGTCCTTATTCTGCAAGCACTGCAGTCACAGAGGTGTTATTTTCAGTGGGATTGACTGCTTGATCAAAGGGTTCATTGCAGCCTCAGCCCCATGTGCCAAGCAAGCATCACTCCCATGGCAGCCTCAGACCCCTGCCCAAGGGCTGGGCAAAGTACCAGAACTGCCACAACAAGTAGAAATTCTCCTCAATAATTATTCAAAGCAAGAGGTGAAAATCTAGACAAGATCTTGAAATGTAAATGGTGATTTGACCACAATAAATACTTTCCAGGCCCAGAGCAGAGGCATCTCAAGGACAAAGCTGTGGGCTCTGACACAGGTAATTACCCACACCAACAGCATTCTTTGGAAATGAAGAAGTATGAGGCAATTTTGTCACCTAATGGGAAAGGGCATAAAGCCAGAAAGGCTCTATATGGTTTACTAAGAACATAAATAGAGTAATTGAATCATCACCCAGCACAGGCACTGCTAAAGTTATCTATAGTGTATGTTCCTTTAAAAAATGCAAGGACACTAATTAAAAAGGAAGAGAGACATATTTCTTCAGAACAAGCCTTCAGCTACAATGTACTTTTTAATGCCATGAACACCTTTGCTTTCATTATGCTTTCATTTATTTAATTTTATTTAGCCTTTTATGGTAAAAATAACTATAGGCATTATTAGCAATAATTCTAACATTTTAGAGAGTTGCTTTGGTACATCATATAATTATGTCTAACTTAGGGCTGAGTAAATTTCAGTAAGTTTGAGAAAGAGAAGGAAATAAGTGTTTATGGAGGTTTAAACAAGAGAAGCTCAGGAATATTAACCTTTTCTACTTGACCCTTTTTCCTCTGGTTCAGTGGAAATCAAACTATATAATCCATCATTTTTACACTGAAACACAGAATTTGCTAAGGTGTTTTTTATCCTTATGTACATAACTAGAAGGTCACACAGAGCTCCTCAGATCCTAAGGGGTCACAGAAGGTTTGCCATTGGGCAGGGGAGGGCTGGTGCATCTTTTCAAGGCAGCTCTCAGCTGTGAAAGTGTGCTCAAACACAGCACAGATTTTCCCATTAGTGTTTAACACAGCTCAAGAATAGCAGGAGAAGTGATCCACGTGGATAATAGTATGGGAGGGGCCATATTATGAGGAAATACAAATGGGAAAGGAGTGTGCTTGTGAAAAAAATCTCTGTGTGAAATGGCCTCAGTAGTTCAGGAGCAAGCACTAAAATTCAGGTATTGGGTGCTGAGTAGAAGCTGGAGACCTCTGATTCCAGAGGGAGGCATGGAAAGCAGCTGTGAACAAAGTGTCTGAGTAATTCAGTAAAAAAGAAACCACCCAAAAAAGGTCAAACTAAATAGTGAACATCATTATGACAAGGAAAAGGAGAGAGATTTGCAGTAACAGTCTAAATTATACTTCTGTTTTCTGGGCATTATAAATCCAGGTTGGACAACTGAGTTCTAGATTGGCAAATACAATTTTGTAAAATTGTACAGGAGTTGGAACACTGTTCAAAGTTTAAAGCACAAAAGGTTGGGGCATTGGGTGGTGTTTTAGAAGGAAATACGGTTTCCTGGGGCATAAAGCAGAGAGGGATTCAAGTAAAGAATGCAAGTGGAAATGTACATAACTAATTAGTGCACAGAATATTTATTAGGTACTTGGAGGCAATTTAGAGGCTGAGCATACAGATATATAGCTGATATAGAGATATATAGCTGATATATAGCTATATGTTATATTACCAAAGTGCATCTTTACCCTGATCAGCTACTAACTGGCCATCCTCACTTTGAACATTTGAATTAGGAGTTCTAAAGGAAATAAGATTAATCTTAGAAATATCGTGTGGAATTCACCTCATTTGAGAACCTGAGTTCATCAGTGCTGAGCAGATTGGGACTATCTGAAATCTCCACTGGTTTTTCTGCATGAGGGCAGATTAGAGTAGGGGTTTGTAACTCAGTATAATTTCAGTCAATCTTCTTAAAGCACATTTCTGTCTGGAATAAACTCTGAGCAGCATGCTCTGAGCTTCTGGCAAAGGTGCAGGGCAGGAAAGAATGGAACTATTTTCTCTCTTAAAAACAAAGGCATTTTTAAAGGTGATTTGCTAAAGAGGTCTTTTTTGGTTATTGCTGAAGGTATGCAAGTAAGAAGGTTTGATGCTGAACTCCTAGAACCTGATTCATATCCAGGATATCCAGCAATATTTTATCTGTGAAGGAAACTTAAGATTAATTAAATGGTACTGTTAAGAAAATCAGTCTCAGAAAGCAATATGAGCTCTAAAAGTAATGGCATTTAAATGCTTCTATAATAAATTCTGCTTTAATAAAAATCTTTATTAAAGCATTTTGATGTTTTGTCTATGAGTAAGGGAAGGATTTCATTTGAGCTATAAATTATTTTACTTCAATCATGAAATAATTTCAAATAAAAAGCCCCAAATATTCCAGACAACTCATCCTCAATCAGTCTGCTTATTGTTATTATTATTGCTGCTAGTCATTAGAAAATGTCATAGCTAATTATAATTGACAATAAGACCTTGCATATCTAAGTCAATATTTTTATAAGATTTTAATATGCATGAGGTATTAGCGTATTAATAATATAATTGCTCTAAAGTGTGGGACAGATTCCTGACTGTTTTATGGCAGCACAACTCCCTTGGCTAAGCTAGAATTGAGAAACACAGCAGCAAATCATGTCCTGGTACATTTGTTGTGTCTTAAATTTTTTTCAGTCAATTTCTTTTCCTGCTTGTCTGCTGCCTTATTTTTAAGTCAAATTCTTTTCTGTCATTCAAGGACACCATATTATTTTCTGGAATTTTTTTTTTCTCATTGTTATATTTAGAAATTAAAACCTGTTACTACCTCACAGCAATTTAAGGCATTACAGTGCCTCTGAAAATCTGGAATCCTAATTAGGCTTGTGGTGCTTTGATTCACAAAAGTACAGATGCAGTGGCATTTCATCACACTGTTATTATTCTAGAGTGTATACCGAAAGTATCAGAAAGACGATTCTGAGCTTCTTTGTTTTCCTAACTGTTTTCCTTCCCAGTGGTATATGCCACAAGGAAATGGAAAACCTTCAGTCAAAATCTTTTAGTGGCCTCTTTTGCTGAAATGCAGGGTCTGCAGAGCATTCTTCCTTCTTGGACCACAAATGTTGTTTTTCTAGTGCTCAGTCTTGACATTAGGTATCATTTTCCCATTTGCTTCATGTTTGTTTGTTTGTTTGATTTGCATTTGCCTTTTGCACAAAAATCTAATTGTAAGACTTCAAATATTTCTAGGTTGCCATTTCTTGTAGTTGTTAATAAGTGCACTGCGAGTAAGTGCTAAAACTTTAGCTGTATTTTTAATTTTGCACTTGTAATGATTCCCCACTTCAGTACATAGCACAGCTAATTTACTGAGTGCGACATAACTGCAAAGTTCCTCCTGACTTGTGTCCTCGTTAGAGATAAATAAGGCTCAATTAGACAGTGCTTTATCACAAATACAGGTTGTTTTCTCCCAGAAGTTGTTTCAGTTTGGTCTCTGGATAGATGTGTGGGTGGAAGGATATCAGCAGTGTTGGCTTTTTTATTGTTTTCCCTTAAGGATTTACTTAGGATCAGTGAACAATCTGGAATTGCTTCATTGTCATAAACCTGATATGACTTCAGCAGCTTCCAATACAGCCCTCTCAAGCAGCTCTACTAATACTTTATTTTGAATTATGTATTTGTTTACTCATATTGATGTGTCACATATATCTTTATTATGTGTCACTGTGAATATAAACCTCACTGTGGTCAGAATTAGATATGCAGAGCAGCCTCTGAGAACATGCTGTTTGCATCCAGAGCGTCTGCCAAGAGACAAGGACCCATAATTCTTACTCAAATATTGCAAAGATGTTACAATTTCTAATTAGGATACTCATTCCAACTCTTTCCAAGTCTCATCCCATCCATTTGTTCCCATTGTTTTCATGGCCCACTTTTCTCTCCTCCTGCATATTCCATGCATTCACAGAATCCCAGGATCACTGGGGTTGGAAAATCCCTGCCAGGCCATGGAGTCCCAGCTGTGCCCGATGCCCACCTTGTCCCCAGCCCAGAGCCCTGAGTGCCACCTCCAGCCCTTCCCGGGACACCTGCAGGAATGGGCACTGCAAAGCTCCCTGGGCAGCCCCTGCCAAGGCCTGAGCAGCCTTTCCATGGGCAAATTCCTGCTGGTGCCCGCCCTGAGCCCAGCCTGAGGCCGTTCCCTCTGCTCCTGTCCCTGTTCCTGGGAGCACAGCCCGGCCCCCCGGCTGTCCCCTCCTGGCAGGGAGTTGTGCAGAGCCACAAGGGCCTCCTGAGCCTCCTTTGCTCCAGGCTCAGCCCCTTCCCAGCTCCCTCAGGCCCTGCTGGGGCTCCAGCCCCTTGCCCAGCTCCGTTCCCTGCCCTGGACACGCTGCAGCCCCTGCAGGGCTCTGGTGGCCATGACAGGCCCAGCAGCGGCCGCAGCCCTCGGGGTCCCTCAGCAGGGCCAGCCCAGGGGCCGGGCCCCGCCCTGGGCCTGCTGCCACCCCAGGGCTGGCACAGCCCAGGTGCCACTGGCCTCTGGCACTGCTGCCTTTGTGCCCAGCCCTGTCACAGCACCCCCAGGGCCTTTGCCACCAGCAGCTTTCCAGCCCCTCTTTGCCAGCCCAGCTCCATGGGGTTGGGGTGACCCCAGGGCAGGAGCTGGCACTTGGTCCTGCTGTCCCTCAGCCCATGGATCCAGCCTGGCCAGATCCCTCTGCAGAGCCTTCCTGCCCTCCAGCAGATCCACACTCCCACCCAACCTGATGTTAGCTGCAAACTGCCTGAGGATGCCCCCAATTCCCTCATCCCCATCATCCATAAAGACCCTGAACAGGACTGGGCCCAACACTGAGCCCTGGGGGACACCCCTGGTGCCTGGCACCAGCCGGATGTGGCACCATTCCCCATTGCTGGGTCCGGCCATCAGCCAGTTTCTTATCCAGAGAAGGTGCATCTGTCCAAGCCATGGGCTGCAGCATCTCCAGGAGAATGCCATGGCAGCCTCCAAATCCCTCTCTGATGCAATAGGAGTGTTCCATGTAATGAGCATTCCCGTTATCCAGTACGTAGAGCATCTCCTGTCTCTTCTAGCATTTGCTCTTTGTAGCCCAATGCTGCTGAATAGAAAGTAGTGACACCAGGGTAGAGTTTTCAAAATGTTCACATTGAGATTAAACACAAACCACCATTCAGAGTCATTTGGAATAACCAGAAAGCCTTGAGTTTTGGCGGTGCTGAGTTTTTGGAAGGATGGCACGAGGGGTGGTGTTGCTGCATTTCTCTTCACAGAGAAAAGCAAGGCACAACTTCCCAAGGATATTTTCTGGGAATCATAGTGAGTAACCTCAGAGAAAGAAAAAACAATTCTTATCTCAATTGCTGCTCCTGTGTTTGTGCACAAGTGGAGTGCATTGTGGAAGGTTGTTTACCTGAAGGGAATTGATAATTGGATTCTGGTGTGAGTGTTTTGATTCACTGACCAATTGAATCCAGGTATGTATGTCAGGACTGTTGGCTGACAGTCACAAGATTTGGTTGAGTTGAGTGCTTGTGCAGTTTCAGTTTAGATGTAGTGTAATATAGTATAGAATAATATAGTATAAAGTAATTTATTAGCCTTTTGATATCAATGGAGTCAGATGCATCATTTCTCCTGCATGTCGGGGGACACCTGCTTTGCAATAGGGCGGGAGTTGTCGCTGCTTCCCAATCCTCTCCAGCCCCAAGGTGGATATGAATTTCTTTCAGCATCCTCTGCTCCCTCCAGGACAAACTTAGAGCTTGCTCAGTGTGGCCCATGTTCTCATTCTCATTGCAGCAGAGGATAACTTCTTCTCTCTTATCATGCTCAGCTAAATCTAACTAGAACAGAATCTTTTGATTTTTCCCTTATAGCCAGGGTTGTGGTAGAAGAGGCCCTTTTCACATTTGTGTACTACATTTGAGGGAATGTTTTGCTTTTCTGATCTAGTCTCTCCTTTCCAAGCCCTTTTGATCTGTCTGTGCACTGAGACAAGGCAATATCATGCAAATACACCAAGTGAAATAAGATACTTCTGCAGAAAATTACAAACCTTTCCCGGTTTTGCAAATGGATCTTACAATTCACAGAGTATCAGAGGTAATTACAGAGTAACTATTTGTGAAGCTTCTGAATAACTGCATTTCTTCATGGCATGAAAAACAGCAGAGAGGTTGCATTGGAATGTCAAATTATAGCCTGACCTCAGATAAGCAAAATGAGGGCTAACTGATTCTATCAGTATGCATTGTACCTCTAAAAAAGGAATGCATTGTACCTCTAAAAAAGGAATAGGCTCCCTTTTTAAAATTTATTATCAAGTTTTATAAATCAGTGTTGATCCTTTGAAGTTAACAAAGTACCCGGTTGAAATCCCTGGTTTAATTTAAAATATATTTTTATTTGGAATTCTAAATTATTTCAAATGTAGTAAATAATTCAGTATTGCTACTTACAGTGGCAAGCAAAGACCTGAGTGCAGGGCTAGGTGGAATATCAGTTATAAAAAAAAAATTGGTCTTTTTGCAGGGATGTCTCCATTTTCTGCATAATTTAGGTAACTGAATCACCTGATTGCTGCTAGGTTATACGAAATAATTTTAATGTCTTATGTGTACTTATGTACCAAAAAAAATTCCACAGAAAAAGAAAGTGAGTGAAAACAGGACCTGGAGGATACGTTGTATTTAATTAACATTTTCTGGCGTGGTGCGGGAATGCATCAAAGAAATTTTAATCTTTATTTCTTGTTTTGGTATTGTCAGCAACTTGAAAGTAAAATCAGTTGTTTAGTCCCAAGCGATACATCTCATATGTTGAATAAAGATAGGTAGGTGAGTGTGGCCTTCCTGAGTCACCTCTTTATAGATGGGGTTGCTGAGATTTGGGAACCTCCTAGCTCCAAACCCAGCTTTGAAGAGGTGGATGATATAAAACCACTTCTTGGTTAAACTTGTGACAGTCTCTTGGTAAGGAGATAGAAACAGAGTGTGACAAAGCTTTGCTCTTGCCTCATTCATCCTTCTGTGCCCACAAGAAAATACACCCAAGGAGTTGGAGAAAGGAGACAAAACTTTTCAACTCTGTTATTATTTTTCTCCCAAAGAATGACTGAAGGAACAAACCTGAGAAATATGTTCCACATCCTTTCCTTTCCGCGCCCCTCCCACACACATGTACACACAGACACTCGCCACAATCTGTGCTGCTCCGACGAGTTCCATGTGCTAAAGAAATACAAATTGAATAATAATTAGGAGGTTGTGTTTGTTTCTTGTCTTAGCACCTTGTACAGGAACCTTCCTGGTGATATGTACTGATATGTTTATATTGCTATTTCAATAATCCATGAGTTCTCATCCTCTTAAAGATAATCATTCAATGGGGAATCAAAATCTTCCTGGTGAGCAGTTCTGTCTGGGTTTTTAGTTTGTTGTTTGAATTTTGTTCTAGCTCAGAAATAGCTTGTGTTCTGGTATTTTTAAGAGAAATGCTGGCAATTACTGCTGTCTTCCTGACAATTTTGGAGTGAGTTTCAGGCACTCAGCCTCTCTTGAATCAGATCATTACCCAACGCTGCAGACAAACGAGCCCAGAATTTGCTGCACTATGTGATTTCTGGAGTTAAGCTTCAACATAAATAAAACCTCACTTTCACAATAGCATCTGTGTATCTAAGGATTCTGTAAGTCAGATTTGTCAGTTTTATATGACAGAAAGATTGTTTTAAGCTGTGGCATTCTAAAGCAAAGGATTGCCTAAAGAAAACAACAACATAAACTCTAACAGGAGAAATAAACTTGTCCTGTGGATTATCTAAATAAAGTCATCAGATAAAACTTTGATAAAGTCATGGGAATTGGATTTGTTAAAATAAAACTTAATAAGTTTGAAACATAAGGGATGTAAACCAAGCACTGTTGTTTTTATTAAGTCAGTGATTCAGATTTTGTTTTGATTTCTTTGTTAGAACCAGATCTTCCTCTACTTCTAATTTAAAATATTATTTTTGTAGAAATTTCATTCAATCAGAGAAGCATGAAGTAACAATTTCCAAACCTTGTGTTGATGCTGCTGCTGCTGTTACTATTATTATTATTATTATTGAGTTATTTTCTAGGAATCTACTTCCTATTCAGGTAAATTTTAGGTAAAATGCAAGACAGCTAATGATTTTTTATAGAGAATGTTGAAGTGATTTTGGATTATTTAATTACCTGAAATAAAACTGAACTAAACTGGATTCCTTTGGGTTAAAAAAATTATAAACTTAATTTTGGGCCACAATAATTCTCTTTATCTCAAAAAGCATTTTATCAGTCAAGGAAAGACAGGGGAAAGTGTTTTAAGCACAATGTTTATGAAGTCTTTGTTTATGGGAGTTGAAAAGCTGTATTTTATTTTGTTAGTTGTGGTACAAGACCAAAAATAATATTTATAAGCTCTAGTTACTCCTTGAAACTCTTGCTGTGTGCAGTAACAATGTTGACAATGCTCAGTGCTTTGTAATACAAATTTCCTACAATACAGGCACATCTCAGCTATGTAGGATTTTTTCCAGGAAGGACAAAAAGTGTTCATCCCAATAGCAAGCAGTAAAAAATGAGGCTTTAGCCTCCAAAAGTTCAGGTTTGGAGACAATAAGTTGCTTGATAATGTTTGTTTGGGGTTTTTTGTTTGTTTGACTATGGTTATTTGATCTGCCTCATCATTTTGGTATCAAACTCTACAGCATTTTTAAACCCTGACCTGGTTTCAGTGGGTTACTCAGAGGAGTACCAGCAAGTTGGGTATTTCAAGCATGTATATTCCAGTAGAGTCTTGTGAACTGGGCAGAAAACAGAAGAGCTTTTTAGGTCCTTATAACCCTTGGAAACTTTTCAACATGCATTTCTAAACCCAGGTGGATTTTCCATAATTTTTGGAAGTTTATTTATCAACCCAAACTAAGTTCCAGTAGTTATTTTTGCATTGAGTCTTCCTTTCCTTGGATCTGTCTAGTGTGTTCTGTGCTCATCTAGGCACAGAGTGATGTCCTCAGATTACTAAGTCTTTCTGGGCAGCCCTAGCTTGAAAAGACTTTTATTTAATTAGTCTAGTGGAAATTTTGTCAATATTTTTCAATCTTGCACCTCAGAGCATTAAATTTTCAAACAAAGCTGATGTTTCTTAAGTGACAGCCCTAATGATACTTTTATATTGCAAAATTCAAGGTAGATCTTTTCAAACTGTGCATCACAATAAATACAGATGATAAAGATTTAAAAATCTGGTTAGTTTGTTAGAGAGTCTCTAACTTTGCCCTTTTTTTTCATGATTTTGCATAAAATAACAGATTGGAAGTTAAGCAGTCTAGCTGTCCACCTGGTGCATGCAAGAAGATTCAGTCTCCCTTAAATCTACTGACTGAGGGGTTTATTGGGCAGAAACCCAAACTAAACAAAAACCCACGCAGCAATTAAACTCAGTTTTGTTCCTAGCTCAGAAAGAACTGACTGTCCATTCATACAAATGAGGAAAAGTTCTGAACGTTGAATACTAACGAGGGAGACCCCCAAGGGCCTGAAGGGCAGTGACCATGCAGATGGGGCAGGTTGTGACCAGCCTGGATCCACTCCAATCCCTTCCTTCTCCTAGTTCAAGCATTTGGGGCACTGCCAGCAGGTCTGGGTTTAAGCTTGGACATCCTCTGTTCATGTTTCAGCACCGAGAGTCTGCAGACATGAAACGTATGGAGAGGAACAGATGGAACTGTTCCATCCTGATGGTGTTTTCAACCTGGGTTTGCTTAGAGAGGACTCACTAATGTGTCTGAATAGGTGTGCTCAGGGTGGGGGAAAATACTTAGCACAAAGTGGAATTTCCCTGGTGTTGGGGAAGATGAAACAAGAAAGCCTTATAAATATGATTGACAGGCAAAAGATTTTGAGAATATGGAAACTATAAATGAGATTGAAATGAAAGCAAGCTTTGAGATACCTCAGTTACTGAACAGCTGGAAAACAATGGTGTGGCCGGCTGAAGGTGATCCCCTTTTGATGAAACAACACCCTCTGCTTGCAGACAGGCCCAAGTGTCAGAGCAGACCCTACAGCTTGGCAGGAGGGGCCCAAAGAGGAGTTTTTAGGGCTTAAAATGTAACACAGTGTGGTAATGTAATGATTCTTATAGGCTGTATGTAAATGCTATAGGATTTGTGTATTGTACTAGATTGGTTAGTGAGAATTAGAATATTCAGCACAGAAGATTTATTGTAATGTAACGGGAACTTTACTCTCTTACCCCTTTTATTCTCT
Source organism: Ammospiza nelsoni (assembly GCF_027579445.1). Lineage (NCBI taxonomy): Eukaryota > Metazoa > Chordata > Aves > Passeriformes > Passerellidae > Ammospiza > Ammospiza nelsoni. The sequence continues at coordinate 4,878,608 of NC_080645.1, forward strand.
TGCCCTTTTACTCTCTTACCTTTTTTACTCCCTTTACCCTCTCACCCTCTCTCCCCCTCTCCTTTCTCAGTCCTGCCCTGAGCTGTGGCTGGCAGCTCCCAGCAGCGCCCTGCACTCAGGCCCTTTGCAATAAACCCCAAGTTCCAGACCTGGCTGCGGAGATCTCTCGTCTCCTTCTGTCCCAACCATCCTACCCCCACCACTCCTACACCCTGGGAAGTCTGGAATGGCAAAATAATGCAGTGTATGCAGGGTGGTGGGCAGTACAAGCTGGAGATACATTTCCCTCTCCCATCTCTCTCTCTCTTTCTCAACAACAAATTTCACCACAGTCACAGGAACCCTAAAAGGCAGTGGATATCCCCTTGTTTGGAGATTTCCAAACCAGCTGAGTCTCTCTTGTGTTTAGTAAATTAATTTTTTAAATGAATTCTCATCAAATTTCTAATTATAATATCTTTAAATTTAATGTTTGTATTTCTGATGAAAGACAAACATTTTGGGGGCAGTCACAAGGGACATGAATAATTTCTTTAGAAGCTTATCTAATTAATTACATTTCTCTGTAATGTCTTTAAAATTTGAACTGCCATCATTTCATTAATTTAGATAAAAGTAAATCTTTAGTGTTTAAATATGACACTAGTGCTGAGAATTCTGATAATCTTGAGATTCATTGTCTGTATTTTTATTAAGTGAAGATAAAAAAAGTGTTTAAAATGTTTGGAATATGATTTGCATATTAGCTTTTATTTGGTTTCAAATACATCATTATTTCATGCCATAAGTGCTCTCCTCACCTGTTAGTAAGCAAGATCATAAGATGCAAAGGAATATAAATATTGCTCATGTAATATTTTGGTGGGTGTTTCCTTTTCTTCTTTAATATTCTTTCCATATTAAAAGTTTTGGCTCTCTAAGATGGAAAACGTTGAAATCCTGACGTGTGGTGATCTTCCATGTCCTGTCCAGGAGGAATTTTGATGTTTCAGACAATCCTAGAGATAGAAAGCCTTTTATAGCACTGGTATATTTGAGTTTTCATTTTTTAAATTGTTATTTTTATGCCATTTCAAGGTCAGTAGAGCAATTGAAATTTGCACATTTAGATTTATGGGTGGAGCCTTCCATCTTGTGGATGTCTTTAGCATACAAGGAGGAAACAGGGCTGTAAAATATCAGGTTTGATTAGGTCACAACAGAATTAATCCTGATGGAAACCACAAAACCCACAGTGTATATGGTGATTCTGCCTTTATTCATCTCTGCCGTTTGTAGGGCTGACCCCAGTTGGTCCCTGAGCACTGGCGGGGCCTGTTCTTCTTGTACTTTGTAGTCACTTGTACTGAGAAGTGCACTGAATATTGAGATTTGTCATTGCTGATGATACAAATGAGGTAGAATACCATCACTGGAAAATGATATTCACCAGGAGATGGACTTTGACACTGGGGTTGAGGTACCTGTGGAGGTGTGCATGTGCTGTGGAACAGTTTATCAACTCTCCAGATCAGCTGGTGACCTCAGTTTCAACTTAAATTCATGGGCTTGCTCCTTGGGGAAAAATAATTTAAAATATTTATAAGTAGTATCTGAGCAAATTAACGATGCTGAATTGAGGGAAAGACACAGGCAGCTGCCTCTGAAAGCTATTCAAAGTAGATGAAAACTGTTGGTTTAGCTTTTCTTGCCTTACAGCTCATTTTGCTCTTCACAGTGATAAGCAATTTTATGCAAAATAGCTCTATATTATAAATAATGAGTTGTTACTTCAGTGAAAAAAGTTCACAGGTCACAGTTTTGGTCAATGGTGGATGATCAAAGTGCTTTAATTGTCCAAATTACTGTCTAGTTTCCTGCCTGTCAGTCTCCCATCCATCTTTTTCCCAATGTGGGTCAGTACTTTAACTGTGTTTGCAATGAAGAGATAATAGATGTGCAGTCAGAACAATTAATGGAGTAAAATGTGCTGTGCTCTGCCAAAGATAAACAAAGAAATAAATCTCCGCTGTTTGCGGCCTTCCCTTTTCCATATATAATGGACTTTATCAATAAAACAATACAAACTTCATCAAAGAAAAATCTTACCAATTTAGACCTAGAAAGGTCTTCATTGAGCTAATCTCCAACAAATGCAGTTTGCAGCAGGGATCTATTTATTCTTTTCAGCCACCAAGGCCTGGCCATCCTTTCTCAGCTGCTCTCCAACTCCACAATCCATTGCAGATGAGGCAGCCCAATTAAGCAAGGGCAGCAGTCAAGAGGAGCACGCTGACAGTGCCAGCAGTGCTGTATTTAATTCCCAATTAAATTAAATATGCTTACCTTGGGTACTTTGGTCTCTTTCCTCAGGGAACCACAGCCAGGTGTCCCGGGTGCCTGTTGCTATCAAAGTTCTGGATGTCAACGACAACGCCCCTGAGTTTGCATCAGAGCACGAGGCCTTCCTGTGTGAGAATGGCAAGCCTGGACAGGTGAGTATCCCAGGTTTTTGTTGTGTGAGATTGGGCTGGAGTTTCTCCCTGTCATCTTATGTCATCTTTATTCCCAAAATGGGTGCCTAGGTGTTCATGCTAACAGCTCTTAGCATTAACTCAAGATAAACCCATGATCACTTTCATGGGATGTCTTCTATAATTAAATAAACTTTTCCCCTTAAGGTTTAAAATTAAAGGCGAGTTTAATTAAAGGTGAATTTAGTTTTAAATGAAAGGTGAGTACTTTGGGACAATATCCTGAAAAAATCCTGAGTGTCTTTAAGCTGCCAACATCACACTCTGTGATGGAGCTCAGCACTTTGTAAGTTCATGTGTGTTAGTAGGTGAAAGTATAATCCAACCTAATTTCCAGTTCAGTTATTGACCTACATTGCAGCTGCTCCCAGGTATAACGTAGAATAAACAGTTAAAACAATAAACCCATTTCTCCTTGACCTTATCTCATTATAATCTCTATTCAGTTCTTATTTTTCTATGACAATTGGGAAAAAAATTAAAGAGCAAGCCAGAACTTGATGGAAAGTGAAGTAAATTGTAATTGTGTTTGAAGATGGTGTTGGAGAAGAGAAGTTCAAGTATTCATTATATTAAAAAAATATAAAAAATGTTATTGCTTTCTTCATTTAATGAAAAAAAGCTTGGTGAAGAAACTCACACAACAGTCTCCAAGGTGAGGTCAACAGCAACATGTCAGAAGCAAGATTTAAACTGTTAGTCTTTTTTAAAGAAATGAAACAGATTTGTTCAAAGGTATTCACTTTGAAGGACAAATGTACAGAAATAGAGAAGAATATCTCATATGCCACCTAAATAACAAGGTGAAGATTCAAGAATATGCACAGACATTTAGAAAGTAATGCAGTGTAAATGAGATGTAACTTTTGTCCAGCAAGAGAAACACTGGGTGTTAACACAATTCGATGTTTTTAAACCTTGCAATTTATTTCTAGATTGTGACATTTTATGTAAATAAACAGCAGCTGAACAGCATGACATGGCTTGTTAATCCAACTATTCCTGTGTCTCATGTGGGTGTTAGACATTAAATTCACTGTTCTCTAAAGAAGGTTACCTGACAATAGAGTTAGAAGTTATTTTCTTTTTAGCAGTATCAAATGACAACCTATATAGCAGTGTCTGACAACTCAGCTCTGCATACAGGATCGTGTTGTTACAGAGGATGATTTGACTTTTAGAACCCCTTTTTGTTTAGTAAAATGGTGTCAAAAATGTGCTACTTAAGGAATAAGAATTCTCTCTATCCATTGAAGAGGAGATGTGCCCTTATGGGCAAAACAGTCATGTTGCAGTTGGCAATTCAGTTCTAGCTCAGAGTGGATTTCTGTTTAGCTCAGGGTGGATTTCTGATGCTGAGTAGTTGCATTTTCCAGGATAGATCAAACCTTAATGACTATACCTTTATCCAGGATTCAGTGAGCTTCCCTAAAATCGGAAAGTTCTGTTGTACAGTGTTTTCTGACTGCATTTATCTAGGTATTCCTATTGAATTTCAGATGGTTTAAGAGATAGTGAAAAATGTTCACATTTCATTTTGGAATAAAACAATAAATGAGATGATTAAATAAGAGTCAGCGGGTAAAAAAGGCTTTTGTTTAAGCACTTAGAGAAAACTTTCATTGAAGCTTGATATTCTTTATCTACCATTGCCTCTTACACTCTTGATCTGATGGCAGATGTCACTCTTGAGCATGAATCCTTGTGTGAACTTTACAGATGGTTATTAAATATTTGGCTGCCAGCATGGATGAGGTGGCACTGATCCTGTAATTTATTCTGTGTTTAAACAAATAGCACTACTGGAACAGTAACCAGTCCAGAATAATCTCCAAGGTTAGGTTCTGAATTCAAGGTGTCATTCAAAAATCATCAGCTCCTGTAAAGATTTTAGTAACTCCACTGCCTTATTGTATTTTCTTATGCTTATTTCTATATTCAAGTTTTGAAAGAAATCCTGTTAATAAGTCAGGATATAGAATTCAAGAAACTACATATATCTCTGTTATGAAATAGGTGATATGAGAAAGATACTACTAGTAGCAAAAGCCTAATTTGGATGGTTGTCCAAAGTTTAAACTCAAATGTTACATGTGCAGGAAAGGTGCAATTGTCTTAAGGTATTCCTGTCTGTTGACATTTGCAGTTCCATTTAAATCTAAGTGTAAATCAAATTTGATTTACCATAAAGGAGATTTTATTTGATCTATTGGTAAAACCTTATGTGCAGCCACTAAATGCATTGCACCATCTATTCCAGTTCACTTTCTAAGTGTTCTGTTTTGAGTTCTGATGTAATTGCAGTGCAAGTACAGCTGCTAGTGAGGTGACACAGTGGATTAAAAACTCTTGATGTGTAAAGCTGCCAGATGCATTTTCCTTGCCTTGACCTACCTCTGAGTAAAGGTGCCACAGGCTGATAGGAGAGGAAAGGGAGGGAGAAGGAAATCTGTTTGTCTATGCATGTATTTCTGTGCTCCTCTCACATTTTTACACACAACAGAGAGCTGCCAGAAGTGGTTTTTGTCAGTTATAGGGGGGAAAAAACAACAAACTCCAAAAATTTGGATGTATTGTTACAGTACCTCTAAGTTACCCACAAATCACCTCTTGCCTTTTTCTATTGTCCCTTTTTTTCTGCATAATCCCAATTACTAAAACCAGAACATTCATGGTTTGCTGACTATATCTGTGCTATTGATTGTTCTCCAGCACAATAAAATTATTTTCCTGTAGACCGAGAACAAAACTTCTGTAATGCTGAGTAAGAAAAGTGCCTCACTGGCATTTCCCCAGTCCATACTCAGACTTTTCCAGGGAAGTGCTGTTTGCTGGAAACAAAGCTACAAAATCTTCACTTGATAGTGCAGACAGCAATATATGAGAGCTGAAGGTGGCTTTAACTGGAGCAATATAAAACTGAGCACACTGCTCCTCCAGCCTCCCACAATTTGTCTCTATTTTATTCACTTCTCCTATTAGATTGTTCTTCTTTCTAATGGGGGAAATCTTCAGGTAGATCTTTGTCTTTTCAGCTAGAGCCATCCCTTTACTGCCAGAACCTGCATTTGACTCTTCAGACAAAGTTAAAATTACTTTGTAGTGACTCTACTCTTATGGTGCTTTGAGTCTGCAAAATAATGCAGAAATAACCATGAACAGCAATGGGACTGCAAAAGCTTTTCCAGAGTTGGAACATCAGTCTGATTAAAACTAGAAAAGTGTTTATTAGTGATAAAGAACCATTCTAAGTGAGGTTAACAAGTTACATCACAGGAACAGTCTTTTAAACAGTACCATGTACTAAAATTGCACATCGATAGTTATGATGTATTGAAAATAACTTTGTTTTTCTATTTATCCTTGTAGATATTATTTCAGGCACATGTAGCTTTGTAGAACTGCAATACAATCCTACAAATTAGAAAGTCAAGCTGTCCTAGGGGACCATTTAACTATTCATTACAATCCAGTGCTGTCTGCTAAACAAAATATGCTGATTTGCTAAGTTTCTTCTAAATGTATGTACAGAATCAAATGCATGCATGAAGTATTAATACAACATCAAAGTTGGAATTTTACATGTAAGAATTTCAGAAATTTCAAGACTGAACAGCCAAAGGGTTATTAACTTCCACTGGATATGTAGTGAAAAAAAAATCAGTTCTTATTTTCTTTATTGACCAATTTCTCTGTAGTGGAACAACTTTGGGGTGCATGTTGTTACAGGAAAGAAAAGAAATCTTTAATGGGCAGGAGGCCAATGGCACCTGGGCTGTGCCAGCCATGGGGTGGCCACAGGACCAAGGCAGTGCTGGCCCTGCTGAAGGACCTCCAGCACTGGGGGAAGTTTTGGGAGCCCTGGAGGTGCTGGAGCGTGTCCAGGGCAGGGAACGGAGCTGGGCAAGGGGCTGGAGCCCCAGCAGGGCCTGAGGGAGCTGGGAAGGGGCTGAGCCTGGAGCAAAGGAGGCTCAGGGGGCCCTTGTGGCTCTGCACAACTCCCTGCCAGGAGGGGACAGCCGGGGGGCCGGGCTGTGCTCCCAGGAACAGGGACAGGAGCAGAGGGAACGGCCTCAGGCTGGGCTCAGGGCGGGCACCAGCAGGAATTTGCCCATGGAAAGGCTGCTCAGGCCTTGGCAGGGGCTGCCCAGGGAGCTTTGCAGTGCCCATCCCTGCAGGTGTCCCGGGAAGGGCTGGAGGTGGCACTCAGGGCTCTGGGCTGGGGACAAGGTGGACACTGGGCACAGCTGGGACTCCATGGCCTGGCAGGGATTTTCCATCCTCAGTGATTCTGTAACTCTGTAATTTTGGGATTCTCAGCCATGTTGTGAAGCATAAATTAAGAGTTGGAGAATTACCTCAGTAATATTCCATTGCCTGAGCACACAACATGCAGTAGTAAATATGCCTATCAGCACACTAATAAAAACTTGGAAATGAGAATTACTGGACTTTTCTGACCCCTGTCGAGTAAGAGATACCACAGTTTAATATCACTGCATATATATTATGTTTTCTGTTGTGGGTTTTTTTTTTTTTAAGACCTTATCTTAATGCAAACACACAAAGAAATAAGGTTGCTATGGGAACTCTAACTCTTAATTCTGTGATGTGTGCGTAACACAACAAATGTAATATTGCACCAAGCCTATCTTTTGCATATAATTTTTGGTGCATTTTAGAGAAAGAAGCATTTTATAAACAATGTAGGGAATGGATGGAATACCAGTACCTACAAAATATTATAACAATCTGATAAACTGCACCTGTTACGTGCACTTGCCCTTCCAGATTTCACTGTGCCATAATCCTTTTTCCCTATTGCTTTCCCATTCTGTTAGTGTTTGAAAAATTGAACAGCTCTAAAATATATCTGTCTAAACATCTCTGCCTTGTTCAGGATCCCAGCCCAAACTGCACTTCCCTCTGGTGATGAATTACTGGTACCTGCTCCAGCCCTGGGCACATCACAGTGGGTGCTCCAGTGCCTGACACCTCTGCCAAGAGAAAGCTGAAAATCCTTCCCATCCATCTGCAAATGGCTCCAGCTCTGCACTGGGACAGACAGAGGCTACTTAGATATTTTCCCATTGTTTATATTTTTTCCTACTTTAGGATCCTTTATTCAGACATTAAATTGAAGATCTACCCATAAAGTAAAAAAGCAAAAGCTGAATTAGGCCTATTTCTTTGTCCATCTCTTCTAATACATTTGTTTGAAATCCTGTCAAGGTTTCCACCTTGATATATGCAGTTATAAAAAAAAAACCACCCTCTTTATATGGTATTTAATCAATCTAATTTTTTTTCAATAGGTTTTTGACAATAATAATGATAAAGCTGACCAATAATTAGGCTAGGAATTATTTCTCACATTCCTTCCTAAATTGGGTTGTCCTACAAATCTCACTGCTTGCTCAAACATTTTTTCACATACATAATTTCAAATATTTATATTTTGGTGTTGATCCCTGTGGTTATCTAGTAGGATTTTTGTTCTTTCTTTGACTCTTGAAGAACATAAATATGATTTTGACCATTGTCATATATATAACACATACAGACTGATAGTCCTTGTGGTTAAACCAGAATAAAATGTTAGTTATTGTCATTTTATTAGGGAAACATGGAAATTTTAAAATACAAGTCCATGAATTTGGACAGCATCAAACCCTGCTTCCATTTTTCACTCTATACTTGAAAATTTTTAGTGATTCCTAATTTGAATTTAATTGTGCAAGAAATTATAGGTGCATTGCTTTAGACATTGCAAATAAATACATAAGACAATTGTTATTGGATTCAATGGACATGGAAAAGGTCAATAATTCTAATTAAATTTCTTATGAACACCATCTAGCATGAGCTAACTAGCCCTGAAAGCCAGATCTGAGGGTGGGATCTGGATCCATGGCTGCTTTTGTTTCTGTTTCTCTGGAAAACCTTTGGCATCAATAGCAAGTGCACCAAATATTTTAAAATTCCCAACAAAACAAATCACAAAGAAACACAAAAATATCAAGCAAAATAGCACAAAGCTCCTGGTTATTTTAAAATAGTGTTTATTCATTTCATAGTCCTGTGCAACTTTGAATGATTTGAAGATGATCAGCTGAGTAATGTAAAAGGTAAAAATTTTAAATGGAGGTAAATTCACTTCAGACATTACAGTTGGTCATGTAAATCATATGAAGTACTTCATACAAAGTTACTTGATTATTCAAAGTTATCCAAACTACTCAAAGCACTCTTCTCACCTAATTATCTTGCATTATTCTAGGAATCATTAATTAATAATGATGTTATTAAAAAACAAACAAGCATATCTTCCTAGTACAGGAAAAACTGAGGTTTTATTTTCATTAAAGGAAAAAAATACAGCCCTCAATATTTTCTTTTTTTTTTCTTTCTTCAATTTTGATTTTTTTTAATCTAAAATTTCACATCCAAATTAATTTTAAAAATAATAATTATTCTATGAAATGAAATGTGGGTGGGAGAAGGAGAAAGGATTAAAGGTATATTATAAATCCAAGTCCACTGAGACGCGTGGTCATGTAAATGAAAGCTTCCCATAGGCAATATGAGTCTTTCTGAAGCACAGTTTTGCTTTTTCTGTTGAATAATAATTTATTACTTTTCTAAATCACCAGCAGTTTCTGCTGGCCTCTCTTACCTGTCTCTCCTTATTTACTGGCTCTTTGTTCTGGAACTATTTTAAAAGGGGCAGATACAGTTCCTCTTCCCAAGGTTTTCAGTCTAAGGTCTATAAAAACCTTGCAAAGTTATAAATTATATTTTTAAATCTGGCATGGAGAGAAATGAAATGTGTCCAATAAATATAGTTTTTTCCAGCACTGTCTGTTTATCAGGAGTGTGAAAACTTAATGAGCCCATTTATGTTGCAGGTAATTCAGATTGTCAGTGCTGTTGACAAGGATGATCCTAAAAATGGGCATTATTTCCTGTACAGCCTTCTTCCTGAAATGGTCAACAACCCAAATTTCACCATCAAGAAAAATGAAGGTAAGTAGAACAAATAAAAAATATGTATTTCAATATTACTTTCAAATTGGTTTGTTGATTTCCAGTTACTTTACCAGTGTGTCCTTTGTGCAATTAAAATGTAAATAATCTGCTGAATGGTACCTTCATTATAGCGCTTAAGCTATTTCCAATAAGTTTAAAGTAGGTAAGAAGCAAGTGAAATGAATGTGGAATTTAGATCCAGAAAACAGCTCACTGGCTTAAATAAAATGAAAGGATGGATTTACTGTCTGTATTATTCCTATTAATTTGAAATTCCAGAGATATGTTCTAAGATGAAAATCTGAAAATATGTTGGTAAATAAATGTTGATTCCTACATTGAGTGTTTATGGATGGGAACATAAAATTAAGTATCTACTAAATCTCCCAAAGAAAGCAGCTTTTCAGCCTGTTTGTTGTGTGTATAAAGGTTCCAAAGTATTTTGGTGAGGAGCTTTTGCTAGAAAGAGAAATCCCTTAGGTCAGCAAAGCCCAGAAGGGCACTTTGAGTCCCTGTTTTTTGGAGCACTTCTGGAAGGGCAAAATGTCATTTTACAGGGCTGTAGAAGGGACCATTCACACGTGATGGGGAAAAAAAGACCCATTTAATATTGTTGGGCAATAAATTTATACTGATCCTATTCTTTGGCACACAGATCAGTTTGAAGGTCAGGAGAGAAGGAGCTAGGACTGATCCCAAGAATGCTGTAAAGAGTGCTCCATGTGTTTGTAGTTGAATATTCAGCAAAGTTGTTTTATCTTGGCTCTTTTTAATAATGCACACCCTGCCAGGAATGCTGGTCAAATTCAGTTTCTTATTTGAAATTGTAAGAAAGTAAAGCCCTGTTTAGTCCATTACTAATAGGAAGATGAATGTTTGTGCTGTATGTGCAGGGGTGTAAAAGCAATACGTGAAATGTCAATTAAAGAGGAAACGCTCTTTGCATTTTTTTTATTCTATCTGTTCCAACCTAGAATCATGATGACACTGTTTTGCTAAATGACACTGCACCTAAATTCTTAAATCTGCTTAAATATAACCTTTATTTTGCTTTTCTTTAGATGTGTTTTTCTCTTCTAGCATTCACAAAGTGTGTCTCTACTTATATCTCTATTTTCTTGTAGTAAATGAGTCTCTGTGTGTTTTCTGGAGAAGATAAAACAAATCTCTTCAAAATGCATTTCATAATCATCAGCAGTGTAACACAAATTGAATTAAGCATCCTAAATGTGAGGTGGTTTGCTTGGCACAGCATGACAAAGTAAAAAAGATCTTAGCATTTCTCTTCATGTTTAAATACTGAGCTCACGTTGCTAATTACCCTTGTCCTTCCAATCTGTTACCCATTTAAGACCCACTCCTGCTCCTACTCACAGACAATGGCAAAATGAGTCCTGAGCTGAGTGGGAGTGAGGAAACTTTCTATGCAACAAGGTTTAGAAAAATAAGTCCAATTTTGTTACATCATTGTCACTCAGTTTTATGAAGTTTTTAATGTGTTTGAATCAGTTAAATGTGAAAATCCTCTTAAAACAACCACCTGAAGTCTCTTGAAATTAAAAATCTGCTTGAAGAGACTTTTCGGATTCAATCCTCCAGTATCCAGTAATAAAATTCCAACTACGCATGCCATCCTTGTCTATCAAGGTTGCTCAGTCAGGGGTGCTGTGCACAGTTGATGTTAGAACATGATCTCCCACAGGAAGCAAATACTTCTGTCAGAGCCAAAATCAGGGTATCATTTGGCTGAGGTGAGTTTTATGTCCTTTAAACATCATAGATCTTCAGTAAGTCTTTATTTAGTTATGCCACTTAAACAATGAACTTGACCATGACTTTGTCTTGAATGTATCTGCCAGATAAGCATGAGTGATTATTCATGTTGAAAGAGAGCAATATCCCTAAAAAACCCTGAATTCACAAGTCAAATTTCTCCTTTTTTTTGTATTACTGAGTGTCTGGGCTGTCCATAACCAAGCTGGTGTGGTGTGGAACTGTAAGAAAATGTCTGTAACAAACTCTTCTTTCCTTTCTGGAGATCAGATCGATGCTCAACACAGTAAAGCTTGGAACAGAAAAACATTCCCTCACACTGGTGGCCAAAATCCTTGACATCTTCCTGTGTCCTCAGCCTCAATTTTCTCTCAGATTAATGAATTCCTACCAAATTAATTCTTCAAGGCAACAGAAACTTTATGGCTACTGAAGAAATGCTGTCTATTGGTGAACACCACACAGGGACTGCATTTTCTCAGGAAGCCTCCTGTAGAAACCCAATTTTTACTTGCTAGAATCAGCACATCTCTTTTAAATAATTTTTAGTACTTTGCCTTTCTTCAAAATTCAAAATTCTCTTGAGGGTTGAGATAAACAGAAGTACTTCTCCTCAAGAAATGATATTGCTCTTTTGAGTTGTCTTGTGCTTTAGGTAACTGTGTGGCATTTGGCCACCATGGAATGATGACATTGAATGTGGTGACATTGGTGTGTCTCTCTCTGCCAGGAGAAAAAGCTGCAGTGCCCTCTTTCTGTACCTCCTGCCAAAGAATTCATAAGATGTCTGTGATTTGGAATGTTGCCTTCCTGTGTAGAACATAAGCATAACCATTAATCAATTTAGCTTGTTGCACACAGGCTGATTCTGTTGTTCAAACCTTCCAGATCACCCTAAGGCAACTTCCCTTGATAGTCAGTAATTAACTGTGCTGCTGACATGCTCTGCAAATATTATGATTGGCCATGTTGTTGAGAAATGTGTTTAACTAAGTGACACAACAGGTATCTTCATCAGGAACCACAAAAAAAAAAAAAACAACAAAACAACCAACCAAAAAACCAACTAACAAAAAAAAAAAAAACACCCAAAAACCCCCAAACACTTCTCAGAATATTTTATTACATATATAGAAGTTATGCTTATTTTATTACATATATAGACATTATGCTGTGCTCACAGCAGGATCTGTGCCTTGAAATGGTGCACTGGTGTTCTTCATTTGCTTGGTTTGTTGAATTTCCATATTAATTTCCATATTATTTCCCCCACATTAATTTTTCCATATTATTTTTGATATTAATTTCCCTATTATAAATTTCCATATTCCCTCTGTAGACAAGATATCCAAAACTGTAGAGGCTGTGGTGAGTTTATGTAAATAATGTAAAAAACGTAAATTTAAATTCCATCATGCATCTCACTGAACATGTGTAGATCATGTCTTAGCCATCTTTATTTTCCATATCTACTGATGCTTTTCTTCTGTCCTTTCCTGAGCTCAGATGTCCATTACTGGTGGGATTTGTAGGTTTAGCGCCTTGGGTTCCTGGGCAGTGAGTGATAATCCAAATCCAGGCAATCATGCCCTCTCCAGCTGTAATCAAGGCATGCTGAGCTCTTGGATTGCCAGGTGCAAAAACCTTTATCCCCTCTCAAGAGAAATAATAGAGTTATATAAAAAATATATATAAGAAGTTAATGCTAGATGAAAATCATGTCATGTTTTCTGTGTTAGACCTATGACTAAACCTGTGACTTTGTGACATAACAAGTCCCTGACTGCACAAACTTCTGACTGAATCTCTGGGCACTTTTCACGTGCTTTTCTGCTGGGTTTTCTGCATAGGAACAGAAGCAGGAAAAAAAATGAAAATCTGTGTTTTGTGTGGTGTGTCTGAGAAACCTCGAACCAGAAAAACCTCAAATTTCAGATGAAAATATCTCATGTTTAGACAAGTGTTGATACACTCTAGCAATGTGTTGTAGACTGACTAGAATTAACCCTTCCAAAAAAACTGTAGGCTCACAATAAATGACATAAAACTGACAGGAATCTAGACAACTGATGAGGATTTTGTACTGTCATGGCATCAGAAAACAGAAATGAGACCTCTGGAAATGGAATTAGAATTTGTTGACAGCTTTTTTTTCAGGTGAATGGTCTTCACAGAGTACTACCTAAAATCTTCTCTGCATCCCAACAACCCTCTCACAGCAGTACTTGTTTTCAGCATTGAATCCTTCAGGTTCCCTTAGATTGTTCAAGTGAGAACAGAACTCTGTGATAGGAGCATTTTCACACATGCAAACATTTTGATATGCTGCCAGTGCAATTTTTACTGTCAAAAACTACCAAACGCATCTTTGCCATAAAGAGACCTAAAGTTTTTCCCACGAGAAGTTGCCATTGCTATTCCATTTTTCTGATGCCAGAATCTGTTTCCTAATGGAATAAACCTCAAATTGGGCATTCCACAGTGCCTTTGGATGCAGTAATTCTTCTGAGAGGAGAATTTATCTTTCCTGGATAAATGGGATATTCCATAATTCTTGTTGGGCTTATGTAGCAGAGCAGTCCTGGGGTTGCCTGGTTTATGGCCAGGGCTTAGCTTTGGATTAAGAACCTTACTGGCATGAGCTCATATTCCTGCAGAAATCCAATAGCCTGATTTGGCTTGTAACAGGCTGATTATCAGTGATCAGTCTCCTCTCTCCTCAAATATTCAATGTCCATCTGGCAAGTTGAGCTCTGAGTTTGGTCCTGATTCTAATGAGTGCATAGTAAAATGTATTTGTTTTTTTTTTAATTGAAGAATTATAAATCTGCCTCAGTGATGAACTGTTCTGTTGATTCTCTCTAACAAGCTTAATATTTATACTCAGCTACACTTAGTTTGTTAAATCTATGACACATAGAACAGCTCCAAGAGTGATCATGTTTAAATATCCATTTCTTTCATTCTTTCCTTCAAGTTAAATCTTGCTTATGTCCTCCTTGTGCTGCTTTGAAAGTGCAGGCACTGTGTCAGGTGTTTTAAAGGAAATGGCCTGGTAAAATCACTTCAATCACTGCCTTGCATGCCTTTGTATATTATGGATTATTTTATATTTCATCACCTCTTTATCATTAGAAACCAAATATTTCTAAACTTTCACAATAGCTGAGGAAAGCTATTACATGCAAGCACTTTTAGATATCCCAAATAATAAGACAAATTATTATCACTTTTTTGTTAAAGTTCTTCTCTGTCACTGTGTTTTTAATACAATAAAACCTGGATTTTTCCTCAGATTTTTTCATCAAAGTATTTTTAGCAGCATCTGTCAAATACATACCTGGAGGGTGAGTCTTTTGTTCCCACCAGAGTAACTCTCATGTGTTAAAATAAGTCTTTCCCTGAAACAGTTTCTTTTGGCATTTCTGGATAAGTCTCTCTGCCATTGTCTCAGATGCCAGCTGAAGCTCCTTCTGTGTTTTTGATTGATTTTTCTCTCCAAATGTGTCCCTCAGAGAGCTCTGAGGTGACTCCTCTGTTTCATTGCCCTGCTTTCACTTTGCCCAATTTCAAAGTTAACCCCCTGACCCCAGGTACAAATTTCCAGAGCAAGGACATCATTAAGCCCATCATTTCTGGGTGGATGTGCAGTGAACATCCAGAATCACAGCACCCAAACAGTGCCTTGGATGTGAGCAGCACATCCTCACACATTGCTGCAGTTTCAGGCAATTTTGGGAAGCTTTGTGGCCCAGCTGCCACGTGCCAGAGGCTGTTCCACAATGGCACTGCTCGAGGGAAAGCACATGCTTATGTATTTCTAATGGGTTTAATTATCATCCTCGTTTCTTTTCTATATCAGTAATTAGACTTTCAAACTCCAAAACATTCCAAATCACATCCTTGTTAGTGGTTTTCTTCAAATTAAGTGATGTGCTCAGTCTTGCATCTTATAAGTTATTATTTTTCTACCATCTGTCAATATTAGTGGTATGGAATAACATCCAGAAGATGTAAAGGAATATGAGGCATAATCTAAGGAAAAGCATTGATCAACATCTCTTTTAATAGATGTGGTTTTTGTCACCAGAAATCACAAGGAATACTTGCATAACAAGGTGCAAGCAGTGTGAAAGGAGCAGAGATAAAAATAAAGCATTGCAATGTATTAAAAAATAACAAACACAAAGTACCCTATTATCTGGCACTGGTGTGTCAGGATCTGCCATCCACAGGCACACATCATGTTTCTCCAGGAGTGTTCATAGTGTGAAAAATGTATTATAAATATCATACTATCAATCTTATTCTCAACATGGCATTTAAACTGGAGTTGTTAAATAGCAAAGTTCAACATTTTTGTAACCTGTGCATGCCAGAAGAACCTCAGTTTATTGATTTTTTTATGAATAATAGAGTTAATAATGAAATTGCTAATACAAAATTATTGAAATGTTTCCTTTGTAGTGTGGTTGAAAGATTTTGTTCAATAAGTTCATTTTTTGCTTCTATTAGAAATTTTAAGTTAAATAAATTAAAACAAAGCATAAAAATGTTATTTTGCTGAGTAGGAAGGTCTAAATATTACCAAAACAAATCATGTGGTAGTTAAGGTAACTACATTCTATGAAACACTGTAATTCTGTGAATTAAGAATAATTTGGCATTATTTTTTTTTTCCTAAAAATACTTAATTATATTTTGGATGCATACTTGCCTTTCTCAGCTAAAAAACAAAATGTGATTTACAGTCCTGAAGTAACACAGTCTACTGATGGCCTGCAAGTTATCCTAAACTATTGAGCCCCCTTTTATGAATTATGTGTCTGGTGTGCCTTGTTCTGCTGCTGGAAAATGTGTCAGGATCATGGTGGGGCTGGGAGGGGACCTGGGGACACTGTGGCACCAGGCAGGGACACCATGGAAAGGACAGGACTGATTCAAGCTCCACTGCATTAATATGCGAAAAGGGATGTTCAGCCAGCCAAACAGCTTTGCTGGAGTGAGTGGTTGTGCATTGGGTGGCAAGTGGTAAGACCCTGAAATAATTCATGCAGTTCTTTATTTATTATACTCAGGTACCTTTATCCTTGGTCCTTAGACAATTCACCTGCCTGAAACTGCTTTGGATCAGAAAACATGCTAGATCATCCTTTGTGAGAAAAGTAATCAATTTTCTCATTTGCATATCTGACAATTCTAAGATGTAATGTCATCCTGCGAAGTAGGACTGTGCCTAAGAACTGAAAGAGAGGAGCCCTTTCTCAGTGACAAGTGATGAGCTCTGTGAGGAGGAAATCGGTGTTATACATCTTTGGATTATTCTCAAATTCTAGAAGACTTGGTAGAATTCCAAGATAATGATAATATTCCCAAGGGACCCCAGTACATTCCAGTAGTGCTCAGAGGTTCTGTCTTGCCAGGCAGTGGATGAATTTCCATTTTCACTGGTTTTACATTGCAGTTGAAGTGATAGATCTGACTCCTGCCTACTATTCCTATCAAGGCTACACTTTTCCCTGGCACTGCAGTGTTAGTCTCACCTAGCTGAGAATGCTGGTGCCAATGCTCTCAGTGTCTTTCTGCTGATAACTTTCTGCTTCCTTTCCCCCTTTTTTCTTTACTATAATCACTATCAGCTGTGTTCTGTTGTTCCCTCAAGTTCTGTTTTTCCTTGATGTTGACTATCAGTTGAGTGAGATTTGAAACAACTTCCCTGGCAGGGATGGCTGCGGTGTTGTTTTCTGAAGTGATTGCATTACTGTAGATGGGAAGCCAGCATTTTTCCACTCCAATCCTTTGTCCTTCACTGACACCTGCTTCTGCTGTCTTTCCTGGCTTTCTTCTTGCATGCAGAGCCACAAACCAGGTGAAGAGTCAGTGCAGTTCTCCTGCAAACACTTTTCACCCCTGCCTGGGTGATTTCAGCTTCTTACAGTGGTTGTGTGCTTTTCACCACTTCAATAGGCTAAAGAGGTGACTCCTTCTTGGTGCACACAGCAGAAACAGAGAATTAAGATCAACTCTTCAGAGGCTAACTCAGCTGCCAGCTCCTCCACCCTGTGACCCTTCTGTCTGTTCTGTCCACCTGAATCCTTATTCACTCCTCTCCTGTATTCAGGATGCAGGACTCCAGACAGATTCCCTCTCTCCTCGCCCTAAGCCAGAGGTGATCCATCAAGTCTTCACTGGACTGGACGGGCCAAGCTGATGGATGAACCAGCAAGGAGGGGGCCATCTGGTAAGCTGATTGTCCTCTTGCAGGCACCTCCAGCTCCTCTTCAGCCCCTCTGTACTTTTCACAGTTTTGCCCTGGCAAAGTTTTTCCTGGGAGCTTCTGTTCCAAATGCTGTTTAACCTTTCCCTCCTGGTTCACTTGAGCTCTGTGGTGACAACTTCTTTCCAAGCCTCCCAAATGCAGACTTTCAGACAGCTACAGAGGAGTTGTATATGCACACTGGAAAATCAGACTGATTCCCACAGCATCCCATCCTTTCAGAGACTGCCTTTTTTTGGTCATTTGAATCAAACACAATTACAGAGTTATTGCAGAGCATTAGTGCAAACATGACCCAGCCCCAAACAGCTTCCAGTGAGGGTGATGAGACCCAGCTAAACCCAAATACATGCAGCCTGCCATTATGCATACATGACTAAAGAGACTTTTACTTCACTCGCTCTTAATTTATTATTTGTGCTGCTAGCAACAGAATGTTGCCAAGACGTCAATTATGTTTCATTTTATAAATCAAACTAATTGAGAACCAGATGCAATCTGAGTGAAAAAGATCTGAGGTCAGTGTTGTGCACCATATGCACGACAGTGCTTACTCATGATGAGGGAATGGATTGGACAGCTGTGAATTTTCCTGCTGTAGGAGTTTCATCAAGCTCGGTAGTGTAACGTCCTTAGCTCTCTTTTCCAGTTTATTGCATTAATTTCATAACAAATCTAAAGAAGAGTGAGTAAGGGATAAAAAGTTGTGAAAACAAAACAGGAGAGCAAAAGAATTTGGTCAGTAAGTTAGCTTGAAAATCTGTCTGATTCAGTAATAACATGGAACATGGATGAAAGAAATAGCAGAGAAGAACAAATTGAATCTTCAGTGTGACTTAATTTCAGACACATAATGGGAAAATAGACATTAAGTCAAGATCTCAAGACTGAACTTCTTTGCAGGCAGAAGGGTGGTGTTCTTACTGAGTGCAGAACTTCTGCACTAACAGCAGTAGGATCTGCAGTACCAACTCCTTGGAATTCATCAATGGGCAGGGCCTGAGCCCTGGGGACATCATCTCCTCCCTGGGGACACTGCAGAGCCACACGGACACACTGCTGTGCCCTGGGCTCTGGGATGGCCCTGCTGGAGCAGGGAGGTGCCACCAGGGCAGCCCCTTTGGGTCCTTCCAGCCTTTTCTTACTCCAGGTTTCTGTGATGGGAAGTTCTCACCCAGCCTCACCCATCCTGGGATTGTGTGAAACATTGCTCCACCAGCCTTTAATCAAAGGTTCCCCAAGTGCCTTAACACGACTCCTTAAAAACTCACAGCACCCATGATTATCATATTCTAGGACTTAAGAAGTATTTAATAGTAGTATTTATAGCTAAGTGAATATATAATATTTGGAGATAAATTTCCAGATTTTTAAGCAGCTACCTTCTGAAAGAGTTCAGAGATTTCTAAGTACCACTCCTGGCTTGATGGGTACATCTGATTCCTCTAGGTTTTCTGCAAAAAGCAATTTCTGGGGTGGAAATGTTCATGGACATTTGCACTGACTGTTTTTGACTTCCTGGAAATGGATTTAATTCTGAGTAGGAGGAATGATGTACTGAGGCTAAAGGTTCTGGTTGAACCTCTGCCCCATCACCACCTCAATATATTACCCAGCAGAGTCATATTGCATCTAAGAAGTTCTGTGTTCACCTCATGGTAACCTTTTGTTTTGGTTTGACTATATTTGGATTTTATCCCTAAGTATCTTCCTTCCTTCCTTCCTTCCTTCCTTCCTTCCTTCCTTCCTTCCTTCCTTCCTTCCTTCCTTCCTTCCTTCCGCCACTTCCGCCACTTCCGCCACTTCCGCCACTTCCGCCACTTCCGCCACTTCCGCCACTTCCTTCCTTCCGCCACTTCCTTCCTTCCTTCCGCCACTTCCTTCC
This sequence comes from Ammospiza nelsoni, assembly GCF_027579445.1. Classification (NCBI taxonomy): domain Eukaryota; kingdom Metazoa; phylum Chordata; class Aves; order Passeriformes; family Passerellidae; genus Ammospiza; species Ammospiza nelsoni. The sequence continues at coordinate 4,898,085 of NC_080645.1, forward strand.
TTCCTTCCGCCACTTCCTTCCTTCCGCCACTTCCTTCCTTCCGCCACTTCCTTCCTTCCTTCCTTCCTTCCTTCCTTCCTTCCTTCCTTCCTTCCTTCCTTCCTTCCTTCCTTCCTTCCTTCCTTCCTTCCTTCCTTCCTTCCTTCCTTCCTTCCTTCCTTCCTTCCTTCCTTCCTTCCTTCCGCCACTTCCTTCCGCCACTTCCTTCCGCCACTTCCTTCCGCCACTTCCTTCCGCCACTTCCTTCCGCCACTTCCTTCCGCCACTTCCTTCCGCCACTTCCTTCCTTCCGCCACTTCCTTCCGCCACTTCCTTCCTTCCTTCCTTCCTTCCTTCCTTCCTTCCTTCCTTCCTTCCTTCCTTCCTTCCTTCCTTCCTTCCTTCCTTCCTTCCTTCCTTCCTTCCTTCCTTCCTTCCTTCCTTCCTTCCTTCCTTCCTTCCTTCCTTCCTTCCTTCCTTCCTTCCTTCCTTCCTTCCTTCCTTCCTTCCTTCCTTCCTTCCTTCCTTCCTTCCTTCCTTCCTTCCTTCCTTCCTTCCTTCCTTCCTTCCTTTTCTTTTTCTTTCTTTCTCTTTTTTTCTTTCTTTCTTTCTTTTCTTTCTTTCTCTCTCTCTTTCTCTTTATTTTTTATTTCTCTCTCTCTTTCCCTCCCTCCCTTCCTTACCTCCTCCCTTCTTTCTTTCTTTCCTCCCTCCCTCCTTCCCTTTTACTTCTTTATTTTCCCCTTCTCTCCCTCTTTGTAAATTTCTTGGTTGCTCTCATTATGGAATATGAGCTCTTTGTTTTATCGTATCCTAAATGCAGGCTCTTGAGGAGGAATTAATTTAGTAGTTGCTCTAATTGCACTTTTGTCAATTAATGAGAAACTAGATAGGAGTCTCATTTTAAACTTTCAGTTGCAGTAAAGATTAAAAGACCACCAACACTGTTCTACTAGAGGAGGAATAAACAGGCTAAAAGTGAAAAAAATGTAAGCAGGAATTATCACCTCTTAACTGTTACTTTTCCCTTTGATTAGGAAAAATCTCCTTTTGCAATTGTATCAGACCATTTGCACGTGGATGCTCCATTAAAAATAGAAGGTGTTTATTTTTCACACTTAGCTTTAAGGCTTATCTGATTAATTATTACACAACTGACATTATAATGTGAGTTTAAAAGGCTCAGATCATGTTCTAATTTGTATCTTGTTTTGAACCAACCCAACAAGTGTTTTACAGAAGGAAGGAGTTACTGTTGGAATCACAGCCATTGTTCCTGCAGGGTGACCATAACATTGATTATTATGTGAATTCTGTCTCTGCATTTTCCTGAACCTGTCTGGGGTGCTCAAATAAGTTTATATTTTATATTTTACATACCCTTTTATCTCCTCCTTATTCATTTTGAGGAGGTGACTGTTTAAGAACTGCTTGTATTTCTCTGTCACAGCAAGTACAGCAGTGACACACTGAAGGAAACAGGAGATTTTTTTACTACAGCTTCCAACATAGGCCTTTAGAGAATAAGGCAGACAAAACTATTTTTTTGCGGGGGGTTTGTACCACTTAGGTTATTTCCCCATCAACTCCTGATTTTGTAATTTTTATGGGTGATCTTGTTGTAAAATATGTCACTTTGTTGGTCTTCATTTAATTCTGTCTAATTAGGACGTACTTTATTTGGCAAGCAGCCAGTAATTAGTAACATATTTATGTAATTATTAGCATGTAATATTTATATAATAAATCTGCCTAGAAGGCAATGCATTCAGAGGGCAGGGAAGAGGTAGAATACATGATTTGACTGAACGGAAAGATCTTACACACTGAGCCAAACACAGCAAAGAAATGAAATGCATCAGTTGACCTGTCTAGTCTGGGGAGAGAGTTTGCATATCCTAAAATGATAGGATGTGCACACTTGGTAATCAGCACTGATTAGAGAGGGAGTGAAGATGGGCCCCTGTTTGAAGTGAGATAATAAGGCAGCTTGTTAGGGAGAGATAAATAGAACTTGAAGAAAAGGACCAGATGTCTGCTTGATGGCACTGAAGAGGAGGAGCTCGTGGGGTCCTCCAAAGGTAACTGATGGATGTGGGAATCAGGGAAGCAGTGGGAGCTCTGTGCCCGTGTTCAGAGAGCAAAGGCTGAGCCCCCAGCCTGGCCTGACTAACCCTGGGCTCAGACTGGCAAACTGCACTCTGGCTGGAGGCTAAGACTGTGTTCATGCCTAAACAGTAATTGTAACTCTGTAGGATCGGGGTTTTATGTAATCTGACTCTAAGAGCTAAATCAGGAATGAAGTCCTTGTGGTGGAGTTTTGAGTAGAGTTTGGGTTGAAGTCCCAAACTTTAAAAGGAGCAGCAACAGTAATCTCTGAATGCTGATGAAAGCTTTCTGCTCTCTTCTAAGAATATTGGGCTGTTTGAAAATGAACACTGAACTTTTTCTTCTCTTTAATGACATAACAATTTCACATCGCTTTCATAAACACAGGTAAAACTTTTCGGCTTTCTTTCTTTATGAAACTCTCATTCAGTCTAACCTAAAACTGAAGCTAAAATAGAGCTTGTTGGAAATAATACAAAATAAAACTAATTCATGTAGGCTTTTCCAACTTGTTGCTCCCTAACCTTGCTTAGCTGGGTCCTGTCACTTTCCATAACCTTTTCATCCATTACCTGTGACCCTCCTGTAAATTATGCAGTGCTCCCCCAACAAAGATTAAGACCTTGCGATCTCAGAGCACTCTACAGGAGTGATGGATTTTTGATTGAGGAATTGTTCTGGAGTTTGGAACATTTCTGTTTAGCTTGGCTATGGCTTTCCTCTATGAATTTGGATAAAGCATTTAATCACTGTGTTGCTGTTGTGCTGTGCAAACGCTGCAGAGCTGTGAGAAGAGGGGCTGGTAAAGGCTGAGTTTCAGAGTGCTCTAAGGGAGGGGTATTTTGGATTCTTCTGGAAATCCCAGACAGGAAACATGAGGAATTGTGAGGGGAGGAGATGGTGGAGCCCAGTCTGATGGCAGGTGGCAGCTTTGATATGAGCTGCAACACTGAACACAGAGGGAGGTAGTTTACCTCAGTTCTACCCTGACATCTCCTTCTGTATCATTTAATCTAATCCACATTGTTATCGCTTCTTTGTACTAATGTTTTCTATTTTTAAATGAGAAAAAAAATTATAAGAAATCAGCTTTTACTTGTCTTGTGCCTTTTTTGTACTAACAGGCAAAATCAAAAGATATAGTTGCTAAAAACTTTATAGAGTTCTAATACAGTCTGTCTAGCAGAACCACTTGCTTCAAAAATTCATATGTAGACCATAGCTTTTTCTAAACTAAAAATGTTTTTCATAATTTTTTTTCCTTGTAAGGAAACATAACTTTCTCAAAGTATCTATTGGTTTTTTTCTGCTCACCTTTATATGTTTTTTCATATGTTATTTAAACTTTATATGATTTTTCTTCATGATCACAGAGGTCTTTTTGGCATAATGAGATGTATTTTCCTCTGCCAGTAGAATCCCTATCTCTTCTAATATTTTAATGTGATCATGCTTTGTATTTCTACTGCAGTTTCTTCCTAAACACTTCACTTGTACTTTATCAGACTCTTCATGACAAATTAGAAGACAACAAGGAACCATTTGCAAGGTGTTCTCTTGGCTTGCAGATTCTTTATATATTTATACCTCACAAGTTCTCTTCATGGGATGAAGAGAAACACTGAATAATATGTCTTTTCTTTTATCACAGTTATATTTCTATTGTGAATACAATTGTTTTGCTACTTTTAGAACTCCCATCCTTGGAGATATTCAGAAGGCAGCTGGACAAGGTCCTGGGGTTTGGGTAGCTGTGGTGAGCAGGGTTGGACCAGATGATCTCTGGAGGTTCTTTCCCACCTCACTCAACCTTTGATTTCATGAGAACTCTAAACTTCTGAGCTGGTGCTGTAGTTTCATATATTCATAATATATGAACATATATATTCATAATATTCACCCATAGTAGCAGTGACTTTGTAACATCTCTGTGGTGAGGCAGAATTCAAGTGCTGACATCTTTCCCTGGCTGCTTCTTGCCAAGTTCTGTATTGTGTCCCACCATGTACAGAGCAAAGGCAGGGTCTTGCAGTATGTCCTGGGCTTGGAATCTAAATTCAATCTGTGTGTGCTCCTGCTGTGATTCTCCATGATCCAGCTGTATATCCCAGTCTGGGACTTGTGGCTATTCCAGGCTTTTTCCATGTAATGTTTGCGTGCTGTCCAGAAACATTCCAAAGATTATCTGGAATGTTTCATTTGAAAATTTTTTCAAACTATTCCACTCTATAAATGGTTTTTTTTCACTCACTGGAATTCCTTCTCTGGATGGCTTTTGCTCTTCCCTGCATTTCAAAAGGCCATGAGTTTTCCCCATGGGAATAACTTCCTCTGTTAGAGGTGTGCCTGTAATAAGGCATGTGTGAATCCTTTGGGTGTGAGGCAGAAGCCTGAATTACTGCCATTAATGGTCTGATGATAACAAATTGTTATTGTTATATGTAATCTGCATATCAGAATGTCTTCCCAAAGTCATTATCATGCTGCCTGTGTGCCCAGGGGCAATGTTACACCATAACATTTCAGTCTTTCGAATTACAAAAAGCTAATATAACTCTTGATGACATTTACAAAAATGTAGAATGGCACTCCTTTCAGGGCTCTCACAGAAATTGTTCTCAGGGAACTTCAAGGGAGTTCTGCTGTATAAGAACTGCAGGATCTGGCACTTTTTACTATCAAAGCCACATTTTTTTTTTCTTCAGTGGCACCAGCTCAAGAAAATGTTAAGTCAGAATTGTTTTTAATTTATTTTCTGACTTAAAATGCCCCAGCCAACGTAAGCGGTATTTAACTTTCAATGCTCTTTGGCAGAGAGTCCACATTCTAAATTTCTTTTCATAGGAAGTTGTTATGTCAGAGTTATAAACCTCTGAAAATTGGCATTTTGTAATGGAAGTGCTGACAAGACCTTTATTACACCAGTACAAAAAGGCAGCATTCCAATAAATGCTGGTTGCTGTTTTTATAGTCTGCTGGTTGCTTTCTGCTGCTGTATTTCAAAGTGGACATTATGTAAAAAGTAAGTGGCATAATAGAAATACAGTTGTAGGGCTAGAATTTGGCTTTTACTGTTGCAACAAAACTTCAATATGGTTGATAGGTCTGATTACAGATTTAGTTTTTAAGGGCTGGTGTATGATTTACTGGTAAATTGCTTTAAATCCCTACCAAGCCTCTATGTACATTCAGCACAGAATTGGAATGGAAAAGGTGATAATCATGGCATGGGGAATGGATGTTAAATTACTTAAATGGCAAGAACACATCACATCTAATACCCAAAAGGTTGCTACTTAAGTTTTATGGTTTTTACTGTGATATTGAGAGTTTACATTGTATAAAGAAAGATACACTTTAAACATCCATGATTGTCTTCGTAGTCCCCAGGTCTGTGAACTTTTGCAGACCTGGAAGTCACTGATGTAAGAAATGGAGGATGTGTGTGAAGTGAGGAAGGTGAAGAGCATGGCTGGGAATTCTTGGAACTTTTCCATCCCTTACCAAAATCACTCTGAATTTCACTGAACCTGGTGGAGGTTTAGCTCTACACAGAAGAGAACAGCAGTCAGGGTAATGTTTAAAGCTGTACCTGTCACTGTGGCCTGAGGGGCTCAGATCCCTGTCTGCCACCAACTTCTCCCACACTGCATTTGTTAAGTAGGTATTCATAGAAAGATTGAGAATCCATTAACCCTCCAAAGAAAAGCAGATGGCACAGCCTTGGAATATCTTGGCTTTTTTATTTTCCCTTGCAGCATTTTTGTTGGAATCTGGTAATAGAGTACTGGAAAGTTCTTGGTTCAAATGCAAAATATAGGCATTATTATATCAAAGTGCTGTAAAACACTGTATCACTATCTGAAACTTTTTGGTTAAAATAACAACAGAATAAAATTAACTAGAATATGCAGATTTCAAAAATGATCCATCAGTCTATGCAAATTGCTGTGTTAATAATGTATTTTTAATGCTGAACACATTGACAGCCATTTCATCTCTTTTTCTAAACCAGAGCTTGGCAACCTGCATTAATTCTTACACTTTACAGATGTACCATTCAATGCACGTGCCACACAGTGATGTGATCGGAATGGAGCAAACATGTCACAGCAGTGGCATTATTGGTAAACAGCTTTGTGGCTGCCTGCTGGCATGCAGGAGAGAAACAGGAGGGGCAAAAGCCAGGGCTGGTTCAGCTCATCTCTCACCCTCACTGGCCTGGGTTTGCTTCCCATTACGGGAGTGCCAAGCCCGAGTGGCAGCAGGGTGTTAGAAAAATTAATCCACAAACACCAGAGGTTTATGTCCAAAAAGGAGACAGAGGAGCCCTTTTTCTTTGTTTGAATAAAGGGAGAGGCCATGGGGCATTCCCCTCGGATCTCTCCAATTTTTGGAGAACACAGCCTCCTTTATATCCCAATTTCCAGCCACATTTCCCTTCTGTCTTTCCCCCTTGGCTGAGGTTCTTGAGAGGTTCAGACTTCCCAATAGGCCTGATACCAAAGATCCCCTTCTAAGGTATAACCCTCCCTTTTAATTTGTAATTCTTATAGAATTTAGGGTTTTTCTTCCCCATTGTTTATTTCGTCTCTCAATATCTAATTTCATCTATCAGCAAACCTTAAGTTTATTTGTAAAAGCAAATATCTTTTTCCATTCATCAATCAGTGGAATCCTTCCCATTGTTTCTTTTATCTCCCAGTGCTGGTTTTACCTACCAGCAGACACACAGGTAGTTTGTAAAGACAAATCTGCCATTCCTCTCAAGGGGTTTGGAAGAGATGAACAGACAAACCAGAGTGAGTGAGGTTCAGTCAGATGTGCTGGGTGCAGTTCAGACAAGGTGGAACTTAAACAGACCCAGAACCCAAAATTTCCTGCTTTGACTCTCTCTCTCTGTGTCTGTAAATTGAAAAGAGAGAGAGAGGTACCATGTCCTAATTATTTCTCTACTCCATTAACAAAAAAACTGGTATTATTTCAGACTCAATGTGTTCTACATCATTATTTCTTCAGCAGGGATTTTCTGTCCTTTCTTCAATGAGTTAAAAAACCAAGGTACAAAATACAGGAGTTGCTGCTAGACTGCAAGGGACCATATAGTTATGTTTGATTATAGCTCTGCTGGCCTAAAGGTCAAAGGAAAGTTTTAGAATACTTAAGAGACAATTATCTAAAGTTCAGACTTTTCCAAAGGAATAGAACTAGAAATTATACCGACTATTATCTAAAGTTCACATTTTCAAAGGAAAAAGGTAGGAGGAAATGCTTATTCATCATCACTTTACTGTTAATTTGTCTGGCTTTTTTTTCCCCTTCTGTCAAGAATTTATTTACTACAAGTTCTGTATTACACAGTAGCACTAACATAATTATTCCCCTTTCCAAGAAATTTTAACATATGAGAATGATGTATACATGATTAAATATTACTTTGCTCATGATTCAAAATTCCCAGCAGTACTTTTTATTTCTGCAAAGGACTATAAGGAAATGTGTTTAGGTTTTTTTATTCATTAGTTGATTCAGCTGCTCAGTTCTGGCATAAACTGTTATTATTTAAGCCAACTGGTAAAGAGGAGAAAATAATCAAAGATACAAAATATATGACATTTTCCAATTATTCTTCTACCAATACATTTTCTCACACTAAATACTTTTTCTTTCCCTGTGTTCTTATTGGTGTTTTAAGAAATTGCAGAAAGTTCAGGTCTATAAAAAACCCAAAATCATTCAAGTGTTCGTAAATTTGTCATAGGAATGCTTTGTGAATTGCCATTAAATATGCCAGTATGGAATGCAACTTGCTATGGGGCAGGAAAGAGAATTTGATCAATCAGCCGAATTTTTATGACAAAAAGTTTCTTTGTCTGAACCTGCTGTCTGCTATCAAATTTGATAGCAATCATCAATCTGCTTTTTTGAAGACATCATGAATTTTTTACATTTGTGAAAAGCAGGTCAGTTTGGAATACCTGTGGAGGCTTTAGTGCCCATATGGTTTGGCCATCATAAATCAACAAAAATATACTGTAAAAAATGGCCTTCTTTAATTTCACATGATTTTGTAAACCTTCTATTTGAATAGGACATTTATGTCTTTAGCACAAAGATTTGACAAAGGGTCCTTTTTCTTGTAATCTACAGCTCAAGAGGATTTTGTTTGAGATAATCATCGAGGAAGGCCTGGTACAGCTGTAAAAATACACGACACAGTTGTATATATAGATATATTAATATACATACATATGTGTATGTCATCATAAAAATGGATTTTTTATACATACAGCCATGTTGAAAACACGAAGTTTAATCATGAAACAAAATTGTTATAGCAGTTTTAATGTAAAAATAGGGGTTTTTTTCAGCTACTAACTATTGCCAAATTTATAACATACAAACTTATAATTGCACCCTTTTAATCAAATATTCCTTTAAAATGTGTTTCAGCCTAAGGCAGAAAAAAAATCTGCCTTACATGGGTTTCTCATAAAGCATATTAATTTCATTCTTTTGGAAGCAGGAAATTGATGCTTCCAACTTATACTAAAGTGGAGCCTGAAACAAACTGAAATAAATCAGTTTTTCAGCTCAGGGCCCATTTGTGAGCAGCAGCTTTTTAAAAGGTGAGCATGGATGAGGGTGTGCTTGGAGTTGCCACTTCTGTTCTTGTGGTGGATCAGAAAGGGCATCAGGACTATTCTTTCCCAGGGATTTTGTAATTGCAAAAGGAAAAAGAAAGAAATTTCAAAACAAGAGAATTAGCACATGTGGGACTGTGGGCAGTGACTTGTCTGGGCTGCAGTCGCTGGGTTTTTCCTGCAGTGCAATCCTACCAATTTAAAAAGGTGCTATTTGTAAGTCTTTTCTTAGAAACAAAGTATGACTGAGAAAATATTAAAAAATAATAATGATTAGTAATGACTTATACAGTGACTATTTGAGACACCTCTGTATCTCTTGACAGTTTTATTCTCAGGCTCTAAAAAGGGGATTGGAATCTTCCTGTCATCCACCATTTCTCTGTGATTAGGTTTGAATTCTGAAGAAAAATAAAAGTACCAAAGTTTGAAATGATCTTTTAAAAATCTGTGTTTGACATTGTAAGGTGTCCACTAGTAAATATTAACTATTACAAGAGACACATGCATATTGATTATGGTTATTAATGGTTATGCAAAGCTGAAATGGCATCAGCATTCTCTTGAATGTTCTATTCTAGTGCCTTTGCAGCTGGTTGCTGAGTGTTCTAGGACTCACCTTCCTTCAGATGCCATGTGCTCTGGTTTTCTCCCTGTATTTTGCTAGTTTCTACTGAAACCTTGATGATAATAATTCAATTGCTCAGTTATTTTGTTTGGGGTTTTTATTTAAGAATAGATGCTACTTCTGAAGAGAGATTGGAGATGAATGAGCTGTCCCTGTCTTTTCCTTATCAGAAAAAGCAGGGAGTGTCACAGTAAGGATATTCCTGCTGCTCTTCTACTTGTGTCAAAGAACCCTATTTTACAGAGAATCTGAGATTTTAAAATGTACACAGAATGATAGCTCTAATAAACAGGAAGAAATGTATATTTGTCATTCTGCTGTTTCCAGCTGTAGAGTTTCCAATTAAAATTCCTTCTTCACATAAGTAATATATCCAGCATAGATAACAACTTCTACCACAAAGTCCTTAATACCATTAATTATTTGATCTTTCTGAGGACATTATAAAAGGGGTAAAAAAAGAAAGGCAGAATTCTGTAGGTGTAAGGTGGCACAGCAGGGAACTCCACTGATCTGAGCATATTAGAGACTGCAAGGGAATTAAAGAATTGCAATAATGTGTGCAGAGAAAATGACAAGTGCAAACTCACTGCTTCTGATTTTTACTTTTGTTCTGTTATTTTATTGTCTGGCTTAAAATTGCAAGATACATTCTTGCACAAAGTGGGAGATGAAGGGATTGACTCCTGCCTGCTAATTTCACATCCTGATTGCTGTTGATGCTGTTAAAGTCACTCATGTCCAGAAAATCCAGAAGTAGCTTTGTATTAAAATGATTGCATTTACATTTTCTCAAAATCGTTCATCCATGAGCCTCAAAAGAGATCTGGGAGATTTGAGAACAGCTGGGGAATGTGCAGAAAGCACTTGGCCCTGGGGTAATTGCTGTGGTTATGCAAACTACCTTTGTCTGAAAACCATACTGGACATCTTTTAAAGACCTTCTGCATTGTCATCCTTTGTTCCAGCTGTGAGGGAGATATTCCCAAAACAGTCTCTTGCATGGTTATTTCAAGAATCTGCTTGTAAATTTTAGAGACTGAGAGTCAGCCAGGGAGCTGAGCCACCAGGTTTTATTATATGTAAAAAAGGCAAAAGTGAGCTCCTGCTCTGAGCTGTAGGTGTGCATGTGCAGAGCTGTGCTCCCCTGACCTGACACTGATGCTGTGAGAGTTATTAAGATTTTGCACCATTCCTGAAGGCTGCAGGACAGGATGCAGCTCCTGGTCCATCCTGGGTGGTGGGTACATCACCAGGGAGAGGGTATTTCATAGGGCTCAGGCATTTCCATGGAATTCTCCAGCCCCTTCCCCACAGAGGGCACAGAATTCCTGGAGACTCGTTCTGATGGAGAATGTCAGAGCTTCTCCTGGATGTGGCTCCCTGGCTGGAGAAACACCCTCAGTGGCTCTGTGCCTGTGGCAGACCCCTCAGAGCTCTGTGAGCAGAGAGCTTTGGGGCTTTTCTGCACATGCTTTTCCTTGTTTTGCTGAAAGTACCATGAATAAATAAACAACCTGAGCAGTGCTGTAGGGAAGGATCAGTGGGTTAATTGGGAAGATAAGGGAAGATGTGATTGTCCCCTCTCCTGCTGAGCACCTGCTGCCAAGTTCATTCATCCAGGTTGTTCCTGGAGGAGGCTCCTTCTGGAATGTCCAGAAAGGAGAAAGCAAATCAGATAAATTGAGTTTATTGCTGATCAGCTGCCAGGATTTATCTTCAAGTTCTAGGAAGCAAGTAAAATGTCAACGCAGGGAGTCATTGTTCTTGCACATCACCAGCAACACCAAGGTATATTTATTTTAAGACATAGCTATGAAGGGGAAAGAATTTATTGCTAAACAAAATTCCTAAGTCAAATGGAGGACTTGCCACCCATTGGCAAAACAATTTGGTCATTTCATTTTGCTTTTTCTATTTTCTGCTTGTCAGTTTCTTTTCTTTCCAGGCATAACATGTTCGCTTTTAGTCAAACATGGTTTCTAACAAAAATCAAGCAAACAAACAAAACATAAACCCCAACCAACAACAAAAAACCAACCAAACAAGCCATCTGTTAGAAAAGAAAGTTATTCTCTTCTCCTTGTTTGACATCTCTTCTGAATAGTTCTGACCAGCGATTGCAACTTATTTTTCACTTAACTAACAGTTAATATCCCAAATACCTTGCATCTCTTTTGCTTTCTCTCATTACTTCCAAACTGGAATTGATAACCATGGTGGTTATCACTTGCAACCAGCAATCAATAAACCAGGTGGTTTCTTACACTCAGCAAAGCTTCACTGATGAGCACTTTATTTTCTCCATCTCTCCTTCCTCTCACTTTTTCTGTCCCCTTCTCTTTGGAGTACATCCTTCCTTTTTTCACTCAGTTATGCTGTGGTTTTTGCTTATTAGAATTTTCTGCAGCAGACAGGATGGCAGTGAGTGTCTCAGGAGGATGGAAGGGATCTGAAGCTGTTCCCAAGTGCAGCTTCTCTTTTTTAGTTCCTTCCTAAAGCAGGTGCCTTCCCTCTTTTGCATATCTGTAAAGTGCAGGGCTGTGGGCTCAGCAATCAATCCTGTGCTCCAGCTTGGGCAGAGAAGGATGCAGCAGGTTCACGGGAAGGAACAGCCTGTATCAGTACAGATTTTAGAGCACTGTGCTATAGAACTGTAAAAGTCTCTGGAGTTCCAAATAAGTGACTACAGATGTGACACCTCTGAGTGGAATTTGTCTCCAAGAAAGAGCTGGAAATTGAGCACCACATAGTTATTTTCTCTTTTGAAAGGTTAAAGCAAAAGGATTAAGGATGCAGCTTATGCTGGGATATTTTTAATTTTGCAGGAGAATGACAGCAGACAGGTGATTTTCCAGTATTTGAAAACAGGGAGGGGTGCTGAGGGGGAAAAGAAAGCTATCAGATTGAAAAGAACTTTTGCACATTCTGTACTTAGTCTTACTTTGGTAAAGCTTCACACACCCATATTCAGGGAAACTGAGCTACAGGATTCTTTTCCCAACTTAACTTTTCCCTGCAGAGAACAAGGAAATGGTTTAACTTGGACACATGTGTTAACACCTGGCACATCCAACCAAGGAGGAGTGCAAGGTTTGTTCACTTCCAAATGTATATTAATTATCGGCTTCAAACACACGTGACTTTCCACTGCAGCACACTGGCACACGTGGCACAGGACATCATCAGGGACTTTGGTCCTATTTGAGTTGTCAGAATTCTTAAGAGCTTATACCTGAAATTTGTCTTCAGTAAACACATATGCTTCCTTTCATTTTAAAAAGGGCACAAGGAAGAACTAGACTATTTATTTAGCTCCAGGGTGCCATCAGTTTTGATGTGACTGTTTCCAACTGGAATAGATAAAATATCAGGTTTCCTGTGGGAAAAAAAAATATTAGGAATCCTTTTTGTTCTGCAAAGTGACCATATTTATTCTGTTTTATGAAGGAGTTAATTTTTAGATTGACCTTCATGTGTTGCATAATCTAAATTTATGAAAAATGCTGAAATGTTTACATCATCTGCAATATAAATTATAGGAAGAACCTCTCTAGGCCAAGTAAACATGATTGGTAGGTGATTCTGCTGTGGAAGGAATAGAAAATTATAGAATCACAGAATGTTTGTGTGGGAAGGGACCTGAACTTCAGGAGAAGCCTATTGTCATATGAGCACTCCCAGTGTTTTCTTTCCTTCCATGGAATAACATTTAGCATTGCACGTGGCCATTTTAGAGCATAAAATATCAGGAGGCTTTCTTTTGTTCATGATGCATCAGGAAAATGAACCTCAACTCCTTCTTCCAAACAAGAAGTGCAGCTCTATTTTGAAATTGTCATTGGATTCCACAGCAACATTCACACACACACACATATTACTTTTTGTTTCTCTGAATCACTTTTTTTAAACAAAACACAAACAGCAAACTAGTGCAAGTCAACATGCACTCTGTTTGTATAATTCCTAATATTGAACTATTATTTTATTCCACAGAATAAAACAGTTAAAAGTTATAGATTATTTAAGTATATAAAGAAATCAGAATTTTCTGTATATTTGACATGCCACTAATCATGGTTTATAACTGAGCACTATGACACATACAAGATTATTGACATCTGATATGTGTGTTTATAACTGTCTAGAATCTGTAATTTTTATAACTATCCAAATTAAAATCAGTATTATTACCTTTAGAAAAATCAACTTGTATTCGTCTGGTGAACTGAGAACTGAGTGACTCTGAGAGATTTCACTGGGTAACTCTATGGCTGTGTAGGATGCCGTGCAGTCAGATGCCTCTTTATATTTCCAAAATTAACTTTCTGCATATGTGTGCAGAGGTAAGATGTCCTAGACTCATTTCCTGTCTGCATCCATGGGAGATACAGCCTGGTTTGCTCTCTTGTCTTCATTGAGGTCAAATAAATGTTTAGAGCTCTTAAAATTAGACCCACAACTTTTAATGCATTTAGCTTTTCTTTTGTCTTTATATAAAAAGGAAAAATCTTTTATGGCAGTGGAAAATGTATAGTTTGTGGCTGTAAGGCAAGGAAGATTTGTGTTAATTGGTGAATATGCTTTTAGTCTGGGTTTCTTTAACATCTCATTTCTCTCTTGTTTTACTGGCTGGATTTTTATGACTGTGTGACTTGAAAAAAAAGTGGTGAATCGATGGGAAGATCTCTGTAGTGCTGTATGCAGAGGAGAAATAAGGGATCATGATCTTCTTATCACACAAGAAAATGCATATATTGCACTTCTTGAGGCAGCTGGACAGAAAGAAGAGGCATTTCTGTGTCACGTGCCACAGAACGTTTGTGCTGAGGTTCCTGAGGGCACTGAGGAAGAGCTTGTGTGTTGAGATGCTGCCATTTTCACAGATTTCACAGAATGACTAAGATGGAAGACACCTTAAAGATCATCGAGTCCAACTCAGCCCCAACACCTCAACTATAACGTGGCATCCAGTGCCACATCCAGCCTTTTTTAACACATCCAGGGATGGTGACTCCACCACCTCCCTGGGCAGCCATTCCAGAACTTTATCACTCCTTCTGTGAAAAACTTTTTCCTAATTTCCAACTTAAATTTCCCTTGATGCATCTTGAGATTTTTTCCTTGCAGATAACACCCTAAGCATCCTGGCCAAGCACAGCGGCTTCAGCCGGCAGAAGCAGGAGGTATACCTGCTGCCCATCATCATCAGTGACAGCGGCACGCCGCCCATGAGCAGCACGGGCACACTAACCATCCGTGTGTGCGGCTGCAGCAGCGACGGCACCGTGCAGTCCTGCAATGCCGAGGCCTATGTTCTACCCATTGGGCTCAGCATGGGCGCCCTCATCGCCATCCTGGCCTGCATCATCCTGCTGCTCGGTGGGTGCTCACGGCATGGTCTGCAGTAAGGCCTGGCCCGTGGTACGGCCTGGCCTGTGGTATGGCATGGCCTGTGGTACGGCCTGGCCTGTGGTACGGCATGGCCTGTGGTATGGCATGGCCTGTGGTACGGCCTGGCCTGTGGTACGGCCTGGCCTGTGGTACAGCATGGCCTGTGGTATGACATGGCCTGTGGTATGACATGGCCTGTGGTACGGCCTGGCCTGTGGTACGGCCTGGCTTGTGGTATGGCCTGCGGTATGGCCTGGCCTGTGGTATGGCCTGGCCTGTGGTATGGCCTGCGGTATGGCCTGGCCCACGGTACGGCCTGGCCTGTGGTATGGCCTGGCTTGTGGTATGGCCTGGCCTGTGGTATGGCCTGCGGTATGGCCTGCGGTATGGCATGGCCCATGGCACAGCCTGGCTCATGGCATGGGCCGCAGTATGGCCCATGGCATGGCCCGGTACGCCCATGGTACGGCCTGTGGTACGGCCTAGCCAACAGCATGGCCTGGCCTGTGGCACAGCCTGTGGTATGGCCCAGCCCGTGATATAGCCCAGCCCTTGTCATGGCCTGGCCCGCAGTACGGCCTGGCCTGTGGCATGGCCTGTGGTACAACACAGCCCACTGCATGGCCTGCAGTATGGCCCAGCCATGGCACGGCCCGCGGCATGGCCTGGCCTGACACATGGTCTGCAGTATGGCCCAGCCATGGCATGGCCTGGCCTGCAGTACAACCTGGCCCATGGCACAGCCTGCAGTATAGCCCAGCCAATGGCACAGCCTGGCCCTCAGCATAGCCTGGCTCATGGCACAGCCTGCAGTGCAGCCCACAGCACAGCCTGGCCTGCGGTACAGCCTGCTGTACGGCCCAGCCCATGGCATGGCCTGGCCTGTGGTATGACCTCGCCCATGGCACAGCCTGTGGTACAACCCAACCCATGGCATGACTTGGCCCATGGCATGGCCTGCAGTACAGCCCAGCCAATGGCACAGCCTGGCCTGCGGCACAGCCCGTGGCATGGCCTGGCCCACAGCATAGCCTGGCTCGTGGCACAGCCTGCAGTATGGCCCATGGCATGGCCTGGCCTGTGGTATGGCCCACGTCACAAATCCCCCAGTGTCTGCTGGCTCTGAGGAGATGTGAGGTTCAGAGAGGAGGAGGGACAGTCCAGTCCAACACTTCGTGCAGCAGCACTGACAGTGCTGGCAGTTATTGTATTTGAAGGGAATGCCCCGATGAAGGCAGGAATGATGAATGTGATTCCATGTTCTCAGAAGGCTAATTTATTACTTTATAATACTATATTATACTAAAGAATACTATAGTATGCTAAAGAATACAGAAAGGATACTTACGGAATGCTAAAAAGATAATAATGAAAACTCGTGACTCTTTCCAGAGTCTTGACACAGATTGGCCCTGATTGGCCAAGGAGTCAAAACAACTCCCAGCAGAATGCAATGGAACAATCACCTGTGGGTAAACAATCTCCAAACGCATTCCACATGAGCACAACACAGGAGAAGCAAATGAGATCAGAATTGTTTTCCTTTTCTCTGAGGCTTGTCAGCTTCCCAGGAGAAGAATCCTGGGTGAAGGGATTTTTTTCACAGAATGTGGATGCCACAGGCAGTAGGACTGAATCCCTCATGTCCTAATGACTGGACAGAAGCAGAGAGAGCAAAGTCCTGTTCTGAAGTAGTCACACACACGAGTTACAGAATAAACAGGTGTGGAATGGGAAGCTGGAAATCACATGGGGGTGTTGAGCAGTAAGGTGAACACAGGGTGGGCTGCACCTGTTGGAAAATGGCTCTGTGGTATATTCTAAGACTTGTGTGAAACATGGAATCAGAGAATGTCCTGAACTGTAGGGGACCCACAGGGATCATTGACCCAGCTCCTGTCCCTGCAGACCCCCCAGGAATCCCCCCTGTCCATCCCTGGTGTCCAAACCCACCTGGAGCTCTGGCAGCCTCAGGGCTGTGCCCATTCCCTGGCAGCACCAGCACCTCTGGGGGAAGCAGAACCTTTCCCTGATCTCAGCCTGAGCCTGCTCCTGGCCCAGAGCAGAGCTCAGAGCTGTCCCTACAGCCCCAGGGAGCTCTGCCTTCAGCCCCTCTGCTGCAGCTGACCCAGCTCAGTGCCCTCAGCCACTCCTCAGTTGGCCCCTGCAGGCCCTTCCCCAGCCCAGGCTCTCTGCTTTGGATGCCTTCTTACAGCTTTATCTCTTTCCATTATATATATATTTATATTTGTATATTTCTATTAGGAGTTTATCATGGATTGTAATGGCACAAGAGACACTAAAGCTTTACAAGATAAGCATTGTGGTATATTTTAATAAAACATTTGTGTACAACATCAAGCAAGGGAGAGAACAGTGAAAGGAGAGTTCTATTTCTGCACTTTGCAGCTTCACTTTGTGACTGAGATTTACATCAGTAAATCAGTAAATGCTGAAGTTTAAGCATAAAACTACAAAACCAAGCACAACCCATCTAAAGTTTTTTATGCAACACTCCCTGATTCTGAAATTGAGCTGAGCTCTTTCTATCTCACTTATTTTCTCACTCTCTTTTTAGTTATAGAATAGGAGTCTCTTGAAGCCGGTAGGAAAAACACTGATTTCCTTCTCCCATTAGGGCTATGTTTTCAGAAAAACACTCTCTAATATTTGAAAACACCATCCCTTATGTAGATCTTTATAGACTATGTGAATAATGATAGTCCAACTTCACTTCCAAAGGGAAAAGTTGAGGCTCGAAATTAGGAGTATGGGAAATCTTATTGCTTTTATAAAATTGAGCTTCCAATGTAAATATGAGCTGATAATCAAAGACTAGATGAGTAATCAGAGCTTCTGACCCAATTTCCTTCACATGAAGGGAGTTGAAGTCATAGGTCTTTCAGCTTTTCACCCTTATTACTCCCAATCCCAAAAAAGCAACCTCTCACCTTCCCCAGCTGCACTCATCATGTGGTGCTTGGGTTGGAAATGTTTTGCCTAATCAGCTTGTGGTGCTCTCTTTGCAGTCATTGTGGTGCTGTTTGTGACACTAAGAAGACACAAGAATGAGCCTCTGATCATCAAAGATGATGAAGATGTGAGGGAAAATATCATTCGCTACGATGACGAAGGAGGTGGAGAGGAAGACACAGAAGCCTTTGACATTGCAACTTTGCAAAATCCAGATGGAATTAATGGATTTTTGCCTCGTAAGGATATTAAGCCTGATCTTCAATTTATGCCCAGGCAGGGTCTTGCACCTGTTCCTAATGGTGTTGATGTTGATGAATTTATTAATGTAAGGCTTCATGAAGCTGATAATGATCCCACAGCTCCGCCATATGACTCTATCCAGATTTATGGCTATGAAGGAAAGGGGTCAGCAGCTGGTTCCCTTAGCTCCTTGGAGTCCTCCACATCAGACTCAGACCAGAATTTTGACTACCTCAGTGAATGGGGTCCTCGCTTTAAAAGACTCGGAGAACTTTACTCAGTCGGAGAAAGTGACAAAGAAACTTGACAGTGGATTACAAACTTTTTCCCTGTTGACTTAATGATCATGTAATATTCTAGGGCCACTGCTGTTAGTTAAAACTAATGTGGCTTTTTGTTTTAGAGGCAAGTTTAGCGCCAGTCATCTATAAAATCAACTACATTGTAATGTTGAACCAAAAAAAAAAAAGTATATGTTAGGAGGTTAAGTCTTGTGGAGTGTGAAGTAAAGTATGTGGAGTGTCTAGAAGTCTTTGGATATTTGATATTCACTTGGCCACTCTGAAGATGGAGATTTGGATCTTTGATTATCTTCAGTGAATTGAAAAGAACAAAAAAAGAAATTGGTGCTCTCTTAGGAAATGGACTTGCAGGGATTTGCTGTTGAACAGTAGCTCCTGCCCAGTATGTGTAAAGCTAAAGGTTTGTTTCTGCATTGCCAACAAAGATCCCGCCACAGAAATGTTCAAAGCAATATCTTGGTCTTCTTAGCAATGCTGAGTAGAAATAGCATTGCCAATTCCTACTGGCTCCTACTGTGCAGTGACCATCCATTGTACATACAGTAATTGTTGGCCACGCCACCACAGACTGAATATCATCTTTAAATATTGTGTCAAGCCTTAAAATATTCACATGTTCTTAATCCATTCCAGTGATGGGTAATAAATACTACTAATGTGTAGAGCTTCAGAGGCAGGGCTGCAAAACCTTGCTTCACAAAAGGATCTTTTTTTCTAGAAGAAGGATCAACCCTGTGCTTCGTCTTCTGAAAGAAAAAACTGTGAAATGGGATGGACTTACATAAATGAAAGAATTGCTGATTTTATTGCTAAAGATCGAATTTATTTGTTTAATCTTTGAAATAAATATTTTATTGATGTCCATTACTGCTTTTATTTATTAAGACTGATAATCTATAGAGTAAGATTATGAAGAAAACTAAATTATATCAGTTAGAATTTTTTTTTCTATATATAATGAATGTTTCATACATGTACATTTTGAAAAGAAAAATGACAAATTGTTGCAGGTTAAAGCAGTTCCCTGTCCATTTGCAGTAGCTGAATTTTAAGAGAATGCTGGCAGGAATTAAACATTGCCAGAGAAAACTTTTGACAGTTTTATATCTTCATAAATCTAGTACCTGGTGTTTTTAATACAAGCACAAACAGCTGGAAGTAAACTGGTTCATGTGAATATTTAAACTATAGACTTTTAGAAATCCACACATAACACAGTA
Organism: Ammospiza nelsoni; assembly: GCF_027579445.1. Taxonomy (NCBI): domain Eukaryota; kingdom Metazoa; phylum Chordata; class Aves; order Passeriformes; family Passerellidae; genus Ammospiza; species Ammospiza nelsoni. The sequence goes on from NC_080645.1 coordinate 4,917,577, forward strand.
CAGTAAAACAACATGCTTATAGTTCTCCACTGTATTAGAGCAGGAACCAGTGTGTACATAATTTTACTGCTTCTGTTATTAGCATTTTTTTCTATAATATTCATAGTGATGCACCAGGGCTCTTGCACACAGAGAAAGAACACTAGAAGCTGCAAGCATACTCAATTTGTAATGCAAACTTGCCATTTAGAAGTAGCAATTGTATAAGAAAACTACGTATTACATGCAAATCATTTTAATTTTCTACTTTGTTTTGAAGCTATATTATTGTTTGTTTATTTACTCCATGTATTGTATTCAGAGAAACTCCTGTATTGTTTCCTACTTTGTGAAATATATTTTTATAAATACTTTTCTTGTTATTGCTTTTCTTTCAGGTTTACCTGGGCACTGCAGAAATGAATCTGCTGGAATAACTTCATAGTTTTTTGAGGAATGTAGTTTCTTCAAAATCATTTATTTATTAGTTGAATACAGACAAAATAAAAACCAAAAAAAGAAAAAAAGGAGAATATTTGAAACAATTTTTGACAGTGATTGCAGAATTTTGACAGTGATGAGAGCACAGGAGTTATGAGTGTCTGATTCACTGCACCATGCAGAAAAATAACCTGAAATGATTTTTGTTTAAACATTGCTGATTAAAACAACCCACTGACTTAAAGTTCCTCAATAGCACTTATTCTACAAAAAGTTCTTAACGCATCACCCCCACTTTTGTCTGTATTTCAGATGGTAACACTGACTTTGCTTTAGCTGCAGCACAGCTTGGTTTAATGACTGTAGTCTGTGGGTAACTAATACATTAATACCACTTTGACATATATTATAAAGATTTCATTGAAATTAATTATGTACCCAATACATTTAAGTTACACTGCACTAAAACAAAAATACTTTTGAATAAATGAATCTAAAACTTTTGGCAAAACACTGATCTGAACAGTGAGGGGGTAGGAAAGGATGGTAGGAAAGGATGGTAGGAAAGGAGATATCCTGGAGGTTTCAATGAAATCAAATGTATTTCTGTGACTCACTACAAGAAAAACCAAACAGACTCTTACTCATCTTGCTCTGGGTGCCAGGCTGTTCTGAGCTGCCATGGCACATCCAACACCAGCTCAAACAGGAAAGGGGTTGGGAACTGAGCCAGTTTCTGTGTACACCCCAGTGCTGGGAGCCAGGGAAGGTGCTGTGAACGTGGATCATGGCAGTGGCTGGGGCCACCCCAGCGTCCAGGGCAAGGCACTCTGAGAGTGAGAGGCTACACTGGAGAGTTTAGCAGAGCTCTTTTGTAGGAAAACTCACAAATGGAAAACCTTCTGATTGCCTTTCTGATTGAAAGTTCCATCTGAGACCAGGACAGTGCATTCAGTAATAAGATTTCCAGCAAAAAAAATCCCATCACTGGCCCTGTAGGAGAGGCAAAGCATGACAGAAATCTCATCATTGTCAGTCAAAAAGAGATGGGAGTCACTGCTGCTGGGCAGAGTTTGAAATTGGGCATTTCTACAGCTTTTAAACAGGAATAGGTACAATGCAAAGGGGAGAAAAAGAATTAATGAATTTCTGACCTGTCAATGGAGATGCGCTGTTTCTTGTGCCATTGCCTCCCCACTGAAGGGAAATGATTAATTCTGCAAACTAATTCCATGTAATCTGAATATAAAATTTATACCAATACATGTTAGAGGGTTAAATGTCAATCATTCAGTTTTCCAGTACTTCTCCTTTTTTGACAATTAACTCAGCATAGAATTATTATGGATAACAACAGTATTTAGGGGGATTAGATCACACAGTTCTACATTTCACATCTAGGTTTAGACATATTAGCGACACCCCTTTTAAGCATGTAAATCTGTAATTCATCTTTTTCAACAACATTTAATTAGCAACTGACTCATTGCAAATGACAAGGAAAATGCATTAAATTAGAAATATTAATACTGATAAATTTGAGAAGTAAATATTCAAAATCTTTTACAAGTGCCAAGTGCCTTAGAGCTCCATCGATCCTGGCCTGCCTTCGCCTGGCTGTGCCTCACATCGTTTGTCACAGCCACTGAAGTAAATCATGGCCCCCACGAGAGCTGGAATTCTGTGCACATTGTAAGGACACAAAATTCAGCTCAGGCATTTCAACATGAAAGCACTGTGAAGGGAATGTGTGTACATGTTTATTAAATATAACTCGGATGGCTGGAGGTCCTCAGCGTGTCCTGTCCTTTACAGCAGCTGAAAGCAGAGGCTGTTTGTGTGCTCTGACCTTGAAATCAGATCACAGCAAGCTCATTTAAATACATTTTTTACCTGGTATCATTACACCTTTTTGTCTATGATGACTGAAATGACTGTGAAATACAGAGGAGAGAAAATGGCTCAAGACTTTCATTTAAATCAGCAGTTGCTGATCACAGGAGAAACATTTAACACTATGGCAACTCCAAATCCCATCAGCTCTGTGGCAGCACAGCAGTGACAATTCTCAGTCTGGAGAACAGACAGAATGTCTGCAAAATAGTCTGCTTGGAATAACTCTATTTGTACAGCTCTGCTAGAGATGGAGCTGCTGATTTAAATAGAAAGAGAAAAATAAATCAGCTCTACAACATCCATGCAGTTGCATCTACCTACAAATGTGTGTGGCAATTTTTTTAACAGCCTCCATAGTCATGGGATTCTAGAACTGAAAAATGGATTTAGAAAGCTTCTCCAAGGTCTGTCTAGCAGGAGGCATTTTTGGCAGGTAGCCTTTTCCTGTATCTGGTTTCCTTGGGATATAATTTCAGTCTTATGGAGCTGTTTGGCTGTTTCTTCTCCTCTGCCTGCTCCTCTCTTCACCACACCTATCCTGAACTGGAATACTGGGAGTATAATGTTAGAAAGTTCATTAAGACCATGTAACTCTTTTTCAGCTGGTCAGTGTTCAGGGACCAGAAAATGCAGCTCATCCAGGAGAGTGAGATTCACCAAGCTCCCTTCCTCTTGCAGGGAAGACTGAACAGTCTGAGTTATTCATACGAATTTAAATACTCATCCAGTATTTAAATTATGCTGAAAAATCTGAAGCTAATGATGGTGCTTTTTAATTAATAGAAAAATATAAATAATAGAAAAAAATAAATAATAGAAAAAAAAAAATGTTCATTAGTGGCAGACATTCACAAGTGCTTCTGATCAAGAGAAGTGGAAAGTTCATCAAAAGTTCATCAGAACTGCAGTGCCAGGAGCCAGGGAATGGCTGCCAGTGCCAGAGGGCAGGGCTTGGTGGGATACTGGGAATGAGGAATTGTTCCCTGGCAGGGTGGGCAGGCCCTGGCACAGGGTGCCCAGAGCAGCTGGGGCTGCCCCTGGATCCCTGGCAGTGCCCAAGGCCAGGCTGGACACTGGGGCTGGAGCACCTGGGACAGTGGGAGGTGTCCCTGACATGGCAGGGGTGGCACTGGATGAGCTCTAAGCCCCCTTCCACACTGGGCCATTCTGTGATTCTATGTAAAAAGGTTGCTTGGAAAATTATTTTTTAGATTTGGAAAGCTTTTAGCAGCAGCAGGATGTTCTAGTAAATTGAAGCTTCGTAAAAATAAAAATGTAAAAAGTAAAAAGTAAAAAGTGAGAGCATTCACTGTTGCTAGAGTTTGCTTTCAGACCACAGCATGTGTCATTAGCAGAAAATAGAAAGTACTGATGGAGTGAGCAATGAAAGCTTTCTGTGCTCTGTCATTCAGATAAGTTGGACTTGTATTATTTCTACATTTGTATACTATTTGTGCAAGATAATATTCTGGCTTTGCAGAAGGTGGAAACCAATTTAACTTGCTCTATAATTCACAGTGATGGGTTTTGTAATCACGCTGCAAAATGAGTCTAGCTGCTGTATTATACAATACTGATACTGGCTTATGTGCTGCAGAACCAGACCCTCTCCAAGTGATGTCACAGTATTCAAAATGAGAAAATATAAAAGTCCTGACAATGCTTTTTGTGCAACTGCAACTAAGACATCTTCCAAAATGGCTAATAAAAGCGAGCTGAAGCTCAGCATTGCTGGCAGAGCCTTGTAAATGTGCTCATTAGCATTGCAACACAACTATCTTTTCTTTTTTTGTTCTTCCGCCCCCCCACATTGCAAACATTAAACCACTGAAATCATCAACATGAAAATCTCAGCCATCTCTTCAGAGGGGATATGGAATAACTTGCAAAATTCCCTTTCTTCTCGTGCCACTGTTTCTGGTGCCTGTTTGAAGGAGGTTTGTAAGACCAGAGGCAGAGGGAAGGGATGAGTAGAGGTTGCCTGTTTTATTCCACGATTGGAGAAACATTTCTAGAATGAGGGCAATAGTACCTTGCCCTGATATTTTTCTGGACACTCACAAAATACAAATTAATTCTGACAGCTCAAATTCCTGTTCATCAGGAGGCCCCAGGCCAACCATCTTGTGTAGACTCATGGAATGGGGTAGGACTGAAAAGGACCAAAGAAAATCATCATTTTCCACCCCGTGCCATGGGATGGACACCTTCCACTGTCCCAGGGTGCTCCAAGCCCTGTCCAGCCTGGCCTTGGACACTACCAGGCATGCTCATCCAGTCTAAATACAGACATGCCATGGTGCTGAGGAACACAGAGATTTCTTCCTTTACTCCTGTGGAAATGCTGTGATTTGTGAAGTCCAGAAGAAACAGCCAGAAAGGCAGCACTGGTAAATGATGGCTGAATCTGGACTGGGTTCTCATTTTGTATCTTGGGTTTCTGGGTTGGCCAAGCCTAGCCTTGATTTTTTTTTTTTTTACCTTCAAAATATTTAACTGCAAAGAAAGTAATTTCCCTGTCTTTCATAACAGCTTGTTTTTGAATTATAAAACAGGTCTTGTGGTTGGGGGGCCTTTTTGTCATTTCTTCCTTTGTTAGTGTAATGTTCCCTGATGGCAACACTGACACAGTTCATTCTGCCAAATTTCACAAGCTGGCAGTTTTACCAATGAATATGAAAACAAAAGATGTGCATTTTTTTAAACTAAAATATTATTTATATGATTGGGAGCAACAAAGCCAACTGAATCACCTTTAAAACAAACTCCACTTCCACATTTCCTGCCACAGATGGGATTGCTTTTGGACTCATTTTCAGATACTGATATACCAGTGCTGGGAGTTTCATATGCAAGGGAATACTCCTTTAGACATTGCTGAGGAATATTTATCATATTTTACAAAAGAAGAATATAATGACTTTAACCAGAAATAAGGTGTTTTACTTAAAATCACATGAACAAGGAGAATTCAGAGCTGAATTCCAAGTGTCTCAGGTGTGAGACAGGGCAGCTGGTTAGAGTTAGGCTCCAGATGATTCTGGCAATTTGTGTGACCTCCCCCTTCCCTCAGCTCAGGACTTTTGTGCAGCTCTCAAGCCAGGGTGATTCTGCAGGGCAGGGTGGGGAAGGGGGCAGGAGCCTGTCAGTCCCCTCCAGAGGGACAGAGGGACCTCCTGGTCCTTGTCCCAAGATTTCCCAGCTCCTGCAGGGCCAGGTGTGAGCTGGCTCAACTGTGCCACCCAGAATCACCTGTTACACCAAATAAAGGCAGGTTGGCTAAAATGTCATTGCAACACCAAGCAGGAGTTACAATTAATCCTCACAAAAAAAAAAAAAAAAAAAAAAAGGTCAAGGATGAATCATCAAATGCTGTAGGGCTTTAATGGACATTTCCCAGGCCTCTTATATTACATGCAACAGCAGGCATTCATTTTGTTCTATAGAATGCTTCTTCCATAAATAAAACAAACAGTGGATGACAAAGGGGCTTTATTTAGACTGGCATAAATGTCTGCTGCTTCTGTTTTCATCATTTACAAAAAAACCCTAAAAATCAGGGAATTTTCAGCCCATGATTATACAGACCCAGTCCAATGTTTGACTAAAACAGAAGTGTCCATTATCCTCTTCTTTCTGTCCCATCCTCATGAATGCTCTGGCTTAATTAATTAATTAAATTTAGCATTGTGTCAGCTCTTGTCCATGTGGCAATTCATTTGAGAGCTTTTTAATTCAGAATCTAGTAAGAACCTGTCCTTTCAGACAGCCTGCTAATATCAGAGAGGGAGGAAAAGTGTTATCTTACAAACCTGGGACTGCCTTACTAACTATTTTCCAAGTTTTCCCACAGCTTCTGTTTCTGAAACTATTTTATCAGTTAAAAATGTATGAAAGGATTAGGTGAGTGGGGTTTTTTTGCAATCCTAATGTGACACAAACAGAATCTAGTAATTTTGAGAATTTACTTCCCCTTATGCTTTGTGATGGGCAAAGGAGCAGATATTGATGTGAAGACTTTTATTACCAAAACCAACTTATAGTTGCAAATAGCAAGAAGAAACATTTTTTTAAAACCTAGAAGTATATATTTTCCAAAATTTTCAGAATTGTTCTGTCTAATTTTAGTTTTCATTTCTAGTCATATTTTCAGGGTGTTTTGTGGATTTTTTTTTTTCTGCCAACAAGTGCCAGTCAAATTCTGTCAGTCATAGGAAAGTAATTTGTATGAAGAGAAGGCACATTATTGCTGCAAGTGTTCATTTCATCATGGAATTTGATGGTCTGACACCAGTTCAGTTTGTGGCAAGGAATTTTGGGAACTGTAGTCCTCGTGGAGGGCTTGGGAGCATAAGGATCATTTGTTACAAGCTGGGTAAGGCAGTGGCAGCCCTGGTCCCACCCATGGCAGGTGCAGGTGGGAGGGGAAATTTCTCTATTTCTGGTTGATGTTTCTGATTGCTTTTAGGTGCTAGGTGAAGCACAGAGAGCTCAGCAAGACACAAAGTCAGATATAATTCAATGCAGCCTGGTCTATCGTGATTCCTGCTCAGGTAAGTGTGTACCAACAATTTTCATATTTACTAAAAGAATTTCCTTAAAAACTGGAATTCAAATTTTGGAAGTGTTGATAAAATGTTGTGCTCAATGCACTGGGTGTTACACATAAAACATTCAAACAAGTTTCTAGAAGGGATGAGGAGCTAATGAGGAAAAAGGGCTACAGCTGAAAAAAGAAAAAAAAAAAAAATAAATTGTTGCTGTGAGTATTCACCTGCCTCAGAGGGTAGAAACTTCCCTGTGCAGGGAATCAGAGTGAGATCTATTCAGCACTTAATTAACACTTAAACCCACAAAATATGGCCTTGTGCTCTGCAGTGATTTTCTCTGAGGACACGAGCACAGAGAATAAGTTTCAAACTTGCAGCTCTTGCTGTTCCTCTGGCAGTCTCATACATCACTGGAACTTTCCTGCAGCACCCAGTGGCCTCAGACTCTGGAAATGCTCAGAGTTGTACCAGGCAGCTGATGAAAATTCAAATAATATGCAGGAGCTGAAAGGGAGTGAGCAGCTAAAACATAAGGTGCCTCTTGTAATCCAATCTCTGTGCTGCAGGCTGCGGTGAGTATAATTGTTTTTGGTGTCTATGCAGTAAGCCTCAAATCAGATCGGGAATGTAGTGATTTGTGGGATGAGTAGCAGAGCAGAAAGCAGCATAAACAAGAAAAACCCTGATATTTTTTTTTTTTGAAAATACACTGTAAACGAGGCATACTCATAAATATGAGTATGTGTGTGTAGGATGAGAGAGAATGACAAAGAAATCAAAATTTTGAGAAAGATTCTCCAAACATGGACATTTAAATCCTTGACATTCAGCCTTTATAAAAAGGACTGATAGGTCAGTTTATACAGTTCTCAAGCATTTCTAGTCTTGTGGGATAACTCCTAGAAAATTTGTACATCCACTCAAGCTATTTTCTTCACTGCTCCTATCTGCAACACAATCAACTTTGTTTTTTCTTGCTATAAAGGAATCATCACCACAGTCACATGGTCTGAACCATAATATATGGCTGACAATGTGACTATGCCTTAAACAGAATTTTGTGTTTCAGATTGCCTTTCACCCAGGGGTGAAAGAGAATCAAACCTCTCACAGGAGCTCTTTCTGATGTTGCAGTGTTTTATTCCTCTGATTTTATGATATTTATCCTTTGTCTGTTGCAAGCTGAAGGAATGATATGTGGGGTGGACTTTTTTAAAAAGAAAGAATCACTCTGACAGGTCCAATTCAGAAGTGAAGAAATAATTTTCATACAGTTTGATAGAATTTCCCAACAATCAAAGAATTTTTTTTTTCTTATTGACTGTTTATAGAACAATTGGATTTCTGCATCACCACCGATTTGCACATGCATTAGAGAGAGAACCACAATGAACTTATTATCTTATGATGCTAAAAGAGAGCTGGATAACTCCAAGTTTTCCATGAATTCAGAAGTTTAAGGGTGAATTTGATTGCAGGTGAATCCTTCAGTGGGCAGCACAGGCTGGGCTGGGAATTGCATCCCCTGCACAGCTGTCTGCAGGCACTGAGCATCCCCAGCTCCCCATGCCAGAGAACACTCTCAAATTTTCCTTAGAATCAGAGGAAAAATGCATTTGGAGGAAAGCTCCTGAGTCCTGCTTCCCTGCTGGTGAAAGCTCTAAGCAATTCCAAGGTTCTGTGAGGCTGGAATGTCTTTCCAGGAAAAGCACCAAGGTCTGTGCATGGTCTGTGCATGGCATTCCTGGAACTCTCTAGTTAGATGCAGCCTAAATGAGTTCAGCTATATCAGAAAAGGTTGTTCTGTATCCTCAGGAATCATAAAACCAGAAACTTCCACAGACACTGAAGGATTTGATCTATTAATTTATTTGATTCGATTAATATAAAAATACAGTACACAGACATTAAGCAGAAAAATAATAAACTTATGTTTCTATAGTTGTGAGTAAGAATATACCTTAAATAAGTGAAAACTGTACTAATAAGACGGTGAAGAGTTTATAATGTAAGGGTGTAGTTATATTGAGTAAACTAAGAGTTCAGAAATTATAACAGAAGCATCTGTGTACATGTGAGACAGAAGCCTATTAGAGAAAAGTACCCACAGTACAGTAGAAGTAAGAAAAAGTGATAAGTTAGAAAAACAAAATACACCTTGTGACAACTATCTATTAGACCAGAAAGTTATATTATCTTGTAACAATGAACTTGTAACTACTTTAAGCTATGGCCAAATGCTTACTCTAAAATCTCACAGCCTCTGAAACAAATATTTATCTGAGCAACAAATCATTCTTAACCCAATGATAGCCCCATCCCTTCATTATTAGCAGTGAGAATGATCCTCAGGAGACCAGAGCAGGGCAGTTTTGCCCTCTCACATTAACACAGAGCACATTCCTGAGTGTAAATAAAGAAGGGCATTGGAACCCGAGCCACAGCAGGTGAAGATTAGAAATAAAATTTCTAGTCCCTTGCAAAATTAATCTCTCTTGATAGTTAAGAAAAAAGGACTTTCAGATCTTGTTTTGTAAAAAAAAAAAAACGTGTTCAGCTTAAAGCAGATCTATGGGACTATAAATAACTTGAATTTTTGAGTAGGAATTGTCATTGTAATACATGGATCAATAAAGAGGATTTATATAGTCCCCAAGCAGATACTTCAGAACAATGGTCAATTCCTCATTACCCTTTACTCTGAGCATGTCTCATTTTATGTGTTATCCTCTCAAAAAATATTCCTGACTGATGCCTGTGTGCTTTGCTGATGATGTTCCTGTGGAATATGTTGTGTGCCAAACCTTTATATGGCCAGAAACAAAAAAAAAATCACCCTCCTGCCAATTCTCCTCTCCCATCTCTACTGTGGTTTCTGACGAGAAGGCATATGTACTTTCCTGAGCTAAATACCATTTAGTCAGTTATCTTTTTACTTATCACCCCCTTGGTGCTGAGATGAACTGTGTGTTCATCACGTGGTTTGTGTTATGTTTGAGTCCTAGTGATAAATGATTTTTAAACACACACCAATCATTTAAATGAAAATGTTATGTGCCAAAACAGTGTCCCTTTCAGGAACTGGGACTGTGTGAACAGATAACTGTGCAAGGACAGCAGGTGATAAACTTGGTTTAAATGATAAAGTCTCTGGAAGAAAAAAAATTAAAATGTGACATTCAAGCTGGATAAATTCTGAAGTCCATCTCAACAGTAAAGAAAGAATGAGGACAATTTGCTCTGGTATTGCCTGAGATTAGTGAATGGCAGAAAGGAAGGGAAGAAGGAGCAAATGATACTGGATTGGTCAATAAAATTACAGAGGGTAAAAAGTCACAGCTTTTCACAAGCACTAACCTGGTTATTTACCTCCCTGCTGGAGCAGAGAAAAAGCACATTAATTATTAATTAATAGCCAGGCTTTAGAGGCTCCAGCATTACAAGGCCTTGTAACAATTTTTTCTTGGAGATTGGTTCCATCAAGAGTCCAAGTGAGTTGAAGGGGAGCAATGCACTTCTCTCCAGTGTACATTAGTATAAAATTCCATTGTGTAGTGCTGGATGCATCATTTTTTTCAGTTACCTGCACAACACCTCAGAGCTGTGACAAAGTGTTGTCTGACATCTTGCACAAATGAAACACCTGAAACTGAGACACTGAAGGAGCTGGGCAGGGCTGCACAGAAAGCGTAATAAAGCCGGAACCTGAACCAAAACCTGTGCATGTCCTGTAAGACCAGGAGACATTTCTTCCCTATTTGTGTTAAAGCAGACAAGAGCTGGAACAATTCAACAGAGCACACTAGAGCTGGAGAGAGTATAACAGAAAATAGCAGATTTTGTATTCCTGTTGTTTGGTTACTATTTCTTGTGTTAACAGAGTTGGGATTTTGTTCAGCTGACGTGAACAAGAATCTCTCACTGAGTCTTACCAGTGTGACCAACTAATAATTAATGATTTCTCAATATTCAGATAAGTAAGCTGCCTCATTCCTTAGGAGTAGTTTAAATGAACCAGTCTGGAATTTCTCAGTTCAAAATCTGGATTTTTTTTGGCCTGCAAATCAGTTCACATGTCCCTGCACTCCAGAGAAATTCTTCTGAGTGCAAAGGAAGGACTGTGTGGGAAAGGTTTTTCTGAGTACTCCAAATGGGGATGGTAGTCTCAAGGGATGAAAAAATTACTCTGGTTTGCTTTTTGTACCAAAGGGATGCTCTGGATAATCAGTTAAAAAGCCTTTGAAATGAACCTTCAAAAATTTTAGACTCATCCCTCCCTCATAAAAGGCCTTTTTTCCATCACATCAGTGAGATGAAATGAAGATAAAGGTTGCTCTGTTTAAAATTATTTCCTTCTGACATTAGTTTGAATTTGGCTTTTTTTCACTCTCCAGCAATCTCAGTGGAGATCATGTGGCACAGGCTGCTGTTCCCTTGCTCAGAAATTTTACATTTCAATGATATGTTTGTATTCCTAGATCTAAGCAGATAAGTAGTGATTTGGGCATGCCCTGAATCTGGAATGTGCTCTCCTGGAGTTAGGGAATAAATGCACTCAACAAGGGTTTCCTGTTGGTGTCCCAGAGGGAGTTGTGGCTGGAGAAGGTTCTGGATGTCACTGCTGCTGTGCTGAGCCCTGCCCTGTGCAGGGTGTTGGGGAAGATGAAACAGGAAAGCCTTATAAATATGATTGTCTAGCAAAAGATTTTGAGAATATAGAAACTATAAGCAAGATTGAAATGAAAGCAAGCTTGAGATACCTCAGTTACTGAACAACTGGAAAACAATGGTGTGGCCAGCTGAAGGTGATCCCCTTTTGATGGAACAACACCCTCTGCTTGCAGACAGGCCCAAGGGTCAGAGCAGACCCTGCCAGCTTGGCAGGAGGGGCCCAAAGAGGAGTTTTTAGGATTTAAAATGTAACACAGTGTGGTAATGTAATGATTCTTATAGGCTGTATGTAAATGCTGTAGGATTTGTATCTTGTACTAGATTGGTTAGTAATTCTAATATCGGAGTTAGAATATTCAACAGAGAAGGAGATTTATGGTATTGTAACGGGAACTTTGCTTTCTCTTACGCCTTCTACTCTCTTACGCTTTCGCTCTTTTACCCTTTTACTCTCTTCTCTCGGGCCTGCCCTGAGCTGTGGCTGGCAGCTCCCAGCAGGGCCCTGCCCCCAGGCCCTTTGCAATAAACCCCAAGTTCTACAACCTGGCTGCAGAGATCTCTTGTCTCCATCCATCCCAACCATCCTACCCCCATCACTCCTACAACAGGGAATCCCTGGGTGAGGGGCACCTGCTGGGAACTCTGGAGCCATTGGCACCCACAGCAAGGCCCTGCTGGTCTGAAGGGCTGCTCTGGCATGGGGAGGTCTTGGGCAAATGGCCATGACTGTCTGTGCTCAGCTGGGCTGTGAGGAGAAAACAAGGAGGCCTTCTCTTGGAAAAGGGGAGGGTGTGTCTTATGGGAGGAAATAACGCATTCCGGGTGTTACTGGGGAAAAGCTTGCAGGTTTCTCACTCAAATTCTTTATACTCAGTATAGTCACAAGCCTGTTACTCTTCCTTTCGATTACAAATGATGCCTGAATTTTTAGCTTTTATAATTTTCAGACTCTGTGCTGCTTTAGTGTGTGGGTCTGAGCTCCACATGAGGGGATGGTGAGCTCTGTGCACAGAGCAGGGAGACAAAACAATTCCTGCTCCAGCTGAGGACCAAGGACAAATGATCCAAATCTCAGCCCCAAGAGCACAAACACCGTGGGCTGGAGAGAGAAAAACAAGCAGGATGGGACTGCCTGGGCTAAGGCTGGAATGGGACAATGAACTGCAAGGTGCAAATGGAGCAGAACTGATCACAGTGACAGAGCCCGTGCCCGGCCGTGCATTTTGGGACCATTTTGGTTCATCTTGGGTGCAGCCCTGGCTGGGCTCTTGTGCTGCCCAAGGTGGATCCATTGAGGCCTTTTAATAAATCCCTACTTTATTCTTTAGCTCTATCCAGCCTCTTCTCTAGGTCAGCCTTTCAAGGCATCCCAATGTGTGTGACAGCGCTGAAGGTCATCAGGTGTGTCCCTCCTGCCTCCCCCCTCAACACACCCCCTCTCCCTTGTGATTGTCTCTGATGGTGTGAATTATCCTGAGATAAGAACACCTGTAGGAATTGCAGGAGGAACTCTCTGGATGCTCAAATAATGGATATATTCCAGAGATAGGGAGCTGTGCTAATTGACTGTGCTGCACATGAGACTCCAAAAGAGTACAAAATGTTAGTGGAGGTTGGGCCAGCTGGACAAACTGGTGTCCCAAGGCTGCAGGCAGGTTCAGGGTGGATCTCCTGTTTGGCAGGGAGCCCTGCAGGGTCTGTCCAGGTCCAGCCTGACCACAGGGGACTCTCCCTTTGGGATGGGTGAGTAAAGGCCAGATTGTCACACAGAGACATGATACCCCAGAGGAGCTCCACAAGGGCTGTATGCCTGTGCATTCTGCCAACCTGTGCATTCCCACCCAAACCCATTTCTGTTACCACCTTCCAGACCTGCTTCTATTACAGACTGCACTGCCAATATTCTTCACTGTATCAGCAATAAATCTGATTGTAATCCTCCACATAACCACTGCTGCCTTTCTCATGTCTGAGTGAGAGCCTTCTCCCGACTGCTCTGTTCCAGTGTGCCAGCTGGGCCCCAAAAACAAGGGGACTTTCTGCACAATGAGCTTTTTTCCCAACAGTCATGATCCAGAAGGCTTTAGGTAACAATATTCCATAAACTATCCATCCCAATTCCCAACCATTTCCTCCACCAAGCTGCAGTAATTTCATGGAGTCATCCAGAGCCAGGAGAAGGAGCAGTCGCTGGGTTTGCCTAACATCCTGCTCCTCCATTTCCACTGGACACTGACCCTGGTAATGTCTGTGCAAGAACTCCCATTAGCAATTCTGCTTTCATCTTGTCTGCTGTTTTATTTGTCCTGTATGATAAAAGGTCCTAGCTATGTTTTCCTCCAGTTTTAGGGAAAAGCAGTAGGCCTGAGGAGAATGCAAATGACTTCTGCTCTGCTTTTTGTGTTGATTATGGATAAAAGGATGAGATAATAGTAGTTCCATAAAAGATCAACATTCTTTAAAGGTATGACAGATTATGCATTCTTTGTTATCTAAATATTTCCTTCTCTGCATTCTCCGTGTTTTGAAAATAACAGAAGTTATCAATCACCTGGAACCGTGCTGATGTTTCCATGGCAGTTTAACAATTAGGTCTATTCACCAGGGACCCTGATTAGTCCAATAAAATCCTTTGTGCAATTCTTTCAGACAGAATATCACCCTTTCAGACAGAATATCAGAATATCGTTCCAGCCTAGGAATAAAATAAAATTATTCTGGCCACAGGCACTTATTTTCTCATTGATACAAAACACTTGAGGCTTAAATGCCTTTATTGTGTTCTTCTAGGCTTCTCAGGACAAGAGCCCATGAGCAGTAGAGCCCTGTGAACAGTTTGCTGTGTTTTGCCCAGCTAAGCTGCACATCAACATCTAAGACTGCTCCTTCTCCTGCGCTCTTGTAAGCCGAATTTAGGAGTGGAGTGATTAAATAATCTCAGTTCATTATGTGGGTTCTAATGGGATTTCCTCACAGGAGTAAATCCCATCCCCACAGCTGTGATGTGAGTGAGGTTTCTGTCACACTTCTGTTGATGGTCTCCTGTCCATCCAGGTGACATCTCCTAGGAAGGGGCTGGTAAAATTGACATGAGAAAAATTTCAGATGCACATTGGACAGTGTAATAAATACAGTAAGGAAAATATTGCAAGTAATATAATTTTTTGTGGGGCTGGGTGTTTGACACTTCACAGTTAACTTCTTCTTTAGGGAATTTTAAATCAAAAAACTGATGTTTACTTTGATTTCTTTGAAAAATTCTCCATTCCATTACACTGAAAAATAATGGTGTCTACAGTGGATTAATTACATTTGCCTCATTATTTCTTGACATCTTCCCCAAACTAGAAATTGGCGTGGTTTAGTTCTGGGTTAAGATAGTACAAGTCTGTGCTGTAAAAGAACAGGAACGTTATGGGAGGGTAGATCCAGGTAGTGCTATAGTATAAATGCCCTGGTATGCACTGAAAATCCTACTCTGGATATTAGGTTAATGTTTGCAGAGTGGCAGAGCTGGCTTTTATTGAAAAACAGAAAAAAAGGGGGCTTAAGAATGGGACATTAAGCAAATGACTCATTCTTGTTGATGCTTTTTGTCTGTCAGTGCAGGATACCAAAGTAAAAAGAAACTTAAAGGTATTTGAATATTTCATTATTATATTGTTAAATGATAACACAGAGGGTATAGCACAGAATTCAATAACTATATATCAATATCAAGCAGACAGACTACTGGGGATACAGAACAGACTACTGGGGATACAAGCATCAGAAAGTCACCCTAGGGCACACATCTGGTCTGAAAACTCTTGTCATCCTTACTTTGTTTTATGCTCAAGCAGGCAGCTTTTGGATTTTCTTCCTGTCAATTAATATGACTTCTCCATTTCTCTAAAATACAGGGAAACCTGATGGAGTGTGAAGTTCTCATAAACAACTAGTCTGGGACTGTACCACAAGGTAATCAATGCCAAGCAGATTCAAAATATGGTCATCCTCTTTTATTCTGGGGAAACAGATGCTCAACCTACATCAAGAGACCTTGGAATTCCTGAATTCCCTGTTGAACCCTTAGAGATGGAAATGGGACATGCAGAGCACAGAGCTCTTCTTAAGGTCTGCATATGCATCAATATAAAGATGAGGTATCATCTACCTACATGCAGCCTATAATTTCCTTCAGATTGATTGGTGGGTATCAGTGCTAATTTAAGTCTTTCTGAGAGTGTGTGTTGTGTTTTCTATGAACTAAACAGCAGAGGTTGACCTTTGAAAGTACCTCGAATTTTCAAAAGTGTTCCTAGGAGCTGGAGCAATGCCCAATGTTATCTGATGTAGATTTTGCCAAGTGGACCAATATTTTGAGCTTTATATGTAACCAATATTTTGATAAGAATAATATATAGCTACAAATGCTATCTACGTCTTGTGGATACGCTTTCCCTAGTAGATATCAGGGGTTTATGAAGGCACTGAGGTACCTGCCAATATATTTGATGTCTCTGAAGCATTCTTACAGATCTGCCCATGGGTTTCTTGATCAGATAGCTGGTTATGTAATCACCATGATTATCCCAAATTAATGTGCTGAAAATTATAATGTATTGCACAGTTCATTTACATTATTTAGTCTTACTGGATTAACTGAGATCAGTAATGCTTGTTCTCTCCTGTATTGGTTAAATATTTCTCTGTTGGGTATATTCAACATCAGCCAAGTACTACATGATTCAGGATGGACATTGGCACAAAAGTCCCAAATAATCCCTGCTCAGGGAAGAATGCTGGATTAATTTGGAGGCTTTTTGCATGACTGCAGACGAAAGAAAGAAATATGAGGACAGGTGCTGTGGTAGGTACTGAGAAAGCAGAAGGTGGCAGAAAGTATAATGTGACACAGCAGCTTTATACTTAATTTTTGCTTGATATTATCAGACTACTGAGTACATAGATTCTGAAAATTAAATATTTTTACTGTATTGACCATTTTTAAGTCAAGACTTTTGTCCATACAATTTTGTTCGGTAGTGCACTAAGCTGCTTGAGATTTTTCTAGCAACTCAATATTAAAAATGCAGGCAACAGCAAAAAAAAAAAATTCCTAATATAACACAAGCAAAACCGCTGTAAAACCTCCTTACCCCAATCACCTCACCTTGAGATGAGTTTTGGAATTGAACTTGATTTTAATGAACTGAAAAATTGAACGTTCACGTTCAGACCATGCTCACCTTTGATACTGTACTTGCTCACCAGATATTTTTCAGAGATGTATTCATCTCTCCCCACAGTCCATTGGAGAGTCCCATATCCATCAGCTGACTGCCCTGCTAGCAGCTCAGCCCAAGCTAACAATGTTTATCTCAAACACAAAACAATGGCAGAGTTCTTCCAGTAATGCAGAATTTTTTTTGTTTAATGTCTTGTCATGTTATGCTCGGATGTCAGTTTCCAGTTAGATGAAATGAAAATTATATCCTTAAGCAAACAATGGGGGATTCTGCCAGTGTGACCTTTAGGGTCAATCATCTCATTAGCAGTCAGCTTTTACAACTGCATGTTATTTATATGAGAGGGATTTACAAGCTGTTGCTAAATAACAAATTAAATTGTCCATGAGCCATCATCATCTGATAGAGAAATTCCCCGTGGGTAATAGGCTGCTGCTCTCTCAATGGGAAGTTTTGGAAAGATTTAATACAATTTATTTTTTGCCAGCATAACCTTTATAGGGAACAGTCCCTTTTTTATGATGACAGAAAACTGTGCCACCAGTGCAAACAGCTCCAGATGCACAGTGAAATTCAACAGTCACAAACCACAAGCCTCATTTTAATGAATGCTCACAGGCATCTCACTAATCTGCTAATTGTTTTCAATCAAATTTAAAATACCACAAATAGAGAGCAGCTCAGTAGTGCATTTACAGTCTCCATTAACCAACATTTTTTTATTAAATATATTTAAAAAGCAATAATCTGAGAAGATAGCTTTAGGAAAGGCTTGCATCTCTGTATTTTGAAAATAATAGTATTGTTTCAAATAAGCTGTCAGCTGGAGCATGATGTGATATTATAAAGAAATATGTTGTGACATCATACATCCAATATTCTTGAAGATCAGGGAGGGCAGATTTCAGGTATGTCTGATGGTGGTGCTTTACTGACACAGCTTTCTGTACAAGGACTTTAGTTACTCTCACAAAGACCCTTCATTTTGGATGTTTTGCTGTTTCTGCCTTAATCTTTCAGGTATGTCAGCCCTAAATATTAGTCTTCTCATGCAAGGTCTGTTAATTGCTCTGTTTGCATTCGAATTGCAAATTAATTATTATTAATTGAAACTAATTATTACATTCAGAAGTCTTAAGTCATTGTGTTGTTGTGTGTTTGAGCTTACCTCATGCTGGTGCATTCTTTTTCAATACTGTCCTTTAAAAAAAAAAACAAACCAAAAATATGGTTCACTCCTAACCTATCATTTCTCCTTGTTTCCAGACTTCATTTTTGGCTGAGAAACACTGGTGTCAAGACAAGCCCAAAGAAAAGCTGCTTCTGTAAGTCACTGTGCTTGTCCTGACCTCTCTTTAGGCTGCACATGGACAGGCAGAGAAGTGGAGAGCTGCATCCAGGCCTTCTGAGCTCCTTACAGGACACTGGCTCTTGAAAACAAAGAGAGAGAAACAGAGTACAGTCAGGTACTTGCTTAAAAACAAAACAAAACCTCCCCAAACTTTCCTACACTTTATTATTTGGTGTGTTAGAATTTGGCAGGTGGAGTAGGGGAGAATCATCCCTGAAATTTAAGCATTACAATGCTCACTTTGCATGAGAACCAAATGCAGTTTGTGACATCTGCCTTAATGTGTTGCCACAGTCCAGTCAAGTCAGCCACTCCTTGATAATTTGCTTCCTCTATGACCTAAATCAATGCCAGACTAACTTCCCAAATATAATCAAAGCCAATGATTTTTGAGAAGTCTGGTGACTCTGTAACAGATAACACCACCCACAGCAGGCCTGCATGCTGACCCTGTGCTTAAATTCATGGTAAATATACAAAAATTCTCTGCAGGACATAGAACATGACGTAAAACTATTCTAAATCCTTACACAGCAGGAATGTAAACCCAGTTGTTTGCAGAGAGAACTTTTGTCAGGGTAGTGGCTTTATAAATGTTATGACTTTTTTTCTAGGTTTCCATGAAAAGGTGAATCAGAGTTTAGACTGGTGAGAAGCCTAAGAGAATATGGAATTTTCACCTCTAGAAAGGCAGGGTCTGTGCCTACCTTCTGATATATTTATCATGGACTAGAAAATTGAACAAATTACCATGTTCCAAGCTGTGGCTGCCCCTGGATCCCTGGCAGTGCCCAAGGCCAGATTGGATAGGGCTTGGAGCAGCCTGGAACAGGGGAAGGTGTCCCTTCCATGGCAGGAGGTGGCACTGGATGAGTTTTAAGGTTCTTTCCAAACTGGGCTGTTCTGTGATTCAGTGATTCTGTCATCAATTCTGAATAGCTCTAAACCAGATTCAATTAAACAAACTGTTACTCAGCCAACAATCACATTTAGATTTATGTTGGGTTTTTTCCCTCTCACATGTCAGAAGAACATTGTCTAAACCCCATAGATGGAGTTCATGTTAAAGAAGGAACTGTGTTTAAGGAGCGCTGCATGGCCATCATATTTTCTGGAAAAATCCCCTTGCCCAGGATTCTTCTCCTGGGAAGCTGAGAAGCCTCAGAGAAAAAGGAAAACAATATAGTCTCATTCACTTCTCCTGTGTGTTGCTGCTATGCAATGTGTTTGGAGATTGCTTAATTGTTTATCCAACAGGTGATTGTTTCTTTGGATTCTGCTGTGAGTTGTTTTCACTCATTACGGCCAAGCTGTGTCAAGGCTCTGGAAAGAGACACAAGTTTTCATAATTATCTTTTTAATCTTCTGTAAGTATCCTTTCTGTATTCTCTACTATAGTTTAGTATAGTATTATTTAATATAGTTTAATATAATATAGCATCATAAAATAATAAATTAGCCTTCTGAGAACATGGAGTCACATTCATCATTCCTTCCTGCCACAGGGCACCCTGTAAATACAAGACACCTGAGAGCTTTTGGAAAACAACTCAGCAGAAAAGAGCAAAATAATAATCGTTACTTTAAACATGTGCAAATGTTTTAGGAGTCAGGCATTCCACATTCTCCACTGTGTACTCCATGCTCAGCTCCAGAATCTGCATCTCAAAGAAAGACTTCTGCCAGATCCTGGGTATCATCTGCTGACATCACTCTGTCCCACGTGCTCAATTCAAGTCCCTCACAATCCCTTGAGTGGCTTCTGGCTTTTTTTTGTGCTCCCCTGCCCAGCCAATGGCACAGCAAGCTGGGGTGTTTTGTTACGTGCGTCAGCAGCAGAATTGCAGCTGGGGCTCACTTGAGAACTTTTATTAGAAAGATGATGTATGAAGCAGAAGGAACACAGCTTGACTTTCAGAGCCCAGACTGAGGCTGTTGTTCGAGCAGTTGGAGGAGTTTTTGACATGCAGATTTTGCATGGTTTTGGTACAAAGGCAAATGCTGGAGGATAAAAACCATGTCCCAGCATATACAATTTACAGTGAGCAGACTGAGCCATGCTTTGATAGGTGCACAGGGCAAGGAGCCACACAGGCACTGTGACAGGGACACCAATGTCTGCAAACAGCTGAGCTGCAGCAGTCCCTGTTTGGAATTGACAGTGGTGGAAAAGGACATCCTAAGGAGAAATACTGTGAAATGACCACATAAAAGGAGACACTTAAATCAAACATTAAGGAAAAAAAATCTTTAGAAATGAGAAAACGACACAGCGGAAGTAGCTATTTTTAGAGATATTTCAAACATTGCTCTGTGCTGCTCCAAAGTGTGATTTCACTTGACAAGGAGTTATAAAAGTTGCAGTTTCTTTACCCATTGTGTCTGTTTAGTCACATTCACTGATTTTAACTGACAACAACCTGGTTTTATACCATGCAGTTCTTGTCGTGGGTACTGACAAGTAACAGAGGGAGGGGAAAAGGTGAAGTTTACTGGGCTTTGGCTAAAATTGGGAAAATTGGTGTTCTTTAGGGTAAGTTGGCAGTGTCTTTTGGATTCCTGAAATAATATTGGTATTTTTGGACTAATTTTGTAGTAATAGCAGTAGACACGTCACGTGAAGTAAAGTGCAAAATTCAGCCATATGGCTGCTCTAAGCAGAAGGAAAACTTTAAAGCTGTGCAGTAGAGAGCTACTGAGACTTGGTGTAAGAGGGTGCAAAAAATCAAGTGGTCTTTTTTTGAGAAAAAACATCTTTAATTAAACTGCTGTTAGTGCTGCAGAGCCTCTTTTTCTATTCCAGCATGGTAGTGGCCTTTAGGTCTCAGTCTCATTTTGCCAGTCACAATGAAAAATGGAAAAAGTCCAAAGTTTGGAGTAGTATGAACATGCTGAAATTGGCACCAGATCCTTTCTATAAGAAACAATGAAGTTTGCATTCAGAGTTCCTTTTGTGTGATGAACTGTGATAGCACTTTTTTTATTATGAGCAGTCAATACTTGACACTCATGAACCACAAAAACATTTTTTATATATCTATTTATATACATATATGGTATGGTGTAGCATTTAAAGCTGTAGTATACTGTGTTTAGCTTAGTTTATTTTAAGATAGATCAATAACACCTGCTGAATTTGAATATCTTAGTTTCCAAGGCACTTACTAGCATTGTGGCTAAGAAAATGAGTGCCCAATCACAATGTATATTCTTTTTTATCACTTAAGATGATTCCAGAAAAGCAGCTTATGGACCCTTTAAGAAATAGAATGTTAAAAGCATTTAAAGAGGATTCAAGGACAGAATTACTGAAATTCTGAAATCATAAAGGCCAAATTATCTACTGTATATTAAACTTTTCAAGGTGTTTTAACTTTCCTCTTAGGCAATCATTTTACATTTGTTCATTAGTCCTGGGGATGAACTCCCATGTCTTGCCACCTGTAAATCACAAATCCATCTATGGATCCATGGCTGTTTCACCTTGCTGGGTCTTTCCAGAGTACGTTTGTCCCTCAAGAAGGGGGATCTGGCTGCCAGTCTGCCAAACCCTGGGTCCTAGAGTGTATGATAAGTGTGTCTTCTATTTCTCATCTGTCAGAGGTGGGGCAGTTCTCTCCTGTTCATTTTTCAGTTTTCTTTATCTCTCCCACAGCCAATCCTCCCTCCAGGAGATCTCTGCTGTCCATGGGCCATTGATTATTAATTATCTTCTGTCCATGGCCAGTGAGTGTCCCTGCTGATCCAATTCCATCATCCCATGGGGAGATGCTCTGCCAGGGGAGGAGCCAAGCATTCCTACCTGGATCCAATGTGAGCTTTGGGACACCCCAGCAGCCTTTGCCCCCTGCATTGCCAGAGGAGCAGCTTTCTGCTGCCCTGCATGGCCAGAGGGAGCCCAGGCCCATCTGCAGCAGCCCTGGGGCTGCAGAGGAAAACTCCCCCCTTGTGCAGGATCCCTGCTGCAGCAGAGCCACAGCTGGCACTGCAGGAGGGCTGAGCCCCCCTGGGATGGGGCTGGGACACCCCCCTGACACACAGGGGGCAGGGACTGTGATCACTCTGGCAGTGGGTTGTTTTTTTGTACTCTTGCATTTGTATTTTTAATTTTCCTGGTAAAGAACTGTTATTCCTATCCCCATATCTTTGCCTGAGAGCCCCTTAATTTCAAAATTATAATAATTCAGAGGGAGGGGTTTACATTTTCCATTTCAAGGGAGACTCCTGCCTTCCTTAGCAGACACCTGTCTTTCCAAACCATGACACCCTGCCTGTGTTCAGAAAGTCTGACCAATGTTGGTTTGGGGTTTTTTCCCATTTCAAGCATTATTCCCAGCAATATTAAGTTTGTTTGCTGAATTAAACTACTGATGGCACCCCTTGTGCTACAAGTATTTGGAACCCACCAAAATATTTCTATCATGTACTGGCAGCAGCAGCCCACAGTTAACTCCAGACCATTTTGGCAATAGGAATAAACTTTTGTCACTAATTAGACAGGACTGGGTCCATCTCTGGATGAGGTTTGTTGAGGAGTAAGGTGCCATTCTAGCCTGTCTTGTTACAGAGCAGGGCAGTGCTGGCAATGAGAGCTGACAGAGCTCTGCTGTCCCTGGTGTCTGGGTGCAGCAGTCAATGCATCACTGTGGAGCTGCACCGTTTGTTTGCAGTGCTGCAGCCAGCTCCCAGGACAGCTGGCTCCCTTCCAAGGCTTTTTGAATTACTTTTGGTAGATTGTGTAAGACATTCTGTCCCATGGTTTATTACTACAGAGATCCTGAGCCAGACCATCCTTTCAGAAACTTCATTTTTCCCTATATTTTTCTATATTTCAGTAAGGGGCACCAGGCCTGAAGCCAATTTGCAAAACCTTCAGAGGAGCTCTTCTAAGAGGAAGAGAAAATCCTCCTGTGGCAGGCAGGGACTATAAATCCCCATCTCTTGTTGAGTTTATCTTCTCCCTTTCTTACATCTTCTAGAAATACTTCTTTACTCATTTGATATAGTTTTGTCTTATGATTAATAAAATTAATGAGAATATTGAATTAATTGTGGTAGACTTGATTTTTTTTAAACCTGCCCAACTCCTGGATGGCACTGAGAGCTGTGTGCAGCCTTTTGGGGTTCAAACCTCATTCCATTCCTTTGCCTGAACTGTTTACCAAGACTTTTCTCCTCTTTCCTCAGACTTCTCTTCCCCAAAATATGAATAATCAAACTGACCTTTGTAAATCACTTTATCACTCTGCTAAAAGGCCCAAGTTGAAATTATTATTTTTTCTTTTTTGGTAGGCTTTAAAAAAAAAAAAGGCCCAGAAATTAGTACTGAAGCATAAGGGGAGGGTGGGAGGACTGTGACATTTTAAAGTATTCTTCCCATGCGAGATGCACTAAACACGAGTGTCCTTTTGAGGTTAGTCTGACCACTGAGGTTCCTTTATATCAATGAAAAGAAAGGAGTGTTGTTTCTCTCCTAGCAATGTCTCATCTTTCCTTTTTCCTGCAAAATTAGCAGAACGGAACCTGGATCTGTTTTGTATTTAGCAAGTTCTGGTGTTGGAGGGTTTTTTTCAGTGCTTTGGTGGGTGATTGTTCAGAAAGATGCCAATGTTTTCTTGCATTGCTGAGAAAAAGAAATAACAGACTGGATAATTTTTAGCTTTCTACTTTTTCTAAAAATGTAATGTCATAACTCTTCCATTTCCATGTTTTCTACTTCCTGTTATGTCGAAAAGAATGAGTCAGAGAAATGGAAACAGAGCTGCTGTAAATAATTTAAAAGTGGTCTGAGAATAGCTAACCATTACTTCTGGTGATGCTGCTTGTGATGGTTACACAATGATAAGATTATCAAAAGGACTGTGGGAGACAGAAAAATGGAAAGGATGCATTAAGTCATGTAGTCATTTTTGCTACTGTGGAATTATGCCTTACATTAGTTTTACTAATGGCTTGTCTGGCTACCTTTAAAAAGCTTGAGAAAATGGATTTCCAGTATTTCTTTAACATTATCCCTATACCTCTTGCTTGCAAGAAAAGACTTTTTTCTTGTTATTGTTTCATCCTATTATTATCCTTGAGCTGGTTTGTTCTGCTAAAGACTCTCCAGGTTAAAACAGCAATCGCTCCCTTTTCCCTTCATACAAGTGATGAAAAAAATCACACTTCAGATTTATTGTGTAACAAAAACCCCCCACATTTTCATGGAAATGACAGCATTTTATAAAAGTGAGTGAACTTAGTGAATAAATGTCTTAACTTCTTTTCTTTCTCACCTCTTCTGCTTTGGCTTCATCCTTCCCAGCACTGAGGGTAGAGTAGGATCCATAGCCCAGAGATTGGAACTGTTGTTCAGCCAAACAATTCCTGTTTTTCTGTGAAAGTAGAATGTCACCATACTTGTCCCAAATACTGTCTAAATAGTGAAAAGATAAGATAAATTTAATAACTTTTTTTGGTTGTCAGTAATCCTCAACAGCTTGTGTAACCTCAATTCAGCAAAAGTTTGATACCAAGCCTAAGGATGGGACAGAATTTACTGCTTCATACTTGTTTTAGGAGGCTAACATCATAAAAAACAATTAAAAATGAATTTATTCTCATTTGATAATCGATTTCACAGTTTCTTTTCAGACTTTGGCTTTGCCATAAACCACCAAATGCTGAGGAACGGTAAAGATCAAGTTTTATCAGGATGGGAGGATAAGACTTTCCAGACTGAAATTTCAGAAAATAACTACCACCTCAAAACCAAGCTTTCCTGTTTGCTTTTCTCCTGTTAACACTGTTTTCATAAGAGATTTTAATCCTTAACTCTGACAGAGAAAAGGTCTGGAATTAGAGATATAAATGGCTTAGGGATACAGATAAGCATTGGGAAATTTTTTCTTCTGTGTTGCCTGCCAAAAGAGAACACTGGATATTTCCCATTTGGCTTCCCTTTAATTAGTTGATTTCATTGTAACTACACAATTACCTATCTATTAGTACTGCTTAAGCCCTGCTAATTTTCAGGACAAGTCTACCTGTGAAACTGAGTCCCTTTTTGTGGTTCTGCACTGAGCCCCCATCTGTGGCCCTGAACTGCCGGGACAGGAGCAGGAGGCGCCTTGCCAGGGTGAGCCCCAGAGCTGTGTGACACAAACAGGGACACAAATAATGACAGAAATGTAGTGTCCTGGCTGGCTGAAGGCTGACCCAGCTCAGAGCAGCTCTCTAGCTCTGCTCCTTGGGACATGGAGGAACCACCAAGACATTTCCTCACCCCTGAGCCACCCCTGCCTGATCAACACCAGGAACATCTCCAGCACATGGGACAAAAACCATTCCTTTCACTTGAGGCTTGGAATTCCTCAGGTTTCATCAGTTCCATGTTTCCATGCTGTACTGATCTTTTATTGTAGGGAGATAGAATATAAGAAAATAAAACTAGTGTAGAAAGTAATCTTACCCCTAAGGAGTTGCAACTGGGCCAATTATCAAAGATTAGGAACAGGCCTCACTTTACCAGGCCACAGGTGTGAGCAATGAGAAGAAGAGTGCTATAAAAGAGTGGGGTGGCTGGTCAAAAATGGAATGCTGGAGTCAGTGGCTGCTTTGTGAAGAGGAAAGAATCAGTGCTCTGAGGAGGTACCCATGAGAAACACAAAGAAGGTATGGAACCTTTGTCATAAGGAGACAACAGTCTGGAATAAGATGCTAACGTTTTACCACCACTCTTGCTGTTCCAAAGGAAAAAGCAGCTGGGCAGCTTCCCTTCCTTCACAGCTTGTGTCTAATGGGCAAATCTAAACAGGGACTGATGCCTTGGAAATCCCTCTTAGTTTCACTTAGAGGTCGAGTAGTTACAATCCCCTGAAGTGGTCTGTAATTTAACCCTAACATCTGCTGATTTTCAGCTGGCTTCTCTCTTTATCCCCCTCTGGACTGTTTTTCTTCATGGATTCAAGTAAAAGCTTTAAATCTTGGACAGAATTGGCCATTTGTTGTTGCTGCTGGATCTTTCAGCAGGATGAAATCTTCCTCAGGGAAAGACATAGTCACCTCTCACTAAAATTTTCTGATATTGTTCTCTACAAGAAACTACTTTTATTTGGCTTTGACTTCAGCAAGTTTCAATTATAAAAGTTAAAATGTTTCCAGCTTGGATGTTTCTCTGCTTTTGGGGTTGAGAGTAGCAGACAAGATAGGACAAAAGGTTTCTAAAGCAGCCACCACAGTGGCTCTTGGTTTTGCCTGTGCTGAGGACAAAGGGCAGTTTTTCCTTTGGAAGTGCTGCGTTTCTTACATGTGGACTGGATGTTTTTCTCCTTCCTTAGTTAGGAGATACCATTGGAATATTAATATTTGTGTGACTTTTTTTCTAAATTAAAAATACTGATAAATACCTTAGGGTCTAAATAGGCTTTTACACATTGAGATGTTCTGTCTAGACAGTAAGTTTGTAATTAAAATGCTGCCCTTACCAAAATTTCCATATTTGATTCTACCAAGCATGTGGCTTTTAATCCTCATTTGAGATTTGAGGGGTCAAAGTTTTACCCCTTCATTTTCAGTGCTATGCTGTCAGCTTAATTTAAATCAAAGTAGACTGATGAAACCATAGATCGAGGGGTCACAACAACAACAACAAAAAAAATAGAAAAAAAGAAATCAATATCTTCAGTATTCAAGTAGGTTTTCATAACTCTATCCAGCCCCTGCTTTCTAGTCCTTTCTGCTCCCTCCTTGCTTCCACAGGATAACAGACTGTTTCTTATTTTAGGTAGTGTTACAGATGGCAATTTAAGGAATGCAGAGCTTGGCCAAAACTGACCCCCTTGGAGTTCAGGTTTTGTCCAGCAGTGGAGGAAATGGTCCTTGACACCTCCAGGCAGCCTCTCAGCTTTTTGGGGGTGTTTAAGCAATCACCAAGTGCTGGAACCAAGACTTTTGCCTCTTGTTACTGAATGCTTACGGAGCAATTACATTGTTAATGTACATTGGGTCTGTGTTTTTTATTTTAAAACACAAATGTAATCTGAAATACTTGTGTTTTAGCTGGAGGGGGTAGGGAGGAATATAGAGTTGCTTCATATCCATGGCAACTCCTATTTTTTTTATTACTCATTAAAAAGAAAATTTGCAATTCTTTAGGCTCTTGTAAAAAGTGATTGAAACAAAGACTCTTTGTTTTGTATGAAAAATGTATTCTGCTTATTAAAACAGTGGAGTAGTTCTTTCTTTTTAAAATAGAGTAAAAAGAAAAATTATTATGGAAAATGAAATACTTTAAAGCAGTATCTTTCTCGTTTCAGTTCAACAGCATTAAATATTTCACTGCTGTGTGACTCCCAGTATATTTATTTTTTATGCTGGGGAAGTGAGGCCTATCCCTTTTTAGAGAATCAGTTGTGAACTTTGGTTTGCTTCCAACAGCTGATAAAATCCTGCTTTTTCTATTTTTTTTTATTATTTTTTTCCCTCTGAGATACATGTCCCAGATATTGACTGCTCTGTACATACCTTTTTCACATTTAAGACGTGAAACTAATATAGTGCTTCAACCCTAGCATGCATTTTATGGAAGGAAAGGAATGCTTCATGTTTTGGGCTTGTTTTATTTTGTTTGGTTGGGGTTAGGTTTGGATATTTTTGGAGGGGGTGGGGAGTTGTAGAGAGAGGAATATGTATATTAGAGGGATACATATATTAGAAAATATATATATATTAGAGGAATATATATATATTAGAAAAATAAACCCTGTTGTAGTCAAGCACCAAAACAAGGTTCTTTTTCATGTAGGCTCAAGTACACAAAATATGGAATTAATCATAGCAATGCTCTTTGAGTAAGATTGGATTTTGATTTGAATTTCAAATTTAGAAAGAGGAGAGGATGGAAGGGACAGGGTTAGTTGTAGTCTCTATTATTACCACTTGTAGGAGTATCTATGGACTGGGAATAACCTGGTTTAAGGTCTGCACAGTGCCCTCAGGACAACAGAGCTGATTTTCCTGGTGACCACTCTCCAGGTTTAATTTCCATCAGCCTTGCCATGTTTGCCATGAAGAGTGATTCCAAACCACTGCCCAGGCCCCGCTCCAGCTGTGGGAGATGTGGCTGATCCCACCCTGGGAGCTGCTGAAGGAATGGATGATGCTCCAAAGAGTGGCATTTGCTGTGTTACCCTGTGCTTTTTGTCTGCATGGGATGGGTGTGGGGTCAAACTGATGATGCAGAAGGGGTGCTTTGAGCAAAGAAAATACAGATTTATTCTGTTTAATGGATTCTTGCCTTCCATCAGACAGGGAGTGGCTGGGCTGAGCCCTTACAGGTTAAAGGGGTCACTCTTACATGGGATTTTTTGTAAGGTGCTGTAAGCAACAGTATAATTCTGCCTTTTTTTTTTTTCTTTTTAGTAAGTAAATGTATCTTTTTTTTTTTGTAAAGTGAACAATTTTGACAGAAACATTTGTGTTTTGCTTAATTTCCCTTTTTGTCTGCGTTAGGCTTTGTTGGTTTGGAGTGATGTCTGATGGAAACCTCCTGGAGGAACGGAGACCCAGGTGCCCAGGGAGCTGCTGTGCAGCACTCTGAGCAAGGCAAGGCTCAAGGGGCTGCAGGTGTGCTGGGAACACGGCCATGAGAGAGGGAAAGCTAGCTAGCCTGGCCAGGCACAGCCCTGGCGCCTGCAGGAGGATGCAGAGGGTCAGGAACAAGCTGCAGCTGGGGCAGTCTTCAAATGAGCAGCTCCAAGCCAGCAGGAGGGGCCTGGATGGATGAGGAGGTAAGGAAATATTCATATTAATTTAATGGTGAAAAAGGAGTGCAGTCACAGTTGCTTTAATATTTGATGAAGCTGGTCTGGAAGCTTTGCTGTGCTTTCTGTTGTGTTGTGTCAGTGGCTTTTGTATCATCCAAGTTGCTGGTTTTAGGCTCAACATTGGTATCTGAGAGAGGGTGCTTGAGGCTGTGAGATGTAAATTTTTATAAATGTATTGGTCAATTTTTGTCAGCCTAAAATTTACACATAATTTGGAATAAAAGTTACAGCAGATCCAGTGACTTTAGGTTCTGTTTATGAATTCCATAGGGAGAGGTTGTGTGATCTGTACTTCATATCTGTGATTAGTTGTGTGATGTATTAGAATTATTGGGGTTCCAAGAGCCAGTTGTGCCTGTTCTTCCCAAAGAGCTGCATTTGGTGCAGGGAGAGGGGAGGAGAACTCTTTATTTCAGAATCTCTGAAGTTCTTGAAGTGCAGGACGTTTTATTTGGGTCAATTGATTATTGACATCAGAAATTCCTGTTCCTCAGATGGGGAACTGGAACAAGGCCTGCTTGGTGAGAACAAAGGCTGTTCTATTACAGTGGATTATTACACTTGCAAACCTAATTATCCCCTCTGGGACTCAGCACAGGCCTAATGCAGCTTGGATTATGGAGGCAGGTTCTTACTTTCAACTTTGTTCAATGGATTTCTGACAAGTCTGGTCTTACAGATGATTAAATTTCAGCACAATGATTAGAGAGTTTTCTGCAAAGGAATCACTGGAATTTTTGCAGGTTGGAATGGGACAACTCTTCTCTTTCACTCTGAGCTTTGCCTGGGCTTTTTCCTGCCCTTTTATTTTTATTCAGAGGGAAAGAAGTAGGATTTTCTTTTCAAGCAGAGCTATCCTTCAGGTCTGGCATGAGAGAAGTGATTGATGTCCTGGGCAACTACAAACTGTATAAGGCTTATGTCTGAGGAATTAAATTGTCATAAATAAGTGGTGACTGAGCAATATTATTGCCATGTTTGGAATTAGCTTGGTGAGCAGCTGAATGTCACTGAGTGTGTCCCCAGGGCTGTCAGTGGAGGCGGAACAGGGTCTGGGTGGGTTCTGGAGCTCCAG
Organism: Ammospiza nelsoni; assembly: GCF_027579445.1. Classification (NCBI taxonomy): domain Eukaryota; kingdom Metazoa; phylum Chordata; class Aves; order Passeriformes; family Passerellidae; genus Ammospiza; species Ammospiza nelsoni. The sequence goes on from NC_080645.1 coordinate 4,947,576, forward strand.
TGATAAAGTCACTTCATCCAGCTTTAGGTGTTTGCATTAGCTGATTGTTGCTAAAGCTTCTAAAGGATGAAAGTGTACCTAATTTCCCAGAGGAGGACAACAAATTAGAGAAAAGGAGAAAAAAAAAAAAAAAAAGATTTTATTGAAATCTAAATCCTAAGCCTCAAAAACTTACTTCTGAAGTATTAACAGTGTCCTTTTTCCAGGCTCTACTTGCCACCAAATTTTATAACCCTAAACTCAGCTACATATCAAAATTATCATGATTTTTAATATACTCTGCACTTATGTTACCTCATTCTTGTAATGGAAGTAGGAACACTAGCAGTTAAGCCTGCAAACACCAATACCAGAAAATTTGGGAGGGTTTGTCTTGCAGAATTGCAAAATACTTAATCATGAGTACCCTTGTACAGAAGCCTTTCTTGTGGGCTTGCTTAGGTCCGTTTCTTGGTATCCTTAAGAAGGGTTTTAATAATTTGTCAGCCTATCCTATTTTCTCTGAAATGTAAATTACTGTCATTTGTTTGAGACAGACATCTCAAAAAAAGGAAAAATAAAAAGGAAAGAAAGTGGCCTGTAGATTAAGGAATGATTGGAAGGAAGAGGTACATGAAGTGGCTGGGGTTTTTTTAAATCTTATTTCTGCATAAAACTAGGCAAAAATATCTTTCCTTAAATTTGTGATGCTGTCCATGAGCAAATGTTTTCTACACTGAAAGATGAAAAGAGCTCCACAGCCTTACAAACACCTATTAGACAGTCCCAATTTTTTTTTTTGTTGCCTGTAAATAAATCATTCAGGTAATAATTTACTGAACAGTACGAATTATTTATGCATAAAACTGATTTAAAAATTTAAGTTGAAATATCATACATTAATAAGATAATTTTTACTGTAGTTTGGCATTGCTAAGAACCTAATGAACTGTACTCTGTGAATGTTATAAATATGTAGTCTGACACAGATATTGGCTGTCCGAGTGTGTTGTGCTCTCTGTGGGGTTGTATATTGGAAAATCACTGCTGGTAGGGACAGAAAGAGCCAGGAAAATAGCTGAGAGCTCTGACTGCACTGCTCCTGGTGTCTCATCAGTGGCTGTGGGGTATTGGCAGAACTGAATGATTTGGGCAAGGGCTTTATGCACAGCAACATGAAAAGGGTGTTTGGATCCTTAGGAGCTTTCTGAAAATAAAAACCCAAACAAACCAGTCTAAGGACAATGCAAACAAACTCCAAGCAAGCTAACTTTTCTTCCATGAAAGGTTCTGGGTGGTCTGCTGTGTATTTTCTACCCTATTTGGTGTTCGTCCACATCAGAATTCCTAAGAACCTCCATATTTCTGTGCTAGATAAAGAAAACTCCTCTGCTTACTGGTAATGACCTGATGAGTGGAACTCAAAACTGATTCTTCCAGAGAATAAATATTTTCAAGTACTTTTGAAGGCTTGTACAGGATGGAAGGTTGTTCTTGGTATGGAGCTGTAAGGAAGTAGAGGAGACCAAGGTTTGCAATAACTTTTATTGGCCCAGCTGGGAGAGCTGGTAAAGGTAAGATGAATTTTAGAGCACATAAGCCCTTCTCAGAGTCTGAAATAGAAAAAGGGGGTTTCAAAGCTAAATACAAGTGGAGAGAGATTGCTGAGTTTGCCTGAGCTTTATGGAAAACATTCCATAGGTAGGATCCCTGCTGGATGGCAGCCTCGATGCTCAAGTGCACAGCAGGAGATTTGACTCCAGAGCTGCTGTCTGTTACATTTGTGCCTCAAAAGAAACAAAAAAAGGTTTAATTTCTGTTTTGATGTGGAGCACGAAAATATGTGCAAGGATGTTTTTCAGACTCTTCAGTTAATAGTCATGTTACACTGTTTTTCCTCGTGAGAGTTTGTATAACTCAGAGTGAAATAACTTGCACTGAATCTGTTCCTGTAAAACTGTTTAGTGTTTGGGCTTCATCTTTTGTTTTTGTGACTGTTTTTTTGTTTGAGATCAGAATGAATACATTTGTACTGCAGAAAGATTTTTTTTTGGAAACTATAAATGTATGTTTTGAAGTATGTCTCAAACGAGTTATTAATTATTTCATCGTTTTTAATCTATTAATTTATTGCTTCTTAGGTGATGACAGTACTTGAAACAAATTAATTTGTTTACTTATAAAATTCTCAGTTGTTCAGTCATAGGCTACTTCCTCTGAAATGCAATGGTAGTGGTAGTTCGCCATAAAATAATGAAGATCTAAGGGAAAATTAAAAAAAAAAAAGAAAAAAGCAAACAACAAAGCGAAACCCCGGTGATTTTGCAGCTAAGTACAAAACAATCAGGAAGGTCTGGCTCCTCTGTGTGTCAGGTTCCCTCTGTGTTGAACGCACTGTGAGATCAGCCCCAAGCCTGGCAAGGTTTAAATCATACTCTAAGAGAACATTGGAATCCTGCCTTGAGTATTTCATCCAAGCAAGGGCTGAATTGCGGTATTTCCCTTTTCCTTGCTGTGGCTTGCCAAAGAATTTTGCACTTTGTCCTTGTGTAAAGTCATGGTGATGCCAGTGGACCGTGTGTGCTAAGCCCTGCAGAGTTGGGACTGGATTTAGAGCAGGAATCTGGCTCTGACCTGAGCCCTGTGGCTCCTGCTCTCTGATATTTGCCTTTGGAAGCATCATTTCTGTTGGAATAGCAGCCCAACACTGAGTGTATCTGAAAAGAATCTGAAATTTCATCTCAAAAAGGTGAAGATGCGGAAGCTTTGGGCAAAATGTTCAGCAGGAACCTTTTGATGGATCTGTTTTTACATCACCTGAGGTTTTCTTGATGCCTTGAGAGGCTGCCCTAGAACAGAGGCTGGACAGAGCTACAGAATAAAGCAGGGATTTACTAAAAGGCCTCAATGGATCCACCTTGGGCAGCACAAGAGCCCAGCCAGGGCTGCACCCAAGATGAACCAAAATGGTCCCAAAATGCACGGCCGGGCACGGGGTCTGTCACTGTGATCAGTTCTGCTCCATTTGCACCTTGCAGTTCATTGTCCCATTCCAGCTTTAGCCCATGCAGTCCCACCCTGCTTGTTTTTCTCTCTCCAGCCCACGGTGTTTGTGCTCTTGGGCTGAGATTGGGATCATTTGTCCTTGGTCCTCAGCTGGAGCAGGAATTGTTTTGTCTCCCTGCTCTGTGCACAGAGCTCACTATCCCCTGATATGAAGCCCAGACCCACACACTAAAACAGCACAGAGTCTGAAAAATACAAAAGCTGAAACCTGGGGCATCATTCTATTTTGCCTTCAGTGAAGAAAAATTTATAGAATTCTCAAAAATTATCAGTGGGGCAGCTGAAGGCTTAGTTCATGGATTTTAGTGACTTAGGTTGATATCCATTCCCATCTAGGAAATTATTTTCTTCAATTTAGTAGATTTCCATGTAGGTTGACCTGAGTTTTGCCAGTTTTTAACCTCTGTGCTTATCTGGTCATTTTGCCTGAGGTGTTCAACAGCTCAGAATGTTGGAGATGCATTATCCCCAGTTAAAGGTCTTTTGTGTCTTTGAAAGCTGCTTGGCTCTCTTCTTCCTTCTTCAGCTGCATGTAAAACATTGCACAGATGATGTAGTGCCTCATTGCAGTGTTTGTGAGCCAGTCTGGAACTCACCTGTTTAAAAGGTGGCCCTCTCTTAGGATGTTAGCAATATTTTCTAAATAATTGTAGTAGTTAAAGTGCAAGTACAATGTAATTAAGTAGAAATGTCACTTTACAGCATAGAATTTAACGCAGAGGCAAAGCTCGCTCTCTGAAAAGAGCAGAGAGCATGAAATGCAGAGCTATTTAATTCAGTGGGAAAGGTTTACAACCCTCCCACTTTAAAATACAGAACAAAACTGCATTATTGGAATGGTAATACACAATACTTCTTAAAGCCAGAGGTGTCTAACCTTCTTTAAATATTCTTCAGAAGCAATCAGATGGCAAACGCACATTTCCACAAAAGCAGTTTCTTCCACAAAGCAAGCAAGCTTTATAAAGCTGCTAAGCCTTATAAAATCTGTTATTTCTTGTGTCCTTTATACTCTAGGTGTTTTAGCTTTTAAAGTGATATTATCAGTTTAATTAAAAACTTATCAAAGCCTGCCTCTCATGCAGAAGAAATTCCAAACACAAACATCTTACTGTGTAAATTAGATGCTAGAATCATATCAAACTTCAGGTATGTTAATTATTTAAGAAAAAAATAAATCTCCCAGGCATTTAATGAACTAGATAACCAGAGTACCTTGTTGTTAAAGCTGGAAATGTCTTTGACCTCAGAGGGGATGGAAGCAGTAATCCCTTTGGTGCAAGTGAGCTTTGATTTTTGTGCTTAACCATGTCTAGTAGCCTAAATCTTTTTCATAGAAGGTGGTATTAATTATGGGCTGACATGACAAAAAGTCCATTGAGGCCTTCAGAAACACTCATCAACATTTAGAGGAGTTTGGATCAGGTTTTCTGTTAAGGCCTGAGCTTCTGTAATTCCATTTGTGAAAGAACATACTTTTCTCATTGTGGTTACATTGAGCACCAGAAATAGAACACATTTTTTCCTATGAATTTAATGGATGAAAAGTAACATCATCATATACCTATGCTACTTATATTCCTTTAATAAAGGACTTGGTTTTGACTGAGTTTTTAAAAAGTCATTGTGGGGGTTTTTGCCTTTTTTAAATTTTAATTTTCCTTGAAGACCTTGCATTGCTTGGATGAGTGCTGCAGTAGGAACTGATGCATTCCACTGGGCCACCTTTGCCATGGTGTACCTGCAGCAGAGCAGAGTCAGGCACTTTACTGACAGGTGATCACTAACTCTACTATTTTTAAAAAAGGTCTATTTTGGGTAAGATTGTTGCTGTTACGTGGTGCTGCCAAGTCTTGGTGGGTGTGAGGTGAAAAATGAATTTTTTCTGTGCATTCTGGCATTCCAAACCACGTCAGGCCCTTGACAAGGATATGCAAGTCTCTTCCAGGGTCATTGTGACCTGGGTAGAACCTTAGTGTGCTGAAAACTTGTGGGAACAAAAGTCCTGTCTGGAACTTGCTAAATAGGCAAAATCAGCTTTCAAATTTTGCCCTTTTGAAGTAGGTTGTTAACAATGGGTTGATGGGCATATGAGTTTATTTTAGAAAGTCTATTTTCAAGGGACTAAAGTCATCTCAAGCCTTGTTTTACCTTATCCTATACAGGAGTCCTGAGCATTGTCATTTATTGTGGCAAATTATCTAGACAATGTCAACAAGAACATGTTTAAACCTTTCTCTCCTCCTTACACGGCTTCACAGCTCAGAGTGAATTGGGGCAATATGATTTTAATAACTAGAATTTACACCTTAAACTGTATTTTTGTAGACTCAACTAGATCATTTACTAAAAACACAGTGTAAATAATGTGCATATTCTACTGTTTAGAGTCCAGACAACAATCTGTATATAGATACTATAGGAATGCAGTTTTTCAGAGAAAAATCTTATATTGGTGTGAATTTCCATAGGTTCAGTGACTCACTGAATAACAGGTGTACCCCAGCTGATAATGTCTCTGTGGTTTTTGTTTGGAGTTTGTTTGGTTTTATTTGTTTGGGGTTTTGTTTGTTTGATTTTGTGTTTTGGTTTTTTTGTGTTTTGGGTTTTTTCTTTCGTTTTTTTCATTTGCATTTTTTGAGGTTTATAGGAAAGCTGGTAGGTGAAACTGAAGGCTTGCCTGGTTTAATATAAGATCGGAGTGTTTAGAAAACTAAACACAGGACGTATGGAATCACTGGGTTATGTTAAATTCTGAGTTATTTTGGAAAACTAATGGTATTGTGGGGTTTTGGACATTTGAAGATTCTTGATTTCTTTGCACCCAATGATAAACAATTATAGGAGCAGGTAGAAACAATGTAGGGGGTTCCTGTAGTATCAATGCACTAAGTGTGTTTTGTATAACTCTCTGCTTTCAAGATATTTCAGTTTTTAGTGGCTCAGAGTACATCTAATCCCAGAGTAGATTGAAAGTTTACTGCTGTGTTTTCTGAGGTGTGTTAGGATTTTTTTGTAGGTTTTTTTTAATGCCTTTGATGTGTAACAAATTACTAATTCACTTTCAAAATAATCTCCTATATTTTTGCAAATCCTATCTAACTTTCTGATTAAGTATTTCTGTTAATACCAACTTTAGATAAGGGGATTGGATTTAGCGTGTCCAGAATCCTCTGGGGCCCATGGCTGCTGCTGGAGATGTGTTGTGAACCTAAAACCAAGTTGTTTCACAGTTGAATTGTCTGGGTTTCAGCTGTACACCCAGGCAGGCTGAGTGGAGCTGAATTTCTTGGGGGGTTTGAAGCCTTTAGGTAATTGCTCAGATGTCACAGAAAGCTGGGAGGGTGGCAGGAGACTCTTCTTTACAGAATGGGTGTCAGGGCATCAAATTCCATGGTATAAAAAAGAAATACTGATTAGACGGTTATTAGGATGGAATAATTTTGCCTGGGCCTAAGGCAGAATTGTTTTCCTTCTGCCATTCCTAGGAAATCCTAAGAATCAGAGGAAAACCATTGATACCAGAGGTGCTGCAATGCCTTTATTTTTTTTTTTTAATATATGCATTCTAGATTTTTTTTCACCAGCCCAGTCCCCTTGCCAAGCTAATGGTGCACTTTCACAGGGTGCATTATTCTGGGCAATTTTGACATTGCTGATGAAAACCCAAACACTTTCAGGTTTGTAACAAAGGGTGTTCCCAGCTGATATCCTCACACTCACTCCCATTGTTGTTGCTCTAAAATTGTGCTTTCTTTCACCATGTGCTGTTTTAAAATGGGCATGTGGTGTGCTCTTGACTTGATGGTGGAGGAAAAAGAAAGGATTTTCCTAATGGTTCAGCAAGAGCACTTGGTAAATAATTTATCATCATCAAGTGCCAGCTTTATCTGAAAGCTGACAGGTCTTTCTTTTATGATTCAGTGGTGTCTGTGCTGACCTGCTGTACACGCTGCCCGTCAGTGTTTTAAATCTGTTCTGGTGTTATCCAGCCCCTGTTACACTGATCCACTCCTTTCTGTGCTTTATAAAGCATCTGCTGATATTTATGAGGTATGTGTTAGCAAATGTAAGAGTAAGTATTTTAAGTCTCATTAATATTTTAAGTACAGAAATTCAGCTTTTGGATTCGCGTGTGTGTGGCAGACGTCTTGTTTTATGAGAGCTGTGAGAAAGTGATTTTGCTTATTGATTGACATTATCAGTCAGCCAGGCAGACACTCTAGCAGGTGGAATCACCTTTTTGTGTTGATGTCTGCCAGAAGTTAGCAGCAAATGTGATGCCCTCGCTGCCAGTGAGAGCTAATGTGCACAGAGGTAATGGGTTTTAAAAATGCTGCAAACCTTAATGGTGCAAGATCAATATTCCTGCTGCTATGGGTAAAATGCTACTGCATATATTATTAAGATCTTCTTCAAAATTGAATTACTTGAAGCACTTTTGGACTGTTGGAGGATTCAGTATTTATCTTCACAATAAAATACTAATGGGCCTGTGTTTGGGGAAATAATATTAATATTTTTCCTCTTGCTTAGAAATATGAAAACTTATTTTTTCAAAGTAGAGATGAGCACAGCAATGCCCATAAATCAGTTTCCTTACTACTGGGTAATGTTTGAGACTGGGAGAAAGTTAAATTAGCTGGTAGAGGAGCTAGACAATTTTCCAAGGGTTACATATCTGCCTGTGTGTGTTTTTGTCTCCTGGAAAGGGAATGAACAGGAGAACCCTGCTTGGGTTTGTTCTCCCAGCAGAATGTTCATGACCTCGTACCAAGGGGACAGGTCCCCAGTGAGGCTGCAGGATGTTGGAGACCTCAGATATTTTCCAAGCCCCAGTGTTTGAATATTAATGCGTGTGGTGACTCTGAGGTTGTGTGTTAAGTACAAAGCATACAATAGCTCCTTGCAGGGAATCTTTATTTTTTCATCTCTTATATCGAGAATGTTCTTGTGTGTTCTGCAAATTATCCTGTCAAGATTTAACCTGGCTCATAGTGCCTGCTCTCATTTAACTATTTGTTTGGAGTTGGTGTTCAGATATTTTCTGGGAGGAGTTTTGCCTTCCTGATGGTTTCCCTGATGCAGCCAGGGGAAGACAGTTAAAGTAAAAAATAAGGGTTTTGACTAGTTAGATATTCATTGGTTAAATGGGCTGGGTCAAAAAGAAATAAAAAGGAGGGGGTGGCTTAAATATTTCAACAAGAAATAAGCAGAATTGGCATTTCTTTTCTCAAAATTTATATACAAATTCATACTATATAAACCTTCTATCAAACTTTAAAAATTCTCTACAAATTCATTTCCCACAGGTTTGTCTCAGGTTGAATTGAGTTACCACTGAAACATATTACAAATCTTTAAATATTAATTGCAATGAAAAAGCTACTTCTTAGTATTTGGTTGGTTTTGGTTTCCAGACCAATAAAGCAATTGCACTGAAACATTTCCTTCAGCCCTTCCTGGGTCTCCCCACTTGTAGGAGGCAGTGTGCTGAGCCTGCCTGGCAGGGAAGGGTGCCAGGAGCTGTGCCATGCTTGCAGGAGATGCTGGCAGGAGCTTTGCCATGCTTGCAGGGAATACTGGCAGGAGTTGTGCCATGTTTGCAGGAGATGCTGTGTGCCAGGAGCTGTGCCCTGTATTCAGGAAATGCTGCCAGGGACTGTACCAAGCTTGCAGGAGATGCTGGCTGACAGGAGCTGTGCCATGCATGCAGGAAATGCTGCCAGGGGCTGTGCCATGCATGTAGGAGATGCTGTCTGCCAGGAGCTGTGCCATGCTTGCAGGAGATGCTGTCTGCCAGGAGCTGTGCCATGCTGGCAGGAGCTGTGCCACGCTTTCAGCTTTGCTGCTGGTTCCTGTGCTGGGCTTTGCCCCTCTCCCAGCACTCTGGGGCTGTTTCCCTGTGCCATGGCAGAGGCACCCAGCCCCAGTGTGCTCAGCCCAACACATGGAAAATGAAATATTACACAGTCTACTCTCTGCTCTGGACAGATGGACAGAATGCTGATTCCCCAGAGCCTGGGCTGTGTTAGAGCACTTGTCACAGTGAATGTATTCAGCGTTCCTTAACATTGGCATAGTCTAACAGGAACAAGAATCAATGCACTCGCTGATCCTCCCCACACCTTTCAAACACTCCCTTTACTGCAGGGGTCTGTTCAAACGCAGGAACAAATGTGGCTTTGAGGTGGACTGGTGGGAACAAAATAAATCTTATGAAAAAATGAAGTATAAATATTGTCATAAGGTGAGAAGCACATGGAGTTCATCCTGCTCAAAGCCATGCTTGGCATGGATCTGCCAGATCTTCTGCCAGCTATTTTTCTTTTTATGCTTTCTCCTCCAGTGCCAGTTGGAAAAATATGAAAACTCTACTCATTTTCTCAAGAGAAAAGGAAATAAAATTTCCTGTGTTTGTGTATATGTATGCACCCACATACATATGTGTGTGTATATACATATATATAAAAACCTGTATGTGGATCTGTATATGTTAAAAATTCTTTTCCATGCAATAGGAAAAAGTTTTAGTACAAATAAGAGACAAAAAAGGATAAGGGGAAAAAAAATACAGACTTGGAGCATAATATGCATACTATACTGAGGCATAGTATGCAAAATATAACCACTTTATTATTTTTTACTCTAGTGTCTGTCTGTCTGTATAAGGTGTCTTATAAATTATTTGCTAATTTAAAGTATGATGTTTATAAGAGATAAATTAATGGCTAAGTTAATTCCTGCTGTATTCAGGCAGGAGAAGAGATGAGCCATGTTGGAAAACTATGAATTTATTCCAGTATCCCTGTTTGTCTTCTCTTTAAATATATGTGCTTGTGAATGCATAAAAATGCAGTTAATATTGAACTATAATATGCACCTATGTTTTATTGCTAATAAGTTTAAATCATTGCACTGCAGAAGGAACTCACTCATGTTCAGTATTTCATTGGGACATGTTTTACAGTCGTCTTTATTTACTTTAATTTGTAAAAAAAATTTTATTACTTTTTTCTGCCATGGAGCAGCCAGTGTCAAAACCCTAAACATTGTCAGCAGTTCTTTAGATGCAGGAACCTCAGTTCTCTGCAGGAGAATCAGAAGTTGTGCAGAACATTCCTGCCCTGTATGAATTATCCTCTTGCAGAGTCCTGTCTCTTTTAAGAGGTGAGGAACTGCAAATAAAGATGGGTTTTCAGAAAGCTCCCCTCATCTGATGGGCGTGTGAATATATTTGTAATTCTAATGAGTCTAAATCTGTGGTTTAAGCCTCAGAGGCAAATGGCAGAGTTTCTGATAAAGAGGACTTAACAGTGACTGCAGGATATGTGATGCTGGGATGAAAATGGGAGAGGGGTACAGAATGCTGCATTTTCTGAATTAAGGAATATTTTGGGGTGTCATTGACAGGTGTATCCAACTGGGTTCCTCTGGAGTTGCATCCAAGCAGGTTTAACAGCTGTGTCTGTGTTGATAACAAGGAAACCTGGATTACAGAGCAGAAAAATGTTGGAACTGTATCTTCAGTTGAGGTTTTGTAGGATAGCTTCCTTTCATATTTTGGGTGTAAATACTTCAAGGTGATAATTCACTGTCCTCTCTGTAGCTTTAGATCAGGTCCTTGTAGCTAAGATGAGTAAGCACAGTAAATCTACTCACCTAAGGACCAGTTTCACTGTCCTTCAAGCTGCATTTACCTCAAGCTGTTGGCAAGCTGAAAGGCTCTACAGGGAGCTTGGGCTAAAAATCCTGGACAGTGCAGTGGGCTCCTCAGTGTGGCTGTGCTGACACCAACCCTCGTTCTGTGTGCACACACGCAGATCCTGAATAGCCCTGAATGGCTTTTCATGGTCACTTAATTCAAATCTTTCCCAAATATTTGTGTTCTCTGCTGAGTCCCATAGACAGGGACAGACCATGGGCCAGCCCAGGAGGGACCTGGAGCTGCTCAGAGAGCCCAGAGGAGGCTCCAGGATGGGCAGAGGGATGGAGCAGCTCTGCTGGGAGGAAAGGCTGGCACAGCTGCCATTGCTCACCTGCACAGGAGAAGCTTTGGCTGAGCTCAGGGTGGCCTTGCAGGGCCTGAAGGAGCTGCATAGTGTATTTGCAGGGATGCCCCAATGAAGGAGTGATGTATCTGACTTCATGTTCTCAGAAGGTTAATGTATTACTTTATTATACTGTATTATATTAAAGAATACTATACTAAACTATACTAAAGGATACAGACAGAATGCTAAAAAGATAATAATGAAAACTCCTGACTCTTTCCAGAGTCCTGACACAGCTTGGCCCTGATTGGCCAAAGAGTGAAAACAACTCCCAGCAGAATGCAGTGGAACAATCACCTGTGGGTAAACAATCTCCAAACACATTCCACATGAGCACAACACAGGAGAAACAAATGAGATAAGAATTGTTTTCCTTTTCTCTGAGGCTTGTCAGCTTCCCAGGAGAAGAATCCTGGGTGAAGGGATTTTTTCAGAGGATGTGAATGCCAGAGCTGCAGGAAAGATGGAGAGAGACAATTGCCAAGGGCTGGAGGGACAGGAGCCAGGGAATGGCTGCCAGTGCCAGAGGGCAGGGCTGGGTGGGATACTGGGAATTAGGAATTGTTCCCTGTAGGGTGCCATGGCAGGGACACCTCCCACTGTCCCAGGCTGCTCTCAGCCCCAATGTCCAGCCTGGCCTTGGGCACTGCCAGGGATCCAGGGGCAGCCCCAGCTGCTCTGGGCACCCTGTGCCAGGGCTGGGCCTCCCTACCCTGTTCTTCAATAGTTTTGCAGTTTGCTATCTTGAGCTTTTTTTTTTTTTTTTTTTTTTTTTTTTTTTTTTTTGTGACGTTAAGTCTGCATTTAACAAGTATTTGGCCATTTTCCTGTTTTGTTGGAAGCTATGTACCTTTTCCATTTTTTTTTCCTTAACATCTGCACTTTAAACACATTTTGATATGAACATGTGAATAATAGAAAACATGATTTCTTGTATCTAGTGGCACTTTATCTGCAGAAAAGTGTTTAGTTATCCTTGAATTTGTAATCCTGCAACAAAGGCAAATGGTGCTTGCCTTTGTTACGAGTCTGTTTAAGCTGTGAATTCCCAAATTCTGAAAATTGCTACCATTGCCTTGTTGTTGTTTAGATGCATCTTTCCTCCTTGAAGTGCTTTTCTGTGGGTGGGCTGTAAAGGTGTATTTGTGCTGAGGTCACTGGCTGATGATAGACTTCCACTTAGTTTTTCCATACACTTGCAGGCACTTTGTGTATAGGTAAAACTTTCAGAAGGTGGGGTTTAATGTTTAATTCTGGCAAACAGATGGGACCAAAGTCTTTTCCTACAAAAGATGTGATTACTTTCAGTTCAGCCCTCTGTGCTGATCTAATGCAGCACTGCAGAGCAGGGTCCTCTCTCCTTGTGCGGTTTTGGAGGAGAATTTGCATTAAGTGAGTCAATCCTACATTAAGGACACTTTGAGTGCTTACAAAGCCACAACTACTACATTACTGGTGTCTCAGCACCAAAATATTTGAGAAAAAGAAGGATTGTGTTGGCCATCTGAAGGTTTTTCTGTCCTCCTGAGTGCTGTCTTTCCTTGCTCTAGTCACGAGTAGCTGGCATGCAGGGAAGAATTTCCTTTATAATTTCAAAATGATGGTTGTAAATGACGTGTTATTCCTTACATTTGGGTTCAGTTGCTGTGAAAAATGTGTATTTTATGATTGGCTTTTTGCAAGTATTAAAATGAATATTATATGTGTTATGTTAGAAAGTTATGCTGTATTAATTTTCTTAAGTAGTGTGTTAAATACAGTTTTAGGGGACAACAAAATGTTAAAATAGAAACTATGCTATGTAGGATAGTTTTTTTAAAAGAAGGGACTTGCAGCAAGAGAGCAGCCACAGGACACCTGAATCTTTCAAAGAAAATTTATTGCTCAGGAGAAATGAACTTCTTCCTGCCTTGCTCAGCACTGAAGATGCCATTAGGATTAAGAGGAAGAAGCTGACCAGACAGAATCCCGTGTTTGAATGGAATTTATGCATCATGTATGAGGTGTATGAATATACAACAGGCTGTTGCTTTAAGGGTTAATCCTTTGTTAATATGGGTCCTTATTCAGGCTTATTTTACCCAGAAAAGTTACCCAGACGTCCATAACTCTTTGTTTCTATTCTCTCATATTGTCCTAATCTAAATTGTCCAAAATTTTAATACTCTAATTATATTACTATTTTTAGAACCATTTTATTATTATGAAACTTTTAAAATTTTAAAACCAAGTGATTGGCATTTTTTGCAGTTGCCTGCAGGGCAGGGGGGAGTGGTGGATCAGCAGAGAGGGGCCCTCAGCCCTGGGTGTTTCTGTGTGCAGGGAGGGCAGAGCAGGCCCAGCTCTGCTCCAGGCCCAGGGATGGCCCAAGAGCTGAAGCAGGACAGAGGACTCTTCAACTAATTAAAGGTGAAAAGTGGAATGTTTATTACAGCGCTGCACAAAAGCAGAGTCATTTCCAAAGGCATGTGCAAAGAATCACAGGCTCCAGCTCTTTTTTGATCTAAAAAAGTCTTACATATTCATATAATTCACAAAGTGCCTAATACGTATTCATTACTAACCCCACCTACCTGCTGCATATTAAAATGTCCTTCAGGCCTGCCCAGTCTGTCACTTCAGATGGGTCTGTGGGTTCTGAAATGGGTCAGTGGTCTTCTGAGTTCACAGTAACCCTTTACTTTTGCCTTCTTGGCAGGTTTGGGACCCCTTGGCCATAGCTCAAGTTTCAGGCCTCAGATGCAGCCATGGTGCTCTTCTTTTTCACAGCTAGATCCACATCTCATCCTGCTTTTTTAAACACAAATATATTGTTTATATCTTAGCCTTAACCATTCTGTCCACTAATAATTAACTATCCCTTATTATTTCTACTCTTCTGAATTGTTTCTATCCCCTCCAACTAAATCTAGCTAAACTTTCAGCTCTTTCATTTTCTTTAAACCCTTGATTCAGAGCCAGGGGCAGGGCCTGAGCCCAGGAGCTGTCCCTGCCCATTCTCTCTTAATGCTCTTGCATTTGGGAAAGCTGAGCTTGGACACTGGTGGCTCACAGAGTCTAAAGCTGTACCCTGTGTCAGAAATTGCATTTAAGTTCAGTTTAAAACATATTTGTTAGAATTGAGACGTGGCTTTGTCAGAAGTGTTTTTTGCTGCTCTAAACCAGTGGGATAACTGTGTTAAGAACAAAATGGATGGAACTGTGGGTAAACAGGAGGTACGGAACAACTGATTTCACCTTCACAGGACAAGTTAAAAATTTTGTAGCAGTTGACACAGCAATTCTGCTGTAAATTATTACTCTTGAGGCACCTCAGAAAGGTGCTCAGGATCGGATTATTCAAAAAATTGCTTGTTGCCAGAATAACATGCTGGGTTTAGTCTTTGAATTTTATGTGCAGTAGCCAATAAAATGCAACACTGATTTTGAAAATATATTTTATATTTACTTCAGAAGTTGCATTAGAAAGGTCTTGATTTCAATCACATATACTGGGCATGTATTTTGTGTGTAATAGCATTATTTGGACTTTCCTAGGGATGTCATGATTTGTTACACTGAGGGATCCAAAAACACAATGCTCAGGAAATTCAAGGGCCAGTGAAACTCACTGGGGTAAATACAAAGCACTAATGAGGGTGTACTGCTGAACTCATATAGTGAACTGTTTTAGTGACATTTCTTATGATATGTGCAAAAATAGGATTTTCCTCTGCAATAGAAGGTTGGAAATGTATATTCAAAATTAGTATTTGCTATAGAAAACTTTTATACAGATGAATATAATGGATAGAATTCATAGCAATATAATGCTGTTCAGGTTTAAATTAACTGAAAAGCCTGATATTTAGAAGCTTTTGTACACAGATTTCCCTTAAATAGAAGTAAAAAACCTTGCAAAGAAATTTTAAGGTATCGGTGGAATTTGGTGCATAAGCTGGTGTTTATACAACAAGTGAGTAACAATGGGACAGAGGAGTGCTTTTGAGTGTTACTGCTCAACTGAGTTCCCTGGAACTTGCATATCAGGTGCTTCTCCAGATACAGAGTTGAATTCTTGAGGCCCTGATGTACAGTTTTTATTTATATCTGAAGAGTTATGTCAAGGAAATATAAACAGCCTGAACCTCCAGGCTGCTTCATCTCAGTCCCATCATTTCCTCCTGTTATAAAATCTGTCAGCTGGCATAACAAGGCATCTTAAAGCCATATTTTACTTTATTTTATGCAACAGTCATTGATATTAAACAGCCAGGTAGAGGAATGGAGTGTTTCTGGAAATTAAGCTGTTTGCATACATAAAGCCTCTACATTGAATATTTCAAATGTGAGGAGAAGAAAAAAGAAAAAAGGAAAAGGAAAAGAAAAATATAAGCAGAAAAGCATGTAAGGATACAATAGCAGTAAAATGAGTCAGCAAATGTGATCCTGGTTGCTCTAATTATGTAATGATAATGGCTGTCTAGAAATACAAGAACTTAATTGTTAGCAGCAGTTGCTTTGGCTTTGGGTTTTAGCAGCAGTTGGGTAGAGGCTGATACTGGTTTCCGTGCTATTAATAGCAATAACCAGCTTTGTATCCTTTGGCTTTTATATAGACCTAAAAGTGCTGTGGTTATCCACATTTCACAAAGACCAGTAAGAAACCTGAATGGAGTGACATATCAATGTCACTGAGGTGTTACCCAGAGTCTGAAATGAAACTTTGGACTCCAAAGTCCTGTGTCTCTGCCTGTTAGGTTGTTCTGATGTCAGTGGTGTTTGCATCTTGGAGGAGTAGAAATATTGGTTTTCAGGGTTTGGTTTCTGTTGTAGCTATCAGTAGTTTCCACGAAAAACAATTATTGCCATAACTACAGAGTATTATAGAAGCTCACAAAATATGAAGCAATTCAGACTATGAAATGTTGAAAAGATTTTTGTTATATCTGGTGTTATTCCTAATTCACTTAAGGACCGTGGAAACCTCAGTGAGCTCAGTCATCAGAGCAAGGGATTGTAGTTTGATGGACACAGTGTCAGATGAATCACAAGGGAAAAGGATAACAAAGGAAGACAAAAGTAGATCAAAATACTCAAAGATTAAGAAGACTGAATGTGAAGAAAAAGAATGTCCAGAGTGAAGACAACATTTGTGTGCCTGAGATGTTGGGATCAAACTAAGCATGGTTATTGCATCCCTGAGAGTAAGCCAGAGCTTGGTCTGGGGGAGATCTTCCTATACTGTTCTTTTGTCATGCTAGTCCCTTTAGCTGCAGTTTGTTGTTTGCTTGGTTGGGTTTTTAAGCTGTTTTTAAGCTGTTTCTCAATGCAGGATCATGTGTCTGGGATGCACCATGGTGGTGAGGTGTTTCCAGGCAAGGACAGGCTCTTCCCTGGGCTTGTGTCTTGGTTTGAAAGACAGGTGTGCTAAGGAAGGCAGGAGCTCCCCTGAAATGGAAAATGTAAACCCCCTCCCTCAGAATTGCTATAAATTTTAAATTAAGAGGCTCTCAGGCAGAAAAGATGGGACCAGGAATAACAGTTCCTTATTAGGGGAAAAAAAATAAAATATAAACAATGCAGCAAGCTAAAACAACAGTGAGAGAGTCAGAACACAAGCTGACACCCTGTGGGTCAGGGTGTTGGCAGCAGTCTCATTGGAATTGTGGCTCAGCCCTCCTGCAGTGTCAGGGGTGGCTCTGTTGGAGCAGGGATCCTGGAGAAAGGTGCAGTCTCTTCCTCTGAAGATCCAGTGGAAGAGGCAGCTGCTGTTCCTCTGGGAAATCCAGTTCAGAAGCCGTGCTGGTGTCTCAGAACCTCTGGATTATATCTGGGTAGCAATGCTTGGCTCCTCCCTCTGGGCTCACATCTCCCAATGGGATGCTGTAGTTCTTATGAGCCCTGCAGTGACATTCAATAGCTGTTATCAGCAGATGTGCCCCCACAAGGGGAGGAGTGGGTGTGGAAGAGATAAGGAAAACTGACCACTTAACAGAAGACAACTGCCATACAAATGAATAGAATACAAGCAAGTAGAATAAATTTGCTTGGCAATCCAGGACAGCTTGGAGAATGAAGAGAACCCTGGCAGCTCTCACTGCTGAGCTCCTCAGAGAAGGAGAGGCTGCTGGAATTTCTGTCTTTGCTAGGTCTGACTGGCTGCATGCTGAGGCTGGGTATTGAGTTAAATGTTTTATTGGGCATATCTCAGAAAGGTTTGCTGGTTTGATCGGTTTTAGTTTTTTTAAGACTTATTCCATTTCCATAGCATCGTGCATATTTTCTAGTGGGCTGCCAGGATTAGGGGAAAAAAATGCAAAATTGATGAAAAACAGTGGGGTTGATGCAAGGATCCTTACACATACATCTGATTGCAGACTAAATCTGAAACAAGGGCTGTGTCCAGACTTGTCCTTTTATCATATTTTGTACTCACTTAGTCCTAAAACTTGAGGTTTTTTCAAATACCTAAGCAACAAAAAATATTCAGCAATTTAAAAAAATGTTGTAGATTGGGTTTTCTTCTGGTTCAGAGTTTGTTTTCTTTTTTTAAAAATAGAAATGGTACTATTAGGGAAAGCAGACATGAGAATTTATGTATATGTGATATAAATAGTTAATATAATTATGTTAATATAATTTAATAACACTTATGACTTACTCTGGATTGAATGAGCAAACTCTTTGTTCAAAGAAGCATTATTGAGAACACATTTTGCTTTGCTGATTGAAAAGGTGGTGCTCTGATTTAAGGATTACAAACCTTCTAATATGAATTTTTTATTTCATTTTTGATGTTCAGTGCAAGCATTGTTGTTTCTTGCCCTGTAAATTTTCCAGGACACACTTTGTGACCAGGAATTCCATCCCTGGATAGAGAGAACAACATGCTGCAGCTGCTGCCAGCTACGTGTTGCTCTCCCTACAGCTGGGAACCACTGCATTTCTCAGCAAGCAGTGATTAGCATTTTGAACTTGACAAGCTCTTTCCTGTCTGAATACCAATGTTTGAATGATTGTTTCTGCCCAGCAAGGCATAAACAGCCTTTGCATCTATAGCTTGTAGTTAGCTCCTGCTTGCTAGAAGCATTTGATCAAATACTTGCACACTTGATTATGCCTCATACAGTCTTTAAAAAATCTCCTCTGATTTATAGTAGTAGAAAAGAAATGTAGGCTTGTGTGTCTAAATATGCTTAATCAACTAATTCCAGGATGAAATGCTTGATGTCTGAAAGAGCATCCAGTGTCAGGTGTTGAGATCTAATATGTTGGTGGTTCATGCCAGTGCTCCCAGCTACATGCAAATTAACAGTATTCAAGTGTAACCACTCAGCATTTATAGTCTACAGATTAGCATAGCCTGAGAAAAATCCAATTATCCTTTCCTTGCTTGTTTGCCTTCATTATATTTTTGTTTCAGGGTACCTCTTTTATTAAAATTTCAGAATTATTTAGAGAACTAAAATCAGGTTTATAAATAGCAGATGATAATACAAATCACCAGGCTGAAGTATGAGAGTGTTTTGTCTTTTCAGGAAAGGAAACATCTCACAAAGGAAGCCCAAGTCTCAGGGAGCAGGGGAGCAGAAGTTAAGCTTTGCAATATGTTTATACTTTGCTGTAAAACAGGCTTAAACAAAAGCCAACTTATGCTCCTGGTCCTATTTTAACTGTTGGAGAAAAGCCTCCTGTCCTCCAGTGAGGGACAGAACAGCTGTAGAACATTGTCTTGTGGAGAGCTGAAAATAACAGAGAGGTTTCATGTAATTATGGAATAGGTTTGGGCTGGAAGGGATCTCCAGGACCAGGTGGGTCTGGTCTGCCAGAGTGGCCCTGGAGGGCTGAACAGGGAAATCTCCTTAACACCACTGCCTCGTGTCTGTTGGGGTGTCCCATGTATGCAGGGGGCAAGGGCAGCCTCAAATGAACAGATTTGGTGGAAGGCTGGAGGGAGTTGGAATTGTAGCTCACATCCAGTTTGCTGCAAAAAATAAGAGCTTGGGCTGCTAGAACTTCAGCTTCTGGGCAGGGCTTGCAAATTGCCATATGCTGATGGGCCAAGCTGCCTCTCAAGCCAATTTCCAACTGGCCTGAAGGATTTGGGATTGTCCAAATACAGTGGAAACTGTTTAAGCAGAGAAAAATGATACCACTTCATACAAGTGTCTCTAGATTGCTGTAAGCCAAATGCAGCCTTCTGTCCAGGAACTTTGTTTTTTGTGGTTTTCATCTGTATCTAGTCAATAGGAAGGAAAAATGTTTGGGAATTGCTTAACAGGGAATGATGTTAATAGCAGTCAAATGAAATGGACTCATCTGCCCATTGATCAGTGCCCTGCAGCTTTATTAAATAAATAAAAGGAGATATGATTATAACAGAGCTCCCCAACTGTTGAGCCTGGGGGTGAGAAGGAGCCATGGCACAATAAAGAAACTGCTGAAGATGCTCAGTTATGGATACCTGTGAGGAATTTAAGTTATTGATAGGAATGTCCATCAGCAAAGAGGCCTTTGCCTGTACAGGTTACTGAGCTGTAACCTGTAACCATGATAGCTCATGGCAGAACATTGAGACGAATGCCAGTCGGAACTACAGGGGGACTGTGAGAATACCTTGAAGTGTAAATAAAAAAGAGTGGCTTAAAAGTTGCATGAAGAACAAAAATATATATTTGTATGGTTTAATAAAGGAAAGGAAGGATGTTAGAAGTACAATGGAAGGGTGTTTTGGGGGACCATGAAGAGCAGGGATATTCATCTTTCCATTTGCACATGCTTGAGCTTTTTCCTGGAGTGGGAAGGCCTTTACAAGGTCTCAGACAACATTGGTGCCACCTGTGGGGTACTCGGTAGAAATGTAGTGAAGCATGAATGCTCCTGGAGCCCCTGTGAAATGGAGCATTCTCCTGGCATTAGAACTGGGTATTGTGAAGAAATCTTTCGTCAAAGTCAGGCTGAAGTAAATGAGGGAGAAGTACTTAGCAAGAAAATTCAGAATTAACAGGGTGTTAAATTGCTGCCAAAGATCCTTGTGACACAAGTGACCAGGGAATGCATAATGTCCTTGCAGGGAAAGTTCAGAAAGGTATAAAATGGATATGGCCAGAGCATCTTAGCTCCTGCTTGGACTGTGTATCAGCACTACAGTTTGTGTTTAAGCTATACATTAAGTTTGTGTTTATGTTTGTGTGTTCTTCCATGTTCTTCCTCTTTGAAAAGATTATTAATTTCATTTTAGAATGGAATTTCACAGAGAATCATAGAATGGTTGGGTTGGAAGGGACCTTAAAGGCCATCTCATTCCAACCCCCTGACATGGACCAGGTTGCTCAGAGCTCTCTCTAGCCATGCTCCCCTGGAAATTATTGGGCTCCCTTTAAAAAAACAAACACAACAACATGTAAACACCCCACATTCCTAAGTTATAAAACCAACCTCAAAAAAAATGCCCTGACCTTTCTTTTTGCACATAACACTCTCCCCAGGTGATGAGGGTTTCCTTGGGTAACAATTCTGTTGTTTCACTGGACCAGTAAATTGCTGCTCTGTAGTGAACAAGGTGAGATGCATAAAACAGATTCCAAGCTGGTAATTCTGTGCAGAAATCTAAGGGCCTTTGGTACATTGACCTCCTGTTTAATTTCTGTGCAGTGCTAGATAAGTATACCTTACAAATGTAAATGGTGTTAGTAAAGCTTCTCTCTGAGAGGAGTATAAAATACTGGGGTGGGAATTGATGATGAGATGGAACCCTTGGGGAGCAGGTGAGGGGGAGGTTGGGGGGTGTAGGACAGAATAAATGAGCTGAGAATCACAAATAGTTGCCAAGAACGTAATTATAGAATGTTTGAGGTGGTTGTGTAGTGGTGAAATAAGAAGGGAGCTATTTTCTAGACAGCTGAGCTGTTTGTGAAGAGCTAGGTGATGAAATTTGGGAGGCATGGGGAGCCCTTGGGAATAACAAAGCACCAGGTGCTGGCAATGCCAGGTAGGAACTCCAAGAATTATCAGTTTGATTTTGTTAGCTTGGGGGGAAAGAAGCACCAAGGAATAGTGAGTAATGGCCATAATGAATAGAAGATAAGATTTTGATGGCACAGAGAGGAGCTGTTTATTTGCTAATACAGAAAGCAAGAGGCTGGAACTAACAGAGGCCAAGCCTTGTCTCACCTCCTTGATGGAGTGACCGCTGAGTCACTGCTGGGCAGGGAGTCACCACTCAGATGGAAAGGTGACAGCCTGTGCTGCTTGCTGGAGTGTGAGATTCTTGATCTTTCTGAACTGCCACTTTCCAACTCATTTTACATCCCTTCACGTCCCTGTTTTTCTCTTAACTACTACCAACTCCAAAGTTTTTGTTATTTGTTCCTTACTGCTGTAAAAATCTCCCAACTCTTTATTTTATGTGTTTTCTTTGGGCTGGTTCAGCAGCAGTCTTAGGCTTCAAAGCTGAGCAAGGGTCACAGAGCTGTGCTTTACAGAATTTGGCCATCTATTTGGGATAGTTAATTCTTATTAAAGTGGGTTATGATCCATGCATCTGCAAAACAAACTCAATGATGCCTTTATTGTTTTGCCTTCTCCTCCCTTCCAAGGACTTTTAGAATCATAGAGGAGCTTTGAGAAGTTTTAATGAAACACGATGGTTGAATTAAGAAGTACAACAGTAGGCTAAATATAAGCAATAATAATTTCTCAAATCTATGAGAAATTTTGTACTGGTTCATCTAAGTAGCAAAGGATTAATAATTCATATAAATCATAAAGGTTCAGTAAATCATGCATCAAGTTAAGATCCTACTTGCTATTACATTTTCAGACATTGAGTCAGCAGCTTTAGAACTGTAACCATCAGAATTTCAAATGTTAAATGTATTTTTAACACTGCTTAAGATTGCATAAGAAATTATAGAAGGTCACCCTTTTGAAAAATTTACCTGTGCATGTGTAATTTGATATATGTAACAATCTATTATGTACATCAGGTTTGTATTGTGCCATTTTGTTACGTTAAGTGCAGGACAAGCTGCATCTTATTTCACCTTCTGCCAACAAAGTAAATGAGAGTTGCATTTCCAAGGCAAAGATCTGCCCTTTGAGAAACTTCAAACACAGAAATGTCACTTGTACTAGATGTGTACAAGGAGGCATCATTGGAGGCACAGCTTTTCTCGCAACTCTGCTTCCTCTTGAACTGAAAAAGAATTAAGCAGTGTGGTCATAAGTCTGGCATCTCAGCCAGAAAGGTCAGGTATTAGAGGGAAGAAGTCAGCCTATAAAATCTGATTATTTTTCCTCTACTATTGGTCTGTCAATAATGTTAATCAGAATGTATCTCTACATGTTAACATGGAGGTGTTTGTATTTACATAAGCAGTAATATATCTATAAAGACTTTTGTATTCTCTTCAAGGACAAGAAAATTTGAACAAATAATCCTTCCCTAATAGAGAGGTCCAGTTTAACTTTTCACTGATGATGTTAAACCCAAGGGTAGTTCATGTAATACTGTCTTTACATGTCGCTGTCTTCATGCACAACAGCCCAACTTTATTCTTCACAGCTTGCATTTATATGGTTTTCTAAAGGCATTGTCTTTCATTGGTTGGTAATTTACTGCAATTCGGTTCATTGGTTAGTAGTTGCTAAAGTACATATTAGTGAAAACCTTTACTCCCTAACAAGGTTTACATTTTCGTCTCCTGGATAGAAGATGTGGGTAGAAGTCTTTCTTCTCACAGGTGCAAATTCCTTTCTCACAGGAACTTGTCAGGCTAGCTGTTAGCTGTACTTAGCCGAACATGCAGGCCCAAACCATCATTTTATAAGGGTAACAAGGCTTTTATTTTATACGGCTTTACCTCTGATCAACTTTGACATATGATTATTTCAATCTTAAAGAATAATCTTAAATTTCTTTTAGGTGAATTTTGACCTTTGTAATATTTGTGTATGATAGATTTAGACTTAAAATCTGTTTTGAATCATTCCTTCATAGAATCATCAAGGTTGGGAAAGCTCCCTGAGACCATGGAGTCCCAGCTGTGCCCAGTGCCCACCTTGTCCCCAGCCCAGAGCCCTGAGTGCCACCTCCAGCCCTTCCCGGGACACCTGCAGGGATGGGCACTGCAAAGCTCCCTGGGCAGCCCCTGCCAAGGCCTGAGCAGCCTTTCCATGGGCAAATTCCTGCTGGTGCCCGCCCTGAGCCCAGCCTGAGGCCGTTCCCTCTGCTCCTGTCCCTGTTCCTGGGAGCACAGCCCGGCCCCCCGGCTGTCCCCTCCTGGCAGGGAGTTGTGCAGAGCCACAAGGGCCCCCTGAGCCTCCTTTGCTCCAGGCTCAGCCCCTGCCCAGCTCCCTCAGGCCCTGCTGGGGCTTCAGCCCCTTGCCCAGCTCCGTTCCCTGCCCTGGACACGCTGCAGCCCCTGCAGGGCTCTGGTGGCCATGATGGGCCCAGAACTGGACCCAACACCCAGAGTCACAGAATATTCTGTGTTGGAAGGGACCCTCAAGGATCTTGAGGTGCCTCTCCAGTGCCTGGCACAAGGGAATGGTGTCTTCCCTAGTTGCGAAGTAAGATGAGCAAAGATGACTCAGAAAACCAATTTGATGACAGGAAGTAACTTGGATTAAGATACTTGAACAGATTAAATACTTGGGTTTTAAAAAGAGGACAAAATACCTCAAAGTTTTCAATATTTAAAGCTGCTCTTGCAGTGGTTTTATCATGAAGTCTTCTTCTGATGGATCTGTAAGTAGAACTGAACAGGGACCAAGGGCTGTGCATGAGATTTCCTTTCACGTTGTGTGAGAAGTTTTGTAAGTGCTTCCAAACTGGGCACTGGCTCAGAGCTGGGAAAGCTACCAAAATGAACAATGTGTTGAAGTGAATTCTAGGAGGCCCATTTCTTCAGAGAGAAATTATTTGGGAATATTTATAGAGACCAAGTGAGCAGGTGAGAGTGCAGTCATTAAAATGTATTTAGATATCGCCCCTCTGAATGTGTGGTTTGACACAGGGCAGCACAATCAATTTCCCCAGAAGCCAGGCAGAGGGAAGATGTCACATTTACTGTCCAAGAGCATCACTGTGTGCTAAAGTACTTGTATGGCACTAAAGGCACTGCTCACTTTGAGCCAGGTAAATGCTTCTGCTGGTCATGAAGAACAGTCAGTTATGCTACCTATAATAAAAACAAGTTAGTCTCCATAGGCAGAAATTGGCTTTATAAATCCATAGCAAGCAGCTCCGTGTTTCTCACGTTGTCAGGCAGTGTAAGGCTGGAAAAGGCAAACAGCAAAGCTCTCCCAAGGAGGGGAAGCTTTGTGGGCAGCAGTAAATGGCAATGCTGGGACACAGGCAGCTGTTAAAAGTGTGCTCTCAAACACTGAGCTGCATTATTCATGGTGACACTAACTAACAAGGACTCAGCTGAGCTCCTCTTCAGAGGGATGCAGGGACAGCAAAGCAGTGATGCCCTGTGTAAAATAACTAGGGGAACTAAATAGTCTTGCTATAGGAAAGAGATGTAACTCAAGAGATGTCTGTTGTTTTTTTTTTTTCCTTTTTTTTCAAGTGCTGAGGTGATTTGGGGAATACAAAAAGTGAGAAGTTTGGGCAAAAATTAAGACTTAAAGATTTTTACTAGGAATTGTTAGCAGAAGGGGGAAAATGACCTTATGAGGAAGGAACTGGGGAAATTTGGAGTGGTAAGGTGGGAACCAGGTTGTAAGGATATTAATAGTATTAAGCACAGCACAGAGCCATGGAGTAATGCTCAGGTTAATAAATACCTGTGTACTTCACAATTGTCACCAGAATGTTCTGTTGTATCAATTAGACAACAGGGAGAATCCACATTCATTTTTATTTTAGTCACAACCTGAGCATTAATGAGTGCCACGAGAGGGGGAGGAATCCCCCTCCTAATTATGGTGTATTTGACTTCTGAGAAGAATCTCAATATTTTCAGCAGTTTAGGTATATCCCAACTGCCTGCAAGTAACAAATATTCACCATAACCAAATATTCACCAAGGATAATGTTGACCTGTGGCATTTGCCAGTAGTTTTTCAGTCTGGTTGAAGTTCAGGGATTGATTTATGATTAAATTTTTAATCAAGACAAATATTATACATAAAATCAAAGCATGGAAGGTTTCCTTTAGCTCCTGTCCATGCACTGTGGTGATTCCTTTCACAAGGTGCATACATGAAACTTTTTGTTGAAACACTGATGTTGCAAACTGATAGTGCTCAGTGCTGGGCATGGGGATGGATTGCTTGGGAACAGAGCTAAGGGCCTCTCTATAAGCAGGTAAAAGTGATGTGGATTTTATTTCACTTTATTTCAAAACATTGATTTTTTTTTCATCCTCTAGTTTTAATGTTGCTGGGTTTATATATGTGGGATTTTTGGTTTGTCTTTTTGTTTGGTTGGTTTTTTTAGTTGTTGTAGTTAAATAAATGACTGAACTTAAGGGATAGTGATGCTTTTAATAAGTACAAACAGCAATACTTAGGTAGAAGGTTTATTTTATAAAAGTTATTGATGCTTTCAGTGCTGACTTGCTGTATAAAATAAGTTACTGCATCAGAACAGGTAAGAAGAGCTATTCTCCTTCTTGTTATACTTTTTCTTGTCTAAGGTGAAAACAGTGTTCAAACTGGAACCTTAATGGACAATTGACCCCAGTCACTAATTACTAAATGTAACTTATGTGACTTGAACTATTTTGTGTGCAGAGATTCCAGTTGGTTCCACTTAAACTGGTAGATTGTGCATTTTGATCTTATTTTCTTCCATGCTTAATCCTTAAAACATTATACTGTGCTGTTTTAAGTTGTTCATCAAAGCAAACATCTCTGGAGCACAAGAGTTACATAAGGATGAACTGTCTTGGTCTTCCAAATTTTACTTTAACTATTCAACTTGATGAGTGGGAAGCATGTGAAAAAGTAGGAAGGGCCCACTGTAGGCTAGAGGTGTCACTCTGCTTTTAAAAATAAATTAGAATTATTCAGTTAAAGAAGTTGCCTGCTTACAAATATAGTAGTGTGAGTACTTCCAGTAGTGAGTTCCAGCTTCTTAGGAATTCCCTCAAACAGGTTCCAGAAAGTATTTGCAAAATTGTTCCTGTGAACTACAGCAACATTTTTTTCCAGCATTCTGGAGCTGGGTTGATTCTAATCTAAGAGACCATGCAAGAGTTTCCATGGAATCTTTGTTCATGCTCACTTGTGATGATGAGTAGCGTGCACGTGAAAAACAGTTCTGTTTATATGGGTGGAAACTCATCACCTCCATCAAAATTTACAGATTCTACACACCCAACAAATTCATCTACTCTGGAAAATTTCCAGTAGTCAATGGTAACCAAACCATGATTATGGTAAATAGTAAAAATGATAATATAGTGATATGTTCAGATAGATAGTATGGAATCAAAGGGGTAGGACAGCAGAGGAAATGGAAATATTTACTTTGTGCCTGACTGCTTCATTGCAAAGTGCTGAAGTTCTCCTCTTATTGATATCAAGCAATTTACTAGAAAAATCAAGATATTAAGATTGGGAACTTTATTCTCAGATAGAAACCTGGAGATACTTTTTAATCTAGAGGAGGGGGGGAGAAGAGCAAAGCCTTCCTTTGTGCTTGTAAATGGTATTTCCTGGGCAGAGCAGAAGCTGGTATTGACTCTCTTCATCTTGATGGTATTTGAATGAAATTCTTGCTGTTCTCAGATCTGATTTTTGAATGATCCAGTTGATGTTGACTTTTGTCTGAAGGAACTCCTCTCATTCACTTTTCCTGTCTTCCGTCAATCTCCATGATGAAACTAGAGGCAAACTTAACCTGTGTCACAGCACTGAGAGGGTCTGATGCCACAGACATCTTTAATCTATCATTGAATAGATTATGAGGGCACATGGGGAAAGATTTTCAGTTTATACATGGCCACAGATGACCAAATTAGTTCACAGCTATCTAATATATGTGGCACTCCTTAAGCATCTAGAAGGTTCTGTGTGTGCTACCAATTAATTTCTTATTTCTTTTGTTCTGTTTGAAGATTGCAGAAGTCTTCAAAGGGCAATTGTACTAGGTTTATCACTTTAAGGTAGACTCTTACACTACTGAAAAATTGTAATTTTTTTATGAAGTCTTGGAAAGTGTCTGTGAAGGCTGAAATCCAAAACTGGCAGCCAGGAGCTGCTTCTCTCTGTTACTGCTACAGTGGCTGCCTGAGAGATGCCCAGGAAGCCAAAGATATTTTTGGTTTTTTTTCTCTTAGAGTTCTTTCTTTCACCAGTTTACTTGAAAGTTTTTTAGCAATGGATTGATTTACAAACTCAGGACACTCAGACCTGCAAGCATTCTGTTAATTTTAGCACTGATTTAATTTTATTTGGTATTCAGCTGTATGTAAAAGTAGCCTGGGCATGACAATACTTAAATAATTAGATATTAAAGAGGCTTCCATACATTTTACTTACTTTTACGGAAAAATAATGTGTTGGTTGCCTTTATATTTAAAAATTTGTCAATTGGTTATAAAAGAAACCTTACAATATTGGAACTAGGTTTCTTCCAGCCTGAGCCATTCCATGATATATGGATGAATATTGGTTAGTGAGGGCACATTTAAGCAGATTATCTGTTCACTGAGCACTCAAACCCTACCCTGAATGGATGTCCAGCTTGTTAAAGCTCCTTATTAAACTGTTAAAACATACATTACATAAAGTGGAACAGATTATGTAGAATCCTATTGTTGCTAAAACAATGGTGGTTTAATCACATAGGAGCTCAATTATATCTTGTATTTCATAGATTTCTGCCTCGTATCATCAGTTCATGAATATTTGATATGCCAAGCATGCTTCATTGAAATAACTAATTACAAATGCTGTGATTTATTGAACAGACTTTACTGGAGTTTTAATAGAAATATCCATTCCAAAGTAATTTGAACACAGATTGTGTGTTTGCTTTTTAGAAATTCCATCCAGTATAATAAATTTGCTGCTTTAATTGCATATTAACCTTTGAGAAATCATACCTCTGGGAAAGCCTCCTACTGGAATATACACTTTCTGAATCTGGTGGTGACACACTTGCAGGCAACTGCTGTGGCACAAAAGCATAATTTGCTGTTCTGATCATGCTGGATCCAGAGCCTTTAGTCTGTAGGCATTTGTATAAGGCCTCAACTTCTTACAAAGCTGCTTCAAGTTCTGTGCTAGCATTTATCATCTGTTTATGAGCAGGGGGTGGAAGGCCTTAACCTGCACCTGGGATCTAAATCTCAAGGATTTTTATTGCTGGGAGCTGCCTTTTTTTTCAAGCTTCTTTAAGATTTTCAGATAAAACCTCCGTTTCAAATGGGGGAATAAAATAATGTTGCATTTGAAATGAAAAGGACATGAACATTCCTGAGCCTTGCACATGGGAAAGGAGGAAACTCTAGAGTCTTGACCAAGACTGGTACAATGCTTGACCATGATGATGCCACGAGCAGGTTTAGGAGAAAATGGAAAAAGCCCAGGAAAGTTGTTTATGCTGACTTGATCTTGTTTGTGTTTCCATGGGATAACTGAAATAAGATGCTGAGAGACAGGGTGGAAAACCTTCATCCTTCTCCACTGATGGATTTTGCTTTGTCTTTTCCCTTTTCTCTGAGCAGCTGCTCAGTCTTTGGACACTTTTTACCTCTGGCCACTGGGATGAGCAGATAGAGCTCTGCAGGGGTTAAATCTGGGCCACAGAGCAGCTCAGCTGCAACCAGGTGCTGTTGGATAAGCTAGAAAATGCCCAAGCTTTGCTGCACAAAGGCTTTTAGGTACATAATTCCACTTCAGATCTTCACCTTGCAGCTATGTGTCAGTTGTCGGTGTTTTGAAGGTGAAATGTAAAACCTGTTAATGGAATTATCATATTTGTACTGTTCTACTTGGGTGATT
This sequence comes from Ammospiza nelsoni, assembly GCF_027579445.1. Taxonomy (NCBI): domain Eukaryota; kingdom Metazoa; phylum Chordata; class Aves; order Passeriformes; family Passerellidae; genus Ammospiza; species Ammospiza nelsoni. The sequence goes on from NC_080645.1 coordinate 4,976,621, forward strand.
AGGCTACTGGCTCAGAGTGTCTTCTTGCTCATAGTTCTATAAATTCAGATTTCTGTAAATTTGAAGCAAATCCTAGGTAGCATTGTTTGTCTGGTACCTGGTGTTTGTAACAAGGTGAGAGAGAGAAGCCCCAGCCGCAGGAGCTGGATGAGGGTTCCTGTTTAAAGATAGGGGGCCTAGAAGTGACTTTGAACTTTGGAGACAGCTCCTATCTCTTTGACCTCTATCAAAGTAGTGTCAGTGGAAATGTGATGCTGCATTTATGCCCTTGAAGGTCTGAAAGGTCTCTGACTCCTGTAACCCTGTGGAACTCAGGATTTGGGTTGCTGCAAGATAGTTTCATTAAGTTTGGACATGGTGCTTGAGCAAAGTCCTCATTTTTCTAGCTGGATAGAGAGATGCTGAAATACTGCTTTTTATGGAATTTAATGGTGAAGCAGCTGTTAATTGCAGTAACATACAGATTAAGCTTATTATAAAATTTACCGTCTGTGTGAGCAGACATAAGTATTTTAATTCTTCCTCCCCCTAACTGGATTGAGGTAGTGCTGGTGTGTACCTGTACAGAACTCTCATTTGGGGTGGCAAATGGTGACTCTCCCAGGAGCAAACTTTGTTATACCAAAAAAAAAAGAGAGAAAACATGTTCAATTCATTAGGGGTTTGTTGGCATTTTTACTAAGTTGTTTACTGCAATTCCTGGCAGTTTTTAAGGGAATCATCCAGACAGCCTGGAATGCTCTTTTTCTGATTGTAGGTGTTAAGGTGTGCACTGGTTAATTTTATAAGATTTAAAATATTTTTTAACTTGCTGCTGGTTCATGGTTTACTCTGCTGTTCTCATAATTCTTTTTTTTTTTTTAACTATCAGGACAAAACTGACAAATAATTTACTGAACTAATTAGCTAAGGGGATGTGGAGAAGGGATGTTGTCATTAATGTATTTCACCCCTTCATTCTTCCTTTCTGATGAGTGAAAGGCACTTGGTGGGGCCTGGAGACAAGACATGAAAGATGCAACTACAAACATTGGTATTAGAATGACAAGCAGGTGTGAATGGTTCAATCTTTACACTTCCTGCAAGTAAAATTAAAAATAACAATAATAAAAAATGAATTAAAGACTATTCAAAACTACATGAAAATCATTCTAAAATATCATTAGAAGTGGGAAAAAAATTCAAAATATCAACCATGTATCTTTACTGATACTGGTTATCCTGTGAGGATACAAGTTTGGAGCCAGGTAAATCGAGGTGAGCCTTTGCCATTTGTCCTGCCCATGAAATGAGGTGCATTTTGAAGAGGCAGAGAGGTGGAAGGAGTCTGCTGAACAGGGGGATGTTAAAGGAGAGGAGGACACTGAAAGCTCAAATCTGAGCTTCTTACAGTGGATTTTCTGAAGTATTATATTCTGGTAAATAAATTAAATATTTTACATAATTTTTTTGGTGCTAATCACAGCCCATTCTCAGTGTAAAGACTGGGTTAATGTGTCAGAAACAAAAGTAACACTGACTAGAGAATCTGCAAGCCTGTCGTTCTACTATTATTAAATGTATTTAATTAAGAGTAATGACAAAGAACCTTCATTTGATTGTTGGTTGAAGTGTGCCTATTGTAGTAGAATACATAAAGATAAATCTACTTGGCATGTAATTAATTCCAACTAGAAAGCTGGTAGGTACCTGACCACGTTTCTATTGTTAGATTAGATTTCTGAGGATAATTAATGTAACCATTTAATTAGCGTTTAACCACATATCTAAAAACTATGAGCTACTAAATTTGCTAATTCATTTGTTGCAAATATTTGTTAAATAATGATTAAATACCTAAAGACTTTTGATCAGTTTTTAAGTTCAGGTGTTGAGCAAATTTAGTGCTGCATAATGTTATATAACTCTAGATTACTCAAATGCAATGAAGGAATACTGTTAAAATTTAGATCATGTCTGAAAATTTGGTTTTTGTGTTTTCAGAGTTTTCTGAAAATTTATGGCCTGTGTAACCCCAAAGTGAAACAGCTGTGGGCTAAAGGGGATGGCATGAGGAGGGGGGAGAAGGTTGAACCATTGTTTTTACAGTAAAAGAGAAGGGGTCTCTTGTAGGATTGTTTTATTGTTCCTAGTGTTACTGTTCAGGAACACATAATCATAGAATAATGTGATTATGCGTTCCTGAACATTAACACTAGGAACAATATGCAGGTGCTTTTATTAAAGAGCTCTGGGTGTCAGGGGTACAGACCCAAATCTGACCCACCATGGGTTCAGGATGAACATTTTTTATATTTTATCGTTGTATAACTGACATATTAATTATTAAACTTACATTGTTCTATTGTATGCATTGATTTCATCCAAGCATGGATTTCTCATGATCCCCCTCAAACCCCTAACACAGTTTCTCATGATTCTTTAAACAATAATTATATCCAATCACATCTAACAATTATATTATTTATCATATACTGACCACACAGGTGCAGCTTCACATGATCTAGCAAATACAAGGTCTAACATTACCCAGGGCCTGCTAAGCCTGACTTTCTTTCTAGCTCCTGGAATTTTGTGATTTTAAAGTCTTTTACTATCACCAGGACAGACATTGAGCAAGTTCACAAATATTGATAGTTCAAAACCCAAAATCTGGATTGTTTCTGTCAGAAGCAGCTGAGCTGTGCCCTGTCCTTTGGCAGAGGTGGTTTTTGTAGGTGTGAGGTGCTTTGTGCTCCCTCTGGGATGTTCTCCTGACACAGCCTGGTGAGGTTTGTGCTGGACCTGGCATGAGTGGCTCATTGCCTTTGTTTTCTTGACTATTAATGTAGTCAATTCTTGACTAATAACACAACAATGTTATTCAAAGTGGAATTTCTTGAGCTTCAGAGATCAATTATGCCAGGATGTGATACAGCCTGACACACCTGGCAAGGCTTGGAAACCTAATTTGAAGGCTTAGTTGAGAATTAGTCAGAGAGAAGGCCTAAACTTGAAATGTTTTGGTTCAAAGATGAACTAAACCCACTCATCCTTCTTCATAACTTGTTGCAAACATTATATTCCATGATTCATTATATCCTATCCAGCAAGAAATCCAATTTATAGATCCTATATTGACTTCTGCAGCAGTCAAGAAGCTCAATTATTTAGCTAATTGAAACATTTGTTTTCTCATCCTGTGATAGTGTCAGAGCAGTAAAGTTCATTAAAGCAACAAAGCAACCTTTTGAAAAGGGAACATAAGAATAAATAGAAAAAATCTGGCAGACCATGCATGATTGGGTTTAAGGCCCAGATTATTTTGATAATAATTTTTTCTTTAAACACTAGATTGTGTTTTCCTTCTTTGCCCTTTCCCACTTTTTTACTTGATGGTTGGCAATAGCACCTTCCTTACATGCTTTTGCAGCTTCGTGGGTATTATCTTCCTAGTCTGAAAATCTCCAGATGTTTTTGTTTGCCCTTATCTCAGAAGTGGAGTGTGTGGTTCCAGTCTGAGGTGCCTCTGTGCAGGTTTTTAGTTTACTGTCAGCTGCATGAAGAAATGCAAGGCAAGTTTAAAGGGAAAACAGTAACATGGTCAACAAGGCAAAATTAAATTTTCATTAGAAAATTGTATAAAATGACCAGCTGAGCAGCAGAACACAGATGATGAGAATCTGTCTGTGCTTCTGCATTAAGTCTGTTGTTTAAAGGGTTTTTTGAGAGGTTTTTGTTTTACAGGTCACTGGAGATCCTGGTCAGGGGAACTCCATCACTGCCTTCCAGAGCAGGACTCTGATCCAGAGCTTTTCTCAGTGCCAGGAGATTATCCAGTTGCAGCTCAATGTTAGCAGAGATTCAAGGCATAATATTCTACTAAATTTTTGGTTTTTTCTAACCTGTGCAGCAGCTCTGCGCTTTGGCTTTAGTTGTTGCAGACTTTTTTTAGATGAGCCTGGTAATGAAACACTTCTTAAATTTGAGAGATTTCTTTGCCTAGGGAAGGAAATCAGTGTGTGAAATGCCTTTATTTTTATTTACTGCCTCAGGCAGTAAAGTAGAATTGCAGATCTATGTTTTTTTCCCTGATGGTTTGCATGCCACATCTTGGAAAATCTCTCTTAAGAGAGAGAGATTTGGCATCCTAGAACAGTTTCTTTCCTTTTGCTGGTATTTCAGGAAACTTCAGGTGCCACAGTGATATGTGCTGGTGTCACAGCAGAATTTCAGCTGTAGTGTTACACATTTGTTCTGTGTTTTGGTGGGGGTTTTCTTGCCCTGTAGCTGTGGTTGTTGGTTTGTACTTGGGTGCACCTAAGAATTGGACTCCCCTCTCTCTGAGATCCACTTTCCTGCAGCAAGAAGCAGCACAAGATGTGTGTTGCCAGTGGCTCCTTGCACATAAGCAAATTTTATTTCTGGTGGCAGAAGAAATCAGAGCATCAACAGCTTTTTGTATGTGGGTATACAGACATTTTTCTTTTGTTTCCTTAATTTTAGAGCAACACAGAATTATGGGATGGCCTGGGTTGGGAGAGACTTTAAAGCTCATTCCAAGCTCTGCCATGGGCAGGGACACCTTCTAGTAGAGCAGATTGCTTCAAGCCCCATCCAACCTGAAATGAAAATCTACTTTACTTTAACTAGATTTTAGTAGAAAATCTACTTAATTTTACTTTTATGTTTCTCTTTAACATAACTGAGAGTGTGTGTTATTACCAAGTACCAGTGCTCCAACCTTTTACTTGTGGGATTCCAGGTTGTTAAAAATTTCTCCTAAAGACTGAGTTGTTCATGCAGTAATATTGTATTTCTTCCTTTTGGGTCTCATTTATAATAAAATAAAGTTATGCTTAAATATTTTCAGTGAAAGGGAATATGAACTTTTTTTTGTAAGTTAGGAATACTGAGAATTTTTATTTTTATGTGGAAACTAAAGTCTCAGTAGCCAAAATTGCTACTGCATTCTATAGACTTCAGTAGAGAGCTAATTTATGTTCTTATCCTTACATATTTTTGATCACTGAGAACACAGGTTTTCCTTTATACTTTTTTCAATCTTGCTTTTGTCCTTTCTGAAAGGTTGAAATTTTTTTTTTATCCTTCCAAATTTTGTGTTGAACCCTCCTTTATACTCCTCTCTTTTGTTAGCTGTATTCCATGTTGTCTACTTCCTGAACTACTGGGATGCTCCTGTGTTCTTCCTGCTGTATGAACACTGAAATAGTGGAGAGACAATGATGGAGACAAAGACATTAATAAATTAATAAAGACATTAATAGTATTTAGTGATTACCAGATAAGAGCTGATGAAATTGCACCCGTGAAAGTTGCAGAAATAGAGAATAGTTGCTGCTTGGTGTGATGTCACTGCTGATGATAAAACAAGTGCTGGTGTCAAGGCTTATTTTCAATCAGGAAATACTTAAGTATTTCTGTTGTGGCTTTTCCTGGCTCCAGTGGGTTGCATTGCACACAGATCTCGTGAAATCTGCAGAGCAGAGAGGGGTGGTGCTCTCTGTAAATACCAAACACTTGTTGCTGGATTTGGTGGAAGTCAGAGAACACCTTCCATGTGTACTTATAGATGTATATGCCAATTCATACACAGAAGGCTGTAACCTAATCTGGCACTCCAAAAATAGTAAGCTTTTGTAAAATTGCTGTATTTTATATTTAGTTCTGCATGCTGGACTGGTTTTGGGTGAAAATTAGCCAGGTCTGAAAGTATTTGGTAATCTTCTGGGCATTCTACCTCTAGAGCAGGCAGGAGTTGGGATCTTTGGGTCAGTCTAAAGCCATGTATATAACATACACATTCCTGCCTTGGGTATCTGATCCTAACATCAGCTCCAGAGCTCCCTGAGCATGCCTGATTCTTTTTTCTTAATTCAGTTTCTGGTTATCATATTTACAAATTTGCTGCTTCTTTGTGTCTTGTTTTGTTTTAGTGAGCCTGAAAAATGCAGGGGTTAACATTGTCTAAAAATCTCTTTCTAGATGGAACCAATAAGGATTCTGACTAACAGGTTTTTGTTCTTAATTCAGTGCCATGTAAATTCAAGGTAACCAGGGAAACCAAGAGCTTGCTATCCTTATATACTTTGCAGAGTGCTTTCTGGAAATAGTGTTCTCCAATCTGTCATGATCAGTATTCTTTGAGAACACAATAAATGAAAATAAGACAGGTAAGAAGCAAGAAGACAGAATCATCTTATTGTGCAAGTAATCATGCAGCGCTCAAAACTTATCATTTTGTTACAGATTTACTGGGGGCACTGGAAAATTACCAGATTGGAAAAAACCCTGCTGAATGTATGATAAAATAGGGTGTGTCATAAATTCAGCCTTTCTGAGCAGTAGCACATGTACCTGGAGAGATGCAAATGAAAATGCTCTTTGTTAGGAATCAGCTTTATCCCTAAATTTAGGTGCAGTGACAAACATGCACTCTGTTTGTTTCTGTGGGTTTCCTCACATGTGTTGGTGCAGACTTTGCACATGGGAGCCAAGAGGGGCAGATGCTTCACGTTTTTTCCTGGTACGTGGAGTAGTTGAGCAGATCCTCCTTCCTTTCCCTCCTGAATTTAGTGTGGCAGAAACCAGGGGCAGTTGTGGCCATGTGGGGTCTGGATAAAGAGGGCATGATGGATAATCAAGTTCACTCATGCTTAGATATTGGTCTAAATTCAGATTGTACCTCATCAGTAATGCCAAATCAGTAATAACGTTGAATTTTTTTGAGGGTCTGATGTGTGATTCACAAATAAAAGAATAAATCTTTACCTACTTTTAGAAACAAGCTTTTTTTTTTTTTTTTTTTTTAATTTTAAGTATATTATTCCTGAACAGCTAGAGGGCTTTCTTCATGGTGGACTTCAGGAATGGCCTTCACCATGTAGGCAGTGGTGCTTCCAGAACAGTGGCAAACTCACTTCTGGGAACTGACATTTAGATTTCAATCTCTCTGCTGTTAACAGATATGTGCTGTACTAGCTCTAAAATTAATTGTGAATCCTAGGAAGATATGTAGGAAATGTTTCAAAACAAATTAAAAATTAACGACAAACCAAGTCGGATTTTTCATTTGTGGCTTGTATTCTTTCACCTCCAGAAAACTAGAAGCTATCAAAGAAAGCAAGCATTAGATTCTAATTTGGAGTGACTTATTGAAAGAAAATAATCACTAAAAAGCTCTAATGATATTTTTTGACAGCTCCCTAATTCTTACATGTTGCTAGTAAAAGCTGCATCAAGCTGGCTGTGAGCCCTGGCTCTCACCTAAGTCAAAGAAATGCATGGCCTGTGATCATTTGGAAGAAATGATACTTTTAAAAACACAGCTGGAAGTGGTTTTTGGTTGTTTTCTTGGGGGTTCTTTTTGTTCTTCCAGCATGTGGTAGAATCACAGCTGCTGGTTCTGCCATTCATGCTCTGTTGCATCCACTGCCCAACAGCAATAAAGAATAAGTAGGCAAAAATAGTGAGAGTTACTCATACTGAATTTGAAAAGAAAATCTAATATAGCCCAGTGATTCAGTTCATTGTTTGTGTCTGTATGTGCCAATCAATGTCTTAGGTATACCAAAATGAGGGGTTTGTTCTTTCACTTTAAATTGCCTTCACTTGTTAAAAAATAAGGGGTTAAAAAGGGCCTGTGAAGTTAATTTCCCATGTGGAATTGCTGTAAATTATGACAGCAGTAAGTGGGAAACATGGTTTTTCATTAATCTAATATTAATGAAAGGCCACCTTCTCTGAGTCTTGCTACCTTTGTTCATGTTTAATAGATGTGTTTGCACTATTTGAAGTCTTCATTTGCATCTGAAGATGCAAAGGGGGAGCACCCTTCAGCAGTGTGTAATGATCTTTTCTTTTGACCAACAAAACAGGGACCAAAGAAAGAATTTGAGAACTGAAATCACACCCGTCCTGTCAGAAAGATACAAGTTCCTTAATTAACTGCTGAAGAGATTTCTGTTCATGGGAATTCCAGTCAGGTCTGCTGAGCTGAGTTGGGCAGGACAGTATAACCCAAGCCACAGTGCACAGCCACGCTTAGAAGTGAGCTCCAAACTCTTTTTCCAAAGTGGGAAAGTCTGAGATGTGGCTGCACATCTGAATTTGTCTTATTACCTGTATTTAGGATTGGGCAACGTGTATTTAGAGCTGGGCAAGGGGCTGGAGCCCCAGCAGGGGCTGAGGGAGCTGGGCAGGGGCTGAGCCTGGAGCAAAGGAGGCTCAGGGGGCCCTTGTGGCTCTGCACAACTCCCTGCCAGGAGGGGACAGCCGGGGGGCCGGGCTGTGCTCCCAGGAACAGGGACAGGAGCAGAGGGAACGGCCTCAGGCTGGGCTCAGGGCGGGCACCAGCAGGAATTTGCCCATGGAAAGGCTGCTCAGGCCTTGGCAGGGGCTGCCCAGGGAGCTTTGCAGTGCCCATCCCTGCAGGTGTCCCAGGAAGGGCTGGAGGTGGCACTCAGGGCTCTGGGCTGGGGATAAGGTGGGCATCGGGCACAGCTGGGACTCCATGGGCTGGCAGGGATTTTCCAATGTCATTGGCTCTCTGACATGAGGTACATTTTACATAGGGAACAGACAAAACAACAATTTTACGTATTAGATAGTAAATGTGTAGAATAGTCACTGTATTAGCACTGTTCCATAGGAGCATGGTTTGCTTTTTCACCCCATATAGATCTGAAACAATTGCAGAGCAGCTCAGAAATCTACTTGGGTATTTTTAAAGCACAGTAAATGAAAAAACACAGCTTCTTGAAATCCTTTCCCACCCAGTTTCTGTGATTCTGCGGTTGTGGCTGACATCCACACAGTACTCTGCTGCTGTTAATGTAATTAGAGCATTTAGGTTTATTAGTGCATTACCTAAATACCAATTATCTTGTGGCATATGAAGGGTAGTTTAGATGCAGTAGTTTCTTCTTGAAGAAGAAACTTTTTAATAAAAAGTTAATTATTAAAACTTTTTAATAATTTTCTTGTGCTGTGTCTCTGCAGGTGCTCTAAATGACCTGTTGGTAAGAAGTGGGTGCATTAATGTACAGTGGGCTTAGACTTGTCATATGGAACTTGGGACATAGAAATGTGGCAGTCTATGTCCACTGGATGCTGCAATTAGAGCAGGAGGTTGATATTCCTTTTGGGAAGGTGTTCCATATTTATTTCAAAAGCTGCAGGCAGAAATTACATATTTTCTTTACAGAGTTACTCATCCCATCATAAGTGGTATCTCCATTTTTAAAGTGTTGATAAAAGATAAAATCTTGACCTTTTAAACGAGACTTCTTAGTCAGCTTAGTGAATTTATTTTCACAGTTTGGTGTATCAGAAATAAGTGATGGCAATATTCTTTGCAAAAACAAACAAAATGAGAGTTTTGCAACAGTTTCCCATGTTTTTCCAAGGTATATTGACTTGACACAAACCAGCCTCCACACGTACTTGTCACACAGGAAAATGCCACATCATTACTGCATTTTACTCCCCAAGCTGTACTTCCCATTTTATTGTGTAGTGTTCTGGCATTTCAATCTATATTTTAAATAAAAAGAAGGAATATATATATATACATGTCAAATATTAAATCTTTCTTATGTAAATTTCTGTTGAAGAATGAATTTTTAGATAGGTTTAAGGCTTCTTGCCCTTGTTTGCCATTGGATTCTGAGAATTAATAATGCTAATTTTGAGGTAAGACAGGATGTGTTATGTAAAAAACCTTGTCTAAATGATAACACACTCTAAAAGAAGTAAAATGCTAAACACAAGCCTATAATTTGTCTAATAAATCACATTTGTAGCAATTTTACAAATCATCATTCCTGTAGAGAAGAAATCAGCTATGCCCTTCTTAGATGGCATGTTAAAATGTCTGGTTTTTTTAGCCAAACTACCACATTTTTTTGCATTCCACCCCTTCAGATTGCCATTCCTGGGACAAGCTGGAGTATAAAGAACACGATTTGACAGGTTTGGTGGAGAAAATATGCTTCAGTGCCCTAAAGCAAAGCTCCGTGACAGGGGCCCTAGCTTTTCCTTGATGGAGAGGGTTATGCTGTGCTATCCTGGGATGAGGTTGGGAATGGTGTTCCAAGGAAACAAGTGCACACTTACTTACCAGAGTAACATTGGTGGCACTAAAGCTTTGGGGACAGTAGACATCTCAGCAAAAGTTTTTGTAGGAATATTGTGTGTGTTCACCTTCCTGCAGATAATGCAGAGGGAATTTAAGAAATATATTGTATAGTAGGAGTCCTAGTAAAATATATGTATTGTATAAGTGGCCTTGCCCCTGATCCTAGTTGTTCTAAATGGGCTGAAGCTGTGATGTCCTTAATTGGGCGGCAGCTGTGGCTCATGACGATAACTGGGATAAAAGGGGGTGGGTTGGCCGGTCACGGAGAGCTTTGGAGGAGCCCTGATGAGGAAACAGCAACAACACTGCTGTGAAGAGATGAATGTGAGAAAACCACCCATAAGGTATGGGACTCTAGAAATATGAAGTACAACAATGTTATAACAACAAGTGGTGACCCCGACGTGATAGAAGATAGGACAGCCGAGAGCTGTGGCACCCTGAGAGCTGTGACTCTAGAAATATGATAACAACAATATTGTGCAAAAGAACAACAGCACAGATTATTAAAATAATGCTGCTAAGATGAAATTTAGTTATGTGTCAGAAAACCCAGAACAAGGACAACTACCATGTAAAAGAACCTTTAGCCGTTTCCTGTGAAATATTTTACACTCAGCATGTATTGCCAGGTCTCTGCAAGTCAGTAAAGCCCCTTCTTGACTCTTTGACTGGATTTGTTTTATAAGATAAAATTTTATGTTGCTCACCTCATCATAAACAGGAGGGATGAAGCACACAGATATACAACAAATCGTGGTGAGTGGAATCACAGGACTTACCACTCCAGATAGCCTTGTGATATGAGTAAAAAAAAGGTTCCAAAGCATGTAAAAGAAAACTAAAAACAAGTTGATGTTGAAAGCTGTGATTGCAGAGCTGGGTTGTGTTTCTGTGTATGGAGAATTAAAGGCAGCACAGATGAAGTGAGAGAGGAGGTGCTGCACTGTCCCCTGGGACTGAAGGAGACCCTGGAGCTTTAAGGAGGCACCAGAGCTCTGATAGCAGGTGATAAACTGTAAAGTGGAATATTAACTTGCCAGGATTTGAATAGAATCAGACTGAGTGAATCATTTCAGTAATGAGCGAGAGCCAGCGGTTGGCGTTTGAGCCAAGCCCTATGTGTTCCAATAAAACATCCAGCTAAATTTGATCTCTCCACTTAAAAGAAAGAGAATAGGGGAGGAAGGAAAAAGAAAATTACAGAAACCACCAAACATCAGACAAGCAAGCCAAACACGTTCTTTCTGTAGGCAAAGGAAAACAACCATTTTCATTGAAGTCTACAAATGTACCATCCTGCCTTGGAGAAGAACCATAAAACTGCAGCTGGATCATATATTTTTTTTCTTTATGCAGCAGTTAAACATACTCATATTCACTTGAAAAACGAACCAACAACTTTCTGTAGCTATTAGCTGTGCATTCCTTGAAAACATCCTCAGCTTTGCCCTTTTCAGCTGGGTGATTTGCACTGAGTTAAATTCTCCTGTGGATTCCCCTGGTCTGTGGTTTGTCACAGCAGACCACTGTTCTTCCTTTGGGCCATTTCACCATCTTAATTAAATTTGTGGTCAGGCTTATTTTGCTGTTATTTGCTTCACAGAATCAAACATTTACGAGTTTGGTGTCTGCTCATGAGTGCATTAAGAGTAACTGCTTGAATTAAACAAAAACATGAAGTTTGTTGTGTGGTTTGAAGTGCAAACATGATTACCAATTTCACCACCCACTACTCATTTTAATAGAGTGGTATAACTGCTATGGTAAGTGCTTAACTCTAAATTGCACATTTTTAGAAAGGAGACCTGTTCAAGTGGGAGTTCTTTGTGTTTCTGGGTAAAGGTTGAAAATTTCCTGAAAAAATAGAGACTGAAGTAAAAGTTACATTTTTTTTTTTATTGATGTTGATTTTTGCTTCAAATGGAAATGTCACAACTGTTCTCTTAAAAACTCTCTGAAAACTGTCTCACTCATGATTTGAGGTGGTTTTCTCAGTCCTTGGTGTTTCATTTCAGAAAGATAAGCAGGTTTTTTGTTATACTAACACTATTTTAATATCCATGTAAAATTTTCAGAAGAAGCATTTCAACAATCCTTGTTGACTTAAAACACTTATAAACTGATTATTTGAGACACATTTCCCAGATCTGGCTTAAGGCTCAGCTGTTTGCATTCAGGTGATTGTTGGCACTGTGACCAACTTGAAGTGGAAACAAATAAGTCCATATTCTTAAGGAATAGAGAAACCATTCTAATGTTCATTTGGTTTAAGGGATGGAAAGAAATAGGCTGTGCAGTTACTGAAAAGAGCTGTTTATTCATAAAGTTATGATCCTAGGAGCTCCCCGAAGCCCATATAGTATTTATCCATCTCTAGTGTGGGATTTATCTATTTCTTGCAATTGAGTTTTAAGTGCTAATATTGTGTTTGTGATAATAGTGTGCAGAGAACTGGAATTTGGCATAATGGTGAGGACAGTCCTTAGCAGAACTGCAGACTGAAGCAAAGCTGTGGAAAGCTGGAAGAATGGCTCTAAGGATGGCAAAGCACTTGAGGAGGCTGGATAAAATGATTGCTGTGTTCCAGACATGTTGCTTAGTTTGGCATCTAACACTTTCTCAGAGACAAATAAGTTCTATAATAGCCACTTCAAGAGATGGAGCACAGCATGCAGATTAAGACATGTTTAAACACTGAATTTAAATATGCAAATCACAGGCTGAACATAAGCTGCTCTTTCTACTTTTGTGTGGGCTTGTTTAGCTTAAGAACACACAATAGACTGTGGTGAATCAGTGCACACAAGGGTGGAATAATGCACTGTGTTCCTGCAGGATGGGTCCCTGGAAGTACTTTGGGATATAAATCTGTGGTTAACAGGGGCACAGGGCCTTGAGAAAGGATCCTACTTGTTTCCATTTTTTCAAGGAATTTCGCAAATCACGAGGGGTCAGAATCCCTGCTCCACTGCCTCAGCTTTTGGCCTTGCTTTGTGCTCCTAATGTCAGGAATTTATCAGAAATTTCACATTCAATAGAGATATTTTAGCAATAGACATAAATCAATAACTGTTTTAATTTGAGTAAATGGATATTTTCTGATGAACAATTCTATTCTATTGAATTGCTATTGAAATTACTGGTACCCTAAGTACAAAGACCTCTGCATCAATTGAATCTCCTTCAAGATTTCCTTGAAGAGGAGATTCTTTTCCCTTGTAATGAAAACAGTGCCTTGGGAAGACAAAGGGACTGTTTGGTCTCAAAAAGGGTTTTTACAAAAGAGTCCCTTTCACTTTGCAGTGCAGAGCCATGATCTGCATAAGCACCAAGAGTAAAAATCTTCTAGGAATTGAAGCAGCCCTGCAGGCATTGGCTAAATATTTTTAGCCAATAAGAATAAAATAGAGAAATAAAACCACATACTTCTGTGTAAACTTAGTGCTGTTTATAAATCCAGAGTTTTCCTTGTGTAACCAGATGTTTAATTTACCATGTCAGGTCTTGACATTTTTCTGATAAGTATGAAAGATAAATCTATCACATTTTTTCTTTTTAACTGCGATTGCATTTGCAGCATAGCATGCACAGAAATAATAGATTGCTTAGCAAAGTAAACAGAGGAAAATGGTGTTTAGAATTTCTGTGTAAGCAGTAATTAGGGAACTGCTTGTCAGTTTTAGAGCATTATGAAATATTATGGCATATTGTGACTTTATTTTTACAGAATCCGTTACATACCTGTCACGTTAATTCAACTAGAAAGCATTCTTTATGACAATTCATATAATATCATAAAGGCAGCCAGTCATGTTTGTAACCAAATCATTGCATGTCTCAATGTGGAAATTGAATTGGAAAGGAAAAAGAGAGTGGAAGAAAATTAAACTCAGTATGAAGCACATTTTAAGGGTGCAGATTTTAGTTTGCCATTCCTCTTGCAATCAAAAAATTCTTAAGGTGTAAACTTGCTTAATTAGACATATCCACACAAATTAATATTTTGTCTAGTGTTGACAAAAGTGATCACATGAACCACAAACTGATGAAAAAATGTAAAACTTTTATTGTTCAATTCTCACAGGACAAGATGGATTTTTACATTTACTCAGTGACTCTAACTGTGTTAATTCTTTGTTGGTCCACATTTACTGTTGACCAAAGTGGACTCATGGCTGTTGACATGTATAACAAGACGTGAGGTTTTTATCTAACTAGGATTATTTTTTTTTCTAAGCAACTGGATGGACCCCTGCGAGTTGTGTGCCATTGAAAATGACCTAAGGTTTGAAACATGATCTTTACTTGTTGTTCTTGTGAACTGCAGGCTACACAAATGAGACAGAATGATCCTTTATGTCTTAGTTTGGTCATTTAGGTTTTGGTTGTTTGGGGTTTTTTTTAAGCTTTCTCAGGCACTGTTTGGAAGGAATCCAGTTTGCGTGATTGGTGTCTGAAGCCTCTCTCTTGATAATAAATATGATTAGGTCTTATCTGTGCCTCTTATTTGTTTTATTTCTGTCATTTACAGTTGTTTTTAGCAATCTGTACATTGCTCAAACAGCACCAGGTGTCAGTTCAAGCATTTTTACTTGGGCATATCTGTGTCATCTGATCTCTTAGGACAGGGACCATGAAAGGGTTTACAACATTTCTGTGAAGGGGAAGTTTTGGGCTTGCAGTCTCTGCAGCTACTTTAAATAAGTTATTTGACTTTTTCGTGTCCTCACAACATGCTGGAGTTACACACACCTGGTGCTGCTGGACAACCTTATCACAGTTTCTGGATGGTTCTCTCCCTCTGTACAGCAGTTATAATGAATTCTGTGTAGTGAACCATCCCTCTACTCATTTGTTTTTATTAATATGGCCTAGAACAGTGACAGTCAATATCATTAAATATTTTTATCCTTCTTAGATAAAAGTAGCAGAGTGGATATTAATGGAACAAATAAAAAGGCTTTATGAAACATTGTTATATAGATATCTATGTACTTGGGCTTTATTCCCTTCTAAAATGGTGCAGATTTTTTTCCAATAATGCTTACCACAAGCTGAAGTGTTTTTTACACCAGTTCAAAACAGAAGTTGTTAATAACAGTGATAGTATCTACTAAAAGGAACTATTGCTCACTTGAGGGTAGTTTAATATTCAAGATTACTATTTTCTTTGCTTTCTATCTCAAATAGACTGGGACATGTTGGGGCTTCTTGATTTTACTTCCAACATTCAGATTCAGTTTTTAAAAGCCTTGCCAATGTTTTCAATTATAGCAGGACTTTGACTTTTATTCCTTGTTCTGTGTCCATTCCCATCATGTTTCAAGGGACATTTAAATGCTGTATTAATTAACAAGAGAAGTACTTGGGAAGTGGGGACTGTGGTATTATTTTCTAAATGAAAACAGAAGCTGTACTTCTACTTCTATTTTATTTGGCTGTGCTTCTGCTATGTGCTGGGGTGTTCAGCATATGCACCCAGACCCAGCTTCAGTTGGACAGAATACCATCTTAAATTATTCTGGAAAAGCTGGTAGCTGTACTTTTGGGCTCCAATGTTGTTATTTTTTCTGATTTATATATTTGAGACGGTTTTTTTGTTGGACAAGTGGAAAACCTTAGGAGATTATGACTGCTGGCTTTGAAGATCTCAATCCTGTAACAACTGATTCTGATGGCTCCTCAATACTAATTACTGCTCAAGCATGTGCTCTCTTTTATGAATCATTAAAAAATAAGAAATGATGAATAAAAGTCATGTGGTTTTTAGTTTCAGCTGAATGTACTCTCTCATAAAGGCAGTTAAGTTTTTTCCCCTTTTGTTATGTAGTCTTTGCCACTAAATGACGCAAATATATTCCACATCATAGAATCATATAGGATGGAAAAGATCTCTGATATCTTCAGTCCAGATGTTAACATGGCACTGCAAAGAATATATATGTGTGGATATATTATATACCTACACATACATATGTATATTTTATATCTATATAAAATTATATCTGTAAATATGAGTTACTTATGAGAGGAACAGTGCATCTGGTGAATTTTGGTTAATCCCTAATTTTAAGCGGCAACCCTTGGACTGAAAAATCAGTTCTTCTAATTTAGGATATTTTTAATTTTTTGTTAAATTACAAAGAATGCCACAGATTTTTTTTTCTGTGTGAATGGGGAAAACCCATCAACAGGGAGGCACACAAACATACACACTCCCTTCTGGCAAGATTCATGTCAGATGAAAATTGAGAAGTCACCCTGCAGATGTTTTGAGACATGGCTGTCCAGGGATATTTGCTGTAGATGAGGGGAATCACTGGACACTGAAAGCCTAGTTGAAATTACAGCACAAATTCTTTGTGTTGAGAAAGAAATTTTCATTTTCTCTTTTGATAGTTGTTGAAGAAAATATGTTCTAATAAGGCAAAAACAGTGGACTTCTGACAATGTGGGCATTTTCAAAGAAATCTCTTTTCCATTGCATTTTTTGAGGAGCATGCTTTGGGCTGAGTTCAGATGAACCTCTTGGCACTCCAATGGGGCACAGAAATATTGAGAATTATCTATTTCCTGATTTCTGTTGATGAGGAAAGGGGAAAAAGCAGATGACACAAATTTTGCTTGGTCTTTACTCACATGCTACTGCTCCCCTGAATTGTGCTTTGTTTCTGTTAGAAATGTTCCAACCCCCTTCTGTTCTGAAAAGCCAAAAGAGCTGCACCAAGTCCACATGGATGGAGGCTTCCAAGCAGAGTGGATGGCAAGGATTTAGCACTCATTTTTTAAAGTTTGGGGTCCCTCTCTAAAGAGACTGTGCAGATAAAGCTTTCTTAGAGAAGAAATGCCCCCAGTGCTGGGGTACGAAGAATATCTGGGTTTTGTGTGCTTGCCAATGGGTGAGAGGGACTTGGGTAGGGATGTGACTTGGCACACCGTGTGCCCAGAGTGATGGCACGGGAGTCCTTCCTGGGAAGGGAGAATAAAGAACTCAGCATGAGAGCTGATGCTTCCTCCCCAGCTCTGAAAGGATTTGAGCTTGACAGGAAAAAATTGCACGGCAATGCTCACTATTTTCAGTACTTGACAGTTCTCATTGTTACCAAGAGTCCTGTTTCATGTGTTATATAAATATTTCAAGTCAGGGTCCCTTAAATGAAGATATTAAGATGCCATCATTTCACAGCAGAATGTCATTGGTGACACGTAATTTTGAAATGTTCCAAACAGGTTTTCTTCTTCTTTGTATTTTTTCTTGCTTTTCAGTATTCCTAAATCCTCCCTGATTCCTTCCACACTTCTGTCTTCCCAGTCAGATTTCATGAAGAGGGTAGCTATGAAAATGCATATTAAAATGCTCTTGAAGTTTAAGTATTAAATGAAATAGTGCTTGAGTATTTTACTGTGATTTTTCCATGTAATCTACTACTCTTCTGTAGTTTATGGTTTTTTTCTTTTTTCACTTGAGGATAAAGTCTTGATATATAAGGTAAAGAGAGAAAATAAATTCCCTGGCCATAGGAATGTTAAGGTAACTTATCTTAATTATCTTAATTTAGGGTAAGGTTTTACTAGATGGATATCTTGTAGTGAAAAGTAAACTGGTTCAGAGTAATTTATCTTTTAATTTTCTAGGAGTTTTGGATGGTGACAAATGGAATACTCTCATTTTTCATAAGTTAAGTATGTAATTAGAACAATTTCACACTTTTTGTTTTGGTTTTCAAGAAGCTCTGATTTTGTTGTGTAACTAATGGCAGAGTGTCGAAGGATTACAGTGGATTAATTTGCAGCAGCTGTTGTAACAACATCCTAATAGTTCCTAAGTATAAAGGTAGGACCTGTTTATATCTTTTTAATTGTGTAAAGTACATATCAGCTGCTAATAAATCTATGGTGTCTAGCTAGGAACGAAAGATGCTTCAGCTATAAATTGTCTTTCATAATTAACTAGCTCTGGGCTGGAGATGATTTTGACCCACCTTCTGCAGAAAATATAATGATTATATGTTTGCTGCTATGTTCTTCTTCCACGTTGGAACACAGAGTTCAGTAAAAGTTTTGACACAATGATTTTCTAGTGAACTTCCTGAATGTGTGTTGCTAAGGGAATGAAGAACATGTTGAAGTTCTGTATGGAAGCAACTGGATTTGAAAGGTGGGATTATTGGATTTGAAGCAATCACTGAATCATGGAATGGTTTGGGTTGGGTTGAGGGGCCCTTTAAACCCATCCCTTTCTACCCCAGCCATGGCAGGGACACCTTCCCCTGTCCCAGGCTGCTCCAGCCCCAGTGTCCAGCCTGGCCTTGGGCACTGCCAGGGATCCAGGGGCAGCCCCAGCTGCTCTGGGCACCCTGTGCCAGGGCCTGCCCACCCTGCCAGGGAACAATTCCTCATTGCCAAGATCCCAGCCAGCCCTGCCCTCTGGCACTGGCAGCCATTCCCTGGCTCCTGTCCCTCCAGCCCTTGGCAATTGTCTCTCTCCATCTTTCCTGCAGCTCCTTCAGGCCCTGCAAGGCCACCCTGAGCTCAGCCAAAGCTTCTCCTGTGCAGGTGAGCAATGGCAGCTGTGCCAGCCTTTCCATCTGAAGTGATCTTTAGGTCTGGTGCCACCAGTCATGTACAGCAATGAAATACTCCTTTCTTAAATTTATGAAGATGCATATGAAAAAGTCAGTTTGTCCTTACAGTTTCTCATCTGAAATTGTTCTAAAAGGTGCTGATAGCTCTGATTGTAGAAAACTGTTGATTTCCATCTTAAATCCATGAAGCCTAACATGCCTTGCTCTTTAAGGAAAACAGTTTTTCAATCCTTTAATTTGCTCAATACCTTTCTTCACCTCTTGCCTATAACTTGTCAAGGCTGTGCTGGTAACACCCCAGAGTTTTACAGCATCTGCTGGAGATTCACCTATGGAGCTTTGGGGACCAAGATGCCCCTTACCTGACACTGCCAGGGAATATTTGGGGACCAGCAGCCTCATCTGGCACTGCCAGGGGAGATTTGGGGACCAACATCTTCACCTGGCACTGCCACAGAGGTGTCTCTATGCTGGGGCTGTCCCAAGGGGAGGGACACAAACAGAAGATGATGTGAGCCTCTGCTAGGAATTAGCTCCAAGAGGCTGAGCCCTGCCTGCTCAGCTGTTTTATTGGCTGTCCTAGCAATACAACAACAGGAAAAGGAGCTACCAAAACCACCATGCCCATAAAACATCCTCTGTGTGTGAAGGGGAGCAGTGGCACAATGTTGGCACTCCTCTCATGGGTCACTCACACACCTGGAACAAACCCAGGTCACATTCTGTTTGCCCCTTTCTATTTGAAATGATGTTCTGGCATTTTCACACTTTTCCATAGGATTGAATCCAAGATCTCTATGAATATAACTTGCTTTTAACATTATATCTTTGTGTTTGACTTGTGCAAACATGGTTTGCAGCAATAAGGGTGTTTTGCAGGGATGGTTTCTAAGGCATCCATCTGTGTTTTCTCCACAGCCATTTCTGATTGATGGGATCTTTGGTGCAGCCTAGGATTTTTCTTAGTTAGCTGAATCCTCTTGGCTTTTATACTTATGGATTTCATTCCCTTTATCTTCAGCCATGGAGATAATCCAGTTCATTTGCCATGATATCTCATTTCTGCTCCTTATTGACACTGGTCATAACTTGGTTTTAGCCGTGCTCATCTGTTCCTCGTGCCAGGGTAATATAGAGAAAGTGCTAAAAAGATGGCTTTCAAGAGTAAGGCTGATTCTTTCATTTCAGCACATTGTTAGGATTTTATTTTACTTTTTTTCATCCTAAATAACATTTAAATCTCTGTCTTCGTTTTTTTTTTCTCATGCTTAGTGGTTTTAGCTGAATGTAAAACAATATGTAAGACATGCAACTTTCAAGACGTAAGTCAGAATAAAGAAACCTTATTTTCCTATGTTCCTACCATATAGTATATGAATATAGATGTCACTTGTAGAGAAAATTCACTTCCTTTCTGATTGAATTGTTATCTTGAAAAATATTAATGCTCCAATTTGCAGAAAAACTCAGCTACTTAAACAGCATGTAAAGCCCTGTAAGCACTAAAATAACATTCAAAGAACATTGCAACCAGTTCTTTCATGCAGGTTTGGTGCCTCCTGAATATGTATTTGTCTTTGTCTCCATGGTCAACACATTATTCAGTACAATATTAACAATGTCAGAATTACCTTTGAGATACAGGTGATGAAAAGAAAATACCAAGTAAAAATTGAAAATAATGGAAAAGAATATAAGTGGCTACAGGGCTGTCTTTCATGACAGATTTCTGTCAGCTTTGTCTTTTCTCTGTTGGGCAGGGCAGACTTTTGTCTCTGAGGTTAGTCAATGCAATATTGTCAGAATGTCTAAAAGCCTCAGGGTGGTAATTATGAACTTTGTGCATGAGGCAGAGAGTTCATGTGTTTCTGCTGTGTGTTTGGGTCTTTTGGGGAATATTTACTGTGCAATGTGGGGGTGGTAGTGTGCTTTGGGAGGGGTTGAGGGTAATTTTTTTGTTTCTTTTCCTTTTTTGTTTGTTTGTTGTAAAGCTCTGTTTCGGGTTTGACATTACCTCATTCCCCCAAAACAAATTCTTTGTGTCTTTCCAAAAATGCTGCTTTGGGATCACTAATTGTGGCAAATTTCAGAATGCCTATTGAAATACACAAAAGAAAGAGTTGCCTGGTACCTCCCAAAGCTCTGCTGGCCCTGCTGTGCTCTGCACTTGACTCAAGTGTAGGGGACAGTCAATATTATCCAGTGACACACTGATAGAGTGTGCCTGCACCTTTGGTAGCCATGGCAAACTGCTTTTCCTCATCTTTGGTATTATTTGGTAATCTCAACTCATAGTTTTTTATTTGATTTCTGGACAAATGCTCCTAAGGCAGTACAGAGGTTCTACAAGCAATTTTCCTTCAGTTTTGTTGGGCTTCTAAATCAGGTAATCCTATAACATTGATCACTTATCAATCAATTTATTAATTCCATTCTAAAACCATTTTAATTGCTTTATAGCTCAAGTGGTTTATGTTGTAAATATAATTAGCTCTTTTCCTAAACGAGCAAAGCTGGCAGTGACCTTTGATACAGCGTTGTAATTTCAGACAATAATTTCAAGTTCATGGCAACCTTTATTCATCACCATTGCAACCCAGAGCTGAACGATTTCCCCTCTAGTCATATTATTAATGGGGTTTTCTACTCAAATGTCCCAGTGTAACCTTCTGATCATTAACACATGCACGGAAAAGTTTATTCTGCATTTTCAATACTTGGGCCTCTGGCTGTCTCTCAGATATCCGAATGAAAATCCCTTACAACCAGGAGAGGGTGTTGTGGATGTGGTTGGGGTTTGGTTTGTCTTAATTCTTGCTTGACAACACCTAAAGTTCATTACACGCTTCCAGCTTTGCAATACAGATTGGGATATAAGTATGAATCTGTGTTTAGAAGTGCTCAATGCTGATGCTCTCCATGAAAATTTACAGTTATTTCAGAACCAAAGATTGCAATTTGCTGACTGTAATCCAGTTAATTTTGTCAATATTGAAGTGGCTAATGCAATTGCTTATTTTCTGTGTGTGCTCTCACAAGATGTAAAAAGGAGTGTATAATTAAGCAGTAAAATAAATAAGATGTAATAATGAAAAAATAAATAAGATGTAATAATGAATTACCTTATTTAAAATGAACTACTAATACGGCGTCTCTGTCATGAGGGTTATGAGATTATTTTGAATGGGCAGTGACTGAATTGTCTGCCTTTCTTGGGAGTGTCTTTATAATTTTATAAGACTGTTGATGAAGACTGTAGATAATATGCTGATGGTTGTGCCTGTCTGCTCTAGAGGAACATGTCATAGGCTTTGGAGAAATTTACATAATGAAAGAAAGAAGAGAAATCATTCTAATTGTGATTAATTGAAGATCTATCTTGGAAAAAAATATTTTTTTTCTTGAGGACTAGATTTCCAGGCTTTAGTTCAGTCACAAAGTCCAGGAGTTTCTGTGACTTTCACTGCCTTCACATAGTGACGTGGATGTTAAAATGTGGGCATTTGGGAGATTTGTGCATGTAATAAGTTCATAAAATGTGGTAGATAGAAGAAAAGGGAAAAAAAGGGAAGAAAAGTGAACAGAATCAGAGAATAAAAATTCATTCCTAGAGAGAAATCTTTTTGAAAGGTTTTGAAAAGAGGGGAGTTACTCGGGTGCATTTGGTATTGCTGGTTATGGGGAGAGACTGCTGGGTTAGTGTTTCACTTTTCACTGTGGAAATGTGCTATTTCTTGATTTGAGGAAATGATGCAGAATCACATCAGCTGTAAAAGTTGTTGTGCTCAAGCCATTTATGAAAAATTTATCAGACTTAGGTTTCCAAAGGAGAGATTTGAAACTTCTGCCTCTGACAGGGGAGAGTTTCTTTATTTAGGATGGACTTGTCCATCAGCAGAGGGAGATGGACCAAACACAAAGTGCTCCCAGGGCAGGGGCTGTTCCTCACCCTGGCCCCATCACATTTCAGCAGCAAATACAGCTGGCACCCAGGAGCACCCAGGGAATGGCTCCAATGGGAATGTGCTCTTTGTTCATGGAGTGACAAAACTGTCTTTTGTCTCTTTTGAAAAGGAAAAAAAGCTCAGAAGTTTCTTTGTTCAATTAGCAAAAAAGACACCTCATAGGACCTGGGGTACTTCACCTCAAACTTAAGGATAGCCGATTGGACAGGAGCTAAAAGTCCTGCCTGAGCAATTTACTGGAAAAAGATGAGAACAAAGAAACTAATTTTTTTTTTTGAGGTGTTTACCAGGACCAAAATCTTTTTGTACTTGTCTCGGTTTTTCTCTGTAAAGAGTTTTGTTATTTTGGTTTTTTTTTTTAAAACTTTTTTGTTTCTAACACTGCTATAGAAGCCATCTTGCTGATTTTATGCCTTCTAAGGTAGCTGTGCTATCTTGGGTGTGAAATAGATCTCCAAGGAGAAAAATGCTGTAGAAGAGAGGGAAGAACAGAAAAAAGGGAGGTGAGAAACAGTTAAGAAAAAAATAATAAATTATACTAATTTCTGAAGCTGTGTAGTTTCTTTCAACAAAAACAGCTTTAACTTTTTTTTTTTCACTTCTTCAATTAATGTAATAAGGTCTTACAGTTTAATTTACAGCAGCCAGCTAAACTCCCTGGGAGGTGCTTTAGTAGTAATTAATCATCTGAGAAAATGTAGCAAAATCCAAATAACTGGCAGATTCATAAACACATCACACTCACAGTGCTGTTATAATTTTAGGTGATTTTTCTCTAACAGAAATATGTACATTATGCAGTGTGCAATGATGCACATGGACACATACCTAATGTTGTGGGGGAAGAGTTTAGCTCACAGGATTTTTCCTAATGGAGGATGGAGAATTGATATTTTACTTGTGAGTGAGAGTGCTGGAAGTGATGTCATTACCCATTTGTAAAACCTTACCTGAAGCTTTGGCCAGACAAACTGAATTTTGCTTTTTCCCTGTTTTTAAAAGACAGTGAGTGTGGAGCTCAGGCTGAGCTGACCCCAAGACAAGCACAGCTCTGCCTTGCAGTGCTGCAGGGAGCCAGGGGAATCCATCCTGCTGTTGGATGGTCCAGCCAGGAATGCCCAGCCTTGCATCAGCAAGAAGGGATCTTTAATGAAAAATGGTGGCATAGGGGAAGAGTGGGGAAAATATACTCCTTTCCAAAATTTAACACATCACCGCAGGTTTATATTGTGGGAAGTCTGGCCTTTAGGTCCTACTTTTGGTCTCTGGCTCTGAGCCCTTTCACCAATCAAATGCTGTGTATTTAAGCCCAGTTTTCCTGCCTTACAGTGTGGTTCATTGACATATATTATAACTGTACATTAGTGTATTATATAAAGTCATATTAAACTCAATGGTGCATGGATTTTTCACTTCAATGTGACTTTGTGTAGTAAAAATGTATATAGTGAAAGGAATTCTTAATGAAGTAGCTGCCAAGGCTTCTCAAAGAACAACTAAGGGAGTGAGAATAAAAATTTATTATCAATTGTTAGCACATAATTTACCTTACAGACACAGCTGTATTTTTCTATATTTCTTTTTCTGAATCATCCACAGTTTTACAACATACCTCTTATCCTTTTTTCCCACTAATAAATTGACTTTGTTTTAATAGTTTAGGTTTGAGCTTCATATTGGTGATGTACAAAGAGGAGAACTGGGAGAGGAACAAATTACTTTCTTGTGGAATGAAGTTAAGGAAGGAATTTGTAGGTAAATGAGTCCAAAAAGAAAGCAAGAAAACACACTTTCAGTCCATAATACCGAATAAAATTATCTTTATAAACCACAAAAAAATACTTCAAATTAATTTCAATATTCTAAATCAGCACTGTAATATTATATTGGCTGTGTATGAATTTTCTGGTGAAATTTAAGGTATTTTCTGAGATTTCAAAGGTCTAAATGTAAAAGAAAATATGGTAAAAGGAAAGGAAATTTTTCATTCTCATTTTTGATGAAGTGCTGACACTGATATGTCTCAGCAGTAGGTGCTGCTGCCTCTGTCCCTACAAAACGTTTCCAAGTTTCAGTCATGCTGGTTTGAAAAGCTTAAATTGTAAATTTAGAGGAAGAGATCAGCTGTTTAAAGTTATGTAGTTGGGGTATATTTATAAGTTGAAATAATTAACTCTTGAATATTCTATGAATTCAAAATGGGTAGACTAATGCCATGAAATTAAGGTCTTATTTTCAGTATTTGTCCTTCAGAATCCCATTCTGCACAAACCACAACATGGATTATGGCTCCCATGTCTCCCTGGATTGTGAAACTTGAGATATGACAATTTAAATGTGGTTTTAGGAAGTCAGCTGCTTAGTTACATTCATTTTTTCAGGCCCCTTTTCAGTGGAATCTCTTTTTATCCAAAGAACTTGCATAGTAAATGAAATTCAATGGGCTCATTTTCAAACTTAAGCTAATGTGAGACTGCTATGGAAAGACCAGATGGAACTTCTTGTGTCTGTTCTGCAGTGATGGATCTGGGAAATAGATCAGCTTGGCTTTTGTTATGAGGGCTTCTTTTATTTTAAGATAAGTTTTTAGATATTTAGTTAAGCTCTAAGTTAAGAATTCATATTATTTAATAGACAACTGTTTGTAGTTGGTTGGTTGAGACATAGTTCTGACATTTAATATCAGAATGAAGGTTCCAGTGAATGAGGTATCCATTCTGCTCTAGGGCAAAGGAAACATCCTGAACATATTTCAGTTTTTTTCAATGAAAAGTATTTCTTTTTGTCAAGCAAATGATGCAACTACACACTGCTTCTCCCTTTTTGGATGGTATGCTTTAAAGGAAATGAAAAATATTAGAAATTTTTTGCAAACATGAAATTAAATGTAATTAATTTTGTGGTATACAAGGTTGATGCTGTATTAAAAAGATGCCTAAGCAGTGCTTAAGTGCCTTTAGGGTTCCTTTCCTTCTCCCCCATGGTGTGGTAAATGTGCCAAAACCTGCAGCATTATTCATAGTCAGGTTAAGTTCTGTGCATGCACAAAAAGACATTGAGAGTTTTTGGGACTGAGACTCGTGGAAATTTTGGGCTAAAGTAGTGATCATGGTGTTACTAAGCAAACAACAAAAAAATCAGTAAGAAATGAACTGATACCACAATTGAGTGCATCCTCTTGTCTTCCACCATTGTTTGTCTTCCACCATTGTTTGTCTTCCACCATTTTATTTTCTGACCATTTTTTCCACAATTATTTATTTTCCACAATTATTTTCCAATATATAATTTGGTTCAGTCTTTCTGCTGGAAACCTGAAATAATATAATTATTGTTAATGGTGCTATTCACATATGACTAGAGGAGAATTTGGATTAGGATTTTGAAGAGCAAATCTTAATGGTCCCCACATAGTATATTAACTGCTAATAAAAGCAGGTCTTGCTAAAAGGCCTTTATTAGGAAAATTTCATCCCAGCACCTTTTCAAAATTAAATAGTAATGAAATTGCTATCAATTCTGTGTGCTAAATGGAATTGATTACAACACTGCTCATGTTAGCACACACAGAGCATAATGTGGACCAGATTTTGAAAGCTAAGTGAATGCAACATTAAAAATGAGACTTTTCCTTTCCGCTGAAATCAGAACATTTATGATTCAGAATAAAAACCTTAATTTTGGGCATTCTAGTTCAAACTATTTTATAGAATAGAACTGTATTTTGTAAAAAGAGTTGTCCAAAGCTATTTCACACTTAATTGTATTGCTCCGTCTCTTGCAAATTACATGTGTGCAGTTTCCTCAGACATTCTTTATTCTGAATGTAGTTGGGCAAGGTTAAGGAAAAAAAAATCATAATCAAACACCACTGTTCTGTTGGCATCTTCCTATGCAGCTTCCCAGAATGCAAACCCTTCAGAAGATAAGTCAGCAGCGCTGACACCCAGTTCCAACAGGAACCTGCTGGGATTCCTGCCCTGCTTCCACAGGGTGTGATAACTCCTGTGAAGGTGAGAGAACCTTTGGGGTGCAGTAAAAGAACAATCACTCTTGTCCTAACTACAGAAGGAATGATACTGGTCAATCCTTTCTGCCCATGCTTGACCAGCCATCCTTCAGGAAGTGTCACCAGTTTGCAAGGAAGAAGTTTCAGGAACTCCTAAAAGTGTGAGAAGGTTCCTTAATGGGCAGCAGCATCCTGTTGGCTTTTCTGATTTCTGGACAAGTACAGCTGTCAGTGTCCTTTGTAGCTTGAGTGTTCTGTCTGTGGATGATTTTATTGCTCCTCCCAGATCCTGTCCTAGCTGTTTGTTGCCAATAATTTATATATTACATATATATATATATATACCCATATATGTACACATATATAAAAATCATCTATGTATGTAATAATTATATATAATTTATATCATTTTATATTTAATTTAATTATAGGTGTATTTTTATATAATATATCATTATAATTATATATGTAATTTGTCACCATGATATTTTATGAAAAATCCCTTCGCCAGGATTTCTTCTCCTGGGAAGCTTCAGCTTCTCCCTGTTTTGCTCCTTTGGAATGTGATTTGGAGAATTGTTTACCCAGCATGTGAATGGTTTTAATTTAATGGCCAATCACAGGCAGCTGTGTCAGACTCTCTGTGTCAGAGTTTGTCATGGGTTTTTATTATCATTCTTCCCAAGCCTTCTGATGTATCCTTTCTCTTTCTTTAGTATAGTTTTAGTATAGCATTCATATGATATGATATCAGCCTTCTGAGAACATTGAGCCAAATTCTCATCTCTCATCCTGGGGACCTCACAACACCACAATAATTTTATACATATATATATGTACACACACACAGAGTTATTGTGGTGTATGCAGTCGTATGGTTCAATCCCATCCATCTCTTGACAGTGTGTTTTCTCCATTCTCCTCCCATCTCTTTGCCTTGTCCAGAGCTTTGTTCCCAGGTTTCAGATCTCACTGTTGTTGGCTGAGTGCTCCCTGGTGCAGCCAGTGCCTCACACCAGTGCTCCCAGTACCACAGGACACATTTTCCTCTCTCTTCCCTGCATCCAGAATTTGTTGTGTTTTCCTTCCTGTCTGCTTGTGGGATTCTTGCAGACCACACTCCCAATTTCAATCTGCTTGGCTTCCAGGGATCCTTCAGAACTATTTTAACACCTACTGGCTTGGGGAACTGTCTGGCTGTTAAACTTTCTGTTCTGTTTGGAAGTCTTGATTATGTTCACAGTGTGATGAGCTGCTAGCTCTGCCCTCCTCTTCTCCTTTATTTCTAGTCTCTTCAGATGATAAACAGAGCAGGAATATTTCTTAATTTTTAATGCTGTTATAATTATATGTAAGACAAAATTGAGACAGAAAATAATGATCACAATTTTATACAACAACCTATGCTACACATGAATTAAACATGACATTGCCATGGTGCTGTTTGACTTCAGTGAGTTGAACTCACCCTTGTTTTGTAGGAATCAGGGCTGTATGTTCTGACATAGGGAGCTAATTGCAAAATCTACAGGACAATCTTAGTAGGAAACTAAACAACTGACTAAGTGCAAATGACAGGAGAGATGGAGGCAGGTAGGATGTGATTATCTACACTGGGATTTTGCCAGGGCACTCTTTCTAATATTGGAGAGTTGCAAAACTTAGTTATGAACTTAGAATCACAGAATCATGGAATTATTGGGGCTAGAAAACACCTTTAAGATAGAGTTCATCTGTTACCCCAGCATTGCCAAGGCCATCACAAACCCTGTCCCCCAGGTGCCCCCATCTGCACATTCTTATGTTGCCTCCAGGCATGGTGACTCTACCACTGCCCTGGCCAGTTGTGCCAATGCTTCACCACCCTTTTGGTGAATTTTTTTTTTCCTAAAATCCATAAAACTAGTGTGTTGCTTAACCCTTGGTGAGCTGTCAATTATTAACTATTTTAATATTCTAAAACTGTAATCACACACATATTTTGGTAATCTCTATTTACAGGGAACTGTCATTTCCTGAATGACAAACTGTTACTTCTGTACCTACTGTTGTCAAAATTTTCAAGTATTTGCGTAAGCTATATTAAGAAAATTGCTATCTGAAATATCTCTGTGGAACACCTGGCATGAGTGCACAAATTATTTAATGGGACTTAACCTCTGATTTAAATAGTCTCCTCTCAAGCAATCTGCACATCATAAACTTAATCCACGTGGAAAGTGCAAAACTGACAAGATAATTCACTTGCCATAAGTTTAGCTGAACTATTCTGGGGAATCTGGGTAAAACACTCTCAGGTGCAGGCAGGGCTATGGATCAGAAGGGTGTGGTCAAATCTCACTGACCTCCAACACCACCATTCACTGCAGCATCCTGGCGTGCTGGTGGGTGGGAACTGGCCATGCACAACCACCCCAAACCCTGCCCTGGGCTGGGGGCAGCAGGGGAGGGGATTCTGCCCCTCAGTGATTTCCCACCTGCAGAGCTGCCCCAGCCTGGCCCAGCCCAGGAGGGACCTGGAGCTGCTCAGAGAGCCCAGAGGAGGCTCCAGGATGGGCAGAGGGATGGAGCAGCTCTGCTGGGAGGAAAGGCTGGCACAGCTGCCATTGCTCACCTGCACAGGAGAAGCTTTGGCTGAGCTCAGGGTGGCCTTGCAGGGCCTGAAGGAGCTGCATAGTGTATTTGCAGGGATGCCCTGACAAAGGAGGGAATGATACATCTGACTCCATGTTCTCAGAAGGCTAATGTATTACTTTATTGTACTACATTATATTAACGAATACTAAACTATACTAAAGAATACAGAAAGGATATTTACAGAAGGCTAAAAAGACAATAATGAAAACTCCTGACTCTTTCCAGAGTCCTGACACAGCTTGGCCCTGATTGGCCAAAGAGTGAAAACAATTCCCAGCAGAATCCAATGGAACAATCTCCAAACACATTTCACGTGAGCACATCACAGGAGAAGCAAATGAGATACGAATTGTTTTCCTTTTCTCTGAGGCTTTTCAACTTCCCAGGAGAAAAATCCTGGGCGAAGGGATCATGTTCAGGGAATTTGAATGCCACAGCTGCAGGAAAGATGGAGAGAGACAATTGCCAAGGGCTGCAGGGACAGGAGCCAGGGAACGGCTGCCAGTGCCAGAGGGCAGGGCTGGGTGGGATACTGGGAATGAGGAATTGTTCCCTGGCAGGGTGGGCAGGCCCTGGCACAGGGTGCCCAGAGCAGCTGGGGCTGCCCCTGGATCCCTGGCAGTGCCCAAGGCCAGGCTGGACACTGGGGCTGGAGCAGCCTGGGACAGGGGAAGGTGTCCCTGCCATGGCAGGGGTGGCACTGGATGGGCTTTAAGGTCCCTCCCACCCCAAACAATTTTGTGATCTTGTTGTTTCTGTGATGACCAGGGTACTGTGCAATTTTTTGGCCATCAGAGGGTTTTCCAGAAACTCCCAGTGAACTTTCACTAACATCAGTAGTTACTGATGCATTGACAACTTGGTTAAGTAACATTGTCTTTGAGGAAATGGAATCAAATTGTTCCTGTAAATAATTTATGATATTTAAAATATAATCTATATTCAGTGTATTATTATTATTATTATTATTATTATTATTATTATTATTATTATTATTATTATTATTATTATTATTATTATTATTAATAATAATAATAAACTCTGTTGCATTTATTAAAATCTTGTAAATATATGGCATTTCTATATAGAAATAAATTTAACATTTATGGATATTTATTTTTGTGTAGTTTGGAACACAAGAATGAGAGCTGGAGCAAAAGACAACACAGTGATTTAAGCTTAAAACAAATCACCTTCAGATAGGGAACACTTGTAGTCATTATTCTGCTTTAATTGCAATCTCAGCCAATATAAATGTTCAGCTTTTGACTTAAGAATCTTTGGTTTTGGTACAATCAGCAGCTGTAACACACCACTGCTCCAACCCCAAGCCAGTGTTGTCATTTCTAGAGATAAGAGAAGTCATCTCATTTTCAGAATGGCAGAATATTACATGAATTAGTATAATTGCAAGCAATATATGCAAATTATATTTAAAATTAAATTATACCTCTTATATATATAACCATAACATATATATTTATATCTGATATATATATTTATAAAGTGAAGTGTTCCATCTATTTTGTTTAGATGATTTCAGATTCACAGAACAGTTAGGCACTTGGTTATCCAGTGATTCCTTGGAAACAGAATTTATGCCCAGTTTATTACCTTGTGCAACCTGAAATTCATTATAGGGATAAACATTTCAGGGAGGTTCTCCCATGTAAGATCAGAAGCAAAAGATTTGTTCCCTTCCTTTGGCATGCTCAGTGCCCAGGAAGGCCCTTCTGGTTGGCTGCTAAGTCAACACAAATCAAAGCTGATCACACCAGTTTGTCCTTTATGATTCACTGCACATGCTTCACCCTATTACCCAGTGTCCTTCTCCTGCTGCTGGAAGCTCTTTGTCTTGGCAGCTGAGGTATTTTTTGGTTCTGTACTTGATATTAAAGTCCAAACGAATCACAATGATGCACAGATTTAAGGTCATTCTAGCTTTTAAATGCTAATTGTCCTGCCAGCAGTTCTCATTTACAAGGGTTTTTAAAGGCCACACATTCATTCTATAGGATTCAATAGTTGGGTATTTTCTGAAACCAATTAAGAAATGTAACTGGTCTTAAAAAAGAAACCATATGCATTTTGTCCTGGGCTGCTGCTTTCACTGTAAGATTAATTTAAAAGCCATTTTAATTAAATTGTGAAAGTTTGGAGTCTATTTAAGTTTATACTTTTTTTCCCCCTAAGTGAATATTTTATTAATAGAAGGAACCACAGAAGTTGTGATATTTTTTTCTGTTTTCTTCCATTCCTCACCTTATCCTATTGATCAAGAAGATAGAAATAAATAACTTGACAGGCATCATATTTTGGGGTGGGGTATTTTGTTTGGTTTTATTTTACCTTCTATTAGACACACAAAACTTGACTTTATAAAGTACATTTTAAAACCCCCAAAGACATAAGTAGATTTCAAATTACCATCAAGCTTTCAGAAACAGAGTATGAGGGTTTTTCTGACTGTTGACATGCAGGAGATGAGGAGATGTTCTTGGAGATGACACACAGTATCTGTTTGACTGATGTTTGATGTTTAGTCAAGACTCTATGAAGATCTGTGGAAATCCACAAATGTTTGCCAAGGCTACAGTTTACAACTGAGATTTCTTGTGTGTGCTTTTCTTTTTTTTTTCCTTTTTTTTTTTTAATTTTCTTTGGTGTTCTGAAGAGCATAAAAAGTATTTTGAAGTAGCATGTTAGGTATATACTCATAGAAATACCAAACTCCCCATAAAAACCAGGAGTACAAAAGGACCACCCTAGTGAGTCCATTCCTGCAGCAAAAAGCAATTGGATTATCAGTAAATTATTTATAAATGCGTATTCACATATTGAATGTCAACAGCATGCTCCCTTTGTTAATGCTAAGCAAAACTGCAAGTACAGTGGTGGTATTTTCATAGGAAAATTATTAATGCAATGAACAAATCTGGTGTGAAAAACGAAAGGACAGAGGACTCAGTTTGTGAGCTGCCACCAGGATGGTTTAGGTATGATTTAGCTGAGTTCCCTTGAGCTGGATGCCAGGATTGTGTTGGTTCTCCACCTGTTAGCAGTTTGCTCCAAGGAGCTTCAGTCACAAGCCCTGGTGTCACACATGGATGTGTCTCACAAATGTGGGGAAGGGAAGGCAACAGAAACCTCCTGTGCCTGGGCTGCATGGCAATGGTGGGGTTCACAAACAGAGAAAGACATTTCTGGTCTTGTAGTTAAATTGTCCTTGGAGGTGTCAAGGTTATGGAAAGCTTTATTTCAGTTCCTGGAATGGAGAGAGCAGGAGCAAACAGCAGTGGTGAAGGAGAGCTATGGAATCATGGAATGGTTGGCTTGGAAGGGACCATGGGCAGGGACACCTTCCACTGATCAGGTTGCTCCAATCTGGCTTGGATGTTCTTTTCTGCAATAGGTTTATCAAATGCACAGAATTACTCTTCAAAGCTTTACCATGTTTATTGCAAATGTTTTTCTTCCTCTTCATTATTCTCCTCTGTAGGTGCTTACAGGACAGCCATGAGCATTTTCTGGCATTCAGTAGTGATATTTCCTTCTGTTCTGTTGCCATGCTGAGTATGATTCCCTGCTGCCCTGTGCTCCTGCTATACAGACCCTGCTCTTCTGTGAGCAGCACTTTGTGACTCTCCTGTCAGTGCAATATGGTCAGCACCTCAAACTGTTTACGTACAACTGGTGAGAAAATGAGGTTCTTCACTTTGCCAGAGTGCTAAGGTTGAGGTATGTGGTAGAGCAGTCATCCCTTAAAATCTGTGATTTAGCAGCAAATGACAGTGTGAAAACTGAATGCATTTGGATATTAAAACACTTTTCTCAAAGATAAGCTCAGTTTTACTAAAGACACCACTTCTGTTTCCCACAGGAGAGAAGGCACAGTCTGCCTGGAGGTTGCACATTTACTTTATTTAGTTGAGCACACCAGAACTGTTCTGTAGTTTGTAGCAGTAGATCATATTTCATCCACTTCTATAGCAAAAGCTCATATAAAGTTCACTGGCTTGTGTTAACTTTCATAGAGAAACCTCAGGACTCCAGATCTGAGAGTGTTGCAGGGTCTCATGACTGCCCACTGTCTGCATGGGGTCTCAGCTTTGTTATCTCCTCCCCTTTTTTTTTGTTATCATCCTTTACTCCCCTCTTCTACCTCCATTACATGAGTCAGCCGCATCTAAAAACAGAAATCTATGTGGAACTTTTGCGAAGCTCATATTTGCATTTTCTGTCTGCAGTGCACTAACTTTCTACAATTTTCTGTAGATTTATATAAAATTCAATAACTCCCGTGCATTCCTGGCCATACTAAACTCTCTTCAGAAAAGCTGAAATGTTTGCACTGCTTTGCTTCATCCCCTCCCAAATCTGTTTGGAATTTGGGAGTGGGCACTGCAGGGTGGGTTGCCTGTGAGGTTGAGCCCCACAGTGCAGATCTAACCCTTGTTTAGGGCATTATTTGTCACAGCTTGGCTGTAAATTATCCTTTCATGGCTGTGCCCCTGAGTGCAGCACTGACTGTCAGGAATAACAGTGTTATTCTTCTCAGGTGCTAATGAATCCAAAATGTTGGAAGTCACTGGAGAGTAAGACCCTCTATGAATAGCAAAGGAATTGTATTTTATGCTAACTCTGACTCATGGCTTGGAAGTTAATGAAACCATTCAAGTTGAGTACTTTAATCTCACAAATTGGTTATCACAGCCTTGTGGCCACTTCTTGTTTTATAATAAAGCATAACACAAAATATCTGTGAAGGCTTACAAAATTAAACTAAGGGAAATATGTGCAATTTTGAGCTCATTAGGAGCAATTCATATTTTCATCTGTCTCATTAGAGATGTTTTCATGAACTAGGAAAGTACTTTTGAATCTGTGATTTTTAATTTCCCTGCCAACTGGCGTGAGTTTTTTGGGATTGTTATTTTCTTTTAATTTATTTCAAAATGTTAAAAGGAGGAGGAAAATAAAAAAGCTCAACACCACAGGAGAAATTAGAAGAAAAGCAAGGCACTAAGTAAAAAGTGAACTGCATGAACGTGATAAGAAGTATTTTATAGTAGAATTTTTATACATATATATATCTCCTGTTTTGGTGCTTTGATGAGAGTGTACGGAAACAGAGCACAGTGGAAATGGAGTCAGAAGATGCAGTTTGCATTGCAAATGCAGATGCACAGGTGAAGTACACCAGCTTGAAGAATGACACTTGACCTGATGCTGCTATGTATATTTATTGAAAAACTGTCAAATTTCCTTTAGTCAGATATAACCTCGGTGTAGCTGTGCTTTTGCTGTACAAAACAGAGCAGTCTGGCCTTTGCTGGTGTTGGCAGTGAACCACAGCAAGTGTTTTGTTTGAAGGATAAAGGGGGACTGTGAGAGCTCTCATCACAGGACTGTAGTGACTAACAGGGTCCTTCAGAGGATACTCTGGGCACTTAATGCCAGAGATTAACCACTCTGTAGGACTTCATGTTTCAAGGTTATTTTCTTTTAAATGTAAATACTCAGAACCTATATATATTCTTTTAAAGATCTATTTTAATGCCTGAGAGACCCCTGGAGAAAAAGAAAGCTGTGGTCTTCCATTTCTTTGCATGACACTGTTGTCCATACAGTGGAGTCTCTGTTGTGCCATTAATCCTTGCTTTAACCTTTTTGTTGAGGTGATTTCCCTGCCAAATATGTGCTTCATTTTAGTCATGGCTTTCACCATGTGGTTGTAGGCAGGGCTGGAGACTGAGGGAAGAGCTCAGCATCAGTTCCTGAGGGGCAGCTCTGGGCCAGGGAATGGCTGGAGCTGGGCAAAGCAGAGATCAGGGAAAGGTTCTGCCTCCCCAGGAATGGCTGGAGCAGGGCAGGCTCAGGCTGGATCAGGGAAAGGTTCTGATCCCCAGGGAATGGCTGGAGCAGGGCAGGGCAGGCTGAGATCAGGGAAAGGTTCTGATCCCCCAGGGAATGGCTGGACCTGGGCAGGGCCAGGCTGAGATCAGGGAAAGGTTCTGATCCCCCAGGGAATGGCTGGAGCAGGGCAGGCTCAGGCTGGATCAGGGAAAGGTTCTGATCCCCAGGGAATGGCTGGAGCAGGGCAGGCTCAGGCTGAGATCAGGGAAAGGTTCTGATCCCCAGGGAATGGCTGGAGCAGGGCAGGCTCAGGCTGAGATCAGGGAAAGGTTCTGATCCCCAGGGAATGGCTGGAGCTGGGCAGGGCCAGGGTGAGATCAGGGAAAGGTTCTGATCTCCCAGGAATGGCTGGAGCAGGGCAGGGCAGGGCCAGGCTGAGATCAGGGAAAGGTTCTGATCCCCCAGGGAATGGCTGGAGCTGGGCAGGGCCAGGCTGAGATCAGGGAAAGGTTCTGATCCCCAGGAATGGCTGGAGCAGGGCAGGCTCAGGCTGAGATCAGGGAAAGGTTCTGATCCCCAGGGAATGGCTGGAGCTGGGCAGGGCAGGCTCAGGCTGAGATCAGGGAAAGGTTCTGATCCCCAGGGAATGGCTGGAGCAGGGCAGGCTCAGGCTGAGATCAGGGAAAGGTTCTGCCTCCCCCAGAGGTGCTGGCACCGTCCAGGCTCCAGGGACTGGCACAGCCCCGAGGCTGCCAGAGCTCCAGTGGAAGAGAGAACACTTCAAGCATAATTTCCTTTGCAGTTTTTCA
Source organism: Ammospiza nelsoni (assembly GCF_027579445.1). Taxonomy (NCBI): domain Eukaryota; kingdom Metazoa; phylum Chordata; class Aves; order Passeriformes; family Passerellidae; genus Ammospiza; species Ammospiza nelsoni. The sequence goes on from NC_080645.1 coordinate 5,012,623, forward strand.
CAGAAAAGGTGATAAAGTTCTGGAATAGCCTGCTCTGGGAGGTGGTGGGGTCACCATCTCTGGATGTGTTTAAATAAAGTGAATATAGCACTGGGTGGCATGGTGTAGTTGAGGTGTTGGAGCATGGGTTGAACTCCATGATCTTGAAGGTCTCCTGACCCAGTCATTCTGTGAATTCTGTGAATTGAGGTTCCTGCTGACATTGCCAGCAAGGCTGTCACAGTGCTAGTCAGGACAATTCTTTCTATGATGCCAATATCTTTGCTTTATCAGCTGAACAGAAGCTGCCAGTTTGTATCAGGGACATCACCAAACACCAGTAATGTAATTGATTTTTACATGTGCAGCTGTAGGACTACATGCAATAATAGCAATGCACTACTTGGTCATTAAAAAACTTATTTCTTTATAACTCCCAGTGTCTGTGTGGTGATCATGGCTAAAAGCACTGAAATATGTAGTAATTAATTGTAAATTCAGCTTTTTCACAGTGACAACTTATCAATTGATGTTGTCACAAGTGTCTGCACAGGAACTCTGTCCCTGTTTTGTTTTAATTTACCCATGAGCTGCAGTTAGGCCTTGCAGAGCAGGTATTTGCTTTCCAGGAGAAATCACCTCAGACTTTGCAGTGCATTTTAAACCATACGGCAGGAAATATGCGTGTGGTGGTTAGACAAGGCTTGGGAGAAGCTGAACCCTCCTCTGCATTGTACCACATCGAGTTTCTTAAACTCTTTCTGAGGTCTTGCCATGCAGTGTAAATTGAAATGCCTCCTATTTCCTGCTTTTCTCCAAGCATATAGACATAAATCTGTCACACACTGCAACTCGCTTTGGCATTATATACTGAGAAAATGAACTCAATAGCAATATAATCTTACTTTGCAATATAACCAAACTGCAGAAAACATTTCGGGAAGTACGTAGATTTAGGGATCAAATAAAATTTAAGTGTGCTGATATGTAGGAGTTTATGAAGGCACAACTTCTTTGTTGAGAGGCATTTTTCCTTTTATTAATTCAAGTAAAACTCATCTTTCATTTTAACTCTAGTTTATTTCAGTTTCCACTCTGCACAAAATAGGTTTTTTTTTGTATTTTTTCCCCTGATGTTCTTCATTAGTATTGTGGTTTAATTGAAAATGTCACTACAATTAATTTAGTAGCTATTTATTTTGTTTTCTATAAATCTGAGATATTAAGTTTCTACTGGAAAGACATGTCCTATCTCAAAAAATGACAGTCTGCTTAGCCATTGGAACTTGTGTCATTTTAAAACCTCAAATTATTCTCTTTGTATTTTTTCAACAAAGTCTAAATATATTTGTGAATTCTGCTGCCTGAAAGGACAGCTAGGAGACTTTATGTGGGGCAGTTCTTAGCTTTCTGCAGGATAGCTTTACTTTTTGTTGAGGAGTATTTTTTAACAGTTTTTAGTATTTTTATTACAATAGTTGAGTTTGGTTGCAAAATTTTATATCTATAGATACAAACTTCTTGTAGTTGCAGTGGGGAATGAGTTGCACAAATAAATTTTCTGTTTTAAAGTCTGCTTCAGTATAAAGAACCAGCATAAAATGTGTCTTTCAGGAAAGCCTGAGAGTTCTGAAGCCCTGACCATAGATTATGTAGTTCTACAGAAGCTGCAATGTTCTTTTTACAGTAAAAATGCTAAATGGAAATATTATTTATAGAAACTTTTCTACTGCCAAGCTCTAGTCTCAGAATATGGGTTAAACAGAAAAGTCTGTGTCTCAATTTTTGGGTAATGACTGTGCAGGAATTGGGGTGGTGTTCCAGGTCTGGAGAGGGCACGAGCATTGTCACATAGTTAAACTTCATAAAAAGTGTAAATCCAATTTCATTTCTGTTTGTTAATGTGTGATCTCTTATCTGAAATGGATTGAGGTTGAGTGCACTGATAAATGATTGTGTTGATCTCTCAGTTAATGCTTTACAAAATACAATATTTTAATTATTTCAGGGGACACACCTCCAAGGAAAGGATAATACCTAAAACTGCTTTAGAAAATAGTGGTTTTTTTTCCCCTCTAAGTGTGCACTTAGTTTTCACAGCAGCTCCAACTAAATCCCCTCCCTCATACACAGGGCTTCGTGTCTCACATGACCTCAGCTGCTGAGCAGTAACTCAGTAACTGCAGTACCTGCAGCACTTGTGATGCTCTAAACAGAATTCTGGAGTAGTCTGAGAATTTCATATTTAAAAAAAACAGCTCCACCCATGGGTATTTAAATGTTAGGAAGTAATCAATGTGTATCATGTGCTTTTAATGGGAAACTTAGGAAGCGGTAAATTAAATTTTTGAATTGTCTTCAGCATTCCAGTAGATATCAAGGCATAATGCCACACTTAGTGCTTTGTAGACATTAATAAGGAACACAAAATAGAATGAGTTGCATTCATCTTACTGTAATTAAACATAAAAACATTTCAAGCTAGGAGTGCTCTTTGAATTGTTGAGAGTAACTGAGATCCAAACACTGGGCAATAAAAGGTCTGAAATAATCTTTGCTGGGATGGAATTTTTTCCTCATTGTAACTTAACAGTATTGAGAATTTTATTTCTCTTGACTAAGTGTAAACATTGGCACATAAAATCCATACATTTCTATCTGTGAGAGAGATAATGGTCAATTAGAACCTAATCAGCTTTGCTGTGCTTAGGACTTTGTATCGTAGCATTGTATAATAATTTTTCAGCCTGGAAAGCCCTTGCTCCTAGGCTAGGGATACATTTTAGGTAACCCATGAAGTTTATTATCCCATAGATCACAAGGCAGAGTCTTCTAAACTCTTCAGAATCCCATGAAGGGTTTTAAAGCACAGCCTCTCATCCCCTTTTGAATTTTAAGAATACACAATCATTGCCTGTCAATGAAAGGATTTATTCCTCCAAAGTGGTACTTCATTGAATTTAGGCTGTGAAAGTTGGAATCCTAAACTCCTGTAAAGTCTAATCATGGAGGCATCCTGGCAGTGCTGTGGATATATTTTTACACTAAAGCTCATATTATATTTTGGAACATCTCAACTTTGACAGACTGGAGCAGATCAGGATTTATCCCCCATATCCCCTGGATCCAAAACCTAGCTATTACATCCCATAATGCCTAAACAAGTACCTTTATCCCCTAAGAAATATGAGACTTTGCTTGTAGTTGACTTTAAAGTGCAGTTATAGAAGTGTAGAAGAGCTGGTACGTCATTGTAATTTAGGGCAGCTGGCTCCAGAAGACAAACTGGGAATGGTTAATTGGTAAATAAAAGATAACAGAGAATGTTTTCACTCTTACCCTATTCAGGATATTTCTAGATTCTGTGAAGAGGCTGAATTGAAATGCTTCCTGTTAGGGCCAAAAGTTGTCAATGTTAGCCTTTTAGATCCCACCTCCTGGCTGCATGAGGAGTTTTTGGTGTTCAAGTTTTAAGAAAAAAATGGGTAAAATACACTAAAAAAAGTGCTGGTTAGAAGAAAAGCTTAATGTTCCTCATGTGCACATGACATATGCAGAGCATATTTTTTTCACAAAAGGCAGTGGAGGAGCACAGTGATGTGCAACTGATATCTTTTCACCCTTGATCCTTAATCAGGAGTTTTAGCTGCTGCTGTACAGTTAACAAATTAAGCAATAAGAATAAATTGCTTAAAAAATGCAATTTAAAAAATGGTAAGGGATTTGTGCCCTGGTCAACATAGGCCATTAGAGATCTCCCAAGTATTTTAAAGTACATAATTTCTGTAGTGTTCTTATGAGAGCTGCATTCGTAAAGAGTATGGGATCCCGAGGATTTCTACTTTGCTTTCCTGGGTTTGAATGCCCTGACACTGCAGTCCTAATTCCCAACTTGTCTTTGTTCCTGTTAGTGCTGTTTATACACAGTTTGTACACTTCAGGTTTTGGAATGATGTGAAGCTTTCTTAACTTTCAGATGTAATTGTGAGCAAGATGGTTTTTTTCAGCCACAGCAGGGTATTTCTTAGTGCAAATAAATGGAAGTCATTAGAGGGATATCTGAACCTCAGATGCAATATCTAACCACACTCAAATTGCACCTGGAAATCCCTGCTGGCCTGGTCTACTCTGTGAACAATCATTAAGCTCCTTAAAGTGCTTAGTGTGATCTCATAAGCATTGTTGGGCTGAGGCTCTAACAAAGTTATCCTCTGCTTTTAATGGACACTGCACCAGAGTTTGGTATGATTTTATATCCTTCATTAAATTGCTGCCACAGCTCTGCCTGTGGACATGCCCATTTGGCCACTCTGGAATTGGCTACTATTTTCATAGAATAAATGAAATAAATTCCAAAAAAAAAAAAAAATAGTTCAGCTGAGATTAAGAAGCAGTAAAATGACAGGGCTTCCAGTTTCGTAGAATTTTATTTTATTGCTGTGAATTAGCCAATAATTTATTTTAATCTAAACAGGACAAGATGATTTTTTTTTTAAAGCACCTGGGGACCTGGAAGTTCAGAACTGTGAAGTTCAAGGTCTGGTAGCATGAAGAGCTGATCACAAGCAGGACCTGCAGATATTGTAATAACGCACATAATTCATGAAATGTGAAACATGTATAGAAGAAAAAAGATTTTAAAAGGATGATGGTCTTGCAGAGAAAAAGCAGCAGAATTCTGTGGTCTTTGGATCCTTTATGAAATCTCAGTCTGTCTAACACAGTGAAAGATCTTTAGAACATCGTTATTTGACTTTGTCATTTGTGTTAGAGCTGAACTGGTATTTTGTTCAATTTTCCTGTCTGTCTCAGCACTCTGTGTACACACAGACAGGGAGACAGAGAGAAGAGGTCTTCTTTAGTTTAACTTGTGGAGAGGAAGTGTGTTCAAAATGTCTGTTGGTCCATGGGAGTATGTTTGAACAAAGTTATTTAGCACTCTATTCCTATTGTGCTCGTATTAGCCCTTAGTTAATTAGCTACAGGTTTTCAGTCAAGAATCACACATTTAACAACTGAAAGGAGGAAAGGAGCCCTGTGAGAGCACTGAAGGACAGTGCACTGGGGAGCTGGAAATACAGCTTTTTTCTTCCTCTAAACCCTTAAAGCATCACCTGCTCCAGTCAGGTATCTTAGAATAATACATGGCATTTAACATGTTTCCATTATGGTTACTCTTGTCCCTTGTCTATTTTCTTTCCCCTGGTCAACTTAGAATGGTAGGAGAGGAAAGGAGAAAAAGAGAGAAGGCCACAAATATTCCTTATTCATGAAATTTGTGGCTTTCTTCCCCATTTCCCTCCTGCCCTCGCTTTTCTTCCTTGTCCATGTCTACTGAGGAGAGAGAAAAAATCAGATAATAGAACTATAATTGAATCTTGAAATTCTTTCTGGACAAAGGTAGTGTGAGCCATTCTCTGCTGATGCACCGGTGAATGTCCCTCTGAACTGATTGTTAGGAAAAAAAATATGATTGCAATATCTTGGAGTTCTCCTAGAGACCATTTGGAGCAAGGGGATTTGTTGGCAGATGTGGGAAGGGCAGTCAGGAGAGGCTGGAAAGATGGACAGAGTATTTAGACAGTGTCAGTAAAGGCTTTGCTTTTAGAACCAGGTTGATGTGTGATACCTTCCAGTGAGAAGCAAGGTGAGAGCAGTTGTGCATGAAGAGTATGAGAGAATATATCCAATGTTTACCATCAACAAGTCTGTTTTGTTTAGTATTGATGATCTATCCAGTATTGATGACTTATCCCTACCAAGAGATGGAGAAGCAGGGAAAGAGTAAAAATCAAATAAGATGAGGGAAAATGCAAGAAACCCTCCCTTATACAAACTAAATCAAAGCTAATCATGCTGAACAAAATATAAAAAAAATTAGATTGATAGAGACACAGATAAATGAATCTCTGGCTCCATGGTGTTCTAATGAAATTATGAATAACTTTTCCCAGTTAAAAAAAACCAAAACAAAACATGATTTCTCAAAGAAAAATAAATATATCAAAAGAAAAGTAGCATCTGACACTTTGAGAAGAGAAATTAAGTCTTGTAAGACATGGGTGTTTACATTCATGACAGCCAACTGTGTAAGGATAATTGAAAATATGACAATCATGGCACTGTTGATTTGCATTGTAAATATTTGTAATTATTTATATTTAATCTGTCTTCCACCTACATATCTCTCACTATTTGTGGTCATAAACTATTAGGCCTCACTTGCAGCACTTTTGCTTGAACTTGAAATCACCATCCAGTCCTGATTTAGCTTCAATTAATGATTCTTCTTTAATAAAAATTTCTCAATTGTTTCAATGTCAAACATTAAAAATCAAGTGAAACATGTTTAATAAAAGATCTGTTTTAGCAACTCTGGAAATAAAAGCAAAATGGAATTATTTAAATAATGGAAGTATCATTGGAGAATTGAGAAACAAAGTGGTTACAATGTGCATGGTGGTTACTCATAATTGACAACCTTTCATAATTCAGTGCTTACTGCATGGGAGCAATAAGGCCACTGGAAATATATAGAATATATCCCTCAAGCAATCCATTATGACACTTTTCTAAGTGTTACTCAGTGAGGGAACAAGCAGGTTTGCTCAACCCCTTGAGCATCTTGCATCTGGATATTTCAGATCTTCTATGCCTTTTAAAATTGAGAGGGCTCCTCCAGGCTGAGTTTCTATTTTATCATTTGGCATCAATGAAAGACAGTCAGAGAATGTTTACTTACATACAAGATAAGCTTTTTACTTGCAGATAAGCAGTAGGGAGTGTGAGTCAGCCAATATTTATACTCCCTGATTACAGGGAGTACTGCACACTGCTTATAAGATGTTGCAGAACTTTTGACAAATCTTTTGACTTTTACTTTTTAATATTCACTCATTGAAAGTAGAGCATATAGGGGGAAAAGCCTGTCTTTAACGTGTTTTCCTAAAATTTTAAACAATAGCAGACTTGGGCTGGTAAATTGTCAGAAAAAAAGATACATTTTCTTACAAGTGTTCTAGGATTAATAGAATGCAGGATCTTTTCCAAGAAGGCAATCTCTGTATCCCACATGGGTACTCAGGGAAGGCCTGTTGCAAATGTAAAAAATGTAACGTAAAATGTAAAAAGTACAAATGTAAAAAATAGATCATTGCTGAGAAAACAAAGCCTCACCATTTCCTCTTGGAACCTGGAGCTGCAAGGGTCTGTTCAGGACTGCTCACCACCATGGCATGGCAGAAACTCACAGGGACAGGGGATCAAGGAGAGCAGAAAGGGGAATGGAATTGGCTTATTCCTGATTAAACAGGCCTGAAAGTTCAACTGTTTTGTCAGGGGTGCAATGTGGCATTCACATTCTCTGAAAAAATCCCTTTGCCCAGGGTTTTTCTCCTGGTAACTGAGAAGCCTCAGAGAAAAAGGAAAACAATTTTTATCTCATTTGCTTCTCCTGTGTTTTGATCATGTGGAATGTGTTTGGAGATTGTTTACCCACAGGTGATTGTTCCATTGCATTCTGCTGGGAGTTGTTTTCACTCTTTGGTCAATCAGGGCCAAGCTGTGTCAGGACTCTGGAAAGAGTCACGAGTTTTCATTATTGTCTTTTTAGTACTCAGTATCTTTTCTGTTACTCTTCATTTAGTATAATATAGTATTCTTTAATATAATAAAGTATGATAAAGTAATAAATTCACCTTCTGAGAGCATGGAGTCAGATGCACCATTCCTGCCTTTGTGGGGACATTCCCTGCAAATACAATAGTGCAATGGAAGCAGATCACTGAATGTATGAGTAACTACACACTAAATATAATCACTAAATATATTATCTACTTGGTGTTACTTTCAGCTTTGTGATAAATCCCAGAATGTGGAATATCTTAGGTTGGAAGGGACACACAGAGATGATGGAGGAGAACCCCTGGCCCTGCACAGACAGATCTTGTGGTTTTCCTCTTGTGATCAGCCATTAGCAGTGTACAGCTTTGTAGAACAGAGCTTTTCTGTAGTTTCTGATACTTTCCCAGGAATTTGAAGTAACTTTTGTATTTAAGGGACTCAAATGGATGCCCTCTTTAAGGGACTGAGGCAAACTTGTAGCAGGATTTATTGTTGATGCTTGATTCAATATTTAAGAAGAAAAATGTGTAAGGAATTATTGATGGACTGTTGAAAAGAAATCAAACTTGCATCATTGTCTGCTGTGCCTAAGTCTTAATTGATCTACATGATAAACCTTGAGTTCTGTCAGGAGTTAATTTATAATGTATTGGGTATTACACTTGTTATATGAGAAAAGCCTCAGGACAAGGCACTGAAAAACAACTCTCAGTAATATTTACAACTTGAAACATGTTTGAAATCTAAAAAAAGAAATTATGAATGCCTCTTGATTTGAAATCTGTCTTAAAATAAAGCAGATTTTCAGTCTGATGAAGGTAACATCCTAAACTTTGTCTAGAAATAGCCCACACCATTTTGTTTTAAATGACAGACAATTAATTTTTCTTTGGTTTTACCCAGAAAATAGTTTCTTTTTCTTCTCATTTTGAGTAGATAATGAGCCAGTGTAAGGTGTTAGTGTCAGTCACAGATGCTCAATCCTATTTTCTTTCTCCTTGCAGTTAAAGTGTAGTGCCCTGGAATGAAGCCTAAGGCATCATTTCCAAAGCACATGAATGATTAGTGTTCCTTGACACTATTTTAGAAAATAATCCAGGAATTTAGGTTCATTCTTAGGCATTGCAAACAAGTATTTTTGTTCTTCTTGATGAAATGGACTGGCTGTGTGGACAGTGCCACCGGAGAATTAGACAATATTACCAGGATTATAATGTCAGCTTCCTAATTGTCAATTAATTGTATTATAGTTTGCCTAAAGCAAAAAGTGCTGTGTAGAACATCAGAGCAGAGTTTCCTCCAGTATTTCTGTGGCATGTTGATAAGTAAAAATTTAATTTTCCAGTGCAAATAAGTGTGAAATTAACTACATATGAAACGCTTTTTTTTTTTCAGCAGAAGTATCTTTATTGGCTACTTTAAAGTTTACTCAGCAATCTGTTTGAAAAGTCACTTTGGTTAGGTGCTTACAGGAAATACAGTGCAATGGATTAATCCAGTTTGTAGGCTGTTTTCCAAAGAAATGCTTAATAAAAAGAATTTCATGCAATATGCTATTAGAGCTTCATTTACATTAATAAGACTCTGTTCTCAAACTATTAAGCTACCTTCAAGATAAAAAAAAATAAGAGGGGACTCGCTGCACTCTGCATGTACAACCACGGCGATTAGTTTCTGCTGCTCTTGTACCCTTCTGAGCCCAGTGTACAGGAGAGGGAAACAATGTTTTTCTCTCACAGCTGAAGAGAAATCTTGCTGCCATGAATTTCCCCTCAGACAAGGCAGGAAAATCCAGAAGGGAAGTCAGCAGTTTGGTTTGCTGTGGCTGCCCTGCAGTGGCACTGGGTGCTGTGGGAATGAGCTCAAGAGGAAAAATGCGTAAGGAATTATTGATGGACTGTTGAAAAGAAATCAAGCTTGCGTCATTGTCTGCTGTGCCCAAGTCTTGATCTACATGATAAACCTTGAGTTCTGTCAGGAGGAGTTAATTTATAATGTATTGGGTATTAGGAATGGAGGGAATTCTGTGCTGCACAGTGAGCCCAGGAGCTGTGAGGGTGTGTACCAAGGTCACACAGGCTGTCCACACTGCAGCCAGGATGGAAACACTGCTTGCCAGAAAAGTGGCACCCAAAGGGCTGGGTCAGAAATTACTTCAGTGCAAACATCACCAGGGATGGAGCAGCTCTGCTGGGAGGAAAGGCTGGCACAGCTGCCATTGCTCACCTGCACAGGAGAAGCTTTGGCTGAGCTCAGGGTGGCCTTGCAGGGCCTGAAGGAGCTGCAGGAAAGATGGAGAGAGACAATTGCCAAGGGCTGGAGGGACAGGAGCCAGGGAATGGCTGCCAGTGCCAGAGGGCAGGGCTGGCTGGGATCTTGGCAATGAGGAATTGTTCCCTGGCAGGGTGGGCAGGCCCTGGGTATAGCAATGCTGTGAAGGCCCCAATGAGGCCTTCATGGATATCAAAAGGTTAATTAATTACTTTATTTTACTATGTTTTTCTATACATCTAAAACTGAACCTGCCAAGCACTCACTCTGTACACAGCTGCACTGAATCTCGTGACTGTCCCCCAACAGTCCCAACACACACACACACACACACACACACACCTGGCGTGATAGACCAAGAAAACAAAACACTATCACTCTGGGTAAACAATCTCCACATTTCATTCTACTTTGGCACAAACGTAGGTACAGCAAACGAGATAAGAATTGTGTTTTCTTTCTCTGAGGTTCAGAGAATGTGAATCCCAGAAATATTCTTGGGATGAATTGTGCCTTGCTTTTCTCTATGAAGAGAAATGTGGCTGCCCCTGGATCCCTGGCAGTGCCCGAGGCCAGGCTGGACACTGGGGCTGGAGCAGCCTGGGACAGAGGAAGGTGTCCCTGCCATGGCAGGGGTGGCACTGGATGGCTTTAAAGGTCCCCTCAACACAAGCAATTCTGTGATTCAGCGATTGCTTCAAATCCAATAACCCAACCTCTCAAATCCAGCTACTTCTACACAGAATTTCAACATGTTCTTCATTCCCTTAGCAACACACATTCAGGAAGTATACTAGCAAATTATTATGTCCAAATTTTTACTTAAATTTGTATTCTAATTTGAAAGAAGAACATAATAGCAAGCATGCCATGGAAGGAGGTGAATGAGATTAACTTTAATGCCCCTCCCTACCCAAACCATCTTGTAAGTCTATTAAATTTTCTCTGTTATGATGGATGCCCCTGAACACCATAGAGAATAAACTCAAAATTAAAATATGTATCAATTCAAAATAATAGACTGTAGATTTTTTTTTAATGTACAAAAGATGAAAAGTGCACAAAGGTGACAAGTAAACTGCATGGACATTTAAATACTTATTTTGCACCAAGGATTAATATGACTTTCAGACAGAATTTATTTTCTTGAGCTGTTAATGATCTGCCATTTTACTCCCTAAATTAGTTCTCAAAGGTCAAAATGAGATCAATTATCCAGTAATTTGGATCTCTTAATTGGCTCAGTTGTGCTTGAAAAGCAAAGCTTCTGGTTTATTTCTATAGCTTGAAAAAGAAGCTGGGAAAAAAAATTCAAATTATGGTTAGAATGACGTTATGGATTGATATGCAAAATGAAAATATGTGTAGATGCATTTTTGGAGTCTTTTCAGTGGAATTTTAAAATTCTTTCCGTTACACATTGAGAATTCAGGAATACCAAATGTAGTGTTCTTCCTCACTCGTGTTCTGAAGGAAAAAGGGAATTTAAGCAGATTCCCTGAATTTTAGAGGACTTTAAGGAAATGAATAGTGAAAAGCAGAAGAAGAATAGGAATACATATAGAGGGGTTTTGGATTAATACAGTGATGAATTGTCTACAGAAGATCTTCAGTAGCTTGAGCAGGAATGGGGGCATAGCCCAGTGGTTGTGCACAGCACAGGCCTGAGCTGTGGTGGGAGATTTCAGTGAGGAATTAGGAAAAGAAAGCAAGAGTTGGTATTTCTCTCTATATTACCTACTGTAACAGATTTAGTAAAAATTTGGATTAAATAAACAGATTTGTCAATAATTTTCAAGTTAAAAATTACAATTTTTAACAACCCAAATACAATCTACTAAAGTCATAGGATATTGGAAGAACATGTATTTGTATCCAAATTTTCAGGGAAATTTTCATTAGTAGCCTCATTTCCAGTTCTATTCTTTGTGTTTCTATGTGTATTTGGGAGATGAAACATTTCATTTCCCATTTAAATTCTCATAGATAATTTTTATTCTGTTATTTCTCCTCAAGGTAAAGAATATAAAAGAGTTTGAATATCTTTTGATATTTCTATATATTTTTAGTTGTAATCAATCCTCTTGTAATAGTTCTGCAAAAAATTTAAAGGTTTTTATTTCAAATTTTTAAAAAATCAGCTTTTGCTATTGGAGGGTTGAGAAATCACTTTTTGGGAACTGGGCAAGAATATAAAGAAGTAAAAGAGTCATTGGATCTATTACATTCAGAAAGAGTTGCAATATTCATATTTTCTGGAATATGGTATTCAGATTTCTTTCTTTAGCATTTTTACAGGAAAAAGTCTTTGTAAATGCTTGGAAAAACTGGAGTAATTTCTTACTCAAATGCCTCCTTTTGTTTTTATACCTATGGATGGACTGGTTTTATTAGTGGGATTATAATGCTGCTGTTAATGTGGTGCTACTGAAAGTCAAGTTTTTAACATGCCTGTGCCAAAATATGTTTGTATTTTAAAATGGATCTTTTTAATCTTCATAGTTTTAAGGAATAATCCTTTTTTTCTTTAAACTTTGTCTTTTAGTCTTTCTCAGCTTCTGGTTGGGCTCCTTGGGTGCCTCCATGAACATTTCTGCCTCATTACCACACACCATCTGATTTTATTGGAGTATCAAAGAAAATTTTTTTTTTTCCCCTTCTATCAAGATGTTTAGATAGCAGATGTTCCTTAAATGTTGGTAACTGGAAAATATGGATTCTTCATTACTTACAAGTTGTTAAGTTTCTGCAGTATGTAACTAAGTTATGTTTGATCACTGCATAGGCTGCTTCAGTGGGAACAGTGGAAAGGTTATATTATTTTTCTCTTTATTTAGCCAACTCTTCTGTTGGGAGATTATTCAGGTGCACTGAAAATAGAAAATCACGTTTTCAATTTTATTTTTTTAAAGAGCTTCAGGATATTTCCATCATAAAATTGTACCAATTCAGAAAATGATTACAGAAAGTTTGGAGCTGCACTTGAAACAGTACTTAGATTAGACTGATTCTTCCTTATAGCTAATAGAAAAGATATTTTCTAAAAGAATATAAGTTTGTGGAACTAAAAATGAACACTGGAAACAACACTTTGCCTGTCACGTTCTTCCTGTGTTTCCAAAAGCATTATCAGTCATGCCTATGGTGTTGTTAAAGAGCAGCTACAGGGATTACTTTCAGCACTTAAAAAAAAAAATTGCTCTCTAATCAAAGATTTCATATTTTTGTGCTTTTTATAGTTAGAAGGCAAAATATTTTGTTTAAAGGGACCTGCTTGTTTGATGTATTTTTCCAGAGACTGGTTTAAAATTGCTGAAGTCCTGAAAAACCCCTTGACCTCCATTGTGATTATATAAGCACCTTGTGATTGCTTGTTGGCCAATATCAGCCTCTATTCCTTCATGGATTATTTACATTAATATGTGTCCATGGACATGTACTTATTTTTAAGATAAAATTTATTGTCAGAAAAGGAGAATCAATATGTTATTGCCATAGTCTGTAGTGTATTTAATTTGCATGTTGGCACATTTACCAAATGCTTTCAGTAACAGCACATCATATTAATAATTCTGAGAATCACAAAGGGGATCCAGCTGAAACTGCCTCACAAAATCATACCAAAAAATCATATATTATTGAAGAGAATAGGACTACAGCAATTTCGTATTTTCTTTACATTTAATTGCTTTTTGTATTCAGGGATTTTGCTCAATTCTAAGTTACTAAGTGCAGTATGTTAAATACAAACTTTTAATGACTATTTGTGTTTATTTGCAAGTCTGAATATGCCCTGTGGAAAAGACGTTTGACCATTGTTGTGTGCTGAAATTTAATATCTTTTGCTTTCAATCCCTTGTTTTGAACCATCAATCAAGATGAATTGAAAACACTCTGCTTTGTGTAGTACAAATTTTCCTCCCCCTTGTTTTGTTTTATGACTCTGCCATGTTATTTTTCCCTAGGACATCTTTAACCTCAAAGGAAATGCACATTATTTTTCTGAACTGCTATTCCATTTAAGGGTGGATGAATTATAACTCATGCTAAGTTAGATGTGTATTTGACTTGCACTACAAATCTATTTATAGAATCCCAGAATCTGTGAGGCTGGAAAACATTTCTGAGACCATGGAGTGCCCAGTGCCCACCTTGTCCCCAGCCCAGAGCCCTGAGTGCCACCTCCAGCCCTTCCCGGGACACCTGCAGGGATGGGCACTGCAAAGCTCCCTGGGCAGCCCCTGCCAAGGCCTGAGCAGCCTTTCCATGGGCAAATTCCTGCTGGTGCCCACCCTGAGCTTCCCCTGGCACAGCTTAAGATGATGCCCATCCCTTCACTCTCTGTACATGCAATGAAGTGGATTTTAATATTAATCCTGTTGTAATTTTTAATATTAATCTTTTTTTTTTTAAATGCTACTGATGAAAATTTGTAGTTAGTTTCTGGTTAGTTAGTTTCTGGTTTGCTTTGTGTGTAAGATGCGCACACAAGAATTGCACGCACTTTTGTTTAGGTTTCAAGGCACACACAGAAGTCGGGTTTTTTTTATAGGTATTTCCTCTCAAATACACTTCTGCCCCGATAGATTTGCCTGACAAAATGGTCCCCTCAGCTTCCACAGCAGGACGAGATGAGGCAGATGTCTGGGAGGAAGGAGCTCCATCCTGACCTCAGTGCTGCACCCACAGTCCTTGCAGGCAGGGGCACATCCTTGTCAAGCTGTGCTCCTGCTGGAAGAGAACATCCTGCACACTCCTGTTCCTGTTTGAAGGGAATATCCCTACACAACCCTGTTCCTGCAGGAGGGATGAACATTCCTGCACACCCCTGTATTGTATTTGCAGGGACTTTCATGGCAGGAAGGAATGATGAATCTGACTCCATGTTCTCAGATGGCTAATTTATTATTTTATGATACTATATTATATTAAAGAATACTGTACTAAATTATACTAAAGAATACAGAAAAGATACTTACAGAAGGCTAAAAAGACAATAATGAAACTCATGTTTCTCTCCAGAGCCCTGACACAGCTTGGCCCTGATTGGCCAAGGAGTCAAAACAACTCCCAGCAGAATGCAATGGAACAATCACCTGTGGGTAAACAATCTCCAAACACATTCCACATGAGCACAACACAGGAAAAGCAAATGAGATAAGAATTGTTTTCCTTTTCTCTGAGGCTTGTCAGCTTCCCACAGAAAAAATCCTGGGTCAAGGATTTTTCAGAAAATGTGAATGTGGCACCCCTGTTCCTGCTGGGATGAACATCCCTGCACACCCCTGTTCCTGATGGGAAGGGAATATCCCAACAAACTCCTGTTCTTCTGGGAAGGGAATATCCCTGCACATCTCTGCTCCTGCTGGAAAGGGAATATCCCTACAAACCCCTGTTCCTGCTGGGCTTCTCACACTGCAAGAAGTGCTCCTCAGTGTTGGGGATGCTGGGGAATGGAGAAAGGGCTTCAAATGCAAATTTATCTTCTTGATATGCAGGTAGCAGCTGTCATCCTTGGTGGCCATTTCCTGAGAGGAAAGAACATCTCTCAGTGCTGATAGAATCATGTCTTATCTACTAAGGCCACAATCAAGGGCTCCCTGACAACGTTCTGCATGGCCTCAGTGATCTACCTCTGTGGGAAATCGTGCAGGTCTGGGAACAAGAGCACAGTTTAATTCAAGGATGGGAGGGGATTCTAAGATGGTGATGTCTGGGAGGGGAGCAAAGGGAACCTTTAAATTTGAGGTGTGTAGCCAAAATCCTAGCTAAATGCAAAATTTGTGGATTTTTTGTCTTGTTTATATCATGGATATTGCAGCCATCTAAAAAAATACATATACATTAACATATTTTTATTCTAAATTCTTTCATTACCATGCTGAAATAAAGGTTTGTAAAGAGTATTTTTCAGGTTTGGAATTTCAATTTTGCATAACTTTAGGTTTTTAATATTTCCTTAAAACACTTCCTTTCATACATTCTGGGCATTGGATCCAGAATTAAGCATACATTATCTAAATTATATACTCTCTTTCCCTATATAGTGCACGACTAAGTATTAACAGGATTTCTCATAGGTCACAGAAAAAGAATGAAAGCCCTGTGGAATCTGAAATGACAGCTTGTTTAAAATTTTTCAAGCCTTGAACACTTGAAAATATGATGATATAATTATGACAGTGTAATTGCTAACAGACATAACTATATTATTGTTAAAACTTGAATATATGAGATTAAATAGCTGCAAGATTTAAGATCTCCAGTTTTGCAGTGTATAATGAATATAACGGAAGATAGTACCAGTGGAAGCCCTCAGCTAAATGGAAGAGAAATACCTAAAAATAATCCTAATGGCTTTGCTGTTCCTTCTGGTGCCAAAAAAATTCGATATTTTCCTTATTTAAACAGAGTGAGACAAACTCTTTCACTTTGAGAACAGCTCATACACCCCATATTTTGCACGTGTTGTAGCACAACTGTTTAATATTAAGGTAAGCACAGCATTTAGGATTGACTTGAAAGTGTTCAGCAAGGATAAAAGCTTAGGGAACTAATTCAGGAAAAAACCATACTTATCTGAGGCAATTTTTCTAGCTTGACATTTTACGATTTACTTCTAAGCAGCTAAAAGAGCTTAAGAAGCCTCTTCCTTCTGGTTCCCCTGATTTTTTTTTTTTTTTTTTTTTTTTTTATGTGCTGCTTAATCCTGTCTGGAATATGTGTAATTAATATCAAAACAACCAGTATGGGCATTGACTGTGAGAAAGCTGAACACGTGAGAGGTTAGAAATGGTCATGTACTGCATGGGACTTTTTAACACATGCTAACATTGGTACATCAACCAAAGAATGGAAAGATATTGAGCAGTTTTCTGCAAAATAGAGCTGAGACTGTGCAGTAGCATTGAGGATTTCCAATGTTTTGTTAGCTTTAAAAATGGTCCAAGCCAATTACACACCCAAAAATAAAGAATTTCAATCTTTTTGCTATTCTCAGTTGGCTGGTACTGGCAATAAAACTAGTTAAGCTGTGCAGGAGCTTGAGCCTTGGATGAATCCCTTATGAAATTTCTAGGAACAAAACCATTTAGGTGTAGGAAAAACATCTGAAGCAGTAAATAAACAAGGAGAAACGGGCAGTTTCCTTTCTATATTAGCCTGACACTGGAAACCTGGAGCAAGGCTTGGTGCTAAGTCCAAGCATTGAAATAAGGTGTCCCTGCCATGGCAGGGGTGGGATGGGATGAACTTTAATGTCCCTCCCGCCCCAAATCCTACTGGGATTCTAATATATAATCTGTTAAATGCATACATTCATCTCCCATAATTACTTTTTCTGTGTTCATCCTGAAGATGATGCCTCCACTCAAAACCTCCAGTTATGGAAGCATTGTGGTGGTGCCCAGCAGACCATCCAAAAATTTATATTAATTTTCATCCTAGAATATTGCTATTTATATTAATTTTGTCATCCTAGAATATTGCTATGTGGTACCAGAGTGCTGCTTTATATAGAACCTGCCCCATTTTTTTTCCTTTTTTAAATTTAAAAGCTGACAGATGGAAATGTTTGTGTCACCTTTCCAAGGGAATGTGTGGTGTTTTTATGTAGATGGCACAGTTCTCCAGAAGCTTTGTACTGTGCTATCTGCTCTTTTCCAGAGCTATTTCCAATATCTCAGCTAGAAATACAAGACATGCAAAGGTAACAGTTTGTGCTACTGAACATTGTTCAAGAATGTGCTGAATTTTTTCCCCCCTAAATATAAATAAATAAAATGCCAGTTTTCTGGAATCCCATCACAGACTTCTTTGTAATTATCAGCACTTGAGATTTTTGCTAAAGCTGTACAAAGATTACATTAGCATAAAATGTTGTGTTCTTTTGATTGAATATATTATTTGAGAGAAAATATTCCACAGTACTAAAGGTAGGAATAAGAAATTATTACCTGCCAGGTGATAAATAGTACTCTATTGATGAGAAATATTTTTTTTAAATGCTAATTGCTCCGTTGAGGTTGACATTTAATCCAGTTAAAAATATGCCACAAATCCAGCTTGGAAAATTCAGTATATAAGTCATGAGGCTGCGTGAATTGTAGCAATTACTGGTTCAAATTAATGGGTTCTCCTTTGAAATTTCCCTGCCACATCACATTTTGTCACATCATGCAGTTCTTCAGCGCACTTTGGCAGGGGCTCCTGATTGGGGAGCTGCAGGGAGATGATCAGAGCCCCACTTTGGAGCTGGTGATTGGGAAGGAACCAAACTCTGCAATGCAAATCCCACCTTTGATTGCACAGCTACACTTGCTAGCTTTTAATCCAAGACCTCTCTGCACAGAACTTCTTTCACCTTCTTTAGGGGCTCCTCATGAATTCCTCCACTTGGTTCTGAGCCTGCTGGGGTTGCTGCACAGTGGGAGTGCAGTGCTGCCTGCTTGGGGTCTGCTCCCACCACTGAGAACTGCTGGCAGGAAATAAAAATGGGTTTATCAGGCTTAGCAAAGATGAGAGCACCAAACTTCTGACAGTAACTGCGATGTCTCTCAGTGTTCAGCTGCTTCTGAAATTGGTGATGCTGTGTCTGCAGGATTGGACCTCGGAGGAATTTTCTGGTTATCTACAAACCTGAGAAGCTGTCTTCCTGCACAAAGCAAACAGGAATCCTTTCATTTAATCAGCTTCCTTTGCTGATCCAGAGTAGAGAACCTTTACTGGATGCAAAACAGAGGACTTAGCTGTAGTAAAGTAAGTGTTTGTTCCTAAAAAAGCCCAGAAGGGAAAATATTGATAGGAAACTTCTATTCTCTCCTTTATTCAGACCAATCAAAACTCCTGTCCTTAGTTGTGAAGTGAAGCCAGCACAGAAAGCTTCAGGGTATATCCTGGTGTATGGATAATTGGTCAGAAGTGGTTAGATTTTTCCCTACTCCATATTTTCTTGGTGAATCTGCCTTTTGCAAATTCTTTAGAGAAGAGTCACTATGGAGTAATTTAATATCACCTGGTTTTGTTGCTCCTCTGTTGCAGTTTTTGGGCTGGAATACAGAAATATAACCCTTTCCATAAGAGATGATTTGTGATGCTGTCTCCACTTGGATGCAGAGAATTTTGAAAAAGAAATAGGGGCCTTGTGGCTCACAAAAAAAATTTCTGGTGCTGGTTTTTCTACTGTTTTGTACCTCTTGAATTTCTCCACGAGATTTCTTTCTTTCATAAGGAGGATTAATTATTGGGCTCTTAATTTCTTCCACTTTCCAATCAATTTAGGAAGTTGTGCTCAGCCTCTGAATTTTCACAGTGCCTTGGGTAGGCAGGGAGCTTTGTGACTGTCCAGTTACAGCTTTGTGACACCTTCCCTGTCCAGCCTGGCCCTGGACACTTCCATCAGGAGCAGCCTGGGCCAGTGGAAGCCCATAGCAGGGATGGAACAAGATGATCCTAAAGGTGCCTTCAACCCAAAACCCTTTTGATGTTCTGTGAGAAACTACTGGGCTTTTTTCCTTGATCTTAAATGTGGATTGTTGCTTGTGTTTGCTTTGTTGTTGTTTTTAATTGCAAAACCCCATCTGATTGCCTTATAGAGATAATTTAGCTTTTTTTCATCTATGCTTATAAAGCAACATTATAAAGCAAAATACAATGATTGTAGAGAAATAAGAAATTATAATAGATTATGTTCCATAAAAATGGCTAGTGATTTATCCATTTACAGCAAGAGGAGTAAGGACTGTGCACTGTCTCTCATGCCTCCCTTTCTCTCCCTTGCTTTTTGGGTTGGTGGTTGGGTTTTTTGGTTGCAGGCTAAAGCCTCCTTATGCTGTAATGTAAACACAGATGCTTTTGGTGAGGCAGTTTTAAATAAGAACATTTACTCTGGCAAAAAAAAAAAAAAAAAAAAGCCAAGGAAACAAAGGCACTGCCCCACACGTGCTCCATAATGAGCTGCTGTCCTCATTTTTCACTTGGAGCCAATCGTTGTGGTACTGAAGTGAGCAGTGCCTCATCTATACATATATATCATTTTTCCAAAGGATGCTCTAGAGAGGATGAAGATCAATAGAAATTCATTTTTTTCTGGTAATGGAAAATATTTGAACTGTTCAGCTATCAGGCACAAAGATGACTTCTGGGGGTATCGTGCTTGTGTTTTAAGCCACTGTCCTGACAATTCCTGGAGTGTGAAAATTTAGAGCTTTTTGTGTGCCTTGACAAGTATTCTGAAGAGACCAGAGTTACTCTGAGAAGGTAGAATGTTACATGATTAGCAGAAAGGCAATTTTCCTTAAATAGACTGTGTCCTCAACATTCAAGCGTGTTCTGCTTATTGTAGAGACAACCACATTTGGAAAAATTATAGCAGTTTAAAAACAACTGCAACAAATGCTTTCTCACACACACTGTACAACAAATACTGTGATGGTGCTGGGATAAAACTATATTTGAATTTATGAGGAGGACACAGAAGTGGCAAGGTATTGAGTTTGGAAGAATGATGCACCAGCCCTGAAAGAATTGGTTTTAATTACGAGATGTGCTCTGCTAGTTGCCTGCAACATCATCTCCTTAATCATAACCATTCAGAAATGGACATACTTGCACAAAGATGTTTCTATTGGGAAGACATTTTCAAACTACTCAGAAACCTCAAAGTGGGACAGGAAAGAATAATGCCACGTTTAAGTGGAAAATGCTGACAAAATGTGAAGTACATTGCAGTGGGGATAGAACAAGTAATTGCTGTGTTATCATTAGGAGGTTTGGACAAGGAGGAAAAGGGAGAAGAGAAGAGACTGGAATTTGAATTCCTTTGTTAAGCTTAGTGCCTTTTAGAGGAAGAAAACAGTGCATGGCTGTTACAGGCAGTGAACGTGCACTTTTTTTATGTCTTTGGCATATGTGATTTCTGTGCCAAATAGCTTGAGAGAGATGCTAATTTTATCAAAAATGTTCCATTTTGGAGTTGCATCTCATTTAAACCTGAACTCTGTTTAGTGCCTGTATCTGGTAGGGAAGGGGGGGAAATTTATTCATTTTGTAAGTCATAGGAGGAGGGGCTGAGGGAGCTGGGAGGTGGCACTCAGGGCTCTGGGCTGGGGACAGGGTGGGCATCGGGCACAGCTGGGACTCCGTGGCCTGGCAGGGATTTTCCAACATTATTGGTTTTGTGATTCTATTTATGTTTTTTATTATCTTACAGGTGTTGAGTATTTAAAGGAATTTTAGATCTCAAATTGTAGTGCATTAAGTCTTTACTACTTGAGGAGTTTTTTCCTTTTATTTTCTAAATTTTATAGCACTTCCTCAGTGTCACAGACATGTTTTATAAAAAATCCTTTTTTTTGGAATTTTTCCTCCTGAGAAGTGGAGAGGCTTCAAGAAGAAAATGTAAACAATGGTTATCTGCTGCTCTGGAATGCAACAGGTGCATCTGTGATTGGTCTCATGTGGTTGTTTCTAATTAATGGCCAATCACAGTGAGTGGGCTCAGACAGAGAGTCCGAGCCACAAGCTTTTGTTATCATTCCTTCTTTTTCTATTCTTAGCTGGCCTTCTGACGAAATCCTTTCTTCTATTCTTTTAGTATAGTTTTAATGTAATATATATCATAAAATAATAAATCAGCCTTCTGAAACATGGAGTCAGATCCTCGTCTCTTCCCTCATCCTAAGGCCCCTGGGAACACGGTCACACTTCAGGATTCAAGAACTTTCTTCCCCAGATGAGTGATTATTCTGTGGGATTTTCAAAAGTCTAGGCCATATAGACCTTTTCTACTTCTCAGTGGCAGTTTAAAAGATAAAAAATATGTTTGTGACCATTTATAAGCTATAGATTACTGAAGATGATTTACTAGTGCCTACTTCAGAAGATCATCATGCAGCAGAGAGGGTGAGTGGCAACATGTTAAAGTTCCAGTAATCTGGTTTTTACTTTTTCCCCTTCATACTTCTGGCTTGGCTGCAAGTATTTAATAATTTCAACTTAAAATTACTGACTTGGGAAAGTCCTAGTAAGAACTTTAGTAGGCAAAGGAGCTGAATATTGCACAAAAATATTCTAAATGTCTGGGAAATGTTTTCTGTCCAGATTTTTTGTTGTTGTTGTTAGTTTCTTTTTTTGGTGTTTCTTTTCCTTTTTTCTCCATTTTTTTAATTTAACTGAAAAAAATTGTGTAGAATGAAGAACATAAAGTACTCCATTGAATCCTTTTTTTTTTTTTTTCCTGGTTCACAATACTTAGAGTCAGGGTACCATTCTATATTAAACCCATGAGAGATTGAAAGAAAACAAACCCAATTCTCATATTGAACAAAAGAAGCTTTAAAAACTGCTTAAAGGAACCAAACCTGCCAAGCTTTGTTTCACTTTCATCCATTCAAGAGGAAGAAGTTTGGCCTGAGGGCACTGAGGTCCTCATCCAAGCCAGGCTGGAGAGAATCCCTCATGGTCTAATTATCAGCAACTCTGGGTAGAGAGAGTGCTTATGGAATGCTCTTTAATGAGGGGAAACCAGGGGGATTATTTCAGGAATGGCCTTAAAACACACACATTCTCTTTGAAAATTAACACCTTTTCTTAGAGAAACTCAGTGTATTTATTTATCTGTTGTTGCTCTATTATAGGAATGTTATGCTTTATGAGCATTTGATAGATTCCTGTAAATCTGAAAGTCTTTTTCAGACATTTGAAGGAAATACTTGGGCTGAGAGGGGGACTTGACACAAGCACAGGAAAATAGGGGCTCAAAGTGTATTTCCTGAAAGAAGTGTTGACTTACCCTGGGCTTTAGGGTTGCATGTACTTTCCTCAGTGACTCAAAGTGGATAAACCACCTTCAGGAGGACTTTCTGCAGCATTTACTAAGAAACAATATTTTTTTTTTTTTGGCAGATTAGGGCTGTTTTCAGAGGATTCTGCAAAATTCGGTGGTAAGAGTCACTGCCTGGTGAACTTTGGGAATGGACCCTAAGGAGATGGGAATATTGAGGTTCTCACCTGAATTGCAGCCTGGTGAACTCTGGGAATTTTTCCTACAGGAGATGGGAATATTGAGGTTCTCACCTGAATTGCAACCTGGCTCGTCCAGTGGGAATGTGGATGTGGAATGTGCTTCACTGGGAATGTGAGGTGGGAGCTACACCAAGCAGCAAAACCTCTTGTCTAGTTGGTGTTTGATGATTCCCACAGCTGGAGCAGCTCAGGGATTTCACATTTCCTGGAGCTGAGAGGAAGCAGAGTGTCACTTGCACCCCTAAAAAGCTTTGGCCTCATCAGGTTGGTAGAGAGGAAGAAGAGAAGGGTCAGAACCAACATCCACAGAGCTGCCCTGTCTGCGAGTCTGGTTTTGAAGGGGCTGAGCTGGTGTGTAAAAATTACATATTCTCTGAACAGAGACATGGTTCTCCCAGGAAAATCCTGGGAAGCTGTGTAGAAGCTGTGGGAAAACTTAGAGGAAAGAATTCAAACAATTGTTACCTCTCTTTCTGTGACCATTGTTTATAGATATGGTTCTCCAGAGTGTGCTGTTCATAGGTCACCAATGGTGTGAGAGGTTTTCACTTTGAGACCAATCAGGGATCAGCTTAGTGAGTCAGACTATAAAAGTCAGAATTTTTCCTAATAAAGGAATTCTATTACACCTTCTGATGACTGGAGTCATTCATTCCATCCCTGACTCAACAGCATCGGAGTTAAATTAAATTAAATTAATCAATTAAAAACCACAAGTGTTTTTTAATTCTGTCTTCTGCTTCAGAGATAAGTTCTAGCTAATGAAGGAATAAAAATTTAAACTGAGTTTAGTAAAGTAAATTTAAAAAAAGTCCAAACTCCCAGTGATCAGAGCCTCATTCAGGTGAAGCCAGAGCATTTCCCTGGACCAGAGTGTGCACACCTGCTTTGAATTCTGCAATCTGGCACTTGGGAGTTTTTTCTGTAGGCGGATTCTCTAAATACAATCTTTGAGGTGTCTTTGAGGAGACTTTCAAATCAGGAGAGGATAACCTGGAAAATATCTGGATAACTCTGAAAACCTCTTGATGCCCTCATGGCTCTAATGTGATGGAAAAGCCAAGAGCTTTCACTGTTTTATCAGAGTATTCACAATTAATTGCATAGGCAATTGGAAGCTGCCAAATTTATATAAACGTTCTAATTAATTAATTTCTTCCAAAAGAAACACAATTTTTATTACTTTTTCTATGAGTTGTTATACATATATATATGATGTTTCAAGAGACAGAGAGACATTGCATTGATTGGTTTTAAGGCCATCACATGAGTTAAAGGAAAACAAATGTATGGAAATGAATTGGAGGTAAAAGGATTTAATTGAAAGTAATTGAAAAGTTTATTGAAAGTAATTGAAATTAACAAAGGGTATTGATAGAGATCAGAAGTAATTAAATTAATGTGAAGAAATTTGGTTTCATTGAGATTTAGTTGAGAATTACTGAGAGAATTGATAAGCTGTCTGCTGATTTTTAAAATTGATATTAATGATATTCTATGGTGAAAAGCTGTTCTTTAGAAAATTATATAACAAAAACATATAAATATTATTTTCCTTTTCTTAATGAAAAAATGGCTATTTTACTGGCATCACAAATTTTATGAAATATTCAAACTATCTAAACACAGAATATAAGCTTGATAAATAGAGATTCATGAGCTGTACACAGGGAATGCAGAAATGTTCCATGATTTTCCAATTTCTGTTATAATTGCTGATGAAAGAAATGAACTATTGCTAGATAAAGAACTACCAGACTGGCAGTAACTCTCAGTTATCATCTTTTAAACAAACTAATCCATCATGCTTATGATGTGGCATTTTCCAGTAGTATTATTTGCAAAGATTATAAATTGTTTCAAAGTGACCTTAGTTTTATATGGCAAATAGGAATACAAATAAGTAATTTTTGTCATTTTAGAATACAAATACCTAGATTCTGAAAAATGTTTTTACTTGGTAACTGTGGTTCTGAAAGGGAAGAGAACTTATTGCTGCCTTCTTGATGGGAACCCATCCCCAAAAATAGAGGGGATTTGGGATAGCAAAGAATAAATAAAAGAAGTGTAAAAGAAAAAATCCTTGCTGCTTCTGATTTAATATGTGAACTTTCTCTAGTCCCTGTGTAAGAGGTGGTAGTCCTTGGAATGATTTAATATAATAAAAAATAAATATCTGAAAGTGGAAGCTCAGCCTCAGGCATGTGTTGCACATGACGAGTGTCCAAGTATTTAGAGTTTTATTTTCTAGTTTCAGTAGAACACATAATTTGAAAAGCAGCAACTACAGCCATTCAAAAGTTGCCTTGTTGCTGATCTTGAAGAAGATGCTTAGCCTATCTCTTAATATTGTGGTAATAAGTCTTATTTAATTTAAAATAATATGTTTCTACTTCCTTTGCATTTGATAATATTGCCCCTTTCAAATATTTTCAGAAAAAGTCATTGGCAGTGCTTCCAGCAAAAGAGACAGACATCAAAAAAACCTTCAGGGGAGGCAATTGCAGAAAAGGATTCCAAATCTGCTTATATAAATTGGATTTTCCTAAGTTCTCAAAATTAAGGTAACTGTGCACATTTCAAAATGAAATACAGTTCAGATTTTCAAAAATACTCTTTGCCTTTCAGATATTTTAATGTATATATGTATAATATATATACATAGTTATGTAAAATATCTCCAGCATAAATAAAAGCTGGAGCTTGCAGGGATTTAATTTTTTTTTTTATTTAGTAGGGTTTTAATTTCCTCTGGCACCTTGGAGAATATAAAAGAGCATGTGGGGAAGTATTGCCATGTCTGTAATTCACATGTTTTAATGCAAGAAGGAAAAACATAAAAACTATTGGGTTTTTTCCTTGTTGTTATTTATAAATTTGAAATATTTTTTAAATTTGACATTCATCAAAATTGTATTCATTTTGTAGGGGGTTTTCCCAGTCTAACTGGTGTGCTGATTCCCTGGGCTTTTTATTTATCCAGAGGTGAGACATCATGAAAAGAGCATTAAGGAAAGGTCTGTTGGTTGTCAGTCAGCAATATTCTGTAGAAACTATTCCCTCAATTTCTGTCTGTGAGGGGTGATTTGACTGTTTTTCTACAAGAGATTTAAATGTGAAGAGTTGTCAGGATATCTCACCATAAAAGCTGCTGTGGTTTGGGGTTTTTAGGGCTGGTCAGGTGCCAAAAGTTTTGTCCTGTTTTGTCACAGGAGCAGAACTGCAAGTTCAGGGTTCTGCATTTCATTTCTCCTGCGAGGCCTTTCTCATTTTGGTGCATTATTTGTTTCTAGGACATCTATGAAGTTCTGGTTCCCTGAATGCAGCAGTTCTTGCCCCTACTTCAAATTCTATTTTGCTGAACAATCTTGGAAGGTCTCTATGGGCTTCGCTCCTTCTCTGTGTTGTTCAGACCACATTAGATGTGTCCTTGCTGTTTCCTTTATCAGCTTCTCTCTTTGCCACTTTTAATTCAGACATGAACCTTCAGGAAAAAAAAAGAAAAAAGTGCAGTTAATTTTCTGTAGCCTGAAAATGACTTTTTTTAAAAAAGGAATTAATCTGAATCCTACCGTGACTCTTTATTTATATTCTCTGCAGTGAGTCTGTAATGTATAAAGATGTTTTTATGTGCTTCTCTCAATTAAAAATCATGTTGCATGTTGAAGAACACTGGGCTATTCTGAGGTAAGAACGAAGGAGTTTATAGGGGTTTCTCTCAGAGAATGACTTTTGGCAATTCATCCTAATTGAGTACATTGCACAAGGTCAGATACAATGCTCAGTCCCATAGAATTACTTTTTATATTATAATAACTCTGTTTTTGTAGGAGAATTAGATTTCTACTCCTAGATAAAGGAAAGTTCTGTCCAGTGTAAGCCAAAGGAAATAGCTCACATGAAGTAATATTTATGTCATGGTATGACAAAACCCTGATGACAAAACTCTGGCCTCTTCAAAAATGGCAGTAGTTACAACAGCACAAGTACAAATAGCTCACTTTGGCTGCCTTTCTTTTCTCATTTATTTGTTTTGTGTGCATGTGTTCCCTGCATGGAGATGACTCTCATGGCAACCTGTGGTCATGGTGCCTGGTGTTGCCTTTTGCAACACCAGAGAATGACTTTTGGCAATTCATCCTAATTGAGTACATTGCACAAGGTCAGATACAATGCTCAGTCCCATAGAATTATTTTTTATATTATAATAACTGTGTTTTTGTAGGAGAATTAGATTTCTACTCCAAGAATATGGAAAGTTCTGTCCAGTGTAAGTCAAGCTGAGAAAAATACCTCAGCTCACATGAAGGTATTTATGTCATGGTATGACAAAACTCTGGCCTCTTAAAAAATGGCAGTAGTTACAATAGCACAAGTACAAATAGCTCACTTTGGCTGCCTTTCTTTACTCATTTATTTGTTTTGTGTACAAGTGGTCCCTGCATGGAGATGAGTTTCATGGCAACCTGTGGTCATGGTGCCTGTGGGTTGTGTTGCCTTTTGCTGTTTTTCTCTATGACGTTCTCTTTTAATTTTGAAAATGTCCCAGTAAAGGTTGAACTGCTTTGTTGTTGTTAGTGGTTTTGCTGTTGTAACACTTAAAAATAAACTTTGAGTGATCAACCAGCTCAGGGCAGCCATGTCTCATTATAACAACCAGTCATTATTTTTCTGATTAGCAGTCTAATCATGCAGTACATTTATTTACATGAAAATACCTGCGTATTTACCTTTCTAAGGACATCTCTGCCATTTCCCAAGTACATCACCACTTCCTTTGAACTTTGCCACATGAAATTCCTGCACATTTTTGGAATAATTACAATTCAGCTGTGACTTGACTTTCCATTCACCGATAGAAAGTGATATTTTCTTTATTTTCTAGCAGAGCTTTACCTTAGTCTCTGCTGATGACAACATTTCTGTTCTTTTAGCTGGGAAGGCTTTGAAAATAAGGAATCATTTTTAAATAATAAATAAACACATTTGCACAAATCAAACTGGGGATGAGTTAGATGGGAACTGCAAGCCCTGTACCTCACATTTTACACGTGTTTACCTTGTTTAAAGGCAAGCCAAGCATTTCAATGTGAATCCAAGGACAGGCTGAGCTCTTGCTGTTGCTTTGATCAGTCATTTCTAGACCTGCTTTTTCCTCTGTCATATTCAGAGATTACATTTGGAAGCTTGTTTGATTCTGAAGCTTATAAATGAGTAAATGTTTGTATTTTTGGATTAACTGAACTGTGAGAATTTCATTGGAGATAAGAGTGGATTTAAAGCTAGAGTTGAGAGCCAACAGCCAGCTAAAAAGTTTTGGAGTAGGCAGTTATAGAAGGCTTCTCTCAGATTTCGTGCAATTTAAATACAATTCTCAGAGAGTTGCATGAGTTACACTTAGGGTAAACCTCAGCAAAAAATTGTTAGAGATTAATTGTCATATCTAAGCTCAATATTTTCATTTCTTTTGCATTATATAAAGCAAACCAATGATCTCCATCCTTTTAGTGGCACAGCCCCCAGTGCCCTGTGTCCATCTTTCTTTGTTGTGTGCACAGATTAGGTTATGATCAAAAGTTTTAATTCTTGCAGCAATGCACTTTATTTCTTTCTCACTTTGACTGTTTTGCTCTGTGTACTTTCAAGTTTCTTTGCATTTCCTTTCTGACAATTCCCCCCTCTTTTTGAGGTACTGAATCCTTGCCTATCCCAAAATCCAGCATGTTATTTAAAGTGACTGAGTTAATATCTGTAACTTACAGCTCTGCTGAGGGCAGTTGTGTTTTCCCTTGAGTTTTTGGTTCATCCAAACAACCAGAGATGTTCTCCAGGTGTGTCTCAGGTACCAGTAACAAATACAGAATCCATCAACACATGAACTCCTAATCTTGCAGCAGCCCTGAACTGACAGATCTCATGGCTTCAAGTTGCTCTTATTGTGCTTTGATGCTCCATCTTTATTTCCTGTCAGGATGGTTTTTAAGCATCTTTTAATGTCCCTCTTTTTCTATTGTCTGGCCCCTCTCAGCAGAAATATGTTTGATACTTTATGAACTCCTTGAAGAAAAAAACTCCTTGAGCTTTTTGGTACAGGTCATGGAGAAGGAGAGTATCCCACCATCTGCTTTGGGTAAAATTTGTAATAAATTTTAACTTTTCCTAAAAAAGTTCCTAAAAGCTCCTAAAAAAAACTAGGATCGCAATTTTCTGTAGCATTTTTCTGTTTTGTTTTTCTTTTTCCTTTTTTAAAATCAATATCCTCTTAAAGACCAGTCTTGTCTGTGAACAGTAGATGATGGCACGTGCATAGGTTGGTAATAGGATGAGTAATTTTTCAAATAGTGTCATATCAGTTGAAATCCAACAGTGATAAAATCATATCTAGGTGGCTGTTTCATGGTTTTTAGGACATATCAATTTCTTAATCTGTTTCTTAGAGAGAAATAATTACTGTGTAACAATCCCTTCCATCACACTGCACCCTGGCACAATTTCTGTGTGACTGAAAACCAGAGCTGGGAAGGAAAATGAAATAATTTTTCTTCCTCTTAAGCTGTTTCTGTGGGTCTTGCATCCTCACAGCAGAAGGGGAGCTGGAGCTGCTTGTAAGTAGCTGAAAACCTACAGAAATTTTTAAGAATGTAATTGGCAGTTGCAAACACCAGATTGATTTGGAACAATTCAAACCAACAAAACCTGCCATTCTGATTTTATGAAGTCTGTGTCAAAATGATTGTGATGTATTTACTCTTGTTTCATAATTCTGTTGCATCTGCTTGATTAAACATTTAAGCAATTGAAAAAGGGTAAATCATTATTGAGCCTAACAAAGGTACACAGGAAAAATCAGCTGACCTTCAGCTCCAACACTTCAGCTTCTCTTGACATTTTCTTTATTTTGAGCAACTGCCCTAGCAAACACATTGCTAAGTAATTTCAAAAGCTCTTCTATATTTAGTCAGACAAAATGAAGTTAACAATGGAATGACTGCTTGGAAAATGAAGATTATTTGGGTTAGAAGAGACCAAACACACTGTAAGAACATGAAGTGTATGGCTGAGCTTAACCTAACACATGCCCACTGTATTTCATATTTTATGAAAACTTATGCGGAGATAATAATTTATTTAGTGTGCAATCCCATAATGGAATGTATAGAATACCCAGCAAATAAATAGTTTTATAGGGAAGTGTAGGGGGGAAAGATTATGTGGTGTCTTGTGGAATATGTGTTGCAGTTCAGCAGAATGTATAGAGAAGGAATCTTTAAAAATTAATGTATCATATGGTGGTATGTTTCATACTGTAATTAACTTGATTAACCCCAAGGCAACAGGTAATTATCTGCCCTGTAAGTCAGATCAGTCAATGTCCAGATAAGTACTAAAATATTCTTGGGTATTTTTCAGAAATAGGTTGCACAGCCCATAATTTGTCTTGCAAAACAGGAAAGAATGGAGCTTATTTTTTATTTATCCAAAAGAAATATTTATTGCTGCTGCTTTGAAAAAGTAAGGATATAAAGGTAGGGATTCCATTCAAATCACTCTAGATTTAATTTTATTTTTGGTAAAGGATAGTGAAATAATCCATGAGCATTCTGCCTGTCTTTGAAGCAATGGGTTTTATGGTGCACACCACTTTTGGAAAGGATTTTGTGGCAAGTGATTTGAAGAATTCCCCCTTAGCTCACGTTCCTGAAGTTTGTAATGGACTTTATTCCCTTCCCTGTTACACTGAGCTTCCAGCTGGGCAGCTGATAGCAGAAATACTGGATTGTTCTTAGCCTAAAGGTAATCCTCAGAGTGAAGTGGCAGAATCTGAACTCCAGCAATTCAAAATTTGCAAGTTGTAGCCACCTACCTAAAACTGTGCTTGCAAAGATCAGACACATCAAACAATTAGCAGGTCAACTTAATACACAGAATAACAATAACTATTACTACATGCTAGCACTGAGAGTTATGCAGATTAGAGAATTTAAATAATAAGTTTATCCCAGAGGACACTTGATAATACAGACATTGACCTCATTAATAACCCTGCATTAGATAAAATAGAGATACAGAGTGAACCATGAACTAAAAATATGAAACAGGAGATGAACTTGAGCTCTCACTGTCTGCCTGGTTTTATCAGAAGTTATCACAGGCCAGTGAAACAGAGAATAGAACAAAATCCTCCATGATCTTTTAGTAATACACCCTTGGAAGCCCTAATGCCATTGACGTCAATGTCAGAAAAGTTTGGAATCTGGTGCTTGTTATCTTCCACAGGATAGCAGGTGTTCAATCAAAGTTGTTAATGTATTTTCTGTGGATCTCATATACTTTAAAAGCAAGTAATTAGAATTATCCACAGATACTTTGTAACTATGAATAATTCATTTCCTGTGCATCAATAAAATAATTATTGCATATTATCATTCTTAGCTTTCTACTTCAATAAAATTGCTCACATCATGTCACTGTCATAGTAATGTGCCTTTTTATTTTTCATATTAATGAAAATTACCAGTAGAATGAGGAAAATTGTAATAAGATTTTATGTCACCTATAAGCCTTTTCCACTGTACTGCACTGAAATTAGACAATATCTTGATTCTGGTTGATTGCAGATGGGTATTCTTGCCCACCTTAGACACTTTTAATGCTTCTGTTCTGAAATGATTGTTAAGTGTTTTAGAGCTCTTTCTTTAGCTTAACTAACTCAATTACCAACTCACTTGGTAAAATTTAGACAATTTCTTTATACTTCTAAAGCATTTTTTCTAATCTCGTTCCTTTATTTGTTTAGAAATTCACAACAATCTTGATCCAGAATGATTTCACACATGAGGAATATATTGTCTTCTTTTAAAGCTTGTCTATATATTATATTAAACCATAACTTAAATCTGTGCTGGCTTAAGATCAACTTCTATATGAATTTATTTTTAATGATTTATCTTTCAGATTGTAAGTAATGCTCATTAGAAAATTTTAGTTCAGCCTATTTTTTTTAACCCTGAAATAACAGAGCAAATAGTTTGGGGTTAAAGTAAAAATAAAAAAAAATATATTGACCAAACAAAGGCAACAGACTGAGATAAATTCTTTGTTGGAATACTTAAAACCATATTAACGGTTAAATATTTGGGGTTTTTTTTAACTTTGCACTGCTTTTTCAGGAATTTTTTTGTTCTTTTCATTATCAAAATGGCTACAACATTGTGGCTTTACCTCTTTTACAAGATTTAAAATGATCATTTTCAGGAATGGAAGTAGATTCCATAATGTGGAATAATTAGAGGCTTGGAGAGTGTGGAGGGATAAAGATATAGTGCAGAAGGTAATCTGACCCCTGAGGAGCTGCAGCTGCACTAATCACCAAAGATTAGGAACAGCCCTGCCCTTAACAGGGCACAGCTGTGTCCAATGAGGATGAGGGCTATAAAAGAGTGGGTTAGTGGGGTGAGCAGAGAGATGGAGTTGGTTGGTTGTGTTGTGAAGAAGGAGTGAGTGCTGTGAGGAGGTGCCCATGAGAAATCACAGAGAAGGTATAGAACTTTTGAAATAGGATGACAACAGGAGAGCCTGGAGCCAGGTGCTACAGTCACTGTTATTTGGATTTTACAGACCCCAGCAAGGCTTTCCTGGCTGTGTTCTGATTAAAAAGGGCTTGGCCAGCCCAAGCTGCCTGATCTCCATCACACCCATGGCAGTGATGCCTTGTGAAGGCTGCCCTAGAGCAGAGGCTAGACAGAGTTGCAGAATAAAGTAGGCATTTATTAAAAGGATCATCTCAATGGATCCACCTTGGGCAGCACAAGAGCCCAGCCAGGGCTGCACCCAAGATGAACCAAAATGGTCCCAAAATGCACGGCCGGGCACGGGCTCTGTCACTGTGATCAGTTCTGCTCTGTTTGCACCTTGCAGTTCATTGTCCCATTCCAGCCTTAGCCCAGGCAGTCCCATCCTGCTTGTTTTTCTCTCTCCAGCCCACGGTGTTTGTGCTCTTGGGCTGAGATTGGGATCATTTGTCCTTGGTGCCCAGCTGGAGCAGGAATTGTTTTGTCTCCCTACTCTGTGCAGAGAGCTCACCGTCCACTAACATGGAGCCCAGACCCACACACTAAAGCAGCACAGAACATGAAAAATAGAAAAGCTCAAACCTGAGGCATCAGCAGGAGGGCAGGAGGTGTGCACAGCACTGATGGACAATTGTGGTGTGGGTGGAGAAGTGGCAACAGCAGCGTGGGGCCCTTGGGTGGAGATTCCTGGTGGGAATAAAGAGCAGAGCCAGGCAAAGGGAGAGGGGCATTGCTGCAACCGTGCTCCAAAGAAAGGGAGCTCATTGCGTTTTGGTTTTTACTTATTCTGTTATTCCTCTTGATTGCTAATTGTTCTGTGATACACTCTGAGTACTTAAAGAAGGGGCTGAACCTGAGTCTCACCCATTGAAACCCCAGAGTTTTTCCCATTAGGAATAAATTATGAGCACAAACCACTGCAGAATTGGGTAGGAAGGTAAAGGGGTCCTGTGCAGTTTTGGGGCAGGCCAGTACCCTGAGCCTAGACTACACCTTCATTTGCTACTTTCTTGTCAGTTTTCCAAATAATACCAAAATCAGGGGTAGTTTCATGTTTAGCTTGATTTGCCTTTTGAATGAATGGTATGAAATGGAAAAAAAAAAAGTTCTTTCTTGAAAATTATTTAAGTTTAGCAAAATATTGATGAAAAATAAATCCAAACATACTGTATTTTCTAGGGAAAAATATATCCAGAATTTCTCATGGCCTTTATTCTCGCTAATCTGTCCTGGTTTTCTTTTCCAGACTGCATAGATAATTACAGATTAAGCATAAATTCATCAAGCAGCAGCTGACCAGGCTGTTCTAAAAGGGGAGTGTCATGGTCACTGAAATATGCATTAACATCTTCAGGGTAGGACAGGAGAGAGAGGGGGGAAATAATGTGCATTTGAATAAAATTGTAACTTGAGGCTACCATTATCTATACCAGCAACAAGCTGATGGTCTTTTATTTTCTGTATTAGAATGTTTCTTTGTTGCCTTCAATGTTGTTTTAGTGATTTTTGTAAACCAAGCAAAAATGTATTCTGCTTATAAAAGAAAATGTGCTCAGTTTTGTATTTTAGAAATATTTCTATTTCTACAATTCACAATCTCAGGTTTTAATAAAACATGCATTGTTGATCTGAACTTTACTGTTTCCCCCCCACCCCGACCTTTGCTTATTTTAAAGGGTAAGTGCAATGAAATTAATTTTTTAACTTATTACATATGACCAGTAACATAATCCAAGTACTTGAAATAATTTTCTTAGAATGTGGAACAGAACTTAAATTAGTTAATAAACACAAGAATACAGGTTGTAAACAAAGATCAAAAACCTCCTCAAATTAGGCATGCATCCCTAAGAAAGGAAAAATAAAATAATTATTCTGTGACATGTTCAGGAATTTAGACTCAGCAGAATATTAAGTAAAATCTTTTATTCTTCCCATTGCTGCAAGGTGAACAAACCTTTTGTATGCAATCTATAATTTAAAAATATTTTTTATGTTAGGAAATATAAATATTCAACTTAATTATGTGGTGTGCACCAAATGATTTGTGCCTTATCTATAATGCCATGGCTCTGCACACATGTGCTGCCTTCTCTTATTTACTATTGTCTTAACTTCAAATTTATTGTCAGAAAAATATCTTCCTTTTCCATCCTTCCATTTGCTGAAACCTGGAACTCTGTCTCAGCTCGTGACTGTTTGAAGCACAAAGATACAATTGTTCTGTATGGTTTGACATCTAATTCAATGTGGGAATAATCTTAACAAAGTACTATGGAAAATGCTAGGGGTGAGATAAAAAATGCTGTATTGATGGTTAAAGAATATCACTGCCTGGTGGTACTTTCTCTTCTCTTTCTTTTCTCAGTTCTGTGCTGTGAAGCCACAGGTTTTGCACGCAAATATATGTCAAAATTGATTAATTCTGAATTCTACTGCTACTTAAACATCTTTCCAGGCATGACCACATCAGTGTAATCAGTGACAGTGATGTCAATGTAAGTGAATCCTTTTGAAATACATTTCCATTTAGCACTGATGCAATCACACAATCAGACTAGTAAATAGTCCATGAAATGGGGGTGTGTGTATTGATCTCCTCCAATTGAACATGCCAGTGTAGTAAGGATTTCCCAGTTATTTAACTTCAGGATAAGATTCACTGCTTTCTACTCCTCTTGCTTGCCATAGACACAGAATCCCAGAGTTGTTTGGGATGGGAGGGACATTAAAGTTCATCTCATCCCTCTCCTGCCATGGCAGGGACACCTTCCCCTGTCCCAGGCTGCTCCAGCCCCAGTGTCCAGCCTGGCCTTGGGCACTGCCAGGGATCCAGGGGCAGCCCCAGCTGCTCTGGGCACCCTGTGCCAGGGCTGTGCAGTGCTCCCATTCCAAACAGGCACAAATTTGATTTTACCCTCCTTGTGTTGCTAATAACCCATCCCCTGACCCAAACCCTAAACTCCACCTCTGTGATACCCAATAAAAGCCCCATGACCCTGCCCTTACCCATCTTTTGTCTTCATCCCTCTCCTCATCCCCAGAGGTGATAAATGGATTCTTGAGCTTTATAAAATGAAGATTCATTTTGTTCCCATGCCCAGCACCAGCAGCTGCACTCTCCCTGGACATGATGGACTCTGTTGCAATGTGACACAACACAGGGCCTGCCCACCCTGCCAGGGAACAATTCCTCATTGCCAAGATCCCAGCCAGCCCTGTCCTCTGGCACTGGCAGCCATTCCCTGGCTCCTGTCCCTCCAGCCCTTGGCAATTGTCTCTCTCCATCTTTCCTGCAGCTCCTTCAGGCCCTGCAAGGCCACCCTGAGCTCAGCCAAAGCTTCTCCTGTGCAGGTGAGCAATGGCAGCTGTGCCAGCCTTTCCTCCCAGCAGAGCTGCTCCATCCCTCTGCCCATCCTGGAGCCTCCTCTGGGCTCTCTGAGCAGCTCCAGGTCCCTCCTGGGCTGGGCCAGGCTGGGGCAGCTCTGCAGGTGGGAAATCACCTGAGTGGGGCAGTGTTGGTGCCTGCTCTGCCTCTGGGACTCAGCTCAGGCTCTTCCTGCTCCAGGAATCCACATCCTTGTTCTTTGTCTTTAGAACAGGAGAATTCCTTCAGCCCTAGAGACATCACAGAGCATGGAGGGGATCAGTTTTCTTTTTAGGTGCTTATGTTGATCATCCAGGCTTGTACGATCAGCAATCGGAATGTTTTCCTAAGTTAGACTGGGATGAATCTGGGAAGCCCTTCAACCTTTTTTTCACCTGGAACCTTTTAAAAGATCTTCACTGCCCTTGCAGAAGCTTTGAATATTAGCAGCCTCTTAGTCTTGTATCTTGTCTGTTTTAATTTCAAAAAATATGGTGAGGATTCTTTTTCTTGCTTAAATGATTTTGTGGATTTGGTAAAAGCCGTGTCCAGGTGAGGGAGAATGGCTGGTGATCAGGTGCCCTGAATTTGCTCTGGGCAACAATGAAAGTGAAGAAATTGTAGATATTGTAATGTTCATTCAAACAGAAAGAGATTGAAAAACAGCTGCACCTGGGGAAAAAGATTTGGAAAGACACCTGGATATGTTCCAAATGTGTGCTTTCCTAATAATTAGCACATCATACACCTAGTTAGCATCTCATAAATAACCATAAAGTAGTCATTTAATGAATCATTTTACTTTGTGCTGTCAGAGGTTACAAAAAAAGCAAAATACTTTGTTTATTTTAAGAACGAAGTGTGACTCTTCTTTCAGCATCATTTAAAAAACCGCAGAAGGAAAAGTGGTGTCACCTTTCAGAGCAGCTGGGGTATTTTTAAGCTGCAGAGCATGAGTTATGTGCCATCAAGTGCATCAGTGGCCTCAGTGCAGTGCTGTGGGGTTTGGCACCTTGCAGAGGATGGCATTGCAGGGGCAGAAGTCATGCCTTGGTTTGTAGTCTGAGCCCGCATGTTAGGCTCCTTAGGCTTCTCATCTTTGTTTTATTTAAGTAGACTGAGCTTATTTAGAGCTAACCAAAGCACCAGTACATCCAGGGCTGTGCAGGGATGGGTTTCACCCTGGGGGCTGCAAGGAGGGGTCCCAGTCCTGCTGCCCTCTCTGGAGTGAGAAATCAGCTGGGGCAGAGGCACCAGGCTGGGATCATCAGGGAGCACAGGGGCAGGATGTGTCCCATGCTAGGGGCTGAGGGGGAACCCCACTCTTAAAGAATCAGCTCCTTCCTGAAGATAAGAAACCCCAAAGCTCTCTTTGGAAAGGCAGACTTGGATCTTTTCAGGATTCTGCTGTTGGGAGTGTGGATTCCCTCAGCAGGAAGGGATGGGGCCTTAGTGGCAGCAGGGTTGCAGGAAAGGTGGTCAATATTCAGGGGAACATTCTCCAAGCTAAACACAGTCTAACCAAACACAGGACAGCCAGAAGGCCTGCAGGGATCAACAGACTGCTCCTGGCAAAATTCAAACATGGAAAGGGAATACATGGGAGATAGAAGCAAAGACAAAGTCATTCCTGGTTGTAATACAGAGAAGCTGAGCGTTCAGGGATGGGTTAGGAAAGGCACGGCCCACTTGGAGTCAAGTCTGGTGAGATTGTCAAAGGCTACAAGAAGAGCTTTAATTAATACATCAGGAACCAAAGGAACACAGGGAAAACAGGAGCCTGCTGCAGAGCTGGGGCAGGGCCCTGGGGCACAGGGTGAGGAGGCTGAGGCATCAAACATCTCCTAAATCCCAGCCCCAGCAGCAAGGCTGGCCTGCAGGAGCACAGGGCCCAGCAATCCCAGGGAGTCTTTGCTCAGGTTGGGGAACACCTAAACTGCGCATCCCAGAGTGCCTGGGCCCTGGTGGGTTCATGCCTGATTTCCCTGTGAGGCCACTCTCCACCACCCTGGAATGGCCATGGAGCTTGGGAGAGGGGCCTGAGGACTGGAGGAGTGCAAAACGTCCTTTTAGTGCTCCAAAAGGGCAAAAAAGAGCCAGGGAGATACAGCCAGTCATCCTGGCCATGGTCACCACCCAGGGTGGAGCACCTAAAGTCCTTTTGTCAAGAACTTCCATGGGTATTCTTGTTATTGTATTTTTAATGTGTAAAATTATGCTCTTGTGCAGGAATTTCTTCTATAGGAAAAAGTATTCAAAGTCTGGCTTCTACATACAGGCTTTAAAAATGAAAAATAGCCTGATTTTTAAGCCCCTGGCCTTGGTGGTGGTGATGTGAAGGTACTGTGAAAAACTGGAAGATCAATTTTGACAGCAATCAAACATTCCTTTACAAATCCAGGCCAAATTAGGCTTAAAACTTTTAGGTAGTAACTGTTTTGTTCTATTGGTATGCTGTATTTGTACAGACTAAAAGCTCTAAATTATGCATAACTTAAATTTCTCATTGGAATTAACAATTACATTTCCAGAGAATATCAAAGTTGGTGGTTAGCTTTGCAAATTCTTTATATTTTGCTTTCCTTCATAAGTAGGGGAAACTTACCACTGATGCAGCCAACCAGAAAGAAAAAAATAAAGTAGAAATTTAGGGAAAATATTATATTCTCTTTTTCTTCTATTCAGAATTAATGATAATGTTTGTGATTAGTCTGTCATACAAAACACGAATAATTAAATACAACAAAGGCCTCTGTATTTAGAATTAATTAAAAATAGTTAAATAGAGCACATCACTAAGGAACTTTTCTTGTTTGCCTGAAGTTAAGTAAATATGCTCAGTGTTGTAGGATCCTGGTGTATAAACAGTGGGAAGAGAAGCAAAAAGGAAGGTTTGGAAGGTGCAGTCTGTATTTGTACTGTGGGCGTGCTGAAAGTCAGGGTGGCTGTTAGAGGTGTGAGTGCTGTCCTGTGTAAATCTGATTTTGAAGGTAATTTATGTTTACTAAACTCTTATATGAGGCTGATCCCATTTTTATCTTCTGGTTTTGGCCTCTTCAGTACCCCAACAGATTTTTTTCCTATTGCACAAACAACTCAAGATACTTTTTCATGTCCTAATGCTTTATTGTAAGCCAAGGCTTCAGTTTAAATGCTGAACATAATAATTGTGTTTCTCATATAAAGACAAGTAAAAATTGATAAATTTCTGAAGTGATTCAGCTGGTACCATGAAACTAATTGTGTTTGTTGGGCCCATAGAGTAGTGGGAAAAACAACCAACACATAAAAATCAGTTGAAGAAACTTTTGAATAAGTAAACAGAAAAGTATCCTTGGAGAGCCTTTGACATCCATCAGCCTTCTTTACTTGTTAAGTACCAGTAAATGTCTGTGGAAAGAAAAACTCAGAATTATCTAATGTGGCGTGTACAGGGAAGGTATTTTTGGATTTCTTAATGTAGCTTTCCATTCTGCAATGCATCATTAGGTGTTATCAACAGCAAGGAAAACTGCCAATCATCTTAACAACTAACTGCTTTTAAAAAGCCATCTAGTGACTTTAATGATGATTAAGTATTTATGAAATTAAGTAATGCCGAATACACAAATTCCATCTGGTAATGATCAAGGTGTTTATTTTGTCCATATTGTTAGGCTTTGCTTTTCCAGAGCACTCTGAGCATTTGCACACTTCTGAAGTCAGGAGAAGTCTCTTACATAACCAGCATATTTTAGTTACCTTGAAAAAGAAACCGGCAAATGTCAGGACCCAGGACATCCCTCTGGCTGTCCTGAGCAGCCAAGGCCCTGCCAGGGGGCTCAGAGACCCTGGATGCCCCTGTGGTTTTGATTATGATCCATGGAGCAAGTTACCAACCTTGGATGAAGATCTGAAAGCCATGAAAAATTACGTAGAATGACAGTGAATTTATCACAAGGTGAAAAAGTAGATTTTGGGGTTTTTAGAATGGGGATTCAGGGGGCAAGATGGAGGGATCTGGGTGTGTCCAGCCTTTCTTCTTCTTCTTGGCCTCCATCTCCTGCTGTGATGGTGGCACTCACAGATTGGTTTAGAGTAGAAGCTCACTGTCTAACACAGGTGATAGGTGTTGGGAAGTAATTGTAAACATTGCACACGTAGTTTTTAGTATAAAGCCATAACAGTGCCCTGGGGGCAGGCAGAGTGCCTGGAACTGTCCTGCTGGACGGACCTGGGCAGGGCAGGAGAAAGAATTTTATAGATAAGGAACAATGAACAACCTTGAGACCGAGAAATGAACATCCCTGACTGCTTCTTCAAGCACTGGGCTGGGAAAAGAGACTTTCTAACACATCTCAGAGTCACTCTCACAACCTAGAGATCCCAACACCCAAAGACCTCCAAGACCCTTTGGTTTCTCCAGTAAGCAGCTGTACTCTTTACCTCCCAATTTTATTTAATATTCTTTCTGTGATTTACTTTCCCTTAGAATTGTTCCCTGGCAGGGTGGGCAGGCCCTGGCACAGGGTGCCCAGAGCAGCTGGGGCTGCCCCTGGATCCCTGGCAGTGCCCAAGGCCAGGCTGGACACTGGGGCTGGAGCAGCCTGGGACAGGGGAAGGTGTCCCTGCCATGGCAGGGGTGGCACTGGATGGGCTTTAAGGTCCCTTCCAACCAAACCATTCTGGGATTCTATTTTGGTTTGAGTTTTTTGGTTTTATTATTTTTTTGCTTACTTTTGTTTGTTATTAACAACTAGTTTATTATTTTGCAGTCTAAAATAATTGAAATAATAAAACTGAATGAAAGTGGCCCTACAATGTCCCCTAGCCTAGAAGAAGGGTTTGGGGTATGACATCCAACATCCTACTCTAAATAAGTTTGGGCAGGGACTTGCTTTCCCATTCTACTTCAACTCAACTAAGGGCTTTACCCCAATAGAATTAAGTCATTATTCCTTTCACTTTGTGCTTTTAATTAGCAGAAAATTAAAACAAATAATAAACTGAAATGCAGACACTTCGGGCAGATGAATGTGGGAAGTCTGCAAGAAGTTTTCAATCAGTGCTAGCTGAGGTTTTTACTCATTTACGAACTGTTGGGATACCTTCAGAGTACTCATTTCTAAATCTAAATAATGCAGCATCTTGGAAAATTTGAGAGTCTGGTCAGGACTGGATGAATATTGCCCAAACCCTAGGTACTAGATGAATGTAGGTGGAAATCAGCTGACAAACCTGTGTGACTGAGAGCACCCTGTTATGTCCCTGAGGAATTGAGAGCCTTAACTACTGTACAGCTTTGTAATCAGTGAGAGTAATCAGCTGTTAACATGTCTTGCAGCTAGGAGCTCAGTACCATTTGTTAGGTACTGAAGTATCTTTGCAAATCTGGCTCTCCATCCTTCTGGCATATGGAATCCTCCTCCTCTCCCTCGATTGTGCTGTTGCTTTTGGTAGCACTGGCAACACTGCCCTTTTTACTATAATTCCTCCTCCCTGTGCAGGAACTCCAGCTAATGTGCTGTGACCTTCTGCTCCCTGACAGTCAGAACCCAGAAACACAGGGGGTTGGAGAATATTCACCCTTTGTCTGACCCGCTGCTTCTCACTGTCTGTTCTCCTCCTCCTCTGCACATTTCCATTTGCCAGGGTGCCCATTGGGCACCATTTCTGTGTTTGGAAGCATTTAATTATTCTTAATTTTTTTTGTTTTACTTTCCTTTCTTGGCACTGAAGATATTTTGCTGATACACTATTGTAAATCTGGGAGGATGGGTGCAAACAACTAAATCAATTATCCTCACCTTAATTATCCTTATTATCCTCACTCAAACTTTTTTTGTTTGGTTTACTGCATATACATACACACAGAAGAAAAACAACCTACTAGTCCTCACTCTGTTCTAACAGATTCATTGACCTGACTCAGCCATCAGAGGTTTCAGGTTGGAATTTTATACTGTCAGTCAGCAATCTAACACAACATTTCCTCAGGCCTAACCTAGACAGACCAAATCAAAAACCTAAAAAAGAATTCAAACTTAATTTGTAAATGTAATATTCTGAATTCTGTAGGCAGTTCCACTATTAGGCAATATGCCTTAGTGCAGTTATATGTGTTTTCAAAAGACCCTTCAATACATATTTATAGAGAACTAAGATTTCTCTGAATGCATTTTTGTGCTCTTTCCCAGGCACTTTTTCACTCTTTCAATTTTTCTTTTTTTTTTTTCTCAGATTAATGTTTGATTTAACCCTCCATTTTGCCAATGATTACCCTGATGTTTAAAACTTTTATTTGAAGAACTCTCCCAAAAGGGAGCATATGCCAAATTGTGTGTTGGTAATTACAAACATACATTTCCATCATTCAGTAACCAGACAAGCCTAGTGTGCTTATTTCCTTGCACTTGCCAGGCAAGAGAGCTTATATTATCTCATTAAAACATCCAACTCCAGTGGCAGTAACAGACTAAACTCAGCAGAACACCAAGGACTGCTTTTTTTGCAGTGAATAGCAGCTAAAGAACTCAGTGATATACATATTTGTGTTTTCAAATAAATAACCCAAGATGCAGAGTGTAATGGAATGATTTTGCAACAAGCCTTGGCTCTGAAACAAATGGACAAGAGAAATAGAAGGTGGATTTTAAATGTTATTTGTCTCCCTGTAAATTATGCATTTGTATTTTAAATGACTTTGCTCTTTAAATAATTAAATAAACACTGGGTTAAAGCCACTCATTTATGTGTCATAAAACTGCTCAGTGTTAAATGAGATTAAACAAGTCTTTCATTTTTCGTTAATAGTTGAATTATTAATTGTTCTTGTATGCCTCTATAGGGATTATTTGGAGAACAGAATTTAGACTATGTTATCCTAAGGAATACAGAGTGTCTGTTTTCAATTCAGTGCTGAATTAACTGTGCTGGGGTCTGAGGAAAAGGCTGCTGGCCACCAGCCAACAGCAATTGCCACAAGTCAAAAGAGCTGCAGGCAGCAGGTCAAATTTTAAAAGTACAGAATGCTAAAGCTCAATTATTTAAATCAAAAAACCTAGTGTGGATGATCAAATAAGCAGCTGAGAGTATTTGATTGGGAGCACATGGAAACCATCTGTTCCTCTTAAAGCAAACTCCCAGTAATAAATACAGGCAATCAGTGCTGTTAGCTGGCTACACTTACTTAGGACACTAGGATGCCATTCTCTGACAATTTATAAAAAATATTGCAGATTATTTGTGGAGAAAAACATGTACATGTGCACGTGTGACATGCCCCACAAAAGAGTGACGAGTTTTACCTGGTTATTCTTCACTACAAATTAATGTTGTGTAAGTATAGATATTTTTCTGCCTTTTTTTAAAATTTCTTTTTCTTGATGATCTGTCCATTCCAGATAGATTTCCAACAGAGAGTTCTGAACACTGTTATTTTACATGTAGTCTTGTTGAATGGTCAAAAATGTCTTGCATTAATTTTATCTTTTTATAAAAGAGTGTTTGATGCTGGAAGTGATTGAAAGTGAAGGAGAAATATCTCTCTGGTTTGATAGCAAAATATTTTTGATGGCTGTTGTGATATTTAATCCATTGTTGCTTGTTATAGGAGAGGTTTATAATAGTTGAATTCATTACCACCTGGGATAATAAAATAAAAGCAAATATACAGGGGGCTTTTCCTGCAGTCATTGTCTAAGCTGTAGAGTATTTTTCCTGCTTTTCAGCCCCATGGCAACCCCTCTCCAGAAACAGGAGTGTATTTGGTGCTTATATGCGGCACCATTCTGGAATTTGATGGAAAGTTTCTTCCAAATAGATGGGACTTGTCTTGTGTTTGTGGAATGCTTGCAGGGAACAAATGCAGTGATCAGGCACATGGAACTGCACAGAAGTATTGGAGAGGGCTGGTTT
This sequence comes from Ammospiza nelsoni, assembly GCF_027579445.1. NCBI lineage: Eukaryota > Metazoa > Chordata > Aves > Passeriformes > Passerellidae > Ammospiza > Ammospiza nelsoni. Next base: position 5,056,354 of record NC_080645.1, read on the forward strand.
TTCATGAATGTACATCTCTTGTATTACCTAATTATGAATTCTTGTTGGTATTGGAATCACAGAGCATTCTGAGTTGGAAGGGACCCAGGAGATTCTATGAGTCCAAGGGGCTCCTATGGGCATCAAACCCATGACTTTGGTGCTCCTGGCACCATGCCCTGCTACTGTACAAATTAAAGAATGTGTTCCTTACCTCCAAAGTCCTTCAGTCTGCCCAATGGCTTTAAAAATATTAATTTGCACAGGCAGAAGGTGTTAGTGGGAGCTCTATGAATGTCCAGGCTTGATTGCCATAGGGGTGCACACAGATCACCACCTCTTAATCCATTTCAAGTATGAATATACTTGTTAAATTCTTCCTGTCCTTTCCCTCTTTACATTCAGTATCTAGTCTTTTGGTCAGTAATTCTATGTGCCAGGCAGGAGTTTTGGAGCTTTGCTCAGCTTCCTGATGCCCAGGAACCTGGGATAAATAGCTATTGCACACACACTTAGTGCAGTAATTCTTGAGACATCCCTGAAGTCAGTTTTGCTAGCTCTGTGCTGCCCAGTGCCTAAATTAATATCCAGTGTTGTATTGTGGATGGAGTTTAATTGCTGCCAGTCACTTCAGAATCTGAAGAGTATTTTAGATGCTTCACAGAAGCAGAGAATTGAAACTGCAGGAAGTCTTTGGGTCAAGAAAAAGCACAATGATGTTAGTGCCTTTCTAAATGGTCTGTTTCTTTGGAGGATCTTTGTGCTTGTGAAAGCAAAGCACAAGAGACAAGGAGTCCTCAGTGAAGGAGGCTGGTGTGAAACTGAAGTCCCACCTAAACAACCTCATGAAGTACTGTCCAAAGTGAAGCTTAGGGGACATTTTTAGCATCAGGAGCTGATGGAGGAGAGGGTTGGAGGGTTGAATGAAGATGTCATGTCTCATCACTTGTTTTCTGCTCTGAGACCGAAATTTAATTTTTTAAAAGTTACAGTGAATGTGTAGAAGAAGTCACAGGCTCCTTCCACTTGTCCTTGTAAGAGGAACAACTGGAAGAATTCAAACCATCTGAGTGACTGAATCATATTTTGATACCTGTGCAAGGGAGAGATTAAAGGAACCAGGCAAAGATGTTCTGAAGATATGTACAATAAACTGCTTACCTTTTGAAAACTAGGGCATCTAAATTTGTAAAATAAACCTAGGAAATTGTTACATAATTTGCATAAATATGGAACTCCATCTTTATATATCATGAGAGGAAATGCCCTCTCACTTCTTTTTTTTCTCTTAAATTTCTTGGTATACATGACTTTGGCTGTGTTGAAAGGATTTAGGCTGAGGAAAATTGGTAGAATAATATAATGGCCTTTATGTCTTCTACTTTTGGCTGGTAAAGATTAAAGTTTTGGGCAGTTCTGCTACATGGAATTTAATGAACTGCTTGGTGATGGTAGGTAAATTTCTGGAGCAACAAAATGGGGCATATTTCTCTCTTTTTGTGAGTGCAATGTGTCCTCTCTGCATCTTGTGAGTTTCATGGGCAGGAGAAAGGCTAGACTGAAGGTCAGGTCAAGCAGCATAATAAAAATGTAAGTCAAAAGTCAAAAAGCACATTCATAACCTTCTTTTCTGGGAGTTTTGTAGGAAAACATGTTTTGTTTTTTTTCACTGTGGTGTTCACTCATTTTTCTCCACCTGTGCAGCTGTGAAGTTGCTCCAAGGGGGAGACCTCATGTAAACTTCTGTTCTTTGAAGTAAAAAATCTTCGCTAAATAAGAATGGCTCAGAAACAGCTTAAAGGCAAACAACATCATGTACTTGATGGGAACAAAAATCACTTTTAAAACATTCTTTGGGTAGTCCTTCAGAATGTTTTTGCACAAGTCAAACTGAAATATTTCAACTGTAGGTGCTGTTGTGATAATTTGTATAATGATCTTTCAATAACACAATGTTTTACTTAATATATTTCAAATATCTTTGTTCAGTTACATAAAGTTATGAATCAATTAATTACAAGTACAGATGGGCAAAGCAAACTACTTAATGTTGATGACTGTAGAAATAATGCACAGTATAAGCACTTTGAAATTTATGTAGAGGTGGCAGTACACTGCACAATTTTTTTTGTACCAATGGTTAGGCAACTAATTACAGTGTTCTGTATTTGTGCTGTCACTAAATGGTTTCACAGTGTGTAGCCACATCAGTTCTGTTCTTGAATTTGGCAACTTCAATTATTGCTGATAAAAGCTGACTTGTTCAGAAAGTCTAAACTATGGGAAGTATGCTATTAAATTCTCCAGGGATCCTGTTTTCATTTAAACTGCGTTCTTTAGTATCAAAAACTTGAATTTTCAATGAGCAATTGAATAAAAAACGTCAATTATTAAGCAGATCCCAAATCTTAGAATGTGGAGTGCCCTTATTTCAGAATAAAAGTGCTGCAACGTTCCTTAAAGGCAGTTAAACATTTCAAGATAAATTTTCTCCTTTGCACTAGTGAGCAAATTATAAATTTTGCTTTTTGTGAGTGTAATGTGTTCTTGTAATGTCCCTTCAAATAAGGTAGAGAAGGCAGCATGGCTTTGTGCTACTGAAAAGCTTTTAAAATTAAAATGTAAATGGGGTAAACAATTCTGTCTTGTGGAGTGAACTAAAAGTGTGGCATTCACATTCCCTGAACATGATTCCTTCATCCAGGATTTTTCTCCTGGGAAGCTGACAAGCCTCAGAGAAAAGGAAAACAATTCTGATCTCATTTGCTTCTCCTGTGTTGTGCTCATGTGCAATGTGTTTGGAGATTGTTTACCCACAGGTGATTGTTCCATTGCATTCTGCTGCGAATTGTTTTCACTCTTTGGCCAATCAGGGCCAAGCTGTGTCAGGACTCTGGAAAGAGTCACGAGTTTTCATTATTGTCTTTTTAGCCTTCTGTAAGGATCCTATCTGTATTCTTTAGTATAGTATTGTTTAATATAATATAGTATCATAAAGTAATAAATTAGCCTTCTGACAAGATTGAATCAGATGCACCATTCTTCCCTGCCACTGGGCTCACTGTGCATTTAAAATATGCAAGTAAGGCTGTAATTCTGGAGTTGGGGGTCACACTGAAATCCCATGGAACTCATAGTCTGCAAGTAACAAATTATATTAATGGCAAAGAAACACCTATTCGTCCATACCCAGTGCAGAAGAGATGCTAGAGATCAACAGGTAATCCTCTTATCAAAGAGTTTGTAATGAACACTGATAACACAGCAATAGAAATAATGGATGCAGAATTACTTTGTTTGTCAGGGAAGAGGAGTAAAGCTTGCTGTGTGAAGGGTGACTGGTGAGAAATAGGAGTAGAATGAAGTGGATAAGTGAGGGCAGGAGCAAGAGTAAAGGCCAAGGGGTTGGAAAGAAAACAGAAGGGGAATTTGGGGCTAATGACAGAATTCCATGGGGAGGGAGGCAGAGCTGGCTGATAGCCTGGGAGAGGCAGCTGCTTTAGGAAGCAGCAGAAGCAGCACAGATTTGGGATGAGTTAAAGAATATGTCAGAAATGGAGACAACAAAAGAAAATTTCCCTTTCTCTGTTGCAGTGCTTGGGTGGTGCTGATGCACCTTGCTAAGCATCTTACAAGGTGTAGGGATGTTTTGTGTTTCAGGCCATTTCCAGCTTAATCTCCTGATAAGCTTCCTAACATCTGTTCTGAACCTGACATTTACTTTCTTTTCTATGCTATCCTTGAGGTAAAATTCTTTTCTCTGGTCCCACTGCAGCTCTCTTATCTACACTGCAGATCTTTTTAGGAGTTTACATCCACTGACAGGAAGTTTTGCATACCAGTCAAGCACAGAATATATTTAAGGATTCTTTACTTTCTCACTTCAAATGTTACAGAAAAGAGAATTAAGGAGGTTCTTGCAGATTGTTTTCTGTTATTGTTAATGCTATTCTTGTTTTTCTCCCTTCACAACTTTTTCAATGACTTAACACTTGATTTTGGAGAAATAAGTGACCAGCTATTGACAGGTAACATTCATTACAAGTGTTATTTGTGCCTGTGTGCACTTTATCAAATCCATAATCTGGCAAGCATTTGATTAGGAAGTAAAATGCTGTACATAATTTTGAATTTAAACTTTTCTGTTGCTCTTGGAGAGTTACCACATTTCTTTATACAACGAACCTCTTTTAGAGCCCTGTAGACTTTTGTTGCCAATCAGTAGAAAAGTTCATTCATCATTTTTGTGGTGACTGAAGCATACCATGTTTTTTGGTTTTTGTCAGCATATTTTAGTCTCCTAGGTGCTTACAGGAGCTGCATGTTCTTCACTGTGTTTTCCACCACATTCCTAAAATATTTAAAGGTGCTTCCTTTTGCACAGCACAATGATCTGAAAAATGTGGGGACATGGGGTTGATTTGTTTGTTTGTTGTTTGAGGGTTTGATGGGTGCTTTTTAGGTGAAAAGAAGATTCCTCAATTACGTCTACAGATAGGAAGGAGGTATTCCCTAGGATAAACAGGCATTCCTCAGGGATTCCCAAGGAAAGTGGTTTATGAGAGAGCAGAACAAAGAAATTGTCAAGATTGACAAATAATGAGATATCTGCAGGATGAAAACACTTTGTTTTCAAAGTAAGTGAACATTAAAATACCAGTGCAGAGCTCTGTTAAAAGACTTGATAGAAATGTATGGAAAATAGAGTTTTAATCTTTAAAGGATCAGTTTTATACATAGTTAGGAAATACTCAGAACATGTGGCATTAGTAGTAATTAATCAAATTTTAACTCAAATTATCCATCTATGATTTTTGGTAAAGCCATTATGAAGATTAGCATGGCAAGTAGGAAAAAAATGGTATCCAGCTCCTGAGGTACACATTTCTGGTTTTCAATTAACAGGTAAAATATGTTGCATAAAATGTAAGAACTGGGACAAAACACAAAATCCTAATGATACCAATTAGAGAATGAATCAAGAATCAATACAAAAAATTATATTGTCCAGAATACAAAATACATAGCTCATGGTTTGAGCAGGATTTGGAGAACTTTAGTTTTCTGTGAGTTTAGTGAAACTTTGGTGCTGGTTTGAGAAAGGACTTAATAACAATGTCTGTATCTTATCAATTAGTCATATTTGTGTGCTCTTGTTAGAAACTAATATTGTTATGCATGATGCAGCCTAACGTCACCTATGCAAGGAAGAGCCCTTTTATAAAGTGCACTCTGATTGTGATTTCCTTCAGGATTCCTAAGGGGATAATAGGAATTTGAGAGTTGTCATACACTGTATCTTATTCCTAACACCTGAAGCTGCAGAGTTTTCACTAAGTGTTTCCAGGAAAAAGGATTGAAAATGTCAGAGGAGCAGAGTGACCCTTCCCTCTTTATTATTTCAGCTCTTGGCCAACAATGGAGCAGATTTATTGAGCTGGAAACGCCTTGAAAAGCCTTCATTGCATTTGATTGTGACTTGTGAAGAATCTTCCAGGAATTATAGCTCAGACTTTTAAAAATTATTCTTGTGTTCCACCACATCTTGTGGGAATGAATTTCACAATGTAATTATGGATTTTGTTAGAAGTTTAAGCATTACTTTCCTTTTTGGACTTTTAATATGCTACCTAATACTTTCATTGATGGTTTCTCAGTTCTTGTACTGTGAAAAAATGTATTACCCCACATTTATTTTCCTCACAATTTCTCAGGATTTTATAAATCTCTGTAGTATTCTAATGCCTCGTTCTCACACTGTTCTAGCCAGTCCTTCTATGGTGTTGTCTTCTCTAATCTTCTTATTCCCCTTCTCTGAGCTCTGTGCCCAGACTGGCTGCAGTATGAGATGCCATTCTTCCACGACTTTAAATCAAGGAGAATTCCTGAATATAATGTAATAATTGTATGGGTTACATTTTCATATTTTTCAGAGATCTGGCCACAGTGAGATAAAGACCTCTTTTCTGAACTCTGTTGGTTTGGTACCCATCTCTGAAAGACTTTTTCTTTAGCATGAACTGCTTTGGACTTAATTGACATTTATCCCCAAGTTGGTCAGGATATGAAAAGCTCTTCCTGCAACTTTTAGTCTACTTAAGGAGAGAAAAAAGAAAAATAGTGTTGAGTATGTAATTCCCGAATAATCTCTGTGGCGACAGTTATTGTTGCTGGATTATTTTATTCCCTCCAACTGAAATGTATGAAGTAAGCAGAGTGCTGGGAAGTCAAGTCAGAGAAAATAGAAGTTCTACCAAGCCTGCCAGTGCAGTGAATGATCTACCTGTCAGCACCCAGTCTGCTCATGAAGATGAACATGTGCTCTCCTGCAATGATTTACATGCCTTGGTATGTTTGGAACATTATTTGCCTCAGTGAAGATGTCATTTTTCCTGCTTTTCCTAGATTTGTGTAGACAGATGACTTTATGGCCAGAACTCTTTGTGCTGAATTGCTGCAATGCTTTACTGTCTCTCTGGCTTATTATGGGCTGCCTGCTGTGCCAACACTTATCAGCAGTGCTGTACATGCTGCACTTCACATGCACAACCCCTGCAAAAAGCTCTACAAGAGGAGCTCTTTGATGGATTCAGGGGGAGATGCTTTTGCTGTTGTGCTTTTCCAAAATGGGTGAGCTCTGAATGAGCCCAGAGGAGGCTCCAGGGTGAGCAGAGGGATGGAGCAGCTCTGCTGGGAGGAAAGGCTGGCACAGCTGGGGTTTTGGGGTGAGCTCAGTGTGACCCATCCCTGCAGATGCCCAAGGTTGGATGGAGCTTGGAGCAGCCTGGGAGGGAGGAAGGTGTTCCTGCCCGTGGCAGGGGCTGAACAAGATGATCTTTAATGTCTCTTCCAACCCAAACCATTCCACAGTTCGCAGAGCAAAGCCAGCATAGGTCCTTGTTCTGAAGAGTGCCTAAATGCACATTTCCTCTAAGCAAGTGCCTGAAACTCTCCTTGAGATATGAAATTACCAAAATCCACACATTGTGTTAGTGGGTGATCTAACAGACTTTCATTTTGTCCCACTTGTTTCTCTTGAAATTTTCTCAACATTTTTGGAACTTCTTACTTCAAAAGATAAGTCCTATGAAGAAGCATATTAGAGTTAATTAAATAATTAAATGACTAATTAATTATAATTATTAATTATTAGTTATTGAATAATTAACAATTAAATGGCTGGAGTTAATTAATTTAGCATTTTCTTTTTCCTGGAGAGAAACTGTAGCTTTGTAACCAACAGAGTATGTTGGTACTTGTAGCTGAATGCAATAATGAATATGAAACTTGAGCAAAGGGCTCAAGGTTTAAAGTCCAACTCTGCCTTCATTTCTTTGATACTAGGTTATGATACTTACCCCTGATGGCTGAAATGGATCTTTTCAATAGAAATCTGCACTGTGTGCTCCCCAAACCATTCTTGTGAACTTTGTTAACAGCTTGGAAAACAGGGGTGCTAGGATTAACATAGAGCTTGTGATGATTTTGATAGGACTTGCCAGTCCTTTTTCTTTTCTGATTTTTTTTTTTTTTTAATACTGCTATTACTGTTACAAGCTACCATGATAAAATAAGCAGATCTTGATTAACAGAGTTATAATTGTCAGGGTTTCTAAAACATAAGCTCTTCAAAATACTTCAAAAAAATTTCCATATCGTCTGAGAACTGTGCTCTGCTTGCACATATCTCTATCCAGAGCATTTCTAAAGAAGTGAATAATGTCACTGTGGTCATCTAAAACCTGCCCTTTGTCCATTTTTACATATTTTTACATCACCAGGGTTGTAGAGTTTGTTAAAACTCGATTGATGCTTACATGCCATGTTTGACTGAGGCCACAGTTTTCTCTGTTGGCCTCAGTTCCTTTCCTAAGGATTCTGCTCATTTCTCTGAAGCTGATGCCATCCTTGACCTGGTGCAAGTATTCCTTGCACTTTTTGCAAGTAGTTGATTCTTGGTTGGTTCTTCTGGTTCCTTTACAAAAACAGATGGTTATTTGCTATGATAGACCTTTGCAATTTTTAAACAAAAGGTATGCATCATGTCTCTCTTTCTGTTACCACCCTTACCATCTATTTTTATTTCTCATCTCTCTTGTGTAGTGCTGCTTCCAAGTGTAACCCGTTCCAAAGACTCCTCCCTGTAATTAAATTCCTTGGGCAGAATACGCATCAGAAGAATTAAGACATTTGCAGCTTACTCACCCCCAGCATGGACACCGTGTGTGTCCCAGAGGGAAATGGGCACAAAAAATGAAATAATTGGCAGTTGACAGCTGCTTGTTCCAGAGCCAGGGCCCCCTGAGAAGGAGGGTTTGTGATTGATGTGAGGGGTTGATGGCACCTGTGACAGTGACAGAGGCCTCACCTGGCTGGAAATCGGCACTCAGGTGGCAGCAAAATAGGGAAAAATAAACTCTATCAAACTTCAACTCCCGATGGACTGACACAGCTTTCCTGCAGGAAAATATTTGGTATTGGTTTGGTGAATACTCACCAAACACCTCAGACAATTGTTAGTTCTGTTTGCAGCTAAATTCTGCCTCTCCTCAGCCTTTAAAGGAGTTCAGCCACCACAAGGCCTGGAGAAAGGGAGGTAAATGCACTTGCAGGGACTAAATTATAAAGGTTTTTTCATCACTTGTGCTGGGGATTAGTCAGTCTTCTGGTACCATTCTTGACCTTTGAGTCTGATCCAATTTGCAGTGAAGATGTTGGAATAATCTAGGGGCATTTTTGAATGAGGGAGCCATAATCATAGAATTACAACATTATGGAATCTTTCAGGTAGGAAAAGACCTTTAAGATTGAGTCCAACTATTAAGCCAGCATTGCTAGACCCACCACAAAACCATGTCCCTGATTGCCACATCTTCTATGGCTTTTAAATACCTTCAGGGATAGGAAACCAGTGTTTAAAAAAATATTAGTGAAATAGGATTTTTTTTAATTTTTATACAGTATTAGGCTTGTAATGTGCCAGTGGCAGATTGTTAGAAATGCAATAGTAATCATTGCACAGGATATTTGACAAAGGAAAATATTTTTTGATAAAGTGCATTCTTATTTAAAATTTTGTATCAAGAAATGTGTTTTTATTAACAGATTACTGTTTGTTTATATCATTACTCAATTGCAATATATCTGTACTTTGTGTTTATCATAGTGTACAAGCAGCACAAGAAACATTAAAGCAATACTCATTCATGCACATGTGATCTTATTACAGAGAACCTAAATAATCCTGGGCTTTGTTGTTTTTATTTTCCAAAATATCTTGAGTTTGAATAAAATGATTTATTTTAGAAGGCCTCTGTCTATAACCTGCTCTTGTCCTCATGTGCAGTGGTGCTTTTCCAAGCAGATTGCTCAGGGTCTGTGCATTGGGCAGCTCGTGTGGTGGCTGCTGGAATGGTTCAGAGGGGTAGGGAATGGTCTCCCAGTGCATAGAAAAACTCTCTGGGCAGGCTTGGAAATGTCCATTATATTTGCTAAAGCACTTTGTGGCTTGACCTTCCTTGATTGAAATGCTTCCCCCTGCCAGGCCCTGCCTCTTTCCTGCCCCTCTTTGCACTTAAGGACATTCTCATATTGTGATGTTCCCTGAAGATCCCTGAGCAGGGTAAAATCTCCTTTGCTGAAGTTCAGAGCTCTAACTCAGCTGGGTTATTTCTGCTCATTTCTCTCAGGATCTGAAGCTCCATTGTGTGATCTTTGCAGCCAGGGCTGCCACGGGCATCCCATCCTCAAATAGTTTTTCCCATTTATGAGGTAGGATTGTTCAACCTGTAGAACCAAGTCACCACCTGGTTAACCTGTTGACCACAGCTTTGAGTTTTCCCTCAGAAGGTTTTCCATCACTTTTAAACTTCAGAGTCTATGAAGACCAATGGGATGGGGGACATAAAAAACCCAAATAATTGTGTGTTTTTTTAAACTATGTGTTAATGTTTTTGGTCTTGGATTCTCTTTGATATCTTCCACGTTTCTCTTTGTTTTGTCACTTGGCTGTAAATAACACAATAATACACTTTCCTGGCCCTTAGGAAGGCAATGCTCTCCCACTTGTCTTGTAAAATGGACTTATCAGTGAGAGGAGCATTTCTGGCAGCCCCTTGAAGAGCTTTAAATTGAAACATCCTTTTAGTCTGGAGTGGTAATCAAAATGCTTGTGTGCTGTATGGGAGAGGAGAAGTAAACGTTTTTCAATTTTATGGCACAGAGTTTTTCCCATTGTTGTAAGAGTTCCTCCATTAAAGAAGCCACCTTAAATTGCCACAGAGGTCCCAAAGAAATTCTAAAAAACCATTTGCTTTTGGAGAGCAGCGTTTGGATCAGTTGTAACTGTAATTGTACCCTGTTGTCACAGGTTCTCTGTGGGCCTTTGCTCTGCGTGTTCTCCTTCATCCAGAAAGTGCATTTGATTGGAAGCATTTTCTCCTAGGTCCTAGTGTGAAATATATCATGTGATTTCCTCTTATCATCTCCAACAGCAGTGCTTTATTGAGGGTCAGGCTTTCTTCTCAATAAATATCCCCTTTTTGTATGATTTTAAAAACTGGAGCGCTGATGCTATATGCATTGCAGCAGTGTGCCCTGCATGCAGTGTGGAGTTTGGCAGCAAACAATAAATTGTAGTAAGTGCTGCCATTACAATATTGAGTGTTTTCCCACAGGAGGAAACTGCTCTTTGTATTCCTTTGGTGAGAGTTTTCAGGAATTTATGAGGATATGACCTAGAGATGGAGAACATGAAAATGAGATTTTTTTTTTTTTTTTGGAATTTATTTACCAGATTGTTGTAGTAGCAATAGGTCTTGCATTTTTGTGACTTTTTCACTTGTTCCATTTTTCATATTATCTGATTGGAAGCATTTCATGTTAGTGGTTTCCATTTTTATGAGCTCATAATGAAACTTCATTTTCTCTTAAATTGCTCATCTGGCTCTAGATGAATACAGATGGGTTGCCAAGCACCCAACACTTCTTAGGTCATGTATTTGGAACCACTTGCCATGTGATTTCATAATCCATGGCTTCTAGACTAGATCCCCAGGCAGGCCAACTTGTTTGGCATCTGCTCTCCAGATTTCCTGACTGTGGGGGATCCCTAATGAGCTGTGATGGGAGTTGTGGCAGGTGCAGACTGAAATTGAGTTCCACAGTCAGAATAAAAATCTCCTGTGTTAGTCAATGGTGAGTAGCCATGGAAATGACAGTTATTTTATCCATATCCATATATTTTATCCGTATCTGTCTAGAACTGCCAAATATGCTTGGATGTCCTGCTCTGATTTTTAGCAAGTAGTTTGGTACTTTGAAGTGGATATTTAATTCTAGAAATATCATATTTGACAATAAGTACACACTCCCAAGTTTTTGGCTCATTGTTCTGATTCAGTGTTATTTTTCTCGATAATAAAAACTTTCTGAGAAACTGAAATTTCATTTTTGAACTTGCTCTCAGCACGTATATGTTCCACCAAATATATACAAAATAAAAGTGACACTTCACTGTGCATCACTCTAAAAGCTGAGAAATACTTGGCATTTGGCCCCTTCTTGCAGGTACATTATGATTACACCTTGCTCCCCACCAAGAAGGGACTGACAACAAAAACTGAGCTTGCTTTCTCATTTCTGCCTCCCAGCTCTTTATCCTTCAGAAATACCAACTAACCCTGGTTTGTTTGGGATTGGGTTGTTTTTTTTTGTTTTTTTTTTTTTTTTTTGCTTATCTCAACCTCTTCTTCTTTAACAAGTCAGCTTTTTGGCACATTCTTTGCACCTTCAGACTGCTCCTTTTCTTTCTTTCTTTAGCTTGTGATTCAGTGGTGTCAGAATGCCAGCAGAGTGCAAGGAGACAAAAGATCTCAGCTTTTTATGCCAACACCTGACTTTGTCTTGTAACAGCAATTATCATTAAACCCTTCCCCACTACCAAAGAGCAGGAGGTGCTCAGTGAGCCCAGGGCATTGGGACATGAATTGAATATCCACTTTCCTCCGGAGACACAATGCTCGTAAAGTTTGGTCAGCAAAATCCAACAGTTTGAGCTGTGAGAGGCTTCAGTTCAGTCACTGAGAACAGATTATTTCTCTTGTTATTCTTTGAGCTCCTGCTTACATGTGTGGGAAGTGTGGAAATGCTAGCAGGCTTCAAAACAAAAAAGTCTGGGAACTGTTTTGCATGTGCAAAATTCCTCTCTCCCACTGCCAGTTTCAGAAATGGCTGAGCAGGAGGAAAGCATCAAAAATGAGAAAGAAAAGCTCAACCAGAGAGAGAGAGACCCAGTGTAGGAAATGCCAGCGGAGTTGGCTAAAGTTTGAGCCAGAAAAAACAGGATGTTGAATAAAGAGCAGCCATGGAGTTTTAGTGCTCAGTGCTGCCTGGAGTTCCCCAATATCAGCGCTAAATAGTCCTTGTTTTTATTTTGTATGTTTAAGTAATAGTGAGAATAAATCTCCCTTCCAGAAATTCCCATCCCTTCATTTGCTCCGGGTTTTGGAGCTCAGGAATGGGACAAGTGGAATGGAATTGCTCATCTCTTTCCTTTCATCATGGGTTGTTTTGTATTGTTAGAGTTCAGAGGAAGTGTAAGAGCTACAGCACCTGAAAATCAATTTATTTTACTGCTTGGTTTATTTTGCTCCTTTACCTTTATGGTAATTTTGTCTATTGCATAATTCCATATTTTTAAACCAGCATGTGAATATGCTATAATGGTACATAGATTCATTTTGGAACAGATCCAAACTTACTTATTTGTCATATTATTATAATATGTCTTAACAAGTCTAATAAACTGTGCTGAGGTGGTGTCACTATAAAAGTATTCCCAGAGATGTCTGCATTGCTGTGAAACTGTTTCCTGACTATTCTGATTTGATCAGAGCTCAGCAGCCAGCTTCACATTGGGCTCTTCCAGGCTTGATCATGCAGATTTCCATTAATTTTTCAAGCCTTTCTCTAAAATCTGCTTTATTATTTATTTAGCTGTTTCTTTGCTACAAAGAAATGCAGTGGAAAAGGAATGTCTAAGCTGCTTAACCATGTGCCTGGGTCAGGTTTTTCACTGCTGAAGCTCTGCTTTGGTTTTTGGATACCAACCCACACAGGTGAATCCACAGCTAACCCATGCATGCAGCTGGGCCTGTGCATGACAAATATCTCCATAATCATTCATATGGACAAGTTTGAAGTCCCTTATTCTTTTCTCAGACCTGAAAAGTTGAGAGGAAAAGCCATTCATTAATAGCTGCTGCTTGGAGGTGTGTTTATAGCTGCCAGGCTTTCAAATTAGCTTCTTAGGAAGATTATGTCAGTTATTTCTTATTATGTCAGAGAGCTTCTTCAGGAAGATGATGTCAGTTATTTCTTTTTATGTCACAGAGCTATTCATCAAAATCAAATTTCTACATCAGAAATATTCCAGCACAGGACATTGCTTGGACCCAGGAGAGGGATCAGCTTTGGAGTTACTGGCCTCCTCATTGCTGCAGAAAGTACTCAGGACAGTGTTAGTGATGCCTCAGGTTTTAGCTTTTGTATTTTTCAGACTCTGTGCTGCTTTAGTGTGTGGGTCTGGGCTTCATATCAGGGGATGGTGAGCTCTGTGCACAGAGCAGGGAGACAAAACAATTCCTGCTCCAGCTGGGCACCAAGGACAAATGATCCCAATCTCAGCCCAAGAGCACAAACAGCATGGGCTGGAGAGAGAAAAACAAGCAGGATGGGACTGCCTGGGCTAAAGCTGGAATGGGACAGTGAACTGCAAGGTGCAAATGGAGCAGAACTGATCACAGTGACAGAGCCCGTGCCCGGCCGTGCATTTTGGGACCATTTTGGTTCATTTTGGGTGCAGCCCTGGCTGGGCTCTTGTGCTGCCCAAGGTGGATCCATCGAGGCCTTTTAGTAAATCCCAAATTTATTCTGTAGCTCTGTCCAGCCTCTGCTCTAGGCCAGCCTTCTCAAGGCATCATTAGCAGGGCTGATCTCCACAGTGTGGAAGAGTTTTCAGCCTTTCCTGCCACAGCCCATATCCAAACCTTTCTCTCCTCATTCCTGTGCTCTTCTCTGATGTGAAAGGAGGGAACAGAGCCTGGAGTGAGAGAGATAATGAATTCCTTGGCTGGAAGATTCCAGCACATCACAGACCTCTGTGGCTGTGAGTGGACTGGGGGCTGGCTGGGCAGGCCTGAACATCAGTGAGATCCCTCCAGAATGCCCAATGAGGCACCAGAAATGCAAGACCACAAATGGCAAGAGAATGCAAGTGTTGGCAGACAGGTTTTTAAAGTTTTGACAAAACTGGTATTTCTCCTATTGCACAGGAAGTTCACCTGAGGAAGAAAGAAAATCTCTTCTGAATGACACACCTCTGATATTTTCAAATGCAATCAACTATTTCTTCTTCAACAGATTTCTCCTGAGCTGAGGTCTGTGTTTTTTCTTGTACATTTGTGTTTTACTGTTGTGAACCACAATATTTCCATTTTATTTCAATCCAATAGAGGAATTAGAAAGTAACTCTCCAAAAAGCAGTCTCTGTGTTTATGGCATTATATTTTTCTTATGTCCCTCAGTGGAAAAATTATCATAGATTTCACTTGTTTTCCAATATTTGAACTCCTGATAGGGGTATATACGCATTGCATCTTGAGGCATGCAATGTTTCTAGTGCATTTCACAAAATGTTACAGATTTTAGCAAATTTATGTCATCCTGACGGTCTTTGAAGGAATTATAATTTCAGATTTACTCATTTACTGCAGCTAGGAACCTCAGACCATTGCCAGATGGGTGATGTATTCATAAATCTTAGAGTTCTGATGCTTTGCCTTGTAATATTTGAATATTTAAATCAAAAGAGGAAAGTGATAAGAAGGATGCCTGGATATTATTTGGAGTACTTTTTATACACAGATTGTGAAGTGGAGAAGCTGGTTGGGGAGATTGAGGAATATCTCAAAGTAGGCTCTGAAATAATAGGATGGCACCATTGTGAACAAGAAATGCTGGAAATCTTTGGGCAGACACAGATTCCAACAATTGCTCACCAGCTTCTTGTTCACCCCCTGCTCCTCAGCTGGATGGGGGGAAAACCTGGAATGAGAAAGTTTTGGGGTGAGATAGAGAGGAAAAATCTTTACCAATCACTGTCACAGGCAAGAGATACTCAGCTTGGGCAAAAATATTTTTAATTCCCAATTAAAGGAATGTAAAGGGGAAGCAGAGGGGCAGGAATTGATTTCTGCTCCCTGGACCAGAGTCAGGCTGGAGATCAGGGAAAGGTTCTGCTTCCCCAGAGGTGCTGGCACTGCCCAGGGAATGGGCACAGCCCCAAGGGATGCACAGAGGGGATTTCTGGGGGGTCTGGGCAGGGACAGGAGCTGCACTGGATGATCCTGATGGGTCCCTTCCATCTCAGCATCTTCTGTGATTCCATTATTCTAAAATAGGTTTGGTTTGTAAGAAGCAAGAAGTAAATTGATAGGCACACTGGGAGAGCTCCTTGTATGGAGCTGGCCTGGGAGCTTTCTGGTGAGATTGTGCAGACAAATTGTAGGATGGTTTGATGCTATAATTATCCTAAAACTGCACCAGACCACCTGGAGAAGGAGAATCCTGCAGTGCTGGATTTATAGAAGACAATCAGATCTGAGCAAGTGAGTTATTTTACCTTCCTGTGTCTTGTATTTCTGCCATGTTCCTGATGCAAGTTTATCTTCTGCTTACTCTGGACAGAGAGTTTTATGTGCAGTTAATTCTCTGGACTATCAGCCAGGATATTTTTGCAGTGTGCATGTATTTCCCAGAAGTGCTGGTATATGAGGATCTGGGAATAAGCCATTAAGATTTTGTGAGAGCTTTGTTCTTTCCTACAGGGTGTTGTAAATAACTTGCAATAATTTGGACTTAAGCAAAAAGGAATTAAGAAGTTGACTGCTGTTAATGAATACTAATGATTGCTGGAAACATGATCAATGTGAGGCACATATTATTAGTGAAGGTGCCCTTCTTAAACTTCATTAATCACCAAGGTACCTAGGAAGCAACAAATAATTCCTTGCTATTTGGCAACAGCTAAAGGAAGAGCCAGTTTGTAATTGGTGTTAAATTCTGCATTCTGTCTCATGCTGATGTAAAGCAAGATTGCTGTAGGTTTGTGCTGGCATAAGCAAAAGATGTTTAATGCCCAAGTGGCGCAAAGGTGTCTGAATAAATGATTAATCCTGGTGGAGTTAACCAGGTAAGGGATGAGTTTATGGTCAATCCAGGATTTCAGAACAAGTCTGGAAGGGCTCCCCTCTGGGCAGGGTCAATGGATTGTGATGTCTTCTGGAATCCCATACCCTACAAAGACCCATCCTCTTCTTTTCTCTAATTAAACACTCTCACCATAACAAAAAAAAATTCTAACAACATTTTTAATAAAATACTAAACATGTTTAGCTTACATATGGAGGCCTGGCTTTTATCTTTGTCCATGTTATTTTTCAGATTGCAAGTTTTTAAGCTTTCCTTAGTGTACATCAGGTATTCCTTCCTCAGCTCTACTCTTTTTTGGATAAGCAGAGATTGTGCCAGGAAAATGACTTTTGCTATTGAAGTTATTGCCAATTAATATTTTCAACCTGTTACTTGATTTCTTTGCTTTGTCAGTCTTATTGATGGTATTAATGATAAGGTATGAATTTATAGTGGAGGCATCTTAAACTTATTGCTATCAGCAATATTTACATGTAGATAAGAATCTTTTCTTTCTTTCTAAGAATCTGCAGAAAAGTTTTGTGGTGTTCAATTAGTTCAGTTAAAATTTCATTCCCATGGAATTTTTTTGATAGCTATGTTAGAAGGAACTCTTCTAGTCCAGTCAAACTATATTTTGACTTGCAGTTAGCCCAGGCTTGATTTTAATTCCTTGATTTTTTTACGTTGTTACCTTCTGTTTCATCTCAAGAAAATACTTTTTCACCTCTTTGTCCTCCTTACTGATATGAAGTTTCCTATCCAGCTCTTTCATTTAAGTAACAAGCAGGCCAACTGTGTCAGGAACTTCAGACCCCTTCAGCACTGTGTGCTGTCATTTTACCCTGCAGTAATTAGTTCCTTCAGCAATTCACTCACAACTGTTCTTCCTAGGAAGTTCCATTAGAGTCCATTGATAACCTGCTGTGGAGAGTTCTTTGAAGAAGTTTACCTTTCCCAGGGGTGATTTTTTCTTTTTTCTGGGCATCCTTGTGTTCATTTACAGTCTCACAGTAAAATGTCTTATAGGAATACAAAGATTCTCAATTTGGAAACTTAAATGCTGTAAAAGAATTGGATTTTTGCTATTCAGTAGGGGTGAAATCGGAGCTGTTTTGATAATTTTCCACAATTTCCCAAGTAAATTAGATTTGGTGCTAAAAAAAGAAAGGGAGAATAGGCAAAGCAAAGAGAGAGCCTTCTTCTGGAGAGCCTCACAGCAGAAATTCTCTGGGAATATTTATCTTTGTCACTAGATTTGGAAAACAAAGTAGATTAGTGACATCTCCTCTGTGCCATCACCAGTGCTTGCATAAAAAAAAGAGAGAATTTTCAGGCACAGAACGAGTTGTTCATTGCATGGCAGTGGCAGAAATACTTTTACCTTTATTCTTAGGATCATGTATTACACCTATGGTAAATTTAGCATCTCTTTTTCTGGGGCATTTTTATTTTCCAGTCATACAGAGAGTGCAGACTCTGCTCAGGGTTAACCTTCAGATCCCAACCCCAAGGATCATGGCTTTCTTTTAGATCATCACTCAGTGAAATTTCAAGGGGAGCTGTTTTTAGCAGTGAAGTAACACACTCGCTTTCTTCTCATGTTTGCTTCTCTCTTTGTCTCGACAAGAAGCAGCTCCTGGGAGGAAACTTGCCTGTGAAAACTTTAATGTTGATTCCCTGGGTGAGGCACAGAGACTGGCAGCCCTGCTGGTGTCTGAGCCCAGTGTTTCAGGGGAGGGAAGGGCTCTGTGCATGGAAATGTTTGTGCCTGGCCTTGGTGAGGATGGAGATTTATCCTGCCAGGGCAGCTGGGAATGTGTCTGTGCAGCTGCTGTTCACTCAAATTTAGAATATCTGAAGTGGGTTAGGCTGAACCCAGGAGGTTTTAGGTGTGGTAATAACTTGTATTTACATTGCCCCCAGATGGAGGAAGGAGTGATGAATCTGACTCCATGTTCTCAGAAGGCTAATTTATTACTTTATTATACTATATTATATTAAATAATACTATAGTAAAGAATGCAGAAAGGATAATTACAGAAGGCTTAAAGACAATAATGAAAACTCATGACTCTCTCCAGAATCTGACACAGCTTGGCCCTGATTGGCCAAAGAGTGAAAACAACTCCCAGCAGAATGCAATGGAACAATCACCTGTGGGTAAACAATCTCCAAACACATTCCACATGAGCACAACACAGGAGAAGCAAATGAGATCAGAATTGTTTTCCTTTTTCTCTGAGGCTTGTCAGCTTTCCCAGGAGAAAAACCCTGGGCGAAGGGATTTTTCAGAAAATATGATGGTGACAGTAATCCCTGATCATGGAGGAGTTCTTGTCTCATTCCCTTCATTAAACCTCAGAAGTTTTCAGGCCTTTTTTTTTCTCTTTATTTTTTTACAAACTTATATGAGGAAAAGAAAACATTTGTACTCCATGATATTCTTAATGTACAGTTATAAAAAGTAGCTTAGTTACTCCTTTTGAGTGAGCAGCACAATTCTGGAGTAATAGTTCTGTATTTACTCACAGAGGATAATACAGCTGAGTAAAAACCCATGGTTACTCTCACACAGAGATGATAAAGCCTGGTTTATTAATCTGAGTGTAAAAGATAAGGAAAGAGACTCACTGTGGTTCACAGCAGTTTGCTGCGGACAAAATTCTCGGCACATTATGGTCACAAATTGTCACTCAGATGTTTCAATGATAAATATTTAATTGCCCTGTAATCATTCTGTAATTTGTTTTTACCCTTTATATTGCACAGTGATTATTTTATAATTAAATATTAATTTAATAACGTGATTATGTTTGTGTTGTAGCACAGAATTAACATTGAGTTAATTATGAAATTTTTCAGATGAAGCAGTTTGAAGTAGTAACCTCTCCCTTTTCCCAGAAGAAATGAAACAAGAATTGTATTCAGAACGTATTCCAGAGTAGTACAATGAGATAATCTCATGCATGAATTATGACAGACCTGTGGGGACTAAGGTAGTTTATTGGCATTTAAAAACGTGTAAAGGAACAATGTTGGTTTTAACACAGTTAATACTCCAGCAAGGCCTGATGATTCTTGTTCTAGTGGTTGTTTTTAGGACAAATTAGCATTCAGATTCTATTATCTGCGTAAGATGCTGATCTTCATATGCAAAGACATCACAACTACACTGGAAACATTTTGTAATGGAATTATGGAGCTAAGAAATGCCCAGGCCCAGGCTGGCAGGGAATGTTCACAGGATACTGAATAGATCAGGTACTTGGGTTTCTAAATGAGCCATGTCAGTGTCTAATGATTTCTGAAAAAGGAAAACATTGGTGACTAGGTCAATATTGTGAAAGGTCCAACTTGTGTAATTCTTAGAAGTTAATTCTTGGGGCAATATTAGGAATCCTGAAATGCTGTGGAAGGGTTTTACCCTAGATAAATAGGGCTTACCTCTTTATTTATACCATCCTTTTTGGATACTTTTTAAACCAAAAGAGAGAAAGTAGTTACCTTTAAGAAACAAAACTGCTTGCTAAACTGCTCTTGATGTGGAATTATGAATTATGTGGGATTTTTCCAATCAGAAGAAATATCTTCATTCTGAAGGTGGGTTTATTATGGAAAAGATTGCTTCAGAGCAATATGGAACAGTGTGTTTGGAGAGAGTATAACTCCAAAAACATCATTCTACCCCATATTTTTTTTATCATTATTTTTTTAATTGTATCTCTCCTTGCCAAATGGCCTTGTTTGCTTGGGCTGAGCTTTGTGTTACTGAAGGTGCTGCCTAAAGCACAGGCTCCCAGGCTCTTTAGGGAATTATCAAAAAAACCCAGACTATTTCAAAACAAATGCCACTTTCTCTTGCAGAAACAAGAGTTTTTTCTGCTCTTTGTTTATCCCAGCACATTTCTGACATCCTTTGCACTTGTTCATCACAGGACTGAATTCAGCCACATAACCTTGGCATCCTCAGTGCATTAACAGGAGTGGTTTATATTGTGCTATCTGAAACAGGGGACAGTGTTTCATAACCTGTTTTGCTCCCTCTGCATTGCTGTTGTTCCTTATCAATCTGCTGCAGTTGCAGAGTGCAAGCCTCAGTATTGGAAGCTATTTATAGTGAGCTTTGGGAAAGGTCAAGTACCTTAGGCTGTTTAGATGTTTTCATTAGCAGTATTATTTCCTGGTTTATACTGTTTGAAGATATGCCAAATCAATATCTCTTTAAAGAACAATATTTATTTTTTAAAGACGACTGTTTTTTTGATCTTAGCTTGATAAATTCTTTGCCTCGCAGAAAAAACAGGTGATAAAACTAATTATTGTTTCTTTTTACATCTTTTATCTTATTTTGGATGTATTATAAATTTAACCAGTATTATTCATAATTCATCATTGGGTTTGGTACTAGAGACTTTAGGTATCAAATAAAGGTGTTCAGATAATGAAGAAACCTGGAAAGCTGATATAAAAACCTTGAAAAATGAGAAGAACCCAATGTTACCCATTAGAGAGCAACAGAAATATCTAAATATTCATCTTCAGATAAAGCCAGGGTTGTCTGTTTGTCACTGTCAAAGTTGCATGGTCACTTGTGTCCATCTGGAATCTGGTGCTTTGCTGACCACTCACTGAGCTGAGTCAATCCCAGGAAAAACAATCCCAGCCCCATTTCCTCCTCCAGAAAAGTCATAATTCTGGGTTAATATACTGATCCACAGCAAGGGATCAGTCAAACTGCAACCCAACCACCTGGAAATGGTGGCCAGGAGAGAGGTTGAAGGTGAAAAAGGGTTTTGTTGGATAAAAAAGGGAGCAAATGAGCTCCCCAGCAGGATGTAAAGTGCTTTAGGTGCCTGTGCTTGGACCTGGAGAACATGAAACAAATGTGCTGGGCCAGGAGGAGAGAGAATACCCTTCTCTAGTTTATGAAAAATGGTAATGTAGAAGACAAATGTTGCTGAGGTAAAAGCCAAACAAAGGAAGCCTTGCTCTAACTTAGGTCTGGTCTCACCAGAAAATCACATCTGTAACACCTGAAATATTACTGGTGAAAATGTACTTGCATGAAGGGATTAGATGGTAATTCTGAGTGTTGCTCTGGCAGGTTGAAGCACATAAATTTCCTTTAAATCTTAATTCTGGTGCACATATCCAACTTGGAATCTGCTTGGTCTCTTGTCTACCAGGATGAGATGTAAAAAGGCACATTTGGTGTTTCCAGTTAAGGTTTCTCACATTTGAAAATGCAGAGTGTGTTCCCAGTAGGATTTAAGGAAGTGGTGGTATGGATCTTGGGAAGATAAGGCACTGAATTATACAAAATGACACGCAAACCACTCAGAACTGGTGGAAATAGCAGGAAACACTGACTGCAGGTGCATGGTTGTTGGGGCTGTCACCACACTCATGAGCATGAGGCTCTCAGGTCTTTGAGAAATTGTCTTTCCAATAGTTCTTCACTGGATTTAATTTTGCATGTTCTCTTATAGCGAAAGAAGAAATGGGGTAGACTCAATCGAAGGAATAGATTCTCCCACCACCTTTTGAGTGATTTTCCAAAGGCCTTGGTGGAGCAGCAGCTTTCACCCGGGCAGTGTGGGTGCCAGTTTCTTTTGCAGCTGATGGAAAGCTCCTCATCCTCAGAACTAGAGTCATGTCCTGTCTGTGCAAATTGACCAGGTGGTTTTTGTTCACTACTGTTCAAAGAGTACAGAGGAGTCACACACAAAAAAGAACCAGCCAATCTGAATTTTGTCTGGGCTTCCTGCAGGTTTAGTGCAGCTATTTCAGTTGCAAAATTCTAGTCTGGAATCTTGAAGCAGTGGGAGCTAAATGTTGAATCTTGGAGGTGTCTTTAAAATGTTTGCAAAAGAAGGGAATGGAAAGCAAGTTGTTGTGGTTTAACATGGAGTTGAAAACTTGCACGTGTATTTTATGGATGGATATGCTGGCTGTGAGCAAGAACTGGCTGAGTCACACAGATGTGCACTTCAGAAAAGACTCTGAGACTCCTCCTGGCCAGATTAACTCCCAAGGTCTGATTTAATACTGAAACCATCTCCTGCCCCTTTGATGTGGGTTAAGCTCTTTTCATCATGCCTGTTTAGGAGCTGTTTATTTTTCACTTAACCTTTCCCTTTGCGTTTGTTTAATTAAAAGATTTCTCGAGAAGTCACATCACCACAGAGCCACGTTCCACTGCCTTTGTCAAGATTATATAGAAGTGCTTCTCTAATAATTGTCCTGGGATTTAGGAGAATTCTGCAAACAGGTCACCTCCTGCCTCCAAGTCTGTTTTCCATAATAAACAGATTGCCTCTCTGCTGTAATACCTTGAAGTCTGGTTTATCACACCACAAACAGGTACAGAACTGAAGGAAATCTCTCTCAGATAGCTGTTTACATCCATTGCTAGTGTTAATTTATGATCACTATATTAAATCCATTTAGTTTTGCAAAAGGACTGTAAATTAATTCTGTGATCTGGGAACACACTGAAGTTATTACTGCACAGCACCTTATTAAAATATTTGAGCACTTCTTGCCTGTACAAATACACTGTGATGCTCTGATAGTCTCAGTGGTTTTTAACTGTGCTACTGCAGCACTGTAATAAATTTCTTTAAGAGAAAATTTGGGTGATGATTAAATATTTTTGTTTAATTATATGCTATATTTGATTGCACATATATATTGAACCTCTTTTAGGTGTAATTCATAGCCCTTAAGATAATCCTTTCTTGAAATTTAGATGCTGAATTCAATATATTTTGCCCATTGCAAATTCAGACACAGTGTCTATAGACAATTTGTTAGTGCAAAAAGTGTCTTTTTTTTCACCATGCTATATTGCAGGGGGCAACAAGAAAAACACCAAATTCAGCACTGCTTTTCTTCCAAAATTCCTTCTTTGAATCCATTCTGTGAGGCAAAAAATAGTTAAAAAACCCTATTTTTTAATGATAGTGACATCATTAAAGATAAATTTATTAAAAAGCCTCTCAGTATTATATTCAAAAAGGCATCAGTTTTTGTGTTGAAGTGTCATCACTGGTGTAAAACACAGGACCTTAATGAAGTGGGAGCAGATATCTTGCACAGCAGAGATGTGAAAAGGTAAATTTAACACCTAACAGGTGTTAAGAGCCATAAATCACGAAAGGCTCAGCAGTAATTTAATCCTTTGTCAATCAAAGTATTCGCCATTGAGAAAACATCTTGCTGAGAATGCTATGTTTAATGGAAATGCTTGTTAGGTGGAGAGGCAAAGTGTAATTTTACCAGCACAATACTGAGTGTGGTGCATTTTGAAACACTTTGTGAACCCTCAGATACCAAAAAAGAGGTGTTTTATTGCTGGTGGTCATGTTTTGTTGCTAATAAGAATTCTGTTTAAATAACACAATAGCAAATAGACAAAGCACTTCCCCATTCAGTACCTGCATAATATTTAGTGGTGTTCTAGGCTGGCCTTCCTGCACAATGGATGAATAATTCAAGGGATTCTCAGGAAAGTACTTTAAAATTGCAAGGATAGTAAAATCATTAAAATCCAGGTGAAAAGACCAGTAAAACATTTACCAATTCTTTGCCTTGGGTTTACTGCAGCCTGTTTTTCACAGGGATGGGCTCAGTGGAAATGGGCAGAGGTTGGGGGAGGCGGGAGAGGAGAGGGATGGGGATTGCAGCCTCATCCAGCTGGGCTGTGCTGGCTCCCAGCTCATCAGCAGGCACAGGTGATGCCTTCAGTTTTAGCTTTCATATTTTTCAGATTCTGTGCTGCTTTAGTGGGTAGTTCTGAGCTCCATATTAGTGGACGGTGAGCTCTGTGCATAGAGCAGAGAGACAAAACAATTCCTGCTCCAGCTGGGGACAAAGGACAAATGATCCAAATCTCAGCCTAAGAGCACAAACAAGGTGGGCTGGAGAGAGAAAAAGGGAGCTGGGGTTGCTCAGCCTGGGGAAAAGGAGGCTCAGGGCTGCCCTTATCACTCTGCACAGCTCCTGAACGGTGCCTGTGCTCAGCTGGGGCTGGGCTCTTTCTCCAGCAGCACTGACACAACCAGAGCACACAGCCTCAAGCTGTGCCAAGGGAAATACAGGCTGGATATCAGGAAAAAGTTTTTCATGGAAAGGGTGATAAAGCTCTGGAATGGCTGCCTGGGGAGGTGGTGGAGTCCCCATCCCTGGGTGTGTTTAACAAAGCCTGGATGTGGCACTGGGTGACAGGGTGTGGTTGAGAGATTGGGGCTGAGTTGTACTCAATAATCTTGAAGGAATCTTCCAACCCAGTGATTGTATGTGAATTCTGTGAAACGAAAGGGATGGGACTGCATGGACTAAAGCTGTAATTGGACAATTGACTCCAAAATGCAAATGGAGCAGAACTGATCACAGTGACAGACCCCGTGCCCGGCTGTGCATTTTGGGACCATTTTGGTTCATCTTGGGTGCAGCCCTGGCTGGGCTCTTGTGCTGCCCAAGGTGGATCCATTGAGGCCTTTTAGTAAATCCCTGCTTTATTCTTTAGCTCTGTCCAGCCTCTGCTCTAGGTCAGCCTTCTCAAGGCACCACAGGCACAGACAGCTGTGCCAGGCTGCAGCTCCCTGTGCCTATGGAAGCAATGATGTCCTGCCAGTGATGCCCTGCACCCCCTGCTCACCCCTGCAGGCCCAGTTGTGCTCCCCAGCTTTGGAAAGCTCCCTGCCCCATTCCAGGCATCAGGCTGGGTTTGGAGAGACTCCTCCAGAAACTCTCTGGAGCCCCCCTGCTCGTGTGAGGGAGGATGGCACTCAGAGCCAGAGCTGTGAGAGCAGGAGCAGGCACAGGGAGCTCGGCAGCAGCTTCAGTCTGGCACATCTGGGCTGGAAGGAGCTGTGTCCTCAGCTGTTCCCAGCACAGGCTCTGTTGTGGCTGCCAGCCCTGGCTGTCTCCTGCAGCATCACAGCCTGTACCAACCCCCTGGAAGCGCCCCAGGGCCCAGCAGAGCCCTCCTGCTGGACTGATCTTTGCGTGCAATATGGATCCAGTCTCCAGGACAGGCTCTTCACTGTCTTTTTCTTCCCTGGATGTAATTAAGTATGGTTCAGCAGGTTAATTCCCATGCTTAAGCACATTTATGTTGAGGATTAGAGTAAAGCAGATGCAGACACGTAGTTTTGCCATAATTGACTGCAGTGAGGTGAAGTATATTTATGACTTCAGTGATCATGAGTGTATAGAAAGTAGAAATTAAGCTTCAGAAACCTCCAAGCAAAGTTAAGTCTTCTGTTTTGATAAGGACAATCACTTGTTTGTAGTGACTTAAGTTCTCAGCATCCCAAAAGGAAACAAAACAACAACAAAAAAGTACAATATAGGTAATTTTTTTTAAAGCTGAGGAACAAAGTGTTTAAATTTGCCAGGATGAGTGTCCAGAGCACAGTATGCAGGTACAAATATAAGTTTTTGGCAGTTTCTTCTTAGTATTCCAGAAAACAGGACAAATAAGAATTACTAAATATACTGTTTATGTATGTTTTCTAAACTTTCCAAAAGTGAGTTACATTTTTGGGTCATAATTTTGCCAGGGAAGATCTATTTATTATCCAAGTGTGATGTCACTCAGCAGATACCCTGCTGGCTTCATTTGTGCTAAGCAGTTCTGCAAAAGCAGAGACAACTCTTTCCCTTTCCATCTGCTGCTCAGTTAAATCCCTATTACGTTGGCTTGGCATTTCTATAAATTGCTGGTAAATTCTTTGTCATTGCTTCAGATGGGAACTGTTCAGATTTCGAGATCCCTTTCCCCAAATTAACAGTGAGAGCTCACGCTGTTTTCAATTATTACAATTCATTCTGTTTGCTTTGTAAAGGATGATTTTCTGCATTCCAGTGAGGCACCAAAAATGAGTTTTCCATTGAATCACTGGAATACCAATGGTGTTTTTCTGGTGCTGCCTGTGGTGTGGGTACCTTTGGGCTCAGTGGTTCTCTCTTTGAAAGCCAACCCCTACCGAGCTCAGAGGGAGGAAGGTCAGTGAAATGCAGAGCAGAGCCTCAGAACCATCCCTGTGATTCCAGCATGGGCTAAACGAGTGGATTTCAGTACATCTGCCATCACACAGTGGAGATACACACCAGAGTGGCTGGGGAGAGCCCTGGTGGCTCCTTTAGACTGCAGGATTTCATTGCCTGAGCTGCTCACTTTGCATCCATTGACTGGGGGAATAGGTGCCCTGTAGTGGCACAGTCTCAGGGGAAGGCACTTGGAGAACTTGCTTGTGGTATTTCATATCCTAATTTATGCAACAGATTTCGAGTTGCTGACATAGGAGTGCAGGGTTGGGGTTTCATTCCGTTTATTTTGTTTGGGATTTTTTTTGGCTGTAAAGGCTGCTTTGGCCCACTTGTGAATTGAAATAGTATTCAGAGTGGTGGGCAACAGTACAACACCCACAGTCAGGAAATAGAAATGGGTCTGGAGCTGCCCTCACTGTTTGTGTGTGCATGGGAAGTGTGTGCAATCCTAGGACAGGCTGAGTTGTGGTCAGCCACTTGCCCTCATCGTGGTTCAAACCATCCACATGCAGCCTGTCAGGGGTGACACATTTATCTAAGGCCTGGTGACAGATTCAGCACAGTCCTGAGCTGGCAGACACACTGTTTGGACCAAATGTTCCAACACCAACGCGTTAGGCAAGGAGCCAGCAACTGTTTGTCATGCAAATATAAATAACTGATACCACAGCAGTGCTTTCTTGCTGCAGAAAATCTGCTTTCTGCTACAAGCAGAGTTCACTGGTTCCGCTTGAACCATAGAGGGTGAAGGAATATGTATATATATTTTTTTTTTAAATTGCAAGTTAAAGTGTCAGAGAGCAATTGTTAATGTGGTTAAAACTCTGTGGTGTTTCAGAAGTTATGCTGTGCATCCTTGGAGTCACTGGGACAGGTCTGTGTGTGTTTGAACAGTGTGTGGCAGGGTTTGGAACCCTCCCAGTGCCAGTGCGCAGGCTCCAGGGCAGTTCCAATCCTCCTGTCTGTCCAGACCTGTGGTCACACAGGCAGGGAGAAGGCTGATCCCTGGAAATGAGCCCTGCAGTGTCGCAGACATCTTTTATGAAAAATCCTTTCCTTAGGATTTTTCCTCCTGAGAAGCTGGCAGGCCTCAGGAACAAAATGTAAACAATGGTTATCTGCTGCTGTGGAATGCAACAGGTGCATCTGTGATTGGTCTCATGCGGTTGTTTCTAATTAATGGCCAATCACAGCACAGCTGGCTCAGAGAGGGTCCAAAACAACTGCCTTTGTTATCATTCTCTTCCTTTCTATTCTTAGCTTAGCTGGCCTTCTGAGCAGAACCTTTTCTTCTCTTCTTTTAGTGTAGTTTTAATGTAATATATATCATAAAAGAATAAATCAAGCCTTCTGAAATATGGACTCAGATCCTCATCTCTTCCCTCACCATAAGACCCCTGGGAACACGGTCACACTGCAGTCCTGGCTGCGGTCCTTTCCGCTTTATTTTACCAGCTGCTGGTCCAGGAGAGCAGAGCTGCTCCTATCTGTGTGTCCATGTGTGGGGCAGCACCACCTCCCTGCCCTGGGTTAAAGTGAGCCCTGGCATTCCCAGGACAATGTGCTAAGACACAGTCAGAATGCATTTTTCCAGGGAATCTGCATTTCCAAGGTCTCCTCTTAGAGCAGGCTGGATGTTTAGAGCCAGGCCACCAGGGAAAGGGAAGTTGTAAACTCAGCTAGCAACAGGTTTACTTGCAGTATAACAAATTATTTCCAGTGTGATGCAGGATATAAAGGAGATAATGAGCACCATATTTTTGGTACAATAATTTAAAAAGGTATTCTTAATCCTCTCTGATTAAGACAGCTCTTCTGTATTTGCTTTCCTGCTTTTTTAATGGTGGAAGACCTGATGATCTGAGGGCCTAGGCTGTATCTTTATTTGGTTTGGAACACTGTTAGCAACTTATTGAACCAAGCAAAAACATTTTAGTGTAATATCTCTGCTTGTGATAAAAATAAATAAAGTTACAGCCTCCCACTTTAAATCAGCTCTCCTATTCCTAATTCATTTGTGCTCTTGTCCTAATCAATAGAGGCACTGCTGCAGTGAAACTCAGCAGCTGGTAACAACAAAACCTGTTACAAAAAAGGCTCAGAACAAAACTGGAAATGCAAAACAAGGCCATTCTGGGAAGGCAAATTGTCCTGACTGCCTGAAATTGAATTTGGATTGGTGATCTCTAAGAGGACCTTTATTCATCAGAAAGAGTTCATTTCTGGACTTTCATAGAAGCATCAAGAAGCAGAGGAACTTCTCTCTCTTGCAAAGGGTGAAACCACTGATTCAAACCCTTCTTAAAGAATTGTGTGTCTTTGGAGTGTGTGTGGCATGGCCCGTTACACAATGGTGCCTTTGGAGATGAGGGATTGTGGATCTGCTCTCTCACTTTCCTGAAATATTTTTCCCAGTCTTGATTTTTGTTTGTTTCTAAAAGACACATGCTTCAGTTTCTGGGTAGGCTGTGTTTGATAATGAAAGCTGTGCCTCTGCTATCACAGAGCAGTTCCTTATCCTTCTCTTTTGCTGTAAACAAGGATAAATGGTTATGCTCCCTTAAAGCTGAAGTCTTGTGTCAGTCACACCATATAAACATGTTCTCTTTTTCTCTTGCATTAGTGTCAGGGAAGAAAATGACAGCACTGCTGATTTCCTTCATCCTTTTACTTGTTTCAAATCTTGGAGTCATGATACACAAGCAAACCCAGGACTAATTTATCCAGCCCAAAGCTGATGTGCAAAATGTAATTATCTTGGACAGGGACTTTTCTCTGTAACCTGCCTACTCAACACATCAGCCCTTTGTTCTCTGGCAGTGTTTAAGCTGGTGTCTTATTTCACTTTATCTCTGCTATTGCTCCACATCTTCCACTCCACCTCCAAGGTTTGTTTCTGCAGTGCCTTGCTCAAAAATGTAAAAGGTGTCCTGTCATAAGCAAAAGCACCAGAAACGTGTAGCAGTGAATAAACAAATTGTTATTTGGCATCTTTCTTAAAAGTTGTTATCTCCCTGTCTTGGCTGTTGGTTAAGACAGATGCATAAAACATCTGTAGTGGTCATCATTCACTGCCAGGCTGCTGGCCACTGCAGCACAGCTGAGCAGCACTGATGGAATAGGGATTTAGCAACAATCATCTGACAATGAAGGTTTCATGGCCATCCCTTGAAATAAACAGGGCACGAGACTTTTTCTCCTTTTAATGCCTTTATTAAAAGTGATCAGCTCACGGTTGGGAAGATCGACGCGTCCGCGGTTTGCTGTTGCTGCTCCCAGGGTGACTTGGAGGAGTAGAAATGTGGGAATGTGCAGCTTTGTCCCCTAAAGGGCAGAGCTGAGGGTACCATCCTCACCAGAGCAGTGGGGATATGCTCCATGCTACAACTTTTGGGTTTTTGCCATCTCGTGGTCTTGGTTCCAGCTGAGGTCTGTGCTCAGGGTGAGGGTCAACAAAGGTTCTCAGCATCTCTGCAGGCTCAGCACTCTGTTCCTCACGTCCAGACATCACTTTGATCTCTTAATTCTGTGTTGGCTCGTTGGTTTGGGGGTCTTTTCGGTAAGTTTGGTGGGTAGCTTCCCATGGCATCCTGGTCTTGAGGTTATTTTGCATTTTCTCTTCTGCCCCCCTCCATGTCCCCTCCTCTCACCATTTGGGAGAAGAACTATCAACTTAGCACCAGGCAGGGCCTTACCGATACAAAAGGAGCAATTAGCAAAAACAACCTGTGATTACAATAACAAACAGGTAGAACTTCACCTTGGCAGCAACTGGTTTAACTGGTTCTGCAACCCTTTTGTTCCCCCAAAAATTGGCAGATATTTTACTTATAACATCCCTCACTGGGAGGGAGGAGCTGCCAACCTGCTGTGTGCATGTGCTGAATAACATCACCCAGCATTTCACAGCCTACGAGTCATTCAGAAACACGAGTCCTGTTTTAAAGCTCATTATTGCATGGCAATCTAACTCCATACTCAGTGTCATTATTGATGTAAAGAGTAAAAGTTTAATTGCAGGATAGTTCTGAAAATTGGAGTCCTGCTGGGTTCCTCTCCAGGTACGTGTTTTATTGTTTTATGCTAGACATTTGCTGTGTTTAAAAAATATTCATCAAAATGGTGGTTTGTGCAGCAGGGATTGCAGGCATACAAGCAATATTTAACCCAATGAATAAAATAATTTTTCCCTCCTATTATGGTCTGTTACTGTCACATTTTAAAAAGTGTGAATCTCCTTCAAATTCCTCCACTAAATTTGCAAAATGAGAACTTTAACAATAATTTCTATTAGGCTGTGAAACTTGGTGCTATGTTGGAATTTGGATATGTATTTTATGATGGAGATACTTCAACAAATCTACTTAAAATTGTGGTTGCTGGTCATGAAATCAAAAGCTGAATATTTTCTTATTCATGGAAAAATTTTACCTGGAGGGGACATGCAGAAGGAGTGCTGCCACTTTTCTTTGGAAATACAACTGTTTTTCCACAAATATGCTTAATTAAAATTATTTTTTTAAATTTTTGTCAAACTTTAAACTGATTTTTTCTAAAGTCTTATACTGAAGGAAGACTTTGTGTTTTAGAAAGCCACATGAATAATATCTGAAATCCACAGAAAAAAAATGCTTTGGTCTTGAACAATGTCCCTAAAAATGCAGCGAAATTTTCTCATGAAAAACAATAATCAGAAAGTGCACAGATGTGCTGCTGATGGCAGGAGGGTGTGGAAGGAAGGAGCACAGGTGTTTACACAGCTCCACACTCGCTGGTTGTGGCAGGATGTTTCTTGAAAGCTTAGTGAAATCTGCAAATATTTATGACAGTTCTTAGTTTATAAGATTTATTCCACAGCCCTGAGGTGTCCCAAGATAATTCCATCTCTTGGGAAAAACATTTTCAGTGTGCCCACATTGATTTCTAAAGTACTTACTGATTAGAGCACAAACATTTACAGTAAATAAGTTATCTGTGAATTCAAGTAGGGGTTTTGTCTTTAAACAGCTTGTGCTTTTAACACATTTCTTCTCAAGCCATAATTATCCAGTAAGTCATTTCACGATTCTTATTCCCAAGACAAGCAGTGCACTGTAACATTTCATGTTGAAGGAGTCAAGAGCAAGCTGGTGATGAGGTTTGGAGCATGACTGCTGTCAGGTCAGGAGCAGGGAGCCCTGCTCTGCAGTGACTGACTGTGATGGGCAGCTGAAGCTCTGGGAATGCCTCCATCCTCCTGAGACAAAGCATAAATATTGCATTTGTGTCCCCCAGATGGAGGAAGGAATGATGAATCTGTCTCCATGTTCTCAGAAGGCTAATTTATTATTCTATTCCATTCCATTCCATTCCATTCCATTCCATTCCATTCCATTCCATTCCATTCCATCCCATCATCTATTCTCTATTCTGTATTGTATTGTATTGTATTGTATTGTATTCTATTCTATTCTACAAAAAGGATACTTACAGAATGCTGAAAAGATAATAATGAAAACTCCTGACTCTCTCCAGAGTCCTGACACAGCTTGGCCCTGATTGGCCAAAGAGTGAAAACAACTCCCAGCAGAATGCAATGGAACAATCACCTGTGGGTAAACAATCTCCAAACACATTCCACATGAGCACAACACAGGAGAAGCAAATGAGATCAGAATTGTTTTCCTTTTCTCTGAGGCTTGTCAGCTTCTCAGGAGAAAAACCCTGGGTGAAGGGATTTTTCAGAGAACGTGAATGTGACACACAAACCCCAGAGCTGGTGATCTGGCTACTCCTCATTTCATGTGTCAGTCTGAGAAGGGCTCAGGGACTGGTGAAATTATCTGACAAATTTAACTGGAGTGTTTTTTGCCTTTGGGGGAAGGAAACTCCCTTTATATTCAGCATTCCTCGTGCAATGAATCAGCTGGAAGATGGAAGTGCCTTCAGAGGAATCCATCCTTATCCTTGCTGTTCTGCGCAACAAAACATTTGTGTGGGGAATCAAATTTCACTGTACTGCAAAGCCTGATGCAGTCCCATAAGATGAGGAGAAATCAGGAAATGTTTACCTAAAGAAAGTGATTTCCCCAATGTAAAAAATATGTAAAAAGTAGCAGAAAGTGGTGTTTAAGCAAGCACAGTTTTTACTTTAATAACTTCAATAGTGCACGATCTAAGAGTATTAAGCTGATTTTCATATAAATATATATATTCATATAAGTCTATAAATATTTATATTTATAATATATAATTATATATAATATATAAATACATATTTTATATAGAATATATAAATATATATATACAGATATATGTAAGTGTGTGCACATCTCCATAATACATAAAAAATACAAAATGTGTTGATTGGTCTAATTAGGTTACAGTGATCAGTGCCATTAAAGGTGGAGGAGGTTCCAAGAAATAAATGTAATTTCTCCTCTAACTGACTGCAATTTTCATGACTCTTTCTTAATTTATCTTACTGGTTATAACAGCTAGAACTCAGTACCACAGAACTTTAGAGACAGAACACCAGATGTTTGAAGTGACCTCCCTTCTTTTCTTGCTTCTACATTTATTTATATTTTATGCAGTGCATGTGCTCAGAATTAAGCTTGTTACAAGATTTTTTTGCCTGGGCAAATGTCTTCTCTTTAAATAATGAAGGGCAGAAGGGTTTTTTTCTTGGTGTTGCCCACAGATCAATTGCACTTAGTTTAATTTGGACCCCCAAAACTTCTCTTTAATAAACATCACAATAAGTGAATCCAATTGTACTTTTGATGAGTGGAATCAAATCTATTTAATGTTGTTCATACCTTGATGAAAGTTTAAAAGTGAACTATGAAAACTACATGGTCCTTTTGCTTGACACAAGTGATAAAGATGGAGTTGATATCAGAAGGAAAAACTGCAGAGGAATTGTGCACTTTCAGATAAAGTAGTTTCTGTGCAGAGGACCCCATTCCTTTATTCAGGAAGAATTTCTTTTCAGAACAAGGCAGAAGGTTACATGCACTTTTCCAAATAAACTCTGTATTGGGATTCATTATTAGTAGTGAGAAGGGAGAACAATATTGTGTGGAATCCCAGAAACAAATAAAAATGCTCTATTTTATTGCAGATTCCTTTAGCTTTTTTTTTCCCCCTCCTAGGCTAAGCTTTATTTTTTTATTGACTCCCTGACTGAGCTCAGATTTTGTTTGTTGCATTTTCATCTTTGTCATTAAGACAAGCACAGGTGATAGCCATGAGACACTTGTTAGAGCTGATACCCTGAACACTTCTGTAGTAATTCACAAAAGTGGCTGTTCTGCTTTCTGCCTCAATCTTGTTGCAGTCCAGTGTGTCCAAAAAAAGAACATATTCCTGGCATGGCAATTGCTACAGGTAGACATAAGTGCTTCTGATCATTAAAAGAGGTTTTTCTGTATATCTCTTACAGAGACCTGAAGTTAAATACATTGGGGTTTTTCTATATATTGTGTTAGATTTAGAGTCCTGTAATCTCAGTGGAGAAATTCCCATTTTCTTTACTGGATTTTAGATGTAGCCTCTCATAAGAAAGTCCCCTGCAATTTTTTCTTCTCTAAATTATTGTGTGTGAGCCTCATTCCTTTGGGAAAATCCATGAAGAAATGTCTCTTCCTTTTGCCATACAGTGTAGCACAGACTTTATTTACCTCTTCATGGGCTTAGCAAATATTTTACCTGATATTCCTCAGAGTGGAAAAAAATTACTTTTTATGGCAATTAATATTGTTCAGCTTGGATGCATTAAAGGTATGTAGTGGGGCTTTTTAGGCTTCTATACAAAATGTCTCTATTTCAATTTCAAGTGATAAACAATTCTGTTTTCTGTTAGAGCTTACTGTGTATGTGTACAAATTACAATTCTACTTTCAGCAAATGGAGTATAATAGTTATTTATTTGTTAGGATTAAAGCATAAAGATATATATAGAAAGCTTATTTTATAATTTCCTGCTTTTTTCCCCTTCATGTTTCCTCTCTGTCTGAGAAATCTATCAACCCTCTCATATTTTACCATAATTCTGCCTGTAGATCAAATGGTTGAGGGGCTGTGATGTTGCAGAGGCTTGAGGAATGTGCCCAGTTGATAGCAGTGGTGCTTGTACATAAACAGACAATAAAACAGGTGATAAAGCACAATCTGTTTACTCAGTGCTGTTGATAGCTTGATCAGGATGTGAAGGGAAACATTTCATATTAGTTTAGTTTCCTGTTCAACAGAATTTAGAACAAATCTTTCCTCAAAAAAGAAAGGCTTATCTTTCTCATTCAATCATGTTTGATGTGTGTTCTAAGGCAATTAAACAAGGAAGATCCACATAGCCTGAAAGTACCTAAAGCTGCAAATGTTTGTGTTTGAACAACAGTGAGTGATGCAGGTTTGATGTTCAGAGCACCTGAACACCAATGTGTAACAAAAAGGGTGTATTTTCCTTAAAACTCTGCTCAGCTGCTCAGAATTTGGTGGAAATCTGGTTTTGGTAATAAGGGCAATTGCAGCTTTTTAAGACACAGAAATTGTAAATGGGCTCGGTGCACTTTAAAGGCTTGGATTTTGTCACAGTTGGTGGCTCCTTGTGTTGGACCCAGTATAATTCAGTTTTCTGTGTAAATTGTATGCTGTGTACTGGAGACTGCATTCTCCTGCTGCCACTGATGCTGCAGGAGGGATTTGCTGAATCATAAATCTTGAACAAGCATGAGGGATTTAAGGTGATGCTGGCTCTGGTTTCATCCCACCTGTGTCAAGACAGTCTGGCTGAACTTCAAGGACTGTCCAAGCTGAGAGTTCTTTATCTCAGCTCTGTTTGCCACCAAATCCAAGTCCTAAGTCAAGAGTAAATACTAAAATGTTCATCAAGAAGCAGCTTGGAATATTCTTTGGAGTGTACACAACATGCTGTGAGCTAATGCAGTGTAGAAGTTCAGAGATGGGCTGTGGCTGGAGAGGAACAAGTATTACATTATTATAAATTATATTTTCTTCCTCTAGAGAAATACAGAGGCCAGCTGAGCAGGATAGCAGCAGTTCTGTACCATTAATGACAGTTTAATTGTGATCAGAAAAAATTCAGGTGTGAAACTGCTGTTATAGACTGATCCCAGACCTGAGCCACAGTGAGATGGAAGAAGGGAGGACTGATGTTCCCTGTTGGTGTGATTCTCCTTTTCTTTGGATAAAGCCACAAATAGTCCTTCTGCAAAGGATTATCCATGGCTTTATGCAGAGAAAAGGCGGAAGCAGTTTGGAAAGATCATGGAAATCACATTTCCTAGCTTCCAAAAAAATGTCTGGTGTCAATGAAAACAAGTTTGGGGACCTGTAGAAATAAGAAAAGAACTGAAAGTGTTGCTGCTGTGGGGCTCCACAGATCCAAGCACGAGAAGTGTGGTAAACATGGATATCTCAAGGCTTCTGCTGCTGCAGTTTCCTCGGTGGGAAGGCAAAATATCTGCTGAATGGGTTTGCAAACAAAATGCCAGGACCTGGCAGGATTTGTCTTGTTTTATCTGGACTCCTACATTGGTCTGGTTCATCTTTTTAAGAGTCAGCCTGTTCTGCTTCAGAATCCTCAAGATTTTCTGGATTTATTTAGGTTCAAGGTGACAGTGAAATGCTGGTGCCTGTTCCATTCAGTTAATGAAATGCACTTTTGTTCTAGAACCTGTTAAGCCATTGGAGTTAGAGCAGAAGAATGAAGCACAGGAGAAAGTGGAAAACTCTAAAGAAAAAGAATTATCAAATCACTAATGAGAAACATGATTTGTGATTCTGTTCAAGAGCATCATCACAAAATTGGTGGCATTTGGATGAGCATTTTTCATATTTGTATGTGTAATACCAGACCCACTATCACAGTTTTTCTATTAATCTCTAGAATTGTCTTTATATTTTCCACAAGTTCCCTCTTATGCCACAGAGCTGCTACATCACTCAGTGTTAATGAGAACAAAAACCAAAATTCTGTTTGAAACTCCTTATACCCCAAACAAGTGATTGGATCTTTAGCTTGAGAGCTGTGCGTGCTCAGCCTTTATAACTAGGGAATCCTTTTAGATACTTATTATTGTTTTAGGTTTCATACATGTTTGAAAAGCCCTTGTGACTAAGTGTATCATTAAAGGAATAAACATAATCTTCAGTCATAGAAAATATTTTCCCCAAGTTTTATAGATACTCCAGCACTCAGCTTGTGTCAGATCTTTGTTTTCTCCGAGATGAAGGGCTGAGAAGATCCCTGTGAATGAAAAGAAACAAGTTTCTGGTCCCTGCCCCAAGTGATCCTTCCTGATATTTTTGCAAATGTGCAAACTGTGGTAGGAGAAAAAAAGACAAACTTAAGAGAAAAAAGTAGATAACCTTGTCTGGAAGTAATTTCTCCTCTCTTTTCCCAGCCTGTCAGGATGATTAGATCTGTGGGGGCTTGGGGGAAGCCCAGGGGTCCCCTTGAAGTCTCTCTGGGACAAGTGGTGGCTCTTGGGCTCTGTGAGCAGCCTCACCTCCCAGCAAGAGACACTGCAGCTGGAGAAGGAGAACAGCAGGAGCTGAGCCTGGCACTGCTTGATTTTCTGGCCTTTTCTGGACTGTTATGTCTGTCTTTTCAGCTGCAACCTTCAGTTCAGGAGCAGCTTCCTGCTGGGGTGCTGCAGGCAGGGTGAACAGAGCTCTCTCAGCTTTGGCCAGCTGCTCACAGCAGCTCTCCAGCACTGTCCTATGGTGGAAACAATCCCCCAGCCAGGGAATAATGTGCTCTGACTCCATGAGTTCAGAAAGCTGAACAATTGCTTTATTAAGCTCTACTGTCTGTGTGTGTGTATATATATAAATATATATATATATATGAGCCATTGTATATATACAATATATATAATATATATATATTATATATACTATGTATAATTTATATAATATATATAGTGTGTATATATATACACACAATATATAACTATATATATATATTAGCAACACTAATAGTATATTAAATTACATACTAAATAGATACTATATTACAAAGATACTAAAGAATACCATATTAAAAAGATACTAAAGAAAAACCTTTGTGACTGAGACAGCCAGGACGCAGCTTTGACCCCATTGGCCTGTATAACCTCTGTAACCTTTGGTTTTTTTTTTTTATAAGCAATACTAATAAATAATGATTGTTGTTTATGACATATGAATACTTTAAAAATGTTGTCTTAACCATTTCAAACACTTCCTCTTGATAAATTGATTATATAATGAGAAATCTCATTATATAATCACCTTCACCAGTGGTCCAATTAACAAATCACTTTGGGTAAACCATCTCCATAACACATTCCACATGTGCAAAACAACAGGAGCAGTGAATAGAGATAAAAATTGTTTTCTCTTCTTTGAGTTTCTCACTGCCTTATCCAGGAAAAATCCTGGGAGAGAGAATTATGCCTCTCTCTGTTCAGAGAATGTGAATTTCACACTGTCCTCACCCAGACACCATGGATGGGTCCATGCAAGGCTTCCCTCAGCTTGTCCTCCTAACCACACTGTGCGAATCTATAAAATCAGAGGGTTTTGGGAAAGCTGCAAAAGGCAGGCCCCAGAGGCAGTAGAACTGTGATTAGAGCTAAGCAGTAGCCATGAGATTGGTCAGCAGAAAAAATATGTAAAAAGTAGAAAAACAAGGACAAATAGAACAATGGTCTGTGTATTAACGCTTGTCTAGAATAACTCTCTAAGCTGCAGAAAAGTTTATCTAGCAAGATATTAGGAAGTTTTAAACTTAATAATGGAGCTCTGTGCATTGAGTTTTAAGGCTTACAAGCAGGTATTGTATTTGAAATAAGCAAGCATTGTTTTAACCAATCCAACCACTATGTGTGCTTATAGTGGTGGGATGGAACTACTGTCAATGTGCTTTTGCTTTGTGTGATTGGTCAAAAAACTTATAAAGTGAGTTGTAACATTGAGTTCTTTGTCTGCTGCCTGGGATGTGAGCTGCTGGCATCTTCCCATTGCCATAACCATGTAATGAGAGTGATGCTGGAAAATACAACAACTCAAGGCGCATTTCACCCGTATGATGCATCACCCCAGCTGGTGATACCACACCACCCCTGTGATGTGACGGCTCCATCACACACTCCCAGGTTCTTTGCACTGAGTCAGGCCCCCAAAGCACTGATGGTTTAGGGCCCCAAAGAGGCTCTAAGTGGGCCAGAGGGGCTCTTGTTGTAGGGTCTCTAGAACATTTCCTATTCTAGCAGTAATTTGTGTCCCAGCCTGGTGTGAACCATGACTGACACGCTGAAGATGAAAGCTCTTCTGCAAAACAAACCCTGGGAAGTGAAGAGCTGCTCTTCTGTTTGGTCTTGGTGCTCAGCCACAGCTCTAAATGTCCTTTCTATAAACTGTCTCACTTTGCCTGTATTGTTTCTGGCTTTTTAGTTTTATCCTAGCCATGGTTACCGATGGTGGTAGCAGCAATGTTTCCATCTCAGCATGTGGAGCTGCATATTACACAGGATTGTTTATTTACATATAAAAGCTCTGCATGTCTGTGTGTATTTGGTTTAGACATGTATATGTGTGGGCATAAAAATGCAAAGGGGAGAGAACCAGAAAGAAGCCCATGCAGAGAAGTGAAGGTTAAAATAATTTTTTGTGTCTTCCTCTACTTTTATGTTCCCCCAGCATGAGGAAGGTTCAAACTTGATTTCTCCCTGTACCTGGTAAATCCTACAGCGTACATTAAATGAAATCAAACTAACACTGGAGCCTGACTAACCAAAACCCCCTCTTGCAAACAAATGGCAATTTGAGGGAATTGAATGTAGGGAGACTTTTCTGCAGTTTCTTTCCTCCTTCATGTGCCTGTGACTTTGGGAGCATAAATGCATCTTGTAGCTAACACCCATCAGAAAAAGCAGAAAGCTGCTTAGTGTTCATAGAATCACGCAATGGGCTGGGTTTAAAGGGACCCTCAAAATCTTTTTCTACCCCAGCCATGGCAGGGACACCTTCCCCTGTCCCAGGCTGCTCCAGCCCCAGTGTCCAGCCTGGCCTCGGGCACTGCCAGGGATCCAGGGGCAGCCCCAGCTGCTCTGGGCACCCTGTGCCAGGGCCTGCCCACCCTGCCAGGAACAATTCCTCATTGCCAATGTCCCACCCACTGCCCCCTGGCAGTTTGAAACCATTCTCCCTTGCTGTGTCCCTTCAGACCTTTGTCAATTATCTCTCTCCACCTTTATTGTTGCTTCAGCTACTGGAAGGCCACAATGCAAGAATATGTAGAAACTTGACTTAAAATTGTAATTATCATTTGGGAAGCAGAGGAATATTCCTCATAAATGTGAAGCAAAGGTTCAAATTCTTAAGTGGGCGTTGCATCATTATCTGCTATTTCTTTGTTCTGTATTCTGTTGTTCTTTTAAGGTGAACTGAAATCAAGCAAATATTTACATGCTGTTCTTACTGCTTGGTGATCAGCAACAGCATTGTTTTTATCTTTAATGCTGCAGCTCTGTTAAAATTCAAATTCTGATGGATTACTAATTTTCTGTGTCTTGCTTTTGAAAAGCTGTGCATGCCCACATATTAATGTACCTTAACTACCCACATAATAATGTACCTGAACTAAGCATTTAGCTTTTATAGTGACATGCAGGATACTGAGGATTCTGTAGGGCCACTGGTTTCCATACTGGATATATACAAAATTCCTCAGGAATGTGATGTTGGATATTGTAACTTAAGTTTCAGAGGGAGAGCCTCTGAGCCAGCTTGTAAGTGGCAGTTATGGATTTCTAGATGGTTCCTCCTTCATACTTACACTTGAAGTATAATATACATCTGTAAATCAGAGGTATTCTAAATTCAAATTATTTGAATTCAGCTAATCTGAGGTGAAAGGGGAAAACCTGTTTTCAAAATATAAATGTTCTAACCTGTCTTTAGCATCTTTAGAAAAGAGCTGTCAGTGGGAATGTTACTGCCTAACAATGAAATCCTAATTTTCCTTTCTCTCATCAGCCTGCTCTCCTTTCAGCTTTCTTGCCTTTCTAGCAATTGATTTTTCTGGAGGAACAAACTTCATGCTACTCAGCTTGCCAACTTTAAGGTATTTTTTTCTTCCATTACCCTGTTTTTACCTGGGGTCCTCCACAGTGGTTTAAGA
The DNA here is from genome assembly GCF_027579445.1 of Ammospiza nelsoni. Lineage (NCBI taxonomy): Eukaryota > Metazoa > Chordata > Aves > Passeriformes > Passerellidae > Ammospiza > Ammospiza nelsoni. The sequence goes on from NC_080645.1 coordinate 5,096,819, forward strand.
GAAAAAGTTAGCTGGCCTTTAGTTATTTAGGAAAAGAGCCTGAAACTGAATGACTTTTAGTAATTTGTTTTTCTGCAGTATTTAAGAGCATGTTGCATTTTCCTACAATAACTCAGCAAAGATAGTGGAAAAGGAAGTATTCACATATGATCTCACACCATGTATGTTTGTATACCTTGACTGAAGCAAAATATCTTCTAAAGTAGGAAGATATCACATTCAGAGATATTGAAGTAAGGAAAGCAGGATTTATTACTATTTCCTCAGGACAGGACCATTCCTTGGAACCAAAGGGCATCAGCTTCTCCTCTGAACCAGAAAAACAAAAATATGAGGATGCTGCCCATGCAGGAGCTTAAAGGGAGGTCTGGGAAGAGAAAGCAAGTGCTCAAGTCAGGAGAAAAATGTGGTTTCAGAATCAGGCAGAAAGCAGCCATTGTTCATAAGTTTAAAAAAATAAATTATGTTATGACTGCACTGAGCAATAATTATGAATCTGTGGCTGGCAGTGCTTGGAATTAAAAATAAACGTATCAAATGAATTCAATATGAAACTTAAAATCAAGTTTTGATTGAAGTTGCAGCAGAAGAAACCTTTATTTCATGAGAAAGGGAAGGAGAGTCTTTCTGGCCTGGGACAGTAAATAAACCTGTTATCCGTGGCTGTAGATATCTATTGATTAGATATTATTAATAATTTATGACACTGCAAAGGATATCCACTTCACAGAAAAGATAGTTACACTGCTAGAAGGGCACACAAGGATTTGATTGCAATTTTCTTGTGCTGGTACAAGCCACTGACCAAATTTCCAAATGCCAGTGGACACCAAGCACTGAAATCCAGTCAGTCCTGCAGTAAAAGCTGAACTGCAGTGTAACCTAAGCCAAGTTGTGAAATGTTGTGGAAATATTTCAAGAGAGCCAGACACTGAAACACCAAAAAATTTGATTAACAATCATGTTTTGGCTCTTCATTTTCAATTGTGTCTCTTTCCGGCAAACATTTAGTATTTTCTCATCTTTTCCAAGGCAGATCTGAATGGATATGAGTTATAAATTTGTGTGTAATCCATACTTCTACAGGGTTTTTAAACTGAATCATAAATGGCTGCTTTTGGGCTTTCCATTGGCAGTCTGAGGTCTTTAAAAGAATCAGCAATAAAACACAATCTGTTACAATATGTTCTAGAAACAGGGCTGGCTACAGGGTCGATTTCATTTTAGTGGCAGAGAATTTCAGGAATAACTCACTGGCTAACTTGTTACAGCCATCTTCAGCATTTATAATGTATGCTTGGCTTGAAATCTTCATTATGGGGTAGTGGATAACTTCCAGATTTATTCTTGCTCTTAATGAAACCTAGAAGAATGTTAGATTATATGATAAATTAATGTTAGTATTATGGTAATACTTGGGGACATTTTAGTTTGGTTTTGTTTTCTGGTTTTGGGGGGTTTTTTTTGGCTTGGGGTATAAAATGTTAAACTATTTAAAAATTTATTTTATTAATATTTTTATGATCTGACTCAGATTTTATCACTCTTAAAAAAACCAACAACAAACAAACAAAGAAAATAACCAAAAAACCCACCTGATTTTGCTATTTTGAAAGAGAAGGGAAAGTAAGGAGATTTGTATATACCAGAGTGGGTGGTGGAATAAATCTCCAAAAAACACCACAGCAATAAGAGACCTTTCCTTTGCTACTTTGAGTGGGATTACAGGTTCACAGAGTTTAGAGTTTGCAAGCACAGGAGAATGCATGAGCTTTTTGCTTTATTTCAGAAGTGGAATACCATAAGAAATATTCTCCTTTGATTATAACCTGCCTTATTCTGTGACTTGGTATCCAATTATTTTCTCCAAACCACACTGACCCAGCTGAGAGCTGTGCTGCCACTCAGTGCATTCTATTCCAGTCAATAGCACAGGTTGGAGACAAGAAGCACCAGATCAATGTTTGTAGGCAGCTGTTCTTGGCCAGGTTGGCTTTACTCTTGCCACTGTGTCCTGTTTGTGTGTTTGACATGCCCTTTTATGAATTTTGGGACACAAGATGCTGCTCAGTCTGTTGCTTCCTGTTCTAGGAAATTCTGGAACTTCTTCCTGTCCTACTTCATTCTTCTCCAGTACAGAATTCCATGTCAGCCCCCAGGAAAATGGTGGGAGCTGCTCCTCAGTGTTCTCAGGAGCCAGAGCATCTGGAATTTACAGATTGACAAAGGAGCAGCAGTTCAGTGATGGGCAGGGTTTAAAAGTTCTCAAGGACTTCTTAGAAGTGTGCCCTCAACACTTGGGACTGTCTGCTCCAGCAGAACATGGACATGGCAAAGCTTCCTTTTATTCCTGTTCATTCCAGAGTCCTTCCAGGTATTCCCCAGAAGGATTTGGGTGAGTTTTAAGTTTCCACATGTCCTTAATGCTCTGCTGTCCCTTTGGTGCAGGGCAAACTGAACCTTGCAATATTGACATATTTTCCCTTTCAAATGCTGCACTGTTGCTGCTAAACCTTCCCCAGAGCAGGAGCCACACCTGGGCTGAGGTTGTGAGTTGAGCTGGTGACAGGAACTGTAGCTATTTTATTGAGGATGAGTGAATAAAGTGATATATAGACTCCAAAGTCTCAGAAGGCAAAATGCCTTCAATTTTTCCTGTCCACTTATCTTTCCATGTAGAACCTCACACCCCTCAATGTGCAATATTTTGGTTTTCTGGAAGCTCCCTTGCAGAGCCACAGTAGCTCTCCTGACTTCAGAGCTTAGCTCAGACCCCACTAACGTCAATTATTATTCTTCCTTTTTGCAAATAGGCCATGCAGGTGTGATTTAAAGCTTGCATTTCTCTCAGGGTGCACCTTCAAACTTAGGAGAATGAGCGAGCCAGGAAATAACTTGGGGTTTTAATTCTTAATTAAGAAAAAACAGTTTGATTTAAGACAAATTGCCATGATCCCTGAGGGAAGCCCACAGAAGAAGGTAAGAGGTCATTGTGCACTGATGAAATTTGGTCAGAACACACCCACATTTCCTCTATTTTCAATCCAGGTTTGACTGGCATTAAATGATAATGGACAGATGGAAGAATCCCATGCAAGAGGTCACCTAGTAATTTATTATTTTTTTTTTCTTTTTGGCCAGGTTGACTGCAAATCCATCAAAATCTCTTGTTGTTAGAACTGCTAATGGGTTCCTAATTAGAAATTAGCCAGCCATATTAATAATATATAATGTTTCTTAACTCTGTCATCCAAGAGGATTAAACTGTTAACAGCCTAACTGCCAGGCGGATTCATGCTGATTTAAGAATATGATTTTACAGACAATTTGGCCTTTTACCTCATCGTGACCAAATAATTTTGAGGTGAGTTGTAGCAATTTTTGTCAATTAATTCTACACCAACCTAAACAGGTTAATGACCCACCTGAATATTTAAGAACTTCACAGTATTGGTGGTGGTACCATTTGTTGAATAGCAGTGTTTGTATGGATCTAGTTATTTCAGTAAGAAAAAAAAGGTTTCTTATTTGGCATTTCTGAAGTAGAGATATAAGTTGCTTTCATCAGGAGATGTGAAATTATTAAACCTGCTGATTTAGGTTGGTTGGTTTTGTTTGGTCAATAGAAATTAATGTTTTGCTGGGAAAAGTCTAAGTTAATTCAAGGTGATTGCAATTAAAGTATTACTAGGATAAGAAAAATAGATATATTTTCTTGAAGACTCTTTAGATTAGTTTTATTCTGTACTCCATTTCAGACAGCAGAAATGGGCACAGGTGAAATTAAGAAATTAGTTAGAAATTTATTTAGTCATGTCTACTTCATTAGAGCAGTGTATTTTTATATAAGTGAGATTACAGTGAGTGTTGCTGTTGGGTTGTTAATATAAATAATAATTTAAAAAAGGCATTAGCATCAGGCAGACTGGAGTCAAGTTTGGAGGTAGGAGGGCAGGGAGATTTCCATGCCTTGTCTGGTTCTGCAGGGGACAAACAGCAAACATCTAAAGCTGTGATACCATTTGGGGCTCATTATTTATGTCCCAGGTGATCCTGGGACCTGTCTGTATCCCAGGAATTTGGAGAGTGCCACGACACACACAGACCCCAAACTCTGCTATCAAACACTCAGGGGTCCCAGGCAGCTCCAGCAGAGTCCCTGGGGTCAGACCAGCCTGGAGATCAGGGTTGGACACTCTGCAAAAGCTCCTGGAAATATTTCAAAGCCTTTTAGCCAGGACATTTCAGAATATACAAAGCCAAATTATGTGTTTGCTAATGAACAGCATGCACAAAGGTGCCAAAGTTGGATATCATGCGGAATATTTCTGCAAATCATTGAGAAATGTGACAGAATTTCAGAATTGGACCCTGATGATTTTTTAAAAAAGCTGTTTTTCAAAGCAGTGAGGTGTTAAAATTATGTGTGCTGCATAGAACCTCACATGATGAGGGTACTTTGGTATATTTTTTGGGCTTTTCCTCTTTAAAAAAGTGTTATGAATCAAGATAATGGTGGGACTCAATGATTTGAGAGATCCTTTCCAACCTAAACGATTCTTGTGTTTCTAAGGGCAAAAGAGGGAAATACTTTTATTCAAGGGATTGATGCTCATTGCTTCTTTGTACCCTGATATTTTCAAAAAGCCACTTGCTTCAAAGTATCAGACAACTGAGGAATTGATTTAGACTTGTAGGTGAGTTCAGAGAAAGGAATGTGTGTGCTGTGGTCAATATTTTAGCTTTAATGGGAATTTGAGTATTCCAAAGCTCACTCAGACATTTAATGGGCATTTTAGACTTCACTAAGGCCCAAAGTAATGTTCTCTAATTCTTGCAAATAAATATTTTACAGTTTTTCTTTTCTAATGTGAGTGCTCAGATAATTGAGGCAAAGTGTTGGTGTTTAATAATTGCAATTAATTTTAATTGTAAATGTACATTTCCAGAGGAAAAATTACCCAGAGCACCTTTGCAATTTTTTCAGATGTGAACAGTAAATCCTGAAAGTGCCTAAAGCATTAAAAGCAAACAACAACAAAGGTCCCATAATTGTTGATTTAGGCTACATTAAAATTGAATAAACTCTTAATAAGTAAAAAACAAGCTAAAGTGAGTACTCATTAATCTCATTTTAAGTAACTAGAAGCAAAGTAACAGTGTTTTGAGTTTTGGCAGAGGTGCTGGTGAGTTTTTTGTTGGCAGAGGAATGCACAGACCGTGGTGGAATATTGCCTGAAATCTGCAGGAGTGCCTCATACAGTGGTGCTGATTCATCCAGTACAGCAGACTGCTTATTAAGACTTATTAGGAGTGGTTGGAGGGTCCTAATTAGTGCTCTGTGCTTGTTCCTGTGATGACACTTGAAGGTCAAAAAAAAAAAAAAAAAAAGAAAACAAATTAAATTAGCTGAAAGATACAGGGACATTTCTGCATATTCCTTTTCAGCAAGCAGGTCCTTTGAAAGCAGTAATTTGACTCAAGATGGGGACACAGTGGTTTTGTTCTTTAAATATGGGTTTATACAACTTTGCCATTAGGGAGTTGGCAAGATGCTGATAATTTAAGCTTTTTTTTGGGTATAATTTCACTAAAAAAAAAAAAAAAAAGAGAAAAAAGTGCTGCTCTTTGGGTTATGGGGGTTTTAACCAAAGATCTGCAGCCTTGCTGGAAATAACAGGAATTTGTGTGAAGAGGCCAAGCTGCTGTGGCTTGGAGGTAACCTCAAATTAATCTTAGGAGGTTGTGTTGGGGTAATAGGGAATGATATTTTTATTTGAAACTACAGATCTCTGTCTGGGAGTGGTTGTGCTAAAGTGTTTAAAAAACCTCATCATTAATTTTGCTTTTGAGGATATTAATGACTTTATGGTAAAGCTTAATGAAAACCCCAGTGTATAAAAACTGCTCTCTTCCCTTTTCTCTAGTATATCTGCATTTATGGTTAGAGTGGTCATTCTTAAAAGTTCTAAGCATGGGTTCTGCTGGAGAATGCTCAAATGTCCAACAGAAAAACACCCCCTAAATTTGAAATGGCTTGGACTGAAATTCAGGGTGATGCAGAATAAGCCTTATCCTGTTTGCTGAGGAAACCAGTAGAATTTTTGTCACATTTTTTCCCTGCCTGCCTGCAGGCAGAGCTTTGGCCAGATCACTTCTGCTTGGTTTATGCCACAAATAATTCAGTGGAATCCCCAGAAACTCTTCCAATGGCCATAGTTTTGGTATCAGAAACAACACAGACATAAAAAAAATCCCACAAAAAAACAAACAAGCAAAAAACTCCAACCAACCAAACAACCCCTAGAGGAAAAAATGTGAACAAGAAGCTGGAATATGCAAGGTATATTCTGGAATTAGCCCAGAAGCTGTAGTTCTGTTTCCAGGATGCAGTGTCAGCATGCAAACATTAACTCTGCTGCATTGTTAGCCCAACCTTGCAGAAGCTCTGCAGCCAAAGGATGCTCTCAGCAAAGGTGTGAATGTGTCACTTCACATGAGAGGAGCTGGTACTGCTCATGAGCTGTTTGTTTGCAGCATTTTACAGTGTTAAAGCAAACAGTGTTAATTCCTACTTTACAAATTGAGGAGGCCTTCATCTTCCCTGGATTCGTGGTGAAATTCACATTTTAGCTCCTAAGTGGAGCCAAATAAGACAAGCACAGCTCAGTTAAATATGAATGCAACTACAAGCAGAAACTACTGGGAGATACTTCTTATTTTATGACTTATCCCTTTTAAATCTCTGTGTAATCTGAGAGAATTCTGAAAACTGCTAAAGGACCTGAGAGGAATAGATGAACATATTTACGGATGGCCCTTTCAGCTAGAATTACTGAGTATGAATTAATTCCAGCAAATAAATTGTAATTAAAAAACTTTCCATAGACAAGTTTGATTGCTACCATTGACTTTGGAGAGCTCCGACTGGGAAGCTTTGCTGCATTTCTTTGTTGGCCTGACAATTAAAACAATTCAATGGCAGAAGATAGAGCCTTGCTGCAGCAGCAAAGAGCAACTGCAGGAAGAGTGTGATGCACATTAAAGGGATGATCTACCATTACTTTGTTCTTACAAAACCTGAGGGTTTTTTTTTTCTGAGAGCCAACAATACTTCTGTCCCCAAATACACACCTGATTCAACTTCAGACAGCACAAAGCCATTTTAAATAGTCTGTATTCCCTTTATTCTTAGAATGTTCTGCCACTTGCCAAGAAAACACAGCTGGTCATGGAACAGTGGTCAAGAATTTGGTCTGGAGGAAATAATCCCATTTCTTGTAGGCAATTATAGCCCTTCAGAAGCTTGGCAGGTTTGAGCCCCAGCTTTGAGCTGCATTTGCAGTAACAGCTCCTGCTGAACCACACTGCACAGAAAGATGTGCTCACAGGTTTATCTGCTCTTCTTACCTGGCAGAGCACCATCATACCAAATCAAAATGTGGCCACAGTCCCTTTCCAGACTTCTGTGGTGGTCAGCTTTTCCAAGAAAGGGCAGCAGCCAAGATGAAAGGATGCTGGATGATCAGTTCCAGCTCCTGGACCATCACATTTTAGATTAAGAATCACCCAGTCTGTAGATTTCAATTTGGAATACAGTAAGAAGCTGTATTTTATTTTGATTTCTGTAATTTTCTTCATTAGCAGAATTCTCAATGTCCCGATCTATTCTTCAACATCTCCAGTGCTCCCAAAACCATCATCTTCTCCATCCTCTGGTTTGCTCTTGCCCAGCAGCACAGTGGGTTTCTGAGATCTCCTTGCAGGACTGGATTTCTGGTTTTTTTCCTCCTCCAACAGAAATTCCCCCCTCCTCATCTCCCCCTTTACATCCCCTTGCAGGGTCATTTGCTGCTCCCTGGTGTACTGGAAGAAATGCCATTATGAGCTTGCAAAGAGTTTTTATTTTTATTTTTTTATGAGCCTTTCAGATCCTTCACCTTTCTCTTGACCTAGTAGCTTGTCACCTTCCCCTCACCTGCTTTCACTTTTATAGAATCTTTACCACCATTCATTTGGAAAGAATAGGTAAGTTCCTAGAGCTACAAACCTGCTTGACGTGTAAGAAATCTGCCTGCCCTTACACAAACCCATGTTAACATATCAGCACAAGCTCAGCCAGCTTGGTCACTGCCTGAATGCCCTCAAAGGGGGTGAAACAGGAGGCAATAAGGGAAAAAAAACCCAAATTTTTGCACAGACTAAATATTATGGTAGAAGGGAGAATTTTGTGTGTTTGTTTGTATATTATGCTAAGTGCAATGGACCTCTCACAGTCAGGCTTAGCATAAATAGACTCAAAAATGCGAGGGAAGGTTTCACAAGTGTGTTTGAAACAGAGAGAGAGAGGCAGGAATATATTACTTTTCTTCAGGAATATAACTTTTTTCTTCAGGAATATTACTTTACTTCAGGAATATATTACTTTTTTCCTGCAGAACTCCTGAGATTAATGTTATTCCCAGGAAATACCCTGTCCCATTCCAAACCAGAAATGCTGCCAGCTGTCCTGGCACAGGGTCAGGGCTGGCTGCAGTCAGGACTGTGCCCTCCTGTTGTGATGTTGGGTCCCCAGGATGAGGTGAGAGATGAGAATTTGACTCCAAGTTCTCAGAAGGCTGATATTATATATATTATATTATATTATATTATATTATATTATATTATATTATATTATATTATATTATATATTATATTATATTATATTATGTTAATTACATTACATTATATTACATTACACTACATTACATCATATTACATTACATTATTATTATATTATAGTATATTATATTATAGTATATTATATGAAAATGCTATACCATAATTATTATATTAAGTATAGTATATTATAGTATATTATAGTATAGTATGTATATAATCCTATATATATGATATATATATTACATATAGTATATTATATGAAAATGCTATACTAAAACTATTCTAAAGAAAGAGAAAGGATACATCAGAAGACTAGACAGGAATGATAATAAAAAACCCGAGACAGACTCAGAGAGTCTGACACAGCTGGCTGTGATTGGCCATTAAATTAAAACCATTCACATGCTGGGTAAACAATTCTCCAAATCACATTCCAAAGCAGCAAAACAGGGAGAAGCTGAAGCTTCCCAGGAGAAGAGATCCCGGTGAAGGGATTTTTCATAAAATATCCTGGTGACACCCTCCCAGCTCAGCTCTGCAGGGTGTGGGAGGCTGAGGGCGCCCTGTGAACCCCCCAGGGCTGGGTGGGTGGGGAGGCTCCAGGAGCTGCAAACAGGGATGGAGGGAAGGATGTTCGTGATGAGAGCTCAAAAAGCCTGTGCCAACTGCACACAAAATGGGATGTCAGTGGTGTAGGAATATGCTCTGAAACTTTTGCTTGAAATGGGTGAGAGGAGTATGAATTTGAGCTGCACAAAGGGTCTAAAGTCACAAGGGTCAGGCTGAGATCAGGGAAAGGTTCTGCCTGCCCAGAGGTGCTGGCACTGCCCAGGCTGCACAGGGGGCATTGCTGGGGAGTCTGCAGGGACAGGAGATGGGCCAATGATCCCTGTGGGTCCCTTCTATCTCAGCATATTCTATGAGTCTAAATATTGCACATAAATATTTAATTTGCAGATCCTGAAAGCTTGTACCCCATGCTGTTCATTTTTTTATTCACTGGTCAGTGTTTGTGAGATGCAATTTGCTGCTCAGACACAAAACAACCTGAAATGCACACAAATGAAATCACCTTTCTTCTGAGATAACTTGGTTAAAGAAGCAGTCATGGGAAGGAACACTATTTTTTCACACTTTATTTGAAAATTACAAGTGTGAAATAGCGGGTGTAAAGTTAAGTTATCTGAAAGAAACACGTTGAATTTAGATTTGGACTTATTACTAACATGGCTGTTTTTTAACAATAATAATAGTAGTAGTAATAATAATAAAGAATTATTAATTAATAATAGCAGCAGAATTATTAATTATTATAATAATAATAATGATTTGGACTTTTTACTATCATGGCTGGTTTTAACAATAATAATAATAACAATAGAATTATTTTACTGAGAGTAATCTTTGATCTTTTGATGAAGATTTTAGACCAGGTGAGGTGTCACTGGAAGGAAGTTAAATCCAAAAGGTAGATCCTCATCCACATCAGGGCTCTGCCTGAATTTCTGCCCCATCCGAATCCCTCATTTTCCTCCTTGGAGGTGGAAAGAAAGAGCCTCTGGTCCTGACATGAAATGCCGTCTTTTTCCTCCAGCCTACAAATTAAACCCAAACCTGCTCTTGCCAGGCTTCCTGGAGGAGTTGCTGGAGAGAGATGAGTTGCTCCAGGAAGAAATGGAAAAAAAACTTCATTTTCTGAAATTTTTATTTCAGAAATTTTTGGTTTTTGGTCTTGTTGTCCTTCAGTGTTTGGTTGCAGATGAAAGTGCAACATGAATGCATCCAGTGCTGTTCTCGATGGGGATATCACTGACAATACAGCAGGGGGGGTGACCAGCTGTGAAAGTCCTGGCTCTGATGTTTTCAAATGTTTATCAGCATTTCTGTAAAAACCTGCATCTTATATTTCAATATTTCAATAGACAGCATTTGGCATTTCAGCAGGATAAATTCAATTTCTCGAAGATAAAGCCTATCCCTGTTCTGCTTTGAAGTGCTTCTAAAACCACCTGTTTTACTGTACAAATGGTGAGTAGTCAAAAAGTAAATATTTCTTTAAGTGGCCTAGTAATTATCTACAAAACATCTGCTAAATTTCATGTGGTTTGAAACATTTCATGAGACTTCATGACCTACTAATTAGCTACAAACATCTGCTAAATTTAATCTCATTTAAAGTCTTTTCTGAAACAATGTTTTAAAAAAAACTTTGCCTTTTTGTGCTGTTTTTTATCATATTCCTATATGTTGTCTTGAAATTCAGTCCAGCTATTGGCAAGGAAAAGTGTTTGGAAGGAAGTGGGTTATAAAACTGTTTTTAAATGATTTAATTTGCAATTGTTACAAAGGCTTATCTGAAATGTTTCATGCTGTGATAGATCCTTTAAATATTGTGATATCAGAGACAGCTGAGTGATGTACTGAGAGCACAAATTTATTAGCTCTTGCCTATTATTATGTTATAATCTTGTCTGGGTGAGGGTGAGCCTGAATGCTGAATGAAAGCAGAGGGAAAACTAAACAAAGTCTGCTGTCCCAGTTTTTGCTGGGCTATCCTCTCACAGCACATCCATCCTGCCAGACAGCCCCTGAAGCTTCTATTCTTTTTTAAAAATGTAACTTCACTGAGACAAAATCACAGTGTTTATGACTATACTTCACTTGCCTTTTACATGGGGCATGATCTTCAGAAAAAATGAATTTTATCCTTGAACCTGGTTACTGCTAAAGGTCAGAAATTTTCCTTTCTGATCTCTTTTCTGAAATGTTTTGTTTGCTCCTAACAAACTTCACTACAGGCACTGAAGGAAGTGAAGTGTATATTCAGATCACTGGAGAGTAGATCAATAGTTTTTATGACAAGGGAGGAATTAAAGATTTAGGTGGTTTGGGGTTTGTTTGGTGGGTTTTTTTGGTTGTGTTTTTTTTTTTTTTTTTTTTTTTTTTTTGCTTGTTTGTTTGGGTTTTGGGGTTATTTTTGGGTTTTATTTTAGGAAAAGGATTTGTATCTGAAGTTAGATGAATTATTTTTACTACAAAGACATGTCATCAGCATCTCCCAGTTGCTTATAGGTGTTGTTTCCTTTCTGGCTGATCCAGTTGTGCTGAGTGCTTGTGTGTTCATTTGCTCTCTCCCCACCCCACCAGTAATAACCTGATGAATTCAGTGATGCAGAACCCAAATTACCTGCCTAAATATCAGCACTAAAAATCACTCAGACAACTAAATGCAGTGTCAGGGCTGTCTTATTGAAATATCTTCCATTGCTTGTTCTGTGGTTGGTTTTTTTCCTTCGTTTTCATTTAATTTTCATTTTTTCAAATCTTGTTCTAGCAAATTAATCAAAATGCAGCCTATGAGAACAAAGAAAATAAATGTGGCCATTCCAACTCCTGAACTGACAGTGCTCCTCAGTGTTGGTGGTGAGTGCTGACTCAAAGGAGCTCTGGGCTCGTGGTCCACAGGAGTTTTCTGTGCCCTGAGCAATCCTGCCAAGGTTTTCTGGTGGTTCTGCCAGGCTGTGCCCTCATTGCCCTCACTGGTGTTCCACCCCAGAGATTCCTGTAAAGTTGCCTTTATTTGCTTTTTCCCCATTCAGCCACATCCACAGATAATGGGAGGATGGAGACACTTGCAAGGGTGTTAATTGTGCTGGAGTCTAATTAGTAGGTGCTGAAGATGTCCAGGAATTAAAGTGGGGAGTCTGGGGGGTGTTCCTGTGCTGGCCCTCCCATGACACAAATCATACACCCGTGTTCACTGAGCACTGGGGCTGAAAAACACATCCAGAAACAGCAAAGGAAGCACATTGGAAAAGTTTGGATTTTGAAAAGAAAACAATGAAGAACAGCAATTAGCATTAATAATTAAGGGAGAAAGGTATTTGACAAGATTACCTTTTGTTTAAAGGGTCTGTTTTGAAAGAATGAAAATTCTGATGCAAATTGAGTTTTCTTAACACTTTAATCATCTTGTTAATTCCCTTTCATTAGGAAGTCCCTAGCCAGAAGTTTCTCTCAGAGCCCAGCTAGCGAGATCATTAAAATTTGCCTTTATTGCATGTTTATTTGTCTCCTGTGTGGATTTTCCAGCGAGCAGACACAGAGAATGGCCAAATGCAGGGGAAGGATTGGAAGTATTCCTGTCAGCACTGTGTGATCAGGGTCAAAATTCCCAGATCATTGATGTCAGGATCCCACCAGCCTCTGAGAGAAGTGGAACATCTTCCTGGGAAGGAAAGGTGAGAGCAGGAGGGGAAAGCACTGCTGTGTTAAAACACAGCTTGGCATTTTCATTTTGCTTTTTCTCCTGGGAAAAAAAATAAACTCAGAAAGGCCTGCACCCTTTTTCTTTTTTTGAGGGAATAGTTTTATTGACCCACAGGTTATAACTGTTATTCAGATGAACAGCAAAGGCTGAAGGAAAATGTTATAGTGCAATTTGTAGGGAACATCCTGTGTACATTGTAATAGCATAAAGAAAAGCAATTTAATATCTTTCACGCTGAATTAGTAATGTAGCAAAAATTATAAATTGGGATAGAATGTTACAAGAATTATAATGAATGGAAATGTGCCAGAGGAAAAATTATTTCTTCCTAAAAACTGAAATAGAATTTGAATTTCTTGAATTTTACGTAAAGTGACAATTATGATATTTGCAATAAACCCCCTCGACCCTATAAGCAATAAGTTGGTAATTTGCACTTGCTGAAAACATGCACTCTGCATTTTTTAAATTCCCTAATTAAATCCTAATTTGCATGTGCACTAGAGTGTTAATCCTTGCTGTTATTCCTCCAGGGTATCCCTACACCTTCAGGAACATAAGCTGACTCAGATATGTAAAAGATAATTATCAATAAGTAGGACTGCAACATTATATGTCCATCATGGTCCTCATTTCTTATATGCCTGCTGGTCAGCAGGGCAGAAAATAAAATTTGTTTTGTTTCTGTTTTTGTATGAAAGCATTCAGCTTTGTCAGTGGGATACCAAAAATTGGTCAGCATTTTATCAGGTAATAACAGCACTGGCGCAATTTTTGCCTGAGAAATCCAAGTTTCATTGCTTGTGTGCTCCTAAAACCTAGAAATTCCTGTTGATAAGCTGCAAAATAGAGAGGGGAAAAGGGCCAGTTTAAACTAAGCTGTCAATTCTGTGTTCTACAGAGCTTGAGGTTATTTCTATCCTCTTTTCCTCTATCCATTTTTCATACTATTTGAAGTTCATATCAACCATTTGGTGGCTTATTCATATTTCCAAGAATCACAAATTATCTTAATAATCTAATTATCTTAATAATTCGTTACTATCTTAACAAATTTAAATTATCCTAATAAACAAATTTAAATTATCTTAATAAACAAAAGGTATTAATTACACACCATATTAAGGCCTAAAGATAGAGCTCCAGACAGTGTAAAGAGAGGAGCAGTGTGATTTCTTGACAACCAAGAATAAATCAGCCAATGGGGCTGTGGTAGGGTCAGGGATGGGTTCAGTGGGAGATATTCTGATCATCTCCCCCACAGGGCTGAAAATCCTCCTGACACTGGGCCTGACCCAACTGTTGGTGTTTAGGAAAGGACAGGATTTGGATTTTTGGTAAATCATTTATTTGTGCAAAACAATCACTGGGTATCTTTCTTTGCTGATCAAAACAGGTTTAAATGATCAATTGCACTGGTGAGGTGAAAGTTTCTGCTCCTGAAGGTGGCACTGAGGTTGGATTCAGTGGTTGAGTTGCAGCCATTCCATGAAGTGACTGGAAATAAATGGTTTTCTCCCATGCATGTTTCTGTCTCTCTCTGCTCCCTCCCACAGCAGGGATGCTGTCACCATTTGTGATGATTTGCAGTTCATTAAGATCTTGTCCTGGATGTCAAAGGGTCTCATTTTTTTCCACCTGAAGGAAATTTTAGAAGTACTTGGTCAGAAGTACTGAGTTCTGACATTCTCCTTCATTACAGTTACAGTCAGACTTTGAGTATAAGGGGGGAATCCCAGTGAACAACATAAGTTCAGCTGTCCTTGCCATTACATAACCTGATCTGGAGTAAAAAATTATTTTTGGGAAAAATTTTCCTCTAAAAAAAGCAAAATCAATAAAAATATGCAGTGTATTTGTGCTTGCCAGCTCTAATGAGTTTCAATCACATTTAGAATTGAATATCTATTTTACTCCATGTCTTTTAGTGACCTTCACTAAACTTGCAAAGATAAATTTTTCCTTAAGGATTTAGAAATAATTTCTTCAGTTTGCTTAGAATTTTGTTGGTCTAGAGTTCCTCTGGCTGGAGCAAAATAATCCATTAACTATAGAAAATTAAGGCTAGGATGTCTGTAAGAAATCATGTACTAAAATAGCTGTTTATCTAAAGTGTTCATAGCAACAACAAATCAAAAGGCTTTCTGCAGCCTTTCTAGAAATCTCTGAAGACTTGGTACCTCTTTTAGTCAGAAAACTTTTCCTAATATCTAAAGTAAATCTTTGAACCAAATTATAATGCCTGTCATTTGTTTTTTTTCTGCCTTGCTTAGGATGACTGTCATTTTGCAGATTTTTGCATTGTAAGTCTCTCATGAATCTCGCTTTAATGTTTCCTTTTGTAAATCAAACACATCAAGTTCCTTCAGCTCCTCTTTATCTGTCATGTTCTAAAATCTATTGTCTTTATTGTTTCCCTCTTGTAGAGCCTGAAATTTGACATCATCTATTTTGGGATCTCAGAACCTGGCTCATCCCCACACTTGTCAGGAATGCTTGTCCATGTTTCACAGTCCTGCTTGTGCTGGGGGTTGGAGAATGAGCTTGTTTTACTGCTGTTCAAATTCCACCTCATCTATTCTTTTCTTCAATTTTGACATCTGACCCTTTTCTTGTTAGTTGTTCTCGGTGCATTTCATGACTTACTCCCACACACAATGACTTGAATCTGCCTTTAACAAATTTCATCCTAGGGGTGTTTATTGGCTTTGTTTCCAGCTTGTAAAGATCATTTTGGATCACAAAGATCCATGCTTGCATGTCCTCCTGCCTTCTTTCCCCAGCACTTTTCCCTGGCCCTCTTCGCTGGAGGATAATTTAGATATTGCTTGAGTGGACTCCTGTGAATTTCCATCTTAATGCCTCTTTCAGTTCAAAATAAGAATATTGGTAATTGCTCCTTGAACATATCTTTTAAATTAATTAAGGATTTAGCTCAAGGGTCTTTTTCATCCAGGTAATATTTCCCTAGCTTGCCAATGGAGATTCCATGCCTAGCAGTATTTAAAGCTTTATAGAAGTGGGGCTGTTTTACATCTACTGCTTCTGCCTTATCAGTTATACCAGCTACCTGTAAAAGAAGAAAATTTAATTGGTTGCTCCTGACAAATCTGTGTTGCCTATTTCCATCACTATATTATCCTGTAGGTCATTATTAATTGATTATTTAATAATTTTATTTCAGAACCTGTCTAGCAATTGAAGTTGGGATGGCTGCTAATTATAACTCTCTCCTTTTACTTGTTGGATGGGAGGTGAACCTGTACAATATTTGTATTCCTTTTTGATCTCCATATTCTTTGGTGGTTGTAGGTAGCATTGCACTGAAATTTGCTTGTGTTGGTTCCTTTGTACACATCCTCATTCCTGTGCCTTTTTATTGCCTTGCAAAACTTCTATTTGGGTTTGAATTTTCTGAAGAATATGTTCATTAATCCTGCTTTAGAAGCTGTATCTTTTCTTGTCCATCAATGCTGCTCCAGCTCTCCATTCCCTGTCCTTTCCTCGCCTGTCCTGCTTGGGACCCAGTCTGTTCTCACAGAACTGTTTGGAACCAAAGTGATGTTTCATTGTTGGCACCCAGGGCACAGGGATTGTTTCTCTGCCTGCTCTGAGGAGGCTGGTGAGGGGCCTGGAACACAAACCCTGTGAGCAATGTTTGAAGGAACTGGGGTTGTTTAGCCTGGAGAAAAGGAGGCTCGGAAGTGACCTTATTGATCTCTACAGCTCCTGAAGGGAGGCTGCAGACAGGTGGGGTTGGTCTCTGACAGAACCGGAGGACACAGTCTCAAGCCACATCAGGGAAGGTATAGGTTGGATATTAGGAGAAAAATTTTCACCAAAAGAATAATAAAGTACTGGAATGCTCTTCCCAGAGAGGTGATAGAATCTCCCTCCATCTCTGGATGTGTTTAAAAAAAGACTGGACATGGCACTTGGTGCTGTAGTCTGGTTGAGGTGTTAGGGCAGAGGTTGGACTGTATGATCTTAGAGGTCTCTTCCAACCTCATCATTCTGTGATTCTGTGATTCTATCCTGACCCCCAGAGAAGCACTGCCTTTGACCTCCACAGCCCATGGAGAAGGCTTCCAAGATTTTAGGATAGACCAGAGTCTACCAGTTTGTGAAATAGATAATAGAGAATAGTGTAGTTTGGCACAGGGTGAGAAATTTATTTTTGGGAATTTAGTATGGAAGTAGGTAGGAGGCAAGATGGAGGATCTTGGGCAGTGTCTGTTCTTATTCTTTCTTCTTCTTCCTTTTTCCTTCTTCTTCTTATTTCTTCTTCTTTCTTCTCCTTCTCCTCCTTCTTCTCCTTCTTCTTCATCTGCTCCATTTTCTGCAGTGTTGGTGGTACAGGGTGATTGGCCACGGGAAGCAGCAGTGCAGAGGTTATGTGGACAGGGGATTAGTTGTTGGTAGAAAGGTAGAAATAAAGTATGTTTTAAGAGTTAATTGGATAAAACAGCTTTAAAAGACCTTGGAACTGTACATCTTGTGACCATTTCTGCTGTGCTTTCTTGATGCTAAGTCTGGTGCAGACAGCATGCTGAACTTCTGACGAGATGACAATAAACAGCCTGAAGAGCAAAAAAAGTCCCATGCATCTCTCAATCTTGGCACAGAATTGTTAAAAGGAGGTTTTCCCCCATCAGGGGTGCCTCTGGCACCCAATGAGAGGGGCAGCACCCACTCTTCATCTCCCTAATCTTCCTAATCTATGCTTTGGTGTTTGCTCCTGCCTTGGGCACACCTACAGCCAGCTCTGCCTGCCAAGCCACACCTTTGCACTCTGCATTTCCTGCCTGATTTTCTGCTTCAGTGTTTGGGAAGGATGAGGCTGGAGAGCTCCTGCCTTCTGTAGGGTTACCAGCAGCTCTGCAGCACAGTTCAGGTGTTTTGCATGCTTAACAACTCCAAAATCTCTGCTTCATCCCCTCCTTGGTTGAGCTGGCTCCTGTGCTCCCTCAGTTAAACAATGATTTCTTCACAGTTTCTTTTTTTGCCTGTTCAAAAGTCTTCAGTCAGACACCAGCTCTTGGGCAGGTGTCTAATTTATTTACTGTTTATTAAATATTGAATCTAGTTGAAGGTGTCCCTGTCCACAGCAGAGGGGTTGGAACTAGATGATCTTCAAGGTCCCCTTCCAAAACAATTCCATGAGTCTATGATTAGAAACTCTACATAAATTATTTTTGCCCCAAAGGTTAAAAAATAAGTGTTTAAATTGTTTCTGCTAAGGCCTATGATTTGGTCAGGTTGGATTTTTACAGAAAAGGATCCTGAAGTGGTGTTTCCTCAATTTCCCTGGAATTCCTTCTGTGAGCACTCAGCGCCAGCCCCTGCTGATGTCTGTGGTGAGGACCCTGCTGCAGAATTCACTTGCAGTAAGGCTGAGGCTGATTCCATCATTCCTCAGCACACACCTGTCAATTTGTGACAATCCCATGACTTCTCACCCTTATGAGGTTATCCTGGCTGAGGGCAGGGCAGACTTTTGAAATGCTTTAGGGAGTTTCCCACTCTGCCTCCATGAGGAACTTTGGGTAAGTGCTCCTGGGGGTTGAGCTGGAGGCTGTCTGCAATTAAATCACACAGCTCTGTATCACTGCTTTGTTTTATTCCACACTCTTTCTTGTCAGCTATGTTTCATTTTCCATAGGAAAGGGAAACCAAAAATAAGTTTTCCCACAAACTCTGGACTAACTAGACTTGACATTCCTATTTAAACAATTGTATTCATAGTTGCCTTGTGGGTTTAACATTTCCTTCTTAATATATGGTGGTTATTCAGATAAACTTTGTGATTTAACTTGAACAAAGGACTGAAATGTTTGTCCTTATTCAGACAAACTTTTTGATTTAACTTGAGAAAAGGACTGAAATGTTTCTTTGTACAGAGAGCTTTCCAAAAGGATTTCTGTCTCACAGTAGCTGCATTGTCACCTCAGCATGCTCTGGGTGTTTTTATTGATAACCTGGTCTCTTACCAGGCAATTTCCATGGAACTACTGAAAACTTAAGGGAAAAGCACTGCAAAGTGGAGGGTGATTTCCACATGGGTCCCATTCCCACCTGTGCTAGAGACACAGCTAATGATCATCTCCCTGGATTGTCTGTGAAAAGCATTTTACAAATGTCCCTTGGTCAATTCAGGGCTATTTCACCTCTTTCATGATGATGTGACTGACCCTCAAAATGAAATTTTAATAGAGAAACAGCTGTATTTTAACTGAAAGGTTTTCAGTCTTTCCAAGAAATAAACACTGACCTAGAATTTAATATTTTTTTTATTAATGTTTCTTACCACTGCTGAAAAATGCAGGAACATAGAAATTGTTGAATGTTCAAAGCACTATAAATTAAAGGCCATTATGTCATTGTGGTCCTTTCACCTTGGAGTCCTTCAGGAAACAATTGGTCTAGAACAGCATGGAATAATGGATATTCTGTGTGTGAGTGCTGCATCTCAGTTATCTTAGAGATGCAATTTTAGTGTTTAGTTTGTGCCCAACGGGCAGCAGGGGCTTGGAGGGAATTCATGGCTCACCTGCCAATTGGGAAAATACGAGTATAGAAAAAATAATGATGTGATCATTCCCCAAAGTATCCCCACCAGAAAAAAATTCCTGTTTTAAACACATTGAGCTGTGAGCATTGACATGGCCTTATCAGAGATACTGTCCTAGCAGTTAAATTGCAGAATGGGAAGTTAACAAATGTTAAATCATATAAACACACTTTGATCTGCATAAAATGTTGCCTTTCATGACAAACATGCAGTTTATATACATTTAATATGTGTGCAGATCAAAGGAATTGCCTAATACTGCTTCTCTCCTATCCAGATGTTGGTATCTAAATATGTCTGAGCCTAAATTAGGAGTTATGTGCACATGGTGGTAACAGCCTGCATGCAAAGAGAGAGGTGCAGGCTGGGCATTGAATAGCCAAAGAGAACTGGACTTTAACCCAACAGTGAGCATCATTCTCTGCAGGTTGATATTCTTTAATTCTGGACAGTTTTAGTTATTTAGTTATCGTTACATGATGGTTTGGAGGTTGATTTTCATCAGTACCTTCTGTAAGAGATTGCATTCATCAAGTGTGTCCCCTCAGTTCCAGGGATGTTTGCACATCACAGAGCACTGTGGACATAAAATGAAACAAATCCCACTGTTGTTAGGCATTGAACTTTGCAAAGGTTGCTCAGCAGGGAGCCATGTAGTTCTTGGGCATTTAGTGACTGGGACTGACACGTCAGGGATGCAGGCAGAATGCAGCACCAGGAGGGGAACTGTGCATGGGTATGGATTGTGCTGACAGCACGTGGCTCAGCTCAGGGCCCTCTCACAGAATTCTGTTTGCAGCAATATCTTTGGATTTTGGAAACAGCCATGGAAACATTGCAGTGGGTGCTGATGAAGAATTTTTGAACTAATGGCTTATAGAAGAATATTATTCCTGTATTTTATAGCAGCTCATTTTTAAAGAAATTTTAGAATTTAGAATAGTGCTTTGATTGGAGCACTGGGTTCCTCCCTGGCAGGGTGGGCAGGCCCTGGCACAGGGTGCCCAGAGCAGCTGGGGCTGCCCCTGGATCCCTGGCAGTGCCCAAGGCCAGGCTGGACACTGGGGCTGGAGCAGCCTGGCACAGGGGAAGGTGTTCCTGCCATGGCAGGGGATGGAATAAGATGAATTTTAGTATCTTTTCCCATGCCAAACCTTTCTATTATTCTGTGATTCTATGATTTTTCATTCAACATCACTTTTTAATTGGATGCACAATATTACATGTTAAGTTTAAATTTAAAATGTAAATCACAGAATCATAGAATATCCTGATTTGGAAGGGACCCACAAGGACTATTAAATCCCAACTTTTGTCCTTGGCTTAAAATACTAAAAAATATAAAAACTACAACAACAAAAGCACAAAAATTGTTAATTGCTGTCTCCAAGCCCTTTGGAGCAGGACTCTGTACACAAAGTGGAGATGCTAAAACTGCAGTTGCCACCTTGGTTTGTCCTCACTGACCTCCACTCTGCAGCCTTTTCCTGTGCCTGCCCCCTAAGCATGTGAGTGTTAGTTTAAAAAAATACCCAGCACATTGCCAGCAATGCTGTAATAACTTACAATTTAGGCTGCTCATGCAGAAATGGAGTAGATGACATTGTAATCATTGCAGTGGGATGCATACTTTATTACAGTGTGGTTTAAACTATCCTGAGGAAGGTTATTCATGCTACACTAGCCAGGGATCGTTTTTGTTAAACAAGAAAAATAAAACTGCTAAGTGCTAGATCATTTAGGTGGCTGCAGAGCTGAAAGCTGTCTGAGTGTTCTGCACAATGTATTTATGTGCCTTAAAAATCCACACCCTGGCTTAGGGGCAACAATCCAAATAATGGCTCTGAGGAGCAACATGTGCTGGTGGGGAGGAGAGAGGCCCTAAGGGTCAGCAGCTGGTAAACACACAGATCTTTGGAATAACATAACATAACATAACATAACATAACATAACATAACATAACATAACATAACATACCGTATTATATATGTAATATATAAATATAATATATATTATATTTATATATTACAATATATGTTATAGTATAATATTACAATATATAATATAAATTATTTTGTAATAATATATTACAATGTAATTGTAATATAATATTGTAATACAATATTACAATATTATATTACAATATAATATAATATATCATATATAAATGATTTTGTAATATTATATTACATTATAATATTATTTATTATAGATGTAATATAATATATAATATATATTATATATTTTTATAATATATGCTATAGTATAATATTACAATATATTATATTATATTAATCATATCATATTGAAAAATAATATTAGTAGCTTCTTGCTACTTCCTTTCAACAGGGTGTGAGGATGAGAGTTGTGAAAAACAATGATCCATGTGAAGCTGCTGTGCCTTCACATAATCTATCATTCAGAATTCCTGGTAGCTGGACTTTAAAAAGCAAACCCGAGAGACAGAATCCACAGCTGGGAAATTTTCCTTTAAACAAGTATTTTCCAAGTTAAAGGGATGATCTACTACGTGGAAAGAACAATTTTTCTTTTACTCACAGGATTGGAATATATAATCGCTTTTAAGTTTACTTATTTGATATATTAACCTGATATTATGCTTACACATCTTAAGTTTCTAGAAGATTTATTAGTCCTTTCAGTATAAAACTAGCAAATAAATCAGAAGTTTGGACATTTTAAATTTATCTTTTTGTTTAAAGAAGCCTCACTCAATATAATTTCCAGATTTCCCTGTATGCAGGAATGTTATCTTCTTGCACTTACAAATTTGCTATCTTGTGTGTTTCTAACATTTTAGTAAGTGAGAGGAAATTGAATATTATTATTTATCAAACTGGCTTTAGTTATGAAATGTTCGTGTGGTCAGAATAGGATGATGCACTGATTTTTTGATGCATTAGATGTTATATATTAGATATTTATTGGCAGATCTGAGCATCTAACTTAGGTTTTGCATAAAGCTAATGTGTTTTTTTAAAGCTACTTAGTTTTCCTTCTACTTAGAAACATTCCTCTGATTTTGGGAAGCTTTTGGGGTGTTTTTCTTTTTAATAGGAGGGTACCCATTGTCTTGGTGCTATGCAAAATGAGTTATGTTTGTACAGTTTTATTAATACAAATTACGAAGTTAAAGTAGAGTGGGAAAAGGTGTCATTGTTTATTGTCATTTTTACTTGGATTATAGGAAATCATGTGGCAAACAAAATCACACATCATGAAAGGTAGGATAGTGTTAAAAGCACTTGCATGGAGCATGAACCAAGCTGATAAAACTGCAGGGAAATGGTGTGAAATTCAGAGGATTCATGTTGTGCAAAATTCATGTGTCCTTTGAAGCCAAACACCCACACTGACTGCGGTGTGGGACTGGCCCTGGCATGGCTCAGGAGTGAATGGCTCACAGTGAATCCCTGATTCCTGCCTTTTGAAGTGCTTGGAATTCTCCAGGGCCCCATTAACTGTTTGCTTTCATCCAGCTCTGATCCTTCCAGCTGTGTGGCCACCTGGCCAGGGATCACCCTGCCCTCCTGGTGAGCTGCTCTGATTTTTTAAGGTGCAGAAAACTCGAGTTTAACCAGTAAAATAGTTTAAAGAGAAAGGTTAGAGCCTGCTAGCAGCAGCGTGTGTGCTCTGTGCAGGGTGGAAAGCCAGGCTGCAGAGAGCAGGAGGAGCAGGAATGTCCCCATGGAAGTGCCAGCAGGGCTGGGCATGGCCTGAGGGAGCTGGCACTGCCACCATCACTGGTTTCTGCAGCTGCTCCAGCTGAAACCCATCTCTCCCTCACACAGTTGCTGCTATCCCAGCTCCTGAGATGAAGGTTGGGTTTAATATCCCTGTCCATGGCTCTGATTTCCAAGGAGGTGACCTGTGTGGAGGTGACCTGTGTGGAGGTGCTGGGTCCCATCTGCACATTGACACACCCTGTGTGAATGACTCACTTCTGCACTGCTGCTCTCATTCCTTAGTGGCTCTCATCTCTATTCTGACTAGTGTTTAGAGTCTTTCACTCTTCCAAGATGCTTGAGAGTCCCTTCCAACACAGAATATTCTGTGATTCTGGGCGTTGTGGCCACTTCTGGGCCTGTCATGGCCACCAGAGCCCTGCAGGGGCTGCAGCGTGTCCAGGGCAGGGAACGGAGCTGGGCAAGGGGCTGGAGCCCCAGCAGGGGCTGAGGGAGCTGGGAAGGGGCTCAGCCTGGAGCAAAGGAGGCTCAGGGGGCCCTTGTGGCTCTGCACAACTCCCTGCCAGGAGGGGACAGCCGGGGGGCCGGGCTGTGCTCCCAGGAACAGGGACAGGAGCAGAGGGAACGGCCTCAGGCTGGGCCAGGGGAAATTTAGATTGGATATTAGGGATTTTTTTTTCATGGAAAGGGTTTTCAAGCATTGGAATGGGCTGCCCAAGGAAATGGTGGGGTCCCCATCCCTGGCAGTGATCACAAAGCACGTGGACACCTGAGGACATGGTCAGTGGTGAGCATGGCTGTTACAGCACAGGGGCCATTGGCTGGGTAATAATTAGCACAGACTCCATGTATTACAGAAGGTTGATCAATAATAATCTTTATTAACAAACCCATTGCTCTTTTACAGACTGTTATGATACAGGTGGACCTAATTGATCCTCCAATCCAAACACCATCACCACTGGCTAATTAAGAAACCGCCCTTTGGTAAACAAATCTCCATAACACATCCCACATGTTCATAACAACAGGGGTAGCAAGTGAAGGTAAGAATTGTTTCTCATTCTTTTCTCTGCTCTCACAGACTTTCTGCAGAACAATGCCTGGGAAAGTTGTGTTTCTCTCTGTGGCCAGAGAGCTGCTGCCACAGCTGGCAGTGGGGCTGGGCTGGTTGTTGGACTCACTGGTGTCAGAGGCCTTCTCCAACCTAAGAGATTCAGTGGTTCTGCCCAAGTTTAGGCGTACAGGGTTGGAGGTGGCCTGAGCCTGAGTTCTCCTGCTCCAGTTAAACCCCAGCTGCACTGGAGAGGCAGCCAGGCTTCCTACAAACACAAGAGTGCTCAGGTCACAAAGCCAGGACTCAGCAGAAGGCACCAAACCAAGGCAGTCTCCAAGAGCCCAGCCCTGCACAGAATTTCCTGGCTGTGGTCAAGCAAACACTTTCAGTAAGGTGCTTGCCTCTGAGTGACTCTGAGAGGCTTTAGGATGTTGAAGCACTTCCTTCCTGCTCAGGGAGTGTGGCTTTCGCTAGGGTAACCCCTCAAAGAGTGTTTTGTCCCCCGTGCCTCTCCTGTACAGCTGCTCAGGGATGTCTTGTGTGGAGAGCAACATGGATGTGGGAGTGCCTGGGTGATGCCTCAGGTTTAGCTGTTACATTTTTCACATTCTGTGCTGCTTTAGTGTGTGGGTCTGGGTTTCACATTAGGGAATGGTGAGCTCTGTGCACAGAGCAGGGAGACAAAACAATTCCTGCTCCAGCTGGGGACCAAGGACAAATGATCCAAATCTCAGCCCAAGAGCACAAACAGCATGGGCTGGAGAGAGAAAAACAAGCAGGGTGGGACTGCATGGGCTAAAGCTGGAATGGGACAATGAACTGCAAGATGCAAATGGAGCAGAACTTATAAAATGAGAGACCGTGACCGATTGTGCATTTTGTGACCATTTTGGGTTGTGCTGCTCAAGGTGGATCCACTGAGGCCTCTTAATAAATCCCTACTTTATTCTTTAACTCTGTTCTATGCCAGCCTTCACAAGGCATCAGTTTTTGATGACCCAGATGGGACCCAGAGCATCTGGGAAATTCAGAGCCAGAGGAGCATCCAGCTCTTGCCCCCCATGTCTGGGTAGTGTGGCTCACCTGCCACCCAAAGAATGCCCTGGATCACTGGGCACTAATGATTGTTGCTGCTTTTAGGCAGAGGCCCAGGAGATCCAGGGTTTTGTGGTTCATTGCTATTTTCAAGTTCTATTTCAAATGGGGGAAACTCTCAGAAGTTACTGTATCATTCTGGCACTCAGAGTCAGAGTAGTAATAATAATGTATTTGTTCTATTTATATTTAACTTGTCTTTGAGTAAGAGAAACTATTTTAGATCTTTATTTATTTATATTTACCTTTTGGGTCAGAAATCAATGACCACATTGCTGACTCTGGATATGCATTATGCAAAGCCACTGCATTTTTCAGTAATTTTTTCTCCTTCCTGACTGTTTCTGTTTGACTCATTGCACCTCCTGGTCTGCATCCAAAGAGCTATTTCCTAGCTGGAAGGATTGTGGGGATATTTATCATGGAACAAGGCTTGGGGGAGAAAAGGGTATCAACTTGAATAATTGAATATACTTCTTGAATGTTTTTACTTTCTTTTCTTCACTGCTTGGTTTTCTTTCTTTGCTACTTGTTTTATGGGAGCTTCTTGATTTAGTTATGCTTTTCCTCTCCATGTTCTTCTCAAAGTCCTTCCTGTTAAATCATTCTGCTTTGTTTTCCTTCATAAATACTCACTTAGCAGCACTATTGCTACATTCTGGTATTTCATGAGTAAATTGCTCATAATTCCTTTAGATCACATTTAAGGCACTTAACAAGAACAGTGGAATCATCTGCTCCCTTTCAGATCCCTTTCCTGTCAAGTACTGATTTCCATGGATAAGCTGAATGTATTTGTATTGACAGCAGTGTTTTTAGGATGAGGCACATAAAAACATGTCCCTTACACAAACATATTCCTCACTATCGGGTAATCTGCAGAGCAGTATCTGTGCCCCTGTTTGATTGCTTTTCTTTTAAGAAACTGTGCCCTGACTCTTAAAAATAAAATAAGAATCAAAAGGAAAAAAACCCTAAAAGAGAGCAAACACATATAACAAGAAAGTAAACATGATGGAAACAGTGGGGGATTGCTATTTCTATGCTTTACAAACTCAGTAAGCAAAAAAATAAATACAACAGAAGCTGTGGCCCAGAATAGTAATTTGGATCATTTTTTTGTTGGAATACTTTGTGGCAAACATGTCCCCTCAATCCACAGAGCAGGTTAGAACAACCCCCTAAACAGCAAGGCTAAACAAGAGCAATGCAAATTGAGTTAATATCAGACATGTTCAGCAAGCACAAATGTTAACATAAAAAATGCCTCTTGCAGTCACAGTGAGGGCTTTCCTGATGGCTTTTGGCAAAGGATGCCACAACAGCTCTGAGCTGGGCAGTTGGGCTGGGGAAAGGAAGGATTGAGGTCCTCACGAAGTAGAAAAACAATTCTATTTGGGCAAAGGAAAAAAAAAAAGAATTTGCAATACATTTTTGGAGAAGATCTGGCAGGTTCTATTTGTGTTGCATTTCAGATGGCTGAGGCAGTGCCAGCAGTATTCCCCTGTCCTGCCTTGTCCTGACTGTACTGGGGGTGTTGTGTCCATGACAAATGCTCCTCTGAGCCAGGGGGACACAGGGACTGCGGCTGCTGCCACCAAACTTCCTGCATGCTGAAACTGCAGAGGCACAGGAGGGGATGGGCTGCCAGGTCTTGTTCCCTTACATGTTATGAACAATATGCCAGCAGCTGGAGTGGAGCTGATGTTGTTTTCTGGGTGAGACCTGGGTGTAAATGCTCCTGAGTGAGGGCAGGGCTGCCCTCCCTCTGGCCATATTCCTTCTGCACAGCACTGAAGCCTGACAGCAGATCTCAAAGCACCTTCTCCCTTCACACATCTGCACCAGACACTGGTGTCCTACTGAATGGTCTGAACATTTCACCAGAATATCCAGAATCCCTCTTAACTTCTTTATTAATTTTGCTAATGCCATTATCAGCTTCTCATAAATGATGAAGTGAAAAGCCAGCAGAAACATGGCCTTTCAGCATGATAGGGTGCAAAGAGAAGGGGAGTGCTTACTGTCTGTACATCCCAGAGCTGTCCCACTCACTTGTGACATCTCTGCCAACAACAAATCAAGGTCCCTGGTTTGCCAGCAGGGAGCCTCTTTTCACTACACCTAAATTCAAAAATGTTAGCATCATTCTAGTTCCCTTTGTTAAAATCCCCTTGCCTAAGAGAGAACTTGCCCTCAGTGTTTTCAGGAATGTGGAGCAGAGGAGATTAATATTGTGTAGGTTCTCCTCCGATCAGAACAAACCTCAGAAGGCCACTCATTATTTCTGCCCCTTGTGAAAATCCAGATGAACTCTCTGTCATTTCTGACAGTTGCATGTCCAAGTGCTCAAAATCTACTGACAGAAATGAAACTGCTTCAGTGAACTCCTTCAGTAACTTGAACATTATTCTTGATGTCTAACCCAGCTCTTCCTTGCTGCAGCTTAATCCTCTGGCTGCTATATTGACCAGAGACATCAGTAATCACTGCTCTTGTCTGCAGCAGAATACTCTGTTTGAAGGCTGCTGTCATGTCCTCCCATCTCCCTTTCCCCTGGAATTTTCTTCTCTGGCTTGAACTCTGGGCCAGACTTTCCCCTCTCTCCTCCCCTTTGCTTCAGCACTTAACACTTTTCTGTCTTCTCTTTTAATCTCTGCCTCATTAGTGTTTTCCCATCAGTGTTTTTGAAGAAAGATGCTGAAACTGTTCTTTATGGAAAGATCTTTGTGAAAGATGCTGAAACAAAATCTTTACCTTAAGACCCTGATGGAGTGGAAGGATAACACTGAGTTTTACAAAGTGCTTTGTTAACATGTCCTACTATACATATAATGTTTGCTTTTGCCTAATTATTATATTGGTGACTTTAATCCTGTTAAAAGTGATCTTCATCCAGGTCCTTTCCTGCACCTTATTATTTCCTGCCCCATGTTCTTGAGGGACAAAACTTGTGAGCATCTTGCCATGCTGGAGAGTTGACTTCAAGTGCAAATCTCACTGCCACTGCAGCTAATGTCCAAACACTTACTAAATAAGTAGAAATCAATTGACTGCAAAATTGAATAGGTCACACAGCAGAAACACCTTAATCCCTGTATAATTTGCAATCTAATTGAAATTAAGTAAATGAAAACAATGCAGATGAGGTAAGCACAGAGTGTCTCGACTCTGCTATTAGTAACTCTGTATCACAGCTCCTGCTTTCTTCTGGGCTTTTTCCAAGACAGCTAAATTGCGATTTTCAATTATCTGACCTTTCAGGAAAAAAATAAGCATGGGGAGCTGAATAGGCAGCTCACCATCAAGCTTTTATTTCTTTTTCTTTCAATTCCTATGTGGATGAGGGGTCTACTTAACAGACTGAAATCAATCATCCTTCCAAGTAGATTCTCATTATTTGAATGCTCAGGTCAGCCCAGCAGAACAGTGGTGATTACAAACCGGAATGGGTTTTCACCAGACACAAGCAGGGTTCAGATGCTTAAATCCAAAATTAAAAATTTCAGGTCAATTTTTGCTTTAATATTTGTCTATTGCTGGCAGCCTTCAGCTTTAACATAGAGATTCTCAAGCTCTGCTTTCTCCACATGTCCTGGCCTGAGCCTAACTGGGACCCTAAAGCTGAGGAAAGCATTGTGCCAGTCCCCAGAAGGTTCTGTTGAGCAGGCAGCCTTTTGGACTGTGACTGTGGGATCATTATCAAACCCCTCTCCAGTATGGTTTATGTGCTTCATTTTTAAAGCACCACTCTCACAGCTGTGCAGCTTAACAGTTCTGATATGTCATTTATTTCTGTGCTTAGCTGGGAGGATTTATCTCCTGCACAGTTTGATAGCAGTGCCTTGGCATTCTGGGTGGGCTGGAGAGCCTGCTTTGTGCTCTGCAAAACCTGGGGGGAGTCACTCTGAGCTCAGTTCCATTTGTTCTGTCCAGCTTGTTGTGACTCCACTGCTCTCCACACCCACCTCATTTGGCTTAAAACATCTCAGGTCTCATTTAAGGTACATTCAGTTGACAGATAAAAGTGTTATTCCAGGGATTTTATGTCTTTCTGGCCAAAGAATTTAAGTTTTCCCACCAAGCACACCAGGGATAATCAAATATGGGACATGTTCTGTATATGGGCCATTAAATCCAAGAGGATTTTTCAGCCTGGAAAAAGGATGACTTTAGGGGGTATAGCAGAGAGCTGCTTATTTGTGAGTGACATGTAGAAAGGGAATTTGGGATGTTTATTTTCTGTCCTTTCCAATACAGAACTTAATGAAACCAGTTGGTGGGGGGGAATGGGGTGGGGGGAGACTCACAAAAAAAACCATAAAAAACCCCCTCCCAACAACAAAAAGAACCTCAAACTCAACAAATAAATTAAACAAACAAAAAAATAAGCCCCCATCTTCAAAGTCACATAATTAAGGCTCTGCTTAACTCTTCCCAGAATAAATGTTTTTTTGTTTGAAGTGCTAAACTCTTCCTAAATTCCTAAGACCTTTTATTTTTTATCCTATTTTCTTGATGTATTAGCTTATCATTTCCCATGTTCTGTTTCTGGCATCATTTTAATTTCACTTCTCTATTTGTCTCTAAAGTACTTCAAACAATTATTCTTAAACATGACCTTTTCTTTGCCCAATAACACTTTTCATTTCAGATTTAAACTGCTTGTGCTGATTTCCCATATTGTTTATTCTGGACTTTGGGGGCAATGCCTTCCCCCATCCCCATGCTGCCCCTCAGAAACCCCAACAGGCCCCTGTGCTTTCATTTCTAATCCACCCACTGTGATTTATTCCACAAGAGGCTCTAAACCTAAATACTCAGTCAATAAACAAAATACCAGGGTGGCAGCTTGATGGACCAACTAGAGAAAACTTAATTTTCAGAAATGGGCTTTTGTTTCCAGTAGACATTGTGTGCAGCAGAAATTAAGTGGAATGCACATGGCTGCAGTCAGATGATGAGCAATAAGAATGCACACCAACATCTGGGCATGGCTTTGGCAACCTGTAGATTTTTTAGCTGATTAGAAATAAAAGATGAGGACACAGCTGCCCGTTGGTTCATTGAAAGCTGTTCAAATGCTAATATAATAGAGCTATTCTTTCTAAGAAATTTGATTAAATGTAATATTATGCTTCTACAGCCTCACTTTTCTGTCTGCAGTCTCACTGGAAAGAATAATCTGTTGTAATAATATCAATCTTGGTAGATAATGCCATCAAACTTTTAACCAATGGAACATTTCACTTAATAAAGTGAGGCCATTATGTGCATTTTAAATATTTATTTTTTTCTGTTTCCATTGATTTGTACTTAATTTGAGATGTGTTGAAACAAAATCATTATCTTCCTGCTTTCCAGTGCTCTGTAAGTGTGAAACTGAAGCAATCAGATTGTTATCTGTCACTTGCTTACTTGGTAGTGATAAAACTCTCCTTCTGCAAGGACCAACAACTTCTGCCAACATTAAATTCTTCAGGTCAGCATTCATTGCTCCCAAGGATTTTATGCTTGTACCATTTGTACTATTTTGTCAGTGCAGATTATACTTGTACAAACCTGATTTTATCAGGACTTTTTTGATTGCAAAATAATAAATGCTGCACTGTGAGGAGATAGATATTGCAGGATTTCCTGTAATTACATTTATTGAGTTTATTGCAATTGATTTGCAGGCAAATAGTCATGGGATGATCTAGAATGTCCTCTAATATAATGTCACTCCTTCCTAAGCCTCTGTTTATCTTGGGGGCTGGTGCAAGGGCATGGCTGGGAGGGACAGAATTGAATCTTGATGGGAAAACTTTCTAGATGCATATAGAGTATTATAAAATGCATAATCAAGTGTGAAAGTGACCTTCATGGCACTTTTTTCTGCCTCATCTTATGTCCAACTTGTGTGTCTTAGAGACTGCCTCTTCTCATATTTAGTGTTTTATTTAAATTCCTGTTAGTTATTCATTTAGTGATTATCTGAATGAATGGAGAAAATAAATTGCAAAAAACTAAAGACCTGTGCAGCTTTTTTTGTTGGTTTTAGTACTGATGTAATACAAATTCAGCAAAACCCAAGTATTTCCTCTGTACAGGGGGAGAGACAGTCATGCTGCAATAGAAAATGTTTGTAGCTGCACCATAGTGGGTATAATTGGAAAAGCTCTTATCAGAAGTGAGCTGTATGTCTGGTATTATTTTAAATCTTATCATTCTGTTTGTTTCAATAGATTTTTGAGGCTTGAAAATTTAACTGTAGGTAATTTTAAGAACTGCCTTTAAATTTCTTGCCTTTTAGTCACATTGAAATTTCCATTGTTCTGGTAATTTAGGTCAAAGTAAATAAAAGTTCCCAACTAGCTTTAACTGTGCTATTAATTTTTATACCTATCAATAGTCCAGATGCACAGATCATTATCACTCAGCAACATCAGCAGGAGCAGGATCAAAAGGCAAGGCAGCATTTAACTAAGAAAATATCCCCACATATGAAAGAGAGCCGAGGAGTTCTGCCAGCAATTAAAGTCCCAGTGAGGGTCCTGCTGTTGTGACTCTGCAGCCAAGACTTTGCTGAGCCTGACCTGTGCACTGCATGGAGCTTTAAAATGCATAAAGATGAATATAATGAAATAACTCTCCCAGGATGGCCTGTAGATAAGTTGGCTTTTCTTCTGAGATAAGATGTAATAAGTGCACGGTGTTTTCGGGGGAAGCTGCTGGTGCCTGAGGAGAGCAGCACAGAATGCACTCAAAAAAGCATTTTGCACAGCCCAGGGCTTGGGAGCTTGTGGGGAAGGATGTGTTTGTCTTGGGAAGCTCTTTGGCACATTTTAGGTGTCCACTCAGAGTGAACAAAACTGTTTGCGTGTTTAAATGAATTGTTTATTCCTCTGAATACTGGGCAGGAGAGGAGGAGGAGAAGGACAAACTGGTAGCATGAAGTGGGTGATGGTTGTGCCCATTTTCTCGATTCTCAAGAGCTTTGATATCCAAATTTTAATTATATAACAAGTAGGAGGGGCCTTTCTGCATCACTCTTGTGTTTTTACCATCTCTAGGGAATATGGTTAACATACCTACTTTTCTTTTAAAATAAAAACTCAAACCTTTTCCTCTTCATAGTAATTTGAAGGACTGGTTTTAGTTGTTCTCCTGCTTTCATTTTTTGCAGTGCACACTGGATTATTCATGTTGGCTCAACATTTGGCTCTAAAGTATTTATTGTTGATCTGAGTTTTCAGTGTGGATTGTGTGCAGAAAAGAGTTTAATTTTTAAAGAGATTTGTCACTCACAGTGCCATGTTCAGCAGAGAGGCTGCCCTTGTCTTGGTGATTTTGTGCATACCAATATTTTATAAACACACTGACTGCTTCTTACTGGGTTTAATGGCTGCCAAAGTAAATATTCAATGGTCACCAAAAGAGCAAGAGAATTAAACTCCATTTGTGGGTTGTCTCAGGATGGGACAGGTGACAGCAGAAAGTCTGGCTGAGACACTCTGCCAGGGACTCAGGCCTAGAAAGAGAGAGAGCAGTGGTTGGGGGAAGCAGGAAGAGCTGTTGGAAGCAGGTTTCAGTACCCCCTAGCCCACTTTAACACCTTCCTCACAGTCCAGAGGATGCAGGTCTCTGCTACAGTGGCCATGGCATGATTGAGCCATGCCCTTAATGTGTCACACAGGTTACAATTCAAAAAAGCTGTTCAAGGAGACCTCTACAAATTGAGACCAAGCACAACATGGCATCCAGTGGCTGGATGTATCACAATGCACAAGAATTACTGTAATTATTCAAAATGACAGTCACAACCAAACCCATGTCTTTTAGTGTCGCAGACATCTTTTATGGAAAATCCTTTCTTTAGGATTTTTCCTCCTGAGAAGCTAAGAGGCCTCAGGAACAAAATGTAAACAATGATTATCTGCTGCTGTGGAATGCAACAGGTGCATCTGTGATTGATCTCATAGAGTTGTTTCTAATTAATGGCCAATCACAGTCAGCTGGCTCAGACTCTCTGTCAGAGACAGAAGCTTTTGTTATCATTCTTTGCTATTCTATTCTTAGCTAGCCTTCTGATGAAACCTTTTCTTCTATTCTTTTAGTATAGTTTTAATGTAATATATATTATAAAATAATAAATCAAGCCCTCTGAAACATGGAGTCAGGTCCTCGTCTCCTCCCCAGTCCAAGAACCCTTGTGAACATCATCACATTTTGAGTAGAAATTATGCTAAAGAATAAGTATGTGATGTCCTACATTTCAGGTGGGGTGAGAGAGCCAAGAGTAGAGAGAATAATTCCCAGTGCACAGTGCAGGTGTTGATGCAGTTAATGGGTAAAAAGAAAAAAAATGTTATGTAGAGTTGATGAAAATACCTCAATATGGTCCCTGCTGCCATCAGCTTCACAGACCCCAAGGGGTTTGGGTTGGGAGGAACCTTAAAACTCATCCAGTGCCACCCCTGCCATGGCAGGGACACCTTCCCCTGTCCCAGGCTGCTCCAGCCCCAGTGTCCAGCCTGGCCTTGGGCACTGCCAGGGATCCAGGGGCAGCCCCAGCTGCTCTGGGCACCCTGTGCCAGGGCCTGCCCACCCTGCCAGGAACAATTCCTCATTGCCAACATCCCAGCCAGCCCTGCCCTCTGGCACTGGCAGCCATTCCCTGGCTCCTGTCCCTCCACACCCTAAGGCCCTCTCCAGCTTTTTGTAGGTAGGAAGAGCATAAAATCCATTATCCTCCAGATCACCATATCTTCAGCCAAGTAATGTGATTGGTTAAATGCATTATGTAGCTCTAAGAATTTGTCTCATCCAAATGGGAAAACATTCAAACATCAAATTTTAATAGAATCACAAGCAAAATGTTGATATATCCTGTTAAGGCCAAAGCAGAGGAAGGAGGAGGCCAGGTGGTTGATGCAGCATCTGGAGTCATAAACCAGAGTGGAGGATAAGAGAGCTTGATTCAGATGAATCATGTTATTGCTTTCAAGATTTTTATCTCACCTTGTTTCCTATATTATCCATTTCAAATGGGTTAGAGAAAAGTAAAATTGTAAGTGCAGGAAGATGACAACTTGAAGGAGATAAAAAAATAATTAAAATGAAGATCTGTATGATTTTAATAAACATGAAGGTTTTTATTAAATAAAATTGCAGGTTTTCCCTTCCTGCTGCTGCACTTGGGCTGTGTAATTCTTGTGCACTTGTAGCACTTACAAGAGCTGTACAGTCAATGTTTCCTTGTCTCTGATGTAGGCATCAGCTTCCTCTCAAGTAATTGAGGATGTAACAGCAGGTGTTACCTTTGCTTTATCTGCATTTAAATCTGCTGCTTTTAGTTCTCTTCTCTTCCTTAGAACACAAAGGGCTGGAGTTTTTGATTTCCAGCACTAAAAGCTAAAAATGCTCCACGATGACATTTTACTATATCATTTACTATTTACATTTTCCTATGTGGTTCTAGTGGAGATTTGCTGTTAGAGTGTACCGTGCTCTCTCAGAGATTTACTGAGATCTGCTTTGAAAACCAGAGATCTCAAATCTGCTGTAGGATTTGGACTGTTTTAGCCTGGATCATTCAGATTTCCCTCTGTGTGTTCCCTGCTCTCTATTTCTGCAGTGACAGCACCTCCCTTCCCCCTGTGCTGAGTTTGTTGGGTCCCCAGAATGAAGGGAGGAATCGATGGATCTGACTCCATGTTCTTAGAGGCTAATTTATTTATGTTATATTACATATATTATATTGTAATATAAGATATAATGTTATATTGTGATATAAAATAAATATTATATTATATTATATTATATTATATTATATTATATTATATTATATTATATTATATTATATTATATTATATTATATTATATTATTATGCTATACTAAACTATACCAAAAAATAGAGAAAGGATGCAGACAGAAGGCAACAAAGAATGATAATGAAAAACTCGTGACTCTTTCTTCCAGACTCCTAACACAGCTGGCTGTGATTGGTTATTAAATTAAAACAATTCACATGAAACCAATCAAACAATGACCAGTTGGTAAACAATCTCCAGACCACATTCCAAAGCAGCAAACACAGGAGAAGCAATCAGATAATTATTGTTTTCATTTCTTTCTGAGGCTTCTCAGCTTCCTAGGAGAAGATCCTGGGCAAGGGGATTTTTCCAGAAAATATGGCAGTGTCACCCCTGAGTCAGTGACATCCAGTCAGGCCATGGCCACAGTTTATTCCTGTCTCAGATCCATCCCTGCAGTGCAGCTATAGATCTGGAGCTGCTCTGTGAGCACAGCAGAGCCCTGCATCTCCATCTCCCACAGCCTGAGCAGAAGCACAGCCAGCACAGGCATTTCATCAAGGCCACCAAAACCAGTGTTTGACTGAATTTATTTTGTGAAGACAGGATCTTTCCAGCGGGATGACAGCTGGAAACATCAGTAGGGATAAGGTCTATCTTTTTTTCCCACTGTCAGCTGCAAAGATAGGACAGAACTGTAGCTGCTGAGGGTACCAGGTTCATGGTGATGAAAGGAAGAACAGCAGGACATCCTTAGAGCTTTGTGACCTCACTCCTGCACTTATTCTCTGTGTCCTTTGGTTTCACATGAAGTTTCCTCAGAAGTCCTTCTCTGAGGTGAGGCAGAGGCTGTCTGCAGAGACAAACTGAGCACTGCCAGGCACTGCCACTTTTCTCCAAACCTGTGGAACTGCTCCATGTCACCGTGTGGCAGAGCCAGCACCAGGATGTGGGGTGGCACAGGGGCTGTGGAGCAGAGTCCTCTCACTGCATTCCAGTGTTTAGAGTCTGAAGATTGAGGTTTGAAATTCTCTGTCTGCAAATGCTGGAGTGTGTTAAATATTCTGGTTCTGCACATCCTTATTCACACAAATGCCCAGCCCCTGGAATCTTTGCATTCCTCACCTCAGCAGCGCACCATGCCCTGGCACACCAGAATTAGCAAGACATCTGTCTATTTTATTTCAATAAAACTTTTATTTCAAATTATTTCATCTGTCTATTTTATTTCAACACAACTTTTATTTCAAATTATTTCATCTGTCTATTTTATTTCAATACAACTTTTATTTCAAATTAAACTCAAGTATCTGGAGTGAGTTTTAGAAACACTTGGGTTTTTTTTCCCTATAATTTTTGACAGGTAAATCCACCTCCTGTAGCTCTAAAAGTGGTGTCAAATATTTAGATCTAACAAAAAAAAAAAGAAACAAGTATGTTGCTCCTTAAGTAGGATTTGTCTCAGGGAATTACTAAGCACTGATCCAAACCCCCAAAGAGGAGGTCACCTGTCTCTTTTATGCTTTCCCACTAGGCAAATCTTGGAAGATAAATGGGAATTTGACAATAAATCTCTTTTATCTGCTGATAGAAGAATTTGTAGGTAGGTAAAAAGGCACACTGTAAATAGCATCTTGCATAGATTTGTGTCAGAGAGGATACAAGGTGTGTGCATATTAATTTGAATTTGTAAAATGTCTTGGCTTTAAATGAAATAAGGAAAATTTGCCTTTTTATATAATAGGAATAGTTTTGATGTGTCCTGGCCATATCAGGTGTCATATCAGGAGACAAAGCAAACCTTACATAATGCTCTGAAAGGGCAGAAATAGTAATATTGTTATATTTTGTACTTAGCTCTTGAGCACTTTACCATTAGTCTGAGGTTGTTAAGATAAATAGCTCTGACTGAGGAAGCTCAAAGAAAAAATAAATATACAGGAGGTCTCTGAAATGTGTGTTCTGTCAGAGCAGGAATGCTGGCAGGAATGGAAGTCAGAAAGATATTACAGCTCTTTTTTATTTGATGCCTTTACAAGACAATGTGGTAAGTATGAAGGTTCTTGTTGACTTTTTGTGGGAGGGTTAAATGAAAATATGGATCCTGTATAATATTAGAGAAAGAGTAGAAGAGCACATGACAACTAGCAGATGAAAAATAAAGGCAAAATTGTTGCAATAATTTCTCTTTCTACTGGTTGGAGTAATGAACTTCATAATTTGGTATTTGCTCTTGGTAAAAAAGGAATGTTTTTCATATTCCTGTGCCCAGTTTAGGTGTGCAGAGATGTAAAGGTCATTTCAAGGCACTCCCATTGCCTGTCTCGTTACCCCCTTTGTTTGTGCAAATACAGAAGTGGTTCACTTAATCCTGCTTCCTCTTTGTCTAAATTTATGTCTTGATCATAGGTCTGTGTGAAGGACAATTTCCCTCTTAGATATGCTCAGCTCTAATAAGCAGCTCTCACTTTGAGAGGATCCCCTGGTGAGATCAATGGGAGTGGAGCGTGCAGGGCAAGAGGAGTTACCAGGGGTGAGCTTTGCTCTGAGGATTTCAGAGGACATCTCTGGCCTGGGGATGAATTATTTATTTATCTATTTATTTATTTTGAAGTCTAAGCCCTACCTTTGCATGCTGCTTCTAGATATGGTGCTAGTGCTTGGTGTAAGGTTATTTCTTTTATCCCTCTGATGTGAAAGAAGTAATGCCATGCAGGGAAGGATAGCTTAAATAGTAGGAAAAGATGTATAGAATCATGGAATGGTTTGGATTGGAAGGGGCCATAAAGATAATTTCATACCACCCCTGCCATGGCAGGGACACCTTCCCCTGTCCCAGGCTGCTCCAGCCCCAGTGTCCAGCCTGGCCTTGGGCACTGCCAGGGATCCAGGGGCAGCCCCAGCTGCTCTGGGCACCCTGTGCCAGGATTCCTCAATTCCTCATTGCCAAGATCCCACCCAGCCCTGCCCTCTGGCACTGGCAGCCATTCCCTGGCTCCTGTCCCTCCAGCCCTTGGTAATGGTCCCTCTCTGTGGGAGGGATAGAATATAAGAAAATCAAGATAGTGCAGAAGGCAGTCTCACCCCTGAGGAGTTGCAGCTGTACTAATTACTAAGGATTAAGAGCAGGCCTGCCTTTAACAGGACACAGCTGTGTCCAATAAGGATGAGTGCTATAAAAGAGTGGGTTAGCTGGGTGGGAAGAGGGCTGGGGTTTGTTGGTTGTGTTGTGAGGAGATGCCCATGAGAAATCACCAAGAAGGTATGGAAGATTTACAATAAGATGACAACACCTCTCCATCTTTCCTGCAGCTCCTTCAGGCCCTGCAAGGCCACCCTGAGCTCAGCCAAAGCTTCTCCTGTGCAGGTGAGCAATGGCAGCTGTGCCAGCCTTTCCTCCCAGCAGAGCTGCTCCATCCCTCTGCCCATCCTGGAGCCTCCTCTGGACTCTCTGAGCAGCTCCAGGTCCCTCCTGGGCTGGCCCAGGCTGGGGCAGCTCTGCAATAGAATTGCCAAATCTCTTTTAACCAGCTATTGCGGAATTTTGAAATCCTCCCCTTGAAATCCTTTTGAGATCACAAAGGACAGTGGTTTTGTATTCATTATTAGTGCAAAAACATCACTGCAAATCCTATTCTCTACAGTAATTTTATATATGTTAGAAACTTAATGGAATCTATATGGATTTATTGTTTATGGGGCTACAGGTGCTATTACCAGCCTATATGATATGCTGTAAATTGCTTAATTAGCTGGCAGGTGCTAATTACCACAAAGACTTACTTGCTGCACTAAAGCTGTGCTGGTATAACTTGCTGTACAGTTGGATTAGTGGGAATTCTGTGCAAACAACGTGAATGGACTGAAGAAAGAAGACTTTTGAATGGCCCAGACATCATTAATCTTACTAATTAGTAATTGATGTCAAGTATATCTTTAAAAAAATATATTAAAATGTTCTTTCTTGGGAACTCTATTTAGTACTGGACAAATCCTTCAGCTAAATTTCACTTTATTTTTTTTTCCTCTTCTCTTTATATTTTTTTGTTCTTCCAATCTAAATATTTTAACTTTCTTTCTCAAGGCTGTATGAGGTCCACAGGAGGAAGTCTATAGCTTTCATCTTGATTTATGGAGCCGATGATAAAAGTTTAGTCTCACAGCTTGTCGCCCATTTCTCTGCTAGATTGCTGCCTACAGCATATGTTCAAAGACAGGTTGCCCATAGTTGAATGTAGCTTTATTTCAGTAAACATAGCCTACAGTGGGAACATATTGAATTTAGGCTAAACTTGCAGAGGGATTGGAAGGCAAACACCGTGTGTGGTGTCGGGCTGCAGTTAAGGCTGTCCTAACTTGGAGGGGCAGAGGGGTGGGATGGAATTCACCCTGCTCTGGGGGGCTGCAGAGCCACAGCTTGGGCTCAAGGGGTGCAGAAACAAGATATTGTTATGGGGCTGCTATGAATGCATCTCCTTGTGAATCACTTTTCTGTGTCTCAGGAGGCTGTCTCTCTCTCTGATACCACAAAGAATTATTTCTGTGCAAGGTTTTTGTGCTGGAGAGGAGAAACAACATGAAATTGTTGTTGTTTAAGAGGAGAGTTATTCATCCCCAGGTGATGAGGAAGACTCCTTCATGCTTCCTCAGAAGGGCAGGAAACAACAGAATGGAGGCATCACTTTGAAATACCCTTCACCTTTTAGAAAGGCTAATTTTAGAAGTGGGGAGTCAAACCAAGTTCACTCCCTGGAGAGCTAAGAGTGTATATCTACAGTGGATATATAGTTATATGAATTCTTAAATATATATAAACCCCAATTTTTTTATATGCACACATGTTTATGTACACATTTTCTTTAATACATGGGCTATACATGATGGCATGTTAATAA
Organism: Ammospiza nelsoni; assembly: GCF_027579445.1. Taxonomy (NCBI): domain Eukaryota; kingdom Metazoa; phylum Chordata; class Aves; order Passeriformes; family Passerellidae; genus Ammospiza; species Ammospiza nelsoni. The sequence goes on from NC_080645.1 coordinate 5,136,874, forward strand.
ACAGCAAAGGAACTTGTGACTTATATTGACAAGTCTTCAACATTAATTTTTTAATATTAATTTTACAATAAAATCCATACAGTTAAATGTTAGTGATTGTTTACTGTAGGAGTGTGTTCTCAGTGTTACCCAAAGTAGATGTGTGCTTATTTTTTTCCTTGGAACAAGAATTCACTGTTACTAAAATACAGCATCACCTCACCAATCAAAGACATGTTTAATAAACCAATATATCTGCTTTAGGATCCTGATATACTCTGATATTCCTGAGATACTCTGATATTCGTGATATTCTCTGAATTTATTTCCTGGAATTACTGCAGTAAGGCTCTGCCACAGCAGGAAGGTGATTCTTTTGCAGGCCTGTCCAAGGGCTGGAGCCCACTCCTCTCAAAACTATTGCACTGCAGAGATCCAAAACTACAGAACTATTTCAGTGTTTAATATTGGCAATGAAAGGATAATTTTGGGTTTTTTGTTTCTGTTGCTGAGCTCAGGCTGCACAAAGTCCATACAAAGGTGTTTCTGTCATTAGTGGTGAAAGCATCTACCACTGACTTAACAGACGCATAGGAAGCAGATTTGTGCTAAAAGAGAAGTAAGATTCAGTTTAAATACACCAGATTGAAGAGATATTTTTGTTTCTCAAGCTAGCTGGGGCAGAATGAAGTGCAGGATACTCCCAGCAGTCCATGGAATGGGGGAGCATTGAGCTCCTCATCCATAACCTGCCTGTCACACACCCCTGGCCGAGACCAGCTTGGCTGCTCTGGGAAACTTCAGATTAATGGACCTCTTCTGCTGTCAGCCTCGCTGGAGTGGCAGATTAAGATTCTATTTTTGGTGCCTAATTTCTAAATTAGCAGTTTCCATCAGCCCCTGTTTACTGCTGTCACCAGGAACACGCTGGGCTGAGTGCTGTGTAATTAGAGAGAGCTGGGGCTGTGCCCCTGCTCTTGCTAAACGAGATGGGGGCAGCTCTTCTCCCTGAATGTACTGGTGAGGGGTTTTTGGGGTGTATTTGGTTGGCACATTCTTTAATACATGAGGTACTGGGAGGTTTTTTCCTATTGTTGACTGGTAATTGCTCAAAATTAAAAGTTTTTTTTCATTAGTTGAATAATTTTGTTTTCCTGACTCTTTTGTGCCTTTCAAGTTGCTGTTAAATAAGTAGGCTTGCTTCAGATTTTGTAGTTTAAATGCAGTTTTACTTACTAAAAAAGTAGAAAAAAATAGCTGCCTCAGCCCATATGAAAAATATTTCAGTCCTCATAAGGTTAAAATATATCTGTGACTTGAGGTTCAAGAATGGCAGTGAAATTCCAGGAAAAGTTTTGTATCAAAGTGGAGTGAATGATGTAAATTTGCTCCCTGAATTTATGTCTACTGCAGATATACACTCTCAGCTCTCTAGGAGTGAACTTGGATTGACTCCCCATTCCTAAAATTAGCCTTTCTAAAACGTGGCATTCTGCAGATAATTTGAAAACAGCATGCCAAAATTTTCTTCTAAGGTCTTAAAGATGCAAAGATTTTTGGGAGAAGTCTCATCTCACCCTGGAAGTGACCATTGTGGGGAATGAAAGGTGAAAATGGGCCTCTAAAACTTACAAATGGTTCCATTTTGCCAGTGAAGGGGGGGCTTCTGAGAAGAAATTGTTTGTAGAAAGGAAAATATCCTGGATATGGAGGGAGAAGTCATGACTGTCCAAGCTCAGAAGGCTTTTATTCACTTTTTTGTGTAGTATCTCAATGAAAAGGAGTACTTAACACAGCCAGTGTTCATAGCTTGTCCTTGGGTAGTGGTAACCCATTTTCAGGTTTAGAATAGAAAGCATTAAAAAGGATCAGGTGCCAGCACTCAGTGGTTTTGGTGTGTCTCCTGGTTGTGCTAATTAATCCCAGTTAACCCAAACCAGATCAGGTGCCACTCAATACAAGGCTGAATCAGAGAGGTTTTGGGGAGGTTGTGGATATCTCCTGGAGATGCTCGGGTTAGTGAGGGTTTAGGAATAACATATAATTATATAAATTGAAAAATATTTAAATTTATCTTTCCAGAGGAATCTTAATATCAAGGTACTCATTTGACTTACATTTTACCTATTATACCTCTGCCTGGGCCATGAAGGAGCAGTTCTGTTTCTTAAATATGTATATAAAGTAGTCTAGCCTTTTAACAACCCTCTATATGTTCAAAATTAATTACATGTGGAAGTATTATCACAGATGAGACAGAATTATTTTTAACTTCAACACCTTTTATTTCTTATTCTGCTTTTTATGCTTACCAGGAAGGGCATTCACTATAAGAAGGTGACTTTATTCAGGCTGCAGGTTTTTAAAGAAGTGTCTTCCCATTTTGCAAAGGATTTGTGCTCAGTAGTTTGGATTTCTTTAGAGATGTTTGCTGAGCTTCTCAGGAGGTCTTTGATTTCCTGACACTTCACATTACTGCAATTTTTGCCAAAAATATTCTTTACCAGAGAGGTTGCAAAGCTTTTTTCTGTTTGCCTGTTGAAGCTGCATGGCACAGAGATGCCTACAGAGAGAAAATGGACTAAAGGAATTGGTGTAAATGTAATCACTCTCAGTTACCTGGTACAACAGCTTGGAAGTGTTCACCAAGCAGTGAAGGGGCAGTGGTTCATTCTGAGTTAAATGATAAATATTAAAATGTGGATTAAAATGTGAAGAATCTGTACCATGGAGCTCCTTATCCTCAGCTGCTGTTTCAGGCACCCCTGAAAAGATGAATTATTTCATTTTGGGGTGACTCCCTGATCCCTGTGTGGGGAGGTCATGCCAATGTTTGTTTGGCAGTGTCTGTGGGACCCTTCCAACCCCAGCAGTGCATTTTCATCTCCAGCTATATCTGCAAGCAGTATTTTAGTCCTGGAGATGCTGACACATCCAGGCTGTATTTTCCTTTCCTCTGGTACAGACTTACCTGTAACTTCCAGAATTATGGGCACAGAAGAGCACCAGAATAAATCATAGTGATTTCATTCCACTCTTATAAATTGTTGCCTAAATTGTCAACACCTCTTCACTATTAGTGTTAAGTAAACTGGCTTTTATAAAATATGAGCCACTCAATCATTTATCTTAAGCCCCAATCTATCTCCTTGTTGTTTTTAAAGCCAGGCTATAACAGTAAGTGAATGCAGGAATTGCTTCCCTGAGGAAATTTTACTATGATCAAAGCAACCTGGATGTTTAGGAGTGAAAGCAATACCTGGCTTAATGAAATCTAGAAGAAATTAGATAAATAGATGAAATGGAGGATTCCAAACAAATTGCAAAGTAGATCTGGAGAGGGAGTGCAAGTTACTGAGCCTTCCGGTTGAATGTGCAGGGGACAATAGTGTGAGTAAATGAGCTTTTAAAATAAAATATATTTTGTTGAAGAAGGAAGAGGCAGCTGTAGATGTGGCTTTGGGATAGCTGGACACTTGATTACGTTAAATTGCTTTTGGGGTGATATGGGTGAAGTGTGATGAAAGAAGAAACTAAATAAAGTGAGAAGTGAGGAGCAGAGTTATGTAGAGCCTCAAAGGTGGGAGCAGGAAGATTAAAATTCAATTTAAAATCTAACTTTTCATAGAAAATGATTTTTCTTTAAATCTGTATTTCTTAATAAATGGAAGATTACTATGCAAGCAATAGAACCTGGTTCAAAAGTCATTCTCCAATCTTCAGACCTGGAATAGGAATAAATATGAAATAGGTCAGACTGAAGTGTCTGCTTGTTCCAAATACAACTTGAACTTAAAATTACTCCAGTTCTAGTTCAGAAGCCATGGGTCTCAAGGGATTTGCTGTTGATCAGTCTAACAGCCTTTATGCTTGTTGTAATATCTCATTTCTGAGAGGCCTGGGTTTTATGTTCTGCTCACAGTCTCAGCATTATTGCCAGATTTGGGGCTGGGAAATCATCTTCCCAGATGAGACTGATGGGTTAATGGACCATTGTAAGGGTTGTTTAGGCATAATTGCACTCTTTGATTTGTGCAAAATTTTTCAGTAAAAATGTTTCAGTATATAGGGATGAGTTTCCTTGTTTATCACCCAGTCTGTGAGGACAAAAATCAGCATTTTAATTTTTGGATGTCTAATTATTTTTTTTGCTCCTCCTCTCTAGGAAGTCTTGCTTGCCATGTGGAGAGCCAGAGAGAGGTAAGAAAGATATTTTCTTAATTCCTGTCTGTGTAACCATATGTGTGTGTGGGAGAAACACAGCTTTGCTCACAATGCTCCTTGCAAGGAGGTTGCAAACAATATGGCACCAATCAGAACCTCTTGCAGGTAAGCACTGGGCTATTCCAGGGTGTGCCACTAATGCAGATGTAGCTGAATAATTGCCAAATTGCTCTGCATGTGTTCAGCCAAGGCCAGGAACAGTTATGGGCTTGCCTGTTTTATATAACCTTCAATTTAATTTTAGACTCTACCCCACAATCCTGGGTGGGAAACCAGTCTGGTTTGAATACACTTTGAGTACTGCAGTGAGGTTTTTTGACAGGAAAAAAAAAAAATCAAATTTTAGGTTGGCTTATAAGTCTCCCTTATTTTCCTCTCAATCTTCTTCAGAGGAAGATGAGAACAGGTTTTCAGATCTGACCCTGACATCTGTATAACTCTCACTCTTTTTTTGCCCGATGTGATGGTCAGTAAAACAGGCACACTGGGGAAATTTGTGTTCATCTTTTCAGCCTAAATTGTTTAATCCTCGTGTGATGGTACCAAGAAAAACACTGTCTGCTTATTTTTTTTTAGATCTCCATCTCTGCCTTATCCATCTGTTATATTTTCTCCTCAGACAGATGTCCAAATTAATACCAGGGAAGCAACTATAATAGTTAGGGTCAAATGCCATTTATGCTCCATGGTAGCTGTGTCATAATATATAGCAAAGTATCTTTTATAAAATTACATCATTTTTCTGCTACATTACTGTCTTGACATGTTCTAAACATCTACATTTAGGGCCCCAATTCATAGAGCACTTCATTAGGAAACCATTGGAAAGTTGGAGAGCCTCCTAATTTAAATCAATTCCAAGGAAAGCTCTCAGTGGCATTTTCAGTGTCCATCTGCAACTTTGCATTCTGTGAGAGGAAGAGGATTTCTGTTTTACTCAATCCAGCTACTCCTCGGACTTAATCTGGTCCTCAACATTCACTGAGTAAAGCTGGGACTTAGGAAGAGATAATTCTGTGAAGCACAGACAGGAAAGCTGCAGCACGGATGTGTGCAGCTAAAGGAGATAATTACTGATAAACTGCTTTGTGGTATCAATTAGAAATAGAAATATATTTACACCTAGTGAATGTAAACTGTTAAATATTGTGCTATAACCTTAGGTACCCTGTCTCTGCAAAGTGATTCTGCCAGTGCAGTGTGTTTATTTTATTTTTGTGATAATATTTTGGTTTGGTTGGAGCAGGTTGGTAAACAACTGAGCTGTGATAATTATTTCAGTAGTTTGTTTGGTTTTATTTCCTCTTTGGGATAGGCTGTGTAACAGTGTTTGTACTGCCTGTTCCTCAGGCAAATGTTTTGGAATTTGAGATAATATCTTCTACACAACTTTCGATTAAGTTTATGTATATTTAATTCCTCACATTTCTATATTTTTCTTTCTCTACAGCTTCTTCTTTTTACTCCATGATTTTGTTAAAAGAAATTTACAGTTGCTCTTGGTTATTAAGAGAATGGATATGCCATTTAAAATGCATCATTTAGAACAGATTGATTTTCTCAGAAACCTGAACACCTTTCTCAGCACCTTCCTGTCCCAAATGTGTGCTGTACCTTCATGAAGGTACAATGGAGTCATGTTGAATTCTGCATGGGGATTTACAGTCTGAGAGGTCACCTCAGCCAGTGCTGTCTGAGGGGAGAGTCGCTTCATTCAAAATGCATTGTGTCTGCTTTTGGCCAATTCTGTGAATGCTGGGAAATGTTTTCACTGAAACAGGGAACTTGACCTAAAAGGAATAAAAACAAATGCCCAGTTTTATCATCTTTGGCTGCTTGTTGAGATGGACTCAGCTCTGGCACAGGTGGTGAGGGGCCAGTGAATTTGCCTCCATTTTGTGTTGTATTGAGGGAGCAGATGCAAACCAGGGTTTTTCTGGACCAATTCTTGCCGTTGCCATTTCTCTAAGAGCAGTTTGGAATTGGTTAAAGGAAAACAGGTTATATTCTATTCTTGCTTGTTCTACTTTTAATAATTGTTACTCCAAATTTGAGCACATTCCTTTGTCATCCCACATACATGTGGTAATGATGAGAAGCACTTCCTCCAGTGCTAGTCTGTTCTTTTAACAATCCACATGAGTGACACAGATTAATGAAATGTGACATTTCAGGATCCAGAGGAAAATACGAAATAAAAAATGACTGTTTGAGGAAAAATTAGTCATATGCAGAGGGACCTATTAAAGTTGCCTCACATATCAAGCCTTTGTTCTGAGCATGTGTGACTGGAAGTGCAAAGCTAGGCTGTCAGGATTTGTTTAGCTAATGATTCTAACTTGTTAAAATTTTAACTATGGCTCCTTTTGTTGTGCTTCAAAGGATTCGTAATGCTCTTTATATTAATTTCTCTTATATTCTTGAAAGTGTAACACGTTTTAGTTATTATTTGGGTATTGATTTGGCTGCTTGGCATGTACTGTTTAGATGCAATTTTGATTTTGAGTATGGGGTTCAGTGTAAAAAAAGAATCTGCATAAAATGCACAGCTCTCATATGGAAGTGCTTTTTTGTTATCCACTAAGACACAAGATACAAATCAAGTGTGAGAAGAGCTTGAAGCCAGACTGTAAGATGTGAATGCTAAAACCTATCACAATTCATACTTGTCAGAGAAATGCACATTTAAAATCTTTGGTCATGTATAATAATACACTGAAACACAAATAGGATGCTCAAACATCAAACTTTAAGAACATTTTTGTTTTGAAGAGGAGAGAAGAACTTGAAAAGAGTCATAAAAGTGCAATGTGGGAAGGAGCTCATACTGAGTTTTCAGCATGGCACTACCAGGCCTGTTATCTTTATCTGTCTCTGTGTGGTGAGCAATAATAAGAAAGGATTTCACTGTCTGTGTTAAGCTGCTGGGTAACCATCTGGTTACAGAAATGCATAATGTTTTTGGATTATGTTTGGCACCATCCTGTTCTTCCATCAGTCCCTGGCCACACCACAGATGCTGGTTCCAGAGCCCAGTAAAATGAATGGAGATGATGCTGTGGGTTTCAGTACTTAAAGTTCATAACCAATTTTTCTTACACAAATATTCAAAGCACAGAACCTGCTTCTCTCAGTATGCAGAGAGAGGTGGGCTCCAAATTCCAGGGTCAAAAGATGTTGTATTTATGGGGTTCCCCATGGCAGGAAGGAATGATGAATCTGACCGATGTTCTCAGAAGGCTAATTTATTATTTTATGATACTGTATTATACTAAAGAATACTATACTAAACTATACTAAGGAATACAGAAAGGATACTTACAGAAGGCTAAAAAGATAATGAAAGCTTGTGACTCTTTCTAGAGTCCTGACACAGCTTGGCCCTGATTGGCCAAAGAGTGAAAACAACTCCCAGCAGAATGCAATGGAACAATCACCTGTGGGTAAACAATCTCCAAACACATTGCACATGAGCACAACACAGGAGAAGCAAATGAGATAAGAATTGTTTTCCTTTTCTCTGAGGCTTGTCAGCTTCCCAGGAGAAAAACCCTGGGCGAAGGGATTTTTCAGAAAATGTGAATATGACAAAAGAGATAAAAATAAACTTTTAAATACATCCAAATGCAGTTGTTTTCCTGTACATTGCCCCATGGTTATCAGAAAAAAAAATCTTGAAACTTTAGAAGTGCTTTGAAAAGATGAGTTCAGACTAAAAGCAGGCATAGGGAGCAGTTTTATAAGGTGGGTCTCAGTAAAGCAAAGAACTGAACCTTCTCACCTAGAAAGGTCTGGCTGATCAGGAACACCTACAGGGAATAGCATTTCTCCTTCACCTGTGCCTGGTCTCTTGAAGATATCCACAAAGAAAGGTACAGCCTAAGCCTCCTGTTAATAATTGCATTTTTATACCACACTGATTGGCTCATGCAGATTCCATTTGTATTAACTGTATAGGAAAAATGTGTCAGTGTGAGTGTGTGAATCGGTGCCATTCTGCTGGTTTAAAAGGTGTGTGAATCCTAAAGCACTTTGTATACATCCAGCACAGGCATGGTAATTCCTTCCTGGTATAATGAAGAAAGAAACTACAGGGAGAACTGCACTCTAGGCAATGCCAAGGATTTTTAAAAAATATATTTTTAAATACTATTTACAGCACTGATTAGGTCCCAAGCTATGTATTATGTGCTGCTTTAGAAATCCTGTTGTATTTCCAGAGCCAAAGATTGGTTGGTAGTGTCAGATAATGACCTTTTCCTTCCATCCTTTATGCAGTGACAAGCTTGTTCCTCCTCCCTTGGGACTGTGCTCCCCTTGTTGCTCCTCCCAGCAGAGGGTTGGTCATGGCAGTGGCAAAGGAGCAGATGGAGGCAGCAGAAGCCCCAGCACCAGCAGCAGCCACATGAGCATGAGGGAGGATGCTTCCTTGTTGATAAATACCATGTACAGTGTTCTAGCTGCATGGAAATGTCTGTAGTTTTCTGTGCACAACCAAGGGGACTCCAAACTCTCTGCCCAGACTGGCAAAGCACACTCAGCTCTGTGGATGGCCTGAGATGCTCATATGCTATGGCATAATTTTGGATTTCCTATTGATTAATATCATGCTTCAGTGCACCCATCTGTCTGTGTGCAAGTTTCAAAGGAAGATAAGTGATATGCAATCAATTAAAAATGCAGGTAAAATTTAGGACTTCAGCAAATTTCAGTACATTTTGGAAAGTAAGGTGTTGCCAGATTGAAATGCTCAACAGGTTCATGCAGTTTTCCAAGCAAATGAAGCCCATTTCATGAATGCAATTAATACAGACCTGGGAGGCTGAATGAATAATGCTTCCAGCCCTCCTTGTTCAAAGAGATCACGAAAACACAAGAGAGAGAGGCAAAAAGCATTCTGGTGTCATAACAGCCTGGGATGGAGTTGTGAGATAACTGCAGTGATTTCCCAGAGACTACACAAATAATTTCAAAGTAGTTTGGCAGGTCTGCAGCTTGCAGAGCAAAAGCTATGTCTGTATTTTACCACAGACACATTTTAACCTACCCTGCAAGCTCTGCTTCAGAAGTCAAGTCTCCAGCTCTCCAAAATCTCTGTCTTCAAATCCATTTGGAGCAGTGGATTCATTGTGTCAGGCTTGGCAATGCAAGCTATTAGCCTAGAAGTTACTGAGAAAAGGCAAAAAAGCCCCTAAGAAACTTAACCCACCCCTTTTAGCAGTCACTAAACAAGCTAACAAATAGAGAGGATTTAAATTGCTTCACAATGCCAGCTGCTTGCAGAATACCTGCCATCCTCTTGAGAGGTTAAAAAATAATCTATTTGCAGCCCTGAGGTTGAAGAATGCAATGAATTTAGCAAGCTCAAGCCTCACTGCACTTGTCTTTCATGCTACCAAATGTGTCCTTTTAAGATATTATACTGTTTCACAGCTGATTGAATAAAGAATTTAAGAAGATATCTTCTCACAGTATATCTGTTCTTAAGTCTCTTATCATTTCCTAATGTTGGAACACATGCTTGCCAAAATCCATGGGGCAGTTGGAAAATGTTTATACAAAATGTCATGGCTGATGCTTTTAAAGCTTTGTTTGAATATCTAAGGAAGACTTGGGTTTCATGCTTTACAAAAAAAAAGAGTGTTTTTCCACAGACAAATACTCTGTATCACCACAGGCTCTTTCCAAAACAGTGGTTAATGACACAAAAAGGATCAGTAAATTGCAACTTCAGGTCAATAGATTGACAATGACCAGATTTGTCACTACAAATCCATTACACTTAAGCAAATTACAGATTAAATTATTTTGCCCCAGGGAAGTTGCAGGTGATGTTTAGTTAGAGGCTGAAGGACCTGAGGCTTTATTAAAGCAGAGTGATGGTGGTGGTGTGTGTTATTTTCAGAGGAGGAAAGATGAATCTCACTCCATGTTGTTTGAAGGCTAATTTTTTATTTTATGATTTTATATTATATTAAAGAATGCTATACTAAATTATACCAAAGAATAGAGAAAGGATACTTACAAAAGCTAGAAGACACTAATTAAAAACTGACTCTCTCCTCAGAGTCCAACACAGCCTGACTGTGATTGGTCATTAAGTAAAACAATTCACATGTTGGATAAACAATCTCCAACCTACATTCCAAAGCAGCAAAACACAGGAGAAGCAAATGATATAATTATTGTTTTCCTTTTTCTCTGAGGCTTCTTAGCTTCCCAAGAGAAGAATCCTGGGCAAGGGGATTTTTCCAGAAAATATTCCAGTGACAGTGGAGCATTCAGCCAAATTTCAGTGTGTGTGTGTATGTTCACAAAGGGGTTGATGGATATTTACCCCTGTACACCCAGGTACGGATGTGCAGATGTACCAAGCATTTGTAACATTTTTGAGCTCTAAATAATTCAGTGTGTTTGGAGGTATTTGAGACAAAAACTGCCTTGGGATATCAGTAGGTCATACATTCAGTGAGAATCGGCTTCTCCATTAACGAGCACTGGCATGGAATCAATACAGGGTGAGTTATGCTGTCAGCCTGGGCATTTCAGCTTCATCAAAATGGGGAGGAAACAGCCAAATTTCACAATGCTTTATCCCAAGCAGAAGGAATCTCAGTGATTTGTTTTGCATATGAGATTGCTGCAAGGCTGAGAGCAGCAGAGCTCAGGGCCTTGGACTGTTCTGGGTGCTCAGGGGTTTGTGTGGTGGAGTCAATAAGCATTATAGTTTTCCTGGTTTCTCACTGCAGTGTTTTTTTTTTTCTGGGTGAATGCTGTAGTTTTTTTTGTTTTTTGTTTTTTTTAAACCAAGGTGTTGATTTTTTTATTGTTTGTTTTTGTCAGGGTTGGAACTGAAAGTGTTTGAGATGGTATTTTGAGTTCAGAGTTAGTTGTTTATTATTTTTCATCTATATTACAGTCTTACAAGGCATGAATCTTAGAGTAACTCACTAACAAGCTACAACATGGCTCCATATCTATTTTTACAAGGTCTTTTAAGGAAAAAATATCTAATTAAGAAATTATGCTTAAATTATTTTTACTTTTAACTCAACTAATTACTGTAATGTGAATTTTTCTGTCTAATTATACAATATTACTCAAACTTATGAAGAGGAAGAAGGATTAGTTACTGCCTTAAAACTTCTATCTTAATTTTATATATATTATATGTATTATATATATTTATATATAAAATATATATTTTTATAATATATATTTATATTATATTACTTCTTAGTTATATATATCTTAGTTTGATATATATTATATATAATTTATTTATCCTAATTATATATATATTATTTTATATAGTATTCTAAAATTTTGAACTCTAAGTTTTCTACTATGTGATATTATACACTTTTATTCAAATTATACGCTTATAATTTCAGTGTTACCAATTAATTTTAGAAGCCTTCTTTATGGCTTCAGGTTAAATGTAGTGGTTTTTTTGAGAGTTTTTGTCTGAAAACACAGAAAGTCTAAAATTCTTAGCATCTAGGGTTCCAGCATCAAGGTTAATGGTAATGGTTGTGGTAACCTCATCATGCTTGCAAAATTCACTGAAACTCTGTAAACCACTGACTGAGGTGAGAACATGCAGATGTTGAGGAGCAAAAATTCCTGCTTTAAAGCACTGATGGAGTTATTGCTCAAGGGTAATAAAGAGAAAGCTAAATTAAATTCTTTAAAATATAAATGTCTGAAAAATGTCACACAAAATTTATGTACTTCAGTACATACCTGTGCTCCTGTTAGTTCAAGTGTGTGCAAAATGCTGCTGGTTAGATCAAAAGCTTTCAGCATCAGTATGTGTTGGGCTCTTTTTCACTTATAAACTGTCTTCTGCAGCAAAATGACCTTTCTGTGAATAGGTCAACACCTTACAGGGCCCAGGGAGCACTGCCTGACCTCTGTTACAGTGAGGAATTTCCTGAGTGCTGCACAGATATCAGTGCAGCCACTCCATTGTATCCTGCTGTGAGAGCAGGAGTTTCACTGGGAGCTGCCTTCAGGTATCCTCATTGTGGGATCTCAGCACCTCAGGATGGAGGGGCAGAGGGACCGAGAACACCCTTGGGGGGCTCGGGAGTCCTGGAATGCTGCCAGAAGTGTCTGGTGGCTGGGCTTTGATCCTACACAGGAGACGACACCTGTATGAGGATGGGAGGATTTCACTGGGTGTATGGTGAAGGGATAAGTTAATTAGAGTGTAAAACACAGGGTTTAGGGTTTCTGTACAGGGGGGTCTAGAGAAGTAAGATGGAGGAATTGGGGCGTGTCCTGTTCTTCTTCTTCTTCTTCTTGGCCTCCATCTTCTGTGGTGATGGTGGCACTTTGGGATTGGTTATTACTAAAAGTGCACCGGTTAATAAGGGTAGAAGGCATTGGGGAAAATTGATAAATATTGTATACGTAACTTCGAGTATAAAGACAGGTGACCGCCCTGGGGGCTCGCAGTGTGCTCGTGGCTGGCTGCTGTGCAGACCTCTGTCGGGCCGAGAGAAAATCTTTTAGATAAACAATTAATAAACACCAAGACCGAGAAAAGATCTGGAGCCTCTTCTCGTCCTTTGAAGCGCGGGCTGTCCAAGGCCACCCCGGGCCTTTCCAGGTCACCTAAACAGCCGAGAAACCGGCACCTCATGACCAGCTAAAAAACTTTAAATACATTTCTTGCAGTGGAAATTAATTAAACAAAGGTTTGAAATCTAGTCCTTGCACTCTGCCAGGAGCAGTGAATGAGCAGGTCAGAGGAGATGGAATTGTGGATGAGGAAATCTGCTAACATTTAACCTTGCAGGCTGTAATTTGTGTTTGTGCTGGAGAGGGGTGTCTGCAGAGACACTGACAGGGATTTTGCTCCACTCTGGATTGGACTCACAGAGTCTACCTGGTTTTTGTCACCTATTTTATCATCTCTGCAAGCACTGAAAATGAGATGGATACTCCAGATTAGAAAGGAGAAAATAAAATTAGTTTGCTTTGAACTAAGAATGGATATTACTGACAGACTCCATCAGAGATGATCAGGGCAGAGCTGATGTTACATGTTACTTGACAATTTTTCTCTCATTGAAATTAAAGAAATTTAGGCTGCTTTCAAACAAAGCTGTGTCTAATTCTCTAGAAGTGCACTTGTCTGCCTTGGGGGACCTTCAGAAATGTCTATTTATGATAAACCACTTCAAGCAGAAAGTTTTAAGCCATGCAGACTGTTCGCAACTATAAAGAAAAACCATGTCTGTTTAATTCAGATCATTTTCCAATTTATGTAAATGAAAGGCTTGCAGTGTATTTTCTTGTGCCCAAGTTTCTAATTTGTTACATCAAAAGAGGCAAACAAAACTGGGTGTATTTACTGGGATGTGTGTTTGGCACCAAACTCAGGGCAACATCTTGCAAAGCATCTTTGGTGTTGGCTTTTCATGACAGCGCCATCAGTAAGTGGATAAATTCAGTCCAGATCAACCTTAGAGTTATACACTGTTTCTCATCCATTTGGGATGTGCTTTTTGCGTAGATTTGAACATTGATTGCTGGTCTGAGCACACTGAGGAGCAGTGGCTGTGTGGGAGTTATAGATTCCCTGGTGCTGGTGCCACTCTGCTCAGGAAGCAAATAATGATTCTGTGTGAATCCCATCACCTGTGGAGGCTCTGCCTCTCCTGGAGGGAGGGAATTGTGTTGGCACCTTCCTGGATGTGGGGAGAAAGAATCAATTTCTACTCAGGCTGTAAAACTGCCCAGTTGGGAGTGGTCAGATCAAAAGCATGTGGGATGAGTGTAAATTTAAACCCTCCCTATATAAGTAATATATATATTTTTATTTTTTTTTAATGTGGAAGATGTAATGATTACTATTGGATAATACTGCAAGCAGTGGATGACTGAAATTCCTTTAAGTACTCAGTGAATTGATTTGTTTTGAGGATGAAGCTCAGCCTGGGAATGAAGCAATGGCCATGGTAGCAATGAACCAGCCCAGTGTCAACCCTTCCCTCCTGGAATTTGCTTTGCTTCCATCAAATACTTGGCAATGGATTTTTTCTCACCGGTCCAACACTGTCTGTGGCAAATCAGGTACTTTAGTGAAGGTTCTTGATGTGTAATCCCAGAGTCCCTGAGAAACTCATTTAATATCAGTCAGCTCTGACTGCAAGGATCTGTGTGCTTAATGGGCTCTCCAAAAAAAAGGAATAACTATATTGGGATAGTGTTGGGCCCTGTTATCTGCTTAATTGGTCACATCCATGGGCTGAGGTATGAAGGAAAGGAAGTACAAAGCTGGAATGCCTGTACCCAGAAGGATCACATCCATTTCAATAAAAATCTCTGCTGGATATTTTCAGACAGAATATTCTTTGTGATTCCCACATAGGAAGCATAGACATGAAACTGCACCCTATAGTGTTTTGGTGATTTAAATTTAGAATTCAGAATTGAATCTGCATGGGTACAATTCACTGCCTATGTGAATTCCCAGCTACTACAGAGTGTAACAGTAATGTGCACGAAAATAGAGAACACTCCCAGGCCTTGTGCAGCACTGGGTTTGTTGTGCAGTTTACAAGAGAGCTTTTGGAGCTACAGACAGAAAATTGCTGTGAACACAAAAAACAGAGAGTGAAAATATAGATGGAATACTGAAATAAAGAGTAACAGTGAGACTAGGTGCTAGAAATTGATTTATTATTTATTTTGCATTGTGTTTGAATATTGTTGAGCCAGCTTCGACAAAGGTAGAAACAAAATAACGTCACAGATAAATAGTGAAGAAATATATTCTTTGTATACTGAGAATAGATTTAACACATAATATGTCTACATTTAGGCCAAAATATACAATTCAAATGACATGACATTTCTTGGTGAATGACTTCCCTTTCTTGGCAGCACATATCTAATAGCCTCATCGTGCTGTAGTAGAACACTTATACAAGTATAATCCAATAAAGCAAAAAGGTTACTAAAGAGCCAATAAACTTGAGATAAAAGCCTTTAATCCCGCGACCCTTTAAGAGGAAACAGGGGTCAGAGATTACCAAGGCACAGCTGATGTTTCTGGAATGTTAAATGCCCAGTTCTCTTGATTTGGCACTAACTTGTGTGCTTTTGTGTAGAGTTGAAGAACCAGAGTTATGAAAATATCACAGAGTAAATTAAAGGCTTGGGGAGGGGTTGGATTTTTAGCCCAGGTAATTCTGCCTGCTTTTCTTCTTCCTTTGCCCACTTTTTTTTCCTCTCAGTATGATCCTTTTGGAGAATTTTCTATGAGTGAAATATTTTGTATGGGAATGTTCTATTCATTTGTTGTGTCCCATTTAAATATAGGCCTGTCCTCCATTTTCATGCATGTTAAATGTGTGTGTACACTGCTTTAGATTGCTTTATTTATTCAGATGGGAATGTAAAGATATTCCTCATGAAACAGAAATATTTTCTATCCTCTGCAGTCTTACAAGAACAATTTCTTAATTTTATCTCCAGAGAGCAACCAGGCAGGGAAACATATTGTTATCAGGTTTTGATGCTGGCAATCTGGAAATGTGGATATTGTGTTCTGTTGCTATACTTTGTCAGCACAAGCATGGTGTAGATTTTAGTGATGTTTACATCAGAAACCCTAATTTACTTACATGCAATTAGTATAGCAGTTTATGGAGGCAGCCAGCTGAAATACAGGTTTTGCATTGTTGCTTCAGATATGGGTAATTTGCCACTGAAAACCAGAAAGGTTTCTTTGTAAGTCTCTTGGTTGGTATTTAATTGTACTTGGTTGGTATTTTAAATGAACCACTCAATCCAGTTTCAAACTCTATACTGGATTCAAGGAACAATTGAGAGATGATATTAGGGGTAAGATAAATTAGTATAACACAATATTTAAAAATATATAATTGTGCCAATGGCTGCCCCCTAGCAATGACTAGTGAATGGCAATGAAGCAGTGAGAGAAACAAAAAAAGTGTGTGTATGTGTGTGTGTATATACATATGTGTTTGTGTATATATTTTTATGTGTATATATATATATGTATGTATGTATATACTGCCTGATACAGTAACCTCCACCAAAGGAAAAATTTCCTCACTAATGTGAATCAAACAAGACAACAATAGTTGCAGTGAACATTTTGATTTTCTTTGACTTTAGAGAGTGCACTTGAACCTGAATCTGAACTTTTGCCCGGTGTAGTTTCTTACTGCCAGTGACAACACGAGCTGGTTTCTGTTTGTTTTGGTCTGATAAGAGTTTTAAGGAGGACACATATCAGAGGATAACCAAGTGATCAAATGCAGATTTTACTCCCTACTATTAAATGACCTTTTTAAAAGTGCATCATTTGGCACTGTAGTATCCATTGATTTCTACTAATGTCTTTTTTATCCTTTAGAGCACCATGAAAACTCTGTGGAATTTAACCCTGCAACTCAAACAGGTGTGCTAATAATTCCTGATTAGTAAGGGCAAAATGTCTTTCCTTACTCAGAAATTATGCTGGTTATTGTGGAACCAACAGAAATGCAGAAGAGGAGTCCATTTTATTAATTGTATTGACTCTGTGATTAAAATCCAATACATTTTAGAAGATTGTTTTATAATCAGTTTTTCCTAGAGATAAATCACAATCAGTGTCTGAAATAAATGTTGCTGTTTAAGAAGATACAGAAATAAGTTCAGGGACAAGCAATAAAGAATCAAAGGCTGAGCAGTGAAAAGATGAGACAGAAAAGCCAATGTGTTCACAAGTGCCTCTTTTACAATGGTGTTTTATCACTCCACTTATGAAAAGAAACTTCCTCTCTTAATCTGCCTCCATCCAACAAAAAAGAGGGTTGCACTATTAGTCTTGATAAATGTTCTCCTCTGGTATTTCTGGTGTGTTGTTGTTTAAGTAAGCCAGAAAGAAAAGAGTCCTTTAAAACACTTCTGCATGGTTGTTTTCAGTGGTTGCACTATCACTGCAAAGAAATATATTTTGAGGCTGACTCTCCCAATGAGCTGTGAAGAAGATAAAGTGATGAAGTGATTAGTAGCTCTTTCCCCTTCCATCCCATAACTTCCTACAAAATTCCTCTTGTGTATCTCAGTTCAAGTGCTGGAACAGAGGAAATTTTCTTGCAAGTTTTTTAAGAAACCTCTTTTCCAGTGGTTAATCTCCTCTTTGTTTCCAGAGAAAAATCTTCAGTATATTCTTGCTGCAAAGCAGGCACTGAAAGAATGATCTTCTCTTTCCACTTCAATTATTAAAGTAGACTGCCTAAGTTCTTCTCCTGTCAAAGTAAAGCCCTCACTTTCAGATGCTTATGCAACAGAAGACTACAAGTCTCCACATTCCAAGATTCACACAGCAGTTGTTACTATAAAAGTTCTTTCCTTTTTTCTCCTCTTCATTTTTCCACAAAATGTTGCCAGCCAGTTGAATTTTTCTTATAAAGTGGAGGGACTGTGAAATGTCATAATAAACCTCACCAAGTTTCCTGATGAAGTTGTCAGCAGTTAGAAATCTCGTTGTCATGGGAAAATAAAAAAATAATGTGTTTCCTATCCATAATGACTAATTTTACTGAAGCCATCACTCCATGGAAGTGTTTTTAGTCCTCACTTATTCTGGTTAGATTCTTGTTGTGCCTGAGCTGCTTGAAATACAGCAACGTGTTGTGTTTTGGGTTTGAACTGCTGTATGCAGAGTTTCTACATTTCTGTCAGGTATAATTTCAATGCAGTGCTAACAACCTGTACTTGTGCTGTCTTTTCTCCCTCTCCACATACAGGTGGTTCTGTTAAAACAGGCTGAAAATCAGGATATGGAAAACTTGGCATGTGCCTTTTATTTTTAACAAATTGATATTAAGCACGGCCTTCCCAGCCACTCATCAGCATTAATGTCATTTGTAGCTGCACTGCTCCCTTCTTTATTTCAGTGTGTTTCCTGCTTGTGAAAAATGCCAGATTGACAGGCTTGAAAGCTGAAATGCCTCTGTTTATCTTGGGGCTGTGATAGTATAGTCAGTGACAGCACAAACATCCACCCTGCCTCATCTCTATGCCTGGAGTGTGAGCAAAGATAGTTCAGTCTCCATGGCCATTAAATGCTGCTGATTCCATCAATAAGAATGCCAGTTCCTGAGAGGTGTCACAGTGACTTTGTGATCCAAGTGACTGCTCCAGACACGCTGGATTGAGACACCAAATTCAGCTCACATACCTCAGCACAAATACCATGGTAATGGTTTTCACTCCTGGGGAATCTGCCATGGATTCAGGAGGTGTCTTAGATTTAAACCTTTCTGAAATTCAATCACCTTCCCCTGAGCCAGACAGTCCCTCCACTTACTTGAGAAACTTGTTCATGTTTTTTAACAGGTTCCTTTTCATGTATGAGGTCTTTCTTGTTTTCAGCAGCTTTCTATCAGAAAGAAACAGTTTTTGGGATCTGTGAAGAAGAATACTTAAAGACTGGGAATGTAAAAAACTGCACAGTCTGGTGCTGCTGCACGTATTTGATGCTGTTGAATGAGCTGCAGGGACCTGTCTTTAATGTCAATTTTGCCCCTGCTCATGTCACCACAGGGGTTACAAAAGCCTGAAGGGCTCCAAGTCTAATGGGGCAGCCCCCAGAAAAGGAATTCACTTCCTGCCTCACCTTCGCCAAGTAGAACCTGGAGATAAAAAAGCTCTGTGAGGATGGGACATTAAAAACAATTAATTTCTATTTTGATATTTTATCAGACATGAAAAATACTAAATAGTATTTCCACCTAATTTAGCCAGCCATCAGTAGATTTAAAAAAAGGGAATCTCTTTTAGAATTTTTGTTTCAATAAGACTTTCAGGCTAATGAAATGTGGTGTAGATAATTTGCTCTCTTTTTTTTAATTTTAGAATTCTTCCCTAGAAAACCTCAAAATACTCTTTGAAAATTCAAATGCAAGTAGCAGCAAAGTTTGCTTCAAGACAAATCTGTGGAAAACATATGAGCTTCATTACTTATCAGGCAATATTTAACTGAACTATATGGTGAACAGATGCTGCTCTCCAAAGGGTGCTTTTGTCTAGAGAGCATTTTGAACACAGAGAAAAAGAAAATGGAGAAAGAATAGTAGAAAATTTAGCTGCAAAAAAGAAACCCAGATTTGGTCTAAAACAGCAAATTAATTTTTTCTATCATCCCAGGGGCTCCCTGTGTAGGAGGAGTGTTGCTGTGTGCACAGATTTTCCATGGAAAGGTTTTGTGTGGTCAGTAGAAAGAAAATTCTCAGTCAACACCACAGACTGGCCTGTCTGAAGTGGTGTAGAGCAATATTTTGGATCTTTATCTGCTTTATCAGGCAGCTCTGCAGGAACTCCAGACAAGTGGGAGCAAGTGACTCAGGGGTGTGGGGAGAATATAATATTTGGTTCTGCATTTGTTGAAAAAGTATTGCTGATGGTAATCCGTGCCAGTTCAATACATCATGGGACACAGAATGTCCTGGGCTGCAGGGGACCCACAGGGATCACTGACCCAGCTCATGTCCCTGCAGACCCCCAAAAATCCCCCTGTGCAGCCCCAGCTCCCTCCTTTGGACACTCTCCAGCAGCTTTAGCTCTTTTGTACCTTGTGGTGCCCAGAGCTGCCCCAGGGCAGGGCAGGACAATCCTCTGGGCCTGGTGGCATCATCTTCCTCTAAATTGCTGCAGTAAAAACATTTTTTTTTTAATTTACAAGTCTACAAAACCCAAACTTATTTTCTGTCAGCATCTTATTATTCCACATGGGCAGTCTGTTTGATAGAGAAATGGAAAGATTGCAGTTCCCTGCATGGGAATTTTCCATACCAGGGTTTTCCATCCCAGGGGTACATGGAAGCTATGGGGTAGCTGTTGACCAGGTTCCTGATTTGATTCTGCAGTGGCAGAAATCCAAATTTCAGCTCAAACCCTGCAGATACATCACAGGAGAGCCAATGTCCCTGTCACTCCCCAGATAAGCTCTGCATTTTGCTTCTCATTAGAGATGGTCCCAAACTATTTTGGATATCTTGAAAATTCCAGCATATATAATCTATCCCCGAGTCCCATTGACATTCCTGACATTGATATCTTTGCTAACATATTTTATTCTGGTGTATATCTTTGGCAAGAAGGGAGGAGATATTTTTACACCAAATATTGGTTTAGAGGTATCAAATGTCCCAATCAGCTGTGGCTTAGGTAATTTGAAAATTTTTTGCTGTTGACTTTAGTGGTGTCTGTTGTTTGGACATGGGAGGAAAATAAAGCTGTGCCTCTAACATGAATGCCACAATATGTTGTATAAAAGTCCTTTTAGGGCAGTGCCCCTTTGTTTTGGTATATATGACTTTCACTCTTACAACGTTGCCCATGTTCCTAACCATGAACTATATATAAATTCTGTTAAACATATAGATATTTAGAATTTACATCAGGTTCATGTCTGTACCTTAAGGAACACACTTTCATTGTAAAATTCACTGTAAGATCAGTTGTAAAAACATTTTTGACTTGTGGCCACTTAAAAACAATATATTAGTAATCAGTAAATGATTAATACATATTTTCCTCAGTTATTTAGGGCACTGTTGAGTAAGACAGTGAGAACTAATGCACATTACAATGTATAAGTGCTGTGAAATAATGGATAGCATCCTGTAATAATGTCTTTTAGCATTATTTATACATGTTTCTCTCATGTGTTACACAGTGGAGCCACTTGCAATAATTGAATTTAAGAAAAGCACTGTGTAGACCTGTCATCCATTTGTCCAAAATTGTCATCTTGGCTTACAGTGCTACTGATATTTGCTGCTCCCCTTTTTCAAACATTAATGCTGTTTGCTGCTTTGTCTGGAGAGAGCCACAAACCTGGGGTCATCCCACAGGGATCCCAGCCAGAGCTGGATATTCAGTGTTTCACAGGGAGCACAAGGAAAGCAACCTCTGATTGCTGTGCTCCTCTCTCATGTTTGGTCACAAAATGCATTGCTCTCAGGGTAAAATCTCAGAGTTCAGAGCTTCCTCAGAGTATTTGTTTATTTGTTATGGCAGTCTGACTACACCAAATGACTCAAACTATGCCCTTGTAGTAAATAATAATTTTAGTTTTGTTAAATCACAAAATAGCACAGAAGCATTTGGCTTCCTTTTCAAAGTGCATGCTAAAAGGAACTGGTAGAGGATTTACATTGCTAATTCATTGTATCAATGTGGCAGGCTTCTAGTAAGGAAAGATAAATAATTTTAACGAAAATTCAGTGACAGAAAAATAAACAAAGACAATGGAACAATGGACATTTGAAGGGGCTCTTTTAACTGACTTTCCATCGAATGTAGTCAGTGTGGGACCTGTGTCCTGCTGCTGTCCTCATCACAAGTGCAGGTGAATTTGGGAGCCCTGTGACTGACCCTGGCAGCACCCCAGGCACTGCATTGTGCTGATAACAATTCTCTCTGTCCTCATTTCAGATCTGGATGTAGTTTGTAAAGGCTGAAACACAGAGATGCACCTTCGAATGCATTCCACATATTCCTCCAAATGATGGAATCCTGAAACAGGACTTGTTAGCTCGGTATGAGTGGCCAGGGAGTGAAATAGGTGTCTCCTTGAGCCTGGTCTCAAAAGCTCTGAGATCTATTTCACACCCAAGATAGCTCAGCTACCTTAGAAGACATAAAACCAGCAAGATGGCTTCTGTAGCAGTGTTGGAAACAAAAAGGTTTAATAAAAGACAAAATAACAAAATTCTTTAGAAAGAAAAACCGAGCCAGGTGCAAGAGGTTCTTGCTCCTGGTAAAACACCTCAGAAAAGCAATTTTTGTTCTCTTATTTTTCTCGCAAATTGCTCAGGCAGGACTTTTTGGCTTCTCTCCAATTGGCCATCCCTAAGTTTGAGGTGAAGTCCCCCAGATCCTATGAGGTCTTTTCACCTAATTGAGGAGAGAAACTTCTGGGTTTATTTCCTTTTTGAGGGGACAAAGGATCGTTTTGTCACTCCATCAACAGGGGGCACATTCCTAGACCTCACTCTTTCTATATATCTAAAAAGAAGGAGGAGAAAGGAACATGAACTAAAAAAGTCTCACTTTTGTCAACAATTTGTAGTTATGCTAATAATTTTTAAATTTGGTTCTAATCTTCTGTCTTAACTTTGGTGAAGTGTTTTCCCAGGCAAGCCTCAAATTTCTGGCTACGTATGATTTGAACATAGAGGTAGGTTAATAACTTTTTGACACAACAACAGTTACTTACAGAACTCTGTCAGTGCAAAACTATTTTTTAAACAATTTTAAAGAGGGCACATACCTATAAAGGAGCACAGTGGAACTCAGGAGTTTGCACTTGTAGAGCTTTACCTGCACTGGGTAGGGTGCTGCCTGTTAATCTGAAGGCTAACAAACCCACAGGACATTTGGAGTGGAAATTATTTGAATTCACAGAGCTGGCAGCTGGCAGAGAGCTGGTGTTTTTCTGTTCCTATCCATGCAGACACACCCCAGATTTTCAGCCTTGATCTTAGGAAAGAGGGAGAGGAGGGATCTCACTGTTCATGAGCTCCTGTGAAATCCTCTGCTGAGCTCAATTTGATTTCCCATGGAGAGCCACCCACCAGTGGGGAAACAGTAGACACAAACACATACAATCACAGTGCAAAAATACAAAATTGTGTGTATTCTTTTAGTAAATATGTGTATCTGAGTAAACTGAAGAAAAAAATATGTTTAGAAATCTGCATTCTTGCAAGACCCATCTGCTGTCTGAAGTTGGGATATTTGAGATTTGCAAGGCATTAGAAGATTTCAAGACTAGAAGATTTAAAGAAAGCAGATGGCTTCATCCTATTTAATTTAATTAAATTTATTTAGTATGAAAAAGGGTGAAAGCTAACTGTCTCCAGCATAAAAGCTCTTTAAATGCATTAGTTCCTGAGAGGCCTGCAATCTGAACACTGCCACTGTGCTTTTTAGATGAATTAGATATTGCCTTCCTTCTGCCTTATAAATTGTGAGGCAGAATAGCTTCTGAAGTTCCTTTTAATACAGGAGGATGCTCAGGCATCCAGTCTTGAATTGCAAGTACATTACTATGGAACAGTTAAAGTGTAATTCAGAACAATTTCTCATTTATGTTGTCTATTAATGTCCTAGACCATCTAGAAGATCTACTTAGCAATGGAAAAAAAATAAATTCAACTGAGATCAATGTACTAGAAACAACTCCTTCATTTCAGATTTTCATGTCAGTTTTTATCCAAGATGACTGTAAGACTCATAGATCCTGTCTTTTAGAAATGTTTTCTCCTGCTTATCCTCAGATTTACTAATGCTGCTAAGATTAAAAGAACACATGCAATCTCATGTGTGAGCCACAGGCAGGTAGTAATAAAGCATATACTTTCATAGATATTATATTTTAAAGCTCTTTAAGCAATGATGAGTTTCACACCTTCCATGCTAGTCTGTTACAGCATTTAATTATGCAGAACAATTTAGAACAAAAATCACTACACTTGGCCTCATTAATGTAAGGCAAAGCAGAGCTTTTTTAAAGCAACCCCCAGACAGGATTTGTAAACATCAACTTCATTTTTATTTGGTACAAAGCACATTAACAGCAGCAGCAGAGAGAGCTAAAATTTTACAAGCAGAGAATTAATCACAGCGGGTGATGACAGACTGGTAAAGTGTCTCATTAGGAAAAGAATAACAAGGAGTTTAATAGAGAGGCAGCTTTTTGTAAGGATAATGGCCTGGGTTTTCAGGAGGTATTGGTGATTTGGGAATGCCTCAGTTCTGATATCAATTCTAAACACCTCGTTTTCAGTAGGAGCTGCAAACCTTTCCCTGCAAGTGTTTTAAAGCACTTTGACATTCACTTCCTTCATAAAGTGTTTCCTTTATTCCTTGGCAGTGAACCCCAAAGCCAATAGACTCTTTTATCCTTCCCAGGCAAAATTCTTTCCTAAACCACCTAGATCCACAATCTTCAGGAGGCTTCTGAAATGAAGATGTTTCTAGTACATAGATCTCAATTTTTTTGTTTGTTTTTCATTGCTAAGTAGATCTTTGAGATGGTTTAGGACATTAATAGACAACATGAATAAACAGAATGGTTTGTGGGCCAGATTTACAGCTGATGTGAAGCATCACAGCCCCAGACCCTGCAGGCAGAGCAGATCTGCCCCAACCATGAACTCCCTGCAGTAGGAAAAGGACAAATCAGTGTAAGGAAAAGCTCTGTGTCCTGGGGAAAGCTCCAAACACCTCCCCTGCCTCAATCAGACAACCACACCACTCTCCACCAGACAGGATTTTGGAAATGCTTTATTCCTTGCTTGCAGCAGCCATAAGTAACTCAAGATCTCATCTGGAAAAGGGCATCATAAACCCAGCAGGCAGGAGCAGGAGACAGGACCATAAAAGACAAGAACAAGCCATAACTTGAATCGACAGGTTGGAAAATGGAAGAGAGAAGAAGAAATTCTGTTGTTTTTTAGCTGTTTGGAGGACAAGGCAGGAGTTTTACAGAGAGTGTGCTGGGTAGTTTACTCTTGTGAAGTATAACTAATCTCTTCAAAGAGATTATTTCTAAAAGTACTTTTTCCCCCTCTTTTTAAGCTTTTGCAATACATTTAAATGCATTATTTTGTTTGGGGGTTGCTCTCATGAGTGCCTTTTCCTCAAATACTGAGCATATAATTTATGTTACCTTGTAGCACCGTATATTGCAGGTAGGCATGTTGTGGCATAATTTATTTATATTTTACTGTTGCTGTGTGCAATAATGAGGTTTCTCTGCTTCCAATTTCATTCATTAGAGCAGGCAGGACAATGGGCAAAAAATCATCATAACCAAGGGCTGAAAACAGTAAGAATTTCAGAAATGCCTCATTTGTAGAGGCCCTTACCTGTTGTAATATGCACCTACATGTTAGTAGAGCTTGTAAACAACATAAGAAGAAGAATGCACAAAAACCCAATAACTAATGATGTAGCAAAACTAAAAAACTTAATAAAGAAGAGAAGGTTTATCTATTGGTGCAAGAAAACAATTTTTTTTTTCCCCTTCTGATGCTTCTTCCCCTCACCACTGACATTACAGGGAGAATTTTAATGCCCACCCTCAATCTATTGAAGTCACATTGACAAGATTTTTAGTGTTAGCTGTATAGCCAAATTACTTCAAGATATTCAGTGCACAATAAATCTACTTAGGGTGCTTTGTTCTGATGAACTCATTTAAATGTATTATATTAAAAAATTACATTTCCAGAGGCTTCTCTAGACATTTCTTAATCGGTTGTCATGGTGATGTCACTGATTACAGTTTTTAATGTCCCATTTGAAGATTATGCACTACTTAATGATCCAAAAAGTAGGTCTAATTTCTTTAGAGAAAAACTTAAAAACAATCCTTTTCACAGAATGAATTACACAGGTTACTCATAATACAAAATAATGAAAATGGTACAATGTAAGGAAAGATTTGGTTAAGATTATGGGCCAAGAAGATGTTCTACACCAAGAAGCTTTTTAATAAACATAGAAAAATAATTTTAAAAAACTGCAATAACTAAAAATGTAGATATGGATGAGGGTAAAGAACACCTAAAATATCCTTGTGCAACCTTCAACTCTCTTTACAATTACAAAAGAGTAATGATCTGGAGAGCATGAGAGATGATTTTGTATTTTAAAGGAGTTTGTTGTGACATTCTCAGCTCCTGGTCACACTGTGCCTCTGATTTAGGTGGCTTTGCAATCTGCAGCAGAGTTCTAGCTGGGAGTTCAGTTTCAGCCTCTCCTGAGCATATTCCACATTTGGAGGGAAAAAAAAGCCCCAAAACTCATTACCTTTCTGTTTCAGACACTTTTTCTCATCCTTAAAGGGTTAAACCCATTTTGGTTGCTCTAGAAATTTAAACATGGCTTTCACGAGCAGTTATTGACATTTCCAGAGGTTTTGCTGTAGAGTTTTTTTTTTTTAACCTCTACCTTATAGGTGTCCCAGCCTGTAACATCCCTCCCATCCGTGTTCCTCCTGTCCCTCCAGCCTGGAACATGACAAATTAACACTTGGTCACCTCAGAACAATTGAACTGGGTTCCAGTCAGCTCAGCTTCAACCAGCTGAGCTCTTCCCAAGCCAAAGAACCTGCCTGGGGTTAGTCCAGAATAAATCCAATAAATTTGGGTGCCAGGAGCTCCCAGTCCTCAGCAAGAGCTGGTTCTGCCAACCCATCCTCTACTTTGCAGTTGTAAAACTTTAATTCTTAGGCTGATTTGTGGCACACTGAAGTCAAGGAATTAGAAGAGTGAGCTGTTTGTTTACTAGCAAAGGAATTGTAAAATGCATGGAGGGAATAGGGGAGGCAGAGAATAAAGGATAACAAGGGAAAAATTAAATTACAGGGAAAAATATACAGCACCATTCACATTATGGGATTATCCATCTTTGTCTAAGGCCTGGGTTTGCAGAAATATTTACACACTTAAATCTCATTTCTGCTGAAGAGAATTAGGTATCTAATGCTTTGATTTCTGGTGAATAAAATACTGCTTTACTTTCTGAAAAAACATTTTTTTTTTGTGATATCCATTTAGAAAAGTCTTTTGATCAAGATTTCAGGTTCTTATTTAGAATTTTTTGGCAGATTTCAGATTTCTGTACGTATTAAAACTTCTAAATGGGACAAGTGTCAGAACACAAGTAAAAATAAAGATTTGCCTTATGACAGAAGGCAACAAAAAGAAAACTGTATTTTGAGCATAGGAAAAGTTTAAGATTTTCATAGGCATGAAGAAAGTTCTGTAGGTCAAGGACTTCATTCACAGTGCAATGAAAACAGCTTTGGTTTTGTTTGGAAAATAACCATCTTCTGGGGTTTTTTTTCCTAGACAATAGCAGTCTCAGAAAATATGGAAAGAGTGAAAAATCTTTCAAAAGAAATGTGCTTTGTTCATTGACAGAGGGACAGATTTTGAGGGAAAAATATATACTGTGAATATGGTGTGAAAAATATGGTGTGAAAAACAAAAATCAAACCCCAAAGAACTTCCAAACCAATATCTTTTTTTTTTGGGGAGGAGGAGTGGATTTTTTCCTGCCATTTGAACTAAGCCTATCTGATCCCTGCTGTGATAGGTCTGGAGAAATGATTCCTCTGTCTCGCTTACAAAATGTTGTCAAATAACCCAATACTGGTTCAGTGTTTAGTTGTTTTACTGACATTTGCTGCTAAGGTTTAATTTTTACTTTGCTCAGGCCTAATTTTACCTCTTCAGAGCTCCATTGCTTTAATGGCATCAAGTATAACATGTATTAATGAAAACAACCAAATCTCCTCAGAGATAACTGTTCTGATAACTTCTGGGAGGTTTATTCATCCACAAGAGGTGCAAGCAATTTGTAACAGCAAAGGATAATACCACAAATGTCTTTAAAGATCCATTAGAAAGGAATCAGCAGAGGAAAACTTATAAAGGTTGCATGATCTGAAGGTGATTATGCACATGCTAAAGCAGCCAGAACCTTCTGGTGCTTCACTGCAGCCAAAAATACCATGTTCATGCTTGGCACATAATGAAGTTTGGACTGTGGAAAGAAAATGGTTTTATTCATCATGAAAGTTAAAGATAAAACCCTTCAGAACTGAACCTAATTGTCCTTTGAGGTATTTCTTAAGGTCAAAGCTGTACTTGATGGTAATTATAGTTTCCTACTCATGAAATCTTTGCAATTGTACTAAAAGCAGCACCAAAACCTCCTGAGCTTTTATTGGCTTTGCTGCAGAGAGAAATAATGTTTCTTCTTTCTTTTCAGTAAATAATGCTAATTTAAAAGGTCATTGTGTTTTAGTTTTCCTGTGGTGGTTATAACTGCAATTAAACCAATATCAGTCAAAATAAATTATTCAGAAAAGTCTAAAAGGAAATAGTGAGAAGTAGTAGAGAAAACAAATGGCCCTTTTGATCAGGAGACCAACCTCCTTGGAATCTCAGTTAAGAAAGGAGCCACTACTTCTTTTACAAAAAGCAGACATCCTTTCTTGACAATTATTGCTGCGCTTGAGTAGGCGCTGGCTGGTGAGAGAGATGATGAATCTTGTTTCTTGAATCAGAAGGCTGAATTTATTAATATATGATATAATATATTATAGTTATACTAGAAAGAATAAGGAGAGAGGTTTTGCAGAGCAGCTAGGCTAGGCTAGGAAGAGATAGAAAAGAATCTACAACAAAGCTGTGGCTAAGGACTCAGTCCCCTGGCTTGCACTGGTGATTGGCCCTTAATTATAAACATAAAACATGAACTAATCACTAATCAAAATAGGTGGCCCTGTTGCATTCTCCAGCAGCTGATAATAATTGTTTACTTTGTCTTCAGAGGCCTCTGGCTTCTCGAAGACACAGAAATCCAAAATAAAGGATTTCTGTGGAGAAATGTCTGCAACAGACAATCACCTCCCTCACAGAGAATTTCTTTCATTCCTTAGCAGTGAGAAAAAGTTCCACATATCTTTGTGCCCCTGCAAAAACTTTGCATGTTTTCTGTAGTGCAGGACTTGCTTGAGCAATGGCCCTTTTGAAAAAGAAAATAAATGTAATGCCATAAAACAAGCCTCACTCTCCAGCCTCCCCAGTGCTCAATAAAAGCAAACAAGAACAGCAAAAGCAGCTAAGCCCCAGATGTCCCATTCTGTGTTTCTCTTGGTGACCACTTAGGCCTGACAGACTGGGACTTCCAGGCCCTGACAGCTTATCTCCCTTTGTTTTAAGACCTCAGCTCTGCTGCTTTGCTTCCAGCCTAAAGTTTGCATAAATTCACACTCTGTCTGTGTCTGCTCTCCCCTCTCAGCTGCTTCTCCAGGCTGCTCTGGGCTGTTGTGGCTGTGCAGCTCCTGAGTGATGCTCCACTGCTGTCAGGGCTGCAGATCCCTCCTGCCTCCCCTCCTTCCAACCCTCAGCTCCCTGTCTCTGGCAGCTCATCCTTGTGGGAAATGGATTTGGAGAGAGTTCTCTGGGCCTGGCAGAAGGCTCACACAGTGTGTGCAGCTGTATGAAAACTTGGAGATAAGAAATGCTGACTTAGAGATGCCATGGAATAGGACAGACATTGTTGAGAGAGGAATGGAACTAGAAACAAATTTCAAAGGATGGCCTTGCAAATAAGACTGGATACTTCGGAGAAATAAAACTATGAAAGATGCATTGTAGTGGGACTCATGAGGGGTAATTTTAGATGCTTGGCTTTAAGGCATTTGCAGCATGGTGCAGCAAAAGCTAATAGGCCAATAAATGCTTATAGTGTATTGTAATTAGGAAATAGTTGGCTTCTGATTGTGATGGTGTGAATTATAACATCTGTATTATCTCACCCTTCACATGAGACCGAAAATAGAATAAAAGTTTTTAAAACACCTCTCAGCTGCCCCATCTCTGGGTCAGGAAAGGGCATTGTCTGACACATTGTGGTCCCCCTCAGCATCATTGCTTCTCCTTTGGGGTCTGGGTCCTTCTGATCAGCCCATGGAAGCTCAAAGGTATTTCTGTTCCAATTACTTTTGGGGGGATGTTTTGGCCTAAGCACATTTCTGTATACACCCCTCGACATCATTAAAAAAAGGAATATGTGTAAGGTTCATCAATAACTAAGTTTTAAATAATATCACTCCTTTGGCATTATTTGGCATAATGCTTTCTCTTTATTTAGATTTTATTTGTATTTGTGATCTGAGAAACCAGTGTTCCAATTGGCCTCTCTGGGAATGGCTCACCAATTCTTCTTGTCTCAGCCAAACTTAAACATTTCTTCTGAGGAAATGTTCAGTTTCTATATCTGTATAATCCTACCTTGGGAAGTTCATAAAAAACTCTGGTTTAGCCTCACTTCTTTCAATGGCTGGAATTTTTTTGAGGAAAGGCAAAGAATAAGAGAAATATATAATGGTGAGAAACAAAAACAAGTGTTATTGAAGTGCAGAGGAGCACTATAATTTAAATGCTTTCTCTTTTCATGACAACAGACTGCATGTTATATCTTTATTACCATTTACATGCCCTAACTGCAGTCTCTCATTTGTTCACAATAATGAACATTTCTGCTCAGACAATAGCTTGTTTAGGCCAAATATAGGTCATTACACTCATTTGAAGCATCATTGCTGTCTGGCATTATATGCTGACCTTTTCTTTCTCAGATTAAATAATTTCATACTAACTTATGCAAATTCTTCCTCCTGATTTGTTTGTTTTGTTTTTTTTTTAATTCCTTCAGTCGATGGATAGACATTTAATTCAGGATTGTAGACAGACTGGTGTGCATTAATACCAATGGTGAAGTGATTAGCTCTTCAGGGTGGCATAAAATATGCTAAACCAAGTATACTTCTTTTGTAATTGAATTTCAGAAAATATCATAGTCTTATTTAGCTACAGCTCAACAGCAAAATACACAGTACAAAGGTGATTTTCCCTCTCAACTGGATACTTTTTCCATACTGGCATTCAGTTTGATTAATGTTTGCATTAACAGCAATTTATTGGTCACTTGCTCAGCAGAAGCTTTCCAAAGAGACATTATATATGTTAATGTATTGCTACTTACATCCCCATAAAACATACACAGATTACAAATTGGAAAATATAGGACCAATTAACACTGATCAGCAGATGTGTATACTGATGTGGTATATTGAGAAAATCTGATTTTCAGCTCCATTTAGTCAGAATCAACATGCTGACCATCATTTTGAAGAATGCCCGAGTAAATTTTAAAATACATCAGCAGAGGCCTTATTCATATATTCAGCTTTGTTTTTCTCTAAATCTAAAATATATGATAATGTGGTTTAAGTTTAAGGTCTATTCTGCCCTGGATTTGAAAATAAAATAACAATCATGGAATAGCCTGGGTTGGAAGGAACCTTAAAATCCATCCCACCCCTACCATGCTCAGGGACACCTTCCCCTGTCCCAGGTGCTCCAGCCCCAGTGTCCAGCCTGGCCTTGGGCACTGCCAGGGATCCAGGGGCAGCCACAGCTGCTCTGGGCACCCTGTGCCAGGGCCTGCCCACCCTGCCAGGGAACAATTCCTCATTCCCAATATCCAACCTAAATCAATGAGATTCTGTGTTACTAAAAAAAATACACTACTGTATAGATGAAAACCTAAATGTCCCCCTTTTTTATGCATTGTTCTTAAATGTTTTTATTGTGATGAGGAGATATGATAAGAAGGAAATCACAGCAGAGCCAAAATCAAGGAAAGCCTTTAAGGCAATGAATATGTTTAGAGATCATTATCTGTCTGATACAATACAGCTTCCACTTCTGCTGAATGAAATGCATCACATAAACCCCCACTTTATTCCAGTTTTGCACAAGTGCATTCCCACCCCAGTGCACCACATGCCAGTGGGCAGCCACACTCAGGCTGATGAGAAGGGCTGGGACAGTGATGCTTTGAGAAGGCTGTCCTAGAACAGAGGCTGGACAGAGTTAAAGAATAAAGTAGGGATTTATTAAAAGGATCTCCTCAATGGATCCACCTTGGGCAGCACAAGAGCCCAGCCAGGGCTGCACCCAAGATGAACCAAAATGGTCCCAAAATGCACGGCCGGGCACGGGCTCTGTCACTGTGATCAGTTCTGCTCCATTTGCACCTTGCAGTTCATTGTCCCATTCCAGCTTTAGCCCATGCAGTCCCACCCTGCTTGTTTTTCTCTCTCCAGCCCACGGTGTTTGTGCTCCTGGGCTGAGATTTGGATCATTTGTCCTTGGTGCCCAGCTGGAGCAGGAATTGTTTTGTCTCCCTGCTATGTACAGAGAGCTCAACATCCCCTAATGTGAAGCTCAGAACTACACACTAAAGCAGTACAGAATCTGAAAAATATAAAAGCTAAAACCTGAGGCATCAAGAGAAGCCCCAGATCTGAGAGATCTTCCTCACAGCCCATCATCAGAAAGGAACGTGTCACTCCTGCTTACTCCTAGGCAGTAGTGCTGGGAAATGAATAGCATTAAACATTCAGCAGCATTATTCCTTTTCTATGTCTGCATAAATTTTTAACTGTTGCAGTGTCCAAAATAATTTGTATAAGTTTTAAAGCTGAGGAGTATATTCAATCCTATTATGTGTTTGCTAGTCAGGCCAATAAATTTAATTTCAGAGTACTGCTCTTAAAGTCTGAATTGGACTATTTTTGAATCAATTTGAAATTAAATTTTAAGTTGGTGCCAGCTTCCTTCACGTTACAGGAGGCAAAGTTTTAGCCTAGTAGGAGGTACCCCAGAAACTCATGCCTGTTGTGTGGGATGCAGATTTGGTACCATGGAAATTCTCACAGGCAGAGTGTCTGCTTCTGCTGCCATCACTGGGCATGTGAGATACACCTGTGTAATACCACTCACATTTCTTTAATATAAAACATAGATCTCATTGAAGTTTCTGTTATGGAACACAATTTCCAGTTTGTCTGTACAGTGAGTCCCACTCTTGGTGATTTTTGGTCTCTTGGACCTACCCTCTGCCCAGCCTTCAATCTCCCATTTCCACTGGTATTTCCTCTCCACCAGCCTTGAAAACCTTTCAGACATTTGAGCAATATGTCATATTTTCTCATCTGTTGTGGACAAGGTTCAGGTCATCCCTGCAGCTTGTTCACCTGCCAAAATTGCTTCCTCTGACTTGTGGGGGAGGCTCTGCCATAGTGTAACAGTAATGAAAGGAGATTCAGAGACTGAAGAGCTCTTCTCTGCCTCGTCAGATCTCTAAGCAGTTCAAATTTTATTAACCTCTGCTGATCTGCTGTAGCATTCCAGTGCATCATGGCTGGCAAACAATGAGGGGGGACCCTCACAAGAGGCTTTGCTCTTAGGGACAGGACTAAGGAAAGCAAAGAGGGACCTGACTTTCTTCTCTGGTCAGGGGGCAAACCAAGACAAACTGCTGAGTGGGTTTAGCAGCTTTGATACCGAAATATCCTTCTGCACATTCCTGACTGTAGCACCCTCATTCTGATGAGCACTTCACCTCCAGAAGAGCTTTTAGCTCCCAAATGACATCTTTTCTTGAAAGCAAAGAAACATACAGAGCATGTAAAACATGCTTTATTGATCTAAAGACTTTAGGATTAAAATAGTTTTGTTTTTTTGCTTGCACTAACTCAGGGTGCAAGTTACTATTTGTGTACAGGATGGAATTTCTGCCAGTTTAATCTTCGTGGGGACAAAATGTCTATAGGTCCTTCAGTAATTCAGTTTAAATTCTGGATTTGATCCCCAGTGTAGGAATTCTCTAACCACAGATATTTCTCTGGAAACCAGTTGTAGTGATAGTATCATCTGCTGATTTTTGGCTGCTGAGTTCATCACTTTTCTGAAGTGAAATTGTCATTCAGGAAGAATATGCAGCATGGATATTACATTAATCACATATTTGTTGCAAGAAAAAAACATAAGGGAATTTATGCCCTATATTCCAATGAATTAATTAGGAAAATTTCTGCACTTGTTCGCAGAAGAGAAAATCTTCCATATTGTGGAATGGAAAATCTTTCATTCAACCATATTGTGGATATAACACTCTCTTCCCCTTCTGTACTTGGCCATCAACAAAACCAAAAGTTTTTACATATGTGCATTTTTTCAGCTTAGAGAGTAAAAGGAGGGGCACTTTATGGGTATTTTTTCCATGAAGAAGAAAATCATCCATTGTCTTAACTGAAAGAATAAATAGTTTTCCTAGATTGTGCAACATAGCTTTTGAGAGTAAAGAGATTGAATTTGCAGTCATGTCAGTATAATAATAATTTTGCAGCCTTCCAAATTTATTGTCTTGTTGATTCTCATATGAATATGGAGCATTTACCTGCACTGAACACAGAACAGCTGTCTCAGATCACTGAAAATTTGTTGATTTCTTCAGCTGAAGACTTTAAATGTGTTTTCCTCTAGTTGTAACTCAAATGAAAAAATGTTTCATGTTATGTCATCATGTAACTGTGTGGGAGTAGAGGCAAATACCAGGTAGAAGTACAAAGAGGTGCCTGTGATAGATAAATGAACACCCTGTGCTGGTGCAACATTTAAATACAGGAGTCTGCAATTGAAGAACATGAAAGCTGGCAATGAACACTGCTTTCTCTCAGTCACAGTCTTTTGGGCCTTTAAAGTGCCTTTTATTTCACTTTTCAAAACTGTCATCATTCAAACACTTGTGAATTTCTCTGTCTCCTCTCTGTTTAAAATCACTGGTGATTGAATGTGCAAAAACAACCAGGCAGCTCTTTGCAGTCCCTTTTTGTGCATCCTGTTGGGGTAGGACATGGTTTGGAAGATGCAGAAATTGGTGTAGAATTTAAACATTGGCATAAAATGAATGTTTTATGTTTGTGTTTCTTTATATGCACGTGTACCCCTCTAGATGTGCAAATGTTCACCTTTACCTCATGCTCTGGCAGCCCTCTGAGTCCTGTATCTGTTTTTCTTCCAAAACAAGAAACCTGTCTGTATTACTCATACCTCAGATCAATTTGGAAGCAGTAGGAAATTAAAAATAAGCCAGTAAATCTTAGGGAAGTAAGTGAAAAGTTATATGTTGGGAACAAAGAGAAAGAACATCAATTGTAGGCAGCAGAGACAGTTTATCTTTTTTATTCTTCTGTCAGTTTTTGAAAAAACGTGTTATCGAAGGGTTAAAAATAGAATAATACTAATATTGTACAGAAATGCTTATTGTAGAGCTCAAATTGCAATTATTGCCTATAGTACATTGATAACTGAATTTAGTGCAATTTTTCTAAGCCCCCTGAGCTGCCTGCTGCACCTTGGATGGCTTCAATACTTGCTCTAATCCATGTGTGAGTTAGCATTCCATGAGGAATAGGGAGTCTTCCAATTTATTAACTGAAGTATCTTACATCTTTCCATGCTAGAAAAAATTTTATATTGACATATCCAGAGTTTTTATTGAAGTTATATTAGTGCTATCTATCAGGGATATGCTAGAAAATCTATAACTTCCACCAAAATGTTGCCCATGTGAGCAATTCAGTTTATGAAGTACAATCTTCCCAGGCTGGCTTAGTGCCTCCTGGTTCATTTTTCAAGCTATGTGATGTTTAATGAATTTGTCAAAATAAAAACTAATACACAGTTTCACGTCTATCATCAAATTATGCTTTGCAATATACGGCTAAGGGTATGAAAAAAGACACCTATATGAAGGTCTGCAAATGGAAAACATCTCAGGTCTGTGCCGTTCTATTTCTTGTTTTGACACTTCCTCACAGGCTCAGAGATGTTTTGCTTTGGTTGCAATTGCACTGGGAGTTTGTCCAGATGAAGCAACGACACGGTTTCATTATGTGCAGCATGTAGATATTTGTCTGCAGTGCACCATCAAGCCAGTCAATATATTAAAAAAAGAAAAAAAAGAAAAAGGGAAGGGTTGAGAGGTCTTTATGACCTCGTTTAAAGCAATCCCAGATCCCATTTTCTAAACTACTAAACAGATTTTCAGACTCATTTGTTTTCTCTTACATATTTAGTCAGAACCTTGTGGCAACTAAGAGAGCGACATTTTTAAAACAGCTTGACATGATGTCTGACCTGTTTATGCAGCTGCATCACTTTCCCAGGGCCTTCAGTTTCTTTGAACAAAGCTAAGAACAGTAAACCTTTAGGAATACTAAAAAGAAAAATGATTTCTCCATGCCCTGCTCTGCAGGCATGAGTGATACATGCTGCCCTGGCTACCAATTTTCATAATCACTGGCAGTTGTCAATCATCATAAATCAGTCAGTGCTGTGGCCTCTGGGGGACCTCACAGGTCACTGCAGAGAGCTCCAGTGTCCCAGCTTTGATGGAGTGCAGCAATGGCACAGTGGTGAGAGGAGAGCACCAGAACCCTAAGTTATGGAATATGAGTCCTGGGAGGAGCAGCTGCAGGAGCTGGGGCTGTTTAGCCTGGAGACAAATGAGGCTCAGGAGGAGCCTTTTTGTTCTGTGCAACTCTCTGAAAGGAAGGTGGAGCCAGCTGGGGGTCAGCCTCTTCTCCCAGGCTGCTAGACATAGTAGAAAAGGAAAATGGCCTCAAGCTGTGCCAGGGGAAATACAGTTTGGGTATGAGGACAATGATCTTCATTGGAGGAGTGGTTAAACATTGGAATGGGCTGCCCAGGAGAGCAGTGCAGTCATCACCCCTGGAGGTGCTCAAGAAATTCATAGACTTGGCACTTTGTGATGGTGTTTAGTGAAAGGTGGGGTTTGTTGGTCTTGGAGATCTCTTCCAACATTAATTATCTGGTGACTCTGTGACTCCCATGCCATCAGATGCCACCCCTGAACCTGGGGCACTGCAGAGCTCTGCTCTCACTGCAGCTGAGCCTAGGCTGACACTCCCAGCCTTCCTACACACAAATGCTCAGGCATATTAAGCCAATAAAGCATATTAAAAACCCACTGGTGGGGCAGTGCTGATTACAGAGAGTAAAGAAGCCAAACTTTACAGCAGAGATTTATTGTGGAGAAAACAGAACAATTTCTGTATTTCATCAGGAGAAAAGTCCCTCTTTAGGTGTACTTTTTAAACCCTGTACTGCCACAGCTGCCAAGCTGAAGTGATGTGGCCTTGAATTTACCGCAGAGATGATGTTTTATATCCATTGATATAAATTTTGTAATTAATACCAACACATGAATGGATTTAAATGCATGTAGCCTTTAAATAATTTGTGCATGATACTGGGTGTGCAATAATGCACCAGAGGGAAGGCAGGGGCTTAGGAATAGGTGTGATCATGCTGGATCAGGAGCTGTGTGATAGAAAATATCTATATTCTCAGGGAATATAGCAGGCAATCCTTTTGCTATGGAATTCAGCATCCACTGGTCAGGATATTGCCAGTCCAGGGGTAGTCCCAGGGCAGCCACAGCACTCCAGCCCTGTGCAGGCATACTCTGGCAGCTTTCCTGCTATTTTAGTGCCTTCCCCTTCTTGTTCAGGAGATGATTTCTCTGGGAAGGCCTGCAGAGCCAATGCCACCATCACTGAATCAAGATATTGGTTCTTGTAAAGAAATGCAGAGGCTTCTGAAATAAAACATGATTATAGGGCTTTTCTGGGGTTGTTTTTTTTTTTTTTTTTTTAATTTTTGGTGGGTCCTTGTGGTTTGTTTCTTTGTTCCAGTCAAGGCTGAAGTTCCTGTCAGAAAGAAAAGTAAAAATCTGAAAAAGGCAGAGAACTCCAACTGAAACCATGACCATAGGCAAGTGCAACTCTGGGAATCCACAGGAAAGGTGGCATTGAAAGCCAATTTGTTGCGGCCTGGGACTGCCTCAGAGGGGTTAATTGAGTCTTTCAAAACATTTCTATTGGTCTCAGATGATACTATCTGAGTAATGAATCAAGAAGGAGGATTCCTTGAAGGAATGTTAATTAGCATAATTATGCTCATTAACATAATATGTTCATCACTTAATATTAATCTGATTGGCTTACTTGGGATTAAAAGCCTGAAGCTGCAAAATTGAGGATGACCTTTGCTGGGAGCTTGAGGACTTTACTGCTCCAAAGGTTTGGGAATGTAGGTCCAGGATCCCATGTTTGCACCAGTACCTCAAATGTATTTCTGTTCACAATTATAGTATGACAATTATTATTCTGAAAAAGCAAAGGCTCTCAGACTTTTTTTTTTTTCCCACTGCCAGAACACCTAATATTTGCCAGAGACATTCCTGTGAGACAGAACTGTACATAGAAGTGTATGCTGGAAACAGTTAATATAGAACCTCTGTGTAACTTGAGTTCATTTATTCTTGATAATAATGGAATGCTAGGTTGGCATCCTAATGTCCTATTTTTCTGCTTAGTTGGAACCTGTCATGTGCATGTTGACATTAACAGGAAAGCTGAATATGAAACTTGACTTTGCTACCTAGAACATTAAAATTTCAGTATGTTCAAAAAAGAAAAATGCAAACATTTGAGAGGTCATTCTGCTTGTTCATTTTTTTTACTGTAAATTGCATGCTGCTCTCATTATATCATTTATCTCTCATAATAGCTTAATTTGGACTCCTTCCAAATTAAAATGGAGACAAAGTAATTGTTTTGCTTTTTTCAAAAGAGATGCTGAATTTCCTATGAATAAGGCACTAGAGCAATGTCTTGAATACTAAAAGGAATACACAACATCCTTCTGGTAGCTGTGCTGGCAATTGAGTTAGTGTGTTTCCCCTGCTTGAATGGCTAAAGAAAATAATGGTTTTGTCCCTTCAAATGGCACTGTGGAATCCAAGAGTTGATTTCAGCAACATGATTCATACATCACACTGTCGTAGCTCACATATGGTCTCATCTTCCAGAAGGGTTTCTTGATGGCTTCCTGGGTGATGAAACACATCTCTGTACAGCTCAGATTGCTTCCCTTGCACCCTCCCCACTGCAGGGGGAGAACGAGGGGGTGAGTGTGACGGTGTTCACAGGGGTCCGAGAATGAGGGAGGAGAGGAGGATCTGACTCCACGTTTCAGAAGGCTGATTTATTATTTTATGATATATATTACATTAAGACTACACTAAAAGAATAGAAGAAAGGATTTCATCAGAAGGCTAGCTAAGAATAGAAAAAGAAGGAATGATAACAAAGGCTTGTGTCTCTGACTCTCTGTCTGAGCCAGCTGACTGTGATTGGCCATTAATTAGAAACATCCACATGAGACCAATCACAGATGTTGCATTCCACAGCAGCAGATAACCATTGTTTGCATTTTGTTCCTGAGGCCTCTCAGCTTCTCAGGAGAAAAAAATCCTAAGAAAAGTATTTTTCATAAAAGATATCTGTGACAGGTGAGCCCTGCTTACCTCTGAACACCCCCTTTACGGGCAGCATGTGATATTATTGCTAAAATCAGAGCTTTAAAGATCATCAGACAACAGTTATTTTTTTAAGAAGAGTCATTCCATGATGTTATGCACACAGGTACTGCCTGTTGTCCCTGACAATGTGAGCTTAACTGAGAGCACGTCCAGGTCATTCTAATGAGGGTGGGGTGAGACTGGGCCATTGCTAAACACAGGCTGGCAAAGAGGGGCTGGAAAGCTGCTGGTGGCAAAGGCCCTGGGGGTGCTGTGACAGGGCTGGGCACAAAGGCAGCAGTGCCAGAGGCCAGTGGCACCTGGGCTGTGCCAGCCTGGGGTGGCAGCAGGCCCAGGGCAGGGCCCGGCCCCTGGGCTGGCCCTGCTGAGGGACCCCGAGGGCTGCGGCCGCTGCTGGGCCTGTCATGGCCACCAGAGCCCTGCAGGGGCTGCAGCGTGTCCAGGGCAGGGAACGGAGCTGGGCAAGGGGCTGGAGCCCCAGCAGGGACAATAAAACTTGTGTTGAAAGGCTGCTCAGGCCTTGGCAGGGGCTGCCCAGGGAGCTTTGCAGTGCCCATCCCTGCAGGTGTTTAAGGAAAGACTGGACGTGGCATTCAGTGCTCTAAATTGGGTGACAAGCTGAGCATCAGTCACAGGTTGGACACTTTTCCAACCAAAATGATTCTGGGATTCCCTGTTTGATCTCCTGAAGTGTCTCAAGGAGTGGGGAATGAAAGAGCTTCTGCTTCTGTTTGAGGGGATACTGCAAAAATGCTACTGTTGCTTTTTCAGGTGGCAGGGGAGGAGGAAATGGCCAGAAGTTGTACCAAGGAAGGTTTAGATTGTGTTAGGAAAAATTCTTCATGAAAAGCTTGTCTAGCTTTGGAGCAAGCTGCCAAGGGAGGTGATGGAATGACCATGTTTTCAAAACCATAAATAGATGTGGCACTTGAGGACATGGTTTAGTGGGGAACATGGTGGTGGTGCTGGGTTGATTGGTGGACTTGATCATCGAGGTCTTCTCCAGCCTTAACAATTCTATTCTCTGAAAGGATGGCCCCAGAATGAGCACCCATCCCCTTCCTGGGGTGCTCACAGGAGGCTGTTCCCTGCCTGTAGAACTGTGGTCATAAAGCTCAAGGCACTCTCTGCTCTCCTGCCCTTCAGAAGGTGTTGTTGGTCATTCTTCCAATCTGTGCTCCCTTCCCCCTTTTATGTTTGTTTGTAAGACCATA
This sequence comes from Ammospiza nelsoni, assembly GCF_027579445.1. Lineage (NCBI taxonomy): Eukaryota > Metazoa > Chordata > Aves > Passeriformes > Passerellidae > Ammospiza > Ammospiza nelsoni. Next base: position 5,177,181 of record NC_080645.1, read on the forward strand.
GAATTCCATTTCAGTTTAACAAATCATGACTTTGATTACAACCAGGAAACTCCATTGTTTTTCATGTGCATATTCCTGGAGTTGTATGGGCACTGAGAGCAGATTTTGACCCTACACCACTATCAAATGTAAATAGGAGATATCAAGAACAGCAATTATATTTTTCAAAATCATCCTTCAATAATATGAAGCATGTACTGAAGAATAACATAATTCACTGAATTTTAAAGAGTGGAATGCTGTGTTTATACTGGAAAATGGCCAAGACACAACTATTATCTGCCAGATATTATTTGAAATATTCTCCTCCATAACAAGTGCTGACAGAAGGTCAAAGACACCCTTTAACTCATGCCCTGGAGATAAACACAATTCATGTTGCCTTTAAATATTAACTAGTGGCTGTTCTCAGTTGTCCTATGAGTTAACTAACAATAGTAATCATTACTATCAAATGCTCTTACAAACCTCTCAAGGCATGGATTTCAAAGAACTCTGCGAAAATCTGGAAGTGCCTTTTATTTCCCAGTTTTGCAAATAAGGAGAGTGATGTGGTTGGGATTCATGATTTGCCTAAAAGCCCAGCTTGCCATAATGCATTTGTAAGAATAGCACTTAGGAGGTTTTGGCTCTCAGCCAAAGGATCACTTCACAAAACCACTTTGCTTCTGATACCTGTGCTGAGGGCCACGGAACACTGATTTGGAGATGAATGGAAAGGGAAAGCAGCATTTTGTGTACCAGCTTTGCAAAACCTCAGATTGCTCTATCAGAGATTTCTCTCCTGGTTGCAAACTGACCTGAGCTGTTGTTTATTTGACAAGCTGGGCCATGGTCCCTGTTCTTGCATGGCTGTACACAGCAGTGCTCTCTGCATGCTTTCCTCTGTGTAATTCTGACTGCTGTGCCCACTCCTCTTGAAGATTTTTTATTTCACTGAGAGTAAGTCCTGATGGGGCACTAAAACTTTGAGTCAGCTCAAAGTGGAATAGGAATTAAATTCAGTGTGAGTGGTGGAATGTACAGCAGTGGCTGGGGGATAACCTTGAGAGCAGAAAACCCTGTGAGTGTTTTGCTTCCAGAGCAAGTGTGGCATCACCAGTCCCATCAAAGATGTGCCAAAAATAAAAAGACCTCAGGTAGATTACCTTCTTTTAGGAGTAGAATTCATAGCTAGATTCAGATGATTAAATTCTGTATCAGGAGTTAAAGGTTTGATGCCTGAGAATGTTTCTCCAACATGCAGGAAATTAAGGCAAGGAAAAATGAAAATGAGCTGGAGCAGATGAGTGGGGTGTAATTCTCATCCTGCTTCTCTTCTGTGCTCTTCCTCGCCCCTCTCCTGCTCTTTGAAGATGTAGCTCCAAGGTCTAAGGACTCAGTTTTGCACTCAGGAGCATCAGGGAAATGATGCAAAAGGGAGATGGGGAAGGAGGGAGTGGAAGAGAGAAGAAAGCAGCAGGCACCTTGGAGACTCTAACCCACAGAATCTAAAATATTCTTTTTGAAACTGGACCACTGTGCAGCTGGGAAGTCAAAGGATGTTAAGCTAGTCAGTGGCATGGAGGGTTTGAATCCTTTACAATGAATGAAACACTCTGAAAAAGACATTATTGGCATTTTTCAATTCTTTGGCCAGTAAACAGGACAGTAATGCTTTCAGTGGGTCCTTCTGCTTCTTCAGTGGCTGCCTTCCTCAGGAAGCTCAGTCTCTGCATGCCAGGTGTGCATACACTGCACCCAATTCATCCAAAACACAGGCAGAGAGAATCTCAAAGTCTCAACATTGTTTAGTCTGAGTTAGGGTCTCTCTTTCTCACCAGGGAGCATCTACAATGTTTTAAACCTCTAGGTCCTTATCCAGTACAAATCAGGACACTTGGATCAATTAAATTCCTCCTTCTTAGAGCCCCTGTTTTCTGTTATTAAGTTTTTGGTAAATAGCCCTGATACTAAACACTATTTCTGTCCTAATTTTCTTTTGATTTCTGGTATAGTAAATGACATAATTAAAGCAGAAGCCTCAGAGTTTGGTCTCATTCTAGTTCCTCTGAATCAATGTGTTCCAAATATTCATCTTGGAGGGAAATTGGAATTTTCTTTCTTCCAGTGACAACAGGACTGTGTCCAGATTGGCACATACAACCTAATGTTTCCTGACAGTCTGTTTGCCCTGCAGTTTTGACTGCATTTTTTCTGAAATATGTTGACAAACCATGTTCTTAAAATGAAATACTTTTAATTAAAAATTTGACAAAAGAAAAAAAAGATTTTGCATGGCTGGACTACAAATTCATTATCATCATCTGGCATTTGTCTGAGTTCTCAAGCAAAGTGCACGATCTGTTTGGTTAAATTACAGTCAGAGAACAGAGTTATGTTACATTTTCCATCTTTTCCTACATTTTCTTGCCACTTCCAGGAGCCACAGTTTACCCTGCCAGTCCTCTTTTCTCTCCTTGTCTGGCTCTGGGAAGAAGCAGAGTTTCAGACAGCTCTGACTATCTCTGACTTCAATCTGAGCTGAAAAAGCAGGGTGATTTCTTCACTTTCCAAAGACCAAGATGAAAACTTTCCAGTGCTTCTGTGGGTTTGTCTGTCTTTCCAAGAGAATGTTTTGCACATGATGCTCCATTGTTTAGGAAGAAACAACTAGGTTATTTTCTCTCTGTTGTAATACTTGGTCTTCTACCTGTCACTCCATCATGGACATTAAAAATGAATTTTCATCTACTTGCATTTTCTTCTGCAGGAGAATTTCTTTTCCCTGTTTGTTTTAGCACTTAAACCTTCTCTGCAAGAACCTAATTTATTGTGAACCACTTATAAAATGCAATGATATCATTTTTTATTTGGTATGTTTTTAGTTCTACCACTGTGAAGGTGCCTCAGACCAGCTGAGCATATTAAATATTTGAGAGTGTATTATAGCAGCAAAGGAACATTTTTATCAATACAGTTTATGATGTAATTAAAGAAATTGAACTGTTGTGTGTAGACAAAGCCCTAACTTTGTAACACTGGGTTTATTTAGGCCTCTGAGCTAGTCCCTTTAGCAAAGGCTTGCTGTGATATATACTGGGAGAGCTGCAGAGGGGAGCAATAAATCAGTGCTCTTATCATGTCCTCTGTCACTACCTGGTCTTTACTGGGAAAACTGATAATCAAAGCAGCAGACAGAATTCACTGAATCCCAGTCTTTCAGCCATTCACCAAAGAGACAGGCTGCTCTGCTAAAAAATGCTCTGGTTTGGGTGCAGCTTTTAACAGCAGAGGAGAGCTGGTGTCAGAACTGCTTTCCCTGAATGAAATAAGCTGGTTTTGCTCAGCGTGACTGTGTCTACCCCAGGGCTTTCACTGCTGCTGGCTGACGCTGCTCTGAGGAAAACATCTCTATCCAGCTTTACTCTAACTGGGCTCTGAGGAGCAGGAGAGCTCCCAGGAATAGGAGGGGACATGGGAGAGCAGCACAGCTGTGCAGGGTCACCAGGGGCACAGCAGCAGGAGTGCCGTGCCTGTGATTTGCCTGCAACACTTTGGCAATCTCAACATGTCCCACACCCCCACTGTGTGCTTTACCACACATTTATTTAATGCAGGTGCCTGAAGTGAGGCACATTGTGGGTGAGGTGCATCTTTAGTAATTGCAGGAGATGAGCTTGGCTCTGCATTTACTTATTGATGGCATGTCATAAAATGCAAATGCCTGCCCTGTATCTGGGAGATAGTAATTAATGATAAATACTAGTAGTTATCTATTTTTTAATTGGATAAATATACATTTCAGCAAGGAACTGGTCATATTTTATGATCTAATTACAAGAATGTATAAAAGGATTATTGCATGCAGTGGTCTGTGATAATTGAGAAAGACAAATAAACCCAGGCTTAGCTGCAGGCTGCTAGAAACAAGGAATTGTGTAACAAAATAGAAAAGTGTGCAGTGGATGGATGTGGCTTTGCATGGCACTGATCCACATGTGGAAGGGAGGGTTCATGGAGCTGCTCCCACTGCTCCAGCAGCTCTGGGCTGATGCTGCACACACAGCGTGATGGAACAACATGTGTTAACTAATCCCATTACCCACAGGCTCCTGTGGTCCGGGGAATTGTCATGCTCCCTCATTTTGTGGCTTACAATGAACCTTTCTGTCCCAGAGCTGCAGCCAGGACTCAGAGCTGCTGCTGCACAACTGCCCAGGCTCCTGTCCCTTGGTGCTGGAAGCTGCAGGGAAAGAAAATTTGCTTAGGAAGGCAAATTTACCTGGGAGACCTGTGCTACCTGCTCTGCCACCCATTTCCTTCTATCTCTTCCAGCAGTTTCTCCTCTCTTTTATTGTCTCCATTTAGATAGAATTATGCATCTCAAAGCATCTCCAAAACACAAAAAGCCAAACCAAACAACCTCCCCCAAAACCCCAAAACAACAAAAAGGAACAAGCTAACAAAACTCCCAAACTAAAAAAATGAAAAACCCTCAAAACTCCCAAAAAATCCCCAAAAACCAAAACACAACCAAACAAAAAAAAAAAACCCAACCAACCAACCAAACAAAAAAACCAACAAAAAAGCCACACACAAGAAACCCAAGCAAACAGACAAAAACCAAAACCAAACAAAACAAAAAAAACCAAAAAAATCCCACAAAAAACCTCTAAGCAAACAATTGAAGCAAACCCCCAAACTAACAAAGCAAGGGCAAAAAGGGAAAACACAAAAATCTGCCAAAGAACCTTCCCTGTCTGTCCATCCAGAAGCAATGCCACCAAGCTGCTTTTACTAAATTTATTCCTCAACAAAAACCACCTGCAAACTGTGGGGGTGAACAATTTCCATTGGAAAGGTTTATGTAGGAAGACAATAAATAAAAATGGTGCATTGGATTTGCTGCCTTCATCAGAGTTTTCAGCATACTGAAATATTTAGTAAGATCAGTAGATTGTGTTGCTCTGTAAGAGTACATTGCAGCATATTTTGTCAGTCTGAAACATTTTGATTATCAAAATGAAACATTTCATAACTTTGTTTTTATTCTGATTTGAGATGATTTAAAAGCCCAAATATTATGAGCCTGTGAAAACAAATTAATATCTTGGCTTTCCTGGCAGTATAGAAAAGAGTTTCTCTTCCTCATATTCACAACATCACAAAATAGTTGAAGGTGTGGAGATCTCCTAAGTGAGCACACATCCACCTCTGTGAGATTGTTTTCTTTTGGTAAGGAATGTCAGATTTGTCCCATTTTTAACAGTAACATGCCTAATCTGAAATCATAGCAATGCACACCAAATTTCTGGCAATACTTCCTGCATCTTTATTTATGGATGAAAAATGTCTTTTTCTGGAGAGAAAGAGAAGCATCTGACAGTTCTTTGAAACATTCACTAAGTGTAAACATATTATTAGTATTCTGCAATAAATATTTGCTTCTAGTTTTAGGACCCTCAGTGGAAGTGACTTGTACTCTGAGACTGTGTTTTTAAAATCTTTCAGAAGGCAGAAGAGTATCCTTTAGTGCTAATTTGTATACATGAATTTTAGTACAAAACAGCTATAATTTTACTTACATTAAATATTGATGATGCATATTTCACAATTTCATGAAAGTATTGACTGCAATAACAATCTCCTCCTGGTCATGTAAAAATCTCCTCTGAGCCTCTAGCAAAAATTTGTCAATTGGATAATTCTATGGGAAAATAGACTTTTGCTCCAGTACAAAACCAAACAGGCTGTGATTTGTTTCCTGAATGTCACTGGGAAAACTCAGCTGCAGTCATCAAATAGAAAAATGAACATATAGGATTGGTGCTGGTGTCCTGCCACAACACTGTGAAGAATCCCTCCTGTGATCCTTAGAAGATGGTTTGGATTGCCTGGACATGTTCAGTGAGTCCAAACTTGGCTAAACCCAGTCCTGCCTAAAACAGAAACCACAGGTTTTGTCAGTGAATGGACCAGAGAATTTACAGAGATTTGTTATTTCTGCTTAGGACAGGAGCTACTGCAGTTCATTTAACTCCAGTCAGGAAAAATTCCCCCAAGATCCCCAGAAAATAATTCAAAGTCCTACATAAAATACAGCAATACCAAAAGCAGCCTGTCCTCTGCATTTATAAAACCATGAGTTGTTCTGGTGAGTAGTGCTGACTTTGTCTGGGCTAAAATAACTCTGAAAGGAGCAGTCAGAGCTCATAAAAGTGGGTTGGACTCCTGGCAGAGTTGTGTATCTTAATGGGATTGGTGTTTGTGTCTCTTTCAAGTTCTCTGCTGGGATATCAGTGCAATTCTGTTTTGCTCCTACATATTTAAATCAGACTTTGCTTGCTTTGGAGATGTGGTTTAAATACACTCAAGAATTATGCAACCCCCCCTATGTTTGTGAAGCCTTCAGCACCATTCCTAAACCATTAAGATGGGTTTGAAATCGCAGGGGAACACAAAAATACTGTGATTAACTTCAGAAGTTTTTGTAACAGAGATGAGAGATATTGTTTGAGGCAGCTCCTTGGCACTAATGGATTTTGGTAAAGAAGTTGCCATGTGTCAAAAACCCAACCAACCTAAAAAACCCAGCTGCCCACAAAAGAAAAACCTAAACTTGTCCATAAACTTCAAATCTGCTTTACCATCGTCCCCTCCTGGGGCTGAGCTGGCGTCTGGGCTCCACCAGAGCTGAGGAACAGCTCATCCCAGGGAGGCCGCAACAGCAGCACCTGATTGTCGGTTTCTCGGCTGTTTAGATGGCCTGGAAAGGCCCAGGGATGGCCTTGAAGAGCCGACGCTTCAAAGGACGAGAAGAGACTTCAGATCTTGTCTCGGTCTCGGTGTTTATTAATTGTTTATCTAAAAGATTTTCTTTCAGCCCGACAGAGGTCTGCACAGCAAGTCAGCCATGGGCACACTGCGAGCCCCCGGGGCGGTCACTTATCTTTATACCTGAAGTTACGTATACAATATTTATAATTTTTCCCCAATACCTTCTACCCTTATTAACCGGTGCACTTTTAGTAATAACCAATCCCAAAGTGCCACCACCACCACAGAAGATGGAGGCCAAGAAGAAGAAGAAGAAGGACAGGACACGCCCCAATTCCTCCATCTTACTTCTTTAGACCCCCCTGTACAGAAACCCTAAACCCTGTGTTTTACACTCTAATTAACTTATCCCTTCACCATTCACCCAGTGAAACCTTCCCAGTCCTCATACAGGTGTCATCTCCTGTGTAGGATCAAAGTCCAGCCACCAGACACTTCTGGCAGCATTCCAGGACTCCCGAGCCCCCCAAGGGTGTTCTCGGCCACTCTGCACCTCCATCCTGAGGTGCTGAGATCCCACACCTGATGGCACTCCTGGGGTGTCCCAGAAGTGCTTAACCCTTTAACTGCCCTGGCAGAGCTCGGCACTGGCTCAGCTGGGTGGTGGCCGAGGCTGAGGTGCTCTCTGTTGTCTGTGCAGACGCCAGGCTGTGGGTGGTTCCCCACACTGGCCGCCCTTGCAGCCACACTGGGTTAGTTGTGCCTTGGTGCCGTTTCACCCCAAGGAATGCTGCCTGCTCTGTGCAAATCCTGAACATGCTACAGTCCCCTTGGTCCATTGTGCCACAACTTTTCTGCTCTTACTCATATGGGTTTGGTTGGGTTTTTTTGTTGTTTGTTTTTTGGTTTGGGGGGGGGGGGTTGTGGGTTTTTTTTGTTTGTTTGCTTTGCTTTATTTTTGGGGTTTTTTGTTTGGTTTTTTGGGGTTTTTTGTTTGTTTGTTTTAGTTTTGGTGCTTTTTGGTTTGTTTGTTTTTTTCTTTTTTTTGGAGGGGGCAGTGGTGGTGGATTTTCAACTCCTTTCTCCAAGCCCATTATTTTATAGTTAAATTTTTTACTAAGAAGCATTTAACCCCTGACTTTTGGAAGAGGCTGTTTAGGGAAGTGGTGGAACCACAATCCCTGAAGAGTTCAAAAGACAGGGGATGTGACATTTGGGAATATGGTTTGGTGATGAACATAGTGGTGCTGGATTCATGTTTAGAGTCAATAATTAACAGGTTTTCTCCATTTACTGACTCTATGTTTGCAGAACTACTAAAAGGGAGTGTTTGGGGTAGCTGGGTGGCTGTTTTGGTTTTTTTCTTTCATCTGATATACCAAACACAGTTATTTGTGGTTTGTCTCCCTGGGTGAGGAAAGCTGCTCTCACAGTTCAGACAGGCTGCTCTGCTGCTCTGGTGTCCATGTTTTGCTAACAAATAACATGCAGTGGGGAAAGACTAAAGTTCAAGATACAGCGCTGACATTAGCAGAGCTCTTTTCTCCCTGAGATTCCCCCAAACCATCTGCCATCAAGTGATAAGATTGTGTAAGTGGAAAACTGTAAGCAGCAGAGCTCCTACTGCATTGTCTCCATGACCACAGGAGAGAAGAAAAAAAAAAAAAAACCCAATACAGTTCTGCCTTGAGGTATGAGCACCAGGGGAGAACTGTTAATAAATACCCAACATGTGAGATGCTGAGTGCAGAAGAGTCACTTTAAGAAATGCTTGAGTGAATGAGAACAGCTTCCTCATCAAGGCACATAGGTATTACACCCTTTGAGAATGGAGACCAGAAGCAACTCTGTAAAATTCACACCTGTGGCCTTCAGGTCTGATGCTTGTGACAGACAGGCTGAGCTCTGATTGACCACCCAGTGTCTAATCACTCTGTAACTAGCCAGAGCACACCATGCAATGGCACTGACCCAGTGGGGGCAGCTTTATTGGAGGCTCCATGCCTGCCTGCACATTAATATGCTGCTGTGGCCTTTTGAGCATAACATTTAAAATGAATGGACTCCACACTGGGTAGGATTTACCTATAAACTGTCATTTCTATTTATGCAAACAGTCATGACTCTTAAAGAGAATTGACTCAATTGCTGGGAGAATGTTGCTGCCTCTCCAGCCAGAAATCACAGGCTTCTGAGTTTCATTTTAGGAAATCCAACTGGTTTTTTTTTTAAGGTAGATTAAAAGAGATTGAATTTTGACACATGAAACCAGGTTTTCAAAAGGCCTGTATATTTGGCATATCATTCCAATTTAAGTAGTCCTTACTGCAGGCATTTTAATGCATGTCCCTGGTTGCACAGGCCTTGGGGAGCCTGCCACATGGGGCTTTGATTTTCATAATACAAATGTTTGCCCATGCAGGTGCTTGCATGAAAATCAGCTTGTGCAGTCTGTGACTGTGGGCCTCTTGTGCCTGAATTTCACTAACATGGCAACTTAGAAGTCAGCAGAGTCCATTATTTTTTTTCTTCCTTCTGAAATTCTTAGTTTGAATCATGCTGTGCCATGAGAAGTGAAGTTGGTGCCAGAGACAAGGAGCAGTATCAGCCAGAGGGACACTGAGAGAGGCAGGATGTCTCTGGCTGAGCCTGTGGGGAGAAAGGGAACACAATCTCCCACTGAGGGTGACAGAGCTGGGCTCTTGTTTTTTATTTTGATTGGGAAGATCCCCTCTCTCTCTCTCTCTCTCTCTCTCTCTCTGAAAAATATCACCTCAAAGAAAACTGGCAATAAAGAATTCTGAAGCCAATTGGACTCGGAAGAGAAAGGGAACCAAGCTGATGAAACATCTTTGTGCCTTTTTGTGCCCCTGTGCCAAGACACCAGCCAGATGTACCTATCCCTCATAGATGCTATTTTGGCTTCTGCCTTTTGGGTGATAGTTTTTTGTTTTGTTCAATCTCTGCACTGCAGCCACGATCCTACAGAGCTGTAACATCCTCCAGCTGCCTTTGTTCATTGCCTTGAAAGTCTCTGCTTACCAGACATGCAATTTTCAATTTTAAAAAGCCCTCTTTATTCCTTAAATCCTGCTATTCTAGAGGCCTCTAGTAAGATGATAACAATACCCCACTGGTCTGTTGAGATATGATTTTTTTCCTTGTTTTGTGCTTTAATAATTCTATGAATACAAGTAATGAATGAGCCACAGCTGGGTTTTGCTTGCCTTTCTCCCAGAGCTAGTTTTGTTCTAAATATGAGTTGAATCTATTCTAAGAATTATTAGGAGGGATTCCTCTCACAGGTCTGTAAGCCTTCTGAGTTTGGCAAGCCAAAAGTACAGGCTTCAGTGTCTGTGCAGCCAACTATGCTCACTTTGCATGAGATAATTCAAATCCAAAGTTCTTTGTGCAAAGCAGAGGGCTTTTTGTTTTGCAAACTCTGGATTATGAAACCCTTTTGTTCTCACTCATGTAGGCTTATACATTGCAGCCTGATTTTCACCCAGTGTAAATAAGTATCATTTCACCAAAACCAGTGAAGCTGAGCTGTACAGTTTTCTACAAGCTGACAGTCTAATACCTAGAATTACAAAGCACAAAGCCCTCAGAATCACCACAGCAATTTTATGTAAACCTGAAAACTGATCTAAGCATCAGTGGGGGGTCTGGCCCAAGTGTAGTTCTTGTGGCAAAATTGCAAACTGGGCAATTTGAACAGATACTGAATTTTCCTAGTGAATTTTCACATAACTGTTGTTCTGGGATAACTGGACTTTTGTACTTTTAGAGCGTATTCAGTGTGATTTTTTTTCTCAGGACATGCATGAAACCAGATGTTTAACTGCTGCTTTCTCTGAGCGTTCTCCACTTTTAATACCTTTTTAAGGTAATAATAATTAATAATACCTTTCTAAGGTATTTAATATCTACTATGAAAGCACCAGAGATGCTTTTGTGATGGTGCTTTTCGTAATAGTGATTTTGTGATGGTGCTGTTCTTTCCGCAAGTGGAATGGGTGGGTGTGACTCAGCTTTTCCTGGTTATTCCCACACCCAGCCCCTCTACCACCTCTGGGAATCCCTCCCATTAGTGGAGGGAGATAAAGAGCTGTAGCCAGACCATCTCCAGGCTCCTTTAGGTCAAGAAGCAGCACATGGGTGGTTCCCACAGAGAATTTTTGCTTCTTTGCACAGGAGGAGCACCCAGGTGTTAGCAAGGCACTCCTGTGAGACACTGGCAGCCAAGAAAGCACTGTAAACAAGAAAAAGCCTTTGCATGAAAGGAAAAGCCAAGCAGGGGATTTGGATGCTGCTGAGGAGAAGCAGCTACAGCACAAACCCTTGCAATTCACAGGGAGGAAAACACAAACCACAGCACTGCAAATAATAAGGTGAAGCCAACTAGAGGAAGTTTAACAAGACAAGTTTTATTTTCACCAGAAGCCACACAAGTCGGGTGTAGCCACAATTCTTACATGAAGGGTTTTGATTGCCAATCAATTCTCTCCACATGACGAGTACCAGTTTTACACTTACACACACTCCTGACAGCTGGGAACATTCAAGGAGCTGTTTCTGAAAAAGGCAGCAGTGGCATTTTTGTGGCATCCCCTCAAACACAAGCAGAAGCTCTTTCACTCCCCACTCCTTGAGACACTTCAGGAGATCAGATAGGGAATCTCAGAATCATTTTGGTTGGAAAAGTGTCCAACCTGTGACCTTATCCCCAGCCCAGAGCCCTGAGTGCCACCTCCAGCCCTTCCCGGGACACCTGCAGGGATGGGCACTGCAAAGCTCCCTGGGCAGCCCCTGCCAAGGCCTGAGCAGCCTTTCCATGGGCAAATTCCTGCTGGTGCCCGCCCTGAGCCCAGCCTGAGGCCGTTCCCTCTGCTCCTGTCCCTGTTCCTGGGAGCACAGCCCGGCCCCCCGGCTGTCCCCTCCTGGCAGCGAGTTGTGCAGAGCCACAAGGGCCCCCTGAGCCTCCTTTGCTCCAGGCTCAGCCCCTGCCCAGCTCCCTCAGCCCCTGCTGGGGCTCCAGCCCCTTGCCCAGCTCTGTTCCCTGCACCTCCAGGGCTCTCTGGACACAGTTCAGGGGTGCAGCTTTAACAGTTCAGCAATTGCTGAACTCCTGTCATCTACACTTGCAGTCTAGAACCAGCTTTGTCACCGTTCTCCAAGCTCAGAGCTTTTCTGAGTTGTGAAGCACTTCTACTCCTCTTTGGCCAATGGTCAGTGTCCACTTCAGGTTATCACAGTAGAATTTCAGTCTCTTTCTGTCAGTGAAATGCTTGACCCCCAAATTACCAAACCCAGCAAAAGTAATTTCATTAACTTCAGTGGCCTTTGGATCAAGCTGTGTCAGGCTGCACAGAATGGTGCTGAAATAGACCTTTGGAGAATTTTTTTCTCCCTTGGAAAATGGTAACTGTTGGAAAAAAAATAGCATTTTTGAACTTCTTGCTTCAGGAAAAATACTGAAAAAAATGATTTCAAGCTGCTGATGTGTCAGCTTTTTCTAATGAAAACAAAATACACTGTGGTTTGAAATATAAATAACATGCAAGTGAAACATTCGAAAGACAAAACAACCAAATGCATTCTTGAAATAATCGAAACAATGTTTCAATTTTCCTCTTCTGGGAACACAATTTTGCCTTTTAATCCAAATTTTGAGGAAGAATATTTTGCACAGAAATGCCCATGCATGGCTGTTTTTTATCCAGTTTTACTACCCAAGATCACCCCTCCAGACCCTTTGCCACTGTGTGATCTGCCCAGAGTGGCATTATTTAATGTGTTAATAAAAGGAATGAGAAAAAATAGGAGAAATGACTGAGAGACATAATTCTAACTCCCAAATCTTTTGCAAACTGAAGAGAAATTTATCATCTTTGTTTTTATGGGGCTGGCTGTGCATTAACATTTCTCCATCCTCCCTCACGTTTTAAATCTTTGAAGTTCGGCACCATTTGAGTCACTCAGTTTTACATTCCTTCCAGGGAAATTATGCCTTGTCTTGGGAAGGGTGACAAACCCCAGCTCTCCCCAATGTGTGAGGTGTGATCAGGCAGTGCAGGACATTCTGCTCTGGTCACACTCTGTCCCCTGCTCCCCTCCCACCAGCCTAGCTGTCTCAGTCTCCAGCAGCCCAACAGGAGGCTGTAAGGTTTTTGAGGATTGTTCCTCTACTCCAGACTGTGGGCTTTGTTCTGCTTGTTTGCGCTCCTTGTGTTCACACTTTTGCCCTCTGGCACTGTTTTGCCCTCAAATTGATGATTTTTAGGGTTTGGTGGTTTTTACAAAGCTTGAGGGCCACTGGTTGTTTCTGTATGTGGATATGAGGATGCTGAGGATGGATGGGGAGAATGATCCTAAATAGGCTTTGATTAGGCTGTAATGGAGGGTGGTGGCAGCTTTGGTTGCTATTAGTTGTAGGTTGGCTAGTCCTTCTGGACCTGGTATTTTGTGTCAGAAAAGGTTGATTAGGTGAGAGGCAATGTTTTGTCCTCTGTTGAGGAAGTTAGTCATGCTTAGGTGGTGGACTAAGGGGTGAAAGTACCTTAGAGATGTGGAGAAGTTTGAGAGAGGGGCTTGTTTTGTGAGGATGAGTGTTTGGGCTATTTTTGAGATTTCTCAAATTTCACCATTTGAGTCACTCAGTTTTACATTCCTTCAAGGGAAATTATGCCTTGTCTTGGGAAGGGTGACAAACCCCAGCTCTCCCCATTGTGTGAGGTGTGATCAGGCAGTGCAGGACATTCTGCTCTGGCTCTTGAGCATTGTTCCTGTCAAAAGGGTCTAATTTTCCTCTTCTCCAGGCTGTGGGCTTTGTTCTGGTTGTTTGCACTTCCTTGTGTACACTCTTCTGCCCTCTGGGGCTCAGCAGTTTAGATGTTCCCACATTTCTCTGTCCACTTACCTGGGGCCAGGTACACCAATAATGTAATGAAAAAGGATTTCTTCTCTATAGGAGCTGTTAAAAACTGATGTAAAGAGCTGCACAGAGGAAACCATTTGCAGTTCACAATAACAACAAGTTTTATTGGTTAATAAATCCCAGGGACTATACTGCTTTGTTTTCTTGGAGCATCTGCTGGCCCCTTATTTATTAACTAGTGATTTCAAAAATATAAAGCACTTTTAATACCAGGGCCTGATCCTAAGCCTTTGGGTAATTCAGGAGGTTTTGTATTGGCCATTAATACAGATGAGTGCTGCTGCTAAGCCTTTATGGGTGCCAAGAAAGGCAAATGTAGGTCTTGCCTGCCTGTACCATCATTTAACACCCACTAATAAATATGACACAAAGTCAGGGGTTTTGGGTAGCTGCTTATAGGCAGATCTGAATTCTGAGTTCCCAGCTCCCATTTAAGCATTGTGGTGGCTTCCTCTGATGTTGTATTCTAACAGCAATTTCCCTGTCTCCGTATGCTTTCCATACACATCTGCAGTGCTTTTCTGTATGCCTCAACACTGAGAAAATGGACATTAGAGACAGAAGGCTGATTAGAGATCTCTTGGTAAAATTTATTTAACTAGAAAGAGAGAGAAACAAAAAAGAAGAAATCAAAATCCATCAGTATCAAAGCATTATTTGAGGAGCAGTGACTCTCAACAAATTCCCTGTTTAAAAAACCAAATTGAAGTTTTCAGATCTCCCATTTCAAAAGGCTGATGCTATCGTGCAATATTTTGATGGATGTGATGAAAAATTGGTAAGGCAAGAAGCTTCAGCATTTACATTTGTAGATTTAGATTGCCACACACATGGCAAGTCTGATGCAATTTCACTGAGACCCCAGGCAGAATGTAGATATAAATCCACACTGCATTACTGCAGGAGAGCTCCGAGAATATTTGAATTAAATTAATGTTTCAGCAATAAACTATTAAACCAATCTGAGACTTATTATTCAGGTAAAATATCACACGGCAGAAAGATTCCAGGATGTTATGACTAGTGTAGCTTATAATGATTTACTGGGCAGCAGTCAAATCATTCACTTCTGCTGCTTGTTTGGGTGTTTTTTTCAGATTGTTGCCCATGTGGCTGCAGGGGAAGCTGGCTTTGTATTAATAGGTAATATATTTAATTGTGTCAGTATCCCATTTAACTCTTCACCTGTGGTCTGTTGTCCGTGCCTTTGCCTTATCCTGTTGCATGATTGATATGAGAGTAATGAGATAAATTATCTTTGTCACCCTGTGAGCTCCTCATCTTCATAAGGCATGTTTGTCATTCCCAGAAAGGAGATAAATTCTTAATTATTTTAGGATGACATGTACCTTTTCTGAAGAGGATGGAACATATGGAATGATAGCAAATGATGTGGGGGGAGAGGTAGAGGAGCATCACCTTGGGCTTTTTAATTCATCCAGCTCAGACTGACTCACTGCAGGATACCAGCAGCTACTTATGGAACCAATTTGTTGTTGGTGTCCTCCATGCCCCTTTCACCATCTGAGTGTCTACCAGGGAATAAAAGAGACATTCCTTAGAACAGGGAGCGTTTAAAGGGCAGACCAAAGTGACTGTGCCAGATCCATGTCACTGGGAGAACAGTGGAAGGAAGTGTAGAAAATAGGATGTCAAAAAGAACAGATGTTGCTAATGAAGCATTCACTGTGACGGGTCTGTGTCCTGGCAGGGCTGCACAGGAGCTGAGTGATCTCAAAAATGCCTTCCCTGTTTTGCACTTGTGTTCAGAAGTGTGTGATGAGGATGATGATACTTAACTCCCATTGACAAGCACTTTTGGCTGAAGTGTTCCAGTAACATTGAATATCAGATGGATGAGGACTGTCAGCAAACTGCTCTGGTTCCTCTGCCCATGGACATCTGAGGGGCTGGAATCCTTCCTGGACTCCTCAGTTTCCTTAAAATCTCTTGAGGAGCAGTTTGGGGTTGGATCTGAGGTGCACTGAGGAGGAAGGGAGATGCCCAGCCCAGCATCTGGGTTGGTTTGTGATGGCTGAGATGAGAAGCCCTGTTCTCTGGGACAGAGCACCCATTTAAACTCCTTTTGTGTGCTCCTGGCTTGGCTGCTGGGATCCAGAACCTTCCTCCACCCACGGTGGGGCTTACTGACTTCTCCAGGTTGTTCTTTAGCATGGATTTGTTCTAGGGGGTTTGCTTCTTGAAAACAAACTTGCTCAAATACAAACAAATCCCTAGATGTCAGAGGCTGGTCCGAAATGGGGCTGTTATCACCTGGTCAGTTATCAGTGTTAGCACTCTGACCCACAAGATGAGCCCCACTTTAGATGTTTCAGAACAGATGATCCAGAAGGAAAGGAGAAAAGGATTTAATTGCTACTTTGCAATTTTAATGAATAAATGCCATTTCTGCTCATCTTCTATTTACTTTCCCTGATGTGAGGCAGAGTTCTAAAGACAAGAATTAATTTCATTACGGGCAGAAAAAAAGACACTTCATTAATAGTGAACTGTTATTGCTGGCATATGTGCTGGCTGGCTCATGCCTGCGGCTCTCAGCAGAAATCCTCACAGCTTCTCAGACACAGGCTGCCATTTCCACAGGAACTAATTCTCATGGATGCCTCCTCACTTGCTCCAATTTTAATGTAGACACTTGAAGAAAAGTTAATTTTTGGAGCATCGAGATTTGGAATTTTCTGTAATTCAGGTCTTCGATGAGCTAGGTAAGGTACTAAAATTAAGCCCATGGCTTCTATCATTTCTAAGTCATTTTGCAAAGGAGAAGGGGTGGAGGATCAAGATACTTGAAGCATATCTGCATTAAGGACATTAAATCCATAATTCCATATAATTGAAACAATGAGATTGGAATAAAATTACAGATTCTGAATCACAAGACAGGAAGGTTCTTGTGTTCCTATCTGAAATATTTGGAACAGTAATTCTCTCAAATGTGAGCTAACTTTGTCTTGAAAACCTGAAGTCCTGCTTGAAAGAAACAAAATAGAGAAAATATAAAACAATATTTTATTGTTCCTTTCCCTAACATAGAACTATGATTAGATGGTTGAAGACCAAAATTATCTGATGGCTTATAGTAGAGCAAAATTAATTTTTGACAAAAATATTTGTCTCTTTTACAACTCTTTTTTTTCTTTCCAAATGAAAAATCTTTGAAAAGTCAAAAATTATGACAATTATCAGAGTAAAATCTTAATTAGCACTGTGAAATGTCTCATACAGGGAGGCCCCTATACACGGATATGGGCACACATTATTGATAAGCACACATATAAGTATTTAAGCACACACTGCATGAACTGAATCCCTATAATCTCTCTGGAAATGCTCCCAGATCCATTTATACCAATTTAGCAAAACCTGTCAATAATCTGATATAAGATAAGCATTTAAATCTGAGGGTGTTTATACAGGGATTTACTCAGAAGTGGATGTTTTTGTGGTGCTTTTAATTAAAGCAGTGCAATGAAACAAGTGGGATGATTGCGTGGCTTGGAAAATTCAGTAAAAAGAAATTGAAAATAGAGTATATATAAATTAACTGCTGTACAATAAAAGGACTCTTTGCATCATGGAATCATGACTAATTTTCCTTGACATTTCTCCCATTGTGTTGTCCTACTGTGTGCAAATGTTTTCCCCAACTCTTTTTCCCTTGCTATGGGTGTGAGATGCAGCTTGGCTCTCTGGTGCTTTTCTCCCTACCAATTTTTCTCCATGATTTAACTCACCAAAAATCACAGAGCCACCAGCCTGTCTTCCCAGTTGCTCATGTACCTGTTCCTTCTTATTTTTCCGATTATTAAAAATCACAGCAGTTTCAGGTTTATTACAGGAATTCACATTTTTATTTAGTGATATTTCTTTACTGCTTGCCCTTTAAATATAATTTACTTCTCCACAATGGTTTTCTGACATCTGATTCCAGTCTTTAAATTCTAATTCATTGAATATCTGGCTTTTTAAGGGTTTCATGTCCTTGTGCTGGTGCTGTGGCATTTGGAAACCCTTCAGGTATTGGGATTGTATCAGAGGAACTCCAGGCAATCACAGCTGCTTATCCTGATTTCTCACATTGGCCACATATAGAGAACCTCCAGCACCTGCCTTTACTTACCTAAAATAATCTTGTGTGCACATCCAGCTGCCCTCAGGATTCACATCTGTTCCCCCACATCTGTTTAGTCCTTCATGTCGGTTCAGAGGATGCTAAACTTTTCCTCCATATTGACATTTTTTCCTTATATTTTGACCTCTAACTGGTTTAATTTTATACTTTAAGGATCTATTTTAAACCTTTTTGGGATAGATTCCCTTTTTTGGTTGGAATAGGGGTTCTAGGGACTGTATATCTTCAGGCAGAGAGGACACAAAGGAGAACAGGACTCCTTATTTTCTCCATCTTCTCTTCAGGACAAGAAGAAATGGCCTCAAGGGCAGACTCAGGTTGGACATCAGGAGGAATTTCTCCATGAAAGGGTGTTCAGGCTTTGGAAGGTGTTGGAGTGCCCATCCCTGGAGGTGTCCCAGGAAGGGCTGGGGACAAGGTGGGCATCGGGCACAGCTGGGACTCCGTGGCCTGGCAGGGATTTCCCAACCTCAGTGATGTTGTGACTTCCAGTAAAACCAGCTCAACAGATAAAAACCATTAAAAACAGAAAGTCCAGAGGTTAGTAACTGACACAGTCCTACAAGTACCAGTAAGAAAGCTTTAGTCAATTGACAGAGGAAAAGAAGAGGATGTGCACCTTTGGTAAACAAAATGGCCCAGCTCAGCTCAATATTTTGATTTACCAGCACTGCACTTCCCTGAAGTGCAGGAACTGAGGAGCATCAGTGACTCTGCTCTTACACTGTCGGGTTCCTTAGACAGCTTCAGCATGGGGTGTTTTTCCTCTGGTCACACACACTCTGAAAAACATCAGGTGTAACAGGATGAAAGAAAAGTCTCTGTGTCTTAAGTAATGCCATTGATGTGTAATGACAGCAAAGTCTACTCTGCTTTCATCTCAAAGCACAACAAGGAATTTGGCACAACACAGGAATACAGCAGTCAACATCATTTAGGAGAGGATGTGAATTTCAGCCATGCTTATCAGAAATTAAGAGGGACTCACAGATAGGGGGAATCAGATCCTCTAAACCCCCAAGATTTCCTCAGTACCTTCAGAAGCCATGACAATGAGTTGCAAACATTGACCTTGTGCCACACCAACCCCCAGTGCTGCTGAAGCAGGGCTGGGTGTGGGGGCAGTGAAAGACAGAGACATTTCATTCCCAGCACTGACAAAACACACTAGCCTTTGATGCAGCATTTAATTTTAACACAGAACAGCACAAGCCAGGTATTTTTTCACTCCTTTCTATTGTTCCACATTAATATTTCAAGAAAAATCTATTAGTTTCTCACATAAACATCAACAGAGCAATAAACAAGTGTTTCACATAGGCTGAGTAATTCCAGATCATTGAAAATGATTATACTTGACTTACTCCTCCATGTAAATCTTTCATAACAGGGTCAGATGTTCAAATAGAATAAATCCATACTGATTTATATCCCTTGTAGTCTATAGACCGTTTTTGCTCTGTATTTTCCTGTGTGAAGTTTACTCAGAACTTGAAAAACATGTGCAGGCATTCCTATGCTTAGAAAATATAGGAACAAATGATTAAAAGCAACCAGATAACTTGGCTTTATATTTTTTTTTTGTTTAATATTTTTAAGATGTACTTTTGGAGGTACATTGACATCTCTGACTCAACAAGGCCTGGGAGTGCTGTCTTTGGGACTTCTTTAAGCTCAAGTGAGTCAGAAATTCTTGGCTGAATCAGAGCCTGGTGCTAAATGTCTTTGTAAACTCCTAAAAGTGTTTCTAGGGATTTGTGGGCAAAACTCTCCACACTGCTACATTTATGATGGAATTTCTCATTGCATGTGTTCCTTTGCCTGCTTTTTGCTATGAGGATTTAATTGGCACCTGAAGGCCAGGGCAGGCTGTTTCCCTCTTGGGCAGCCCCAGCCCTGTCCCACAGAGCATCCCCAACACCAGACCAGCTGCTCAAGGAGTTTTCCAGCTGTAGCAGCCACACCAGACTCTCCAACCCCCTATTGTCCGTGCCTGGGCAGTGTATGGAGATCTGCATTGCTAGATTTTATAGCTCCATTCCCTGTTTAACAAACACAGTTGCACCAGACCCTTTATAATCATCCTGTCACTCTTTTTCTCATCATTCTGGGCCACAGCAACTTAGCAACCTTCCTAATAAGAATATTTCAATGTTTGTAGCTCTGAAAAACACACAGACTGGAAGGGAAAATAAAACCAAACAAAACATCCTCTTCTTCCTCCCAGCTCCTTTTTACAATTTTAGCTGTAAGAAGAATATGAATTAAATGTTAGGGACTAAAAGCTAAAAGCTGAATTTTTTTCTCCCTCTAACTCGCCAGTGTTGGGGACATAATAAATATGACGAATTTATTGCATGTGAGGTATGGGTTCTGATTTTTATCTACTCTCTGCATGAAACCAATCTTCTCTGAAAGGACATTTGAATTGAAGAAATAGAGGACAAATATAAATATGGGTAGAGGTTAAAGCTCTCAGTGTAGGTGTGAAGTCATAAACCATTTGACCAAAAAAAGTCATTATGTTGTTTCTGCTGGGAGATTGCTGAGCTGCTACACCAGAATTTCCTGAAAGATAAAGGAAACAGTATGTGAAACAGTGAAGAACTCAGAAAAATGACATTCATGTAGTGCTAATTTTATTGCATTCTTTTGTAGTTAAGTCACTCTTCAGTGCTTTCATTTTTCCCTCCCAGATTTACAGATAAAAGGACTATTTTCAGACAAAGGAAATTGCAATGAGAGTACATGTTGTATTTCTGATTCCACAAGATGTGTGCGTGTACATGTTTGCAAGGATCACGTTGGTTTAATAGTAACAAAGCCTTAGGGGCTTAGAGAATGCACATCCTATTTATTCTGAGGTTAAACATTTCCCTATCAGGCTGCAGATAATGGTTAATATACTGCAGTAAGTGCAATCTCATTATACATTCCTGTGATTTCAATTATTAACATGCTAATATTTTCTATTAATTTTTAAATATTCGGGGTTTGAATGTAAATCATTGTATGCCTCTGAATAGATATTTTTATATTAATTATTTAACCTTTGTTACTGTACCAGTATTTTATTATATGTAGCTCGGTCTCCCTTGTTAGAGAAAAAAAAGAGAAATAAGTCAAACCAAACCAAAAACCCCTAAAAATCCCACAGATAAGGAAGTCTTGAATGTAACAATGCCTCTGGATATAACAGGCATCCATCTGTTCATGCACACAGAGTTTTGTACACATACTGCTTATTTGTAAATAATAACAAAATTTCTAATCTATATTTATTGCCAATGAACCAAGAACTGACAACAAGGTTGGATGATTTGTGTGCAGCAGTGAGTGAGGAAGGGACTGATGTTTAAAACCTGTCTCGTTGAACAAAGGCCAGAGAAACAGAGCAAAATGAGCAGATCTAGAGAAAGATAATGACATGGAAGCAAGAGAAATAAAATATCTGAGGTGCAGCATCCCACTTTATGCTCTTAGGACAAGGAGAGAGTTGGGAGTAGGGAAAAGTAGCTCATAGACACTCTGGCTCTGCTAACCTTGCACTTCCACAGAACATTCAGGTTTGATTTTGATGTGAAACTGGTTCTAAATATATTTTTGGACTACTAATTAAGGGGATTTGTACAATCTATCAAAGCCCATAGTTAAAATCAATGGAAAGAAAGGATGCCTTTGCCCAAGATAAATAGATCATAGATCACAGAATGATCATTCTATTCTATCCTACTCTATTCTGTTCTATTAAGAGAAATGTCTGAAGCAGATAGACTACAGAAAGAGATATTTGGCTAAAACCAGACCCATAATTTGTTTAAGGATCAGATTAGAAATAGCCAGAACAAATTGCACATGGAATGTAAAAGAGCATGGCCATTTGCAGATGTGTGGATCAGCACTGCCAGGTTCCCTGCACATGGACACAGTTGCCATCAGCTGGCATTTGGATGATGCTGTAGCTGAGGTCAGTCTCTCTTTGTCCTCTTTGAGGTCCCGGTGTGCCCTTTCTGCATCACTCCTGTCACATGCTCAGCCCCTCTCACTGTGCCATTCACCTCTCCCTAAACTCCCTTTTTTGCCCTCTCTGATTTCCTCTTTACACAGTTTCCTTTTGTTCTCCTTTTGTTTCCTCTGTGACTATTAACTGGGTAAGAAATAGCATTTATCCAGTTTTGCTCTGTGGATCTGCTCCAGAAATCTCAGTGAAGCCAATGAAATTGCTTACATGCCTGAAATACAACAAATACCCAGCAGCTTAATGAGCTTTTAGAGTCTGTCTCTTTGCCTTTCCTTTCATTAGATGCTCCTCTCCTTTTACACAGCTTCAGGAGACATATTTGTGGCATTACAGATGCTTGATAGTGATTAGAGAACTAGTAAGAATAAGTAATAATAATGTGGGTTTCTAGGTTGTTCACTTTATGCTCATTTAAATTCACATTTCTGTATAATAAATCTCTGCACATGAATCTCTGAAAAGCTGCAGTGAGAGCCCTTAAACAAGAAAGTTGCCTGCCACAAACCCCAGGCAATCAGAGCCATCACAGCACTGTAAGTGAATGCACTGCCAGTACTCCAAAGTCTTCATCTTATTGTTGATGCAAGCGATGCTTGGATAAAACCCTGTATCAAGCCTCTTTAATTATGCCATAGATGAATTACAGTTAACGTGTAAATACAGACATAAAATTAAACTTATCACATGGAGCTGTATCTGTACCAGCAATCAGCCTTTACAAAACCCTCCCTTTTCAAAGTCCCCCAAGCTGCTTGCTTCACATTTTATCTTCTCTTTAACCTCAACTACCAAACAGCCAGCAGATTCCTTGGCCTCTCTGTAATTCACATAATTCCCAGGCCTGGCAAATGTCGATCCATTTAATCAATGAGCAAGACAAAATATTAGTGGTTTGATTTTCCAAATATCTCTTCCTTTGTATATATATCCCTTCCCATTGTATATATAAACTTAGATACACACATATATATAAGTTTATGGGTTTATGTAACCAAATTATTACAGAATTAATAACAATGACTTGGAGTAGAGAAAACTTTTTTTAGTCACCTGAGAAAGAAGCACTTAACCAGGACATGTTGAACATTCCAGGTGAAGTAATTGTTATTTTTGCTAGACTGCCTTGCACAGCTCTGCAACTGTGTCAGAACTGCTCATCAGGCAGATTTTCAAGGAACAAATCAACAATCCCAAAATAACCTCCTCCCCAAAAGTCAGAATTTTCACTGAGGAACTGCATTCAGTATAAATCTTAAACCTGTAAATCTGCCTTTCAGCCCTCTGTAGGCTGCAATATTTATGTGCCATGATGATGGTGGGCATGGTTAGAAGCTGTGAAGAGACAAAATGTCATCATTAATAATGGTGACAACAATTCTGCCACTGAAAGGCAGACTGCACCCCAAACCTGCACATTCCCAGCCCAGCTCTGAAAGTCAAATGAGCAGCTTTCTCTGATTGTTGTTGATATTGGGGAGGCAATAAAAGCAATGAAAATCAAGAGTCAAAGTGAGAATTTAATTAAATGTCTTTCTGAAAGCTTCCTGCACCTACAGATGCAAAACTTCTAAAAGAGTAAGCATGGGGGTAGCTGGGGTGTACAGAAGCTTTAAACATCACTTATTTTTTAGCTGTCACAGTTCTACACTCAGGTGACTTGGTTTGTCTCTGCTTGGAACTGGTCTAAATCAGCCTCTCCCAGACTCAGCACAATTTTGGGCTCTTTTCCCATTCACAGTGTCTGGATTTGCACTCAGGGCTTGATAACAACATTCCCTCTTCAACTAAAGATGCATATCTTGTAACACATTTAAGAATAAGCAGGGCTTATCTCTCATATTTACATGTCTGAATGATGTTATCAATAAGAACAAAAAATGTTAAATAATTGGAAATACAATACCCAGAAAAGTTTGAAGATTTAGATTTTTTTCAAATATTTTTCAACAGACATGTTTCCATCTCTCTTTAAACATTAAGTAACCTCTTGGACTATGGAATTTTTGTTTAAATGACCAGTTCACTTCAGAATAATTACTAAAGAAGAAAGGAAAACAACAGTCTTGAAAAATCCATGATTGTATCGATACATTCATGCCCTAGTTCATGTTTGCATTCTCTCAGAGACTAATCCCAGACTGAAAGCTCAATGAGTGTCCCTGAATAATGCAAATATAAAGGACTCCCAAGCAATGGTACTGTGAGGCTGCTCACCCAATCACCAAGCCTGCTGCTGCTGCTCTCACCTTTTGAGGCAAATCCCCTAATGCAGAGGCACCTGGTTTCCCCAGCAATCCCAAGCTGCTATGAATTCTCTGAGAATGACACAAGTATGTGTCTGGCATGCCCAACTCCTTTCCTTTTGGGGTTTTAGCTGCTCACAGTGACCCCAGATATGTTATAAAGTCTCTTTTCCCAGCCTGGCTGTCAAAGAAGGAGTCAGAGCTCTTCATTTCTCAGTCTCAAGATTGTTTATTGTTTCTTATCTATAAAATTCTTTCTCCTGACCTGCTGAGGTCTGTTCAACAGGTCAGACAGAGGCACTCTGCCTGCCCCCAGGGCAGTGTTATCTTTTTATACTAAAAACTACGTGTACAATGTTTACAATTACTTTCCAATACCCATCACCTATGTTAGACAGTGAGCTTCTACTCTAAACCAATCTAAAAGTGCCACCATCACAGCAGAAGATGGAGGCCGAGAAGAAGAAGAAGAAAGGCTGGACACACCCAGATTCCTCCATCTTGCCTCCTGAACCCCCATGCTAAAAACCCCCAAAATCTATTTTTCACCCTGTGATAAGTTCACTATTATTCTGCTTAAACTGTCATGGCTTGTAATTCTTCATATAAGGTTGGTAATTGTTTTTTCCAAGGGCTAAATCAAAGGCACAGAGGTCTGGGGCTCTGTGCCAAGGTCCCTGAGCCCTCTGGGAAGGGGCTGGAATCCTCCAGGGCAGTCAGGGGAATTTCCTGGGTTCTGACACTTTCCCAGCTCTGAAATGTGGTTTCCACAAAGCTTGGCTGTAATTCTGTGGGAATGGCCAGCAAGATGTGAAGCAGCAGCAGCCACTGCAGGTTCTTTGTGGGCTGAGGATGCTCCTGTGCTGGTCTCACCTCTGAAAATGTCTCCTGTGAAATCCCTGCATTCCAGCAGCACCAGTGGCCTTGAGGAGGTGCAGACTGGCTGCAGCTTCCCCTTGGAAGTGTCCTGGTGTGTCCCTGCCAGTTCCTGGCACATCCAGCAGCAGGGAAGGCAGAGCTCAGTCTGTGCCAAGCCTTGGAGCACCTTGTTGCTGCAAGATCCAGAGTGCAGTGCAAAGGGGCATGATTGCACATCAAAGATAGTGCTTGGCCTTTTTGTTTTAACCTGGGAGAGTTATTCCTATAATGATTAAATTAATTAAGCTTTTATGGCTTAAGCTCTTAAGTTATGAACTTGTTTCCAACCTGCAGCCACATAGATCAGAGAGGTTGAAGTATTCTAGTAACTCTGCAGATCCTATCAGTAATTTTCAAAATTTATTACATTTGGTAAGATTCTATTAAAACCACAGATAAAATTAGTCACATCAATGCCTTTTATACCATCACCTTACTGTTTTCCTGCTGCATAGGAAAAATGGATCATTTTTGTGACAAAATGCAAAGTTGAATTTCTGTGCTCACTGTAAAGATGTTGGCAGGTCTGATGTGTGCTGGATTTTAAATATTTATTGTGCTGCCAGAGCAATTCCAAACCCAAACAGTTTTACAGATAATTATGCCCACTAATTGAATGCAAGGCACCCATTTCTCCTTCAGTGATACTGTGCACACAGGGATCTTCTGCTAAGAATGAGAGTTTACACTCAAACACTAAGGAGGACCAGAGAAACAACTCCCCTCATCTCCTTTACAAACTGGACAACTTCTTTTTCAGATAAAGCTGTTATAAACTGAAGTACTTCTCAGAAATCATTGTACTTTCTATAACATATGTGAGAATGCAGAAAGCAGTTTGGAAAGAGAGAGAAACCTAGAGGGACTGGAAGAGAGCCAAAACGATAAAGAACAATGAGTGGGCTTGCTGGTCTGTTGATCTTGGCTTCTCAACAAGTTTGTTTTTTTTTTTTATGAGCTGATGAGTTTTAGGTTTGGGGTTTTTTTTTGTTGTTGTGATGGTTTATTTTTCTTTCTCTGTCTCCCCTGCCCCCATCTCTTTTTCCCATCTTACAAGATGGGAAGGACAAGGACAAGAGAAAGACAGCAAGGGAGTGCAGTAATGTAAAAGGGAGGATAAAAAGGAATGAAAACAGAGGTGTTTATTAGTACAGGAAATTGGTTTACAGCTTCATAAATTTAAAACAGGCATATCATATTGAACAGATTATGAAGTGTTAGACTGTGCTATTCAAGAAACTGGACAATCTGCTTTGCAATGCAAAACATGCTTATACAAGCAGGGCGTGGATTTAATAGAAAGTTGGGGATTGCTTAAATAAGCTGGACTTATAGAGAAAGTCATAGAATGGTTGAGGCTGAAGGGAGCCTCTGGAGCCTCTGGCCTGGCCTGCTGCATCAACAATAGAGGCTGCTCAGAGCCTTGTCCAGCCTCGTATGAAGGCCATGGTGCTGGACAAGATGCATCCAAAGTCACTGACGGCATTGGAAGGCTGATCTCATCTTTGAAAAGGGGTTGCAAGCAGGGACTAGAAAAAGCCATGCTTGTCTCCAAAACAGGTGAGAAGGGTTTTAGGGAATGCTGCCCCTAAAGCCTCAGCTCAGTCCTGAGAAAGGCATCCACTTCCAGGCATAGGAATGTGGCTGGAATCAGTCAGCAGGGATTTCCCAAAGCAACCTGTGCAGGTACAGCTCTGCGGCAGCTCAGGGCAGAGCAGTGGGTGCCTCTGAACAGCCTTCAACCAGAAATCATCCTTTAGTACCTCTGCACCAAAGGGAGCAGAGGTGAACTGGACAGACAGACACTGCTGGGCTCAAAGGGGCAGTGTGTGATGGAGATTGGGACTGGGGCTGGCACTCTTTCACTGGTTTTAAGAGCAAACAGAGCATGGGAACATCCCCAGCCATGGCTGACACCAAACTGGGTGGACCTGGTTATGTGGGACCCTGGGGCAGAGTCACTCAGAGAGGTGACACCTCATGAGAGGGGACAAAAACCACAAAAATGGAATTCTGAGCTTGGCAGAATTGGTGATACAGGCAAGGAGCTGACTCACCAGGAAAGGAATTGCAGCCCTGGTGGCCATAGCATGGTGGCGGCAGTGCCAGCTGGCAGTGCCTGGAGCACAGGGCTGCTGTGGAGAGCACAGCCAGGGAGGAGCTGATGCTTTTCTGCTGGGCACAAAGAAGCATCACAGCAGAACCCCTGTCTGCTCCTGCAGCCCATGGACAAGAGAGGACATTGCAGCAAGTCCAGGAGAAAGCCACAGCGTGATTGGGGACTGAGGCACCTTTAAGGAGACATTTAAGGAGAGGCTGAATCACAAATCCCAGGATGGGAGAGGCTGGAGGGGCTGCTCTGGTGGCACCTCCCTGCTCCAGCAGGGCCATCCCAGAGCCCAGGGCACAGCAGTGTGTCCGTGTGGCTCTGCAGTGTCCCCAGGCAGGAGCCTGCACAGCCTCTGTGCCCCATCTGCTCAGGGCTGGGCACTGCCAGGGCAGGAGCTCTGGGCATGGGCAGGGGCGGCTCCTGGGCTCAGGCCCTGCCCGTGGCTCTGGGGCCATGGCTGGGCCTGGAGCGGAGCCTGGGCCTGCTCTGCCCTCTGCACACAGGGACAGACAGGGGGACACAGGGACAGACAGACAGGGACAGACTGGGCTGGGCTCAGGCCCTGCCCGTGGCTCTGGGGCCATGGCTGGGCCTGGAGCAGAGCCTGGGCCTGCTCTGCCCTCTGCACACAGGGACAGACAGGGGGACACAGAGACAGACAGACAGGGACACAGGGACACACAGGGACAGCCAGGGACAGCCAGGGGGACACAGGGACAGACAGGGAGAGACGGGGACAGACAGGGATGGACAGGGACACACAGGGATGGACAGGGACACACAGGGACACCCAAGGACACACAGGGTCAGACAGGAACAGACAGGGATGGACAGGGACACACATGGACAGGAACACACAGGGACATCCAGGGAACAGCCAGGGACCGCCATGGAGAGACAAGGACAGACACACAGGGACACCGGGGACACACAGGGACACACAGGGATACACAGGGACAGACAGACAGGGACAGACACCGGAGAGAAGTTTGTTCACTATGGAGAAGAGATGGCTGAGTCTGGATCTAAGCTACCTTCAGCAGCTTAAGGGAGAGCTGTAGAGAAGATGGACCCATATTCTTCTCAAAATATACGAGAAGCAGCGAGTCCCAGAGGCATCAGGAGGAATTGCACACAAGGAAAGTTCCCCCCAGAGGAGAGGGTTAAAGCAGAGAACAGGTTGTGCAGAGGTTGTGAGATAACTCTCCCTGCTGATACCTGAGTCTGACTGGACAAAGCCCTGATCCAGCATTCAAGCTGACCCTGCTGGAGTTTTGCTCCCTGCTGTGCTGGGTGTCTCTCTTGGCATTTTGAAGACATGACAAATTATGCTTTGAAGGACTTGCCAGCTAAATTCTTCCCCTGCAGTTTTGCTGTATTATATATCTAATTTCTATTCATCTATCTTTTGAACTTCATCTTCTTCATCCTTCCAAAATATGGAAGCAATATTAAAGTGTCTCTAAAACCCGATGGATTTAACAAAAGTTATGTTGATTAATGGAGACAATTACTTCTCTATTAAAAAGTTCCAGAAATGAACTAAAATGATATTATTTCAATTCAGTTTTTTAGTTCTTTCACTTAGTACAATGACTTCTTCTATGACAGGAGCTAAAACAATGAACAAGGGAGAGAAAGACATTTTGCAGAGCACTTCATCAGGGAAATATGT
The DNA here is from genome assembly GCF_027579445.1 of Ammospiza nelsoni. Lineage (NCBI taxonomy): Eukaryota > Metazoa > Chordata > Aves > Passeriformes > Passerellidae > Ammospiza > Ammospiza nelsoni. The sequence goes on from NC_080645.1 coordinate 5,206,000, forward strand.
TTCAAGTTCTCTCATTATTTAAGTTTTATATTCAGTTTATGCCATGAGTCCCTTTGCTTTTTTAAAACATGGAGAGTTACACGTGACATCTGATGCTACTAAGTGATTATTGCAATGTTTTTGGGTTTTGTAAACAAGATGGATGACTAAACCTCCAAAGCAGAATACTTTGGGGTGTCTGCAGGCTAAGATTGGAGAAACTGCTTAGAAATGATAATTACATGGGTTTTCTCCTCCAAACGAAGGTTTGTTAAACTCAGGTGCTTATCATCCTGACCCTCCCTGCTGTGAAACAGGGAGCTGCTGTTGTCTGCTTGCACAGGTAGAAAACAAGGCAGAGGAGATAGAGCAGCCTCCTCAGTTGCTGTGTCTTTTCATAGATTTTTTCTATACCACAGTCTCAGCAGAAGGGTAATCCCTATGTCTAGTGCATGAATAATGTACCTTTTAATAACATTATAAAAGTATTAGTGCTGCTTTAATCTTATTTTCACGTCAATCACAACTGGTATTTGGCATGGTAAAACACTCCATCAAAACATGGTCATAGAAGCTTAACTTTGCAGCACAGTTAAAAAAAAAACCCTAACCATTAGCTACTTATTATTTAATGGGCAGCTGTCATTGCCCTGTGAGAATTAGAGCCCAGATTGGGATCAACAGGAGGCAGCACAAGTTTGCACCTTCCAGGCAGGGAAGTGCCACTGTCCTTGATGAAGTGTGTGCTGCTCAGGTGGGTAAATACAGCACCACTGCCTTCTGCAATGCAAACCTGCTCGTGCCTACACAGCCTGCTCAGTGCAAATGTCCTCAAATGATGAAATGAAGCGCAGGGAACAAAAAATATGCACAAGTTGTTACACAGAGCATGGAAGGGGTGTTTGCTCAGACAGACTCTGAGCACCATCTGGGAGACAAGTGTTTAGTTTTGCAACAGATTGCATAATTTCCATATAGAATCTGGAGAAAAGCTCTAAATGCTTTAATAGATAGCTGATTTAACATGCATTTAATCTTTGTTTTGTGTTGTCTTAAAGGCTATGCATATGTTTTGAATGACAGAAGTAGTCATTAACTTATTACAGTGCTCATCCCTTTGCACAATTCTCTTTCTTTTCTCTGTCCCTCCGTGCATGTGTCTGTGTGCATGCAATATTTCACCTTACACAGTTCCCTTCCCCAGCACATGGTAATTAATCTCAGTAAAAGCCAAGCATCTACTGCATATGCATGCCACTTGATTGATTAGATTAAAAATTTAATGTTACAGTTCATACATTAGCAATATTTCAATATAACATATACCAAGGGCTCTACTATCAATAATAGGAATACTTGAAGAACAACACAAATTAACACCTGAAGCATAAAGAATGACCTTGAGAATGAAATGCTTTATGTAAAACACATTCCTCAGAGTATATTTAAGCTGAGCACCGTGTTTATGTGCTAAAATAGCTGTAGGAAGCACTGCCCCTCAGAACAGGAACATTTCTGACAGAGAATTTCTCACCTGGGGCGTTCTGGAAGTGGTACAGTGTTGAAAAACTCTGTATTCATTTTTAGGTTCCTCTTTTGGTGGTATGCACCTAAAAACATCCTCTGCTACACACCAGTAAGAATCTACACATTACAGCTTTTTTCAATTTTCTTCTTGCACAAGCTGATCAAAACATTGGAAGACATAAACTTGAGAATTCACTTTACTAGGACTGGAAGCAGAAAGAAATATAATAAAATAGGTATTAAAAAGTCACTCTGCTTTATGTGACATTGTTATGACCAAACGAAATACCAGCCTTCATTTGGATATCTGTTCCTCTGTATCCAAAAGCAAAATTACATCAAAATCCTTCTGCACTGATTGACTTGTAATGCAATACACAGCAGCATCTTTGAACCTTAAGCAATGATAATGCTTCCAAACCTGCTATAAACTGGGTCAACTGTACAAAGAAATTGTAAAAAATGATTCAGTGATTCAATTTAGCACTGTGTGAAAACTGCACAATAGCAGGATTAAAGGACCTGAAAATGAAGACAAGTGGTTCATTATTAACTCTTTAAATGTTGTTCCCTCTGCTTTTTCTGGAATGTCATTTATTTCTAGCATAGAATTGTAATTTCTTTGTCATGATACACTGGATACATTCTATATTGCTTCTCTATATGAGCACATTGAAGCTTCCCCAAAGGCTTAATAAAGTTTATGAAATAAGACAGCATTCACTATTCATTTTATCCACACAGGTAACAAAGTAAATTAGAGAGAGAAAGCATTATACAATCATATAAAAGCTGTGATGTGTATAAAATGTAGTCAACTTTAAGAAAAAACTAAAAAGGAAAAACCCCAGCTGTTGAAGTGGCCAAAACAAAAATAAAATTATAATAATAATTTTAAAAAGAGTAATGCTAAAGCTGCAAAGGAAAAGTCCTTGTATGAAGAGGAGATATCTGTTTGTACCTCATCTAATGCAGTCATTGAAACAACTGGCCTCTTGTGCAACACAGTCATTTTATAGACATCATTTATTTATGTGATGAATGAGGGGGATTTTTGGGGGTTTTTTTTGGGGTTTTTTTTTTTTTTTTTTTTGGCTGCTGTGTGTTGTGTGTGCATGTGGCTGTGTTTTGGAGCAGCATGTGGCTGTGTTTTGGAGCAGCATGTGCAGTGCCATGGCCATTGTCCCAGCAGGAAATCCAGCCTCTATCCCAGTGTACAACAATAGCACTCCATGCTGACAAGCCCCAGAACCCAGTGTTCAATTCAGAGGCAGCATCAAAATGAGTAACAATCGCAGAGAAGCCAGCCTGGAATCATTTCAAGAGCTGAGCAAAGTCTGAAGGTGAAAATAAATAAATAAAATAATAATTCTGCTTCAGGGGAGCAATTGTACTTTTGTGTATGAATCTATAAAATAACTCCTCTGAATTCTTTACTTTGAGAGCTTAGACAGCTTCAATTACATTCAGTCTGGACATCTAAAAATAAGCTGATAATAGACAGAAGTGTAGTCTTACTTCTGCTACCGAAACTTGTCTCTGTTCCAAACTGTTACATGTTTGATAACACGAATTTTTAAACTTATTTTTGGTTGGTGAAGGTTTGATCCAAAATTCCGCTTGGCAGTTAGAGTTTTTTTTTTTTTTTTGCCTAAATTGTTGGGTGGTGTGGTCCAAAAGGGATGCCGTGGTTCTGCCAGCTGCCACCCAAAGCAAGGGACATGCTGGAGCTTCATCTCCTGCCCTGCCTGGTGCTTCTGCCAGTGCCAGCTGGGCGAAGGGCCCTGGGTCTGTGTGGGCACAGCCAGGGCTGGGTGATTCTTCTGGAGCCTTGGGCCCCTCTTCTTCAGTGTATTCCTGGCACTTTCCACAACAGGAACTGTCATTGCTTGGCCATTGTGATAAAAAAATTAAAGAAAAAACTGGAGCAGGAGGGAAATCCTGACAATCCAAAATAAAGCAGCAAGTGGAGTGATGATCAGCACAGATGTTATTGCTAACCAAGGAGTCTCCAGCCCAAATTTAGTGACTCAACTTACAATTTGTGCTTTAATGAATTTCTGGTTTCTTCTCTGCTCCCCTATCTCAATTAGCAGTTGTAATTATCTGGATTACTGCTCCCTTTTGTACTCCCAGTTACATGGTCCCAGGGCACAGGAGCTGGAGGATACATCAGATATTTCTGTATCGTTGTGTTTTGCACATCTGGTGGCACACAAATTGTGGCATGAACTCGTTTCAAATTATATTTCATAGAAAAATCTTTGGCCCATGAGCTCCATTGCAATATTAATATTGGGGCTGTCATTTATGCAGCATGAGATGAAAGACAGTGGCTGAGTATTTAGAAAAGTATTCATACAGAGAGAGTTCAGGCAGTGCCACAATGGGTACCATGAGCAGAAAATATTTTAAATATTGTGACAGAACAGTTTGTATTAAGAATGAAGAGAGAGAAAAGGGATACATTCATTTAAATGTGACAATCATCATTAGGCAATTAATGCTTTCTCCATCTGTGGTCAAAACCAGAAGTTCTTTTCCATGAGAAGTGGCCACACATGATGACTGTAGATTTATTTTTATGTCTAGGAACAAGGATGAAAGCAGAAATTAAGAGCTTCTTTTTTTAAAAATGTCTAAATGCTTAATTAGATGACAGAAAATTGACTGACGGAATAAAGTAAACTTTAAAATCAAAGTGGGAACAATTCAATCTAAGCATAATAATAATAATTATAACAGTCAAATTTGTGAGATAAATTTATAACTCTTTTCTGCTGCTTGTTTTCTTGGTTTTTGCAGTTTTCTCAGCTTGGCTGATGACAATGATTCAACGTTTACATTTGCTTGTAGTCAATCTCATGTTTAAGCTACAAAAATTTGCAGCCAGAGGTTTCATACTCTGGCAGAGTGCTCTATTTACAGAGGACAAAAATCAATGTTCCCATTCCTCTCAGATTTTTTCAAAAGGTTTTCTTTTTTCCTGGTGTCTGTTTTTTTCTTGCTGCACAACTGCACTTCTGGAACTTCCATAATTTCATAGTGACTTTATGGTAACTTTCAAGGCATATTGAGTCTTGGCTTCACCCTCCCAGCATTTAACTGAGTCTATACAAAATCAGTATGCAAGGTAATTGCATGAAACTTGGATTAGCTAAAGCTCGAGGCACCATGTCTACCAGAGCATCAGATTTCTATCATGGCCTTGCAGCAGGGAAAACTCCCAGGTTTCAGGTTCAGAGCATGAAAAGGATGTTTGTGTTGAGCTGGATGCTGCTGCACAGAGCAGTTCTGCACCACGTGAGCACACAGGTGCACGGGGATTAACTTGGAAAGGTAATCCGTGGCCTGATCAGCAAAAGATTAAAATATTTGGAGTAAAAGCCAACTAGGGCCCAGCAAAATGAGGGATGGAAATTACAGCAACATACTCCTGCTTTTCATCCTTTATTCATTTATTCACTTACTCATCTTGACCATGGTGCTTGTGGAAGCAGAATGCAGTTTGCTTTTATGCATACCTTGCTGTATATAAATGCTTGTTTCTCAGTAGGATTAATATGCATTTCAGGGATAGGATCCAATATCTGCGGAAATCAAAAGAGAAGTTTGTATTGATCTCCAGCTTATTTGAACCAGGTCCAGATCAGGGAAATAAGTGATACGTTCTGTGTTTCTGAGTGAAGGAACAGGCATCAATTAATGGTGCCACAGCTGGCTCCTGGCACTGTCTGTGCAGGGAAATTGCCAGTTGCTTTGGTAGATTTGAATGAAATTGAGGCCTTTGGGGTGGAAAAGTACATACAAGCCTTAGATGTTTTATATGACAAATCTTATTTTTCATATGGACTGCGACAGCAAAGAACCATGGGGCTGGAAAGTGCCATTTGTGTGGCAGAGCTCCTGCCAAGCCCCTGTGTGTGGGTACCCAGCACAGCCAGCAGAACAAGCCATTATCTGCACGAGTCCCTTGGCATAGCCAGAGATTGTGCAGAAAGGGAGAGCCAGTTTGCTTTCTTGGGGTGAAGCTGGGCTGGACACAAGCACAGGGCAGGGGAGAGATGGCAGCACAGCCCTTAACGTGCAGGGGGTGAATAAATGTGGGCTTCTACATGTGTTTGCTAAAACAGATAACCAATTAGAGGAGGCAGAGATTTAAGAGCCAATAAACCCTAAATAGAAGGCAGACCTGTCTGCTGTGATGAGGTAGTCATTTAGGCCCATAACAAGTGTCACTGCAGTAATTAGAATATACTGAGAAATCTGATTGGAATTTCTGCATGATGAGAGCATTGCCAACTGCTTTTGATGCTGGCTGATAGCACCAGTAACAGGCTGGCAACACCTGTTCCCAATTCTTTCCCAGCAAAAGGGGAAGATGCTTTTGAGTGGGTTTATCCTTTAGCATCTCCCCTTTCATTTCCAGCCTCTTAGATCCTTTGTAAACAAATAAACAGCAGTGATATTTTAAAGGGTTAGTTGTGCCAGACATTGCTCAAGCTCAGTTAAGAAGAGGTGCCACATATATATATATATTTATATCTATGTATATATAGCATTCTTCATCTCCATATTACATTTGCTGTCAAGGTTTGGATTCACTTTGCAAGTTTTCAAAGTGGTACTGTTTTATTCTGATGTTTTTCATAAGCACTGGCAAAGGGTTTTGCTGTCCTCTCTCTGGAGTTTCAGCTTGCTTGAAACAAAAAAAAAGATTATTTGTTGTAGATCAATACTCCCTTAAGATGTGAACTCAGCAGCTCTTACATGTGAAGCAAGATTTGGCCTGGCCAGGACTCTGATGTTGGATCTCGAGGGCTGCAGAAATTGTGATGAAGAATCAATACCCAGAACAATCTCTCACAGCCCTGTGCAGCCTCTCACCATCTGCTTTTGTCTTGCTGTAACTGGAGGTAGTTTTCTGCAAATGACATGCAAAATGGAGGAATGCAGGAAATTCACATGGAAATTCACTCAGTGCTGGACAGGATTGTAACTTTGCTCCCAGGGGTGGGGTTTTGCTGTCAGCAGTGATATTCTTCTGTCCTAAATTGCTGTTGGAGGGAGCACTCCCAGACTCACCCCTCACAGCTGGGATGTGCTGCTCCCTTCTGCTGTTTTAGCAGAGGCTGTGCCACCCTAGGTGTGCCTGAGTTATAGGCTGGATAAAGTGAACAATTTTGTACAGCATCTCAGGGTGAAATGAGCAGTTTCAAAATGTGTGCACAGTATTTTGCTCTCCTAAAAACTGTATCTGTTCCTGGATGTGAACAAGCTGAGCTTTCATGTGCCTTTTTGATATCCTTGCAAGAAAATGAGTCAGGATTATGCTGCTGGACATGCACAGCCAGTTTTCTGTCCCCCAGGGCGTGAGGGACTCTAAATATACGCATTGATATGTGCTTAGAGATGGGGCTATTTTTGTATGGAGCTGCTCTCAGCCGTTCAGCCAGGCTGGAGATCCAGGGCAAGCTGAACATCTCTGCAGCCAAATGCGGGGGGTGAGTATTTATAAGGCAAGCAGGAATCCTGTTGTGTTTATTAATGATCTGAGATGCACAGAAAGTCTGTAAATGGCTGGATATTCATAAAACAGGAGAAGTTCAGATGCTGCATGCTGGGATGTTGCAGTTCTGCTCCTGTGAGGACCTTCTGCCTTAGTGTGGTGAATGACCTTCTCATTTATGGAATCCCTCTCTGTTCTTCTCTCCAAGCTATTGTTCTTCTGTGTTAATTAAAACCCAGACAATTAAGTACACAAATGGGCACTCAGGCTGCTGCGCACACCCAGCTGAAAGCAGGGCCAAATGGCCAGAAACAAGTTAGTGGACACATGAGCTTTGTCACTGCAATAGAATGTCTGGGTATGAAACTCATGAGTGGGAAAGTAAGTGACATTTAAATTATGCTGCTGTTCCTCCTACAGGCTTTTGACAGGGTATTTTCAGAAAGGAAACTAAATGCACTTAAATGCAACACTTGAAAATAATAACTTAATGTGTTTGAGTCTCAAATGAAAAGTGAACCCTGTGAGTCTCCACGATTCCTCTGTGACTTTGACACTACTACTCCTCAGATCTTCAGTGCAATAACTTGTATTCTTAAATGCTGGCCTTGTGCCATTTCTGTTGAACCCACACAAAAGAATTAGTCAGGAGGAGAGTGGAACAGCTGGCCAAAAACAAAGAAAAAAACCCTAAAACTAAAAAAAAAACAAAAAAAACCAAAAAAAAAATGGCATTGTCATGGGCAAAAGACAGCAATGAATCACAGGCAAGAGCAGAACTACCAGGGGGAAAAACAACCTGAAATAAAGGTGATTCAAATGTAATGTCAGGGTCTCTCAAGGAAGTGATCCATAGATGGACAGAGAAATGGAGAAGAAATGGCTCCAGACAGGTAAAGGCTAATTTTTGATGTTAGAAAGAAAGCTTTATCCCTCTTGTCTCAGGCCCCAGATTTAAAAGGGTATTTATCCATGGGGTTAACTTAATCTGCTCCACTAACTGCACTCCAGTGAGAGATAAGGAGATAATTAAAATTACCACCATGCTTAATCAACTTGCCAGCATAGGGATACTCTCTTGAATTGGGACACAATTAAATTAAGCTTAGCTTCTTCCAAATATATGCAAGAAGTAGACATCTGGCAAAGTCTAGCTGCAAATGCACAGAGCTGCATTGTGGCACTCTCCAAGGATAAAGGAAATGGAAAGTGAAAGGATTGGGAGAGCAAGAGTCCTGCCAACTCCTCTAGTCTTCATCTTGCAATGCAACCTATCAGTCCCACAAAAAAATATTAGTGATTTCACTGATTTATTGGTAAAGCAGTTACCTGGTGATTTCACTGTCTGCCCATATATGCATAAATACATATGAAAATGCATGCATGTATGCTAATGCAGGTTATTTTACAATATTTCAATAAGCATCTCTAACTGTTGTGTTTCACAACAATTTATAACTGCAATTAAAAGGTCAGGAAATGGTATTAAAGGAAGCAGACTAATTGAGCTAATCAGAGACAAGATCAAGGCCCTCCTGGCCTTGAAATCTATAGCTCCATGAAAGGGACTCTGTGAATATTTGCTGAATCTAAGGATATTAATAATCAGCAGTTACAGTTCTGCCCACCTACAAGGACATCAGGGACTTAATTTTCACAATATACCTAGAAGGTAAATAGCAGAATCTCCATTCATTTTGCTGAATCAGAAAGCTGACAAGACCTGTTGAAGCCCCAGATGGAGCTAGTCATAGCCAGAGTTCCTGTTGCAAATTCCTGAACCCCCAATAAAGAAAAAAAATACAATTCAGGTTGGGGCTGGTAAACTTATGTGACAGCCAGTGATGCTCTCACTCACTGAAAAACCAGAAAAAAACCCAAACAAGAACCTATTGAACACTTTTAAAATCATGTTTACCTTGAACAGGCATCAGCCCACTCCTTTCACTTAACTGTGTGAAGAAAGATAATAGTACTCTTTTTCTTCTGCCCAGACTGTAGGAGTAGTAAGTTCATTCACTGTTTTCTGCTTTTCTGTGTTCTCTATGTAATTTACTGTTTCATACATGTGGAGAAGGTTGTAGAAGTACTGTTAGATGTTGAAAAAGTGACTTGTTAATTTATTCCATAGTGAGATATCACTTGAATGCTTTGGAATTGCACTGTCTCCTGAATTCCCAAGTTTCCTTGCTCTAGCCTGAGCATTAAAGCATATTTAGAGAGCTCTCCTTTCAGGAGACCATCCTCCTTTTCCAACAGGTCCTTCCTCTTGCTGGGATCCTGCTGACCTTGTCCTGTTCATCCTGGCAAGTGTGAGGGGTGTTGATGGCTAATGGAACACTGAAACCATCCATGTTTCTGTAAGGGGCAGCAGCAACTCAACCCTGAAACTCCTGCCCAGGCAGAATCTGCCACTAGTGCCAGTTCCTAGCCCAAATCGCACCAGGCTTGACCTGGAAGAGGTTGTATGCTTGAAGCCAAAAAGTTCAATATTGGAAAGGTAGCTCTAGGGAAGGAGGGGAGGGGAAGCAAAAATCAAATTGTTGTTTGAAATTCTATTCTTTGATATGTCAGCACATTTTGCTGAAAAGTTTAAGAAGTGATTAGCATGTTATCAAAACTGTCCATGCTGGACTACTTCCCCATAGAAAAAAAAGTGAATACTTTCATTAATAGTAATCCCAGACAACCATTCTGACATGCTGATTTTTATTTTCATGCATCAAAGAACTGAGGGAAAGAACATTCTAATATCCCCACCATCTTTTCCTCTTCCCTTTCAAACCGAACAGAGCACAGCTCCTCATTTTTCTGTTGTGTTGAGCCACTCTTTTACAACAGTGGGTTGTGAAACCAGAACTCCCACTGACACAGGATCAGAGGCAGGCTTAAGATTTTAGAGGTGGTTCTGAAGTCCTGAGAAGCCCTTCAAAAGCTGTGTGCTCTTAGCTGGGCTGAATCACTACTGTCTTCAGATCTAATCTTTCCAGCAATTGATTTTCCCTTTATCCTCTGTGACCAAACTTCTCCCATGGGAGGAATTATGGTTCCAGCTTTCCTAAAATTCTGTAATTCTTATTCACAAAAATGGGTCACACTTTGAATCCTGTTTACACTAGCTCTGCAAACTTATTCATTGCTTTTCTCATGCAGATGGTTGCATGTTAGAAAACATATTTGTTAGATGTAAATTTTAGCTGCTTGGGGTCTCTGTCTCTGTGTAATATCCAGCCTAATGTCAGCAAAGGACAACATTTATGTTTTCATTTAAATATAAAGTAAGCAGATGGGACTTCTCTCATCCATGGAGTAGTAAATTAAAACCAAAAGTAACAATTTTTTTAATGTTGTGCTCTGCTGGGATGAGGGCTTGGCGTTATGACATCTGCTCTGGTTTGAGGATTCCAGGAGCTGCTGTACAGCATTTTCTGTAACACTGAGATGAATTCTGCTAATATCATTTTGCATAATCCTGTGAACAGGCACACAGGAAGTCTGTGCTGCCCTCCTCCCCTCAGAATACAGCACAGAACAGACCTGGATGCTCTCACAGCATATGTCAATAATGATCACCATGGCTGAAACACTCTCACACAAAATCCAATTCAGATTATCTGAACAGGGAGAAGAGTGAAGAAGAGAGGTACCAGTCTGCCAAGCTGTAGCTTGGTATCCCAAGTAAACAGCTTTTCCTCAGTCAAATTTAGAATTCAAATTTTCTGTGAATCTGCCAACCATTACAGCAAGTTATTGAGATTCCACTGAATATTCACAGAATCATCAAGGTTGGGAAAGCTCCCTGAGACCATGGAGTCCCAGCTGTGCCCAGTGCCCACCTTGTCCCCAGCCCAGAGCCCTGAGTGCCACCTCCAGCCCTTCCCGGGACACCTGCAGGGATGGGCACTGCAAAGCTCCCTGGGCAGCCCCTGCCAAGGCCTGAGCAGCCTTTCCATGGGCAAATTCCTGCTGGTGCCCGCCCTGAGCCCAGCCTGAGGCCGTTCCCTCTGCTCCTGTCCCTGTTCCTGTGAGCACAGCCCGGCCCCCCGGCTGTCCCCTCCTGGCAGGGAGTTGTGCAGAGCCACAAGGGCCCCCTGAGCCTCCTTTGCTCCAGGCTCAGCCCCTGCCCAGCTCCCTCAGCTGCCCCTCACATGACAGACTCCCTAGAGGACCTTCCAGATGTTTCTTTAATAGACAGATGTCTTATGGTGCCAAGAAACTATCAATATTAACTCATTTTTGTCCTTTAATTATAAACTGTTAAAACTTTTCCTCATTTATCAGACACAAAGCATTACTAGTAAATGATTAAATCATCTTGGAGAGTTCAACACAACATGCCACAGATATGGCTTAAAACTGAAGTGCTTCTTCCATTTCTATAATCCAGATTGCACTGAGGGTGCTTAGGAAGCAGATATCCTCTTGGATCTTTCAGGAAAATACTTCTTGGCAAATCCAGACAAAATACAAGTTCTTCTTATAGATTTACATGACTTCTTACTTTTTTATTTTCTTATTTTTTTTAATTAACACTGCCAACCTGTCAGGAAATGCCTTTTTAAATAAGATTGTGTTAGGCATTCACAAGGAGTTCCCTTTTACTTCTCTCTGAGGAGAATGAACAGTGGGTGACACTAAGGGACAGGAAAAAACACCAATTGTGTGTTTATTTCAAGGCTGTGCAATTACTTTTGTTGATGTTTTTTGTTCTGTGACAATAATGGTACAATCCCTCACAGAAATATAATAAATAGTTAATATTGTGAGTGATGATATTTTAGGGAATCACATTGAGAGAAGGAAAAAAATCTTATTTGGTCTCAAGTGTTCATATAAATTTGCTGTGCAGAAGGAAATATGATGACTAAATATGTTACATAGACTTCTAGGGGTAAATTCATATACACAGAGACCCTGGGACTGGGGCTCTGTGCAGGTGCAAAGCAACATTAAAATTTATGCAATTGTAGAATTTAATCCTTTATGGAAAATGAACTTTCCTCCTGAATCAGCCAGAATGTCTGAGCTTCTAGCAGCACTGGCAGGTACATCATGTGCAGAGGTCTCTGAGCTGCCTCCTTCCAGACACCTGCACATATTCCCCACTAGCCTTGGTCAACATTAACAATTTTTCATCAAGAATTTTGAGCAAGGAGATCTTAAGAATTTTTTTCTCTTTTTTTTTTTTTTTTCATTGGAGCTTTTTTTGTGGGAATAAAGGACTGAAGTGCAAAAGCAAGGAGAGAGGGCCATGTAATAACACACCCCTTTGGAACCCTGAGGGATCAGGAATACCTTAAATGCCACCTCCTTCTGCAGATTTAAGCTAGGGAGAAGTGCTAATCTTCATTGATGGCTTCTTTTGAAAAAATAAGGAACATTTCCTTCTTTGAGACAGATGGCTGAAATGGAGATGTTTCCTCTTCTACCCTCATTTACCTCAGCAGCTAAACTGCTCACTGAAGAGGTAGGGCACTTCAGATCACAGCTCCTTCTATCCAGGGAACTGAAATTCAAATTTAAATGCTTCTCAGCCTTCCTGGAGAGTGCTTCATCAGCACCGTGTGCTTCACCCTGCGTCTCTGTGAGCACAGGAAGGAGTGCTCTCCTCCAGTGTTTAAGGGAAGCTGTTTATTTTGCATGATGTACTAATTTGGAAGCAGATGCACACCTTTACATTCTAATCCTACAGTTAGGAAGGAGAAAAACAGGAGGTTCAGATTCCCTAAAACATGGGAAATCATTCCAAAGAGACTCTCCTGCACTCTGCTGTGTTCTGCAAACTGGATATAAGGAGTTACTACTGATTATCACTCCTGCATTCTTCTAATGCCACATTTTAAAGTTCTCATGAAATTTTAAAGTTCTCACGAAATTAAAAATGAGCATTTTGTGCTGGAACAGTTTTGTTCCTTAGTAATAATGGAGAAAATAGCAGCTGGTCTTTGCAAGTAGCAATCCCGTGTGGACTCTGGAAATACATTTGATTGTCTTTAGGGCAAGAACTAATTCAGAGAAAGGCTCTTTATTTGCCACCTGTGAGCCTTGACCTTGACCTGGAAAGTCTATCCTCACTGTTGCATGAGGGGCAATTAAACTTCTGTGAAGCAAAACCTCCCTATGATAGCAAAGTATGTCAAGTGTCTCAGAGCTCCAACCTCCAACCTCATTTTATTCCCTTTAAATGTGCCAAGCTGCCTCACGTTAATTTGAATAAACTGAGAACAACAGCATTTAATAGCTTTGGAAAACTTGAAAGTTCCTTTAATGGTAGCCAGGATTTATTTGTGTTGAGGGGAAAGCAAACTTTACAAATTAAGTAAGACACAGATTTCCAGCATGAGGGGTGGGGATCAGACACTACTGGGAGCAGGGTTATTTAATATCTTCATTAATGACTTAAATGAAGGGATGGAGTTGTATCCTCAGCAGGTTTACAGGTGACACAGAGCTGGGGGAGCAGGGACACTGCAGAGAGACCTGGCCAAGCTGCAGAAGTGGGAATTCCCTGGGAATCTGCTGAGGTCTGAGTGCTGGGACAATTGCCAAGGGCTGGAGGGACAGGAGCCAGGGAATGGCTGCCAGTGCCAGAGGGCAGGGCTGGGTGGGATCTTGGCAATGAGGAATTGTTCCTGGCAGGGTGGGCAGGCCCTGGCACAGGGTGCCCAGAGCAGCTGGGACTGCCCCTGGATCCCTGGCAGTGCCCAAGGCCAGGCTGGACACTGGGGCTGGAGCAGCCTGGGACAGGGGAAGCTGTCCCTGCCATGGCTGGGGTGGCACTGGATGGGCTTTGAGGTCTTTTCCAATACAAACCACCCCATGATTTTATGATTTATGATTTTATTATTAAACTGCATTGGTCTTAATTCTGTGCCTGTGATCTAATACAACTTGGGGAAAAGTTCAGAGCTGGTTTTACCCAGGGAGGAGGTCAGGCTGGAGCACACACATGATCTGTTCTATTAGGACAACTCAGCTGATGGGAAGGAATTTATTAATCTCTATTACCTGGTGGTTAAAGCACAGATCACTGCTCTCTTTCACAGACCCACAGAAAGCGGGGAGTGTGCCCATCCGGAGCACTGATTTCCTACATAAACAAAGGTGCTTCTCAAATTCCTGTGGATCCACAGACCCTCAGATTCACGTTGTGTATGAAGGAGCACAATGTGAGATCTCTGATATTTTGGGTTTTGTTAGCCTTAGTGTCTGACCACCACAAAGGTTTGCAAGTCTCCAAGAAATGCAGGTGATCATTGTTTTGCTGAGGTCTGTGATTAAATATGCTTTGTTATACCCAAATGAAATCCATTCAGAACCCCCTTTTTATCTGGCATCCTTAAAGATGTGAACGTTTACAAGAGGAAAGAGAATCCTGGATGCTAAAATATTACTCAGTTTTTCCCGATAAAACCAATTCTTTTGGGATGCTGGGTGCCAGGGTTTGCAGTTCTGCCTTGATCCCATTCCCAGTTTCCCACGAGAGCCTTTCTGAAATGCTGCTGGTGAGGAGGGAGCAGAGCAGGAGCAACCTTTGCTGCCTGAGCAAAACCCAGCATGACACAAAGCATCCAGCTCAGCCTCCTTTAGGGTGTTTAAGACACAGACCTCATTTTTCTGGATGAAAAGCCGACAGCAGACAGGGACACTGCCAGCAGCAGCTGTGTCAGCTCAGGTTCTCCCTGCAGGAGGGACCTGCAGGGCTGGGGAGGCACAAATGGCAGAGCCCACTTTTAACCACACCAAAAAGTTCCCAGGGACTGTCCAAATCACAGCAAATGACACTGATCAATAGTGAAAAGTATGGAACCATTAGGATCTGTTTAAAGTGGGGAGCTCAGCTTGCATCCAGAGCATCAATACCTCCATGTGGATGAATAATGAATGGCTTGGTCTGGTATCTTAATCACAAAAAACATTCCAGAGGAAAAAATTAAAACACAGTTTAGGTAAGCAGAAGAGAGGAGTGTTTTAAGCAGAAAAACCTTTACCCTCCTCACAGAAAAACCTTAATTGAATCATAGTTAACACAATTAAATCAAGATATTTTATATCCAATTCATCCCCATGAAAACAGGTTTTTTATTGTGTTTACTTTTATTGGAAAAAATATACTTGGCAGTTTTTAAGAACTCAAATATCAGAATAAAGTAGAACTACTTTTAAAGAAGAAAAAAGAAGGAATTTTGAAGAGACACACACACAATACAAAATACATGATTTCAAAGTAGACTATATTAACATTTCATACTGCTTAGCATTAAGATGATCATTACAGGGTAGGACCTATATCATACCATATCCATTGATAAATTAGAATTTAATGAAAGACAAATATTAAAAAACACAGCAAATTAAAAAAGTCTTATTATATTTATTTATTGTATTTGGAACTGCCTTGCAGTCATTGAGACCAAGTAAAATGAAATTCATCACATTTTTCAACTCACTTTAGATATATTTGGATGCTCCTCAAGCCATTAAAATAATAGTGATGTCTATAAATAAATTTAGCATTTTCCCAGCACTTTTTATTATTGGAATGTCTCTATGAACAATGCTGCTTTTGTTAACTTGGGACCAATTAATAAAGCAATGCCTGCCATGATCCTTGGATCATCAAAACTCTGATTAGGAAGGCTGTAGCAACTTTGGTTTTCTCTCTAAAGAAGTAATCATTTTCACTGCCTGCTGGAGAAACAAGAATTTGCTTACAAACAAATTGAATTTAGACAGAATTTACCTTTAAACCTACTATTTAAAGGAAAGGAAAAGGTGTGACCTGCTAACTCCTGCTGGGGGGGGAAGTTATTTTTTTCTTTATTTTCAAGATTATTACTTTTTGTCCACCTACTTATAAAAGCAGCAGATACTTCATGGTCCATAGTTCATACTTTTTAGTCCATCACTACATATTCTGTAATAACTTCTAGTTGAAGTCCAGTGTGATCTGTACATTGTGACTCGGTTGGAAATGCTGCATCAGCTTTGCTAGAAAAGGTGCCAAAATCTATACACGAGCAAAAGGAGAGGGAAAGGCTCCTAGAGTTTGCTGTCCTGGGTTTGTGTTGGGGAAGATGAAACAGGAAAGCCTTATAAATATGATTGTCTGGCAAAAGATTTTGAGAATATGGAAACTGTAAGTGAGATTGAAATGAAAGCAAGCTTTGAGATCCCTCAGTTACTGAACAACTGGAAAACAATGGCGTGGCCAGCTGAAGGCAATCCCCTTTTGATGGAACAACACCCTCTGCTTGCAGACAGGCCCAAGGGTCAGAGCAGACCCTACAGCTTGGCAGAAGGGGCCCAAAGAGGAGTTTTTAGGGTTTAAAATGTAACACAGTGTGGTAATGTAGTGATTCTTACAGGCTGTATGTAAATGCTGTAGGATTTGTATCTTGTACTAGATTGGTTAGTGAGAATTAGAATATTCAACACAGAAGAAGATTTATGGTATTGTAAGGGGAACCTCGCTCTCTTACCCCTTTTACTCTCTCACCCCCTCATCCTCTCTCCCCCTCTCTTCTCTCGGGCCTGCCCTGAGCTGTGGCTGGCAGCTCCCAGCAGGGCCCTGCACCCAGGCCCTTTGCAATAAACCCCAAGTTCCATGACCTGGCTGCAGAGATCTCTCATCTCCATCCATCCTGACCGTCCTACCCCCAGATGCTCCTACAGGTTTACACTGTTTAATGGGACAGAAATAGGGAGAATTCAGCAGAGGCAGGTGCAGAGCTGCACTTAGGGCCGTGTTTTCCCAGGACTGCTGTTTCCCCACTCACGCCTGCTCTGTCGCTTGGAACTCTTACATGAATCCAATCTCTTGAGTCACTCAGATGTTTTTCCCTTAAAGTAGCTCCCTTACCCATCTCCCATAATCCCAGTGAGAGCCTTGGCTGTGCCTTGAACATCTCCACACAGGCAGAGCCGCGCTTGGTGGTGTGCCAGAAGAGAGATGCAAATAGCTGGAGATGGCCCGTGATGAAGATTACAAGCAGCACTTAAATGGCTTTATTCCCATGACCTGCTTCATTTCCTGAGCTCACCGGGTAACAAATCCCGTTCTGGCGTGTTTGCCACGGGGGCAGGCTGCTCTGTCAGAGGCAGACACAAGCAGAGCCGTGCCAGGGCTGGCTGCCCCCGAGCCGTGCCGAGCCGTGCCCGGCTCCCTGTGCAGAGCTCACCTGCCCCAGCTGCCTCTGGGATTCACACACAGCTATTCCGGGTCCTGCATGGGAAATCCTGCTAATTGGGTAAACCCACTCTAGTGTACAGGCACCAACTGGCAGACACAACTTTCACAAGGAGAGAGATCCATAATTTTCAAAATGTAACTAACAATTTGTGACAATAAAGCAGCAACGGGAGCCAAGATGCTGGCGCTTCTCCTTGTCACCTCTTTCAAGCACAGTAACTAGAATTTGCATTTGTTTCCTTTCCAAAGGCAGTTACTTATTTATAAAGTAGGCATTTAATGCTTGCAGTTTCTCTGGCACAATTTTATTTTAGGCAAAGTCTCTAAAGACTTTAGTGTTGTCTCTCTTAAGGAAAGTACTCAAAGAGTACTTAATTAATGCTGCATCAAACCAGAGAAATGGCATCATACACTCACACAACAGAGACCAGAACTGTCTCAAAATGGGTAAATAACAACTGTGAGACAGGAAAATGAGGATGATGGGAGTGTATAAAATTATGGGTGATACGGACACAGCAAATTAAAAATTCTTGTTTAAAATTCCTATTGATGACAAGAGCAATGTGTTTCAAACCTGCAGAAGCCAAGAGTTTATCACTGTCCATTGTCACTCATGATGCAGTGTCTTGGTCAAACAGTTGCATCTCTGTCTCCCTTGTCCCAAGCATATTCCTGGCTTGTAGGACTCCTTCGAGGGGAATTTTCAATTTTTTTTTTTCAGTTTTAGACCAGGCCCTGGGCTATGACATGCAGGATATCAATCATTCTTTCCCTGGAGGTTGAACTCCCCCCAAAAAATTCTATGCATGAAGGAAGGTCAGTGCCAGAATAACATTTTTAGAAGAAAAGTATTCTTCACTTGGCATTTTACTGTGGGCATAAATCTTTAGAGAGAAAAAAGAAAACAAGAAAGGACAGAAACTTGGAGGGGGGAGGTTTTGGAATACTGCATTAAGCAGGGAGGGAGTGGCTGGATTGAGCAAGGGCAGCTTTTTCAGGTAGCCTGTGTTCATGATGCTGGTTCCTGGTGGCAGAGGTGGCCAGGTGAGCCCCAGGCCCTGGAACTGCCTGTGCTGCTCCCAGCCCTCTCTTCTGTTAAAAACCTCCTGCTTCACCTGTTGCTTTTATGTTGTTTGTGGATTTTTTAAAATTTTTTTTTTTATTTTTCTTTTTTGGGTGTGATTCCTTAATTGTCAGAACCAGTTTGGTAGGCTGTCTGAAAAAAGGAGGTTTGGAGTCATTAAATCGAACAGTTCTGACATGGCTTCTAAACAGCTCCTAAGTGCCACTTGATGGATGGCTGTCTGGAACAATATCCTCATTCCTGCTGATATTCCCCACCAAACCCAAGCCATACAAAGTGTCTCTGAATCCCAGCAATCACCGATTAACAATAAATTATTCGGTGGCACTGCGGATCTCTCTCAGTCCTTTCCAGTACAGCAGCTCTATATGGCATTTGGAAAGGATTAGGCATCATATGGATAATGTGCACATTTGGAGTTTTGTTAGAAATGAGAGGAAGGGAAAGACACCCTGAAGCCAAGATTCATTTAGGGGTAGAATGCAATTTCCCCTCTCTATGGATTATTGGGGATTAGGTGACCTCTTTAAGGTCCTTCCAGGTTTAGGGTTTTCTCCATGCCCTCCATGTCCCATTCATTGTCATCATCTCCACCCTGATTGAAGTAAAAAATGGGATTTTTGAAATGTCTGTGAAGCATCTGTCAGTGCCCACTGCCAAAGGAAGCTGAACTACATGTCCAACCAGCTTAGACAACTCCCATGGTTTTTTGGCCATTTTAAAGCAACAAAAAAAAATGCAGAACTCATTTGGAAATTTCCTGTAAACCAAGAAAAAGTTTAATTTTCAAAACCCAACTTGAATTTTATGAAGATAATTCATATCAAATATGATATAGGGAGAAGTTGCTCTGTTTCATTCAGCTTCTGGAGAGAAATAATTATGCTCTTTACAATTTGAAGTGCATTTGTATTCCTTCCAAATAGTCCTATTACAACAAATAGGTACTTACTATACAACAAAGATGTACTTACTATACATCTTTTTCCTGCTGCTTTTCAACTTAAATTTAATTTTCACATAGATTTATTTAAAACAATTCTCAACATGACTCAGCCAAATGATGAATTTATTGAGGGTTCAGTAAATGTGCAATCCAGTTGAAGTTAAAAATGGCTGCTTTGTAATTCTGTGCCTAAATGAAATTACCCATTGTAGCCAGCTATGGTGCATCCATTCAAAGTCTATTTCTTGAGGCACATATTCAATCTTTAACAGAAAGAAAGCATTGTGAAAATATGTTGTTAACAGGAAAATGTATATATACATCTATAGCATTAATATTAAGCAAATGTTTTAATTTATTTTTTCCGCTCTCTGAGCCAGCTTGAGCAGTTATTGGTGTACACACTTTGTGTGTGCAGACAATACACTGCACATATAAATAATGGCTCATTTTTTATGCCTTATAATACATGACTGTCTCTGTCCAAATGCAAATAGTTTAATCTTAAGAAGGAAAGTTTAATCAAATGGATTGTAGAGCATAAAAATATTTGTAATGAGATCTCATTGCAGAAGAGGTTTGTGATTTGTATTGATGATAGAACAGACTATGTGAGGATTGTGCCTCAGGCAAGGTGTGATTCTGTTTTCTTTTCCACTGTTGGCACAAAATCAGCAGTTACATCAGAGGTAAGTCCAAAATCAGCCTGTTTCTCATAAGGAGTGCTTGGGGTTCAGCATGAGATCTTTCCAAATTCACCAGTTTTAGAAGTGGGACCCCAAATTTTCTGAAAGGATGCATCACTGAGGTTACAGATGGCTGCACAGCATGGAGGCGCATTCAACTCTCCTCTTATTTGGGGGTTTCTATCAAGTTACCCACATAAAGTTAGGTCAGGATAAAGGTCATTTCCCCAAATATATAAACACTGAGGATCTCTGTCCATATCACCATGGCTGTGTAGCATCAACAGACTTGGTGTGTAATCCAAAATCCACTTCATTTTGTGGATGAATTTCTGTCCTCACCATTCTGGATGAGCCCTGTATTTCCTCCTTTAGATGTACTTTGTGCTGTTTATTCAGTAATGTCCTGACTCATAGAGAGGGATTTCCATAACTTCCTTTGCAAGAACTCATAGAAAGGTGTGAAGACACAATTCCACACCCTCAGCCATTCCCAGGCTCTCAAAGTCCAGCTGCGTTCCATAGTTTCCATTGCAGCCCATCCAGCATGCAAATGAGATTCCAGACACACAAACTATTGGGAGTAGAACTATTTTATTCTTTTTTTAAGACCAAGAAAAGCACAAACTGTTTCATCCTCCTTCCCTAGCATTTGTTGATGTTCAAAGGTTGACAACTGCATGCTAAGGAGATGGGCTGGCCATGGAATTCCTACAAGGTGAGGAGGGAACATCCTGGGAGGGAGCTGGCTCTGGGTGTGTCTTTAACCCCAGCACCACGAGGGAGAGGCAGCAGAGCTTATCCAGCTGCCTCCAAGGGCTTCCCTGTGTTTTGGGCAGATGCTGAACCCTGCCTGCTGTCACAGCCTGCCTGACTCAGGGTAAGAGCACACCCTGCTCTACCCTAGAAGAAATTCTTCATGGCTGCAGTGTTACCTCTTGATACAGGATTAATGGAGTGCAGCAAATACTCAGATATTGATTATGAGGACTCATTTTTCATTGTAGATATCTCCTGCCTACTAAGCTCTACAGCCAAGTCTGGAATTTAAAACAGTTCTATGTTCAAAAACCAGAATCCAGAACTCTCCTGCTTCCTGTTGCTTTACTTACTTTAAATCACAGAGGACGTACCAAGGAAAAGCTAAAAGGTTTTGATTTGTTATTAAGCCATGGGTTTTAACCAGATCTTGGTTTAAAATCCTTTAACCTGACTATCAGAACTTTCCAACCAATATATTTTTATTGCCATGATGGTCCATCAAAAAATAGCTTTGTGTCACACAAGCAGCATTTCCTGACAATCCTACAAAAACATATGGAGCTCCTCAGAGTTTGACTACTGATGTTCTCAGATTTGGATAGATTTCCCACATGGCAGCACAAGGGGTTGCTTTCTTTGGGGAATTTTATGCTCATGAAGTACAGTTCCAAAATAATGCTGGAGCTTGGACTGATATGAAAACCTCCAGAGTTCCTGGATTCTTCACAAGGCTCATTAATTCTTTGAAGTTGATAGAACAGTCTGGTTTCTCTTCTGTACTCAGGGATATGGAAGGTAAAGAAGGCATTTGGGTTTTGTTGTTTTGAAATCAGCCAGTGAAAAGGGCCTGCCATAAACAAAGCTTATGAATAAATTAATGCATCTAACAAAGAAGTTAATGATCATATGGACTGAGCCCAAATTCATGATCAATGAATCATGTAGGCTGCTCTGTTTAGGCTTTGGCAAATCAATACTCCATTTTGTTAAACAAGTAAAATAGATTTTTTTGGGGGGTGCTCCGGGATAATTTTTAAATATAAAGTGTCAGACAAAGAAATCTTCAGGGGTACTTGATAGTATTGCTTGGAGCTTTCCAAATTTCTTTGCTTTTTGGGATTTATTGTCTTGTTATGCTTCTTAGCAGGTGCCAACACACAGCAGCTAAGCAGTTACAAGAAAGAACTGGGAAAAATTAGAAGGCTCTTTTGTAGGTACAGAGCTGTGAAAAAGCCCATGACATTGCAGATTTATTATTATGGTCTAATTATAGAATAACAGAATTATTTAGGTTGGAGAAGACATTTAAGATCATCCAGTCCAACCATGAACTGTGTCCCTGCCTTAGACTGCTGTTAAAAGAAGTTGGATTGGTCAATGGAAGGAGTTTCTCCATTTTTTTTTTCTCCCTCAGTTTGTAACATTCAGCTCATGAATGGTTTTTCTTTTTCCTTTATCATCTTGTGTTGAAGTTTTATGTGAGCCTGGTGGTTAAATTGTCCTTCAGGGTCCTGCCACACCTGTAGTAGGCAAAAACCCCCAGCACATGAAACCCAGCACATGAAACCCCAGCCTGTTGTTTTTGCATTATAGAAAATATAAAAATCAAGATTCCTAAAGGGATTTAGGTACATAGTGATGCAGATAGATCCTGCTCAAGGGCTAAGAAGTAAATTTGGAATTTTCTACTGAGCAGAAAGGTTATGCCAATTCCACAGGAAAAAATTTAAGTAACTAATGTGGGTTCCTGAGGGAGGATAAACTGGACACTTGATTATTTTTTTGAAAATTACTCCTGCAATATGACATTCAAAGGAATAAATATCAGGTTCTGCTTCTTGCCCACACAGCATTTTCAGAGTGGGTAGAGCAGGTGAGGTGATTAATTCCTGAGGAATGTAATCCTGCTCCCCAGCTTACATTCTGCTCCAGTAATCCTGTAGATCCCACCAGACATCTACATGGGCTTGGAATGCCATCACAGTTCCCTAATTCTGGGCCCAAAAGTGTTGGGTCACAGCTGGTGCTATGAAGGACATTAGTATTACTGATTCTGCAGCTGTCCTCTAGTTCCAGCAAACTCCTGAATTTCCTGTCTCTGGGGCTCAATGAATGAAGAATAAATAACTTGACAAGAGAGCAGAAAGATTTTCCTTTTGGTTAGGGCAATGACAGTGTCCTGCACTTGATATTGCCTGGGCAGGAGTCCTGGAACGCTGCTCCTGGAGAGATGTGAGCACAGCCACAATGCCAAATCTGATTACATAGATCAAAGTGCTCTGCTGCTGCAAAGCTCTGAGAACTCACAGCTCACATTGGCAGAATTAGATTTGTGGCTAAGTGGAATTTTTCATCATCACAGCAATTTGTTTTGGTACTTAAGGATGAATGTAGGGACCTTACTTTAAGTAGCCAGCATTGAACGCCTTGGTTTTCTAAGAAAACCTGCTGCTGCCCAGCTCCCCAGTTATTTATTATCTTCAGCAGCACATCTTATTAGAGACAGTGTTGAGAACCACTGTCCAGTAGGAGAATAACCAGTACTGAGATGGGAATAAGAAATGACCCCTTCCCCTTGCCCTGTTGGCCTCTGGTCTTTCACTGAGTTTATCTATGCAAATACTGCTCTGTTAGAAAATTAGTCTGGGATTTTAATAAGGAAGCTGAACAAGAAGCTGCTGCTGAACCCAGAATTAGGCATTCTGGATGGTCACTGCATTGAGTCAGCAAAGAAAAGAAACCAACTGTTCTGCAAAGGATAAATTATTGTGTCCTAAAATGGTTTATGTTCCCTTGGCTATTTGTAGTGAGGGATTGAAAGTCAGGTAGAGGACACAAGATATTGAACAGATCACTGGGGACTCTCTCAGCTTTGGGCTGCTAAAAATCCTCAGAAGTGTATCAGAAAATTCTCTGCAGAACAGGACAAAATGGACACTTTTCTTGGGCTGAGACCACCCAAAGACAGACACTCCATTAAAACAGAAAGACATCCAGCACATCCAAAAATCAGGCATTTTTGCCTGTTCTACTGTTCTACCTGCCTGCAGAATCACACGTTGCTGAAGGTGTTTTTGAAACCCAAGCAGAGCTCAATATTAATAGTGACAGAGTTAGTTACTGTCCTTTATCAACTTGGGATCAAATGTTCCAAAGAAAAATCAATGGTGTGTTTCCCCACAGTGTTTCTGAAAGCAAGATCAAATACCTGCAGCAGATAAAATGATTGTGTTTTCCCAAGCCATTAGCATGATTCAAGCGATACGCTCCTAAAATAACTTTATGCAGAATCAGTGGTTTTTAAAAGAGCATTTCAATTTCATTTGTCTATAAATATTTCCATTTTGGCATCTCTTTCATGCAGCTGTATCAAAAGCCCTGTGTCAGGCTGGTGCAGGCCATTGCATCACCTCCAGAGTTAGAGGACGCACTCTTACCCACTAGAGGATTGCTGGGTGGGCTCAAGCTCAGGGTGTTTGGATCATCTTGAAGGTCTCTTCCGACCTTGATGATTCTATGACAGGGCTGAGGCCCCTCTCACTGGGGCTCCTCTCCAGGCTGAGGAGCCAGAGCTGGACACAGCACTCCGGTACTTCCATAAATAAAAGACTAAAAGTCATACACAAAACATGAGAGAATTAACATTAAATCTATAGAAAAACTATGGATTTTAGGCAATAGAAAGATTGAATTTTCCAACAGTTTGGATGGCAGAGCTGCAGTGTCTCACATATTTTAGTTTGATGTGAGCTCAAGTGGGACTTGTTTTACTTACAGGTGCCTGCAGAAAGTTGTATCCAGGACCCTGCTGTTGCCTGAGTCAGTGAAAACCATCTCCATTGCACAGTTCTCAATAGAAGTTTGTACATGTCCATGAGCAGGACTTGTGCATATCCTTGTACATATTCATCCACAGGTGGGACTTGTGCATACTTTTGTACATATCCATGAGCAGGACCCCTAAAGTCTGCACTTCTCCATGGGTAATTTCAGTAGGTGTTGCATGGGGTAGGAGTAAAGGGGACAAAGAGCTGTGAGAGAAACAATGATGTGCAGAGTGTTTTTCAGATCAGTTTTTCCAATGCTGTGCCTCGTTCAAGCAGCCTTTTTGACAGTGTGGAGAAAGCGTTGTGATGGCCACAGCAAGAGAGAAAGACATGGAAATCTCCAGTTCAGAGAAAGCTCTGTGTGTAACAGAAAGCAAGTTGGCTGCATCTATCCCCAAGACAGAGATTTCACTCATCATTGTTACAGAATGAAAAATTTAAGAAAGCCCCAAGAGAAGAATTTTCTTATTTTATTCAAATGAAGCTTCCATCTGAAGGCACATATGCCACCATATGGGATACATTTCAGGCATTCATTAGGAGAAGAATAATTAGTCTAGCATCATACCAGGAAGAAAGGAAGAGGCCCAGAGGATAATTACTTTAGAAACAGAAATAAAAGACCTTGAAACTAAATTTGCTAGGGACAAGTCTATGAAAAATGAAAAAAAAAAGGAACCTTATTTATAGGAATTTGAATTCTGTTATCAAGGCAAAGAGGAGAAGGGGCATGTGCACGACAGGATTATTTTTAGCTTGGGGAGAAGCTGGTACATTATTGTTTCAATGATTATGGAAAACATGTAGTCTCATATTTCAGCCATTCACCACAAGCAAGAAGCCTCTTCTGTAGTGCAAAAGAGATTAAACACTTCCACATTATCCTGGGAAGAACTGCTCTGTGTGTCCTCTCTTTGCAAATACACCATTAATAGTGCTACTGGTCATGGGCTTTAAATGCAACTGTGACCCTTTAAAGGTTGTCAAAAAGGATTATTCCTTTGTAGAGCTTCCTATGAAACGGCCTGCAAGAAAGAGAAATAGCTGTATTATGTAAATAAAGCACAGATTGAATAACAGGAGAATAAAGAAGGCTCAAAAGTATGTCAGACAGGGATTTTTCTGTGAGCAATTAAACACACTGAGATAGTGCTCTCTATACATCAACTTAATCCTAACCATGCATTGAGCCAACTTATCTGTACTTTACCTTCTGGAGGGGAACAGGTAGACACATTATACTGAACAAAAGCCATGCATTGTATAGTGCACCACAGTCTGTCTCTCAAGCCTCAGGCCCTAAGTAACTAACCCTAATTAACTGTGGAGTTTGGAGTTTCTGTGCTACTCAAAAGGCCCATGGGAAGTGAACAGCGACAAGATTTGGCCCTTGAAAAGAAGCACTGGTGACTGGATTCCTCCTCCTCATGCCAGGAAGCACCTGATATTCTGCAGCACTGAAACTGTAATGGGAAGTAAAGACTTGTCTAAGTGCAATCCTTTGACTGGGACAGCGGTCAAAGGGACAGGGCTTTGATGTCTGGAGCTCTTTGCAGCAAAGAATAAAATGAGATCTCGCATTGCTGTGTGTGAGACAGATGGTTTGGGATATGACAGTGGTTCATTCCGATTGGGAGCACTTGTTACAGTGCATTATCTTTCAAAGATACTGAGAGAGCTATCTAGCATTTTGTGACTCACCTACAGTATAAACAAGATAATTACCTGGTTCACCTGCTAGAGCTGGGAGATCGATTATGGAAGCTAATTAGAGACCTGTTTTAAGCAGATATGAACTCATGAGTTTTTGTTATGGCTTCTTCTCCTCTTAACACACCACAGAGAAAATCATAGAACAACAGTGATTAGCCTTATTTCATTTTTATTGCTTCTCGTGTTCAGAGTGAAACCACAGAAAGTCAAAAGTGTGGCTAATTTACTTTAGCAAGCTAGAAAATGTAAGTTAATTTCCTTGCTTTACTACTTAGAAAGCTCTGCCAGAGCATTAATGTCAAAGGAAAACAAAGAAAAAATACGTATCCATATGGAATATGAATATAGCTCATGGTAGCTTGACAAACACTGGCAGAGAACACCGTCATGCTCGCAAGGAGGTAACAGATGTTGGTTGTGATCTTTTGAGCTCTTGGTTACTAGCACATATCAGCAGTGCAGCAGAGACATGTACCAGGTTGGGATGTTTGGTTTTGGTTTGGTTAGGGGTTTATTATTTTATTTTTCTGGAACTGGAGAATGCTTCTGTTTCCTTTAAGTAGCAGTATTCCTGGTTCCAAAAGCAGAATATCCCTAGCAGAGCCCACAAATTCCTGACTGTTCATATCTGAACACATCATATGTCTGTGATCTGCAGTCAATTCCCAGATCCATGTGTGCTGTCACACTCCAGCAGGAATTACTGCAGAATCTGTTGAGTCTGCAAATTTCACACAGCATCTCTGCCCACATGTGGGATGAAAAACACAAATTACTTTGGGAAGGCAGAAAGACTTCAATAATTAGTGCTTAATTCCTGAGTGCCCTGCTGTCTAGAGCAAGCTGCAGCTCTGAGCAGGGCACTCAGCCCACTGGGGTGGCAGAGATCTGACAGATCCACCAGGCTTGGCTGTGAGCTGGCACTGCCACTTGGGAACTCCAAGGAGTGAAATGTGGCCTGAACTGTACCTTGTCAGATACCTACAGCAGAGCTGCAAAGAGACATTGGCATTTTAGCCACACAACTGTAAACTAAACCCTGCATTCATCACAAAGCTCTAAATCATTTAGATTTTCACCAAATCCTGTTTGAGAATGTTTGACAAAATATTGCAGACACCAAGCAGCGAGGCACAAAACTGAGCTGGGAGGTACAGGCTGGGTATTTCATCTGACACGTGCACAGCCAAGGGAGGCATCAAACAAAGACCTTGTCTACCATAAACAGGCAGTGCACAGAACATGAAGCTTCCCCAGCTCCTCTCCTGGGTGCTGACTGAGCACCACAGGGCACCTCTGTGGCTCCTGGCACAGCTGCTCCATTCAGTGCTTACCTGGGCACTGAATCCGTGGAAGGAACATGAGTGAGTGGTTCCAGTGAGCAGAGCACTAACCTGAGTAAGGGAAATGAAGGAACATAAGTGACTGAGTGGTTCAAGGAAGGAAGAGGAGTG
Organism: Ammospiza nelsoni; assembly: GCF_027579445.1. Lineage (NCBI taxonomy): Eukaryota > Metazoa > Chordata > Aves > Passeriformes > Passerellidae > Ammospiza > Ammospiza nelsoni. The sequence continues at coordinate 5,233,682 of NC_080645.1, forward strand.
AGTGAGAGGTTCCAGTGAGCAGAGCACTAATTTGTGTAAGGGAAATGTGAGCTCACATTTGGCACAGCACACAAAATGAGAAGGGCATCCACAACCTCTGAGGCTCTGAGAGGACAGCACAGTGGGTAAACTGGCAAGTGAAGATCCTTTTCCCATTGAATGTTGTCACAGACATCTTTTATGAAAAATCCTTTCCTTAGGATTTTTCCTCCTGAGAAGCTGGGAGGCCTCAGGAACAAAATGTAAACAATGGCTATCTGCTGCTGTGGAATGCAACAGGTGCATCTGTGATTGGGCTCATGTGGTTGTTTCTAATTAATGGCCAATCACAGTCAGCTGGCTTGGACTCTCTGTCCAAGCCACAAACATTTGTTATCATTCTTTCTTTGTCTATTCTTAGCCAGACTTCTGATGAAATCCTTTCTTCTATTCTTTTAGTATAGTTTTAAAATAATTTATATCATAAAATAATAAATGAAGCCTTCTGAAACATGGAGTCAGATCCTCGTCTCCTCCCTCATCCCAAAACCCCTGTGAACACGGTCACAGAACACAGCAATAGTAAAAAATCCATCAGTAAATATAACAGTGCACTTTAAAGCAGACCTGACAGCAAGACCAAACTGTGCTTGTGTTTAATGGTCATTCATCTCTGCTGAGAAAAGGACTGACAGTTCTCTCTTTCATTTTGACTTAGAGATCAAGTGCAAGTGTTCACAAGAGCCAAGAACAGCTTATCAGTGTACCAATGCAAGATGCCAAGGAAAATTCTTACTGAAATCAAAGTAAGGAAGAGAAAAAATTAAAAAGCCTCTCCCAATAACACCTAACAACACAGAGTTAAGGAATGGGGAGAGGAATATTATATTTAAGGGACTAGAGTTATATCAATGTGAAGGTTCTGTGTAGTTGGTATTTATCAATCAGACAAAGGCTGTATTTTCACCTTAGCTTCTTCAATACCCCACCCAATAATTAATTTATCTGATATGGGACAGCTATATTATCCCTGAAGAAGGTGATTTGTATAGATCTAAAAGCAAATGCCTCGGCAAAAGACAGGGTTGATCATTATTTCAAAGCTCTTATTTTTCCCCTACTCTTAAGGCTTGGGAAATTATTTATTTGACAATCTGAAAATAAAACTTGAGCTGTATTAGCATGTAGACTGCTCAATAAAAGGGAAGAAAAGTGAGAGAGAGGATTAATAAATTACATGCTAGAAATGGGAAACAAGATTAGAGGTGACGTTTTGGCAACGTCTTCCTCACAGTGAAGGAAAAAAATGAAACAAGATTAGTTGGAGAGGAAGGAGGGAGTCAATCAGTAGGAAAAATGAATTTAGAAAAAGTGAGAAAGCCTGTGAAAAATGGAGGAGTTGATTGGGATAAAGGGTGCAATAAAAATTCTCCGTGGCAAGGAGGGACATCACTGCTCTCCAAAGGTAAACCTCAGTGAAATGGGGGAGAAGTGGGCTGGGGATACTGGGCTGGTGGCAGAGAGCCCACGGAGGGGACAGCAGTGACAACTGGGGCTGTTCCTGGTGCTGCCAAGGCTGGGTCCATTTCCTCACCTCTCTGTGCTGCCAGGGTACACAGTGACATCAACACAGCCACAGCAGCCCACGCGCATGCACAGACAGAGGCCAGGCTGGATCTTCAGTTTGTTTGTTTTCATGGCTCACCATTGATAGACTCTATCCTACAGCTCATCTCCAATCTGCATATCAGGCTTCCTCCAGCACATTACTATGGCAACACCCTCTGGATCAGGGATATTGGACATCCCTGGCTCTTTCTGCTTCCAGCAGGAGCCAAAGGAGGACTCCAGCCTCGGGCTGCTCCTCTGCCAACCTCTGGATCTGTTCTCCTTCAGCTCCCCTGTCAGAACCCAGGACATTCCTCTGGATCTGCTCTCCTTCAGCTTCCCTGTCAGAACCCAGGACATTCCTCTGGATCTGCTCTCCTTCAGCTTCCCTGTCAGAACCCAGGACATTCCTCTGGATCTGTTCTCCTTCAGCTCCCCTGTCGGAACCCAGGACATTCCTCTGGATCTGCTCTCCTTCAGCTTCCCTGTCGGAACCCAGGACATTCCTCTGGATCTGCTCTCCTTCAGCTCCCCTGTCGGAACCCAGGACATTCCTCTGGATCTGTTCTCCTTCAGCTCCCCTGTCGGAACCCAGGACATTGCTCTGGCTGCCCTGGAGGACTCCAGACCCTGGCAGAGGGCTCAAAGACCTTGGCATGGAGTCATAGACACCTGTACCTTTGATTTTAGCCCATGGAAACAATGAACAACTTTGCGTGAGGAGTTACAAGCCACAAGGGTTTGAGTAGAATGATTGTGAATTTTCCACAGGGTGAAAAAGTAGAATTTTGAGGTTTTTAGAATGGGGGTTCAGGAGGAAAGATGGAGGGATCTGGGCATGTTCTGATTTCTCCTCTTCTTCTTGTCCTCCATCTTCTGCTGTGATGGTGGCACTTCTGGATTGGTTTAGAGTAGAGACAGACTGTCTAACATAGATAATAGGTATTTGAAAATTATTGTAAATAAAGTACACATAGTTTTTAGTATAAAAGCCAATACCACCCCAAGGGCAGGGACTGTGCCACAACCTGACCTGCTGGACAAATCTCAGCAGGTCAGATAAAGAATGTCATAGATAAGAGAAAATAAACAACCTTGAGAACAAGAGCTGAGGAATTTTGACCTCTTCTTCAAGCATGGGGCTCAGAAAAAACTTTTAATACCTTGGGAGCCATTTCAGCAACAACAAACCCAAGACTTCCCCACCTCCACCACCAGGGCTTGGCTCCTGCAGATTCCTCTCTCACTGTTGGGATCATTTTTTCCCCCTTCCTCCCTCTTTTGGGGCTGCTTGAAACCTGTCCTAAGGAAGAACACATCCTGAGGTGCAGTTTAAGAAGCTGCACCTCAACTGCTAGACCCAGATTATCATCTGAAGCTGATAATTATTGCTAATTGTGTGTGCTTACAACACGGTAAGGCTACCAAGAAAGTAAAGTTTGCATGCTAGATGTGCTGTGGACAAGCCTGAGACCAAAATATTTCATAGCTATAAAAAGAAACCTTTTTGGGACAAGTGTTGCAAGGGCTGCTATTTGGTCACTCTTCAGTGTCACTTTTAGTCCCTAATTGTCTCAGGCCTCTAGTCAGTCATCCATGGGATCCTAAGGCAAAAAGAAAAATGAAGAAGAAAAAAATTGAGATCCAAAAAGCCTTTGGGTTGATCCTATTCAAATTTACAGGAATAATTCCACTACAGCCCTGGTTAGGCCTTCCACAAAGACCTGACATGGGCTCATTGAATGTGGGATCCTGCTGGAATTCATCTCTATGTGAGCAATCACCTGAAAAAATGATTCCCCCTGACAAGAGCCCATCTCAGTGCCTTTGCAGGTATCAGTAAAATGCCCATTATACTTTCTTGCATTCTTCTGCAAGACACAGAGCTCAGGAGATGTATTCTGTATGCAGGAGCAATTACCATCCTCTAAAATGCTCATGTTCCAACAGCAGTTCCTCCACAGCAGCTGAGAAACAAGGCAGATGATTTCCCCCTGTAATTTAAAAGAGCAGGATTTAACAAGTAACAGGCTGCCATGCCTTTCAAATGTTGACTTTTAGAATCATAATTCCTCTAACTTCAACTTCACTGAAGAGTTACATCAATTTGTCAATGAAATTGAGAGTAGTTAATGTATAAAAGGTAAATTTTTATGTCCTAAATCAGCAGGAATATTGTACTGCTGAAATATTTATTAACCTTGAGAATTTGAAATGAATGCATGGTTTGCTTATGGTCTTAATGGGGCATCATGTCACCTAAACCCAAAATGCAGGTAGATATCCAGTATTTTCTTTTCATTTATTGCCAGCCTACTAAGATCATTTTACTTTTCAAGAGTATTTCATTTTGAAAGATATTTTTTTCTAGATTGCATCACAGCCCACTGTTAACTAGGACGAGATACAAATTCAAATTTGCCTTTATTTTCCTCTCTCAAGAAGTGTTCTTTATTCCCTATTAGTTTCCCACAGAGAATTTTTTTTTTTTTTAATGAAGAGGCTTTGTTTTAGAGTTTGTAATCTCCTGGAAAGACTTTATAATGATGAAATGTGAGTGTCTTTCCTACAATAACCTGCTGTGTTTGGAAAGCTTCACATAAGGCAAGGGGTTAAGTAAATCTCCAGTTCCCTGGGGGTCAGTTTGCAGAACATGCAGGTACATACATTGTTTAATCTCTTAAAACTCTGCACTTGGAGCTTATCCTCTTGGCCTATTTGCTCTTTAAAGTGGTGGCAAAAACATTCTAAAATAAGAGTTCAGTAGGAGAGATGTCAGGCAGTCCCTGACCAAATGCAAAATTCCCAGGAGTGTTGAATGATTGAATCAGAAACCCTGGTTTGGGTTGGGAGGGACCTCAAATCTCATCCCACTCCACCCCTGCCATGGGCAGGGTCCCCTCCCTTAGACCAGGTTGTTCCAAACCCCATCCAGCCTGGCCTTGGACACCTTCACTGCCACACCTCTGATCTGCCATCAAAACTCTCTTGCACCCCTACAAACTCACCATTGCCTAAAGAGGTTCCCAAGAGAATAATTCCTCAATTTTCAATCCATCTTGATGAAACACCTTAAGGCAAGATTCAGCACGGAAATCTGACGAAACTTTTGTTATAGAACACATAAGAAATACAGTTCAGTCTCGACATCACCACTTGAAGGCTTTAAGTTATGAAAACACAACCAGAGATTCAACATTCCCAATTTCAACCCTGCATGGGTGGGCATTTAGCCATGCACAGAGTGCACATGCATTAGCTGAGTGACTCTCACACTTGTATCAACAAGTTTTCAAGACACTGGGCCAGTTTTTTTTTTTCTTTTACTGACTCTAAAAAAATCTTATTACTTACAGTGATCCAGCCAAAACTGCACCTGCCATGGTGTTGCCTTCACACCTGGAATGAAAAGCTCAGGGCTGTGCTCTACAGGTAAATGTGTTGTACAATCAGATGTGAAATTCCAAACCTGTGAGATGCAAGGGAGAAAGTTTCTTTTGGAAAGGTACATCAGCAAATGTTTAGCATTTTGTGCATTTTGGAGATACAAATATAATACAGAATTAATAGGAATGAAGGAAAACAATTGGCAGGAAGAACCAATGGTTTGAAAAAGACATAGGACCAAACATGAAAGTTAATGACCACGCTTTTCAGTCACTTTGATATAAATTCTGAAGAGGCAGGAATCACTAAAATGTGGCATAGCAGTAGAAGTACAGTTTGCACACAATGTAATAAAGAAGAAAAATTAAAAGAGAATCAATGAAATTTGGCAGAAAGCCAGACATGATGAAACTACTGGTTAAAAAATGGCCCCATTATTTTCATTTTTTATCTTAAAAGTAGAAGATTTCTAAGTGAGGATATCGAACTGGAGTTTTAGAAAAGTCGTGCAAGTGTTGGATAAAAGGAAATTGGATAAAGAAATGAAGGGAGAAGATGCAGAAGAAAAATTGTTTCTGAGCATTAATGCTATGTCCTAGAGGGTAGTACATAGCAGGACTCCAGCAGCAAGCACTGTAATAAAATCTCTAAATGCATAAAGCAATCAAAGCTTGAGCTAAAACACTCACAAACACAGGGGTACATAAGAGTAAATGAAGTTACAAGACTGTAACAATGATGAAAGAAAAGGGAATAGGCTGGAATTGTTTTTGAAATGGGGTTTAGAATATGTATAAGAAAAGAAAAGAGGTTTACAAGAGCTTGGAGGAGTATTATACCAGGGAAAAGACATACAGAACACAAAATAAATTGTTTTGCCAGGGGATGACACTAAAAGAAAATAAAATTGTATTAAAAAATGCCAGAGAGATATCAAAGGGAATCAGTTTCATATAAAGGAGGATCAAGAAATAACAGTACCTGAAGATTGACACGGCTTTAGAGTGAGCAGAGAGCTGTCCCAGAATTCCATATTAAATGGCACTGGGTCAGGTAAGACTCTCAGAGAGCTGCAAAGATGAAACTACCTGAGGAAATAATTATAAGGACCCTGACATCAATATTCTAGGAGAGAGTCTGGTGAAATTCACTCCTGTATGGAGGATCTTTGCAAGGTCCTGGCAGTATTTAAATTTCTAGTTTAGCAATTAGAGTTCCCCAACTCTCACAATAGAACTCAGAAGAAATGATGAATACTATGAACAGCCAGGAGTTAAAATTTGCAGAGGTGACACAATTTGTTAGGATGTGCAAGATGACAGGACAATTTCTGGCAGTGTGATTACTCAAAGCTGAATGAAGGCACGTCACACAGCACAAAGTGAAATGACACGGGGTTGGAAAGAATTACTTAAGCATCTTCTACTCATTGCTAACTTCTAAATTAACTTCTTACAATAAAGAACAACAAAAGAATCTCATTAATTCTAGACTCTTCAATGGAACCTTATTACAAAGAAGAGAGAATGATTCTACAATTTCTCTAAATTGCTGCACATTGAGAGAGAGGAGCTGTAAAGACGTGGTGCATGTGTGTGCATGTATTTGTGATTATTGCCAGTCTCCCTTGCAAAATTAATTTGCAATGTGATTAATGATACATGGTCAGATGCACTTTGTATCCAGCTGAATGCTATAAAGCATGGGAAATGGGAGGGGGAGAAGGTGATGGAGTCAAACAAAAAATCTGGGCAGATAAAGCATCTCACTGATTTGTTATTCCTCATTCTCTGAACATTGCAAATAGCCTTTAGAGTTCCTCAGGTGTGAGGAACTAAATCAGAAAATTCACAAAAAGCAGAGAGATCAGTAAGTCACAACTACCCCTAGAGCTGGCCCAAGGTTCCAAAACGTGTTAGGAGGCAAAGCAATTGGGAGCCAAAAAATCTGACAAGGGGAGGATATTCAGGGTTCCAAACCCATGATTATCCAAAGGCAGCTTAGGTGCAAATTCTGTGCCCTCCCAGCCCTGGTTAGACACAGCCAAGCTCTTGGTGAAAGATGAGCACAGCCTTGCACACAAACAGCACTCCCAGGTGCTGACCATGAAATTTAAGGGGGGAGAGCAAACAGAGACCATAATATTCAAATTGGGTTGTATTAAAAATGAAAAATGAGTGGGGAAAAGCTCTGTATGCTCATTACAGCAACGGCTCCTTGGCTGGGTCCCTGCTAGAAAAGCACTTGTCCCCTTCTGAGGGGTGTGAGGGCACTGCCAGAGGAAACTCATGCCTCTGATACTTAATTTACTGCATGACAGAATGCTTTGGAAAACAAAATGAAGCCTTTGCTTCTCTAAATAATCTTCCCTCCCCCACTGCAGTCATTGTCTTTGTAATATTTTATGGTTTGTCATATAACACTCTGGGATATTGTCCTACAGAGGATGTGACTACACTGCTGAAATGGAATACCTGTGTGGTGTCCCTTGCCCACAGAACCACTGGAGCAGTGGAAGATGGGGCTTTGTGCATTTCTTAGCATTTTATTTTGATTTTTTTTATTTTTGTAATAAAGAGCGAAAAAAAAAGAAGCAAAGAAAACAAGCTTCACATAGATTTAGGACTTCAGGGACAAGAATATAGCTATTCCATCTATTTTATAAATGCAAATATGCTTATAACATTGATCTCAACAGTGTAAATCAATAATACCCAGAGCTTTCCTGTCCCCCACAGATTGTCTGCAAATTATAAATGGTGGTTACAAAAGTATAATCATGATGAAATATTTTCAAATCTCATATTCTACTCATGCTGTAATTCAAAAAAGGAGCAGATATCTTGGAAGTTAGAGTTTTGATGTTTTAATGAGTGCACTATGTTTTTTCTAGTGAAGCACAACCAATTAAATTGAGCATCCAATCTTTTTGCTGAAGGAACAGTCTGCAGCTTCCAAATGACTGCAATTCTCTCTTTTGCCATTATAGGAAAATATTTTTATCCTGTCACCAGGCTCAGTGCACTGAGAAGCATGAAGCAGCTAACAGATAACATAAGTAGTATTCAATATAATCAGATTGGGCTGTGCCTCTGACACAAGGAGCCATTGGGAGACACAAGGAGATATGAGATAATGTCTTGGAATTCCATCTTTTCCTAGGGGGTAAAAAATCAGGTTTTTTTACCTTTTCCAGAATTTTAGTACTGATCAAAATTAGCCTTTAGGAAGTGTTTCCATATTCTTAACTGTGTTTGCTGTAAACCTTGCCTACTAAATATTTCAGTAGAAATCCAAAAGTCGCTAGAGAACATCACTGCGAGAAAATCTGACACACTGGATGTCAGATAATGCAGACTTAGAGCTTAGCTAAGATTCTAGAGTATCTAAATTTTGGATTGTATTGAATTTAGGACAGATTTATCTGGTCTCCTACAGGAAGACTGGAAGACCAAGAATCCACACCACTCCAAGCTTGATCCACTTCTCTTCTCTACTTCCCTCAGATTCTGGAGAGAAGGAAAGATGAGGGTCGCATTTCTCCTTTTTGCTCTTTGGGATCCATGTCTGGATGGGCCAGCAAAATACCCAGATCATTAAAGTTATAGAATCATAGAATGACTTGAGTTGGAAGGGATCTTAAAGATCATCTCATTCCATGGCAGGGACACCTCCCACTGTCCCAGGCTGCTCCAGCCCCAGTGTCCAGCCTGGCCTTGGGCACTGCCAGGGATCCAGGGGCAGCCCCAGCTGCTCTGGGCACCCTGTGCCAGGGCCTGCCCACCCTGCCAGGGAACAATTCCTTCCTAGGATCCTATCAAACTTTATTCTCTGTCAGTGGAATTCCATTCCCTCTTGTCTTGCCCCTCCAGCCTTTGGCAATTGTCTCTCTCCATCCTTCTTTATGCTCTCTTCAGGCCCTGCAATTCCACAATTTGGTTATCGTGGATCTTCTCCTCTCCAGGCTGAACAATGGCAGCTGTGCCAGCCTTTCCTCCCAGCAGAGCTGCTCCATCCCTCTGCCCATCCTGGAGCCTCCTCTGGGCTCTCTGAGCAGCTCCAGGTCCCTCCTGGGCTGGGCCAGGCTGGGGCAGCTCTGCAGGTGGGAAATCACTGAGGGACAGAACATTGTGGGTAAGATGTTGCTCTCAGGTTGCTGTCAGGCATAGATAGACACACTTTATAAAGTTTTAGATGTAAGGTTTTCTGTGTTGCTGTTCTGGTGGCCTGGAAAGGCCCAGGAATGGCCTTGGAGAGCCGACGCTTCAAAGGACGAGGAGAGACTTCTGATCTTGTCTCGGTCTTGGTGTTTATTAATTGTTTATCTAAAAGATTTTCTTTCAGCCCGACAGAGGTCTGCACAGCAAGTCAGCCATGGGCACACTGCGAGCCCCCAGGGCGGTCACTTATCTTTATACTCGAAGTTACGTATACAATATTTATCATTTCTCCCCAATACCTTCTACCCTTATTAACCGGTGCACTTTTAGTAATGACCAATCCCAAAGTGCCACCATCACCACAGAAGATGGAGGCCAAGAAGAAGAAGAAGAAGGACAGGACATGCCCCAATTCCTCCATCTTACTTCTTTAGACCCCCCTGTACCAAAATCCTAAACCCTGTGTTTTACACTTTAACTAACTTATCCCTTCACCATTCACCCAGTGGAATCCTCCCAGTCCTCATACAGGTCTCATCTCCTGTGTAGGATCAAAATCCTGCCACCAGACACTTCTGGCAACATTCCAGGATTCCCGAGCCCCCCAAGGGTGGTCTCGGCCTCTCTGCACCTCCATCCTGAGGTGCTGAGATCCCACAGATAGATACTATAAAGATCAGTGTAAATAAAATATCTCAGTGAGAAGCATAATTGGTTAGTTGATATGTTCATAGCAGACCCTGAGCAGTAATCCTTTTTGCCTGTTTATTTATAGGCAATAATACTGAAAGCATTGGACATTTATTTCTCCTCTGGTAAATGCTCAGGTTTAGTCTCCGCCATTAAAAATATGAGTATTTGAAATCTTCTTCATGCTGTAGAGAATGGAGGTATGGGAAGGTTATTACAGTGCTCATAAATAAGACAAGTAATTTTACCACTTGGTTAGCAGAGTTTGAACATTATCAAACACCTTTCTTGCTAGTTTTGCTTTACAGTTAAGACACATACAAGTTTCAAGTTAAGAGGAATACTTTTATATTTCCAGAAAGACAGCTAGCCAGTTGTTTTCTGACTTCTGAAACCACACAGAACATAGAAAGCTTTGGAAGATGTTGAAGGCAGACATGAGCCTGAGGACAGACTCCATCAATAACTCAGGAAACAGATGTTACAGTGTTAGTTTAGGCTTTCCAAACTAGTCAGATTTTTTTTCACTTTAGTTTGAGAACTTCTTTTCCATGTTCATGTGTTTGCTTTTGTTGAAAAGCTTCACATTTCTGCTAGGGAAAAAGAAAACCAACCACAAGATCATGCCCAAAACACCTATATGTTTGCTTTGCTAAGCCCAGAGATGACAGCAGCTTTATGCTGCTGCTCTTCGCGCATCTATTGCAATATTTGGGAGTTGCTGGTGCTTTTTAATGAAGCTGTTCTCCCAATAAGCCCCTGGGAAGGGAAATGCTATCACAGCCAGTTTGCAGGCAGAGAGATGAAGCACACAGGGACACGGTGCAGAGCAGAGCAAGGACTTGAACTCACCTTTCAATTTATGGGGCTTGAACTTGTGTCTGAGGTACTTCCCCATCCTTTCTGCTCCCCTGACCCCCCTGTGCCCCTTCCACAGCCAGTGCCCAGCACCAGAGCCTCTGCTCCATCCTGTTCTCCATCTCATTTCCCTCTGGGCATGAGACACTAAATCATTTAAATCAGCTGGAACTTCTCAGAGTTAAAAGGAAGAAGGCACATTCTGAGTGCAACCATTCCTGACACACCAGCCTGCCACACACTCAGATTCTTAGAGGGCACACAGAAAGTGGGATGGAAAAAAAAAAACCCTCTGAAATTACAGAATTGGTTTTCAGAAGTGTCACAGAGATGGTTTTCCACACTTTTTGGACTCTTCACAAAGCTAAATAAAGGATTCCTGGGAATAGGGTGGACATTTTCAACTGTTTTCACCTGATTCACTATGGCAGCTGGAGAAATTTTTTCAGTGTAAAGGCACTTACTAATGTTCTAAACTTGGGTAAATATCTGTGAATATGGAATACAGTGATAGCATGTGAGCAATATAGCATTAAGTTATACAGCATATATATTATATAACACTGTAGAAATACATAGACCAACATAAAAGTAGAAGAGGATCTCAGCCCCTGAGGTTTTGGTACAGCTTGAACTTTATCTCTGAGGAAAACAATAGCTTCTTTCATAAAGCATGACAATGCACATGCTGGAATTCTTGGGGTGTCCTGTGCAGGGACAGGAGCTGGACTTGGATGATCCTTGTGATTTAATTGTAAGCTGATTCTGTAACTCTCCATCAAACGATGTTCTTGCCTCATAAGCCCTCTGAAAACTTCCCTTGTCTTTTATATGAAGAGCCAATAATTGGCCTTATTTAGTTTAGATGAAATAAATAATTTCACAGCCACTTCTCATATAATAAGGTTGGCCGCAGCCTGGTTTTTTCTCTTTAGCTTGTATATTTTTGTTTGGAGTGAACATAAAAGAGCATTTTCTTGCCTGCTGAGTGTTCATTAAAACCACTTCCAAATCTTTGCAGCCATTAGGGTCCTCACTATGTTCTGATCTTCCTGGCATATTGATTTAACTGTAAAAACAACCCTTTCTTCAAATGATAATAGTAATGTTATTAACTGACAGTTATGAAGGACAACTCTTCATCTAAAGACCTCGACTACTTGAAAAGGTTTGATAAAATAACCAATCAAAAACCAGAAGACCTCTGAAGGAACAAGAGTAAGCCACTATCAAAATCCAATTCTTTTTCCCAGAAGTGCATTTCAAACTGGGTATTACCTATGTGGAAATTTCTTATATGTTCCTCACAGAGGTATGCATCTGCTCCTTGAGCTGGGACAGTTCTGACAATGGCATTAATGATGAATAAAAACAATTTTTAGATAAATGGGGAGCTCCAGAGCTCTGGTGTTTCCAAAGAGGCACTTTTAGAAGCAGGTAAGAACATTACATAACTAAGCAAGAACAGCATTTCCAAGTTTCCATTTGGAAGTTGTTTTTCATACTTTCAGTTCCTCTTCCACTCAAGCCTAAGAAACATTCCCTTTTTGAGGTTATAATTTGATATTCTTTTGGGTTGGGAGTCTGAGCAAAATGACTGGTGAGCTTTCCAGCACTCAGACTGCTTGAGGATGTCTTCCTCTGCTGAGGCAATGCACTCCTCACTGCAGCTGATGTTGCTGTGCTGCTCAAATGGTATAAACATGGTAAAGTCACAGAAAAAAGAAAAATAATATTATTGCTAACAATAAGACAAGCTGATAAAAGTTCTCTCTCCCTACCTCACCTCTGCTCTGATTGGGTACTGCTGATTCCTTCTCAGAGAAAGAGTTAAGAACAATTATGATAAAATTACGGAAGTCATAACTTGAATGTCAAGACAGAAATATTGCGGTGCAGACCACTGTAATAAATGTTAAACTGTTGTCAAGAAAGAGCTAGATAAATTATATAATCCATTCTCCACATCTTACTGAGCATACAGAGCTGTAACTATTCTTCTATTAGGTCTGCCTAGGCTGACAAATTGTATGCTAATGGATAAAATCTTAATCACAGAAATAAGGGCATGAAAATCATTCAGTTTAGCTAAGATGCCTCATAATTTTCAGTTACTCTTTCACTTGTCTTAACTCATATTGGTAGTCCAGTCACATACCTCATCATCCCCTGAAAACTCAACAACCTCAGCAACTCCTCTGTAAAATTTTCCTTTTAACTCCAGTTTACTGTTGATGCCTCTCTGAAGAATTTTGTGTTACTGTACATTAAGGCCATCCTATAAAAACACAATTTATTTTACTACATTATAAAAGAATGCCAGTTATCCTGCCACATCTGTGTTATCTGTGGGGCCCTGTGGGAACTAGTGGTGCAATAGCAGGGAATATGTTACAGTTTATTTGGAAGCATTTTTACAGTCACCAGGTGAGCGAGTAATTGCTCACATGAAAATGGGTATCTCAGTGCCTTATCTCCAAGATGGGGATGTCTCTGTGTGCACAGAGCTGCTATTGAATTTCTGTGGCCAATCTAGCTGGAGAACTAAGGGAAATAAGTAATGGAAATGGAGGTTCCTATTAGAAGCAAGCAGGGAGTTTGCACCAGGAAAGGACACTGAGCAGCTGAACCTGAGTGGTTTAGTTCTGTTATCAGATATTGACCACAGCTCTGTACAGGGGAGACTGCAGTGATTTGAGCCCAGTCTTGCTCAGGCAGACTCTGCAGCAGCCTGGCTGCACCAACTGCAGAGCTGGGACACCTCCAATTTAGCAGGATTCCTAAAAAAAAAAAAAAAAATCCTTAAATTATCATAATCTTCTGACTGGGGTTTAATGAGAGAGATTGAGCAAGCCAAGTATCCCTTAATGAGGGAAGGCAGGAGCACATGAAACCGAGGAGTTTTCCTGTTGAAAGCAAGATCTCATTCCTGACTTGGGAACAGGTGAGTAGTACATTACAGGAAAATACCTTTTAGACTTTGAGGAGCTTTCTCTCCCCCCTGCTGATCTGCCTGGTGGGGTTTTGCTCTCTCAGTCTCACTCTCTGAACTGCACAGTCTCCAGCTAGGAGGCAGGAGAAGGACTTACTCCTTTCTTACATATTAGCATCACCTGCACACAGACTATTAGTGCTTGGCTTCCAGAGGGAGTGTGCTCTGCCAAAACTTTTACTGCCTCAACTCATGGGCATGGAGCATCACTTCTGTACTTGTAAGACTGCCTGAATTTTCCTCGTGAAAATAATCTAATGTAAAGCTAAAATTTAAACAAAGAAAGAAAATTTGTTTTGTGCTAAAGCATTTTGGAAAAAAAAAAAAAAAAAAAAAAACCACAAATTATATTCTTTCTCCTCTGAAGAAAAATTCTTTCAAAAATAAAAGTGTAACAGCTCAGACATACCCCTGAAAAAGATCTGTTGGAAAATGTCAGTTTTCTCTAGGTGGAATTAAAGGAGTTCACTCTGTCTCCCCCACATGCACTGACTATGCTCTAAAAAACAACTTACAACGTAATGTCCTGGCCACACATTAGTTTTAATGGCTCCTTTTTTGGTTGGTTGATTTTATTTCTTGTTTTAGGCAATTTTCAGGAAATCTTAAGCTTTCCTCCCATCTCCTAGTTCTAATTATTCTGCATACACTTGTGATATATCAAGAGCTCCGTTTCCACAGCCCCGTGTTTCTAACGACGTGTTGTTCACAACTGGTGATCACCCCAAGGTTTGCAATGCTATAAATAGGAGTTGAGAAGCAAGGCACATCCCTGTTGTAAGGATGTGCTGAACAAACAAAAGGCAATCCTTTGCATTCAGTAAATGGACTATTATCTTGTCCTTCAGTACTCAGATGCTTTCCCTTAGTAAAAAAATGCAATAGATAATTTTACAGCTGGATAACATTTGACCTTGGAACTGCTCATTGAAATCAATGAGGCAAGCTGATTTTTATGCAGCATCTATGCACTAAAAAGGCACTTCAGGCAATTCCAAACATGAGACAGCATAGCAGGAAATACTGAGAGTTCCTTGAAACATGAAAGAGCTTGCATGCTCTACAAGGTTTGTAGTTACTTCTTTGTACACTTCTAAACAAGTGTTATGTGTTTTATCATAGTGGGACTCATAAAAAACATCCACAATTGCTGCACGTACAAGGAGATGTAGTGATCCTAAGAGTTTCATCACAGCAGATTATTTCTAGCAGTTTGGGTGGTTTTTTAATTGAAAAATCTCTCCAAGGACTATCAGCATGGCTTTGTTGTTTTTTTTTTCCCCAAAACAACCACTACTGCTAAATGGACTTGTTTTCATAAGAGCTCAGCTGAAGCCTGCTATGATAGACTCATATTATTAATATTAAATTCCAGCATTTTGAGCTTGGAAATCCATCCCCATACCACACAATTAATGTGGCAGCACATCTTTTAAATATCATGGATTTTATTTGTAGGTTAATTCTTCTTTGTTGCTTGAATCCACACTTCACCAAAAAGCAAAATCCTTGATCCAGCTATTGGATGTGTAGTAATTCTGATGATTTCCTATTCATGGAATAAATCCCCACATAAACATGTGTTAGTGTATTTAACAGAGTCCTAATTTCTGGGCACCCTAATCTGCAGAGTGACTCTGAACTGAATTAATGGCTCATTAAGGTATAAAAGCCAGTCTGAAAGGGAATTTAAAGCTACATGTGAGTTTGAAATGAAAAAGGAAATCTAGGGAAAACTAAAGAGCTGGTTCTACTCAATGGTCACCCTCCTTGTCAGACACATTTAGTGTGACATTTAATGCTGTTCTCTGGCAGCAACATTTTCCCCAGAGAAAGCAAACCCACACTTGATCCCTGCCACCTGAGATCTGCTGGAAGCCCACTGAAGACCACATTGCAGCTTTGAAACACCAAGTTCTATGACATGGATCAATTAACCCCTGCAGGATACAAATTACAAATTAATTTTTTGCTGATTATTATACACATAATTCATTTTCAAGAACAATTCGCTAGAGCATAAATGTCAATTTCATTATTATTTTTTGTAAAGTAGGATTCAATTTTGCATTTCTATCATATTCAAAAAAATAATTTTCAATGTAACTCAGTGGGATATTCATATGTGCTCAGAAGCTAATGAGGTATGGGAAATAGATATGCTATCATAAAAGGAAAATTACTAAATGAGAAAAAAAGATTTTAAAAAGAATCTCTTAGAGTGAAAAAGAAAATTTCACCACCAAATGGGACTGCTTCTTCACTATATCTCTGGTTTTTGTCATCCCAAGTGGCCTGTTCATTTATGTAACTATTTTGGAACATTCTACTGCTTTTACTGATTGAAAGAATCCTGTTCATTAAACATCTTTGTAAAGAAGTATTAAAAAAAAAAAAAAAAAAGCCAAGGTAAAGAATTGTATAAAGACTAATTTCAAAATAAAGCTGTGCTCATTCTCTTTTGTTAATTCTGGTCTGACTATAGCCCATAAGAGGTTCTCTAGCCCAGACCCACAGTGAGGGAGCTGCCCAGGAGCTCCCTCCTTACTGCTCTGGGAGTGAGAATTCTCCTCCTCTTCCTGTGGCCCGAGTGCCCCTTTCTCCCTCAGACAGACCCAGTGAAAGCCCAGACAGACCCAGTGCCTTCCCAGCTCCTCACCATATTCCACTTGTAATGAAATCTCTGTTTGCCTCAGGTTTGCCTGCTTGCACACTGAATCCTGGCAATTGCACAGAGATGGGATCACTTGTGAGGGCTGATCCAAAGGCTCAGATATTCGAGGTGAACACGTGCCCTGATGTTATAATAATGCCTGAATAAAAGTCTGGACTCCAATTTAAGGTCTGACCCTCCAACCAACTGGCAACAGTTGTTGGAAAAGTACTGTTACATCTGAATTAAAAATTCTCTTTAATTAAGAGCTACATGTTCAGAGAAAGTTAGTGAAAGATGTCTCCAAGCAGAGTAAGAAAAATACATATTCATATTCTGATAAGGCAATCAAGATGTTGATGTTAATATTAGAGCAATAACTTTAATTGTATTTCAGCAAACGAATGGCAATTAGAAAACAAATTATCTCAGAGAAGCATGTCTGCTGCACAGCTTAGCCCCCAAGGCAAGCCAAAAGCTAAACCTTTTTCTTGAATTTTAATGCAGAAGATAAATAGACACACCTCTGGAATTATTCTAAACAGAAATAACACAAACAGTTTAAAGTTACTCTGAGACACAAAAGTAAAAAATTCCTTCCCTCTTGAAGTGGGGTCTTTGTTGCCACAAGAAACATTAGCATGCAAAAGTAAAATATTGCTCTGCTTTAAAGATGAGGAAATGTAACAGATGTTGGCCACGTTCATTAAAGAGCATTTGTGGTTTAACTGAGCTGGTTTGACATCCCCAGCACCCAAGTCCTCACTGCCACACTCACTCCCCCCATGCTGGGGTGTGGGGGAAAGGCAGGAGAGCCAGAGTGAGAAAACTCGTGGGCTGAGATAAGGACAGTTTAATAGCAAAGCAAAAGCCATGCACACAAAACACAGCAAAACAAGGAATTCATTCCCTGCTTCCCACGGGCAGGCAGGTGTTCAGCCACGCCAGGAGAGCAGGGCCACAGCCCATGGAAGGGTTCCTCAGGAACACAAACACATCCACTCCAAACATCACCCCCTCTTTCCTTTTCCTCCCCATTTCCTCCCCATTTCATTTCAGGAACACAAACACATTCACTCCAAACATCACCCCTTCCTTCCTTTTCCTCCCCATTTCATTCCAGCCACATGGTCTGGAATGTCCCCTGGGTGGTTGGGGTCACCTGTCCTGGCTGTGTCTCTCCTTGACTCCAGGACATCTTAACTACAATAACTATACATCACTAAAGCTTTTCTTGATATTCACACAATAGTTATCCCTTAATTGAGAGAGCCAAACATCTCATTTTCCATCTATAACACCCCCCTGCCCCCTTGCTGGTGGGATGAGGAGCTGGAAACTCCTTGCCTCTCTGTAAGTCCTGCCCAGCAACATCCCTGTGCTACCAACATTCTGATCCCAGACTCAAACCACAGCACTGGAACAGCTACTCAGGAAAATCAGCTTCAGCCCAACCCAGCACAGAAGAGTAAATGATTTCCATTAGGGCAAGATTTAGAGCACAAATGCAGTATGAATGATCCAAGGTGAATTTCTGCACTGCCTCTCAGTGCTGTGCTATTGCACAGTAGCAAGCCACAGCTACAGCCACGTTGTTTTCTGACAGAAATAAATACTCCCCCTGCTTTGTATCTGATCTAAAAAATGATGCTGGTAAGGTTCCTTGAATCCTGTCTCACCTGGAAAGGCCATGGCCAGCCAGGGTGTGACTATGTGTGCCAAGAACTAGACCAGATTTTCACCAACTAAAATCTGGTGTAACATATTCATATGCAAAGTTGTCTCTTGGGTGAAAAATGTCTCCTTCCAACAAAAATACACTCATGATTCAAGCCATCAGTGCTTTCCCTCTCCCCAGTCCATTCCCCTGGGACAATATGCCCCATCTGTCAGGATGAAAGTCTGTTCCTGTGATCCATTCACCTCACTGCTGTGGACTTTCTGCTCTGTGTGACTTGGCATTGACTGTGTTTTGCTAAAACACTGCTCAGGCATTACTCAGCTCTCTGTGGTTTCAGTCATGCTATTTAGAAAATTTATCAAATCCTTGTATGAAGCCTGAATGGTTTTAATGATGCTGCAACAGAACCCACCCAGATTGCAACAGAACATTACAATTTTCAAACATGAAATTATACATAAATGGTGAAAAGATGGCCTGCAACTGAGATTTTTATTCTTAAAAATTGTCTTGCTCAGGAAGGAAAGCAGGGACAATTTCTCATTGTACCTGCAATGCAACAGTCCATCTTGGTTCTACAAAGCAATTAAGTACCTCATTAACTTTAAGCACCTGCTTAATTCCCATGGCTTTGAAACCACTGGGAGTTAGCTGCTTGCTCCTGAATTTGTGCAGGAAAAACATGCTTGTTAAAACTTTGGTGGGGGGAAAAAAAAAGAGGATTATGTCTGCTAAACTTCTTTCAGTCTGGTTTAATAAACTTTATGGCACTTGAAATTCATCTCTGTCACACAAAGAATCAGACTGGGCCCCAAATGCATGATGATATTTAGGCTCTGTTGTCACATAAAGCATCAGACATGATGTGGTCACAACAGTCTATTCAGAATTCAGAATTTTCATAATTTTATTACTGATTCTGTCTCATCTGATGGCTACTGGCAAAGCAAGAAAGAAAGGTCTAGAGAAAAAAAAGAGTAATATACATCTTCATGGAGTCTTTCAGGAGACTGACCAAAATATTTTTAATGAACACAATGTTCTTTCTTTTTAGCTTGAGTTTTACTCTGAGGACTCCAAGATCTGCATGAAAAACATGAGGTTTACTGTCAAGAATGTTAAGCTGGTGGTGGCCATGTGTTTTACAGCATTTTAAACACAGTCACATAAGATGTGTCAGCCTCAAAGTATCTGTGTTCTCATTGAAGGAGCAGCTGATGAAATACAGATTGAGGCTAAAGGTGTAGCACAGACTCTTCCAAAGAGTACCAGGTAAATTGTGTGCTGTATTTTGCAGAAAATTAAACATCCAGTGCCAGATGTCCAGGAATTATGTCCAGAGGAATAGCTAAGGAGCAGCTCACTAAACAACGCACAACCACCTTTACACTAACAAATATATAAGAGGGTATCATTGTACACTGTGAGCTTCATTGTGATGCACCAATACTTACAGAAATATCTCAATAAATAAAAGATATTCTCTGGATTGCTGAACAATTCAGAGAACATATCTGAAAGTTTTCTGCCCTCTATTCTGAAACAAACATTTTTCTTATTGTCTTGGTTATCTAAGCACATCTCCTTTTTGCACAACAGATTGATCATAGATCATAAAATTCAGGCTTTTCTCATAGAGCTATTTATGTTCCCAACTAATTAGAAGGTTTCTTTCTTCTGAACAGTAAGGTAAAACCCCAAATCTCAGGCACTGCCCCATCCAGTGATGCAGCACATGGCAGACAAGCTGTTAGCTTCACAGTAGTCATTTAAGCCACAGCGTCTCACCCCCAGCATTAAATCCTTTTCTGTTAGCCAGGAATTCAACTTTGGCAATAAAACATTGGAAATTTGGCTTATTGTTAAGTTTTTGTAGCGTTATCATTTAAATTAATCAATGGTGGATCAATAAATCTTCCACCAAAAGTGAGATGTTTTTATGTCACGTACAGTTTGCAAAAGTTGGGGGGTTTTAACTGCTTTTTGTTTAGCTTTCCAAATGTCAATTAACTTTCCCAGTAACCTTTCCAAGCAGTACACTCTCTTAAAATGTATTGTGAATACCACTTCTCAAATATGTCTGCATTGCCTTAACAACAAAAGACAGTGAAAAGCTGCTGAGGAGAATCCAAAGGGCCATTGGATTAAAATTCATGAAGGGCAGTTTCTCCCTTCAGTGTCAGAAGTAATTGCATACACACTGAACATTAGAGCAGCTCCAGAAGTTGCAAACACATTATAAGAAGAAATTCAAATGGGTTGCAATCCTTCTCATCTGCTAATGTCTCTCTGCATCTTATCCACTGATTTCTAGCCTTAAAACTGTGATTGGTCACATGATTTAGGTACCAGTCTAAATCAGAAAAACTTAATTGTTTCCAATGTTGGCTATGCTTTAAGAAATATGTCTGATCAAAACAATGCTCCTACTGATGTCATGGGGGTATGGATCAAATGGGGAAAGGTCCTGTAGTGATTCCTAACCACAAGCTGAATATGAAAATGCATTAAACACACACATAATTCACATTTTTCCATCTATCATCACACATTTTTTGTCTGTTTAAAACAAACAACCTTTACTGAGCACACCAGCTTCTATTTAGACCCTTGGCACAAAAGCTTCTTAGATTTACACCACAGTGTGTTAAAATTCACAGGGAAGCTTCAGTGAAGAGCACACTCCACCTTTTCCTTATTTTAAAAAATGTTTTGAAAACAAATCCATCACATTTAGCATTTGTACATGGTACTCAGCTGACAGGCTTAAATGTTACTGAGTGACAGAACTGGTACAAACCTGACTGCAGCCCTGCCTATTGCAGCAATTTGAAAGTCAAGGGGACCCTTTCTAGTCTGGAAGGAAATAAGATATTTTTCCCCTAAAAAAGAGAAGACAATTTCTTTCAGTGGGGTTTTAAAACAAGGGTAACAGCACAGGCCAAACACGACTGGGTTGACATTTAATATAAGGATTCTATATGATACAACTTGAATAAAGTATAGCTCAGAAAACTTACTCACACAGAAATATAAATGCAGGTTTTGCAACTGGCAGGTAGAAGCCAGGTAACTTTTTCTGAAAAGGAAAGGTGGCAACTGATGATGGTTTCACACCGATATTTCACAGTGGAAGAGAAGGAACCTCTAGCCTACCTACTTGAATTAGGTACTTTTCTTAACTTTAATCAAATTAAATAATCTTTTTATTATGAAGAGAACAAAAGAGAGGGAGAAAGATAAATGAGGAAGTGGAATTCAACACAATTTTATTGCACGTACTATTGTGTCCTTTGCCCTCATAATATCCAACTGTAAAATGCTCTCTAAAAGCAAAACTGAATTGTTTTATTCAAAGTTTATTAATTAATCATATCTTTTTTACAGACTGATTATTTAATTTTAGTCATCCATGTGAATGTGAGCTCCTTAATATCAGACCGAGCCATGTAAGAAAAGAGCATTAATTAGTTTCATTCCAAAAGGCAGGTGGAAAAGGCAATTAAATGATGTAACATAGGCAGGTGTGGGCCCTGATCTCATGTGAAAGATCATTATTGTCTTTCTTTTGCATGACTTAGTTAAAATCTGGCTGTTCTCAAAGTTACTTTGTGGCCTACAGGAAAGAATTTAATGAATAAATACAGGAAGTGGAGATGTCACTGCAGCTCCCAGTGCTCAGGTGCCACCAGCACCAGTTCAGGTGACACCCACCTTCACAGCTTTATCCCACAGCAAAGATTTAATGGGAATGGAAATGGAATGCAACCCTTAACCCTGTGGGGAATGCTCCCCAACATTATTGCTCAATTCTCATCTGCAATAACACCTTGTACTGTTGTTCTGTGGAGAAGCCGGATAATTTTAGCTGCCCTTTCTTGTTATTTTCTTCCCATTTATTACATGGGAGTTCTGCAAAGTTTTCAGTGTTGAAGCCCCCTTGGTTGCCTGGAAAGTCTGGGTTGAGAATTAGAGGGGTCTGTGGGGGTGGATTTCTGAGAGGACAGAGACCACACAATCACATAAGATGATGAGTTGGAGGGGACCCATTGGGGGGATCACCCAGTCCAGCTCCTGTTCCTGCAGACCCCCCAGCAATCCCCCCCGTCCATCCCTGGTGTCCAAACCCTCCTGGAGCTCTGGCAGCCTCAGGGCTGTGCCCATTCCCTGGAGCCTGGGCAGTGCCAGCACCTCTGGGGGAGGCAGAACCTTTCCCTGATCTCAGCCTGAGCCTCCCCATGTCCCTGCTCTCCAGCATTCCCTGGGCGCTGTCCCCATCCTGTTACAGATGGATAATGAGAGGATTAGCTCTCACAATTAAGGGATGAATATTGTGTGAATATTAAGAGAAGCTTTATTGATGTACAGTCATTTTATTGTAGTTTAGATGTCCTCTCTTCTCCCCACAGTTCCCTTTCCCCCCTCTCTGTATTGCTGCCATCAGACAGCCTGGGCTGCCTGGGACAGGCAGAAGAAGCCGCACATGTGTCCCTGGCATGGAGCAGGAGGAATGGAAGAGCTTGTCACTGGGGCAGGGCAACACCTGCCCTCCAATCCAGTTACAAGAAAGCAATCTGCACTGATAAATGGCACAGAAGAGCTCACTGACAGACTTTGGAGGGGCCAGGGCTGGCTGGTGCAACCCCCAGGGTATAAGACTGAGCATCCATCTTGAAGATGAACCAGTCACGTAGTACTCATGAGGGCCAGTTCCCAGCGCTGTGAAATTTTCCTTATGTAGTCCTTTTGTTGTATTTTTGTCAAGGTTTAATAAACCTTTTTAAATTTTCAAAGTGAGCAGCTGTTTCTCACAATCCCACAGAGGAGAGATGAGTGTTTTTCCTCCTCTCGCCCTTCTGAGGAAGCTGTAGCTGCCATGGGTCTCAGTCCCCTCCGGCTGAACACACCCAGGGCCCTCAGCTGCTCCCATGCCCCTTGAGAGGAATGGCAGATTTGTCTTTACAAACAAGCTGTGGGTCTGCTGGTAGATAAAACTAGCCCTGAGATATAAAAGAAACAATGGGAAGGGTTCCACTGATGGATGAATGGAAAAAGATATTTGCTTTTACAAATAAAATTTGGGTTTGCTGATATATTAAATTGGACATTGAAAGGTGAAAGAAATAATGGGGATAAACCCTAAATTCCATAAGAATTCAAAATTAAAGGGAGGGTTATACCTTAGAGGGAAATCTTTGGTATCAGGTGTATTGAGGAGTCTGAACCTCTCAAGAACCTCAGCCAAGGGGGAAAGAGAGAAGGGAAATGTGGCTGGAAATTGGGATAAAAAGGAGGCTGTGTCCTCCAAAAATTTGAGAGATTCCCAGGGGAATGCCCCATGGCCTTTCCCTTTATTCAAATAAAGAAAAAGGACTCCTCTGTCTCCTTTTTGGACGTAAAGCTCTGATGTTTGTGGATTAATTTTCTTAACACCTTTGAGGACCTTCGGCATCCCCACAGCCTCCTTTGGATACCCTGCAATAGTTTAATATCTTCTTTATATTCTGGTGACCACAATACTCAAGGTGAGGCCACCCCAGCCCAGAGCAGAGCAGGACAATCCCCTCCCAGGCCTGGCCAGCAATGCTGGGCCTGATGTCCCCAGGACAGGGATTTCCCTGCTGGCCCCAGGGCACTGCTGACTCCTGTGCTGGGGTGCACGTGTACATGTGCATTATGAAAAATAGCAATCACTTCTTTTTAAAATTTTAAAAGTTTAATAAAATGGTTATAAAAATAGTAATACAATTAGAGTAATAATAATTTGGGCAATTTGGATTAGGACAATATGAGACAATAGAGACAAAGTGTTACAGACAGTCTGGGTACCTTTTCTGGGCAAAACAAACCTGAAAAAGGACCCACATTAATAGAGGATTAACCCTTAAAAGCAACAGCCTGTTGCATATTCATACACTTCATACATGATGCATAAATTCCATTCAAATACAGGATTCTGTCTGGTCATCATCAACTTCTTCCTCCTAATCCTAAGGCACCTTCAATCTTTATCTAGGCAGGAAGAATTCAGTTTTTTCTGGTAAGAGAACAATAAATTCCTTTTCTCTGAAAGATTTAGGTGTCTTGTGGCTGCTATCTGGTGTGAGTGCCTCATTCCTTTCTTTAAAAAAATCCCACTTACATAGTTCTTATTTTAACTACAAAAGTTACCTTTTAACTACAAGACTACATTTATCATATTATTAAAATGTTAATACAGCACTACTAATCAATACATCAAAATACATATAGTAAATATCTGCATAGAGCCATATAATGTTCACTTTTCACATGCATAACGTGTGAAATGAAAGACAGCTGTGACAGGATGCAGCACAGATTAATGTTTGAGCGTGCAGAAAACTGCCAAAAAAAGTTAAATGCACAACAGGAAAAATGACATGCCCCAGGGCACAGGGACTGAGAAGGGCTTCCTCTGATGCCCGTCCCTCTGATACATGTTAGCAAAAACAAAGCGAGACATGCAGTGACACAGACCCATTACTAATAGATACAATATTCTAAAATAGTCATGCAAAAACATCAGCAAATGTGTCTGAAGCAGTTGAGGACGGTCCTTGAGTCATACCCAGACCCGGTGTCATTTTACTCAACAGTGCATCTACATTGACAAAACTGGCCAATTAGTTACTAGGAGAAAGAAGCGCTTAGCACCTTCTCAGGTCACTTAAAAGTGAATAGTAACTCTGGCATACTATAATTAAGGAAGATAACACCACCAAAGGTTGAGATGTTGAGTGCAAGACATTGAGTCTTTTCAAAATTAATGGAGTTTTACAACTCAGAAAATTCAGTTCTTCTAAGAGGACAAATTTTAATTACTGCTACCTCACAGAATGTTCTTGCCTTATACTCTCTGCATAAGTGTCTCAGCAGCCAGAAGCAGAAATATTTTACACATTTCAAACTTCAATAAAGAATATGAAGATCAAAGAATAGGCAAAGCTGCTCCCTGGACAAGAAAGGATCAAGCCAAGTCGTGCAGTGCCATTCCCATGCTCTGCCCATGGACAGCAGCCACGCAGACAGGTGCTGATGGTGACTGACTACATTTATTCTGAAGAGTGCCATCCCTGTTCTGCCAGGCACGGGGGGTGTGACTGCATCTGTTCACCCCACTAAGGCAGCGTGCAGGCACAGCACAGAAGAAAGGGCTGCCGTAAAATGAAATGTTAATTAGTGCACAGAGTCCCATTTGAGCCATCAGCGAGTCTGTATTTCACAAGGATCAGCCTATCACACCTCCCCCTGAAGAGGATTAAGGTGTGCACTTGGTGTTAATGAGGGGAAAAACACATTAGAGATTAGGACCTGAGTCTGACCGATATTTCTGGGTCCTTAAACAGCTGATGGCAACATCCCCTATCCATGTCCACACATATTTATTCTCACCTTCACACACACAGACACAGATACACCTGCTCATTGTTGTGTCTGTCAGTGTACAAACACCTCCTGCCTCCAACCTCTTCCTTTTTATGAAACATCTGGAAAACAGATTTCCTATATTCAACATTCTGCATTAGTTAAGTGCAAAGATCAAAGGAATATGAACTTAAGCTGTGATCTTGGAAGGAATATAAATGAATATAATATAAAATAATACAATACATAATAATACATAATACATAAAACATAAAACATAATATATAATACACAATACACAATACATAATATATACTATATACTATATACTATATACTATATACTATATACTATATACTATATAATATAAAATATACAATATACCATATACTGTATACAATATAGTATATTATATAGTATATAGTATATAGTATATAGTATATAGTATATAGTATATACTATATACTATATACTATATACTATATACTAAATACTAAATACTATATAATATATACTATATTATATATTAATATTTTCCCATGGTACCATCCATAGGAAGTATCAAGCTGATTTCCAGGAGAATCATTAAGTAATACAATCCTTGTAGAATTCCCACAGAGGTCTGAGATACACAAAACTAATTTATGAATATTCCTCATTTTGCAGCTTAGGAATTGACTTTAAATTGTACTTTTGACTTAATTCAGTTTTTAGGATCTTTAGGGCACCCAGAACAACTGCCAATTGGAATACTTTAGTAAAAGAAAATAACAATTTGCATATTTGCATATTTATATGGTCAAATGTGTTTTTTCATTAATACGTCTTCAAATGCTACTATACTATTATGGATATACATATTTAAAGTATAAATATAAAAAAATTTCCTGGCTTCTCTGACTAGTTTTGTTAGCAACTGTGATTTTTTTCTGATGTAACCAATCCTATGTTCACTTCTAATTACTCTCCCCTGTAGGCCCTGCTGAAGGTGAAAATGAAATTTTCAAACCCTCAGAGATCTTTAAAAACTAATTTAAAATATTTTGAATTTTAAAATATTTAATTCCCCTACCCCCCAAAAAAGGCAAAAACCCACCAGAAACCTGTTTTCCAAAATAAGGCAGTGAAACAAGTTTATATTGATTAATATTGATTAACTTCTTTTCATACTTTGGCTACAGATGTTCTACTCTTTCCCTAGTTTTTGGAATCTATCCATGTAACCCTTTTAATATTCAAATAATGCAGCTCCCCCAGATACAAGATTGAATTATTCTTGACCACATATTTTGAGGATCTAAAAAGATATTCTGTAAAATGATGCATTTGCCTTGCTGTACAAACAGTACAAATAAAACACTTATTTTAAGTTCTCATGATGCATACCTAGAAGTCACAAAGTGAAATTGGTTATTTCTGTGTTTCATGGGTAGACAAAAAGCACAAATCTGTGTTTTGAAGGCAATTTGCTGGCTAAGGAAATGCACAGCTGCTGGCAAAAGGTAACGAGTTTGACCACCCACTGAATTCACAACAGGGATGCTGATGAACATGGCTCCAAGACACAATAAATTAGTAATAACCTCCACTATTATACCCCCAAAGTAAGAGTTTGCCAGAAGGGAATATGCAGTAAATGTAGCACTCTAAGCTTGTTCTGATAAATCGATATTTTAATGGCAGCTTCTGTACATTTTGTCTTCATTGCATGAACTGCCAGTTACCTACAAACTCTTTTCTTCAGTATTACATGGCTTTTATGCAAATATTTGATGTTAATAGCATCATATTTTTATTGGTTTGCTTTGTATAGTTTTGCTGAGTTGCATTGTGGAGTCATTAAAAATGAATAGCCAAAATAAAAATATTTCATATTGGAAACCATACTTAAAAATTAATGGTGTATTAGCAAAAGACTGTTTCCCACAATTTCACAAACACAGCAAAAACTTCATCAGAGAATGGTTAATCAGCTGAAGACAGCATTTATCTGTGCCTTTCCTATATTTGGTGACAATCCCTGTAGTTTAAGCTATAGAGGGTTGCCCAAAAAGCCCAGACATTGCCAAGGTGGCTCAAAATTCCCCTGTCCTCTTCTGTGTGCTGCCTGCTGGAGGCCCAGCCTGTCCTTCCCTTCCACTCAGAGTGCTCCAGGGAACAGAAAATAGCTTTCACCAAATCCTTGTGCTTTGGAAAAATTACGGTTTTGGTTTGTCTGTGGATAACAGATACTCCACTAAAAAAGATATTTGGGATAGCCAACAGAGAAGAGTAATGACTCTTGTTTCAAGAGAGCAAAAGAAAAACCCCACAGATTGCACAAACTGGATTCACATGAGGCATAGAGCTATGGAATTCCTCACTATTCTCCTTTATGGATGGGTTGCAAGTCCATAGGTCTCCTACAACCAGGGAACCCAGTGTGGACTTCCTCACTGACACAAGTTATCCAGGGGATTCACTGTGTGCTTTAACTGGAGTATGTGGGGGAAAAAAGCAAAACCATAATGTACTTCTAAAGGTGCAAACAGTTATTCAACACACTGGAAAATAAAGAGTGAAATAACCAAGGGCAGTGATTATTCCATTGCTGATTTTACATTATGAATTGCTCACAGATATTTGTAAGTCAGCACATGAAAGTCTTCATAGGGACAGAGAGAGGAAAGGAGAGAAAAAAAAAAACAATGACAAATAACCATGGGAAGAAGTGGGTATACAGATATGGCAAATTCACAAATTCACAGGATAATTAGGTCAGAAGAGACCTTCAAGATCATTGAGTCCAACCCAGCTCCAACACCTCAACTGAACCCTGGCACCCAGTGCCACATCCAGGCTTTGTTAAACACACCCAGGGATGGGGACTCCACCACCTCCCCAGGCAGCCATTCCAGAGCTTTATCACTCTCCATGAAAAACTTTTTCCTAATATCCAACCTGAATTTCCCTTGGTGCAGCTTGAGGCTGTGTGCTCTGGTTGTGTCAGTGCTGCTGGAGAAAGAGCCCAGCCCCAGCTGAGCACAGGCACCGTTCAGGAGTTGTAGAGATTCATAAAATCACCCCTGAATCTCCTTTTCTCCAGGCTGAGCACCCCCAGCTCCCTCAGTCCTTCCTCATATGGCAAAAGCAATGACTGCCATTGACAGTCCCAGAGTCAAATTCCATACATAGAGTAGGAAAGTTTTGTTCTCCTGCACCCCCTGCCACCATCTTGCCTGTGGTTTTCATCCCCTTAAATCACTGATATCAGCAAAGGAATTGATATCAGCAAAGGCAGCTGAGACTCTTCTCATGTGTAGGTTTGGATTAGGCAAATTATGCACCCCGCTATTTTCACAAGGGATCAGTTTTAATTCAACCCACCGTATGGATCTCAGAGAGTTCAACATATGATTAGGAAAGTTCAGCCATCCTGTTTGGAAACAGTCCAATTTACATTCCCCAAACTTGCACAGTCTCAAACCTTTCACTGAGGTGGACTCTGCATCTGCAAGTCAGAAAGGCAGTGATTGATTACTGAAATTCTCTCCAGTACAGAGTGAACATCAAAGTGTGTGCTCTGTTGGTATTGATTTAGAGCTGATGATCTCATTAGAAAGCCCTAATTCTCAACATTGCTTTGGTTTACACAATCTTTAATTTATTTTAAAAAAGCTGATTGGCCCACTATTTCAGCCTCATGACTGTCCCCTCATCTTATGAGACAACTCCTTTAGTCTTTGAGCATTTAAAAGGTCATTAATCCAACTGCTAATGCAATCAATATAATATTAAATAAATTATAAAAACTAAATTAATATTAGGTAACCTGATGCACTGTGCCATGAGGTTTTAAAATGTGCTTGTTGTCAGCGCATTTAAAATGATAAATTAAAACAGTGCACCTTTCAAAAAATTATCCTCAGGAAGCTTTTAAAAATATTTTCTCCACAATTTTAACCATGAAACAGTAAGGAAAATATATATTATTTACTTTTAAGTTGAGTTAGCTTTTATACTGATGGTATTTTTTTAAAAAAGAAACATATGTAGTTAAAATTGAATTTTAAACAGAAGTGGAAAATAGTAAGTTGAATGAATTTGGCCTTAGAAACAGAACACTTCTGTCTCATGTGCTGTAGGTGGAGGGTGATGCTGTGTTAGCTGGAGCTGGAGGAGATCAGACTTGGCACATGCCTCTATTTCATACCCCAAAACCCCATAGATTTGATACAAATACATATTACTTTTTATTCTGAGAGCATAAACCTCCTCTCAGTTGTCTTATCTAAGCTGGCCCAGGTAGCCTGCATATTCATGTGGAATCCTAGTGTTTCCAAGCTCATAAACAGCCAGTGGTTCTGTTGTTTGTGCATTTGTAAACAATCCTGGTCTCAAATCTGAGCAGCCAGTGTGCACCACTGTAATAATTTACATCTCACAGAGATTGTGGCATGAAACCAGCATTTGATGAAAGTTTTAGAAAGAGCATTCACATTTTGAAATGCATTTATTTAACAGACTTTCAAAGAAAAAAGCTAGTTGAGAAATCAATGTACATCTGCCCTCCAGCATCTAGCCACCTTGCATCCTGTGGATTTTAAACCTGAGGCATGAGGAAAAGTTTATTCTTTTTTTTTTTTTTTTTAATCTTGGGTAATAAAATCTGAGCTCTTGAAGCTACACTCTTAAAACTTTCTCCTTTTATCACCACTGGAAAATCCTGTATATCTTCAGTGCTTGTCTTTGCAGCTTCTGTGCTATTTACCTTCTCTCTCAGATTTTCTGGCTGTATCATGTCATTGTCTGGGTGGCTCCTTTCTGCACCTTTGTCTTGAATGTTAAAACAATCCATGTGGACTATCAGTTCAGGATGATTCCTTTCAAATGCCTCCAGTAGCTGATAATGGTCATTTAAAGTCTTTCTATTGAGCAGTTGTTTAAAAAAAATGCCTTTTTGGTAACAATAACTATCTTATTATCACTGATATTCATTTCCTAGGCATTGGGTGAACCAGCTTTTTAGGGTTTATGTGCTCACCTTCCAGGCCCTTCATTAGCCTGGCTTTCTCCTGGTCTGCTGACAAATCTATGCACAGAAACTGCCAGCTGAAGGGTTCCACCACAGCATTTAGGAGAAAAAAATTCCAAAATCCAAAAAACAAAAGGTTCACAAATCTTAACCACAAAAAAAAAAAAAAAAAAAAAAAAAAAATGTATCCACAAGATGAAGAATTGTGCTTTTTCTCCTGTAAAAAGGAACAGTGTGCAGATTTCAGCATTTGGCTCTTTATCTATTGACTTCATATCAAACATCTATACACCGAAATACAGCTGTGAACATATTATTTGGGAGAAATTGTCAAGGAAAGAGGACTGCGTCTGATAAAGGGGAAAATTCCCCATAGAAAATGATGTTGCACAGATTATTGCTATGTAATGATGGCAATCTCAAAAAATCACGGCCAGCAATACAACTGAAGTGAGTGATCCCTGCTCAGGCAAGAAAAAACCAAAATACAGATTGATGAGAAAATCTCTTGTTAGAGAAAAACAGTATTTGCTTGCAGAATGTGCATTTTATGTACTATATCACTTTCCTTACAGTGGCTCTTTCCCTTGTATTCAGTAGTAAAATACCATTTTAGCAGGCCAGAATCATGGAAAAAAGTCTGTGGAAGGAGTGGGAAAACATGTGCCAAGGTTGATTTTGGTTTATAAACTAACAGAAAACAGCCTAGTGTAAGCTGTTCTAGATTTAAGATTAAAGACAGTTTGGCTGAAGAACGAATATTTGAGTGGAGCAGAGCTGAACTGCCATGGATCAGCTTGAGTGGCTGGCAGCTGATACAAAGAGTGTGGCCAGGATGGGTGAAGGTGAGTATTTATGGCTCAGCAATGGTGGCTTGTTCAACCTCATCCCAGAATCACTAAAGCTGGAAAAGGCCTCCAAGATCATCCAATCCACCCTTTGACTGGATCCTACCACTTCCACTAAGCCATATCACAAAGTGCCACATCCACTCGTTTTTTCAACACCTCAGAGAATGGAGACTCCAACACCTACCTGGGAGCCCATTTCATGCTTGACCACCCTTCCCATGAAGAAATTTTCCCTAATATCCAACCTAAATTTCCCCTGTGATGCTTTCCTGGATGCGGGATGAGGGATGAGGGAAGTGATGAGAATCTTGACTCCATGTTTCAGAAGGCTGATTTATTATTTTATGATATATATTATGTTAAAAGAAAATGGTATATTAAAACTATACTAAAAGAATAGAAGAAAAATATTTCATCAGAAGGCTAGCAAGGAAAGGAATGAAATGATAATAAATTCTTGTGACTGGTCACAGCCTGGGTCATTGGTCATCAAGTAGAAACACTTCACATGGAACCAATCAAAGATGCACCTGTTGGTAAAGCATCTCCAGACCACATTCCACAGCCATCAGACAGTTATTGTTTACATTTCATTTCTAAGTCCTCTCAGGAGAAAAGGATCCTGGCAAAAGGATTTTTCATAAAATATGTCTGTGACAGTTCCCTCTGCTCTTGTCCCTTAGTGAGTCATGAAGTGAGCATGATAAAAAATCAGGGGCTAGGGTTTAGTTGAGATGACCATTAAGGAGGGGGAAGCCCTCTTTCTTTAGCTTAAAAGGCTCATGCTGGTTCATAGCTTCTTAATGATTAGGATGATATTAGAGAGATCAGCTTTCGAAGCTGCGTCCCTGCGAGCACAGCCCGGCCCCCCGGCTGTCCCCTCCTGGCAGGGAGTTGTGCAGAGCCACAAGGGCCCCCTGAGCCTCCTTTGCTCCAGGCTCAGCCCCTTCCCAGCTCCCTCAGGCCCTGCTGGGGCTCCAGCCCCTTGCCCAGCTCCGTTCCCTGCCCTGGACACGCTGCAGCCCCTGCAGGGCTCTGGTGGCCATGACAGGCCCAGCAGCGGCCGCAGCCCTCGGGGTCCCTCAGCAGGGCCAGCCCAGGGGCCGGGCCCCGCCCTGGGCCTGCTGCCACCCCAGGCTGGCACAGCCCAGGTGCCACTGGCCTCTGGCACTGCTGCCTTTGTGCCCAGCCCTGTCACAGCACCCCCAGGGCCTTTGCCACCAGCAGCTTTCCAGCCCCTCTTTGCCAGCCCAGCTCCATGGGGTTGGGGTGACCCCAGGGCAGGAGCTGGCACTTGGCCCTGCTGTCCTTCAGCCCATGGAACCAGCCTGGCCACATCCAGATGATTTCCCAGATGTGCTGTTTTGAGGAGTAGGAGTAGGAACTTTCTTAATTTAGCAAGGAATGAGAGCAAAGCAATAAGTGAAGAGAGCAGTGCTCTGAGCACAGATTGAGAAGTGGCTGCTGTCAGTGCACGGAGCAGTAACAAGGCTCCAAGGAGAGCCAGGCTCCTGCTCACAACACACAGCTCGCAGCATGAGCTGATGGAATGGCTCCCACTCCTGCTCAGAGACAATATTCCCACAGCACCAACTCTTCCTGTTGGGAGTTTTCTCACCAAACTGATAAATTATGATAAACAGGGGGCTTTAGAGATAATTTTCCTTAATGGAAGACTCCAATAAAAAGCTAATCATACTTGGATATAAAAACATTTTATTTCACTTCATTTTGCTTTCTTTTTTTCCCACTGAATTTTTATGCTCCCAAGTGTCTTGTTTCAAATATCTTGGGTATTTTGCAACGCTACCCACAAGGGGTGATATAATGAGTACAGGGAGAAGGTAACTAAGTGATGTGTAACAAAGTAGTGCTCATTCGTAGGTTGAATCATAAAAAGAAATTTTTAGAAGAATATTGCACTGAGCAGAGAGGATTGGAAATAGCAATGCAGAGCTGAGTGATAATGGCGAAAATATTAAGAAGTTACGAGGTGCAAGGATCTCAATTTAGAAGAGATTAATTTCAGAACACTCAAGTATTGCCAGTCCTCCTCAAGCCAAGCATTGGGGTAAACAGCAAATGCAAATCACCATGGAAACATCTTCAGGTCACCCTGGAGCAAATGCTGGGGCTGAACTCCCACCTGGTGCAGTGTGTGCTGTGTGTGATTCCAGCATTCAGCTGGGCCAGGCTGGAGATCAGAAAAGGCTCTGCTGCCCCAGAGGTGCTGGCACTGCCCAGGGAATGGGCACAGCCCCGAGGCTGCCAGAGCTCCAGGAGGGTTTGGACACCAGGAATGCACAGGGGGCATTGCTGGGGGTCTGCAGGGACAGGAGTCAGACTCAATGCTTGTTCATCCCACCCAACTCAGGATGTTCTGTGATTCTAAGGCTGCTCAAGGTTCCAAGGGGTGCTATTTGGTTTGCTTCAGGAACAAAATATTCATTTTGCTTTACTAAGAAGGCACCATCTCACATCACATTTTTGTGCAGAGTAATATCAAATTACCAAGAAAATTATTTCAGAAGATTTTGATTATTATTTAAAAACTTGGTCACTACACAGTTTTGAGTTTTGCCTGATTTCTGGAAGCTGGGAGTTAGGAGGGTTTCAAACAGGTAATGTATTAACAGCATTTCTTCAGCAGAGGCAAAGTGAGGGGAGCATGTTCCTAATCCAAAGTGCCAGTGCAGAGGAGTCTTTCACCCTGCTTTCTTGCTGCACAGTTTCTCTGGAATAGCAAAGCACTTACTTGCAAGGATTCAGGAGTAAATTTGCCAGCAGTAGTCAAGACTGCTATGGGTGAGAGCATCCTTATGCTGCAAGATTCGTGTGCTTCTTAATTCAGGCATAAATCACTTACATGACAAAAATCAAGATTACTTTGATGTCAATTAAGTAATTCTTCTTTTTTCATCTACATTAAAGCTACCACAAGTTAACAGGAGATGTATTTTGATTTTTCTGCAAGGATGTTGTTGGTAAAGGGTGAAACCCTTCCCCAGAGTGGTTCCAACCCAGGGCTTTTCTTGGCTAATCAGCACCAGACCAACAGAACAGTTGAAAGAATATTTTCCATTTGCTTTTTCATAAGAATCTACTGACATCTGAAAAGGTAAAAAGGCCTTAACAATATCTAAGAGAGCATGAACATCAAAGAAGTGTACACAAAGCTTTGTTCTGTGTCCTTAAAAGGTGCCTATTGTTCACCTGGCACTGAATCAGCTGCCCTGTCTCACAAACAGGAGGATCAGAGCAAAAGGAACATGTAAGAATGAGATCTGTCCTCACCCACAACATGAGCAACTCCTGCTTATAGAGGACAAAATGTGAATCTGTGAGACAAAAATGTCCCAACCAACTTTGATTTCTGATTTCAACTGCATAAAAAATTGTAGAAATATCACAAACCACATTAACTTTAATTTTTAATATTAGTCTTTAAAATAATGGTTTAGCAAATAAATTTGCTAAATCTTTTAAAATCCCAAATATAACTTATTCATGTAGTGTCTTGTGTATAAAAAGAGAGCAATGAGCCAGGATGACTGGAACTGGAGAAATAATAACAGATGTCAGAATAGAGTGATATGTGCATTGCCTGGGGAGTAGATTTTAAGAATGTCTCTTAATACTGGTTTTCAAGTTGGTTTGATAAAGAATTTTTCTTTTTATTTTTTTTTCTAGTGTTATTGCATTATTATTATAAGGCAAACACTATTTTAATGAAACAGAAAGAACCTCAGATTCCTCCTTGGTCTCCTTTGGGTGTTCTCCAGAGAATGCATCTCCCACTTAGCCAATGTCAGGAACACGTTGTTCTCTCTGGTTACAGCAGCCCCACAAATATTGGAGGGCACATTTGCATCCTTTGCATCTCCACACAAACACAACAACTACAGAGAACACGGCTCTAAGTGATTTTTAACACTGTTCATCAAATGCCAGTTTAACATCAAAGTTTCACGCTCCGTTAATACCCTAACTGACAAATTTAAGAGACAGCCTTTGCTATGAGTTTGTCTTAAAAGCAATGTGAGGCAGGATTAACTTTGTCATTCTGCAGAAGAAAGGAAATGTGATTTCTAACATGCTCTTGGTGAGCTGGGGAGGAAAGCAAGCACACAGCACATTACAATGACTTGAACGACTTGACAGCTGTTAGCTAAACAATACAACATTAATTTTCAACATTTTTGCACATGGCTGGGTGAGAGATCCCTTAATCCCAGTTCCTATTCTACTTCTGCCTCATTGTTGCTGTCTCCTTTTGTATCACCTATTATAATCAGTTTCTGCTGTATACTCCCTTTCACCTTATATTTGTCACAAAAGTAAGGTACGAGGTTAATTCAGACTCACTTCCCTGGGGTACATTAAGATGGATTTAAGTACTTTATTGAGACAGTCTGACTTCAAAAGCTGCTTTATCAGTTCCTACCAGAGAGAGAGACCCATCCATGACAGCAGTAAACTAACCATAAATTTTCATATTCTATATGCTGAGTGATTTTCAAAAGGAGAACTATTGATTTTGTCATTTACGAATGGATTTAGTCAAATTAGTCTTTTCATTGTGCACAATAAGAGAGCTTTGTTATTAGGAATTAGAGGATAAAACTGTGTGGAACAAATGAAACTGCCATTTTTGGGATCCTCAGCACAAATTCAATAAGCTCTAGTTATGCCACCCTGATCATTTTGCTCACGACCAGCTACTCTCCATACTTTGATTGTCTTCAAAGGAAAGGAAAAGTGGCCTCTGCCTTCAAGAGGCACTTTCAGAAGACTTAACCTTTCAAAGAGCTCTCATGTCTTTTCCTTTGAAAGAGCTAATAACTTGTTTGCTGAAACGGCAGGAGTATTTACAGGCACACTTGAAATCAGACAAAGATTACACAGGGAAATAAACAGAGAGACTGTCACTGTCAACAATAAATTAAGTTTGAGCTAAAAACATAAAATGTTTAGAGTGGAGCAGACATCACTCAGCATTATACTACTCGAGCCTCTGAACTTTTCCACACACAATGAGCACTGATGGGCCCTGGTTACCTTTCCTCAAGAGCCACTCCAGATGGTTATTTCAGGATCTGGGCTGCACTGCTGGAAACAACAAGGCTGACACTGCTGTCCTGATTTTCATCCCCTTTGTGAGGTGCCTGGCAGGAACACACCAGCTCACAAGTGGATAGAGAGCAGAGTGTCAGATGGAAGCCACTGGGGAGGGGGAGCAGTGTGCCAGCCTTGGGTAGCCTGAGTGATTTGGTGCTTGTGCAGCCAAATGCATGCACGAGTGGGTCTGCATAGAAATAGCAGGCTGAAAAAATTAAAACATCTCAACCAGGCCAGCATTTGATACTTCTTTATTATTTATTTGAAAAGTTTATGCATCTAAGCTCAACTTTTCCATTTGGTAATGAAGAAAGGTCAAGACTTTTAACTTCCTTCACCGCTGCAACATTATTCTCTAACCAGTCCTATGTCCAGGTTTTTTTAATATATTTTACATGCTACAAGAGAAATTGAAAGGCCCTGTGACCGTGTTCACAGGGGTCTTAGGATGAGGGAGGAGAGGAGGATCTGACTCTATGTTTCAGAAAGCTTATTATTTTATGATATATATTATATTAAAACTATTCTAAAAGAATA
This sequence comes from Ammospiza nelsoni, assembly GCF_027579445.1. Taxonomy (NCBI): domain Eukaryota; kingdom Metazoa; phylum Chordata; class Aves; order Passeriformes; family Passerellidae; genus Ammospiza; species Ammospiza nelsoni. The sequence continues at coordinate 5,270,596 of NC_080645.1, forward strand.
GAAGAAAGGATTTCATCAGAAGGCTAGCTAAGAATAGAAAAAAAGAAAAGGTAACAAAGGCTCTGTCTTGGACTCTCTGTCTGAGCCAGCTGACTGTGATTGGCCATTAATTAGAAACATCCAACATGGGCCAAATCACAGATGCACCTGTTGCATTCCACAGCAGCAGATAACCATTGTTTACATTTTGTTCCTAAGGCCTCTCAGCTTCTCAGGAGGAAAGATCCCAAGGAAAGGATTTTTCATAAAAGATGTCTATGACAAGGCCCATGCTACACCTGCCTTCTGCACAGGGCACCTGTGTATCCAGATATTTGCTTGGAAATATGGACTGGCAACATTTTGAAAACCTTAATACTATTTCTGAATTTATTGTGGTCCTAAGATTTATGTCTTTGTGCAGAGATGCCAGACACGAAGTGAAAAGAAGTGAATTCTAAATATAAACTATTTCAGTCCCTAATTCCCTTCACTTTCAGCAAGAAATGGTGCATATCTTACAAAACTGATGGGTGCCTGTGAAGCAAGTCCAGTGCTTCTGGCTGCCTTTTCCAGGAGCAGTTCTGCCAGCAGTGCAGGAAGCAGAGCCAGCCCTAGGAGCTGTAGGTTGTGCAGTGCACATCCAACCCACTGGGCCCCAAAAGCAGCAGCCAGTGCAGGTGGAAAGCAGCTTTACAGTGCATACACAGAGTCACATCTTTGTCAAAGGCTTAGGTAATACAAAAAACATCTTTCAGGGCAGGAAAACATCATCAGTGTTTAGAGGTATTAGGAATTTTGGAGAAGTATGTTTGGAAGGATCTTTTTTTAGAAATCTTCACCCCAAACCAAAAGCCAGGTACTAATCACTTGACAACTTTGCTTTTTTCATTTTACAGCCAACTCTTGGGTGCAGACATTGTCTCCTCTCCAGAGATGGAGAAGGGGAAACTGATGTTTGTGCCAACACCTTCAGGGTTAACCCCTGGCTGCTAAACGGAATTAATTGGCTCTGGGACTGGGACAAAAGCCTGGGAGCAGGGCTAGCTCTGGCTGCTGGGTGCTTGGATGTTCCTCAGCAGCATTTACTCATGTTCTGACTGCAGCTGGGCAGTTCAGTGCTGGTTCCATGGCTTGTGCAAGCTTCTGCAGCCCAGGCAGGGCAGAGCCAGCATGGAACCAGACAGGTTCAGACCTTGTAAAACCAACAACTCCTTTGGCCTAACATGGCAAACTTCCCTCCCAACTCAGCAAGCCTGCCTGGGAGAATACACCCTGGCAGAATACACACTGGATACTTCATGGCTAAGTAAGCAATACCTTGACTATAAAACTTATGATCTGTTAAACACAGCAGATTATTTCTTATTAATATCTTTATATTTCTCATATGAACCATGTTAAAATGAATGGAGTTTAGCCATTCCCACCAAAGGATAATGCGATTAACTTACTCAAATATCTCAAACAAATGGATAGTGATGTGCCATGGAAAATAAAAAGGACATGGAGGGAGGATCCTGAGTAAAATCACTGGGAAGTTTATTGTTAATTATCACAGGAATGAAATTAGGCCTACTATTTCAGCTTAGGTCTGGAGATGAGCAACCTTTTGTGATAATGAACAGATTACTTTCCTGGAGACAATATCAAACTCAACATCAAATTAAAGAAAAAGAAAACCCACTGATGCACAGCCATGTTTATGCAAAGCAGGAATAGAGCACAGGCTTAATTATAATGATATCCTTGGGCACCGAGTCTGAAGCAGATGCAAAAAATGGAATTCATTGATGTGCTTCACTAAATAGGAATAAAAGGGAAGAGAGTAGCTGAGGTACCAAGCCAAGGTGAGGAACCCTCAGTGGTTTCAGCTTTAAGTATAGCACAATATGAATGTTTATTGGGCTCTGTGCTATTTTCAGTGTATGAACTGTTTAACAGGAGCAGAGTAAAACCCATCCTTTGTCTCTAAACGTCACACACCATTAGTCAGAACAGGTGCTTTAAAATAGGGCATTAATGACTTTAGAGACACAAAGTAATTACACATAATAATAACAACAATAACAACCATCACTAGCCTGAAGTTGGTGTAACTTAAGCAGGAATATGTGAAGACATGACTTTAGCTGTTCATCAGAGCAATACTTAATTGTCACACTTGTGAAAAGAGAGCAACTTCTTCACTTGCTGCTGCAGCTTTCAGTTCTACCATGTTATTTGTATCAGGTTATCCACGTAAGAAGGATGAGTATAATGCTCTCCAGCCCTGCTGGAGGTTAGGATGTACTAGAACACGCGCTTGAGACCATTTTCAGGAAAATATTTTGTCAGTCTCCTAACAGAAATTGTTACTGGAAGACACCATTTCTTTTGCTGCTGAAAATAAATGTAGCTTTTTAGCTACACAACACAAATCTCTGACAGTCTGGGGCTTATTTTGCAAATGCTTTAGACAAGAGGATTTTAATCATGAACTTTAATGTGTTTAAAAATGGAGTCCTAAATAATTCTGCCATTTTACAGCTGATAAACTGTTTAAGCTCAACCGATGTGTTATTCAAAAGTGACCCTGCCTAAGAAAAAATAAACAGATCTTACAATCTCTAGCATCATTATTTGGAATATCGAAGGCATTTGTATAACAGGTTTGTTTATGCAGCAGTAATTTTGCTCTCCATTTTCCCTTGCTATTAACTAATAATAGCAAAATGTTCTCACAGAGAAAAAGATCCAGCTGCAAACAAATGTTATACCCTTGGAGGCTTCTGTTTTCCCCTATGGAAAGCAATGCACTGGGTGATGTGATGTAGCTATAATAAAAGATCCCCCATAACAGTGCTGCCTATGAATTTATTTAGAAAGAAAAGACTCAGACATTCTGACAAATGTGCATGTGTGTTTAAAAAGGCATCCTGAAAACTGATGATTTGCAGAACCTAAAAATCTGTGAAGAATTATGTTAGCAAATGACAGATTTGAGGTGTAGAATATTACCCACAGTATTATTTTAAGAGTGGAGTCTAAATTCTGGTTTCTTTGTATTGCTAACTTAAGTCTTTGTAAGACTCTATTTACAACCTGACATCTGAAAACTGATACGGGGAAAATGAAATCCTTTCTTCAACTTTTATGGTAATTTCAACATTTTTCTTATGTGCTGTCCTTCCCGTAAAATAACTCACTCACTGACAAAAAGCTATTTGAATAATCTTTCAATATACAAGTTTCTGCAGAATGGAAGCTAAGGAATAAAGGAGGGAGCTGAATACCCAAGTGCAGTGTGAGGCATTAGGATGCAGAGAGGTGATGTGATTCCCTGCACAGGTTTGCACTGTTGGAAAGGAATCCTCATCAGGAGAAATCGACCCTGAGCCAGGAATGCTGCGCATTGAGTATGAGGCATTTATCATCAAAGGTCTCTCAAGATGTTTGGCCTTATTCTTGTTAGGACAAAAAGAAACAAAAGAAGTTATTGCATCTTAATTAAGGGTAAACATTGGTAGGCATCTGTTATCTACAAGGAGAGATGTGTGTCTGAATATGACTAGATCTAATCTGAAATGAGTGCTGAGATTAGCCAAAATTCTCCAGACATTATCTCTGTGTAGGACTGCTTCTATAATCTTGTTCTAAGGCTAAGATCAATGAAGCCTTAAAGAAGGATTTACTGATGCTGATAGGATTTTCTCTTTCAGATAGATTGTTAGGTGAAAAAAGCCATATTAATAGGAATACATTTAAAAGTTTCTTGATGGTGCACTCACACTGCATGCAATATTTGTACTGTAAAACAATTCTTTTTTAAAATACAAAACACTCTTTCATACTGGCAGTGCTACTTCTGGAAAAATGTGAATTTTTCTGAGCATAAGATCAAAATCTGAATTGCAAAGGAAGGAGATTTGGGCAAAGGTTAAAGCTAATGAATATACTGAAATCTGTCTCAGCTAGATGGATTTTATCTCAAGATAATATCTCTTCATATGCTTTCAAACACCCCAACGTGTTGGTGACACTTTTATCTCTGGAAGGATTATTTTCCTTAGCAGCAAGAGGCTTCTCGACAATCACTATCCACACACTGCAACCCTCTGCTGAAACACCCTCAGCTCAGGCATGTGAGAGAATAAATGCTTTTTTTTCTCAATGTTTTTTGATCCCAACCAATCCAGGCAAAAAGCAGAATCTTCAGATAATCTATCAATCATTGTTGCCATAGAATAAAATCCCAAGCTCCCCACTGTTTTCTGGAATACCCAAAAACTGTTTCACAGCAGTACTCTCACATGACAAAATCTAAACTGCATTACTTTTATTCCCAATTTTACTAATACCAAATAATTATTATGCATTAATACTACACATAATTGCAGCTGTCAAAACAAACTATCCACCAGATTTCCAAATTAGAATTATTTCTCTCCCTAGGTATCAATTAGAATGAGAGAGTTCTCTTTCTAGGAATTGTTGGACAGTGTCCCAGTGCAGGGGAGAATGAGGGTGGGTTCCAGGACAGACAGACAGCAGCAGTTGAAATGGAAAAAACAGACAGAGGTGTGGATGGGAAAGACAGATGGAGCAGGTGAGAAAGGAACAAAAACCTGGCAGAGGAGGATGAGGGGGAAGGTTGGAGAAAACTGGAAATAGGTTAAGAGATCTATTAAGAGTACAGTAGGCTGTGGTTCATTAAAAAAGAAAAAACTAGAAAAAAATCATCTTGGGCACCTCCTGCAATAACTAAAAAGCTTTTTTTTTAGTGAATAGATTTCCCAATTCAGCAACTGGGGTGCAGTGGTACCACCAGGTACAGGAGAAGGAAAATTGAACACTTCTAGACTGCACTGAGGGTGCAGAACTGCAGGGAACCAAAAACTCCATGGCTGCAAACTCAGGTAAGAGATGCTGTACACAGAAAGGTAACTCAGAGCTAATCAGTACAAATTGCCTGAAAGAAATATGGTGGGGCTGTACTAGGGAAAAATCCACAAATCAAAAAACATTCCTGGGTTTTTTATCCCCATCCCAGGCACTTACCTCTCACCAGCCATGGTGGGCATTTGAAAAATCCCAGAGAAGACGAGAGCCACATCCTCAGTTCACCTGAGCTTTTTCACATCTGAGACATCTCAGAGGGTGATTCAGCTCAGGAAATATTACTAGAAAGAGATTTGAAAGGAAAATATATTTTAGTGTCCCACAGAGCACTGAGATTTCAAAATCCTCCCCTGAAACAGGAATTTTAGGAAACAAAGATCAGGAACCTACTAAAAAAAGAGGACAAAAAAAGGGGGGAAGCTCTTGAAAAGTGAAAACTGAAAAGTGTCCACTAGTAGTCTGCTTATCAAGAGTTGCTCTGGAAGGTGAAAGAGCTGCTCTGATTTTCACACAGCAATTCAAATCTGGAAAATGCTTTTCCAATCCAGAGCAATTGCTTCCAAAGCTTTGTTTTGAGACGACAATGCTCCTTTTTTTAAAAAAAAAAGGTTTAAAATTTCTGATATAGAACATCTCTGCATATAGAATATTTTTAAAAATGTCACTCATGGAAAATGTACAGAATTAAATGGTTAACACCCCCTATCTCCTAAAAAGTAGTCTTCAATGATTTTAAAAGGGAGGATTTTAACTGAATGAAAAATATTGTAAAATTCCCTGCTTGGGAAGGGCTGGGCTCAGCAATTCAAAGAGTGACAGTGTGGGTGTACCAGCAGTCACATCAACATGTGCAAAACATTTTAAACATTGTTTGTAAAATACTGAGCATATAAATATTTTGGAACAATTGTTTTCATATTTGTTTAGTAATTTAGATGGAAGAAAAAGCATATTATGAGTAACATAACTAGGTAAGCATGCTGTTGATATTTTTTCTTGTGTTTTTCATATATACTCATTTCTCTTTAAAGAAAATACACTAATAATGTTATGTCCTACCTTTCAACACACAAGAACTTGACTGAGGTTTAATTGTAGGACTGAAATGGCTCAGGCAGAGAGAAGTAATATTTTAATGGTCCTTTGCAGGTAAATGATATATGTGTACACAGCAGAAACAATTTCCTGTCTCCCCCTGGTAAACAATGTATTTAAAAAGGAGTCCTATAAATGTGTATTAGGTGTGGACTATCTTTGAGGGAACACTTTCTGCCTAAAAACCTATTTATAAATGCTTTAAAATCCATGCAGCCAATAACCAAAGTGTAATGGTTCTTCCTGGAGTGGTTCCAGCTCTTGTGCACATACATATTTAAGGTGTATAAGCTGTGTACTGCTTAGGTTAAACAGGCATGCACACCAGTAAAACCTGACTTTGGGAAAGACAAGAAACATGCCCTGTCTGAAATGCATCAGAGTCATTGCCCAAAATGATTACTTTCCTTCCACTTTGATTTGAAAGCACTCTACATCCTATAGGAAATACTCAGGAGCCATCAGATCCACAGGACACAAAAAGACTTTAAGGAGTCCAATGGAGAGGTTGTTTAAAATACCTTTATTTAAGGACAGGAGCCTGAACACCTGCACAGCTCTATTTGCAGATAGAAACTCTGGCCAAGGGGGGTTTGGCAATATTAAAAGGGGAGAGTGGGAGCTGATAAATACACACAGTCCCTCAGAATTCACATAATGCACGTTTCGAGTTCACTTTGCTGTGACACACACAAAAACATGAGGGGAAAGTGACCCTGCAACACTTTCCTGTGCTTTTAGCAAGCAGTGGAAGGTCTGGTCCCTCACATTTACACAATTGTACATGCATGACCCTAATTCTTCCTGGGTTTAAAGTGGGAAATGTACTCCCCACGCTGGACCAGGATCTGACACTTCTTTTCTATCCAGAATGACTCACTCAAGTTGTTTTACTCACAAATCCCACAGAAAATGGAGTTTCTACTGTGAAATCCTTTTTAACCTCAGCTATAGCAGCACACATGACACCTCTGAATTATTATTTTATGCTAACTGCATGATCCAAAGCTGCTCTTTGAGGTGTTTTTTGCTTTTTACTGGCTGTGCTGCCGAGGAGGATGATTCTGACTTCTCCAGTCACAGTCTGTGCTTGTCCCATGCAGTTCCAGAGTATGACCATCCCTGAATACAAGCAACAATTATTGTACACACTCCCCTTGCCTCCTGACCTGCTGCTCCTGCTGTTTAGGCTGACACTCAGAGACAGTAGATCACAACCATCTGAGTTCCAAAGATCAAAACAAAATATATTCTTTACTGTTTTCTAAGGAAAAAATGAGGCTTTAATACTGTATTGAGACAAAACTTGTAATGAGCTTATTAAAAAAAAAGAGAGAGAGAGAAAAAAACCCCTGGCTTTCATTAAGGTTCCTCTAATAATATGAAAACCAAATAAAAAATCCCCGACCTAAAATCTGCCTGGCTCTAAACATCCCGAAGCCTTTGGAGCTGAGCCATGTATGTCAGCAGGATGAAGTAAAATGTCTATCTATACTTTTGACCTTGTGTAAAGAAAAGTTTCCTTCTTAGCTCCATTCCCAATTTTATCTCCCAGAACTTCTCTGCCTTCTCCAAGGCAGCAGAAATTCAACTTCAAAAGGTGCCTTGAAGCAGGAATTCTGAATTAAAGACATGTCCTATTTATGTATCCAGGACTAGAGAACAGCATCTAAGTGTGGCTTTAGTCTCTACTTAATCTCTAAATAGACCCATTTGATATTCTTCCAATTCTGATTCAATCAAAGGCTGAGAGATGTTTGGGAATTGCTGCTCTCAATGGCTGTCAAGAGGATTTTCAAGTAATCGTGATTCTATTAAAGGACAATGCCCTGTTTACTTTAATGGGCCAAATGTTGGGCAGATGCACATAAAATACCTGGGTAAAGATTAAAAATCAGGTCATCAGCTTTCAAGCCTTTTGGGGGTAGAGAAAGAGGGGCACTCCTCAGTGCCACTGAATCTGCATGGAAACATTTGCACTTGAGGCAGCTGTGTTAGGGGGGAGTTTGCAAGCTGCAAGTGGGCTCACATGTTTGTCTTTGTGTTCCAGTGAAGTGCTTGGTCCTGAAAGCAATTTGACACGTTTTATTCAGTTATCAGCTGCTGCTAGCATAAACAGTTTAGAAATTCTCCACTCAAAGCCATGTGTGATCATCTGGGCTGGATGGAACAGAACGGTGTGTGGCTGTTTGGGGGAACAACGAGCAGTGAGTTCAGAATCTCACGTTGTTCAGATGAATCAGGGAAAACATTGGGTGTACTGTGATTTCTGACAGATCAGCTGGAGTGAAAGCACATTCTTCTGCTCAGCCCTATTAGCAGAGTGCTGTTCTTTTTCCATATTGTACCAGACCTCCTGTTTTCTATTTTATTTTTCTGTGCCTATTGTGTATTTTTGAGTTTTACAGTTCACATAAGGGGTCAGATCCTGAGAAATGATGAGCAATTGCTATGCACACTGCCTTAAATAGGTGTTCCAGAAAACCTGCCTCTGTTTAAAATTCAGTTGTCTTTACATATTGTTTACATCAGCCTCATTGCTGGGTTTTTGAAACAAGGGGAAGGCAATTGCCTTGAATAACATATTATTTCCTACTGTGTACACAAACTGGAAAGCATTCTGTGTCCTTTATGCTGCAAAAAATTTTTTCTACGTTCAGTTAATATCTTTTTACCTGCTAAATTTCAGATAACTAGCACAGGAAACAGAATTGAGGAGGCTGATTCTTTTTCAGATGGAAGAAAACCTGTGAATTTCATTCTAAAAATTACTAACCAAAGTAAAAGGCAGAGCCAAAAGCCAGGACCCACAGTCACTGCTGGGCTTGGAAGAACAGTGAGATTCTAGAATAGCCTGAAAGGTATTCATGAGGGGTTCCAAATGCACGAAATGCTAAACTCCAAACTCCTTGACATTTCACATCCTTCAGTCAGCTCTTATGTTTGGATCTATGGAAACTGACTCTGGAATTGGTGCTTTTGTTGAGTAATTAGGGATATAAACAGCCAAACAGAGCAGCAAGAAAACTCCATGGAAGAGTGGACTCTACAAAGGGTGTGCACCAGCAGCTCTTGTTGGAAGTCAGCTTTCCTGATGGAACAGCTTTATTCCCCAATAATTTCCCATTCTTGCTGTGGGGAAAATTAATCACAAACACCAGAGGTTTATGTCCAAAAATGAGACAGAGGAGTCCTTTTACTTTATTTGAATAAAGGGAGAGGCCATGGGGCATTCCCCTGGGATGTCTCCAATTTTTGGAGGATGCAGCCTCCCTTTTTATCCCAATTTCCAGCCACATTTCCCTTCTCTCTTTCTCCATTGGCTGAGGTACTTGAGAGGTTCAGACTTCCTGGTATGCCTGATACCAAAGGCCTCTTTTCATTTTTAATTCTTATGGAATTTAGGGGGTATTCTTCCCTATTGTTTCTTTCATTATCAATGTCTAATTTAATTTATTAGCAAACCTAAAGTTTATTTGTGAAAGCAAATATCATTTTCCATTAATCAATCAGTGGACTCCTTCCCATTATTTCTTTTATCTTCCAGTGCTGGTTTTATCTCCCAGTAGACCCACAGCTTGTTTGTAAAGACAAATCTGCCATTCCTCTCATTGTTTACTCTGGGGGATGCACTGAGGGAGGACCTTCCCTCTCCTCCATGTTCTGCCCAGAATTCTCTAATATTTGCAGGCAGGCTGTGTTTGGGTGTTTAGATCATCCCTCAGCTGTGCACACCCACCTGGACTCTCAGCATTGTTTGTGTGGGTTCTCTGTGCTCTTCATCTGTCATTAAAGTATTTTGCATGATACCTGCTCTTAGAGATATATTATCACATGCTCTTATCTGGAGTCATATTAAATATATCCTTAGAAGTTGTGGGTTTGCCAAGAGGCTTCCTGAGGCCTTAATCCCAGCTTGGGAAAGGAACAGACTATTTTAGAGAAAACTCTTCAGTGGTGCATATGGAAAAGAATGACAAATAGTGCCACCAGCTATTTGTGAGGCTTGCAATAGTGTTCCTTCAAGTGATAGAACAATATTCTCTAAGAACATTACAAGTGATAGCAACTGCCATAAATTAAAATGAGTATTAAATGCAGTGACAGCAACATTTTAAAAATGTTTTCAGCTTAATAGCAAGGAAAACTCAGCGTTAGATTCCTGAACTGGATGAGAAATAGTTATTACTCCACTACCCACACTGTGAGATGCTGAAGAGAGGTTTCAGGTGAAATTTTCATTTTTAATAAATTTCATACGATTCAAGGAATAACATCATTTTTCATTAGCTCAGTTGCACAAGTTCATGCTATAAGCATTAAAAATATGTTTTCATGTCAAGCTTTAATTGCTGTCACAAAAATTATGTTGAAATCATCCACAGAACATGATTCTGTAGAGTTCTATAAGAGCTCCTTGCTTGATGGATAAAATAGGTTGAAAAGGAGGGAACTAATAATTTTCTACTGCTTCAGATGAACTGTGTTATATAACCAGTTATATAACTTAACTCAGCACAGACCTCTGCACAAAGCATCCACCTCCAGTACAGAGAATTGGCTGAGCACTTTTCTTCTGCACATGGTCATGGAATGGCCTGGATTGGAATGGACCTTAGAGATCCCACCCAGTGCCACCCCAGCCATGGCAGGGACAGCTTCCCCTGTCCCAGGCTGCTCCAGCCCCAGTGTCCAGCCTGGCCTTGGGCACTGCCAGGGATCCAGGGGCAGCCCCAGCTGCTCTGGGCACCCTGTGCCAGGGCCTGCCCACCCTGCCAGGGAACAATTCCTCATTGCCAATATCCCACCCAGCCCTGCCCTCTGGCACTGGGAGCCATTCCCTGGCTCCTGTCACTGCAGTTTCTGAGGATTTGTCCCTCTCTGGTTTCCCTGCAGCCCCTCAGAGCCTGGGAGGAGCTGTGGGGTCTCCACACATCTTCTCTACTCCAGACTGAACAGCCCCAGCTCTCCCAGCCTGGCTCCACAGGGAAGGGGCTCCAGTGCCCTCAGGACCTCCATGGGTTCCTCATCACCATTGCAATGACCACCAGGTACCACTCAATGCATGGAAAAATACCAAACAACTCACCCTGCCAAAAACCAGCCAGAGAAGCAACCACCTCAGGCACCTGCAGAGCTGATAAAGGAATAGTGCTTGCCTTCACACCCATCTTCTCTGCCCTCACTTCTTATTTATTCATTCAATTATGATCCCTTAAGGAGGATAAAATAAACCAAATTAGTGCTCTTTCAGATGTGCACATCTATTATTCCCACAGTTACCAGCATTCCACCCAATGGGAAGGTACTACTCTTGCAGCAATGCTGTGCAGGCACGATGGGATTTGGCTCTGAGAATAGTTGGACATTTCAAGTCCCATTGACTCATCCCTGTTTGGGCCATCTCTGTGAGCTCTCCAAATGTACAACAGAAATATCTCCTTCACTCTTAGGAGGTTCAGCACTGCCCTGTGGTATTTTCAGGGACCCCACTGTGAGGAGGAAAGATGAACCTGAATCCATGTTCTTAGAAGGCTATTATAGAAGGCTATTGTATTGTATCGTATTGTATCATATCATATATTATAATATTGAAAGGATCCTCACAAAAGGCTTAACAAGATACTAATGAAAAACTCGTGACTCTCTCCAGAGCCTTGACGCAGCTGGCTGTGATTGGTCATTAAGTCAAAACAATTCACATGAAACCAATCAAACAATGACCAGTTGGTAAACAATGTCCAAACCACATTCTAAAGCAGCAAACACACGAGAAGCAATCAGATAATTATTGTTTTCATTTTTCTCTGAGGCTTCTCAGCTTCCCAGGTAAGAAATCCTGCTGAATGGATTTTTCAGCAGATGTGACAGTGACACTGGCCAGCTGAAGAGATCCATCACCTGGGATGCACTGCGGGCCTTCAGCTGCCCAGAGCTGCAGAGAGGCAGCTGTGCCTGCATTTGGTTCTCCCCTGGGGCTGGGAATCCTGCAAACTTCACAGACATTTCCCATCAGCTCAGCTGCCCAATGGTGCTGTGCAGACTGGCACAGCACAGCTTTGTTTGGATGAATGGTTAACATTTAAAACACATTCCAGACAAGGTCCTTGGCAAACTGCAAGCAAAGACTGTGCTTTGATTTTTCCCTTTTGTAAGCGCATATCCCAGCTCTTGTTTTCCCCCTGCAGCTCCAGTTTCACAGGCAGGCAGCACTGTAGTCATTCAGCTCGAATTTTTCCCCAAACTCATTAGCCTCCTGCACACAGCCTAACTTAAGTCAAGAACTTAGTGTTTATTAGGGGAAAGCTGAGCAGTAAAACTTCTGAGTTGAAGCTTGGACATAGAGCACTACAGCCAACACAAAAATACATCATCTTACACCAGCTGCACCAAAAAATATCCACATCTCTGTATGATAAAACAGGTAATCAGATGGGCAAAGCTCTGCTGTCTGTAATCCTGTGTGGATGGATCTATTTTGATCAAAATGCAGATACAAAGCAACACAAACAAATAAACACAAGAGGAATATAGGAAGGGACAGCTGTATTTTGCATTGAGTGTCAGGGGTTAGGTTAGGAGTACAATACCAATAGGACGTTACTGCTGGTGATGGACATGGGCTCTGCTTTGTACAGCTTTTTAAATCTCTCTTCAGAGACTTCACTGCAGAGGTTTTGATCTGGGGCTCCTGGCTGCACAGAGAGTGCAGCCACCCAAGGTCATGCAGCAAGTCAGGAGTTTAATTAGGATTTGATCTCAGAATTTTTCTAGTTCTTGGCTACTTGCTCTAACAAGCAGCTGCTACAGCCTTCTAAAGATATTTGTTTAGATGGTCTGTGGCCAAGAATGAAACCTATTCCAGGCAGCTGTGGTCACCACTCATTCTGTTATTCCAAAATCTAGATAAATCACCACACAATGAAGTGCTTGGATAGCAGTTTCATAAGAAGGGATTTGGGAGTTACAGTGGACTGCAAGCTGGACATGAATCATCACTTATGTGTTGCACAAAAAGAAACTCCATACTGGGATTATAAGCAAAACTCTGACCTGCAGGACACAGAGAGAAATCTCTGAGCTCAGCTCAGCACTCACAAGTCCTCAGTTAATTTAAGTCCACTTTTGGGAAACACACTTGGAGAGACACAAATGAATTTGAGAGAGCCCAGAAGTGAGAAAAAAAAATAGATCAGGGACTGAGAAACACAGCTGACAGGGAAAAAAAAACATTGAATGGAGAATTCAATCTGCTCACCAAGCGGTGGTGAGTAGGGCAACAGGCTGAGGGATTACACTGCAACAAAAATGGTATTGCTCAGAGAGCAGAGAGAACCTGCAGAAAGGGGAACAATAAAGGGTGAAATGGGTTCATTTGTGAGCTACCCTGTCACAAGGAGCACAGCAGACACTGAAAGAACACAGCTGAACTGGATTTTGTGGTTCTTTCCAGCACTGCAGGGTGCTGGAGTGTACTGGTATGATAAAACCTTAACCACCATTTATGCATTTCAAACATCAAGCAATACTTAATGCGACATCTCAGTGGCCACTGGTGTCCACAAGGTACTGGAAATCAGTGCTCATCTCTCTCTCACACACACTTGGCACTATACTATCAAAGTATCCATGAAGAGATGTCCTCTGGTAGAGGTGCCACACCTTTTGTCACATCCCAGGCACAGAAAGGTGTTTTGTTGTTGTTTAACCACAGGGAAGTTTTTCTCAGCCCATTTCTTCATGCTGTCCAAACAGATCAACTATTCCACATGGTGTGGTGTGGATTACAATCCACCAGCTTGCTGAGGGTTTTGTCTGAACACGCAGGTCAGCACTGGCTGCTCAGATGACAGCAGCCCTGTGTTAGGATGGACTCCTGAGGAAGGCAACTCCTCATTCCTGACCACCAGCTGGGCTCTTAGCCAGCTCCTGGTAGTTAGATGCCGTAAGATCCACATTTCCTTAACGGAACAGCATGTGAGAGAGCTCAGGAGAACCTCATGGAATTAATAACTTGTGCTCCCATGGATTTCCCCAATCCCCATTCCCACATACAAAAAACCCTCTGTGGGTGAAGACACCAAGCTGCAGCTTTAGTGACATGAACAGTTTGGGAGTGGGAATAAAATATATACAATATTTCATTCAGAAGCATCGAATCAGATGTCCACAAACAAGAGGAATTAGGCTTCAAGTGATATCCTGCAAAGGTGTTGACACACACTGTGCCTTGACAGCCCAGCTGGTAAATGTGGATGTCATTCAATGCTCTGAATTTCCCAATGAATGGCATGCCAAACTCTCACTAGAATAAGAAATTGTACACCAAATGCCAATCATTCATTATTTTCTAACTCTCTAAAGAGTATTTTTCATTCAGCTTGGCATTTCTAAAGGAAAAATCCCGCCATGCCTCTATGAATGAAAATTCTACACCTTCATATCAAGGCAAGGCTGACACGATGTGTGCAGCCAGGCTTCTCTGAGGGATGGCCATGTGCAGGATATGGAAATGGGAGTGCTGGGAAGGAAAACAAAAGCCTCATTAGAGTGCTACTGAACTTAACAAAGACATGAAAATGAAACCTAGACTACGTCCTTCTTTTTCCCTATTCATTTTTATTTTCTATATTATCAGCCTAGGAGGGAGAAGGAAAAAAGCAAGTGCAGAAATACCTCCAAATGGCATAATCAATAACTCAAAGTGACTGGAATGAATAATGCAGTATCTTGCCTAGATTTTCCATCTGTTATAAGCTGCTTAAGTAATGTATTCTGAAGTATAGAAGGACAATCACAATGTCTGTGTGCATGTTAGTGAGGGGATGTTAGAAAATAGAGAGAACACAGAAGAGTTGGAGGGGAAGTTGAGCTCCTAAAAATAGTAGGGTCTCCAATTTTCTTAGTTTGAGGGACATTGTTTAAAGTAATTGAAGTGACTTTTGATATCAATTTATTGGACTCCTTTAGTTCTTGTTGACCTGCTGCAACAAAACAGAATCTTCCTTCCACCCACAACAAATTTTGACCACCCAAGCAATTACTCAAATTGACCAAAATTTGAGCATATGTGAAATATTTTCATGAAAATAAATCTTTCTAGGAAAATATTTTACATATTTTCACTAAGTGTACTTATTTCAATGTTACGTTTTAAATCAGATTTTGTTTAAAACTGTAGTTCAGTTATCAATATTAATATTATGAAGAACTTGGAGCGGAACAAAGGCTTTGTTTGACCTATTTTTTTGTCATTTTTAAAACCGTGAACAACAGCCAGTTACTGTACTCTGCAGAGGAACATCAGTCACCCAGAGCCTTTTGTGAAGTGAATTCTGGTTTACACGTTCCTGTCATGTTTTGTGCTTTCCACTCCTGGAAGCCGCGAAATTTAAAATAATTCCGAGTGTGCAACACAGATGGGAGCAGAGAAAAGCAAACACAGAGCCCAGTGAGGGGAGGGCAGAGCCAGGGGAAGGTGCCTGTGCTGATGTTTGTTCCCTCTCCCAGAAGGCAGAGCCGAGCTCCTCCTGAGCCAGGCACTGTCCTGGAGGCTGGGTAAGGACATCTGCTGCCCCAGGCAGGAGCACTCAGCACAACGTGTGCCTTGAAAAATGTCAGCAGGTAAGGGATGGATGAAGGTGTGTGTGACCTTCCCTGTGCAAGGGCTTGGAGCAGTCAAAAACTCAGAGAAAAGGCATTTGTTTTTCCCCTATTGTGTGTTAAACTGTTGCTTCTAGTGGGGGCATGATGAAGAGACATCAATTCTGCCACAGACCATCTTAAAGAGGAAAAACTTAAAGCATTATGGATATGATTCAGTACACTAATATGCTATTTTCACCCA
This sequence comes from Ammospiza nelsoni, assembly GCF_027579445.1. NCBI lineage: Eukaryota > Metazoa > Chordata > Aves > Passeriformes > Passerellidae > Ammospiza > Ammospiza nelsoni. Next base: position 5,286,398 of record NC_080645.1, read on the forward strand.
AATCAGTGGTTATCTAAGCATAATACAATACCAAAATCAACTCTGTTCATAGTGAACATACAAATAATCCAAGTAAAGTCAGTGTCTGTACAGGACTCATCATGGCTTGAATTTTAAAAGCAGTCATTTGACTATTCATGCCCAAGAACACATAGAACTCTAACAATCCAAGACAGTATATGAAGGGAAAAAAAAAAAAAAGCAGGGGATTCTTTTGGTTCAAATGGATTTTAGAAAATACACCTTTTTCTCATGGAAAAAGGAAAATAATCCAACAAATTGTTTTTGCCCTATGGGCAACATTCTCCTCCTAAAATAATGTACTGGGTGATAGCTTGAGTAAAGCTTAAAAATTAAAAAAAAAGAAAGAAAAAACAAAAAAAAAAAAAAAAGAAAGAAAGAAAAAGGAAAAAAAAAAAGAGAAGGAAGACTAAGATTCACAGTGGTTCCAGGGAAGTTACTTATCCAGTTGTACATATAATTGTGCATGGCTAAAGCACACAGGTGCCCAGGCAGCCCCCAGCTATCTCTGCTGCCAGGAGAAAATGGGAAAATCTTTCAGTTCTTCCTAAATCCCCACGAACACCAAAGCCCACAGTGAGAACCCAACAATCAGAAAGCTCACCTGGAGCTGCTCCCGTGTGCAGCAGCAGGATGGGCTGACACCTGCAGCATGGCTCATTCCCTGGGAGCTGGAATTCCCTGAAATCTTCCAGGAGTGAGGATCTGCCAGATTTTCCACATTCCTGATGAATTCTGCAGCAGCTCAGCTCCTGGAGCAGGGAAGGGATTTTTCTGTCACGTCTCCATCCAGGACCCTGAGTGCTGACAACCATTATTCTGTGAAATTATTAACAAATGTGACCAAATCTGTGAGCAGGCAATCAACACAGTCCATTCTTTTTAAATACAGGAGCTGGGGTGATTAAAAGAAAAAGAAATAAATAAACAGCAAGCTTAGTTCTCAGTTTTGTGACCTATTTTGGTACCACTCATTTAAGACATAACCCCCTGTACCAACAAATCCAATTTTCCCTCATCAGCTAACCCAGAGAACAAAGCAGATGGATTCACAGTCATGCACAAGAACTTGTCATTACAGAACATAAGATGCCCTTCACAGAATTAACTTGTGAAAATGCAGCCATGAGCTGTTCCCTGTTCCTGGAGAGCTTCCTGGGAGCTCCCTCTCACCCACCCCACTGCCCAGACCCTGAGCAGGGTCCCATAACTCACATGTGTCCATGCCCCCATCGGTATGGGATCAGCCTCACCCACAAACATTAATTCTGAGATTTATGGGCTGCAGGGCCAGAAAGAACCACTGGGACAGTCCACGCTGACCTTCCCCATCACACAGACCGATAATTTTGGCATCAAGTCTGTCAGTTCTGCTGAGCTACAAAATCTCTCTCAGAACATTGTTTAGCCTTCATTAAACGATTACAGCTGATAGAAATTCTAATCTGTCAGGAATTGTTTCCTCCCTGGCCTTTTAAAACAGTCCCTCTGTTTCCACTCTGAATCAGTCTGGGTTTGGCTTCCACTCACTGTAACTCCTCAGACTTTTCACAAATTAAAGAGCAATCAGAAAATTCTTACACATCAAGACAAGATAAATTCTCCTTTTGGAAACAGTTAAACAGTTTGGCCTTTTCTTACCTTCCTTGCTGGGATCTATTTTATCAGTTTTCTGGCTTCTCCTTCAAATGTTTGCTGAGCTTTTATGATTTTTTTATTTCTTCTTTCCAATTTTATTTCTTTTTTAATATTTGCCAATATTCAAAAATCCTTGTCTCCCCAGATCCACATACAGTGGAAATAAAATTGCTTTACTCCATAAATATTCACTATAAAATTAGCGTAGGACACAATATTTGCTCTGGTGAGGAAAGGATCTGTTATGTCCAATTTTCAAACACAAAAATACAGACATAAAAGTGCTCTGAGTAACATCATAAAGGAAGCATGTGGCAGAATAGGGACTTAAACACCGACCCAGCTCCAGCACAGCCATAAAGACAAGATTATCCTACCCCTTAATTAAACACAGAACAACTTCCAGCACTTAGAAAAGCAGATTAATGCAAGTTTTTAAGTCTGTTTGTGTCTTCTAATATTAATTATGATCAGCAGAATGTTATTTATTGACTTTTAACACACAGACTTTTAACATACTGTGTGTTGTGTATACCAATTTTCCCTATTAAAAAAAAAAGATGTTGCTCAGTTTCTGAGATTTTCTGTATTAAAAAATGTCTAAGAAGGAATTGTTTTTTAATTTCTTTTCTGCTCTTCAGAGAAACACAAACCCATGCTTGCCCTTTACCCACATCTCTGCTGGCAGCAGAGCAGTGCTTCTTTCTGGCACTCCAGGTTCAGAGTCTGTCACCTCCAGGCCGAGGTGACACAGGATTCTCCAGGGCTCTGCCATCCTGCTGGCTCCAGCACCCAAAGGCCGTGGGCTCTTTGCTCTTAAACTATTTAAAAAATTACACAGGACTTACAGTCTGATGTGCTGGATAACAGAAACCAGCTAAAGAGATGATCCTGCATATTTAATGTTATTTTTTAAATTTTATTATTTAATTTTGCATTAAATATATTTTTTTCTTTTTTTTTTTTTTTTTTTTAGCAATTTGCTCTTTGCCAGAATAGAAATGCTTTGCCCTGTACTGAAGCAGAGGAGCTGTGTTTGCTGTGACAATGAGCACTCACAAAACACAACTGCTCGTGATCAGAAACACTTCCCTGGTGATGCTGAGCCACTGGAAACAGGAGAGCTGAGCAATTTTGTTCTCACTGTTCTAGGGTCACCCTATTCTCTCTAAAAAAAAGGGAGATGCCTGGTGGCAGAAATGAAAGATGGATCCTCTTCCCCCCTCTCCCCTGACCTCTGCAGACTTCCCCACCTTTTCAGTTTCTCGTCCCTCTGTGCAAATTATTTCCAGCAATGCAAGGCTTGCTTCTGTTACACCCTGATAATGAGCATTTTAAAAGTAGCTTTTCTTAGGAAAAGTTACTCACACTCATGCATTCCAATTATTCTCCTACTTAAGACTGAATTTTTCCTTATTTTCAAAGGTTTATCTACAATGTGTTGAAGTGATTTGAATTATTCTATTTTATTATCATCCAGTATGCCCATACAGTGCATTAATCCTTCTTATACTGCCACAAAGGCAAAGAAAAACTATCACAGTGATTTTGGATTTGTTCCGAATTTACTGGCTAAGACTTCAGCTTGAACAGGAGTGCACTTTTATTACTTTTTTTTTTTTTTAATTTTAACTAGAAAATAGATAGAAAAGGAATTACTTCTGTGGCAGCTCAGGCAGTTTCCTTATGTACAAGTTAAAAATTGCTGTATCATTTGTGCCACTGCAGGTGGGACTGGGTAAGCCCCAGGTGAAAAACAACGCAGCAGGTTAAACCTCATGACTTTTACTCAGCCATGATTTTAGGGACAGAAATTATCTGGACGTTGAGAAAATTAAATCATCATAAGAAGCAGGTTGTCCAGAGAGAAAATAAACATTTTGTATTAAGATTTCTTTTTAAAAATATTGCTATTGGGAGTATCTTGCAGGGATTTTGAGGCTTAAATGTAGGCAGATGGGTAAAGGGAGAGCCATGTTTGGGGCCAGAAGGAAACTGAATGGACAAAAAGGCACAGCAAGCCAAATTCCATGGGCTGACAGGGAGCAGGTCAGCCAAAGCTCCTTTCACAAACCCAGGTCCTTTCTGGCTGAGTTCCCATCATTAGCTCCCTCCAAAAATCCAAATCCTTTTCTTGGAGTTCAACTTTTTCAAGTTGAAACTTTTCAAGTTTTTTTTTTTTTGTTTTTTTTTTTTTTAGTTTTTTTTTTTTAATGCTTTCACTAAATATTTTTATGTCTAGTCAGTTTTTCTCCTACTTTCTGTTCAGTATTCAGACATAACTTAGCCTCCTAACAAGTTTAAATGGCTGCGCTGTGCGCTGGAGAAAAATGAAATTATATTATTCCCACTTTCAATCTTTTAAGAAGAAAATGAGTAACAAAAAAAAAATCAGAGAATATAGGAGAAGTGTCTGAATTCCTCATTATGAGCCTCTTTCTGTACACTGGTGGTGTTTTAAATTTACTTCACAAGACATACTTCTAAATTACAGAAGCAGACTTCCATCCTTAAAAGGAAATGTTAAAATTAAAGATTTTCTTACTGGGATAATTAAATTCAAATAGAGATTGAAAGGGTGTCTTGGTTTTTTTTAATTGCAAGAATATTTTTTTATAATCTTTAAAAAGAAAAACTATGTCTGTAAGAACTAAAAATGGTTTCTTATCCAAATGCAATCCTTTAAAATGGAATAAAAGCAGAGGTACCATGAGGCAAATCTCACTTTCTGACCTATATTTAGTATAAAAAATATCAAAAGGCAATTAAAAAAAGAAGCCAAAAACTCTGGCATATTAATGACTTTTTTGTACTTGTTAGGGGAGAGAAAACTTCGTTGTCTGCTACTGATTGTTCCATTAATTCTGGTCAAGAGAAAAACAAAGCAAAGAAAACAAAACAAAAGATTTTATCTTGTTTGAATTTCTGTTCTTCCTCATGGAAGTAGATCTGATTTTGCAAGAAGACATCCTTGTCTTCACATGGGTTAAACCTCCCCAGGTTTGTGCAGGTCTGTCCATGGTGAAATCACCCAGAAGGCAGCAAAGGAAGCCCCAGAAACATTTTTAGGCCAATAAAACATTAAACATGATAAATGCATACAAAATATGGCTAATCTAAGCCAGGAAATATTTGATTTCATCCACAAAAATTATCACAATGAATAGGAATTGAGCTATTTTATGGGTGTTTCGATGTATTAAAATTAATCTTACACGAGATGTTGCAATATGCCAAAACAGAAGGGACGGTGATGCACTAATTTATTAATGCATACAGCAATGAAAGGGATACTGGTGCTGAATTTTCATATTATATTTTGCATCTCAACATATATTATACTATTCCATTGTTCAACTATGTAAATCAGACTTTCAATTAATACCTACCCTCAATTAGCTTTGATATTGCCAGTTCAGTGCTGAATAAGATTTATATTTATATTAATTTTATATATATATACATTGTATTTATTTATTATAAATACATTATATATATACATTATGTTTATATATCATAAATACATTATATTTATATGCATTATGCATATACATTTATATGCAAATGCAATTTCTTACTTAAAATTTTCCTTAACATAACTTTGCTTTGGGATAATTGTAGCAGATGAGACAGAGAGATCTCTGTTTGTTTTTCCCATTCTTTGCAGTGTATGGCAAACATCCTGAAAATAAAGTTTTGTTTTGTTATTGTTATGATTTGAGAGGTTATTTCATATCAAGCTAAACATTTTTACTGGGTGTCTGTTCATCAAAGATTTCACCCTCTGAAGGTCACAGAAACAGTTTTCTTACACAATTTTTGATAGAAAGGTGAATTATTCTATGGCACACAAGATTTTTTTCATGGGTGTTTGGGTGTGTGAGTGTGTGTGTCCCTGTACATACACATGTGTGTGTGCATTTAAAATCAGCAGATTATTCCAGATTCAGTGAAGGGGTAGCAGTCACACAGAAATATGAAAGTTTCATTTGATTCATACCTAGTTCAGAAAAAACTCCTGAACTTTGATCTGCTACAGCCCACTTAATTGACATCATGATTAATCCCTGCTGGTTCTCCTTACCTTAACTGGAAATTCTCTCCTTTACTTTTTAGCAAAACTTTTGTCAAGACTATCAAATCCAAATTGTTTAAAGGAGAGCTTATCAATCACCATGGTTTTGATGAGAAAACATTCTTGATCATTCTTTTTTTTTTCCTCTGCCATCTGCCTGCATCCATCTGTTATCTGTTTTAAGATTAAAAGTGATTTAGGATGGGGAGTGTCTTATTAAATTTTGTTTGTAAAACACCAAGCACAGGAGGGTCATGGCCCAAGCCAGAAAGAAGCTGCCATTTCTTCTCAATTCAAATAAATAAATGCAATAATCAGCACCAACAAGATCCCTGTCAGGGAAGTTCAGAAGGAAGGCAATGTGGCAGAACTTCCTATAGTCTCTTTCCTATAAACTGAATATTCTAGTCCTGGTCATGAAGTGAAATCCTGGCAATGGATTTGGATCCAGTTTGGTCTTGAGTCTGCATGCAAAGTAAGTACTTCAAAGTAATTATTTGCTGTGATTATTTTTTTCTAAATGTAAAAAAACATTTTCATTTTGCATAAAAGGTTTCACAGAGATGTCCATGCCTCTGCATCCTTCACTCAGACATCTCTTTTGGGGGCTGGCAGTAATTCTGTGTTTGCTTTGTCCCTTTCTCAACGAGCTCCATCTTTCCCATTCCCCAGAGCAGCTGAAGGCAGGAGAATTCCTCTGCAGGAGGAGCAGTGCTGGCTTTAGCAGCCTGCAGGCAGTGTGGAGTGTTCACTCTGCCCTGCACATTCCCCCCTGGAAGGGAGATATTGCTGTGGTGACACTGCTGGAACATCCAGCAATCCTGACTAATTCCAGCTCTACACTCCTTTATTAAGTGTTTTGTTTTGCTCGACCTCACATCATGGGATCATCTTGTCTACCTCTGACTTTTTCATTACCTTCCATTACCTCTCATTTCAGCTTTCCCTGCATTACTCTGTCATCTTCAGAGACTTGCACTCATAACACTCAGAATAATTAAGTGATCTGCATAGCAGTAATCCTGGTGCCCTCTGCAAAAGTGCCCTGCCACCAGTTTTTAACTAAGAATGACAGGAACCCAGCCCTGAAGGCAGCTAAGCGAGCAGCTCCAGCTCTGAAAAGTCTCTCCTGGAATCTCAAAAGGTTTAAGGCAGGATGGATGTCAGTATTTTCAGGGAATGTACATGAAGATGTGTATTTAGTGTCGCAATCCTGCAAAAGGATGGAAGGGAATTATTGCCTCATGTTTTCTTCATCTTTCCCACCTATGTCTTGGCATATAAGTCAAGATTTCATGTTAAACTCTCATTTTTTTTTCCTACTGTTGTTCTCAGTCTCTCCCCAGAAGAATCACACATCACTGATATTTATTGTTCCAGAAGGGAAGGAAACTGAGGCAGAGAAGTTCTCACCCTGGCTGCAGACAGGAGCCATTATTCCTTGGTGTTTCTACTGACAGCTTGTTCAGGTGCACCTCAAACAGGTGTGCCCAGAGCCAGGGACAGCCAGCTCCCCTCTCACCATTCAGGGCTGAGGAGAGGATCCTGTGTGGAGATAAAGTCCCCTGGGCCTGGGGACAGCACAGCAGGACACAGCTCCCACACCCCTGGGCGCAGCTGAGCGCTCTGACACCTGACCTGCACTGATGGAAAATGCCTCTGTCACAGCCATCTTTTATGAAAAATCCTTTCCTTAAGATTATTCCTCCTGAGAAGCTGAAAGACCTCAGGAACGAAATGTAAACAATGATTATCTGCTGCTGTGGAATGCAACAGGTGCATCTGGGATTGGTCTCATGTGGTTGTTTCTAATTAATGGCCAATCACAGTCAGCTGGCTCAGACTCTCTGTCTGAGCCACAAACCTTTGTTATCATTCCTTCTTTTTCTATTCTTAGCTAGCCTTCTGATGAAATCCTTTCTCCTATTCTTTTAGTATAGTTTTAATGTAATATATATGATAAAATAATAAATCAGCCTTCTGAAACATGGAGTCAGATCCTCATCTCTTCCCTCAACCTTGGACCCCTGTGAACACGGTCACATGCTTCATTACCCACTTTTTGGAAAAGGTAATTAAACTCAAATACAAAACAAAATCCCCAAAACCACAAAAATGTGAAGGAAACAAATGCCTTGTTACAGTTGCTGTAGGGTAGAACTGAAATCCTTCGCACTTTCTAAAACTTACACTCCTCAACACTCTTTTCTCAGGGGATTTTTTTTTTTTTTTAACCTTTCTGTCCTTCACAAGATGCACTTCACTGCAGCGTTCAGGAATATTTCTGGGGTTTCCATGCACTGTAGTGCAGCCTTTCCCCACAGTCCCTGAGCACAGCAGGCACTGTGAGCTCTTCATCTGTTGAGCACACACGCAGCTCTGACCTCAGCAGCTCGTGCCACACTCTCCTGATGTCATTCCCAATTAGGGAGCCCATCATTCAGACATTTACTTGCAGCTTCTCCATTTGTCACTGGAGTATTTTCCACAGTCCTGCACTTCAGTTCAGCTGCTCAGAGTTTTTAGGAAAATTAATCCACAAACATCAGAGGTTTACATCCAAAAAGGAGACAGAGGAGTCATTTTTCTTTATTGGAATAAAGGGAGAGGCCATGGGGCATTCCCCTGGGATCTCTCCAATTTTTTGGAGGATGCAGCCTCCTTTTTATCCCAATTTCCAGCCACATTTCCCTTCTCTCTTTCTCCCTTGGCTGAGGTACTTGAGAGGTTCAGACTCCCTGATATACCTGATCCCAAAGATTTCCCTCTAAGGTATAACCCTCCCTTTTCATTTTTTAATTCTTATGGAATCTAGGGGTTTTTCTTCCCCATTGTTTCTTTCATCTTTCAATGTCTAATTTCATTTATCAGCAAACCTAAAGTTTATTTGTAAAAGCAAATATCTTTTTCCATTCATCAATCAGTGGAATCCTTCCCATTGTTTCTTTTATCTCCCAGTGCTGGTTTTATCTACCAGCAGACCCATAGATTGTTTGTAAGGACAAATCCACCATTCCTCTCAGAGTGAAACCTGTGACTATCCTAAAAGTTTTAGTCAAAGCAGGAAACCTTAAATCGCCCGTAGGCACAATTAATGTGATTTCCTACACAGAGTCACAGAATCACAGAATTGTTGGGGTTGGAAGGGACCTTTGGAGATCATCCAGTGCCCTTTTCCAGGGCAGGGTGACCTGCAGCAGGTGACACAGGGACGTGCCCAGGTGGGTTGGGATGTGTCCAGGCCCTCCCTGGGCACTGACCCGGGGCTCTGCCACCCTCCACGGACAGAAGCTCTCCCCCACGTTGATGTGGAGCTCGTTGTGGTTTTGTTTGTGTCCATTGCTCCCTGTCCTGTCCCTGGGCACCCCTGGGAGGAGTCTGGCACCATCCCCTGCCAGCCCTGGGGATATTGGTGAGGATTCATGACCCCCTCTCAGGCTTTTCTCCTCCAGGCTGGCCAGACTCAGCTCCCACAGCCTCTCCTCATCACAGAGACCCTCCAGACCCAAAATCATCTTTGTGACCTCTCCTGGACCATCTCCAGCAGCTCCTTGTCTTTCTTGAGGATCCAGAGCTGGACAGAGCAGAGGGGCAGGATCCCTCCTGACCTGCTGCCCACACTCCAGCTCTTTTCTCATCTCTGTCATTCTCTTATCCTCTAAAAAAGCCTGATTCCCAGCACCAGAGCTGTTTTTCCCTTGCCCTTGTTTGCCTGTGTATTTCAAACAACTATTCCCAACTTTTTTGTGTCTTTGAAGCTGCTCCTATTTATTTTCTGAACTTTACTTCTTCACTAAATCACTTCAGGCTTCTGAGCTCTACAGATGCTCCTCTCTGGGAGTTTTGCTGCTCTGCTTGTTGTTTTTAGACCTCCAGGCCCCTGAGTTTTAAGCTTGGCTTAAAATATGGTCCATTTCACCATTGTTTGGACTCTATTAAGACTATGCTGATACAAACAAGCAAACAAAAAATCCAAACTGAAAAGCAAGAAAGCTGGCTAAATTCCTTAATCCAAATAATAGAAGTATTTTATCTACCCCTTCCCAGGGCAATGAACATTTTGGTCATGAGAGCTTGTGTTTAGCTGCAGATGAATCTCCAGGGACCACAGTGTGGTGTGTGTTAAGTAAAGCCATAAAGCAGGACAGGAAGGTCACTGTGCTACTCAGTGCCAACCTCCTGCTGCACCCAGAGCTGTTCCTACAGCCTGGCTTTACAGTATGTGACCTGTCTTCTCCTTGCCCTAACACCTAATGCTCAAAAAAAACTTAATTTTTTTTTTTTTTTAACTTCTGAAGAGATTTCAAGGATGTGCTTGGCCCTTACTTGCAGACTTTTTTGCCATGCTACTGAGAATTTCACTTTTAAAGACAAAACTTTCACAAAATACCATGATTCCAGCAGTTGTTATTTTGAGAAGGATAAACAAACAGAAATCAAAGTTGCAAGAATCCTAATAACACTCCAGGAGACAGCAACAATGCCAAGCCATGGAAATCATTCAAAGACAGCAGTGTAGCATTTATCTCAAAGTCAACAGAAACTCATCAGAGTCCATAAAAAGAAGTAAACAGCTATATTAACACTGAACAGTCACATTTCCAACAGGAAATTGAATTCTCTAATCAATAAGCACTTAAGAATTGCCATAATAGTTTAATGTGAATTTTCTTAAGAGTTTGATTCCAGAAATTAAGGCTAGGAAGGGCATTTGATACAAATGAGTCTTGAAAGGAATAATGACCAAATGGTTCCATTGTATGGCTTAAGAAAAAAAAAATAAAATCCTGACACATCTGTAAATAACTCTAAACCAAGCTGTGTTTTATTTTTTTTTCACAGCTGGAATACTAGTTTTTATTACAGCTCAACTGGCATTGCAAATTAAAATCCATCTCTGTTTGTTAAACTGCTACTTAAAATGGCTTCCAGCAACTGTTACAGTTGATATTATGTTGTCATTTATGCATTAAGAGGGAATGGTTCAATACCATGAATATTTAAAAACAAGTACATGGAAAGTATTTTAATTGGGTTGCCATTGCTAACTGCTGAGTTTTGTTCCCCAGGTTTGGTCAAAGCTCACTTAATTTTTCATCGCATGAGAAGCAGCATCCAGTGAATTAATGGAATGAGGATCCTTTGTAGGTGAATCTCAGGGTGTCTGATCATAGCAGAACAGCTTTGCACTTTTAATGGACAGCAATTAAAGTGCTCAGCAGACTTCTGCCGTGCTGGCTGATCTGTTCTGAACAATTTGTTTGTTGAACTCTTCCTTAGAGATGCTAAAGAAGGAAAAACCACCACGTGATCATGAGCAGAGATTCAATAAAATGAATGTAAGCACATTGGAACTCCTGGCAGAGAGTTTCAGAGGGTCACAAGGAAGCTGTGAATGAAAAAAATTTATTTTCACTGCCCACTACACCTATAAAGCACCAACAGCCATGAAACCTGAGGTGAACTTTGCAAAACAGACAGTTGTATGAGATTCTACATCTAATTTAATTTAAAATAATTACCTGAGGATACAACAGTCAATTGTCACAGGTAAACAGATTATTCATAAAGAAATCAGGCAGTTCTGAAAAATCACAGTGAGTTTTCACCATCAGGTTCGTTAACAGCTCTTAGTGACTGACAGCAACTTCTTCAGATGCTGCTTCAAGATTTTTGCCTTTAACCTATAAACCACATCCTGCAAGTGACAAAAGAATCAGCCTCACCTGTTACTCAGAGACAGTCAGGATGACCAAGATATTGCGGTTAAGTTTGCACAAGAACGTGCCCCCAGAGCATCTCAATTCCCAGAAATCCCAGGGATCCATGCTCTGAAATTAACACTTGTAGGATAGCTGAGCAATGGGACACTTTGTTAGAGATTTACCTGAGGAGCTATCAATTACTCAATGTTGTCATCTTATTATAAAAGTTCAATATCTTCTCAGTGATTCCTCATGGGATTCTCCTCACAACCAACAAACGCCATCTCTCTCCTCACCCAGCTCACCCACTCTTTTATAGCTCTCATCTTCTTATTGGACACAGCTGTGCCCTGTTAAGGGCAGGGCTGTTCCTAATCTTTGGTGATTAATGCAGCTGGCAGCTCCTCAGGGGTGAGATTGCCTTCTGCACTATCTTGGTTTCCTTACATTCTATCCCTCCACAACTCAACACTTAAGAAAAAAGATCACATTTATTTACAAACCAAATAAGTTTTCATAAATGTCAAATGATTCCTAATTATCATTTTGTTCAAAAGGGCCTAAAATACAACCCATAATACCTCTGAAAATATGTCCGCCCACCTATGTGCATGTGACATTAGAGTTGGATTTGATGACTCTTGTGGGTCCCTGCCAGTTCAGGATATTCTGTGACTCTGTGGCATCCTTAGCAGAATTTTTAGTTTTCAAGCCCCTTACCAGTCAGAACCCAGGAAATTCCCCTGACTGCCCTGGAGGATTCCAGCCCCTGCCCAGGGGGCTCAGGGACCTTGGCACAGAGCCCCAGACCTCTGTGCCTTTGATTTAGCCCTTGGAAAAAACAATTACCAACCTTTATATGACGAATTACAAGTCAAGAAAGTTTAAGTAGAATGATAGTGAATTTATCACAGGGTGAAAAATAGATTTTGGGGGTTTTTAGAATGGGGGTTCAGGAGGCAAGATGGAGGGAACTGGGCATGTCCAGCCTTTCTCCTCCTTCTTCTTGGCCTCCATCTTCTGCTGTGATGGTGGCACTTTTAGATTGGTTTAGAGTAGAAGCTCACTGTTTAACTTAGGTGATAGGTATTGGAAAGTAATTGTAAACATTGTACACGTAGTTTTTAGTATAAAAAGATAACACTGCCCTGGGGGCAGGCAGAGTGCCTCGGTCTGACCTGCCAGACAGACTTTGGCAGGTCAGAGAAAGAATTTTATAGATAAGAAACAATAAACAATCTTGAGAACAAAACTAGAAGAGTTCTGACTGCTTCTTCGACAGCCAGGCTGGGAAAAGAGACTTTCCAATGCATCTTGGGGTCACTCTGAGCAGCAGAGATTCTGAGACTCACCCTTTTGTTGGAAACCTTCATTGGAGGCAAGCTCCTCCTCATGGTGAGCACTGGATGAATCCAGGCCAGGAGACCTCTCAGTTCTCCCAGGTTTCTTTGATATCAGGTGTTCCTGGCAACCTCTGCAGAGAGTGGGAATTCCCTCACTCACACAGTGAGTGAGAAAACAGCAAAAGCAGGAATATGATGTTCAGGAAGTCTAGGGGAAAAGAGCTGCTAAGATGTAATGTCAAATCAGCACCAATAAGTTTGGGGAGATGAATCTAACATATCTTGAGTGCTGTTCATCAAGCCCATTATTTAGGAGAGCAGTAGGACAAGCCAGAGAAGTGACACTTCTGCTTCACCAAACCTGGCACAAGGAGAGGCTGAATCCATTTCTCCATTTCATATCCGCCCTGCCATACAGGATAACTTTAAGCAGCAGTGTCATAGGTTATTATGTTTTATTGCTGAAATGGGCAATTTCCCAATTTAGTGAGGCCTTGGGAAGCTCCTCAAACACAAACCCAAGCAGGGAACTTGCCTCTCTCTGGCTTGCACTTGCTGAACACTCTGCTCTGCAGCTGACCTTCAGGAAGCAGCCCTGTTGGAAGTGTGCCTCACTCCAGGTCTGTGACTCAGAATTTAATTACATTACAGAAGGGTCTGATCTGAGAGGCTGATGCTGTTTTCATTCCAACCACCGAGTTCCTTGCCAGCTCAGTTATCAGCCCTCACTGGGCTGAACGGTCCCTTGGGCTCTGTGGTGGCATCACTCACAGAGATGTTCCTGCTGCTTTTCCTGGGGCTGCTCCTCTGCAAGGAGCCCTGACAGGGCAGGGACAGGGGGATGGATGCCCAGCCATGCAAATCAGCCAGGCAGGGTTAACCTGTAAACTGCTTCACAGATTCTGAAATGCTGCTGAGACAAAACTGCTCAGTTTGTACCCAAAACCCCAGAACGATCCTGTACTCATCCCACACTGCTGAGCTGGAGAGGGGCTGGGAACAAGGCTTGGAGGGACAGGAGCCAGGGAATGGCTGCCAGTGCCAAAGGGCAGGGCTGGGTGGGATACTGGCAATGAGGAATTGTTCCCTGGCAGGGTGGGCACGCCCTGTGTTGTGTCACATTGCAACAGAGTCCATCATGTCCAGGGAGAGTGCAGCTGCGGGTGCTGGGCATGGGAACAAAATGAGTCTTCATTTCATAGAGCTCCAGAATCCATTTATCACCTCTGGGGATGAGGAGAGGGATGAAGACAAAAGATGGGTAAAGGCAGGGTTGTGGGGCTTTTATTGGGTATCACAGGGGTGGAGTTTAGGGTTTGGGTCAAGGGAGGAGTTATTAGCAACACAAGGAGGGTAAAATCAAATTTGTGCCTCTTTGGAATGGGAGCACTGCACAGCCCTGGCACAGGGTGCCCAGAGCAGCTGGGGCTGCCCCTGGATCCCTGGCAGTGCCCAAGGCCAGGCTGGACACTGGGGCTGGAGCAGCCTGGGGCCGGGGAAGGTGTCCCTGCCATGGCAGGGGTGGAATCAGGTGATCCTTACAGCCCTTTCAATCCAAACCAATCTGTGATTCCATAATTCTGATTACACTGATCACAAAAAACATCCAAAATTGGTAATGCAAACACTTTGCATTACCTGGCTACTGCAGGAGATAACACTCAAAAAGAGACCTGCATGCACTGGAAATTCTTTTGTTTGAACATTTATTTTTGAATCTCATAAAACTGGTTTACTAGAAATTTAATTAAGAAAAAACTGGTTTCCCTATTAGACAAGAGCACTGCTACAGAAAGTTTAATATTCCTTCCCCAGAAAGGAAGGATGAAAATATAAAGTTACTTCTAAAATGTACCAATATTTATTCAGCTGCATTTGTGACACAGATCACAGGAACAGTATTTTCCAGTTATGCCCTAAACCAAAATTAAGTTTTCTATTATTCCAGTCCTTCCCAAGAGCATGGGGCTGGCTATTTCCCTGCTGGTTTATAAATACTGCTTTAACCTGACAATTTCTTACACAAGACCTTTTTCCTAACTAGGGAAAGGGTTCCTGCCAACACAAAAGGGGGGGATATAAAATTAAAAAATAATAGAGCAATGGCTGTTGTAGCTGTGTTCCCTGGCAGATGTGCTGGACAGAGGGAGCAGGGCTGAGCTGGAGGTTGTGCTGTCATCTCAGACCAGGGTCCATCTGTCCTCATGTCCAACACAACCAGCACAGTGCTCCAGGGAGAACATTTTAATAAACAGCTACAAGTTCATTTTCACCAGGCTGATACTGACACTCTCTTAACACACAGCAAGTTTCATCTCCACAGTATTAATTGTTACAAATACATAACAGATAAACAGCTCAATCCCAGGCCTTGAGGTCCCTGTCCACTCATGTACCTACACACTTTAAAAGGCTGGGACTTTAAAATTCAGCCTTTCAAATGAACGGCATTTCTTCAGCCATTAAAATCAATGGTAGTTATACTTTCAGAAAGAACAAAGCCCAGACAGGATGCAGTAACATCTGATTGACAGATCACAGGATTCCTTCAAAGCAGCCCCTTTAAAATTTAGATTTTTAAGATCCTTTAAAAATAATTTGGATTTTAAAGATACTTTTAAAAAGATTTTGGATTTTAAACATCCTTTTAAAATCCATTGAATCTAAAAAAAAAAAAACAACCAACGAAGCAAAACCCCAAAATTAAACTGACATAGTATGCCATAAACTATTGGCAAATTGCCTCAATTTTTACTTACCTTCTCTGAAAAACAAAAATCACTGCATTTCTCAAGTAAACTTCATAAGTTTCAACATACAGGCATTGAACATAATTGTGTATTTTGTCTCCTAGATTGGGGAGCCAACTGTCCCCTTCTAGATACTTATTGACTCTGAACAGATCCCTTGATTTAATGAAATAAAAAAATCAAACCACAGAAAACAAGAGACTACAATAACGTGCAACGACAGAAATAATAGAGGGCAAAACATTTGCAAATATTTATCTGCTAAATGAGAATGAAATAAAATTCAGGCATCTAAATACTGGCAATATCTTACTGTTAATACAGAAATACCTTATTGCACAGAAACCCTAACTATTTATTTTCACTGATGGCCAGATTGTGCCTCTGTGCATTTCTAGAAGTAAACAGGTTGATCCCTGGCTAACTCAAAAGCCAGATCTCAACACAAGTGGGCCTTGCTTTGGAAGGGTTCACAAATCATTCTTTACCAAAAAAACAGGATAAATCCCCAGAGAAGGCAGTGACAGCTGCCATTCCTTTAAACCCAGGCAGGGCTGGAACAGGAGGGGAATTGAGCTCCTGGCTCCCCTCCCTGTGCTGAACACACTCCTGAAGAGCAGCACCCTTTGTCTGCCCAAAGCCACATTTCCACCTTCCAGAAAATAGAAACACCGCGAGCAAACCTAAATCTTACCAGCAAGGAAAACAACATAAATCCTGCTTCACCCTGCTGGCTTCCCAGTGATCCAACTGCTCTGCACTCAGGGCTTGGATGCTGTGAAAACCCTGGAGAAGCCACTCACCTGCACTCTGGGGGAAATAAGCAGAAGAAGAAAAGATTCTGGTTGAAAATTGAGTGTTATGAAGTAGGTTGTACCTTATTTTGCTTTTCAGTGTTGTCTGGCAGATAAATAAGTGTGCATTATTTATCTGGCAGCTTATCCTGGTCATTCCCTCCCTGCCCAGGTACATTCAGCACCCTGGGGGGAGCACACATGGCGCTGATTTACCAGCTTGATCTCCCAGATTTTCAGAACACAAATTTTTCTGAGTTGGAAATCTCCCCTACTGAAAGCATATTGAAATGCTTGTGGTCAGAAGTGAAAAACAAACTGTTTTCACCCACTCTGCCAAGTGTCCTGGGTTGTTTTGGAAGCACGCCCATCTCAATCACTCATCTTTTTTCAGCACATCCAAACTTTTTCATTACATTTTATGCATTTCCAAACTGATAAGGTTAAAGAAAAAAAAAAAAAAAAAAAAGAAGAAAAAGTGAAGTAGAAGCCAGAATCTGTACTTTCAAGGCTCCAGGAAGATTCGACTTTGTAGCAATTCCCCAGCTGTAATTGCCTTCCCAGACAGTTTAAATCCATTTAGAAAGTTCCATGTTAACTCTGTAGCCTCAAGAGCCTTGTCTCCAGAAATAGCTGCTGTTTGAACTGCAGCTCTGAGAGGATATTTTAAATCAAATCTGTGGCTGCATTTTTACCTGGGGAGGCTGTGCATTGAGATGGGCACTCCAGGGCCAGGGCAGGGGTGCACAGAGCTCGAGCCAAGGCAGGTGGGAGCCAGGGGAGATGCCCAGAGTCACCCCAGGGTGACACAGGAGCCACACACCAACCCTGTGCACGCTGCATTTCAACCCCATCCCTGCAGCCAAAGGAGTGGATGGACCTACAGTTATTGTTCCCTGCACAACCAAGCCACACATGCAGTATTTTTAGCAGTCTTTTGATTTGAAACTGTGGGTAATTAAATCCTAGAACAGGTCTAATACTTCAGTGTGCTCCCTCTAATCACAACTATCACACTTACAGAGAGCTACAGGCACCAGGCTGTTCCAACAAGAGATGTTTTTTGTCTGTAACTCCACGAGATAATTGTTTACAAATAAGATTGAAAGCTACAGTTGGTGAACAAGTTCAAGCCCTATTTTGAAGTCAATAGGAGAAGGAACAGCCTAGTGGTGTGAATCAGGAAAAGGGAAGGTCTTATCACACACAGCCTGGTTTTTATCATCACACTCCCAGAACATCCCCTCTTGGCATCCTTGACTCCAGTGGTTTCATTATTTTGGTGAGGAGAATGTAAAGGGCATTCTCCATTCAGAAATACTCAGAGCAAATCAAAATAATTTCAAAATGAATGTCTGTGGTGTGCAAATACATTCAAGCAGTAGAGCCCAGTTCAGTTTCTTCACTGTTTTTAGCTGATGATAGACTTGAGAATTCCTGTTCCATTGCCAAGCTGTTGCACATCCACACCCCCCCAGTGGTTCTGAATGGAGAATTGCAGCCTGGAGAGACATTTCCTGCAGCACAGCAGCTCCACTTGGAGAGATTTAAACCTCCACCCAGGTTAAATGCAGCAGGATCTCCACCCAGAACAGAGAGACTGGGGCTCAGGTCAGCCCGGCACTGAGGTGAGCTAATATCAAAACCCCATTATGACTGATCCGCGGCAAACTTTCAATTTTTTTCCTAAAAGCTGGGCCAGGCTGGGCTCCTGCACAATGGAATTCAGTCAAGTCACTCCTACACAATGCTTGCCCACAGCCCATCCAGCATATCCAACACTCAAAACATTCCTGCACAATGGAATTCAGTCAAATCACACTTGCACAACGCTTGCCCACAGCCCAACCAGCCCTCAACAGTGCTTCCACTGATTGCAAACACTGTAATCAATGGCCAAAACAAATTAAAGAGAGGGATAAAGAGTCATCTGCCACCACTTGCATGTTCTTTATCTTCCAAAGGCTTCTAGCAATTAATTTGTTGGAAGTTTTATTGTTATCAAGTGAACACTTTGTTTTGTGGGACACTATGGGTAAAAGCTGTAATGCAAACAAACAATGGCTGCAGTGCCATAAATCTGCCTCCAGATCTCACTCATGCACTGAGGGTTTAAGATCTCTCTAAAGTAACATATTTGTTTATTTGTAAGGGAAAAAGGTCCTTCTGTAAGTACTACATACATTTAAAATTTAGACGCAGTAAAAATGGCACTTGGCAAAGTATCATTAGAAATGCTGTGATCTGTGGTTTCATAATTAAGGGAGAATCATTTAAACACTTACTGAGGAAGGAATATAGACATGTTAGAAACCACCAGCGTGCCCTTCACTCCCAAGGGTGACATAAAGTGCAATGAGCTGAAGTACAGCAGTAAGGATGCTCTCCACAGACCCCCTGAACCCACCAGTGAAGGAATCACAAATTGCACTGATTTGTTTCTTTTTCCTTCTGATTCACTCCTATTGCAAATGCAGGCAACCCTGATGCAGGGAAAGAATGATGCATCTGACTCCATGTTCTCAGAAGGCTAATTTGTTACTTCATTATACTATATTATATTATAGAATACTATACTATACTAAAGCATACAGAAAGGATACTTACAGAATGCTGAAAAGATAATAATGGAAACTCCTGACTCTGTCCAGAGTCCTGACACAGCTTGGCCCTGATTGGCCAAAGGGTGAAAACAACTCCCAGCAGAATGTTTACCCACAGGTGATTGTTCCATTGCAATCTCCAAACACATTCCACATGAGCACAACACAGGAGAAGCAAATGAGATAGGAATTGTTTTCCTTTTCTCTGAGGCCTTTCAGCTTCCCAGGAGAAAAACCCTGGGCGAAGGGATCATGTTCAGGGAACGTCAGGACCCAGAACATCCCTCTGCCAGGAACCCTGAGCAGCCCAGACCCCTGCCAGGGGGCTCAGACACCCTGGCACAGAGTCCAAGATGCCCCTGTGTCGCAGACATTTTTTTCACAGAAATCCTTTCTTTGGGATTTGCTCATCTTCTGGGAAGCTGAGGCCCCAGAAGAAGAATGTAAACAATTGTTATCGGCTGGTGTGGAATGCAACAGGTGCAGCAGTGATAGGGCTTCTGTGAGTGTTTGGATTTGCTGACCACTTACAGGAGAGTTTGTCCTTGCTTTCTGCTGGACACAGAACTTTGTTATTCATTCTTTTCTATTCTATTCTTAGCTTAGCAGCTTCTGCAACTTCTCTCCTTATTCTTTTTAGTATAGTTATAATGTATTATATATCATGTATCAATAAATCTAGCCTTCTGATCAGGAAACAAGATTCTCGTCCACTTCTCTCACCTGAAGACCTCATCAGGCCGCTGTAATAACTCTGTGGGCTTGATTATGGCCCATGGAGCAAGTTACCAACCTTAGATGAAGATCTGCAAGCCATGACAAATTAAATAGAATGACAGTGAATTTATCACAGGGTGAAAAAATAGATTTTTGGGGTTTTAAGAATGGGGGTTCGGGGGGAAAGATGGAGGGATCTGGGCATGTCCAGCCTTTCTCCTTCTTCTTCTTGGCCTCCATCTTCTGCTGTGATGGTGGCACTTACAGATTGGTTTAGAGTAGAAGCTCACTGTCTAACACAGGTGATAGGGATTGGGAAGTAATTGTGAACATTGCACACGTAGTTTTTAGTATAAAGCCATAACAGTGCCCTGGGGGCAGGCAGAGTGCCTGGAACTGTCCTGCTGGATGGACCTGGGCAGGGCAGGAGAGAGAATTTTACAGATAAGGAACAATGAACAACCTTGAGACTGAGAAATGAAGAGCCCTGACTGCTTCTTCAAGCGCCAGAATGGGAAAAGAGACTTTCCAACTTTTCTCAGGGTCACTCTGACCAGCTAGAGATCCTGACAAAGGAATGTGAATGCCACACACTCCTTTGAATGTTCTCCATCAGCCTTTCACCAGAACTCTCAGCAGCCCCTGGGTATTCCAAATCATGGAATGTCCTGAGTTGGAAGGGACCCACAAAGGTCACCAAGATCCAGTTTTTGGGTTAGTGTCACTTCAGAGGCTCCTGCCAGCACTGCAGCCACACCTTCTGCTCATGGCCATAATCCTGTGTGGCACACAATACTGCCTGTAGGCATGAACACCACTGAATAAATGCAACAACACAGAAATCTGATGGGATATGCTTAGATAGAGATATACCACAGCCATGTGTGGTACATATCTACCACAACCTGGGAATGAGACACAGAGAGGTGATTCTGACAGGGTGCTGCTACATCAAACAATCCAAATTCGGGGAAAAAAGGAGAGTAAAACACCCCTTTCTCTCAGGATGTGACAATGAGGAAGGAATGCTAACTAACTGGTATAATCACACCTGCTTTTAATACTCTCTTCCCTTTTTGAGGAAATTATTAACTCCACAGGGCAAGGCAGAACATTCAGAATGAAGCACGGAATTGAGCAGATCTCACAGCACCTGTAAGCAGGTTTGCATCATTTAAGTAATTATGATTTGGATGGATATTGCACAAATAATATTGAATTTCATCTTTGATCACAGCTGCCACTTCCATAGTGCCACTTCCACATGAATGAAGAGCAAACTCTGACTGGAAAGTGTTGACCCTTCTAGGTAATAATACACTGCTGACTGTGAGAACTCCTGTGCTCTGTAAAAAAAAGCAACTTGTGTATCAAGGACAACTTAATAACAAAAAAAAAAAAAATCCCAAAAGCCAATGGTTGTGTAAAGAAAATGTTCAGGCATGAGAATAATTGTCCACAGAGCATTACAGCCAAACCAGCAATTTTACCTGGTACTTCAGCATCCTACCTGACAACTAAAATCTATCTAAAATAAAGAAATGCCAAAAGAGACTTTTTGCATCTGGAAAAAATGTATCAATGCATTTGGCATTAATGTCTACACAGTTTAAAACAAATCACCAAAAACATCCTTTGAAAATTGAATTACAACCACAGAAGTGGTCAGGCATTCTGCTCCTGACTTTGTTTCAATAGAAACAAAATAAAACTCAGTCTTTGCTCCAAGTACACTCTGAGTGCATATTGAAACGGGTTCTGTTTCAAAAGGACTGTGATATTGCAACTTCAATCCTTGAAATTTATTTACTAATTGACATACCCCATAATTAGTGCTCAATGAGAGCAATCTCTTTTCAGACCTAGCACAGAATTAACAACAAGGACTTAATGCATAAATTTTCCTACAAAAAAAATTAATAGATTTAGTCCTTTTTCCATTACAGATTGTGGCAAAACTCCAATAATGATGAGCAAACTCCTAATAATATTTAACTGTCAGATGATTACTATGTTGCAATTCCATTAGTAATTAAAACTAAATGGCACTTAGGTAATGTATTATCTTCTCCCTTTCCTAATACCTGCCCTTTCCAACTAAGGGTCAAATTAATGTCAGGGTATCTGAAAAAATCTTGATGGGGCGAAAAAAGGTATTTTCTGTCTATTTATCCCTATAAAACGTCAGCCAAAGCCCTTAAGCACAATGCATCATCTGGGTGAGAACCAGAATAACCTCCAGCCTCAAGGAAATTGATTTAGTGAAAATGAAAGTTCCTGATACTCTCCTTTCCCTGCATCTGCTCTCACAGCTAAATTCCTGAGCTGCAGGTGTGGGTGGCATCCTGCTACCCAGGCCCTTTATCCTCACATTCCCAGAGCTTCACTCCTACACCCCCTCTTGGCATCCTTGACTCCAGTGGTTTCATTATTTTGGTGAGGAGAGTGTAAAGGGCATCCTCCATTCAGGAATATTTAGAGCAAATAAAAATAATTTCAAAATAAACGTCTGTGGTGCACAAATGCATTCAAGCTGTAGAGCTCAGCTCAGTTTCTTGAATGTTTTTAGCTGGTGATAGACACCAGCTGGGGTCTCTGTACAAATCCCAAACAGGACAGGACTGCTGTGGGACGTGCCTTGAGCTGTTTGATTTTCCAGCATCAGTCTCATTACATGGTTATGGCAATGGGAAAATGCCACCAGCTCACATCCCCAGCAGCAGACAAAGAACCCAATGTTACAACTCACTTTATAAGTTTTTTGACCAATCACACAAAGCAAAAGCACATTGACAGTAGTTCTATCCAACCACTGTAAGCACACGTACCTTTGGTTAAACGATGCTTGCTTATTTTGAATACAATACCTGCTTGTAAGCCTTAAAACACAATGCACAGAGCTCCATTATTAAGCTTCAAACTTCCTAATATCTTGCTAGATAAACTTTTCTGTAGCTTAGGGAATTATTCTATCCACGTGTTAATACACAGACTATTGTTCTATTTGTCTTTGCTTTTCTACAGTTTAAATAATTTTTCTGCTGACCAATCTCATGGCTACTCCTTAGCTCTAATCACAGTTCTGCTGCCTCTGAGGCCTGCCTTTTGCAGCTTTCCCAAAACCCTCTCATTCTGGTGATTCCCACAGTGATAGACTTTGAGAATGAGCTGCACTTGGTTACTGCTCCCTCTCTAGTCCAGCCACTGCCAGTCATTTGTTTCTGCATTACTCCCAGCCTAGCAGAAGCAACACAAGTGAAGTGTCTTATGAAATATGATGCTGTTGTTAATGCTAAAACTCTGTTTTCTTCTTCTTTTTTTTTTTTTTTTTTTTTTTTTTTTGTAAAAAGCCTTGTAGGAAAATAGCTAGCTTGCAAGTTGCTTTTTTGACAATTTATTTCCAAGACATTTTAGAAGAAAGATGGGAACCCCACAAAAATGCTGACCTCGCACACTCCTTGTGTAGATCTGTTCTGCTGTTCAACAAACCCCATAAGGAAATTACAGGCTTTGGGTATCAGTGCCAAAACCTCTGCAGCTGGGCCAGTTTAACTGTGCAATGAGGCACTCCCTGAGTTTGGATATTCAAAGTTTAAATCAAGGTCAATAATCACCACCAGGATTTGAGAGTACAACTTGGCAATAGGGGTTTTAAACCCCTTAAAATATCTAAAGCCTTTAAAAAATTTATTACAGACTTTTGAGCAAACCAAGTTTCTCTGCAATAAATGCCAGGAATGCACATTCGGATGGAGAGCTCTGGATATGTATGATGGAAAAAAAAATAAATTACATCTACACACAAACAACAAAAAAATGAATTTGACATTCAAAATCCATTCTGGCGGAGAGTGGAACTGAGTCAGTGGTGTTTGACCAGAGAAGATTGGCCCTACCAGGTAGAACATCATGTGTTGGTTGTACTCTCTCAGGTGACAACAGGAGCCCATTTAGCCAGACAATGCAGGAGGTGATCCTTAACCAAAGGAGTTTCCAACATGTGCTCAGGAAAGTCCAAGATTAAACTGAGGATGTTATTGACTCAGCAGACCTCCAGCCAGCACAGATGTGCGGAGCTCCACAGATCAGGAAACAGGTCCATGGCTGAACTAAATTAATTTAACTTTCAGTTTAAACCTTTACTAGTTAAAGACACAAAAGTGGAGGGTTCTGGCTTACTTTTTAAAAAAGCATTTTTTACATTATGCTTTTGTGTATTTGTGTCTAGGCTTTCCTTCTACTTTTTCCTCCCAGGAAATCAAGAACTAAATGTAAGCCCAGTGTTGTTTCATTCCTTTCTTCATTCATTCATTCTCAAATTTATTTAACGTCCTGCAATTTGACATGGGACAAAGTATTACAAGGAAATGGAAAAACCCAACACCACATAAGGAACCAGAAGGGGAACGGAACTTTGATAATTTCTTTGTTTACTTCCAAATAAATGAGCAAAAGATAAACACACAGTCCTGTAGAGACAGGTCTGCATTGAAGCTGACAAAAGGCTTTCCTTGGTGATTTGTTATTGTTCCATTTAAAATATTTTAAAAGTTTGACTGCAAGAAGAAGCAATTCCACTTGTGCCAGAAGTGGTCTCCTCCCACTCAGCCTCTGCTGTTATTACTGAGCTCCTGGTAGTTTATAAATTATGAATTGTATTTAAGAATTTGCAGACGTGTATTTTCTTTGTAAAGAGGGAGCAAGAGCTTATTATTTGTCCTTTGATGTATGCCCATACAGCAAAATGAAATCACTGCCTTTGTAATATCCTGTACGTTCCCAGCACTTGACCCAAATGTATTGAAACAAGCAGCATTATTTGTGTGTGTGAAAAATAATATCTCCCCACACCTCTTCTCTTTTCTTGAGGTCTTTTATAGCTCAAAATAGCCAAGCTTATCTCACTGCCAGCATCCTCAGCTCATCTCAGTGTTCAGGGAGATAAGATTAGAGGCCTTGATCCTCCTGCTGTTAGAACAAGACCTCAATCTCTCACTGTCTCTATTTAATAAGGTTCCTATTTTAGCTGCCACAAAGCTGTCAACAAAAGAAAATAAACTATACCCCATCAAGGGGTTAAATTGGATTTCACAATGTGCAAATGCTCGTCTGAACAAAATTCCACCTGCACCCTCCATCAGGCAAATTAGTTCTGACTTTTAATTTATTTCTCTAGGAAATGGAAAGGTATGGCATACCCAAAGTCAATAGGGAATAAAGAACGAGGTGTAATCAGCCTGCTCACTAATTCAGAGCCCTCTTCTCTGTCAGCTCTAATAGATTTCACACCACACAATTTATAGAATGGAAGATGTATCTTTTCTGGTCTATGCTTTATTTTGGACTTGTCTGGTTAATGGTGCTAACAGGTGACAAGTGATGTTTGTGTGATGCAGCAGTGCCTGAGACACACACACTGCTGGGACACATTTGGGACTCTCTGCTTGGCTGCTCCACACTCCAACAGGGCTGCTTCTCATCTGGGACAATCCAAAATTATCTTATGATTTACTTGACCAGTAATTCATTCAGTTCTACCATGTAGGTATAAAAAAAGCCCTTGTCGCAAACATATTTTATGAAAATTCCTTTCCTTAGGATTTTTCCTCCTGAGAAGCTGGGAGGCCTCAGGAACAAAATGTAAACAATGGTTATCTGCTGCTGTGGAATGCAACAGGTGCATCTGGGATTGGTCTCATGTGGTTGTTTCTAATTAATGGCCAATCACAGTCAGCTGGCTCAACAGATAGCCCCAGCCACAAGCCTTTGTTTTCATTCTCTTTTTCTATTCTTAGCCAGCCTTCTGATGAAATCCTCTTCTATTCTTTTAGTATAGTTTTAATGTAATATCTATCATAAAATAATAAATCAGCCTTCTGAAACATGGTGTCAGATCCTCATCTCTTCCCTCAGCCTGAGACCCCTGGGAACACCGTCACAAGCCCTCAGTAATTAATCACTTGTACCTTAAAGAACATTTTTATTTATTTGTTTCAAGTCATTAATTAGTAGCATGCTACTAAAAAAAGGTTTCCTCTTCTTGGATACTGATTATCCTGTAGATATCAAATAACCATTTCTTATTCTTCCAAAATATTCCTCCTGGTTTTCCCTCTCTTTAATATTTTCTTAATTCCACCAGGTCATATCCAAAACCTGCTCTAAGAGGTAACTCTCCTGGAAGGAGCAGAATGGATTAAAGTGAAATATTTCTAAGATAACAAAAGGGGGCTTAGGATAATGCTCATCTACCAAAAAACCTCCCTGGCATAGCAGGCCTTGTGGCCCTTTTCAGTTTTTTGTTGGCCCTATAGCAAGGCAGAATTTGATCTGCAACAGAGGCATTATTAAAACCTAATCACAACCAAAAAGCACCAAATAAAACCAAAACCCCCATCTGAAGAAAACCCTTCAAACTCATTAATTTTCTGACCATCCCCACCAGCCAGGGTGTTCCCACAAGGGATGAAGGTCATTTTCCCTGCACCAAAGGGTGGAACACCTCCTGCATCTCCCCCTTCCCCTCCAGTGCCATGGCAGGGAACGTGTTCTTGCCTCCAGAGTGTTTATTGCTGTCTGCTTGGACATCTGCTGCCTCGCTGCTAACATCTGTCTACCTATGATCATGCAGTGTTAGGCATCATTTTGCCCTTAATAGCTTTCCTCAGGTTTTCTCTCCTTACCTCTGATAGCCTGGATGTTGTGATCTGAAGAATAAAGCTGCTTTATTTTTGCTCTAATTAAGACACTCCAATCCTCATAATTGCAAAAGTAATAGATGTGGATTCTGGATAAAGATGCTTCTTGTTTTGCTTCAGGGTCCTTTTTCCACTGTGCAACCATAATTAATCACCATGGTATAAAAGGTCTTGGGAACACACCATAAAATCAGGGAAAGGAAAAGCAAATTCTCTGAAGGAAGGAAACCAGTGGTGGGATTAAAAGGTAGATTACACCCTGCTAACAAATTCCCATGGAAGTTATTCTATTTATCCTCTTACAACAGCACAGGGCCGTGTTTTCCAGCAGAATGATTATCTGGAAATCAAATGCAAGTGCCTGAAGTAAACAAGGACAAACAAACTCCATGCAGGGAGGACAAGAAGGATAAAGCAGGGACGTAAATACTCAGTGCAAGGCAGGTCCAGCCCTGCTGGGGGACCCTTCCCTTCAGCAATGCAGAGACCCAGGCTGGGTCAGAGCTGCCTCTCTCAGGACAAAAATGAGATTTTTTTCAGCCAAAAAAGAGCATTACTGGTACATGGGGAGCAACAGCATGGAGAAAACAAATACTGGGATTTGCTACTGGTATTCAGCAGCTAAAATACTTGGGATATTCTCTTGTACAGGTCTGCACCTCACACAGCAGTTTCACTCACCATTGGGGGATGCAAATAATAATTTTTCCTTATTATGTTTCCATACCATAAAATCCCAGTAATTCTTACTTTATACATAGATATTTCCAACATTACCTGGACACTGGGATAGGGAGCACAGTTCATATTCAGGGCTCAGCTGAGACTTCCTGAACCCACAGAAATGTTCTGAATCAGATTCTATTTGAAGATATCCACCAAGGAGATGATCTCAGCTATCTCACTATGGTTTATTCTGGATAGCTGAGAAACGTGAAGTGCTTGGCCATGAGCCAATTCACATCAAGTTCATAAGCTTTTGTAATAAAAAAAAATTAAATAAAATTCAGAAATAGCCTTTGGCCACAGTGTTTTATTTTACCTGAAAAAAAAATCGTTGTTTGAAATGTATCTAATTTAGAATAGGATGCATGTTTACAATATACACTCAGATAAATTTAGTTCATAAATATTTCTTTTAAAATGAAAAATTTAGAGATCCATTAAAACCATGTTTGGCATCAGCAAAGAGTGGGTTTGATTTTTCAAAGGACCATGTTTCATTACAAAATTGTAAATGTTTTCCATACTCCAGTCCTATCCCAGACGCCCCACTCAACTGATCTACCGCTGATTTCAGGTAATGTTGGAAATATCTATGTGTAGAGTAAGAATTACTGGGATTTTATGGTATGGAAACATAATAGGGAAAAATTATTATTTGCATCCCCCAATGGAAGTGTTGGAGTTCTCAGACTCTGAGACTCACTAATCACTGCAGCCCAGGCACTTTTTCAGTGTGCTGCAAAGCTCAGGGACCGCCCAGGCTCAGCAGAGAAGCAATCTGACAGGTACTGCCTAGCTAAATATGAGTTATCATCACCAGCACCACAACATATTATTAAAAGCTCCATAAGCAGTCATGTATTTTGGAGAGGCACCAACTTCAGACACGGAATTCATACAGCAAATATAAATTAACAGATTGTCTTTTGCTTTATAAATTAAAAGTATTTTTGAAAACAAAAATCCTATTCCCCCTTAGTGGATTGGCTGAGAGGTAAGCCTCTGGAAAGATGAGGTTTTAGTTTTGTTTGTGTTAAATATCCAAACATATTCACCAGGAGCCCAAAGGGTTCACCAGGCTATCAAGGCGAACATGTTCACCCTGCTCAGTCCAAAGCAGGATTGCAGCAATGTTATTAACAGTGGTAGGACTTCCCACCCACACTGCAGAGAGCTCCACTGCAAGAGAAGAAAAACACAAATTGCCTGCATACAAGGCTGACCCAGAAAGCTAAATCTTTTCCCCAGGACAAACAGATAAACTTGTGCTTAGGTGCCTGCAGTGGCAGTGCAATCAGCTGTTACCTAATAGAGAGTGATGCTGGATCACTGAGTTTTCCCTGGAATTTAACATCTCTGCATGCAGTGCTTCCAATAAATAACCCAGCCCAGGTGGTGGAAAAAAGAATTCTGATGCAAAAAAAAAAAAAAAAAAAAAAAAAAAAATCAAACAAACAAACAAACGCCAGCCTTTGATCCCAGTAATAACTAGAAAGTCAATCAAACGTCCCCAGTGCTTTGTCTCACACATCAAGGCTTGAAATGCAGATTTGAAGCCAAGGACTGGGCAGTGAGTGGAGCCAGCTGCAAATGCCTGGCACTGCTGGCGATGCCTCTGTTTCCAGGACACTGGAAAAGAGCCTAAAATGGGTCTAAACTGTGGTGCTCTGCTAATTATGAGCACAGCAGCCACAGAGCATCAGCCCAGCCCCTGCCAGAAAGGGACTGTTGGATAAAGGGAGCCACAAACCATTAGCTCTTCACTCCCCAACCATCCAGAAGTGTGTAGGAACAATTAATTTCATTTCCCAAAAGTTTCACAGAGTGTCAGGGGAAAAAAAGAAAAATTAGCCATTTTATTCCTCCAGGTGAAAAGGACTCTGAGCTCAGACCCTTCTCTCACCCCTCACCTCAAGGCAGGTCTTAATTTAAGTGAAATTCCCCAGTTTTACACCCCAGGGTAACACAGCCCCAGGTATTTCAGGGATTTGGAAATCAGAAATGTAGCAAGCAAAATCCATTTGCTGTAAATGGGGGTTAAATCCTCAGCCCCACTGCATGTGCATTAATCCAGCAGGATTTTCAGAGCTTGGTTATCCACACTCCCACACAGGCAGTCCATCACTGCTTCCAGGGTATTTGTTCTGCTCCCCTGAGCCTGGAATCAGCCCCAGCACCAAGAGGGGTCTCCTCCTGCACACCAGGGACTCTCCAGCACCACTCCCAAAGGAACAAAACTCTCCTTTCCCTGCTCTGGCAGAGCACATCTCCCCCAAACTGAAGTCCTTGCATTGTCACAGGCAATACTGAGATTAATTCAGTATCTCCTTGCCTGCCATCCCTTTCAAAGGCTTTCCTGGCTGTTTAGCACAGTAACTTTTAGCAGATTGACACCCCCCCTGTTTAATCTCTGTGCTGCTGTTCATTCAATGGACTGGTGTAATTTCTTCCCAATTCTAAAGGGCAGCACAAAGAAAAGTAATTTTCCCTGGTAATAAGATATACACACACAGAAGCCAAGAAGGGAAGGCACAAATAAAGCCAGATTATCTTGCAAAGTCTGTGCCTGCTCCTTAATGCTAATTTAAGTTCCCATCAATAGGCAGCTCCTACAACATGACACTTCAATACTGATTCACAGCAAATGTAGAAGTGGTAAGCTGAATCATCCAAATGAAATCCTCACTATCAGGCAGAGCCAATGCAAGAACTCAAGCTCTTTCTCTTTACCACAGGCTTTGCTTTTTATCTGACACACACAGCGCAGCTCTGACAAGGACACACAATGCACAGGGCCCACCTACCCAGGCTGGCTGCTCCTCTGGCCTGGGGCTGTGAGAACAGCACAGAATTGGGGTTTGCTTCTGCAGGCAACAGTCAGGGATTGCACTTTTGGTGGGGTTTCTGCATTTTTTTGGGTGCTTCCAGAAGTTTCCATCCCATTTGCTCATTTCTCTGACTGGCCTAGAATGTCTGAGCCCTCTTGGTTGGGTAAGGCCACACAAGGAGCTGGTGGGGACCAGTGACAGAGAATTGTGGAATGAATAACGCTGGAAAAGACCTCCAAGGTCAGTGAGCCCAGCCTTCAAACAGGTGCCACCATGCCCACAAACCCCTCCACCCAATGCCATTTCCACCTGGTTTTGGGCACTCCAAGGGATGGTAACTCCACCACCAGCTCCTTGGGGAGCCCCTTGTTGCAGACATCTTTTCA
Organism: Ammospiza nelsoni; assembly: GCF_027579445.1. NCBI lineage: Eukaryota > Metazoa > Chordata > Aves > Passeriformes > Passerellidae > Ammospiza > Ammospiza nelsoni. Next base: position 5,316,682 of record NC_080645.1, read on the forward strand.
TTAAAAATGTTTTCTTAGGATTTTTCTTCCTGAGAAGCTGAGAGGCCTCAGGGACAAAATGCAAACAATGGTTATCTGCTGCTGTGGAATGCAGAAGGTGCATCTGTGACTGGCCCATCTTGGATGTTTCTAACTAATGGCCAACCCCAGCCCAGTTAGCTTGGGCTCTGTCCAGGACGCAAACCTTTATTATTCATTCCATTCTATTCTTAGCTTAGCTAGCTTCTGAGATGAAACTTTTCCTTCTATTCTTTTTAGTATAGTTTTAATGTAATATATATAATAAAATAATAAATCAAGCCTTCTGAACATGGAGTCAGCAGTCTCATCTCTTCCCTCACCCGAAAACCCCTGTGAACACCATCACAGCCCCTTCCAGTGCTCAGCACTCTTTGAATGAAGGAATTTTTCCTTCTTTCCAAGCTGAGCCTCCCCTGGCACAGTTGGGGCTGTTTCCTCTGGTCCTGTCCCTGTACCCACCCCAGCACATTCTCCTGTGTGGAACAGGAACTCCTCTCACCTTATTGTCAATCCACTGCACACATTATTTTACTTTCAGCTGCACTGGCTGCTCCAGACACTGAAGCTTACAGAAGGAAGGCAGGAGTTACCAAATTTTGCTTTGCCCAAACACAATTCTCAGCTGTGCTTATACAACAAAATGAACAGCCCTGTTCTTCCAAGTGAGGATGCACAGCACTTGGAAGAATACTGCCCAGCTCTCCTAAGCCTACAAATATCTTACACCATGCCAGGTATTTTTATTTTTTTTTTTTTTTTTTTGATCACAGGAAAGGATGGAATAATGATATTCTTAGATAAAAGGAACTAATCCCACGTAAAGCACAGATCTTTGTTTAGGTCCAGGCATTTGAAAGTGCCTGAGACCCAGAGAAATCAAAGGCAGACTTAGCAGATTCTGAGGAGTGTAAAGTCCCCAGCAGTGCTTGTTGTGACATGGGCAGTGTTTCAAAAGCTCACAGCACACAAGGTTCTTGTGAAGTCTTTTGAGAGCCCAGATCTAAGTGTGGCATTAGGAGCTGCTGTGTGCTTAGCATACTTAAACACCAGCCCTCTATTGTGGGCTCTTCTGAGCCCTTTTCAAAATCTGGCCTGCACTTTAGGCATCCAGCTCCTCACATTGTTTCAGTCCTTGGAGGATTCAAGAGGTTTATAATGAATTTTTAAAATAGTGAAACTTCAATGAAAAGTGTCTTTTAACAGCTATATAAAGTAGGTTATCTCAGGCAACACATTTGTTATTGTTGCTACAGGAGGTATATGCCAACTATAAATACCATTTATTAGCAGTGAATGATAAAGCCTCAGTGTAACTGAGGGCTTAATAGCAGAATGAATTAACTCCTGCTCAGGCTGCTGCAACTTTAATTCTAACTTGAGGCATTGTGGGGGAAAAACCTCCAGCTCCTCAAGCATTTCACCAGTAAAGAGCAAAATGTAAACAAGCAGCAAAAATAAAAATAGCCACTGGCTACTGGTCATTGGTGTTCAGCAGTGAGGAGATGCTCCAGTACTTCATAGAGATGTGATTGGTTCTCAAAACATGAAGATTTGATGGTAGTATTTCACTTTTATTCACTGCCTCACCTCCACATTTGGATTACCTCAGCCAACATCACATCCCTCATTTTGAAACTTCACAAGCAGAACGAAGTGATGCAGTTTAAATATCTTTCTCTACCACAAGAGAAGAAAAAAACTGTTTGTAAGAGTGCAAATATTAGGGAGGGGAACAGGGGTAGGGGCAGACTTGCTAAGGACAGTGCTAAGGAAAAGCTGAAAAAAATTGTTCTTCCTATTTATTCCAATTGCTGAAAGCCACCACACCCCTTTGTCCTGGAAGCCAAGAGGACACACAGACAGGTGACAAAGGAGGCAGAATAGGCCTTTAGAAACCCAAACCTAAATATCACAATTCAAGCCAATCTCTGGGGAACATGGAATACCTCTGTGGACCAGGACCAGCAAATACCTAAGGAAGAGACTCTCAACTAAAAGTCACAAAAGATGCAGACCTACTGTCAAGATGGAGATATCGTTACATAAATTTTATTTGAAAATTAAACAATCTTTTGCATGTCATTGTAACATGAATGAGCTGTCTTATGACTAAATTTGGATCTTCCAAACAAATTCTGAGGTTACCAAGGACTCCAAATTTTGTTACATATTAACTCGGCAAAAAGTATAAACGTTGGCCCATTTTTCTAACAGTTACCTACAAACCCCTGAGAGCCACAGCCATTCTCACCCATTTGCAAACTCACTCCCCTCCACTCAAAGTGTGAGTGCAACAGACCCAACAGTTTGAAGGGATTTTGGCTGGAGTTACCGCAGCGAAACAACAGAAGGTGTTTTGAATCAAGCAATGCTGCAGTGTTTTGGTTCTATATAAAGTTACTCTGTTCACACTCTGCTGGCGCTCCTTAGGAATTGTGAGAAACAAAGGAGACCAGCAGGGTAACAAAATAAACTGCACAAGGGCAGCGCCAGCTCAGGGATGGCTTTGGTGCCTTGAAAGGAAAACTGGAACAGAAGTCAGGCAGACTTAAAGGATAGAGTAGGGATTCATTAAAGGCCTCAATGGATCCACCTCGGGCAGCACAAGAGCCCAGCCAGGGCTGCACCCAAGATGGACAACGTGTCACACATTTTCACACTTGTATAAGTTTTGATCCACTACGTATTTAGGTTAATTGCCCAATGATAGCTTTAGGTTATGCAGTCTCATCCTCCCAGATTGCTTTCCTCAATTTGCTGTTGCTTTACACTTTTTGAGCCTGAAGCCGCAATGGTGTCCTTGGTTCTCAGGCTGGAAATGGATTGTTCTGTGTGACTGAGCTGTGAGGAGAACTTGCTGACACTCTACATGAAATTCAGAATCACACACGCTGTCTTATATACCAAGAGTTCTATTGTCATTATAGTGCAAGGATTCCATACCACCAGAGCTTCATACCTCCTCAATGTTTCTTGTAGGCATTTCCTCCAAGCACTGGCTGCTCCTGGTCCTTGCAGCAGCCATCTGACTCCTGATCCCACCAATCCACTCTTTTATAACACTTTTTCATATTGGCTACAGGTGTGGCCTGTTAAGATCAGGCCTGCTCCAGCTGTAACTCTTTAGGGGATAAGATTACATTCCATACCGCCTTCATTTACCCACACGGCATCCCCCTACAACACACTAAGGCAGTGCAGAGTCTGGAAAATATGAAAGCTAAAACTTAAGGCATCAGCTTCAGACTGCCAGAGGGCAGGGCTTGGTGGGATCTTGGGAATGAGGAATTGTTCCCTGGCAGGGTGGGCAGGCCCTGGCACAGGGTGCCCAGAGCAGCTGGGGCTGCCCCTGGATCCCTGGCAGTGCCCAAGGCCAGGCTGGACACTGGGGCAGGAGCAGCCTGGGACAGGGGAAGTGTCCCTGCCATGGCTGGGGTGGATGGGATGATTCTTAAAATCCTTTCCATCCCAAACCGTTCTGGGATCCCATGCAAACCCACACCCATCCCATCACCTGCTCATTTCTCTCCCAAGTAACTTCAGAGTTCAGCAGTAGCTCTTTGACTGTGTCCTCACCTAATCACCAAAATATTTGGGAGCACAGGCTGAAATAGCTCCCATTTCTGCCCACAGGAGGCCCTGCTGCAGCAGAAATGGCACCTCCCAAAGCTGAGGGTGCCCCAGGCTCCCTGCACTGCTCACAGCATCCTCAGAGGCAAAGATGAACCACGTTTGTAAATCAGATCCTTTGCCTTCACCATGGTTCTGATTTATGGCTTTGTAATCTTCATAGCCCAAATTGCAGGGAAGGAAAAATGGAGATTGGAAGAAGTCACAGCAGATGTGTTCACTTCTAAAAAAGAATGCACAACATGTGCTGCAAAATAAAAGCACCATTTGGCAACATAAAATATCTTGGCATCTGTGTGAATTTGTAACTGCAGTAAAATATTGATATGGCTGATAAAGCTGAAGTTCCAGTTCCTTCTGCCTTTGCATGTCCATGCCTTTAGAGGAAGTTTCCTTTCCACACTGAGGGATTGTCTTTGTATATTCTAGGGTTTTTCAATAGCCTGATACATTTTGCCTGGTGGGATGGTGAAAAAAAAGTAGTTCTAGTAGCTGATATTGACATTTTTGTGGCCTCATTCCATTGGGAAAATATTTTTTCTTTTTATTTTCCCTCAACCTAGTAATAAGAATGTTTAATCTTTAAAAATAGCATGAAATTAGTGGATTATTTTCTCTTCATTAAGAGTCCACATGCCTCTTTTTAATTGCACTGAGAATTCTCATTCAGATTGTAAATGGTCAGAAACCTCCTTTGCACAGAGAGGCTTCCTTTGGAAGTGAGATAAAAACATAGCAAAAGGGGATGAGATATTTATGTGCCCAGGTCTGCCTCTGTGGTTTAGGCCATTATTTACAGGATCCATTTGTGAAGCTCACATCTGTTCCTGTCCCCTCCCAGCTCTGGGGCTCATCACTCACCCTGTGCCAGCAGCCCAAGTTAACTGGCTGTGAACAGGAGCTTTGGGGCTGGCTGCAAACACCCAGAATCCCAGAATTTTGTTCATTCTCAGAGAGGAACTTCCTGCTCTGAGATAACTTAAGCATGAAAACAAACTCCTTCAGAAAATATGAATCAGAGTATTTGACCTCTGATGCACCCAGCTGGAACAGAGCAAGCACATAAAAATGAAGATGAATGAGCATTAATGGGTTAATATTTCTTCTGTTAAAGAAAACTGTCATTTCCCCCCTCCACAAGGCCTTAATCTCCCTTTCAAAATCAGCTTTATCACTTCTGGATCTGTGACAAACCAATTTTGCCTCCTCCACACAACCAATCCCTGTGCACCATTAAAATAACACCACACCCAGGGCTTGAGAGAGCCCAGGATATTATGAATATTGAGAGCACTTCAAATGCAATTTCCTCCTCATAAAAAACGTCCCTGTCTGTTCTGAGTGCTGATATAATATGTGGAGGCTGCAGGCTTGTTCCTTTAATCCAGAGCAATTAGTTTCTATCAAGTTACACTCCCACTCTGCAGAAGTTTTATAAAAGGGATGGTGGTGTGTGTTTGAAGAAATTTTAGCTCCTTTAATCGGAATGAAAACAGCCATGAGACTCTCATGGGTCTGTAAAAAAGTCTGCTGCAATCATATTTGATGTCTCTGAAATATCTACTCTGTGCAAAGAGATTTTTTTTTTCCATTCAAGGTATGATCTTATATTCCTCTTAGGCCTGTAACATTCCTAGGCATCACACTGAAACTATAGAATTTTGGAATTTTGAATGTTTGAAGAAGACTGGCAGTAAATAAAAATAATATCATACAAGTATCAATATCATACAAATATCATAAAAAAATATCATACATATCCACAGGTGGTAACGAATCAGAAGTTAAAGAGGAGCTGGCAGCCAGCGTGGAGTAAAAGAATTTCACCTGCAACAGCAACTGAATTCCTGCAATGACATTGCTCCATTCACCATGTCCTGCCTAACTGAGATGATTGGAGGGAGGTTGTTTTGCCATGATATTTTATGAAAAATCTTTTTTCCAGGGTCTTTTCTCCTGAGAAGCTGAGAAGCTTCAGCTTCCCCATGTTTTGCTGCTTTGGAATGTGATTTTGAGAATTGTTTACCCAGCATGTGAATTGTTTTAACTTGACGACCAATGACAGCCACCTGTGACAAGGCTGTGAGCAGTCAAAGATTTATTATCTATTATATAATATTATATATAACATACAATATATATTATATATTATATATTATATATTATATATTATATATTATATATTATATATTATATATTATATATTATATATTATATATTATATATTATACATTATATATTATATATTATATATATATTGTAATATTTTTATATTCCTTGCTAGCTTTCTGATGAAATCCTTTCTTCTATTCTTTTAGTATAGTTTTAATATATCATTTTCTTTTAATATAATATAGATCAGAAAATAATAAATCAGCCTTCTGAAACACGGAGACAAGATTCTCATCTCTTCCCTTGTCCTGGGACCCCTGTGAACACCACCCCAAGGTTGCTTGTTGCTTTTTCCAAATGTCAGTTCTATGGCTCTGAACTATTACATGGGTTTTAATTAACCTGGCCTTCAGGAGCCACCCAGAATAACCCAGGTGGTTATTTTGGGACACCAGAGACCTCCAGGTATGAGCAACACTCCTCTAGTGCAGCACCACCTCCTGCAGAAGGGAGAAATGTTTGCTCCAGATCAGAACCAGGGTGGAAAGAGCCCAAATTCAAGAAAAGAAAACAAATTTTAGTAGACAAGCTTGCTTTCTGCCCAGGAGACATTTTTTGTGGTATGCACTACTTGGCCACAGAGAAATCCTTCCCATGAAATATTAAAAGTATTTCATTTAAGAATCAATCAATCTTCATGTTCAGAATTCGTGCCCTGTTTGATATAAGGTTTGGATGCCTTCCTCAGATAACAGGCTAACAGCAAGTCAGCTACTGATACCTTCTCTCTTGTTTTTAATAAAAACTAAGTCAATAGTAAATCTATCTGGCCATAAGCATTACATTACAAACATGAGCCCTACAGCAAATTATTGAATTTGTTCTCTTAAAGGAATTTCCCAGCTAAAACATTTTTGGGATCCATTATTACAACTGAGATTTTTTTTCAGATAACATCAGTTGTAGGAAAAAACCCAGTTGTCTGTACCTGAATTTACAGCTGTCTACAAAAATTAAGTCCAGACAGAATATATTTTTTATTCACAAAGAAAAGGAACAGTTATATTATGGCTATTAATTAAAATACACAGTCTCCTTCCCATCTGCTTTTCTTGGGAGAGCTTTCTTCACTAAGTAGTGGCTTTTACTCCATATAAACCTTAAAATGCTATTTTTTGTCTTCCTAGAGGACAGGTAACTGCCAGCTACCACAGAGCTGGAATAATACAGACAATCAGCATTTTTGTGAAACAAAAGCTAAAACCAAGAGGGAAAGGGGCACATAAATGAGGCAAAAGCAGTAAAAGTGTGTCTGCTCCATGGGACCCTGTGCCAGGCAGAGCAGCTCTCTGCTGTGCAGTGCAGGCCCATGAGATTGGTTTGATCCTCCTCCCCTCAGTCTGCGTATCTGATGATCAGGAACAGCACAAACTTCTCAAGATGTTCACTGAGCAAACATCTCCTCCTCTGCTTCAAGAGTGGACTCACAGTGACCCCCACCCTGCCTGGGCTCCTGCCACCAAAGGCTGGGCAGATGGAGCTGATGTTTAGAGGAAAACAAATTCACATTTTCACAGAATCACAGAATGACCAGGTTGGAAGAGACCTTCAAGATCATGGAGTCCAACCCAGCCCCAGCACCTCAACTGAACCCTGTCACCCAGTGCCACATCCAGGCTTTGTTAAACACACCCAGGGATGGGGACTCCACCACCTCCCCAGGCAGCCATTCCAGAACTTTATCACTCTTTCCATGAAAAACTTTTTCCCAATATCCAGCCTGTATTTCCCTTGGCACAGCTTGAGGCTGTGTGCTCTGGTTGTGTCAGTGCTGCTGGAGAAAGAGCCCAGCCCCAGCTGAGCACAGGCACCTTTCAGGAGTGGCAGAAAGTGATGAGGGCACCCCTGAGTCTCCTTTTCTCCAAGCTAAAGCCCTCACCAAGCTCTCCAAGCCTTTGCTGAGGGGTGTGTAGCTCTGTTTTTGTTTCCATCCCAAATTTCAGCCTGTGGCTGAGCAAAAGAGCAGCTGCTGGATCTGACATTGTTGTTCGGCCTCGGGGCTGCTGAGCAAACAAACCAGAGCTGTGCTGAGTGGCTTCACTTCAGCAGGGGCAGATCTGCATGGCTGGGCTGGGTTTCACCACATGGGCCTGCAGACCCTTCAAGTTTCTGTTGTGAGATATGTGATGGTGTTCACAGAGGTCTGAGGATGAGAGAAGAGACGAGGATCTGACTCCATGTTTCACAAGGCTTGATTTATTATTTTATTATATATATTATATTAAAACTATAGTAAAAGAATAGAAGAAAGGATTTCATCAGAAGGCTAGCTAAGAATAGAATAGGAAAGAATGATAACAAAAGGTTTGTGGCTCGGGCAGGGAGTCTGAGCCAGCTGACTGTGATTGGCCATTAATTAGAAACAACCACATGAGCCCAATCACAGATGCACCTGTTGCATTCCACAGCAGCAGATAATCAATGTTCACATTTTGTTCCTGAGGTCTCTCAGCTTCTCAGGAGGAAAAATCCTAAGGAAAGGATTTTTCACAAACTGTGTCTGTGACAGATACATGCATTTGATGAAATACCCACATACTTACAACAAAGATTTAGTGACTAAAGTGACTAAACTCAGCAGGAAGCAGTGGGATCTGCTGGCTAGAGCAGGGGTTATGAAATCAGGATGTGTTGGTTTGCATTCCAGCCCTGAGGATGAGAGCGTTGTTATTTCACATTTGACAATAGTAAATAAATGAGAATTTACTGTCAAACTGCAGTGTAGAGGTTCTGGTGTTCTACCTGTCCTAGGTCTTCCTCCTGACCATTTCTTGCTTGGAATAGCACAATCCTAAGGTGTTAATTCCATGTTAATTACATTTAAATATGTTACATCACACTTAGCTTGGACACGAGGGGCTGTGTACTATGTAGGTCATTAAATTTGCTGACTTCATTTTCTAGATGCGCAGAATTCTGGTTAATTGTTTTTAATTGTTATGATTCTCTATTTATAAAGTCAAGAGGCTGCTTAGAATGTCCTCAGATATGTGATGTGAGCCCATAGAGAATCTATCATGAGGTAATCCTGACCATTCCTATTTTGAAAGAGGAGCCTGAAAAAAGAGAAATCAACAACCAGGAAAAAAAAAAAAAAAAAAAAAAAAAGGCAAGCCCAGCTCTGAAAATTGATTGGTACATCATGGATGAAATGATGGGAGAAGCAACCACCATGTATTAAAAGCCCACACATATGTCTTAAGTGAACAAACCTATTAACTCAGCTTCTTAGTCAATAGAAGAAAAGATAGATTGAGGGAAAACATTTTCAAGTGTATTATTAGTAATGCTAGCAAAGCTTTATCTTCATTTTGGTTGTGTTCCCTGAGTTTTTGTAGAAAGCAGAGTAATCACTACATTTTCTTTTGTCTCCCATTACCTTAACAGTGCATTAGTGTTCCTAAATATGTGACTTCTCCAAAACCCAAAAAGCAACAAGAAACCTCTAAAAAATGAATATACTCTGTGCTTTCAAGTGAGGGCTTCCTGGCTGGTTTGGAAGGTTGGGAGGCCAACAGGTGAGGTGGTGGGGTGTCCCTGGGCGTACCCACATTGCAGAGCCCATAGGGCTGAGGGGAGAACGAGCAGGTACCAGGACACTCTGTGTCTCTCCATCTCACCCAGCCCTGTGCAAACCCAGGGCACTGGGAATATTTCTGGGTCTGCTCTGGGGTGCCCTGACTTTGACCCTCACTCTGGAGAAAGTTTCCCCGACTTCAAGACAGACTGGAACCCACAAAAGTGTGGAATAGATTATAGAGAGCAGTGTAGGTGTATCACTTGGTGAGAAATTTAGGGTTTGGGATTTTTAGTGTGTTGTGGATGGAAGCAAGATGGAGGGCACAGGGTGTCATCCTGGGTTTCTTCTTTTTGCTTGTCACTGACATGTTTTATGAAAATCCCTTTGCCAGGATTTTTCTCCTGAGAAGCTGAGAGGCCTCAGAAATGAAATGTAAACAATAACTATCTGACTGCTTGGAATGTGGTTTAGACGTTGCTTACCAACAGGTGTATCTTTGATTGGTCCCATGTTTTTACTTGATGACCAATCACAGGTCCAGCTGTGTTAGAATCTCTGAGTCTGTCACAGGTTTTTATGATCATTCTTTTCCAGCCTTCTGATGTCTCCTGTCTCTTTCTTATTATAGTTTTAATATATCATTTTCTTTTAATATAATATATGTCATAAAATAATAAATCAGCCTTCTGAAACATGGAGTCAAGATTCTCATCCCTTCTCTCATCCTGGAGACCCTCAAACACCACCATGCTTCTTCTTCCTTCTTCTTCCTTCTTCTTCTTCCCTCTTCTTCCTTCTTCTTCCTTCTTCTCCATGGGTTTGGGTGGCATTTTGTAATTGGGCAGAAATTCTGCATTGTGGGCTCTTTGGGATCAGTTATTGGGTTAAAAGGGAAAATAATCTAGGTGTCAGTTCTTAATTGGATAGTTTAGTCTTAAAAGACCTTGTAACCAATCATTTGGAGCCTAACCAGGGTATCACCTACCCAGTGGAACCTGACTGATTAAAAAAAAGGTATTTAAAGAGAAATGCAGTTCCAGCAGCTGAAAACTCTGAACAAACTCACAGTGCCAGCACAGCCTGGGGAGTGCAGTGTGCCTGTGCTCAAAGAGCAGCTCCTGTGGGGAGCTCCTCCAGCTCAGAGCCAAAGCAGGGCAATAACAAAGAGCAGCTCCGTGCAGGGGATGGACAGAATCAGAACTGACTGAGACCCTGTCCCAACCAAAACAGCCCAGCACAGCCCACACCTGCACAGGAGCTGCTCAGTGATCCCTGCAAAGTGACAGTGATGGGTCCGTCCCAGAGTCCCCCAGCTGCTCTGATTATGAAACCTGTATCAAGGAGTACAAATGGAGCTGCTGAACTGCTCTGGTGCCCGGGCTTAGGTTCAGTTCTCAGCACCACACTGATAAAACAGCTCTGTCATTATAAATGCCTTAATTTTCCTGTGAGTTATCAGACATTTCTGGCATTTCAATGACATACAGGATTTTAAGCTATATTCCCTATGTCAGCCAAAAATGATGACATTTTTAGCTTGGGTAAGTCTGAGTATTTTTATTCACTGCCATTCCAAGTATATTCAAATGACTCAGAGGTACAGAATTGCAGTCATGTTTTAATTTTTGACCCTAATTAATTCGTCAAGTTCATAACTATTCTTCTTATCTGAAACTTGTTCTTAGCACTTCAACCTCTACCTTATAGCTTTAAAGACAAAATGAAAGTCTCAGCTCCCTCTCCTCTCTCATTATGATTTAAATTATGTGGAATTTCCCCCACTCCCACAAATAGCTTTCTATCAACTTTTTGTGACACAAATGAGTTGAGAGAAGGCCACCTTCCACCAGTAACTAAACTGGAAGAAGGCTGGCTCTGAAGAGACTAAAACCACACCTTTTGTCTTGAACTAAATTGATGTGAAATGTGTTCCTGCTAGTGCAAGAACAGCAGGGGACTTCTCAGTGTTCCTCAATGCAAAAGTACTTACTTCTAAATATTAAAAATACAAAGTGTTGTGATGGCGTTCGCAGGGGTCTGAGGTTGAGGGAAGAGATGAGGATCTGACTCCATGTTTCAGAAGCCTTGATTTATTATTTTATGATATATATTACATTAAAACTAAACTAAAAGAATAGAAGAAAGGATTTCATCAGAAGGCTGGCTAAGAATAGAAAAGGAAAGAATGATAACAAAGGTTTGTGGCTCTGCTCTCTGTCCGAGCCAGCTGACTGTGATTGGCCATTAATTAGAAACAACCACATGAGACCAATCCCAGATGCACCTGTTCCATTCCACAGCAGCAGATAATCAATGTTTACATTTTGTTCCTGAGGCCTCCCAGCTTCTCAGGAGGAAAAATCCTAAGGAAAGGATTTTCCATAAAAGATGTCTGCGACTCCCTCTTTTCCTATAGGGCTAGTGATGCTGTCACTTATGTTTTTTGTTCCCAGAGGGGTTTCCTGGAGCTGTGTTTGTATTGTCACTGCAGATCCCCAGCAAGTGGGGCACAGAGCACACAGAGAACCCCCAGACTCTGCTGATGGGAGGCAAATAATCCTCCCCTGGCCAGGGCACAGCTACTGACTGCTGCAGGAGATAGTTAAACACTGCCTTGTGCTTTCTTCTCAATGCTCTCAGAAAGGAGATTAAAAGAACAAGGCTTAGAACGAAATCCAGGGCTGCATTATTGCCTTGATATAGGTATAAATGGACAGGAGGGAATTCAAGCATCAGCGGGGGTTTCGTGTGTTTTGAGAGCAATAGGAATTTTTAAGTTTGTATCAAAAATACTTGTCTGAAATTAATCAGGCAGCTAATTATAACAGCAGTTTGACTAACATCCCAGTGGCTGCAGTGCCAGATCAGGGTTGCCTGGCTTCTCTTTCACCACCAAAGATTTTTTTTCTAAATTAAGCATCTCCCAGAAGAACATTTTCTTTGTGAGGTAAATATTTCACAAATCTCTCCTTTTGGCACTTCCATTTTGAGAGCACAACACAGACCAGAAAAACATTCAATTTTATGTTACATATTTCACTATAGTAATTGTTTCTTACCAGGCTCAGAATATCCCCCTAATTTTGAAATTTCAGTGTGTTCCTTGCCATTTTCATTCTCTGGTCAGCTCTGCTTCACTTCTGGATAGTGTGCAAGAACATGTCAATATTTCTGCCTTGTGTGTAATGCGGAATCAAGGTTTTATTCCATTTATATCAAATAGATGGTAGAAGTTCTACATAAGAGTAGTAAAATATTAACTAGGGAAAGAACAGTTAAATCAGAACAAGCCTATAACACCTAAGCACAGCAGGTTAGTCCCATGATTATGGGGTTTTTTTGTTTGGTGTTTTTTCTTTTGCAAGTTAGATGAAGAAGAAATCAGAATAAAAAGAAACATAACAGTTATTACTTTAAAATTCTGAATCATAATCTTTGGAAAGTTGATAAGTACATGAGGGCAGAATGCATTAGATCAAGACTGCTGAAAGACAAAAATCCTCTTCAGCCACAAATCACTGGGAGCTGTTTAGTAAGACAGGTTGTAAAGTCCTGTACAAAATCACAGACTCTCCTGGTGTTAACAAATGGGAGTAGATTTAATAAAAATAAGACAACACAAAAACCCCAAGATGAAAGGTGAACATGGAATGGACCTTGTGTGAGAGTCAGAGCTGGCTGGTTAACCCTGTCAGCTGCTTGCTCCCTGCAGTATCTAATTCTTGAGGCACAGAAGCTTTCTGCCTTGTGTGTTACCCTAAGAGTATCTTCTATTTAATTCTGAGTCTAACCCCATGGGAAACAGAAGGCAGAGTGAGGGAAATAAAGCCCCAGGATAACTGATGCAAGCAAAGACTAAATCAGAGTAATTCTGATGTCATCAGTGTCATTTACAATTACAAAATTGCAAAACTCAAATCCCATTTTCCTCCAGAGTGGTCAGACCTCCCCTCTCTGAAAGCAAATCCTGGTGTAGTTAATTCTCATTCTGGATAACTTCTCTGGCTCCCCTGTTTTGTGCATCTCTGCTCTGACATCCCTGACATCACTGAAACAGAGCACAGAGATTTTTTGGCTCTCAGATGCAGCTGCTGTGAAAGGCCAGTGAACAAAATTATTTTGTTACTTTGTCCCAGCAATGACCTCAGTCCTGACAGAGGAGCTAATTCAATTCCAAGGACTCTCACTATCAGATGCTGTCAATTTGTCCTCTTTTTTTTTTTTTATACAGTAATATCTAATATGGAATAGAGACACTAGGAAGTGAGCTGAGAGCAGCAGAATTTACTTTAATAAAGGGATGAGATGGAACTGAAGTTTCTCCCCTAGAGGGAAAGAGACAATGGCTTTTCATTCACACACCTCAAAGGTTGTCAGTAAACAAAGTGCCACCACACAAGCTGGATTTCTGATTTCTGCTTGCAGTTGGGGTGAAATATTTTAGGTGCATCTGCTTCTTCTACTGGTGAAGGAATCTGAACTAAGTGAAATTCTTGAATTTTTAATTCAAGCATTATGAAGTCAATCTCCTTTCCAGTGGCACATCTGTTAAAAATGTCCACGCACAATGGAACCACAGGATGGTTTTGTGGGGGGATAGAATGTAAGAAAATAAAGATAGTGCAGAAGGCAATCTCACCCCTGAGGAGCTGCAGCTGCACTAATCACCAAAGATTGGGAACAGCCCTGCCCTTAACAGGCCACAGCTGTGTCCAATGAGGATGAGGGCTATAAAAGAGTGGGCTAGTGGGGTGAGATGGAGTTTGTTGGCTGTGCTGTGGAGAGAGATGGAGTCAGTGCTGTGAGGAGCTGTCCATGAGAAATCACCAAGCAGGTATGGAACTTTCACAATAAGATGACATTGCAGTTTGTGCTGGAAGGGATCTCAAGGATCATCTCATCCCAAACCCCCTGACCAGGCTGCTCCAGCCCCAGTGTCCAGCCTGGCCTTGGGCACTGCCAGGGATCCAGGGGCAGCCCCAGCTGCTCTGGGCACCCTGTGCCAGGGCCTGCCCACCCTGCCAGGAACAATTCCTCATTGCCAAGATCCCATCTAAACCCAGTGTCATGCAGTTTAAGGTCCTTCCCTCTCAGAAGGTTTTAGTTTATTGCAGCCCCAAGACATGTGAAAAGTCTCTGTTTTGGCCTGCACATTTGAAGAAGCAGTTAGGGCTCTTCATTTCTCAGTCTCAAGGTTGTTTATTGTTCCTTATCTATAAAATTCTTTCTCCTGCCCTGCCCAGGTCCATCCAGCAGGACAGTTCCAGGCACTCTGCCTGCCCCCAGGGCACTGTTATGGCTTTATACTAAAAACTACGTGTGCAATGTTCACAATTACTTCCCAACACCTATCACCTGTGTTAGACAGCGAGCTTCTACTCTAAACCAATCTGTGAGTGCCACCATCACAGCAGAAGTGGAGGGTAGAGAAGAAGGAGAAAGGCTGGACAAGCCCAAGTCCCTCCATCTTCTCCCCAAAACCCCTATTCTAAAAACCCAAAATCTACTTTTTCAGTTTGTGATAATTTTATTATTACACTGCTTAAACTTCTGTGGTTTTCAGGTCTTCCTACAAAGCTGGTAATTTGCTCCACGGGTCACAATCAAACCCACAGGTGTTCTGGGCTGTGTGCCAGGGTCCCTGAGCCTCCTGGCAACTCTGGACGCCCAGAGGGATGTGCTCAGCTCTGACACTTCCCCCTGGCTCTATCACTACATGCCCGTAGGAAAAGTCCCTGGCCAGCCTTCCTATAAACTTCCTGCGGTTGGAAAACTCCAAATTGCATCCTGCTCTGTGGTTCAGAAAGCACCACAGGTCCTGCCCAGCCTCACAGAGCTCAGGTGGGGAGGCTGCAGCATCCAGAGCTGCCAAATAGATGCCTACACTTCCAAACAGTGCTATTATCTCATTTGGCCTGTCGCACAAATTGGTGTGAGAGTAAATGCAAATTAAACACATTCAGGCTGAGCCAAATTTACTGGCATGGCTGGAAGAGCAGGAGGAATGAAAGGCACTTTGTGAAACCAGGTGGTGCAAGGCAAAGGGGCTGAAAGGGTTTTGAAACTGGGAGAGAAGCTCAAAATAAAAGCATTAAAAAAGCTCCAATTTACTAAATACTGGAAAAGTCAAGCTTTTGGGAGATACTCCTTATCTGAAAAGTACAACAAGAAATATAAAAAGTGAACTCAGGCAAGGATTGCATCACAAAGTCCTGACACTGCAGTCTGGTTTCCCATCAATGCATTTTGAATTCACCTGATATTGCCAGATGTGGTTATTCCTCAGATTTGAAATATGAGATATTAACCCCTGTCACCCTCTCTTTCATGTAATTTTCCTTAATTATTTCTCTTTTTCTCCACTCTAGGTTGGTTTTCCTTCCACTTAGTAATGCCAGCTTACCTGCAATCTCTCATGGCTTTCAGTGCAGCCCAGGGGCTGACAAAGCTCCCCCAGAATTAGCAGCAGTGACAATCCAAGTCTGGCTGGTCCCAGAGTGGGAGCTGAGCCTGTGTCCTTTCTCTCATGCCAGAGACAGAAAGGACAACTCTGGCCTGAATAATTTATCTTTGTTTATCTTGATTTGCCTCTGAGTAGGGGACATCAAATTTACATGCCAAAACCTCAACTCTCTGCTGTTCTTCTGCTTTTCCAAGGTAATTGTTACATCTTCTGAGGGATTATCTGAGAAGTAGGATGTCTATTGGAATGAATCAGGTGAGACTCCATTTTCTTCATGCAGGAAAAGCCCATTCTTTATTCACATAACTCATTTTTAGACAGCTTTACGGACCTCATGTGTGCCTCCATTTGGTCAGGAGCTTTTTTGCCAATTACTCTATTGGTTAGAAAAAGGTATTTTACTTGTCCATCAAATCTCTTTATTATTAAATTGTTTACATATTTTCTTCTCTGATTCTCATGGGATAGATTTGATGCTTTTAGTTGTTTTCCACCCAGGAACAGATTATGTTAACAAACCATTCATACCAGGATTGCTTTCACATGGGAGCTTGCAGAGTGTTGGCTTGACAGGGCCAGCCACTGATCTAACAGAGCAGGCCTGGTATTATGAGGCTTTTATAATTTTTCTACTTTATTCCAACAGATGTCCCCCCCAAAAAAACACTGTTCTTCTTAAAGAAATAATAAAGATGGCTAAAATAATTTTTAAAAATCTTTTCAGAGCTTTATAAAAATTTTGTTGCTGCTGTGTAAATGGGTCAAACTTTATTAATAAAGACCTATGAGGAGGAAGTGCTTCAGTGATGAAACACGAGTGTGAATTCCTCTGTGTATTTGTACAATTTCATCCCCACAAAACCCAGACAAATCTCTGATACTGCAGAAAGATCTTGACATGGATGATAAGCTCCCACAAGGAGAGGGGAAAATTGCAAAAGCCATGACTTTTTCCTGACCAGAGACTCCTCCAGAAGGGAGAGGACGAGTCTGTGTATGATGTGTGCTGTACCAGAGCCCTGTGTAGCCTTTCCCTGCAGCTCCAGTGCAGCCTGCTGCAGGACTGAAGGCTCCCAATCCTTGGGCAGAGAAGGCTGAGGCTCCCAGACAGAGGATCTGTTTTTGTACAAGGGGAGCAGTGAGGGATAATCCTCAAAAAGTTTCCATCAGCACAAAGATCAGGTGAGTGTTTCTGCTTTGCACTGAGCAAGCTGAAATCCCTGGTCCCCTCCTCCTGTTCTTTGTGCCCAAAGAGAGAAAAGGGCAAGTTGTAATGAGCTAAATGTTGTTGTCTTGATTTCCTTTAGGTTTTTTGTTTTGTTGTGGGGTTTTTTGCAATATTTAATTATGTAGAAATGTAAAAAAAAAAAAAGACATAGGTGGAGTTTCAGGCTTCAGAGAGTGAGACTGTCAGAAGGTGTCTGTTGAGGGTTTTTGGGCTCCTTTGGTGCATGTCAGTAAGACCAGAGCCCCAGCCTGGCACACACACAGATGGCTGCTCTGAAGGACTCAGCCCCCAGCTCAGCTGACAAGAGCAAAGGGCCCTCCCACACAGCAGCAATGGTGTTGTGATCCCCTCAAACACCCTTCTGCTGTGTCAATGGCACATGGAAATAAAATCTCTTTATGAAACTGTTCCAGGTTGCAAGGCAAGATGTGTTCTATTACCATCTGTATGGCAGTTGTCTGCTGTCAAGTGGGCAGTTTGCCTTATCTCTCTGAGTGACCACAATCACTCCTCCCTCGGGAGGGGACATTGCTGATAACAGCTATTGAATGTCACTGCATGGCTGATAAGAACTACAGCATCCCACTGGGAGATGTGAGCCCAGAGGGAGGAGCCAAGCATTCCTACCTGGATATAATCTGGAGATTCTGGAACACCAGCACAGCTTCTCCACTGGATTCCCCAGAGGAACAGCAGCTGCCTCTTCTTCCACTGGATCTTCAGAGGAAGAATACATCCTTCTCTACAGATCCCCCTTGCTCCAACAGAAGCACCCCTGACACTGCAGGAGGGCTGCAGCCACATTTCCAATGGGACTGCCACCAACACCCTGACCCACAGGGTGTCAGGTTGGGTTCTGACTCTGTCATTGTTGTTCTAGTGTACTGCATTGTTTATTTTATCTTTTTATTTTCTTCCCTATTAAAGAACTCTTATTGCCCGCTCCCATATTTTTGCCTGAGAGCCCCTTAATTTAAAATTTATAGCAGTTTGGAGGAGTGAGGAGGGTTTACATTCTTCATGTCAGGGGAGGCTCCTGCCCTCCTTAGCAGACTCCTGTCTTTCCAAGTTGAGTCAGAAAGATAACTGGACATGCCAATTCTCCTGGGTGTGGGATGGACAGAAGTTTCACACTGTGCCAGGTCACAGCACCACCAAATCACCCCAGGACTTCAGGCAGGGATCAGCCAGCACAGACCCAGCTGGGACAGTGCCTGAGGACAGCCTGAGAGCCAATCCCAGCTTCCAGGGATTTCCAGCCCAAACTGGGAGGATCAGAGAGCGCTGGCCTGGGATAACAGCATCACTGCAGGCTGCTGCCTCTGACAGGCTCAGCCCTGCCAGCATTTGCCAGCCCAGCAGCTCCCAAACTCCTCTCATTAGTGCCTTGCCACCAACACCAAATGCTACAGTTTTCATCACAACTTGAGATTTATTATATTTACTTAGCATTTGCTGTGGGCTATTTAATAAACCATTCAATATTCATTTGTTGATACCTGTTTTCCAGTGCCCTTTTATTTTTTCTCCAGCAGAACAGCCTCCTGGAACCATGTAGAATAATGGCCTATTCACAGTGTTAGCCCTAATTAGGAAGCATGTTTGCATTCTGAGGAGAAGGCAGACGCACATGAAAAGGGCTGTGTCTGCTGGTGGAGGCTCACTTTAGTCTCACTCAGAACCCAGAGTGAGGCAGCAAAGTTTAAAGTATTTATGACAAGGCTGCGTGGAGCTCTCAGGCTGGCACGAAGTTATTGTGGGGAGGAAACATGCCTGACCTGCAGCACGAGCTCCTGCACTTGGATACAGATGGGAAGGGAAGAGTGCGCACTGGGAGAAATCAGTTAATAAGGATTTTTACTGCAACACTATTTAGAACACTGCAACATTATTTAGGAACTGTCCCGGATCAAACTAGGATTATTGTTGCAGGTATTTCACAAACTCCGAAAGTGAACCCTGGCACAGAGATGGACAATCTCTTTTACTCACTTTGAATATCCACTCTAAGACTTTATTCCCAACCACTGTCAAGCCTGAAATTTGCAAGTAGGAGAGCAAACCACCTTTAGCAAAATTTTTTACTCTATTTAAGGCCATGCATAGAATGGCCTTAAATACAGAAAAAAATAGCCTAAGCAGGCCACAGGGAAAAAAGAGAAAAATATTTTCCATTTGTTGGTTTTAAAATATGCCCATGACCTGCAGGAAACCTATCCATGTCCAAGGAAAGTCTGCAGGCATTGTAAGGGAAGGAAAACCAATTTCAGGTCTTTAACAGCAGTTCTGAGGCTGCCACTCAGAGACGCTCAGGTTCCCAGCAGCAGAATGCACTGAGGAGACAGGATCTGGGCACCCACGTTGCAAACTTCAGTTTTTATACTCCTCTATTATTTGCAATTTCCCTTTCTAATCCTGGCTCTGGCAAGGTTCTCTGGAGTTCCTTGACACAACATAATGCCCTGATTTTAGGAGGCACATGAGCTTGGTTTGTTGTTTGCCCTGGTTTTGCGTGGACAAAGCACTTTGGTGCAGATAAACTGGCTCTGGTGCCTCAGCCCCTCCACAGCTCTACATAACACTGCTTTGTGCCATAGAAATTATTTTAAGCTTCTGCTAGTAAAGAGTAAAATGATTTTATTGATAGACAAAGATATGAAAACTTAAATTCTGGCCTTGCACTGTTGCTAGAACCTTCCAACAGTGCACATATTCAATCTTGTCATCACCAAGCAGGTGCTGAGTGTGCACCTAACCTCTCTGGAGAAGGACAGTAATGCTTAATAAAAGCAGTGTGACAGGAGCTAAACTCTCAGCTGCGGAATTTCTAAGTGTACCTCCACCTTCTGAATAGAAGAGTGGTTGGTTCACTGTGTCTCATTGAGAGGAATGGCAGATTTGTCTTTACAAAAAAGCTGTGGGTCTACTGGTAGATAAAACCAGCACTGCGAGATCAAAGAAACAATGGGGAGGATTCCACTGATGAATGCAAAAAGATATTTGCTTTTACAAATAAACTTTAGGTTTGCTGCTAAATGAAATTAGACATTGAGAGATGAAAGAAACAATGGGGAAGAAAAACCCCTAAATTCCATAGGAATTAAAAATGAAAAGGGAGGGTTATACCTTAGAGGGAAATCTCTGGGATCAGGCATACCAGGAAGTCTGAACCTCTCAAGTACCTCAGCCAAGGGGAAAGAGAGAAGGGAAATGTGGCTGGAAATTGGGATAAAAAGGGAGGCTGTGTCCTCCAAAAATTGGAGAGATCCCAGGGGAATGCCCCATGGCCTTTCCCTTTATTCAAATAAAAAAAAAATGACTCCTCTGTCTCCTTTTTGGACATAAACCTCTGGTGTGTGTGGATTAATTTTCCTAACACCATGAAAATAATCCAGGTCCTAATGAAGCCTGTGTGGGACAGGTTGTCCCCCAGTGCCAGTTTCAGTGATTCTCTGATATGTGGTCTCCTCAAGCCAGGTCCCATGAACTCTTGGAGATCTATTTCACACCCAAGATAGCTCAGCTACCTTAGAAGGCATAAAATCAGCAGGATGGCTTCTGTGGTAGTGCTGGAAACAAAAAGTTTTAATAATAAGCCAAACAACAAAACTCTTTACAAAAAAAAAAAAAAAAAGACCCAGGTTCTTGCTCCTGGTAAAACACCTCACAAAAGCAATTAATTTCTTTGTTCTCTTTATTTTTTTTTCTAGTAAATTGCTCAGGTGTGACTTTTTGGGTCCTGTCCAATTGGCTATCCTTAAGTTTGATATCCTTATCCTATGAGATGTTTTTTTACCTAATTGAGGAGAGAAACTTCTGGGCTTTTTTCTTTATTTTTTTAGGAGACAAAGGATAATTTTGTCACTCCCTCACTCCATCAACAAAAACATATTCCTATAATTCTCCACCCCAGCAGACTACAGCACCAACAACAGTGTCACACAGCAGGGGCACACTGGCTACCTGATAAATGTGTCTGTGTGTGGCCAAAGTCTGTACATATTCATCTTAGAGCCCCCTCCTCCCTGAATAACACAGCAAAAACTCTCCATTTAGGGCTGCTCATTTTGCTAGCCACCAGAATTCCTAAATCGTTAGCAATCAAAGAGCCATTTCACAATGCCTGAGCCTCCAGCCCCAAACTGTTTCTGCAACAGTTGGAAGTAATCAATAAACTAATGAAAGTCAAAGTGGCTGTGAGACAGCACGGCTTCTGTGTACCTGGAGCTGAAGCTGTTCTTTTGGCACACTCCTCTTTCAACTAACAGGGATGATTTTGTCTTTTTCTGCAATTCTCTGATTCACTACATCAAAACCCATTGCCTTTGTGAGCGGCTTCGTTACAGAATCCTTTCAAGAAGGAGCAGCAGAAGAACACAACAACTATGTCAGGTCACAAGTTCCAGTTGGGCTGGAGCCTCTGAAAGAGGATAAAGGAAGGGCAGGGATGTGTGGTGCCAGACTTTGTGGCAGCCTGCAGGCATTTGTGTGCTCCACGGGCTCCTGTGCGTGGCTGATGCACCGCAGGAATCGCTGCCATCAGTCTGCCACGCAGGAACTTTCTGCAGGACACGTTTAACACCAGCTAACTTCTGCCTTTTCAGCACTTGGACTGGAAGCAGTCTGGGCACGGCCCATGCATTTGCTGCTGATTGCTCATTGCTCAGCACATTGATCCATGGCTGGGGTGAGCAGGCACCGCACAGCCTGCCAACGGATCAGCCTGACCCCAGCAGCAACGCGGGAGCGGCAGAGAGGGGAAAACTCCCGCAAGGCCAATAACTCTGGAATCAGCCCAGTAATGCCTCAGTGGAGCATTTCCATCTCCCTGTGGTTTGGAGGAGTCAGGGTGGCAGCACAGGGGAACTGCTCCTTTTACAGCAGCAGGAACTGGGATGGAACCAAGACTCGTGCATTGACAATCCCAGCCAAACTGGAGCTTGCTCGCTCCAAAGCATTTCCTACAAACTCCTCCCACCTGCACAGAAATTACAGCAGTTCATTGGAAAACGAGGAGGAAATGTTTCTGCAAGAGGAAATTAACTTTACGTCGTGATTCCATTTTTAAAGTTGTAAATAGCCTGAGAATTCAATTTCAATCATTCTACAGAAATTTTCCTTACTTATTATTTTTTCAGCAGGTAAAATGAATACTTCAGAATGCCAAGTCTTTTGATCACTGCAGAGGTGGACTGAGTCTCTTTTTGTTTCTCTTGAACTACTTTTCAGTTATAAGAAGTCTATTCTGTAATTATTAAAAAAAAAAAAAAAAAACAAAACACAAAAACCCACTGTATTTGGAAGATCTGTTTAAGTGGAGATAGCTCTGTTAGCACCCACATCACAAGTCATTACTGTGACTGTTTTGATGCTCTGCTGCATCATTTCAAAGTTCATGTAGCCTTTCCTCAAAGTAACCCTCACTTCTGAGTTCATTTTGAACTAATAATGCAAGTATTTCTTTGAACAAAAAGTTTTTCTGGAGTGACATGTTGCAGTCTCCAATCGCTTTCATCTCTCCCTTGAGATATTCTGATTTACAGAATATTTTATCTAGTTTTTACTAAATGTGTATATACTTATATACATAAAAGTCCTTTCAAAAGACAACCTCACATCTTAAGAGCTCTGAGGAGGCAGCAATGTAGGAGTTTGGATGAAAAAGAGGCCACTGACTGTGAAGACTTAAGGAACAAAGTGACATCTGCCACTTCAGTATTTCCCCAGAAATGGAGCAGGACATTGCACACTTGGGAATTCATTCCTCTTGGCAAAATTCAGAATTCACCAGGACCCTGAAACTGAAAAAATATCTCAGTATTTACATTTTTATACGTACTCATACCAATTCCTGTAAGACAAATCATGTAACTTAAAGGGTTTTTTATGGCTTCTGTTTGATTCCACCAAGGTGATATTCACTATTTTAATTCTCAGGCTTTACACTTCCTCAGCAGTTCTTCTGGGGCACAATTCATTTAAAGATATTCCCCTTAAGCATTCCAGCCTCCCATATAAACTCTCAAATTCTAAGCCCAAATAGAAGACTGACAGACCATACAACAGACTGAAAACTCAGTTTCTGCTAATTCATTATTTTAGAAAATAAGAAGTTCTACCTTTGGATAAGTTGGTGACTTATCAGTTTTCTGCTGTGCCCAAATGACAGATTATAAAGCAGCTGGTTATTTATTTCTTTAGCTGGTGCTATAGCTGGTGCTATTTATTTCTTTTGTTAAAGCAGAAATTAACTAATGTTAGGCTCTCTGTGTTAGGTGTTATACATATTTGTGCCTGATTTAAAACTTTTAAGAACTTACTGGAAGAGAATGCACAGATACAGAATCTAATGATTGTTCCTAATTTGTGTTCCAGGAGCACTTAGAAGTTCCAAACAAAATCAATGACTCAGGCAGATAGCAACAGCATGAACCCATTACAGGGCCATCTCTGCCAAAAAACCAAATTTTACATGATGCACAAAAAATGCAAGACCAGGAAAGGAGAAGGAAAAAGACCCCAAAACACTATCTCTATTCAAAGTAGGAAAGATCAGGTTTCAAGATAAAAAAATGACTTTGGTCTTGTAGAAGTGAATTAATTCCATACCGATTTTTTAAATTTCCTCTAAAAGAAGCAATGTTTTTGCATGGCACAACTTCTACAGGAGGGGACAGCCAGGGGGAACAGGGACAGGAGCAGAGGGAACGGCCTCAGGCTGGGCTCAGGGTGGGCACCAGCAGGAATTTGCCCATGGAAAGAACTCCTCCCTCTGGATGGAATTCCTTATTTTTGAAAGCATTACTTTGGGTCAGGTTGTGACATCAACCGAAAAGATGAAAATCAACTTTTTCAAAAGCCATGGGAGCTTCACATTCTCTATTTTAAATGCAACTTCAGGCTAAATAATTAAATACTTCCATAAATCCTATGTAATAACACTTTATGGGTTACACATAGCTATACTTGCCATAGTCCTTGAAATCAAAGATCCCTTTAAAAATTCTTAACAGCATAACACTTTGGAAATAATCTTATTCTACAGATCCAGAGTTTGCCAAACCTCATTTACTTTTAATGAGATGGCAGATATTTTACAGTGTGGAAGATTTTCATACATTTTGTGATATAAAGGCTAATTACAGATTTGTGTCCCTTCTGTTCAGCTGGGAGTGCAACACTTTCCTGTAACATCATATTTGGAGGACTACCACTACCCAGTCCCGAAGGATTTAGTTCCAAAATGGCAAATTATCCTTATTTAACTGTTTCAGAAAACTAAGGAAATTAAAATTCCCAGAGCAGCTTCATGAATTTGCTGCTTCAGTGTAAGGCAAATGACAGCTTGGCTCAGAGTTCTGCCACTGTATATCACAACATCCAAAGGCCAGGCCAACAGTGAAGACAGTTCTGCAACGAAATAAAAAAATAAAATATAAAATAAAAATAAAATATAAAATAAAAATAAAAAAATTTAAAAAGTCGCTTATTTCTTTGCTGTTTCCCCCTCCCATGAGAAATATTTGTGTTTCAACAGCTTTTTATGGGGTGGGGGAGAAAATGAATAATTTGGTTTTCTCTTTCACTTCTCAGGTGGAATCTCCATCAAAGAACTGGAGGAATGCTCTCTAAACCCAAAAACGTCCAGGGCAAAACATTTAGGTTTACATTGAATTACTGCTCATGCTTCTGGGTAAATATCCGGGATATGAGCAAAAATAATATCTTCCTTTTTCTTTTTATTTTTTTTCCCTTTAATATAATTTCCTTTGATATCTGCCACAAAAGGCTCAGACAAAACATGCTTGAAAAGACTGGTTATAACACAAACATTGTCTGGAATGCTAATATAGAATCATTGCCTCCAGACATCTTATTTAGCTTTGGCCATTTTAGATCTCCAAATCCAGGGATTCCATTTGAATTCCTTGGAGAATGGGATCTCTTGCTTTCATCAGCAATATCAAAGGCTCACTTCCAGAACCTGGCAGTGCTGATCTGCTGCCGGAGTTCTTGAAATGTTTATTTTTCCATAAGCTTCCATTCCCCACTCACAAAAGAATTGCTGATTTTAGTCCCAGATAAGGATTTTCCCTATAATCATTATTACATCTTTAGAATCACCCAGAATTATCACAAAATCAATGAGTTAAGTGTTATTTGACTAAGTCAGTATTTCCTTTTCACCAAGTCCAAGGAAATTATATTGCAATAGAGCATTTGCCACTGTAACATTTTCATCATAACTAACACAGGCTAATATTCTGTGTAAAATTACTACCATGAATTAACTTTATGTCTGCAGAAAATGAGATTGTATGTAATTACTGATTTCCATTCACAATAAACTAAGCAAATTATCTTCACAAACATAAATGCACCATAAATTTGTTTTGAGGCATAATGAAGAAATAAATTTGTGAAAGAAATATGGACTGAATCTGCCAAATTATTGTAAATGATAGCTTCTTTAAAATTAAGGCATGTAATTGCAATTGGAAAATGTTATCCTCTTAATGGTTGTATTATTATTTAGGTAGACCAATAATCCTCTTTGCTGATGCTTCATTTCTAAAGTATTGGCAGATTTTATGCATTTTAATATCAAAATGCCATGCAATCTATAAATAGAATGATTTACCATTTGCAGGATTAGGTTTGTCCTAATGAAGTCTAGAGGATTTTAAAAATGGGATAAAAGTGCTTAGCAGAAAGTCTCACATTTTTTCTGCTCATATTACTTAACTGAGTGTGCTCATTCAACAGACAAGATTGTTTTAACATATGGTTTCCCCAAGTTTAATGTTAATGAGTGAAAATCACTGTACTGAATATGACATTTTAAATCAAATAAAGCAATCAGTTTGATGATGTTTTAACAATTGCACATTTCATCCTGCAATAAAATTGCAAAGTTAACTTCTCTAAAATGCCACAGAAATTAAACACTCGTATTGTTTTAAGGCATCAGTGTTGTTTGACATTTCAAAAGCATTAAATCCTGTTTGATATGCCCTTTATCTTGTTGATGACCAGGCATTTTAAGACATTATTAAAAATTTCAACCACTTTTAGGTGGCCAAGCTTGTAAAAATCTTAAAGTTCTGAGGATATTTATTAATGTTTGCACCACTAAAATATTTACCAGTATAATTTTGCTAAAAAAGCAGATTGCTTCTCTCTCAAAAAATATATTTTTGCTCATAGCTATTATGTTTTGATGGTTTTTGTTGTCTTTGACATCACAGCAAAATCCCACCCCAGCTCTGCCTTTGGGAAAGGGAACCTTTCTTCTAAGGCTTTGTTTCTTCCTTGGACAAGTTCTTGTTGGAATGATCTTCAAATAAAATAGATCTTCAAGGGAGATATAGGTTGGATATTAGGAAAAGGTTTTTTACAGAAATAGTGATAAAGTTCTGGAATGGCTGCCCGGGGAGGTGGTGGAGTCCCCATCCCTGGGTGTGTTTAACACAGCCTGGATGTGGCACTGGGTGCCAGGGTGTGGTTGAGGTGTTGGGGCTGCGTTGGACTCCTGATCATGAAGGTCTCTTGCAACCCCCTGATTCTGTGAATTATTACTACAAAATTCTATGTTTAGCCAAAGAAGTGAGAGAATAAAATCATAATCTTTGTCTGCAGTCCCCAAACACCTAAACCACCTCAGAGCAAAGCCGGTATTTTATTACTGAATTGCAGGAATTCCATTCTTCACTGGGTACCTAAGCACCACACCAGGGACTGGGGAATCTCTGCCCCTTCCTCACCACCCACACTGGAAAAACAAAGCTGCAGCCAAGCAGGTGCCTGGTTGTAGTTTGCACTTTCTCACTTCCATGGGGGCTAAGGCAGCCTCACCACATTTTCCATGCAAAATCAAATGGAGCTGAGTTGTGGCTGGAATGCTTTGCGTTACACCAGATTTTATTTTAATACTTTTTTTTTTCTTTTTCAAACAAGCAGATTTGTAGCAACCTAAAGGTCACTACAGCTCTGGTGGTAACAGCTTCCAAACTGGAATAAAAACCAGTTCCTAGTCCAACCACAAACCATTGCCTGATGTTACAGTAATGATGTAAAACATTTCAAAAAGCCAATTTTATTTATTTATGCAGCACCCTCTGAAGTTTAAAAAAAAAAAAAATAGATATCCTTAACTGAACAGAAATTTAATGCTAAATATGGGGAATTTTAAAACAAGGTTGTTTCAGAGGTGGTCCATGAGTATTTGCAGGGTGCCCAGATGAAGGAAGGAACCATGAATCTGACTCCATGTTCTCAGAAGGATAATATATTATTTTAAGATACTATATTATATTAAAGAATATTAAACTAAACTATACTAAAGAATACAGAAAGGATACAGACAGAAGGCTAAAAAGATAATAATGAAAACTCGGGACTCTTTCCAGAGTCCTGACACTCCTGATTGGCCAAAGAGTGAAAACAACTCCCAGCAGAATGCAATGGAACAATCACCTGTGGGTAAACAATCTCCAAACACATTCCACATTAGCACAACACAGGAGAAGCAAATGAGATAAGAATTGTTTTCCTTTTCTCTGAGGCTTTTCCAGCTTCCCAGGTGAAAAATCCTGGTCCAAGGGATTTTTCAGAGAATGTGAATGCCATACATGAGTGTCACAAAAACCTTCATGTTCTGCACCTAGCTGTTGGTGCCACCTCTCTGCCCTGCAGGACATTTCTGCAGACACACAGAAGGCTCCTGAGGGCCCATCCTCCCCTTGTGCTGCAGCATCCCAGGGCTCAGCCCTGCTCCAGCTCTGAATTTCTGCCTTTCTCAGCAAGGCAAACACTCCCAGGGCCAGCAGCTGAGGCAGTGCTCCTGCCAGCTCCTCCGCAGAGCTGTGGTGGTAAAACAGAATGTGCTGAGAGTCCAGTGGAGTAAATTAGTCTGTAATGAGAAAGTGATCCTCAGTCACCCAGATAATCCAGAGATCTACTCCTTTGCTGGCTGCCCTAGGCGTGAAAAGAGAGTTTGAATCCTAAATTAAATAATTGAGTCAGTGTGGGTTTAATTTTGTTGGGTGGTGCTGGAGGAACACAACAGGAGATAATCAGTAACTAACATGAGGAATAACAAATAGCACACAGCCTGAGAAGGACAGGTGTGTGCCATGATCAGAACCCAGAGGTGTCCTGCTCATTTCACTGTCCAGTGAGAGTGAGAGCAGGCAGAGAGCTCACTGAACCTGGGAAAAGAGCAATTTAACCTGCAAGTCCCCATTCCCTTCATCCCATATGAACAATGGGGTTTGGCACTGTGTACAAACCACTGAGTGCTTGCTGACATTCCCAGTTTGGCTTCCCCCACCATGTCCACTCAAATCAGGCTGTGCATGGTGCTGCAGCTCTGGCAGGGATCTGTGGCATGGAAAGTTCCAAGGGGGTGAGCTGGAAAGCCTCTCCAGCAGCTCTGGGCTTTGGGTTTATGAACAAACTGCTCCCATGACAATTCTAACTCCTTCATACAAACTAAATCCAGGTGTTTTAAACACTGAAATCCTGCTGTGGTTCAGTCTCAATGTCCATGAGCAGAATGGGATCAAGATGCAAAAGTTGAAGACAGAGTAATGCCTGAACTGTTTTTGGGGAGGAAAGGGTGGTTACCACTGGATTTCTTACTGCCCACCTCAAAAAGGGCAGTTAAGGGCTTATTCTGCACAGAGAACTATTCCTTTACCAAATATTCTAGAAGATTGTACAGCATAACTTACAAATTAATATTTTCATGGCCTTTGGATTCTAGAACGAAGTTAAGAGCTTTAAAACAGAGCTACTGCTCATAAATATGAATATCTCCCCAAGTAGTTCAGTCCCAAGCCAGATATTTTCTATTCCATATGTAGGAAACACAACAGATGCCTTGGAGACCTCACAGATAGCCTCAGTCCTAGAGGGCTTCAGTGCAGACCACCATGAATTTCCACAGTCCTGCAGCTATATTTTAACCCAGCACAGAACTATAAAGACTTTCCTGATGTAGAAGAGAAGTGGACACAAATATTTTCCTTCAATGAGGTGTTTGTGAGAATGGCTTAGCTGGATTGATTTATGAGGCCATACCTCCTTTATATCCTTTTATCTCCCTGTCCAAAGTGTGTAAAATGTCTTTTGTTCGATATGCAAGGCAGCTGCAGGGCTGATCAATGCATCAGAGCTCCTAGGGAAGTGAATTTTCAGGATCAGCAACATCCCAAGGACCAAGCACTGCTCTGTGGCTGCTCCTTGTGTCTCCAGGGCAGGGATGAAGGGAATGTGCTCCTGGGGGAAACTGAGCCCTCAGCCCCAGGAATTCACATCCTGCTGCTCTCATCTCAGGCTGCTGCAAAACAGTGAGGGAGAGAAAGTGGGAAATCGTATTACTCAAATTTAAATGCTTTCTTAGAAGCTTAAGAGTTGCAGTTGTGAATGAAGCAATTCTGGGAAAAGGGCTGGAGGGGAGACAAAAAACAAATTACAAGAAACAGGTCCTAGACACAAAAAGGATCTCTTCCACGAGACAATGAGCAATGTGACACGAGCTGAAGAGCACCACTACAGCAAGATGTGTATCACTCAGGCACAGATCTGTTTCTATAGAATGCAGCTGAGAATTTACTGAGATATTGTTAAAAAACCCAAACAAACACAACAAAACCCAAGCACAACCCCTCCCATCAAAGCTAAGCAAAAAGACAAACAAAAACTCTAAAAAAAAAAATACACCGACACAAAAACATACACCCAGTCTCAGAAGACACAAGCAATGTCAGGAAAAGCCACATTAGCAGCATCTGCCAACAATGAGTACTTATTTCTCCTTATTACACAACAATCTGGAGTTTAGAAACATCAGCCACAGACTGATAGTGAGGAATTGAGGTGGAAAAATGAGTAATACTGGGAAAAACATTCCCAGTGTAAAGCATCTAACCTGAGGACTGCACCACAAATGTTTAAAAAAGAGTTTTTCCTAACGGTATTAACAGTGCTTTTTTTTCCTACAAAATCCAGTGTAAATAAGTGTGGTTGTAAATAAACAGCCTCTATCTCTGATGTTAAAGAATTTTCCTCAGAAAATTTGCCTTATTGAATGGAAAGCTGGATTTTTACCTATAACAGTTCATAATTACAGTCCAAATTTTTATCTGCCTGGCCTTCTCTACTGCATATATAAAATTCAATTTCAAAAGTGAAAAAAGACCAAAAAATGATTGGAGGGAGATATCTCAGAAAATGAATCCCAGAACATTATCTCATCTCTTGCCCATGATGCAGACTCTGATTACATGATCACATATTTATGTCCTCAGCATCTGAGACTTTCCATCCTGATCAAATAATTCCCAAATACCTCAAAGGCAGAGCTAAAAAACCCCTTCCAACTTCATTGAAAGAATTGATAGAATCAAGTAAATGAGGCATTAAAATGACTCTGGTTTTGCAGATCATCACCTCTGCCTCGAGTTATAGCCTGAATCTGGCAGAAAAGCAACAAGGCAGCCACGTGCTGACTGTGCCACCTCCACAGGAATCCTGGCTTTAGAAGGAATCCTGGAATGTTGGTGGCTTCTGGTTTGCAAGCTTGGGAATAATATCTGGAAATACAGAGCTCTAACCAAAGGAGGATTCAGGATATGGAATAGTTGAGGAATAGCCAGGGAGCCTGGAATGGCTTTGAGGAACACATCTGCCTCATTTCATGTTGGATTCTATTTAGGAAATGAATTTAGGGAATGAATTAAGGCATCCTGGCTTTAACAGGAATCCTGGAAAGTTGGTGGCTTCTGGTTTGCAAGCTTGGGAATGATATCTGGAAATAGAGCTCTAACCAAAGGAGGATTCAGGATATAGAATAGTTGAGGAATAGTCAGGGAGGCTGGGATGACTTTGAGGAACATATCTGCCTCATTCCATGTTGGATTCTATTTAGGGAACGAGTTAAGGGTCTGACAATAAGCTGGAGGATAAAAATAATGTAAAAAACGTAATGAGTAAAGTTGGCTGGTTGCAAAACTTCAGTGATTCTCACCCAGGCAAACATCTGGACCCAATGCATGCACACACTCCAATGACTTAAATTTCTTCTTCCCATGCAGGAGATCCTGATGGAAATTATAAAATTCCCAATTTAACTGGGATACTAAGGGGCAAGTAGCTCATTTTCATGCAGAAGGTGCATTAGGGAGAACTGACTGTGATAACAAGGAGTATTTCAAAAATAAAAATTATGTTCAGTAATTAGAACATTGAATGAAAGCTGAGAAAAAGAGAACAACTCCTCCACTTAAAGCCTACACGGAATTATTACTTCCCTCCAGCTCCACACAGGCACTAGAGTCACAAAACAAAATAAGTTTTAAGAATGAGACAGTTTATACACACAAAAAATGCCTTTGTGGTAAGTGCCAACAAAGAACACATTGTGCATTAATTGCTGGTCTCTCAGTCCAGACCATCTGTCTGTGGCTGTAATGAAGGCTGGCAGCACTGCTGCTATTTGCTCAGCAACCAAAATTGGGTCTGAGCTAAACCCTGCTCACTGCCTTGCTAAACCCCCAGCTGG
Organism: Ammospiza nelsoni; assembly: GCF_027579445.1. Lineage (NCBI taxonomy): Eukaryota > Metazoa > Chordata > Aves > Passeriformes > Passerellidae > Ammospiza > Ammospiza nelsoni. The sequence goes on from NC_080645.1 coordinate 5,348,282, forward strand.
ACTTGGGCAAGAGCAGCTCTGAAAGCCGAGCCCAGGCAGCCCTCAGAGCCAGGAGGGAGCCAGAGGGTGAGAGCAGGGGTGCTGAGACAGCAGAGCATCCCCAGAGCCCTGTCCTGCTGTGCCTGCCCTGGGACAGCCCCACTGCATGGCCAGCCTGCCTCCTGCCCTGCTGGGACACTGCAGGGACAGTGTAGGGACACAGCTGTCAGAGACATCTTTTATGGAAAATCCTTTCCTTAGGATTTTTCCTCCTGAGAAGCTGAAAGGCCTCAGGGACAAAATGTAAACAATGGTTATCTGCTGCTGTGGAACGCAACAGGTGCATCTGGGATTGGTCTCATGTGGTTGTTTCTAATTAATGGCCAATCACAGTCAGCTGGCTCGGACAGAGAGCCAAGCCACAAGCCTTTGTTATCATTCTTTCCTGTTCTATTCTTAGCTGGCCTTCTGATGAAATCCTTTCTTCTATTCTTTCAGTATAGTTTAAATATAATATAGATCATAAAATAATGAATCAAGGCTTCTGAAACATGGAGTCAGATCCTCCTCTCTTCCCCCATCCTCAGACCCTTATGAACACTGTCACAACAGGGCACACTCCCAAAGCTCACGAGGGAATGTTCACCCATGGCAGTGACATGGCACACTCACACAGTGACATGGCACAGCCTCAGAGTGACAGGGCACAGTCACAGAGCTCATGAGGGAATGTTTACCCATGGTAGTGACAGGGCACAGTCACAAACTAACATGGTATGCTCACAGAGACCACAAGGGCATGTTCACCCACGGCAGTGACATGGCACGCTCAGAGTGACAGGGCACACTCACAGAGCCCGTCAGGAATGTTCACCCATGGCAGTGACATGGCACACTCACAGAGCCCATCATGGTATGTTCCTTCTTGCAGTTTTTGGGGAGCCAGCAGAGCCTGCAGCCCTGGGAAGGTCCCCAAGCCCTGCAGGGTGGGCGTGCAGTGATCTCCAGGCTCCCTCCCTGTGCCCAGGCCACCTCTGGGGTGCTGCTGAGCTGTCCCTGGTGTGTGCCTGCCCTCCAGGCACTGCTGACAGGGCAGCAAGGCCCAGGCGGGATCCGTGCAGCTGCCGGTGAAGCCAGACCCCACTGCAGCTCTGTGGCAGCACTCCAGTCACTGCTCCTGCTAAAGCATCAGTTTTAGGATGTGGGTGGCCAAAAGAAAAAAAAGCCATTTTCATCTAGATGTAATTGACACAGATCTCTGAAAGGATGTGGCCATGTTGCTGCAAAGCTGCTCTTTGGAAAGCTGGATTCATCAGCTCCCAGCCTGCTGGGGAAGACTGATTACTTGTCATTATTTTCTGGCTTCAAGACCAACTGGGAGAAGATAGATGTTCTACTGCTTTCCAGATTTTTCCCCAGGAAATCTGTCCTGATCTCAGGAGGTTTGGTGCTTTTTCTATTATTTTTTTTTAATTATTTTTGTATTGCCAGAATCTTCTGAAGCACTCAGGTGTTTGGGATTCCAAACAACACATTGACATGGGGAGAAAACATTTTTCACTATTAATTAAAATCCTGCAAAGAACTTGTGACAGATGGAAGTGATTGAACCTATTGCTATAGGGAAAGGTCAATTCCATTACAATGATTTTTTCACTCTAAAAAATTAATTATTCATCGTTGAAGACACCACTGGAGAGTCTAAAGAAGATTTTTTCCCCAAAGTCAAAATAAGCATTCAGATTTCCTATCAGATGGAAAAGGCACTCCTGTACTCAGACCAAAAAGCTGGAGATAAGTTGTTCTGCCTCATCCACGTGCCTGGAAAAATGCTAAAATTTTTTCATTGATTCAAACTGATCTGCCATAACATCCAATGCTTATTAAATTTCCAGAATTCCATTCTAACAGGGTTGCAAGTTTTGTAAAAATTTGGATGTTTTCCATTATATAAACTGGTTTTCACTTCATGGAATCAGAGACGATCCAGAGGTGGAAGGGACTCCAAGGACCATCCAGCCCAGCTCCTGTTCCTGCCCAGGACACCCCAACAACCCCAGCCCATGTCTGAGATGTTGTCCAAACACTCCTGGAGCTCTGGCAGCCTTGGGGCTGTGGCCATTTTCCATTTGGATATTTAGATTTTTTTTTTCCTGAAAGCAATATGTGCATGTGTACCTGAGGGGAAAAAGTGTTGATAGCAACACTAAAAATGGAAATTAAGATGAAAATCAGTATCCAATACTGGGTTCCCCAGTGAAGAAGGAGACTGAAGAGAGTCCAGTGGAGAACCACTGAGGTGATGGGGAGACTGGAGCCTCTCACACATAAGGAAAGGCTGGGAGAGCTGGGACTGGGAGATATCTTCAAAAAGAGACAAAGATCTACAAAGATCTAAAGGGAGGGGGCACAGAAGGTGGGCCAGGACCTTCCCAGAGGTGCTCAGTGACAGGCAGTGGATACAGGCTGAAACACAGGAGGTTCTACCAGAACATCAAAAGCCATATTTACTGTCAGAGTGACAGAGCACTGGTGCAGGCTGCCCAGAAAAGTTGTGGAGTCTCCATGCTTGGAGATATTCAAAAGTTACCTGATCCTGGTGACCCTTCTTGAGCAGTGGGGTGGGACAAGAAGACCTCTGGAGGTCCCTTCTCACCTCAGTCTTAGGTTCTCTGACTGTGACAGTGCTCACAGTGGTTTTCAGATGAGGGAAGAGACGAGGATCTGACTCCATGTTTCAGAAGGCTTGATTTATTATTTTATGATATATATTACATTAAAACTATACTAAAAGAATAGAGAAAAGGTTTCATCTCAGAAGGCTAGCTAAGAACAGAATAGAAAGGAATGAATAACAAAGATTTGTGCTCAGAGAGCCAAGCCAGCTGACTGTGGTTGGCCATTAATTACAAACATCCAACATGGGCCAATCACAGATGCACCTGTTGCATTCCACAGCAGCAGATAACCATTGTTTACATTTTGTCCCTGAGGCCCCTCAGCTTCTCAGGAGGAAAAATCCTAAGGAAGGATTTTCTATAAAAAGATGTCTGTGACATTGTGACCCCAAGTGCTGGTTGTAAAGGGCTCTCCTGTAGGGAGAAAAGGTGGAAATGGGGACTCAGGAGAAACCCAGTGCTCCTCTTTGGGCACCTAAATGTGCTTTCCAAGCAGACAGCCCAGATCCTGAGGGTCAGACCTTGCTCTGGTGAACATCCCTCTGGATGTAAGGAGAGACTCAGCCCTTCCACTGCAACAACACAAACGTGGTCCTGCCCCCTAAAAGCAGCTCCTGCCATTGATAACTCTGGTCTGAATTATCAACTTTACTCCCCTGGGAAAACAAGATTTACTATTTACTATTCCCTGCATTTCTCTTGACTTCTGATGTAATTGCCCAGCAAATGCCAACACCAGAGCACTCATCCTCTTTTGGCAAGAAGAACGGGAACAGTGGGTCAAGAGTTCCCAGAAAAATTGACAAAATTGTAACTCACCAATGGACAAAACAAATCTATTTTTCCAGGCTGCCTGTTCTTCCATGGTGTGAATTAAATGAAATCCCACAATAGCCAACATTTTTAGATGTCTGTGTGAGCAAAAAGATGTGGCCTCCTTTTGTCACCCTGGGACTGCAGCAGCTGATAATGGAGTCAGTGGTACAATACCAACTCCAGATCTATTTGAGCACTGTCTGAAACCTGATTGTGCATGACTCTCAGAGAGCATAAGCCATGAAAAGTACCTTTGATACAGCCTAAAACTCCCCAATCTTTTTCATTTTTATAGTTTCATTGCCTTGCAAGCTTGAAAATTCCTTGGAGAACATGTGGTAAAACAAAAAAAACTAATGTAAGTAACACATTCTTGCAATTGGTGCCAGCGCAGTGGGACTGAAAACGTGTTGTGCAAAGATATAGGGAAGGGAAGAGGACAAGAATACCTGTCTTTCAGAAAGTTACAAGTTCAACATCTCTTCATGAGACATGAAAAAAGATGAAAAATATGAAGCTACATAATGTATCTCACTGAAATCTCCAGCCTGACCCAAGGACCAGAATCTCATTTGCTTCATGACACTTTAAACCTTCCACTAACAAATCCGAAACAAACACAAAGGAGGTGAAATTGCACCCAAAGCTGCTCTGAAATGTTCTGGCAGAATAGAGTGGCATATTTCATTATTTCTTACTCTTCTACAAATGTGGCCTGCAGCCAAAGGGACAGTCTTGGTTTCCAGAAATCTGGAATCACATCTCATTGAGATCTAGTCCTAAACCAAAATTTCTTCCAGTTGCAGGCACTATCCCCGATTCCAAAGACCAGGAATTCACCTGATGGCAATGATGGGGTTCAAGGGTGAGGCTGTGTTTTATCTACAGTTCAGTCTGTACAGTACAGCAGGACAGAAGGAGCCAGAGCCCACCTAGAACAAGAGCCTCAAAAATAGATGATGCTTTGCTGCTAAATTTAACTTGTAAGGAAAGAACACATCAAACTTTTTGGAAGTCCAAGTCAGTACTTAGACAATTTCCATGTGTAATTTTTGAGTCATCATATTTTCAACCCAGCCTGAAAGTCCAAACCAAATCCTTAGTTTATGTTGATTACTAGCTAATTTATGTCATTAAAAGATAGAATAAATGTTTGCAAATGTTTTCCAAATTTGTAAATAAAGAATGTGCATGACATTAAAAAAAGCCACTACTTATAAAAAAAAGCCCTACCCTAAATTGTCTACCTCCTTCCTTGCACTGGAACAAAAGGAGCAGTATTACAGAAGAAATATCAGCTTGGCTGCCTGAATATGCTGTTTTATATCAAACAAACTGATCTTGTTTCCTGAACAATCCACTCCACATATTTCTCTTGAATGAGCTCTTGATGTAGAAAGGCAGAATAATAGTCAAACATACCTCTGCAAAAGCAAATATTCAGATCATTTTCCTATTATCTCCATTGCAACCAAATTACTTAAGAGCAGTATCTCTTAAGGATGATAGAAATACATATTTTGATAGATTTCAAGGCCTCTCTAGCAAGGTCACTTATAAATGAGATTAAATACTCTCTTTTCAGATTTCTGGCAGTCAGTGCATGATTTTTACACAAGGCAAAAATGTAGCTGGTCCTGACTTGAACAACATTGGGAGCAATAAGGGAAAAGCAACACCTCACCCTCCTGTGTACTCTAAGGTAAACAGAGGCTTTGGGGAACCACAGGAAAGCTCCCTGAAAACCTCTCTGCAGTTATTTTTTGTGGTGATTGTGGAGAATGTGGCAGCTAAAACACTCTGCAGACACAGAGGGCCTGCTGAAAAGAGTGGCTAACCTGGAGAGGGAAGGATTCCTCCCTGTGTGGGAGAGGGATGCCATGGATGCACCCCCAGTGCTCGGCAGTCTGTCTGTCCAGGCAGGGCCCCCAGAACCAGGGCTGCACTGCTCTGCCAGGGGCTATCAGAGCAAGATAACCCCATGGCAGGGAGGAATCCTGAGGAGCACTCCACTGATATCAGAAGGCTAATTAATGACTTTATTATGTTATATTATATCATATTAGTATATAATATATTAGTATAATATTATATATATACAATTATATAGCATTACATAGTATAATATATATTATATATAATTATATAGTATAATATAATTATAATATGCATTACATTATATATAATATATATTATATCTACTATATATAATATATAGTATACTATGGTATATTATATATTATAATACTATATATTATAATATAGTATTATAATATATAATAGTATAATACTATACTATATAATATACTATAATAGTATTTTATATTTATATAAATATATAATGGTATATATATTTATATATTATATAGAATATACTATTATTATAATATAGCATAATATAATATATTATATTACATAATGTTACATTACATCTAAACTGAACCAGCCAAGCACTCAACTGCACAACATCTCGTGACTGTCAGTCCCGGCACACACACCTGGATCCAATTGGTCACCGAATCACAACACTCACACCAGAATCCAATTATCAGTTATTACCCTTTAGGTAAACAATCTTCCACCATGCATTCCGCTTGTGAACAACACAGGAGCAGTAAATGAGATAAGAATTGTTTTTTCTTTCTCTGAGGTTCAGAGAATGCGAAACCCAGAAATATTATTGGGAAGAATTGTGCCTTGCTTTTCTCTGTGAAGGGAAATGTGGTGACATTGGGGGAACAATTAGCAATTACAACATGGCTCAGAGTAAAAACCCACTGGAGCTGATGCAGAGATGAGGGAATGAAGTCTCCTTCAGATTCACTCTCAGCTGTGCTCCGTTTCATACACAATTCCTGTTTAGTAATAGTCCCATCATCCCGCAAAGTTGTGCCCAGAGCATTTTTATCTGAAGTCCCAAATCTCAACCAGCCATGTCTTGGGAAGGTAAAAAACAAGTCAAGATTTCCCATAGCAAAGTACCCAAAGCTGTAAAAAGCTACATTATAGCTCAGTGAATAAAAAGAAAGTGTAGATATTTCCACAAGTACATGTAGCTGATTCCAGTCCAACTGGAAGGATCTTAATCATATTTACAAAGTCTCCCATTTATTCATGAAAATACCTGTGATACACTATGAAATACACTATGAAATGTTGGCATTATTTAACATCAGTGTTAAGTAATTAATTTCAATGAGTACCTGAAATAAAAATATTTTCTTTCCAGGGTTATGGGTACTAGCAGAAACATAAGAAAATTTCAGTACAACTCAGTTTGCAAATGATTCTGGGACTAGCAAGCACTCAAAGACAAGAATAAATGTTCTCACACAGACTATCAGTACTCACACAAACAAATCAGATCCTTTCATCATGTTTGTTCATTTAAAAAAAAAACTTGTTTTAATAAATGAGGTGTCTACAAGCTCTGCTAGAGTTTTTTTCTACTTCATAATGAAGGAAAGCTTATTAATGAAAGTAGCTTCTTGGGCTATTTGCATGACTGCCCTTTTTGATGTCACTGAGATTTTTACAGAATGGCTGGGAGTTCACACCAACACTCTCTGGCTACCAGGGCCATCTGAAATGGACAGGCAGCTCGGTTCTAGTCCTACCTCCATTTCTGTCAGAGCCTGCTGTCTTAAAAACAAATAAAAATCCCTCCCAAAACACCAGTGAAACGGTCCTGAACACAGGACTGTAACAAGAGTACTGCTTTTCTGTGTCACACAGCTCTCCCGATGGCACTGAGGGAGCAGAGCTGTTCTGTGCCCTGCTCTGAGGAGAGGCAGGGCTGGGACCCAACCCCTCAGAGATGATGCACTCAGAACATCCCTCCCACCTGTGGACATTCCCTGTATATTGTTTTATTGTACTCACGCATTGTATATTGTTTTATTGTGGTCACCCTCTGTCTGTCGTTTTACTGTTTCACACAAGCTGCCCTTCTGTGTTGTGAAATAATCTTTATTAGAAGCTGTGATGGATGAGTAATGAGATTATTAACTCTCACATATAAAAGGCAAATATTATGTATATGTTAAGAGAAGTTTTAAAGACTAATAGTTATGTTTCACCCCCTTGCATTGTTATCAGGGGGTGGCCTGGGTAGTTGGGACATTTGGGAGTGTGGGATTGTTATTATGGTAACACCTAACCTCCAATCAAGGTGTAAGGAAGTGAATTCCACCACTGGACAGCAAGGAAGGGATCAATTAACAAGACTTTGGGAGAGGCTGAAGGGTAAAAAGGCAGAATATCCATTGTGAGGATGAGCACATGGTGGGAAAAAACCCTTTCATATATATAATTATAGAGCATTATATATATTTATATCAAATAATAATATAATATACATATTTATATCAAAAATCCTTTGCTCCCATTGCTGTAATATTTTCTCCATTCAGTCTCCTGTTGTATTTTTTTTAATAAGGTTTTAATAAACCTTCTAAACTTTTGAAAGCAAGGCACATTTCTCACAAAGCTTTTAGGAGAGCTGCTGCTTGGCAGCGTGATGGATATTTCTGTGCTGCCTGTTCCTGGCTAGATGCTGGTTGCACCCCCTGGCACTGGGGGCTGTGCTGTGCCCAGGCTGGCAGTGCCCAGCACGTGCCCCTGGCCACAGTGATGAGGATGCAGCTGTTTAACAGGGCCACAGTGCACCACAAACTGCTGCAGGAGGAGAATGATTGCAGCCAGCATGCATCCATCACCTGGCACTACAGAAATATGGAGTCATTGTAATAGAACAATATCCCATGATAAACACCTTCCCCCTTGAAATCCTCGTGCCTCAGCATTTGGGGATGATGTATGGCCAGCCTTCACCTTGACATTTTCCCCCTAGAAGCACACTGTTGTCCTGTGACATTTTTCTTTGAAGACACATCAGACAAATTTTTGGGGAGGAAGAACAAGAATGAACTTGCATTCTCATGAAAGAAAGAAGCAACTACTATTTAAATTAAGAGTTCTCTCTTATTGGAGATGATTATTCCTAGGACAGGGAAAATAATTCTTTGTAGAACTCCACAGCTGTTTGGTTTATATGGGGACAAAAATCTGCTTATTTTCTTATATCTCCATTGAACTATTTACTACAGCCATGGTTGTGAGGGAGGGAAAAGCTCACTGGCCTGGCTTCAGCAGCTTCAGAGGGCAAAGTCTAAAGGACCCTCAGGATTTATGCCTGTTAGAATCATCCTTTCCAAAAACTGTGACTCCAACACCCTTCCCACAACATTCTGATCCACAGAACACAAAACATCAGCAAAAACTGTGATATTGTGACACAAGGCTCAGGCTGGAATTTTGCTCTTTTTTGTGAGGCAGGGGGTAACTATGGAGAAGAAGCCCCATCACAGGGCATTGTTGTGGTCATCTTATTGCAAAAGTTCCATACCTTCTTGGGGAATCCTCACGAGCAGCCCCTCAGGGCACAGCCAACCAACTCCATCTCTCTCCTCATCCACCTAGCCCACTCTTTTATAGCACTCATCCTTATTGAACACAGCTGTGCCCTGTTAAGGGCAGGCCTGTTCCTAATCTTTGATAATTAGCACAGCTGCAACTTTTCAGGGGTAAGATTACCTTCTGCACTATCTTTATTCTCTTACATTCTATCCCCCCAATCACTGTTATGTGTTTATGGGCTGCAGACACATTTTTCTGGTGATATGGCATTAAAATTTTAAACAGTTGTGTGCTTTAAGCAGAAAAGAGGAGACTAATGAGGTCCTCTCAAAAGTGAAACTTTCAGGTGGCTTCACAACTCCACAACATTTTTGTGACTTGCTTCCCAGAGCAAGTAGAAAGAGGAATTTTAAAATAAGTTGCTTTAATGCTATTCATTTCTCACCACCTGCAAAGCTCTGCTGACTTACTGCTCAAGGTTTAAAGGCTTATGGATTGGGAAGGAGGCAAACAACAAACACCTTTTAGCAGCCTTGAAAAGAAAGGAACACAGCTTAAAACTTTTCTCAATGTTTTATCAGCCCTCAGAGTTTCTACTCTGAATTACAATATCAACCCCAGGTTTGAGCTGGAGTGATGGAGTATTCATGGCAAAAGCAGGTTATGGCAAGGCACTGCATTTTGTGGCATGAACTTCATCACTAAATGAAAGGTAATCCTGAAATGTTTTATGTATTATATATATGTATTATAGTATATATAAATCTATTTTTAAATTCAGAAGGGCTTAAAATAGGAAGAAAGGCACTGAAGCATTTTAAAGATGTTGAAAAAAAAAAACCTATTACACACTGAAGTTCATTACCACTGGTAATACAATTGGATTTCACAAAACCAGTTTGTAAATAATTGCATATGAACTGCACATGGTTGCTCACAGTTTACACATGATTACAGTTTGATTGCAGAGACAACCATACAAACAATGAGCTCAATTTACCCAATAGTTGTAGACATTTTGCAAATGGATTCTGTATACTTAAATCCATTTGGTTAAACGCACTCAGTAAATATTTTTCAGCTGGGAGCCCATGCAGGGTACTCAGTGAGGGTTTTTATAGTTCAGTGCTCTGACCTCAGCAGAGATTCTTCTGCTGCTGTCTGACTCACCTGCTTTTCACATTTTCTTTCCTCCTCTCATCTCTCTGTCATTTTTGTTTTGGGGGGACTGATCAAAAATCCATGACAGTCCATGCAGAACTGCCAGGCTGTACTGTTAGAAACTGGTGCCATGGACAATTACATGGAATTCACACCCATTCCCAGTGAATTCCCAATTTCCACCTGTTCTTCATGGAGTCCTGCTGCAGTGGGACAAGAGGGGACACTGCCTGATGCTGGGAGAGCTGCTGAGGCTGAATAAAGTTAGTTAGAGCCTGAGAGTTGCAGGAAGATTTGCTCAAATCACATCTGTGTTTCCATACCTCTTAAGCCTGCCCCATTGGGGTGGAATACACTCAGTCACAGGCTGTCACAGACACATTTTATGAAAAATCCTTCCCTTAGGATTTTTCCTCCTGAGAAGCTGAAAGGCCTCAGGGACAAAATGTAGACAATGGCTGTCTGCTGCTGTGGAATGCAACAGGTGCATCTGTGATTGATCTCATAGAGTTGTTTCTAATTAATGGCCAATCACAGTCAGCTGGCTCAAACTGTCTGTCTGAGCCACAAGCTTTTATCATTCTTTTTCTACTCTTAGCTAGCCTTCTGATAAAATCCTTTCTTCTATTCTTTTAGTATAGTTTTAATGTAATATATATCATAAAATAATAAATCAAGCCTTCTGAAACATGGAGTCAGATCCTCATCTCTTCCCTCATCCTCAGACCCCTGTGAACACGGTCACATTAGCCTCTGCTGAAGCTGCCACTTCCAGATTGTCACAGGCAGGAGCTTTCCGGAGCACACAGGGCTCTTCCAGCCCTGGCTGGAGCCTGGAGAAGCCTCAAGAGAGCAGAGTGAACCTGGCCAAGTCTGCCAGGAGATCTCTGCCAGCCCAGGGTGGTGCCAGAATTGTAGAATTTCAGGCTGTCATTAGATGGAACAGCACCTGTAACACCTCAGGCATGTAGGACAGAGAACATTCAGTATCAAGGAATTTGAAAAAATAATTAGTTATACTTATTTTTTTTTAATAGGTGTTGGAACAGGGCAAGACAAGAATTTTCTCTCCTCACCAAAATGTTTCAACTGCTTTTTTTTTTTACCCCACTCACAAAAATAACAAATTTGGAAAGACTATAAAGCCTCACCAAGCAAGGATGACTGCATAACTGGTTCTTGATTTGCACAGACAGTGTAAATCTGCCCCCTTGCATGGGGATGGGGCAGGGAAAGGTGTCCTCTGTAGTGGATAAGGTTTTGATTTTGTCTTACATTGCTTTTCAAATCACCTATGAGAACAAACAGCTCTTTCTAAAGAGCTGAGAGAACTACAGTCCTGGAAAAAACATTTTAATGATAGATTTAATTGAATGAGAAATAGTTTTTTGTTTCTCCCACCACAGTTTTTTATCCACATAATTAGCAAAATGAATCTCTACATGAGTTGCACCATGTCACACAACAAAGGCACCGATGATTCCAGAGTTCCTCTCACAGCCTCAAAAATTCTTTATGTTGCTTAATGACACCTTGGGTGAAATGGTGCCATTAGACAAAATTAAATTGCCAATCTGCCCTATTCTTGTTTACAGTACATCCAAAAGCTCCAAAGCTTTTCAAAAGCAGGAAAGTCAGTGACTTTGTGCTATGCTTAATATCTCGAATGATAGTAAAGGCCATCTCCAGACTGCAGCAGGCAAACACAATTCCTCTCAGCTTAATGAAGTTATGTCTGTTTATACCAGCTTAGAATTTCATTCAGAACTGTGCTTTGGAGATAGGACTTCACAGTATGCTTAGCAGCTGCCTTCCAGTCATGCAAAGAATGTGGCCATTATTATAACTGAACATTATTCCTTTTAAACAGAGAGAATTATTAATTAGAAAAAATGCCCTCATTTTCAGGGGCACTAGAAAATACTCTTGTTAAAAATAAAAAACAACTTCTCTATTAATTATGTCCACTGAGACCAACACAGTAGCAAAACACCAACCATAACTTATTAGTTCAAAATAACTTGTAGAACTATTAAGGATCATCCTTACAAGAATTTTCAGGTATTCATTTCAGTTTATGCCTTTTATCTGGTGCAGTCATTACTTGTGTGTTTCATCCAAACAAAGAAATCTTGCTATTAAAATAGGACAGCATGAAATTAATATTTTTCTTAATTTTTGCGTTGTGAAATCTAACTGGTTAACTGAAAATGAAGGTTCATTTCAAAAAATTCTGAATGAATAGGAAATGCTGCAAATAAAAAAGTGTACTCTGGTTTATTCTGAAAACAGTTACAGATTCTGGGTAACACCAGGTTTGGATGCCCAGCTTAACTGGCCTTATTAATCTTCTGAACTGGATACCTTTCCCAGGTTCTCTACCTTGAGTGCCCAGATATCACCAAAAAGAGCCTGACTGCCTTCCTTTACTGAAAATTTGAGACATAAATATTTCTCCTGGTCAGATGGTATGGGTATGTATTGATTATGCTTTTTCCTCTTTACTATCCCTTAAAGACAAAATTTGGCTGTCAGAACTAAAGACTTTATTCAGGTTCCTGCCTGAATTTCCACATATGATCACTGAAATCAGCTATTCTCTTTGTAGGTTTTGTATAGGACAGCCATATTGCATAATCCACTGACAAAATTATTTAATGGATATATAAGGATTTTTTTTTTTATTAGAAAATGAATTATGGATTACAGTAAAAGGAAGAAAACCAGAGAAGGAGCACTAAGCAAGCTGGTTCAACAGGTGCCAAGGAACGGAGAGAAAGGAACAGACCATGGGGCAGTCCATGCACGCCTCACAAAGGTGAAACTTGAGCAGATACTGCAGGACTGAGAGACTGAAGATTTCCATTCAGGACCGTCTGAACAATGGGAAAGGCTTAAAAAGAAAATACGGAAATGAGAAATCTCAGCTGAAGAGTGGATGGAGCAGTGGAATCTGGCCCTTACAAGCTTAGAATTGAGGTTCTTCATGATCTCCAATATCTTGGTAATTCCAGCTAGGTCTAAATACAAGAGCTGGCACATTCTGTGAGAATGCCACATGCCAAGCTATATAACTGTGGTTTTCAGAGGTATTTATGTCTGGGTACCAAGCAGAGGAAAGCTTGGTTCTGTCTCTACCAGGCCCACAGCAGCCCTGCTACAAGACCTCAGCTGTGTGGCTCAGTCTCTCAGTGCCCAAGGTACTCCAGAACACATAAATCCCTTTGTCCGCACTCCCAACACCACATGTCAAAGTCAGGGGATGCTTTAAACCAGCCAGCTTCCCCTTCAGAAAGCTGTGGCCGAGGCAGAAGCCAGCAAGCAGCAGCTCAGGACTGTGCAGGTGGGAACCCAGAGCGTCCCTCTGGCTGTCCAGGGTGGCCAGGACCCTGCCAGGGGCTCAGAGACCCTGGCACAGAGCCCAGAACACCTGTGGGTTTGATTGTGACCCGTGGAGCAAATTGCCAACCTTAGATGAAGATCTGCATGTTGTGGTGTGTTGGTATGTTCTGTTTCTTCCCCCCCTTTGTTACGATGGTTCTGTCCTCCCAGTTTTCCCCACCCTAGTTTCTGTCTATTACTTAGTTGCTATGGTTGCCCCCATGTCATGTAATTTCCCCACCCTGTATCTCCTAATATGTATTATTTTCCCTCCTCCCTGGGCCCAGTCAATCACTCCCCACCACTCCCAGTCTTCCAGAATGTTCCTCTCAGTGGGAGTAGTGATTGGCTGAGGTCCCGGGGCCCCTCCTTTATAATGTATCGATTAGTTCTCCCTTACAGTCTATTATGTTAAGCACGTCCCCTGACTTCCCCTGATTGGTTTTTTGTAAATCCCACCTCCAGTTACCACCTCCCTTTATAATCCCATGCCCAACTTTTTTTTCTCGCGCGGTCACTCCCTGCTGGTCGCCCCCCGGGACATTAAACTCGTTTGACCCCAGAGAGTGTCCGGCTCTTTTCTGCTCCGCCCTATTCAGCAGCTCTACCCCGAGACCTCGTCCTGCAGGCACAGCCCAAGGCTATTACTGCCGAGGGGTGCTTGAAGCTGCCAGCCCTGGGGCCTTGCCACCGGGGCTGACACCCCCTGCTGCAGTGGGACTGTTGGCCACCTTCTCAGCTAGCCAGGTCACAGGGTCTCCGGCCAGTCATCGCTGCAGATTGGCGCCCACCGCGTGGCCCTTGCTCGGACCCCGTGGACGAGGTCATCGGACCTCTGGACACTAATCTACCACCGGTCGCAGCAGGCTCCATTATAGGAGCAGCGCTCCCGGTGGACCCGGAGCTACAACTCCTCTCACCCAAGGAGAGCTCCGAGGGCGGAGTTCTGCCTCTACCGGATCTTCTTTTCGCCGTTCGTCTGATTGGTAAGCCCCTGCCTTGGGGGTCTTCCCTCCCACCTTTTTAATCTTCCCGGGACCTGAGCCCTGCTTTGGGGACAGCTCCCAACCCCTCTTTTCCTTCACTTTCCTGCTGTCTTGCTGTTGGGGGCTCATGCCTGCTCTGGGACCAGTCTTCTAGGCAAGCGGCAGCGTGGGAGCGGGCGGACGAGCAGTTCTTGTTTTAGTTGTTTTTTTTACTTCGGTTTAGGCAGTCAGTGTCATCAGAGGAGTGCTCTTTTCTTTACTTTCTCTGTCGTTTTCTTTTAATTTACGCGATGGGTGCGCGTCAGAGCTCCCCTCTAAAAAGAGCCTTTCACCAGGTTAGAAGTTTGTTGCTTGGGGGAGGTTTAGATCCCCCGAAGGTTGCTTTAAAGAGTTTAGTAAAGTGGATTTTTTCTCAGTTCCCCAACACTACCCCAGAGCAAATTAGAGACCCTCTCTATTGGAAAGCTGTTTTAGCAAAATTAGATCAAGAGGTCAGCTCTGGGGAGGCAAAGCTTTACCCGGCCGCTTACTGGGCGGGTAAAGTTTTGCAATTGTTGTCTCAGCAGAGGGAACTGCGAAAAAATTCATCAGTGTCGCGGTTGAATCCCAGTTCCCCCGGTTCTGTTGTCCCTACCCCGTCTACCTCACCCCGTGTCCCTCGGTCGGAGCCCTTGAGGGGGGTCCTCAAGGCCAACCCACAGCAGAGGCTCCATCTTCCCTCTGCCCCCTCTCGATCGGTCCGACCTGGCCCTCCAAAAGGAGGACTCCGAGGAGATCCTGGCCAGACTCCTCGGAGCAGGTTTTCCTACCCCTTTTCCCAACCTCCCCAGTACCCGGTTGACATTCCCAAGAGTGTTCTGTTTAATGTCCCCCCGGTTAATGTCCCACCGCCTCCACAAGATGGCTCCTATGGAGCCCAAGATGGGGGCGGCCACGTGCATTTTCCCGCCGATTTTTCTTCTCCTTCCCATAATCCCTTCACCCCTCAGTCAAATCCTTTCCTATCCCAAGATCCACCCTTTCCTCCCCTGCCTCCACCCTCTGTTCCTCCCTGCGCTCCACCCCTCAATAGCTCCTCCTTCACCCTGCCTCCTGTCTCCGCCCCACCTCCGGACTCCACTTTGGAGGCGGAGAAAACCCAGCTGCCACCTCCAGTTCCACCATGCCCATCAGCTGGCCCCTCCCAGATGCCAGGCCCCGCCTCTGCCTCCCTCCTTTCCGGTTCCCACGCCTTCCCTTCCGGTTCCCACGCTTTGTGTTCCGGGGGGGGGGGTGTGGGTAACTGGAAGCCAGGGCGAGCCCCTGTTTTTGAAGCCGCCCCGGTTACCTACCGCCTGAGCGGGGAGGGGAGCTCCCAGGCTCAGTGGGTGCCAATTGCACAAGATCGGATCAAAGATCTGTGCAAGGCCCAGAGAGAGTACTCCCGGGAATCGGAGTATTTCTGGGGACTTCTCTGTTCGGCCCTTGCACCGGGAGATCTGATCCCTGCTGACCTGAGAGCTCTCTTTTCCAGCCTTTTAGGACCTATGGAGTTTAGGGCCTGGGCGGTAGAGTGGGGGAGGGAAGTCGCGGAAGTTCTCCCAGCTCTCTGGGAGAACCAAGCGACTGCACATGACACAGATGGCCAACTGATATCCACGAATCATCTGGTGGGTACAGGGGCATGGGCCAGTGGGGCGATTCAGGCGCGGGTGCTCTTCCCGACGCAGATCACCGAGTCCTGTCGGGCTGCAGAGAGGGCCTTTTTCAAGCTCCCAGCGGTCTTCTCTCAGCAAGACGAGGAAGAGCCCCAGCAGGGGCCACACGAGTCCTATTTACGTTTTTTAGAAAGACTTTACAGATACGTGGAGACTCAAGCTTCCCAGGAGGGAGAAAGAGAAAACCTGTTGCGGCGGATGGCGTTCAAGAACGCAAACTCTGAATGCCGGAGAGCCATCCGAACCCTCCCCCGTAGTCCACGACCTACCATCGAGCAAATGATGGAGGTCGTGGCACGAGAAGTCCCACTGCCAGGAGCGCCTGACTCCAAGCTGAAGAACAAGAGGAACTCAGTGGCGTTCGCGTCGACCTCCAGCGCCGATGAGGAGGATTACAGCGCGGCAGCAGCTGGAACGTCTACCCCAGGAGCTGCAAGGAGACATCCAGAGACCCACCCGTGTCATCTATGTGGAAAAACGGGGCACTGGATGCCTGACTGCCCACTGCGGCAAGAATTTTTAACATTTAAAAGGAAGGAGTGTCCTGCTGGGAAGCAGGAAGTAAAACAACAAAAAAACTAGAAAGCGAGCGCAGCCCCTCCCTGCGCCATGATACAAATAAGGCGGGCAAGGTTGCACCAGGCAGGGAGGAGGGAACAGGGAGAAGCCCGCCACATGCCTCTACTGGACTTGACTTTTCCTTACCGGACTTGACTTACTGTACCTGTTGGCCTCAGCCTCAACCTGCTTTAACCACCACCTCTTCGTTTTCTCCCTTTAGGCTGCAGCTGACCCGCGAAATACATCTCCCGGACACTGATTTCCACCTGGTGACTGCCGACATTCAACATCCCGGCAGCTGGAGGAGACTTGGACGTAGCAGGTGGATCATTGTTGGGGACACCAAACACACACCATTCAATCTTCACATAGTCCCGGGGTTAGTAACAACTGACCGGGACAGATTTGCATTAGGGCTGTACTGCGTCCAGCCCCCGCTTTCTCTCCCCAAGGGCCAAATCATCGCCCAAGCCATTCCAGTGCCGGAGGAGGTACAGGATTCCCAGTCATCTAAGGGGTCCTCACCTCCAACGGTTGCTTGGGCCCAAGTTGTGGGAAGAGAAAAGCCCAGGCTGACATGTCAACTGTCCCTGGGCTCAGACCGTAAAATCGTGCGGGGGTTACTGGACACAGGGGCAGATGTGACGATCATTCCCTCTAGGGATTGGCCGTCACATTGGGATTTGCAAAACGCAGCCGGACACATACAAGGTGTAGGGGGTCTAAAATTGGCGAAGCAGTCAAAGAGCATTGTACAAATTACGGGGCCAGATGGGCAATTGGCTTCTGTACGCCCATTTGTTTTAGATTACACCGAGCCCCTGTGGGGAAGGGACCTGCTAGCCCAATGGGGAGCCAGAATTGACCTCCCAAAGGCTCCCCAGGTTTTTCGGGCAGTGGCCACTGAGGAGCGCCCTACCTGGAAGCTGGACTGGCGATCAGATGAGCCAGTACAGGTAGTGCAGTGGCCACTTAATAAACAAAAATTGAAGGCGCTCAATGAGCTCGTTCAGGAGCAGCTGCTCAAAGGCAACCTGGTGGAGACCATGTCACCTTGGAACTCCCCAGTGTTTGTTATCAAAAAACCTAATAAAGACAAGTGGCGGCTCCTGACCGATCTCCGCCAAATTAATGAACAAATAATTGACATGGGTCCCCTCCAACCAGGGATGCCATCCCCTACAATGCTCCCCCAAAATTGGAATTTGGCTATAATCGACATAAAAGATTGTTTTTTCCAAATTCCTCTGCATCCTGATGATGCCCCGCGTTTTGCGTTCACGGTTCCCTCCATCAACCGTGAGTCCCCGGCCAAGCGCTATCACTGGAGAGTTCTTCTGCAAGGATTAAAGAATAGTCCTGTGATCTGCCAGTGGTATGTTGCTTCGCTGCTGTCTCCTGTCCGTACAGCCCTCGGGGATGTCGTCCTGTTACATCACTATATGGATGACATCCTCATCTGTGCCCCAACAGATGATCTACTTGCCCATGCGCTTGACCTGACAACCAGTGCGTTGGTTGCTGCAGGGTTCGAGCTCCAAGCAGAAAAAATTCAAAGGATGCCACCTTGGAGGTACCTGGGCCTTGAAATCACCAAGCGGACCATTGTTCCGCAGAAATTGGCCATCCGGACGAAAGTCCAGACCCTAGCGGATGTTCACCAACTGTGTGGGTCTTTAAATTGGGTGAGACCCTGGTTAGGTATACCAACAGAAGACCTAGCCCCCCTTTTCAATTTATTGAAAGGGGGAGAGGAGCTGAGTTCTCCTAGGGAACTCACCCCAGAGGCTCAGGTAGCCCTGGAGAAGGTTCAGAAAATCATTTCGGCCAGGCAGGCCCACCGCTACCATCCGGGCCTGCCATTTAAATTCATTATTCTGGGGAAGCTGCCACATCTTCACGGCTTGATCCATCAGTGGGACAAGAGTTTAAAGGACCAGGGTCTGGGCGACCCCCTCTTAATCATAGAGTGGGTGTTCCTCAGCCACCACAGGTCCAAAAGGATGACAAGGCCACAAGAGCTGATGGCCGAACTGATCCGAAAGGCAAGATCTCGGATCAGGGAGCTGGCAGGCTGTGATTTTGCATGCATTCACCTTCCAATTCAATTGGTTTCGGGCCAACTCAAATTAAAGACCTTTAATGAACTGCTGGAAACCAATGAAATGCTTCAATTCGCATTAGACAGCTACACTGGCCGCGTTGCGGTCGATCGGCCGGCCCATAAACTTTTTAATTCGGAGTTTAAATTATCAATCAAGGGAATTCAGAGTAAGAAGCCTCTAGATGCTCTGACAATATTTACCGACGCGTCCGGGGCATCCCACAAGTCTGTAATGACTTGGAGGGATCCTCAGACTCAGCAGTGGAAGGCTGATGTTGCCATTGTGGAGGCCTCTCCACAAGTAGCTGAATTAGACGCAGTCGTCCGAGCATTTGAGAGGTTTCCTGGTCCCTTCAATTTGGTCACAGATTCCGCATATGTGGCTGGTGTAGTATCTAGAGCGGAATCAGCAGTTCTGCAGGAGGTCTCTAACCAAAAATTGTTTAATTTGCTCTCAAAACTCGTAGAATTAGTCTCCCACCGAGAGCATCCGTTTTTTATAATGCATGTAAGATCACACACTGATCTGCCAGGGTTCATCGCTGAGGGCAACCGTCGGGCTGATTCTTTGGCTGCGGCTGCTGTCACGGTGGGCCCGCTCCCAGATGTGTTTGGCCAGGCTAAGATCAGCCATCAGCTCTTTCACCAAAATGCACCAGGCCTGGTCAGGCAATTCCATCTCACGCAGGATCAGGCCAAGGCGATTGTGGCCACATGTCCCCAATGCCAAGCCCATCAAATGCCTACCATCGCAGCTGGGGCAAACCCCAGGGGCTTGGCGAGCTGTGAAGTGTGGCAGATGGACGTGACACACATCCCGTCCTTTGGGAGGTTGTGTTACGTCCATGTCTCCATCGATACCTTCTCAGGAGCTATCTTTGCCTCTGCCCACACAGGTGAGAGGGCGGCGGATGTCCAGAAGCACTTGCTTCTGGCATTCGCTGTCCTGGGCATCCCTAGGGCTTTAAAAACTGACAACGGCCCAGCGTATACCTCCAAGGAGCTGCGGAGCTTCCTGCAACAATGGGGAATAGAGCATAAGACCGGCATCCCTTATTCCCCGACAGGCCAAGCCATGGTGGAGAGGGCCCACCAGAGCCTGAAAAGGATCTTGGAGAAACAACGTGCGGCAGTGAAGGTGGAGAAACAACGTGCGGCAGTGAAGGTGGAGACCCCCCACGTCCGGTTGTCGAGAGCTTTGTACACCTTAAACTTCCTAAACTGTTCTTTTGACAACCTGAATCCTCCAGTTGTCCGGCACTTCGGCAGTCACCAACAGCTGCAGCCGAAGGCCAGGCCTCCGGTTCTGATAAGGGATCCGGAGACCTGGCGGATGGAAGGGCCATATGACCTGGTTACCTGGGGGAGGGGATACGCTTGCGTGTCCACTCCCTCAGGGCCGAAATGGATACCATCAAAATGGGTCAAGCCCTTCCTCCCCAAGCAGGCAAAAACATCCGAGACTGTGCCACAGGTGCAGGAGGCATGTTGGCGGCGGAGGAGGAAACCTCTCACTTTCTCTCACCTTTATTTTCTCCACAGGTTCCCTCCGACCGGGTCCCCTTCCTCTCCACCATTGATTCACGCCCCTTTTCGAGTCGTTCTTGATTCCCGACCTTCCTCCCCTGTCTCAGATTCTTCCCCCGAACTTAATTTACTTTTTGAGACAGAACCATCTCTTTAAGAAAATATTTAAGTTATAACCATGCTTGTTTTGTTTTTTCAGTTTGTCTCCCTTTGCCTGGCCCACACCACGCCAGAATGGCCCAGCTCAGCCCTCAACTGTGGCAGCGCCCAAGCGCTCCTTTACATCTCCTGATCTTCTGCCTCCTCCTTCCACCCTGGGCAGCGTGGATCGTCCCTCAGCCAAAGGTGAATGTCTGGCATACCTTGGCTCAGGCGTTAGGGCAAGATCATATCTGCCTCGACGCAGCATCAGCAGAGGACCCGATGTCGTCGTGCCTTGTGGGGATCCCTTTCTCTCCAGGTGAATTCCCCTCCGCTTTTCAGTCAGCCCTTTCCCCGATTTTGGCACGGAGTCTTACTATCCTTCCTAGTTTTGATTCCAGCAACGCTTGGAGAGACGGAGTGGTAAAGCTGGATCCTTTGCCCTCCGAGCCCACTGAACTCCACCTGCTCGGTTCCGCCAATTCCTCTATTTGTTTTCAATTTGAGTATACCTTTTCCTCTATTGAGAAGGGCAGTGAGGTGGTGCAACAAAATAAAGCTGAATATCAAGCCTACCAGTGGTGCAAGGCCATTTTAAAGATCAGCGGCCCCACCACCACGGGCCGCACCCCATACGCCCTTCCCAGGGGAGCATTCTTAATTTGTGGCGACCGAGCGTGGGCAGGCATCCCCTCTGGTCTGATCGGAGGGCCGTGCACATTAGGCAAGCTGACGCTGTTTACCCCCAACATGACTCAAATTGTGAATTGGAAGAAGACTAACATCACAGCAGAATTGGCCAGGTCCAAAAGAGATCTTAAAGATCTCCCAGAAGACTGTGATGATGAAATTACACATTGGTCCCATTCCAAAACCGTCGCTTTTACCATTCTGTTGCCGTGGGTATCAGTGGCGAAGTCTCTAGGTGAATTGGGCCGCCTAGAGTGTTGGGTGGTTAAGCAAGCCAATTTGACTTCGGCTGCTATATACGACCTCCTCACAGACGAGGAAATAACAAGGAAGGCGACACTCCAGAACAGGGCAGCAATAGATTTCCTATTGCTGCTCCATCATCATCAATGTGAGGAGTTTGAGGGCCTCTGCTGCATGAATTTGTCATCAAGAGCTGAGAACGTCAGACACACCATCCTGAAGATGAAAGACCAAGTCCATCGGATGGAGCAAGAAACATCAGATTGGCTGAGGGACATTTTTAAGGGCTGGGGCTTGGGCAGTTGGGCCAGTTCTGTTCTAGAATCGGTTATGAAAGTTGTTTTAGTTTTATTTTTACTTTTGATTTGCTTTTCGCTGGTCCGTGGGCTGGTCCAAAGACTTGTTAATAAGATCACAGCTCCAAGTGTCAACCAGGTGGTAGCGGGAGAATCTGCAGAGGGAGACACCTATCCTTCGGAGGCAGAGGAAACCGCAGATGAAGAAGAGCTCGCTGCGCCTCCCTTATACCACCAGGAGCTGTGTTTCGAAGAAGAAGACGCCTGGACTGATCAGCCCCGGAATCCAGCCTTTTGAACCTTTTAGTACAGATTTTTCCGTTCTTTTCAATTTTATTTAACAAAAAACGGGGAGATGTTGTGGTGTGTTGGTATGTTCTGTTTCTTCCCCCCCTTTGTTACGATGGTTCTGTCCTCCCAGTTTTCCCCACCCTAGTTTCTGTCTATTACTTAGTTGCTATGGTTGCCCCCATGTCATGTAATTTCCCCACCCTGTATCTCCTAATATGTATTATTTTCCCTCCTCCCTGGGCCCAGTCAATCACTCCCCACCACTCCCAGTCTTCCAGAATGTTCCTCTCAGTGGGAGTAGTGATTGGCTGAGGTCCCGGGGCCCCTCCTTTATAATGTATCAATTAGTTCTCCCTTACAGTCTATTATGTTAAGCACGTCCCCTGACTTCCCCTGATTGGTTTTTTGTAAATCCCACCTCCAGTTACCACCTCCCTTTATAATCCCATGCCCAACTTTTTTTTCTCGCGCGGTCACTCCCTGCTGGTCGCCCCCCGGGACATTAAACTCGTTTGACCCCAGAGAGTGTCTGGCTCTTTTCTGCTCCGCCCTATTCAGCAGCTCTACCCCGAGACCTCGTCCTGCAGGCACAGCCCAAGGCTATTACTGCCGAGGGGTGCTTGAAGCTGCCAGCCCTGGGGCCTTGCCACCGGGGCTGACACCCCCTGCTGCAGTGGGACTGTTGGCCACCTTCTCAGCTAGCCAGGTCACAGGGTCTCCGGCCAGTCATCGCTGCATCTGCAAGCCACAACAGTTTAGGTAGAATAATAGTGAAGTTATCACGGGGTGGAAAAGTCGATTTTGGGGTTTTTGGTATGGGGGTTCAGGGGGCAAGACGGGGGGAACTGGGTGTGTCCAGCCTTTCTCCTTCTTCTTCTTGGCCTCCATCTTCTGCTGTGATGGTGGCACTTACAGATTGGTTTAGAGTAGAAGCTCACGGTCTAACACAGGTGATAGGTGTTGGGAAGTAATTGTAAACATTGCACATGTAGTTTTTAGTATAAAGCCATAACACTGCCCTGGGGGCAGGCAGAGTGCCTGGAACTGTCCTGCTGGATGGACCTGGGCAGGGCAGGAGAAAGAATTTTATAGATAAGATACAATAAACAACCTTGAGACTGAGAAATGAACATCCCTGACTGCTTCTTCAAGCACCAGGATGGGAAAAGAGACTTTTCAACTTTTCTTGGGGTCATTCTGACCAGCTAAAGATCCCAACATGTGCAGGTGGAAAGGCCAGCTCCAGTGGAGGGTCCAGCCCCTTGGGAGCAGTGTGAGCCAAAGGAATGAGCACATTTTGCCCAAGAAGTGTGCAGATCCAGGGTTTCATAACACACCAATTCATTACTCCAGGAGATAGTGTTCTTCCTCTTGTCAAATATTAATGATCATTTCAGGAATTTTAAAAAATTGTCTCCAAGCAACTTCTCGCAGCCATTAATTAAAATAATGAGCACTATAATATTAAAAGTGTAATGCTCTTACATGTCCTCAAGTGTTTGCCTAGAAGTCTCTGTCTGTGAGAGACAAAAAAAGAAAAAAAAAAAAAAAAGAAAAAGAACAGCAAATTAAAAGTTGATACTTGTATCACTGCTGGTCGAGTAATTCTCAGCTTGGAAATATAAAATTAGTTTGTTATCTTCTGCAGACAAATGCCACAAGACATCTGCTTTTCTCAGCACCCCAACTCACTGCCTCCAACTCACACATGATGTTTTCCACAGCTGTGCTCGTCAGGAAAGGGGACAAGACACAACCCACCTGTGCTGCTGCAGAAGTGCTGTAAATATATGTGTAAATGTAAGCAGAGGTCCTCAGAATTCAAAGCTGGCATTGAGCAGTTTGCATGGGAAATGCAGGAGGATTCTGCATCTATTCATATGTGGACACCTCAAGAGATTTGTCTCTGCTGCCATTTTATTCCTCTGGTTTTTATCCCATGAGCACTGAAAGGACAGAGGAAACCTGGTGAAAAGCCATGCATGACTCTCTACATAACAATTCAATTTTAAGTAAGTAAATACAAGGACTTAGAGAATCACCTAATAGAGGATGGAAAGATAACAACGTGTGTTTACTTGGAATGTTCATGGTTTGTTGGGTTTTTTGCATTTAGCAAACACACAAAGCATATCTTTTCAGTCATCTCTGTTCTTAATAGGATTTTGATTTGCTATATAGCTTTGGTTCATTTGAAAAGACACTTGAGAATGAATTTCCACCTCCTTCAAGGGACATCTCTGATTAAGGTGTTTGTGCAGGGCTCCCAGAAGCCTGTTTGGCAAAAAAAAAATCCTTCCTTGAGAGAGGACAGCTTTCATCTCACACACTCACTGCTGCCACCCAGGTGAGTATGTAAACTAGACTACATTTGCACTGTTAATTCAAATTAAAACAGAATGGAACATCTCCAAAAGAGAGGCTGAGAGAAATTTCAGTTCTAATACTAAGTTCGGATAGTTGAAATAATCCTCTTACAGAATGACATGTGTATTCCAGTCCTCTTAGCCAAAGGATGAAACTGAATTCCAATTTTTTCCTGAAGAAAACTGTGAGAGCCCAGCCTGTCTTTTGCTTTTTCTGAAAACTTCGCATTGGACTTAATGGAACAGAAACCAGGACAGAACAGAGGGCAAAATGCAAAACTCCAGGATTTGCATGGGGAATGTTTGCTGTGTGTGTTCTTCACATCCTGCCATCAGTCCTGCCCAGCCTTGGCTGTGTGAAAGCTTTTCTGGTAAAGCCAGATCACTGTAGGGAAGAGCCAGCTCTAGCATGGTTTCATTTTTTCAAGGTGAGGCTGAAGTGTTCTTACACTTCAAGCTGCAAGTGCAGCAAATAATTGCAGCTGCATTTCTGCTCTCCAATGCTGATATGGCTGGGAAGAGGCAGAAATTCTCTATTTATGTGTAACTTCACCTTAAATCTTCACTTTCCAAAGTTCTGAAAGTGCTGTGCTGCAATAAAACTACTAAAATTTGTACATTGCATTTTGCCATTCAGTTTGGCACAGTGAGCTGCTCAGTGCTATTCCTGTAACTCTCCAAAGTATTGCTTCATTTAAATTACATTTTCACTGGTTTTTTCTTTTATTCCTGCCTTAGTAATAATGTGAAATATTTTTGAATAAAAGGTGTAAACAAAGCTAAGTAGGCGTCTGCATTGACATCACCTAAAGCATCTGTAATTATCTCTATTATTCCAATGAGAAAATTAGAGAGAAGAGAAAATTATATGGGTTTGGGGGTGGTGGTGGTTACTGGGATTTTTTGGGTTTGTTTTTTAAAACCTGATATGGAAATGGCTGAGCTATCATGATAAGGCATCATCTGTTGCAAAAGATGATCAATTCAGGAGGGCAGGGACAGGCAGAGGTCCCAGGCCTCTGCTAAAACACAACTTTCAGGGAAAAGTGCAAAGGAAAAGCCAAGTCACAATGGAATGATCCATAGGAGGGCATTTTAGGGAGAATTGATGGCAGTTATTAAAAAAATAAAAAAAGGAGGTGGTTGAGCCCACGGCTAAATTGAACATGGAGCTGTGAATGAAGCTTAGGCTCAGGAGACAAATTAAGGTATGATGAAAAGGTCTGTGCCATCAGATAAGAAAACACAGTTTTATTTTTACTCCTGGTCATAGCAGTGAAAAGCCACGAAATGGCTAAAGAAAGGAAATAGCTCTCATTCAAACATTAGCAAAACTGGAGTGTTTGAATACATTTTGTGGCACTGACAAATATGTATGACTGTAAAGTCTCTACTAAATAAAAGATTCAAATGATCTGCCAGTGGTTTCTTTGTTAAAATTTCAGCATAGTCCTACAATTGTGTGGTTGAGAAGAAAGTTTCAGTGGTTTTTGTTTTGGGGTTTTTTGGTTTTTTTTGTTTGCTTGTCTTGTGCTTTTATATTTAACCCAGTCACACATTACAAGAATGTCTATATATTGGTATTGTTGTTGTAGAGCACATTACTGAGATTTTGCCAAAACCATGGAATAGTCTATACCAGATTCCACAAGGGAATATCTCAATTGACTCATATCCTGGTTTGGGAGCACAAATAGGATGGAATGTGGCAGCTCAGTAGCAGCACACACACACACAATGTTACCTTAGCTCTGAGACTGAGCCAATAGAGTCAGAACATAGCAAAAACAAAACAGAAAGGAGTAAAATGACTAAATTAAAAAAAAAAAAAAAGAAAATCACAGACCCTGCATCTGTTGTTATGTCCAAACAGAAATCCAGATGTGAAGAGGGCATTCTATGGCTAAGATAGAGCCAGCTGAGAAACACAGAACATCCCCTGGAAAATGAATGACCGAAACAGGCACAGTAAATTGTTTGTTTAGACGTAGAAAACAAATGGATGGAGTTACTGCCAAGTCTGAAACTAATACTTAGACTTTGAAATGTCAGGCTATATTATCCCAGCTGAGACCCTTTTCTTTTGCTGTGTAACTCAGAATTTCTACTTGTTGATCTTATGCACCTTGATGCTATTAAAGCATTAACAGAAAAGCTGATTTTTAAGGTAAATGCATGGTTCCTGGGGCCACAAATGCACTTGAAAACAATGATCTTGAGATTTCTGGTTAATAACTTGAATTTATGTTTTTGCGCTTCATGCTGTTTACGTCTAACTCATTATGTCTCTGCCTACTGTATAATCAAGGAGCAAGCACTACAAAATCATTCTGTGGTGGAGAGTTTTTGATCCACATTATCCTCAACATTCTGAACTTCTTCTACCTCAAAATATCTGCTGTGGTTTGCTTTTATTTCTTCACAATCCTGGAGTTTCTGTGGAGGGGCTGAGGGCCCCTGCCCAGTCTCCTGTATTGATGGCCCAAAAACTTGATTTTCCTTCTGGGGAGAGCACCAACCTCCTGATCCTTCTGCCTGGATACTCCTCAGTGCAATCCCCTCTATCCAAGGAGCTTTCTGAGGGGATGCTCCCAAGCCTTTGTCTTCAAAGCCATGGGACAGGCTGCAAATCTGCAGTGCATGTGCCTCTGGTCCTGGTCATGGCATGGAAATGTTAGAAAGGGGTGAGTGAGGAAGTACACTGAAGTTCACAGGCTTTACTACTCAGAGCCTGTGGAGGTTGAAATTTATCTACAATTTAATAACTTTTGCAAAATGTATATGCAATTAAACACACATTATTTCCCATACCAAGCTGATTTGATGACTAATATTCACCAGTTCTGATCACTACTTATTCAAACACACTGATCTTCCTAAAAACATTTGAAAAGCAGTGCTGTAAGCAGCAAAGAGCATATCCATTATTCTAACAGCTCCCCCATAAAATCTATTCTTTATTCACTTAATTTCTTCAAACTCATGTTTCTCTTCTGCCATTAAGACAGCTGAAAAAACCCTCAAATTATAAATCCTGTGTTGGTTTGAAGTGTCCCAAGCAGAGCTTGGAACTTGGCCACTCCCATGGATCTTCATCAGTATTACCCTCCCTAAACAACCTCAGACAATAAATAGTTTGTGAAAATTGGGATGGCTGTATTGATTCAGCATCCCCCTGGCTCAGTGCTCTTCCTCCAGCAGGGACCACAAGTGGATATCTAGGAAAAAGCAACAAGAATCATGACACCTTCCTTGACATTCCTCTTCCTTGCAGTCTCTGACCCTTCTTTGACTCAGGAGATTTTCTGGGGTTGTTGTGGTTCGCCCATTTAATAACCCACAACAAATCTCTTCCCATTCCTGCCTGGTCTTTCGAGCTCACATGAATGCTTTTCATCCACAACATTCAATAAACATTTCCATTTCTGCAACATGTGGTGTGAATAACCACTTTGTTCTGTCTCTTCTCCATCTGGCTTTCATTAACTTGCTTTGATAGTTCCTACTTCTCATATTCAAACAGAAGGCAAATATAGGGCTTTATTCTCACTCTCCATTCCAGTGATGGCCCTGTAGTCCTTCATTTCTTTTGAATCACGGATTTTTTCCTCTGTTTTGAGGATCCTGAGCTTGCCCAGCTGAACAATGGGTGGGAGCCATTCCCTATCTTTGATCACACTCTCTGCCCTGAAATCTTTCCAGTTTTAACAAGTCCTTCTGAAGGAAGGAACCCCAGCTGCAGTCACCCAAGATGTGGATGGCTCATGTTTGTTTCCACTCAGGATTTGTTTTGTTTTTGTTCTTAGACTCAAGCAAGCTTTAAGAAGTCCCAAATATCTGTTGCACATTTTGACTGCTGCCAAACACAAGGCTGATGGTTTCACTGTACTATTTAGAATAACTTCAATTTGTCATGAGACTTCTCTCTATTTTATCCAATTTAACAGTCAGCTATTTGGGAACTTGCCATGTGGAAAATTTCTGTATTTTTCACTCTTTTGTTCCCTTTTAGCTTTGCTTTCACAGGTTCCATTAATTCATCCTGTGCTTGAACTTGAACCCAGATGCATTTTCCTCTTACAAATGAAGTAAGGGTGGACACGGATGAAGGCAAGAAAATCTTTTGGCACTCCTCGTTTCCAAAGGCTCTTCATCAGAGCTCTGATGTCAGTCCCATTGTCACAGATGGAAGTATGCATTTAAGCACCATTAAACAAAACATTTATTCCAAATGCATCGTAATTACAGAAACACCTGTGCAAAACAACTCTGAAAAGACACATTTTTGGAGCTGAGCAGCTCTGGCATTTCCCATGAAGGAACAGGAGAGAGGTGAATAAAGCATGGTGGGGATGCAACACAAGATTTTCCAAAGCTTTCTTTGGCTGCTTCTTAGCAATGTGTTTATGTTAATTTTCAATATTAATCCTCACACAGCCTACAAATTCTTTTTTTCAGGAAGAATTTCTTCACAGAGACGGTGACCAGGTATTGGAAGGGGTTTCCCAGGAAGGTGGTGGACTCGCCACCCCTAGAGGTGCCCAATAAATGAGTGGATGTGGCTCTCCATGCTCTAGGTTAGTTGAGAAGCAATCAAGGGTTGGACTTGATTATCTTGGAGGGCTTTTCCAACCTACATGATTCCATGAGTCCATGGTTCTATGATCAAGGGAACCAAAGTCAGATTTTCACAGGTGCCACTCTTAAGGTGGTGTGACACAAAACACTTTGAGAGGACCTTGGGAAAGGGTAGACTTCAGTAACAAAAACATGGCAGCTACAATTAAAAAAAAAAAAAAAAGAAAAAGTGAAGATCAATGAGAAAAGCAAAGAGTAATTAAAAGCAAAGTAATTAAATTAGAAAACAAGCAAGTAACAGAACCCCCTTCTGCAATGAACAGTAAGAACATAAAGATGTATTTGAGAAGCCTGGGAGCTTCCCCAATGCTAAGGACAGCTATAAGCAGTTTCAATTAACACCATTTAGAGATTCACTGCAGTTGATTTCAGAAGAATGAGCCCACTTTCCATAAGTGACTAATGGAGCTGACATTTGTAAACCATTATGGACCCCAAATTCTAATCACCATTTCTTCCACAAAAAGCTTTTTCATCCAGCTAAACTAGGCTGACTCCAAAAGTACATTTTAGAGTGATAATTAATTCAATGCCAAATGTGCCTGCAGTAAAAATACCTTTAGGGAATGAACACATAACAGTGTGTGTAGCTTTTAAATAAGTCGTCCACAGGGCTATGCCAATTTAAACGAATTAAAATAATTGTCAGTATGCTAGGTATGGAGATATTCTTTTTGTAAAACTGCTGTGAAATGCCCTGGAGGCTTGGGTGGCATAGCAAGAGGGATTCAGGCACTTACATCTTCTCTGTCCAGCTTGATAGAAATATCCTCAGGTGTCATGGTGCATTCAGTGGTGTTGATATAATGGCATAATCCTGTTTTTTCCAGGCAGATGGATGTTGATGCAAACCAACACCCTGAAAGGCAGGAGTCCATAGCAGAGCATTCAAAAAGATTCCTCTGCTCACTCTGGTTATCTCACTCAAATATTTCTGTTCAATCTTCCCCCCAGAAAAGCAGACAGAAAAAGGAAAAGGGCAAAAAGTAACCCTGGAGATGTGTGTAAGTGGCAGCAGGCACAGAAGCTGCTCCTGAACCTCCCCTGTGTAATTGGATCAATGTGGTTGAGGTGCCGCTGACACTCTTTGCTCTCCCTGTGCTGCCACCAGGGCTGGGACAGCTCCAATTCCAGCAGCCTCAGGGCTCCTCAGTGCCCTGAGTTCCTCTAACAAGCAGCAATTTTTAGGCCTTTGCAGCTCTGTGATCTTGTGCTGCTTTGTTGGGCAGCAGCGTTCAGGCTGGCGTTAACACCTGAGATCAATACCCACACCAGCACCCACCACCCTTGCAGAGGAGAAAACTGAAATTATTGCTCCTTTTTGCACAGCAGCCAGGAACTCAGGATCTGGCCCAGCATGGTCTGGAGGAGCTTTTCAAAGACTAAAACACCAGAGCAGGGTTGTCCTCCCACAAGAACAGGTCCTAAAAACGCTTGGGCTAATGGATTTTGTGCGGATCTTGCCCAGATTCACATAGAACGGACATTTAATTTTTTTTTTTTAATTAAAAAAAGTTCTAAAAATTAAAAAAAAAATTTAAATCTTAAAAAAAGTTTAAAAACTTAAAAAACAAATTAAAAAAATCCAACTCTGCAGGTTTTTCAGCACCACCACAGTTCATCAGTGTCACCCTTAATTTGTTTCAAAAGGTTCAGAAGGTATCAATAGAACAATACGAGCATTTTCCACCTGCTGCTGGTTGAAACAATAAAATGTAAATGGTCTAGACTTTACAGATTTAAGAAATAAATCATTTGGGAAGGGGAGCAAAATACTCTTCTATTCTAATCTAAACTGTTTACCAGATTATATCATGACATCTCACCCAGCCTAAGTTTCCATACCCCAGTTGGAATAACATTAGTTTTTATTTCCAAGTTTGCAACAAGAAAAGAAAGGGGTTTATTCTACTCTACATTAGGACTGAGTTTATAGCAGCTTATTAGAAAACAAGAAACTAAAAATTAATCACGACACTATCAAACATGGCCATTTGGAATGGCTTTCCAGCCCCTAAGAAAGATAAATTTTAAAAACTCCTAATCATACCTCACGGAGAAAAAATATCTACAAAGTCAGTATTTCGATCTCAGATATGCTGAAGTTACTTTATTTAGCAGGTCCAGGAGGAAAAAGAAGAGATAACCCAAAAAGCAGGAACAAATCTGGCCATCAGCTCCCAAACTCTCTTAAATATTTGAGTTTTAGTGTCTCCCCCTGCTCACATCTGCAGATACAAGTCCAAATTCTATACTTCCTATAATTCTATAACTCCTATAATTCTATACCTCCTATACCTCAGAATGTTTCTAGTCAGATATTCCAGTTTAAATTAATTTCCACTTACGTTAGAATAATTCTAGACTTTTTCTTAAAAAGGTGCTACACTAATAGTGAGTGTTTCAATAAAGAGCAGTGTTCAACACACGTTACACACCCATGAGTCTTCCCTTTCCAGCTTGATTTTATACACCTATTTTCATCCCATATCAGGCACACATTTCTTTCAGTGCCCCAGTGTTTTAAATTCTATAAAAGGGCTTAAGGGGAAAAAAAATGTAAGCATTTGCTTAACATTTGGTTACTGGAAAAAAAAAATTATGTGCATTTACATCAGCTGGTCTCAGAACATGAGAAACATGTAGATATGGATGTGTGAAAGCCCTTGGACATATTCTTGAAGAGATCATGACAGAAATCTATTAGAAAATCTAATTTATTGTTTTGGCCAAAACTTTAAGTACCAGAAACTTCTCCCCTTTTCGTACAGAAACAAGATGTAGGGAAACTTTCAATAAAAACTCTGAAAGGTTTCCTGTCCTGCCTCTCAGATTTCCTCCTGAATTTCCCATCATGAGACCACCACCAGCAGCCATTAGAGAGAAGAGAGCTGAGCAAGTGTGAGCACAACATTTGAGCAAACTTTGCCTTTTTCCAGCCTAAAGCTCAGGCTACACCCACCTTTACCTGATGCAGCAAAGCTGAAGAGTGAGAGCTTTGTCCTCTGGGTGTTCCCTGAGCTCCTGTGCAGGGCTGGGTGTATTCTGGGGTTATTTCTGCCAGTATTGTTTAATTTTGGAAGCACAGGCAGCAGCATGCATTTACCAAAGGGGAGCTTATTAGGAGGAGCTCTTTTTGTTTAATATGAGGACCACTCCTTTTGATGGGCATGGGGGATTAGACATTTAGCATTTCCTCTGAAGTAAAGCCTTTGAAAAAGGTATTAAATACAAGGCTTGGCAAGAAGAATAGGCAGCAAATACACAAAGGGGAATTATTTTCTGAGATAACATTACAATTTGCCACGTGGTATCTTTTTGTTTTACAAGCATATGCTTAAATGCAACACTAAAGTGGGAAGATCAGAAGAGATGGAAAACCTGATTATTTCAACTTGCTGTTCTTTGAAAACTGGCAGGCAAATTGACTTTAGTAACAAAGTCCTCTGCAGGTGCTTTGCACCAGACTTCACAGAGCAGTGCCCTGTCTGTCCCACTTAGAGTCAGATGGGACCCACAGGATGCCCTTCTCCAAGGGCACCCCCACCATGCCAGGGTCCTGCCAGGGAGGGAGGAATTTCACCAGCTCAGAACCCACTTCTCCACCATCTGGTGAAGAGTTCTTAGTAAAGGAGCAGTATTTTTGGGGGGTTTTGGGGTTTTTTGGTCTTTTTTGTTGTTGTTGTTGGTTTTTTTTTTTTTTTTTTTTGGTTGGTTGTTGTTGTTGCTTGTTCTATGGGTTTGTTTTTTTTTTTTTTTTGTATTGGGGTTTTTTGGTGGTTTTATTTTGTTTTGTTTTGTTTTGTTTTGTTTTTTGTGGGTTTTTGTGTTGTTGTCATTGCTGTTCTTCCATAAGTCAAAACATTAAGCGAGCAATCACACCTGAAGGAGATGATGAAATTCCTGTTTGGGATGGGATGGAATCCCTCCCAAACCCTCTCATTGTTTTTGATGGCAATTTTGCTGTCTCACTTCAGTAGGTGGAGGATTGCATGCAACTCATTTCTTTAGCACATATTCTAATACCTTTAAAAGAACTATTTGTATTGCATTTAATTTATTGCATTAGATTTTATGTTCCCAAAGAATTTACACAGCCATATCCTAGCAAAATGGTTTCTTTTAATGCAAGTGAGCATATGAATTTTATGCAGATCATTAACATCTGTCATTTTCAAAATTGTCAATAAATTCTACTAAAAAATAAACCCCAAACCAACCCCTAGCTAGAAATGAAGTGTACTGCCTATAAATGTTTTGTGAATTCCAGGAGACTGAGTTTTCACTGAAGAAAAAAACATTTCCTGCAGTATTTTCTTCATTAATAGAGTATAAAACTAAAATGCAAACGTTCAGACTTTTTGGTACTGTGGAATCATCCTGCCCAGTCTTCTCCAAGCGTTACCCTTCATGCTGAAAAAGGTCAGAGCTAATCCTCTCCCATGGATTGTTCTCTTTACTATGGAGGTGGCCATCTGTGCAAAAAGCTCCAACTTCTGCTCCAAAAGCCTCGCTTTTTCCTAGAGTTCTTCCTCAAGGACTATCCTGCCTCTCCCATCTGTAGCTGTGAATGAAACTCCAGTGCCTGCAGGTTCAAAGGAGACTTGTGCAGGCCTTTCCCTTCAAGCCCTGGAGCAGAGGGGTGTTTCTTAGCCCTGGCCCTGTGCCACATTAGAATGGGTCTGAGCACCTTTGCCCTCTGACCGACCTGGGCGCTCAGAGAAGCTGATCTGCAGAATTAGCCTAATCAGAGCTCAGCTGCTGGGAACCTGGCACTTCATCCCTGTGCTGTCCACTTCATTTGGACTGATTTGCAAGGATAGCAGGATGTCCCTTTCTCATCTGTGGTAAACAGAAGTGATTTCCTCTGCCTGATTGCCGGGATGCAATTTTTTTTTTTTTTCTCGATATCATACAATTTTAACGATGTGCTAAAAATAAGTTTTCCTCATATAGATATGGTTCTACATTTGTCACCTCTGGTGATCCTCAAAATGCATTAAAAAAGGCTTAGAAAAATGGCTTCTTCTGGAGAATACACAAGTCTGAGTAAATGTCTATGTATACAAAGTATTTCTGGAAATGAAAGTGGATGAATAAAATACACTATAAAGAAAGAGAAATAGAAAGAGGATTAGCAGCAACCTTTTAGCTGTGAAGCTTTGGGATGCTGGAAAATTAAGGTTAGAGCAAAAATCCTGCTGAGTTAATATGTATGGAAAGATGAAAGAGAGAGGAGAAAGGGAGTGTGGCAAATGGGAGGGGGGAGAAAAGCTGCAAAAGGTCAAGTTGCATGCAGAAAAGGTGAGCATGGAATCAAAGGGTAGGAGCCATATGAGCCAAATCAAAGCAGAAAGGAGCCAAGGCTTGAAATAAGAACACTGATCATTTTGGAGATAGGTTATTGGATTAAACTGGAACAGTGTTATCACCTTGTCCAAGGAACAAGAAATGAATTAAAAGCACATCATGCAGGAGGCTGTCGAGCTGTATATTCTTTTTATATTTTTTCATTAGTGAGGTGCCTGCTTCTTTTGACTCTAATTTCTTTAGCCTCATTTGATAGAACAATAAATCTTTTCTTTTCATTTATGTTGATTTCCAGGGCTCCTCAATTTATTCAGTGAATCCTCACCTATGTTGTTAATCACAAAATCCAAGTCCCATTACTCCAACTTTCTGAATCTGATGGATATTGTGACTAAATTTTTCAGAGGGACATGTGTGCTGAAGGAGGAAATTGATTAGTGCATGAACTAGTTCTCCAAGGAGAATTTGTGGCAGATGTCCTATTTTAGAAGTCTCCTCAGTGCAGAGGAAGCAATGCTAAACTGACATGGGAATGAGTAAAAATTAACTAATCTTTTGGTTTTTTCGCTCTGCAGCCACACTTGAGAATTATGTTGCTTATTCCCTCAAAAAGCTTATTACTCTTAGAAAACCCTTCTGTGCCCCATACAAAACATTTCTAATTGCCTCTTTCAAAAGCCTGCTTCCTCATCCCCATTTCTGCTTTTGTTATATACCTGCTTCAGTGATTGCAAAAAAAGAAATAAAAATTGAAGAGTCCTCAGATACTTCGAAGATTTAAAAAAAAATAATAATTGATCGTGAGAAATCCATGTTGTAAAGAGGACTTACCTCTCTGGTAAGTGATTTTGAAGTCCTACTGCCACTTCAATCCAGACAGCAAGCAAAGGACTTCAAAAGGAATTGGATCAGGCTATGGATACCTGCTCTCCATTTTGTGCAAATTATACCAGCTGTATGTGTAAGAACAAAAAAATAGAACAGGTCTATAATACCTAGACTTTATTGTCTGCAAAACACTATTGGCCCTTTCATCTCTGCAGATTTATATTCAGCAATACCTTTCTTTAAGCTCTGCAAAAAAAGCAAATACATGATTAAATATTCAGTTCTGACATTAGCTCCACTGAAAGGGACGAATATTTTATGTACTGTAATAGTTACAATCGCTCATTAGGGCTTTGGAAACCAGAGCAGACCTGCTTCTGGTACTTCTTTTGCAGTTTTGATCAGGCAGGCTGTGCCCTGTTCTGCAGCCATGGATATTGGCTGTGCTTGTGCTCCCTGGGCACGGGCACGTTGGAATGCCTGGGAAAGCGTGGCAGCCTAATTCCCACAAACACTGAGCTTTAATCACCACTTGCATTCCCCCTGATTAGAGAACAGAATATGGAGCCCATTATCCAGCAGCCCTTCAAGCAATTGCTTTTGATTCCAAACTGAGAAAACTCTGTAAAAAGCTGCCTTTAAAAGCAGGGCCATCTGACTGGGAGCGCTCTCCTGATGTCAGAAAAATGTCCCACCAGTTCCTTCCTTCCACAGGACTCTTGAGAGCTTTACAGTCTGAGGAACGTCAAAAAAAGTAGGTGTTCAAGCTGTGGTTTTAGTGCTTGCCAGCAATGCATACTAAATCAGATTGTTATCCTTATTCCACATAAACACAGAGTAATTGGGCAAAAACCAGAGAAACAAACATTTAACAGGCTGGCATAAAACCCCAGAAGACCCAAGCCTTTAGGAACCACTGCCATCTATAAGGGCAGGCAGATATTCACCTTCTGACTGCTTAAATCTCCTGCATCACTGTCAGTGCACACCAATAGAGTCAGGTTTTGGGTGTACACCCACCTCCTGGAAACAGAATCACTATTTTGCTCAATAACACCGTCTCCATATTTTCAAAGGTAAATAAATTAATTTTTTCTCCTCATTTGGTTGCGGTGGTAAGTGATTTTTGTTGAATTATCTTGGACCAGCTGAAGTGATTTGGATGCTGCAGGAAATGTTCTTGTAAAGCCGGTCCATGCTGGCATATGGACATCACGGGGTTCTGAACATCAGCAGTTTTCCTTCTGGAAGGTACTGGCTTACTTTGCTTATAAAACTGTGCACTCATGATATATATTCAAGCCATTAAGTTGTAAAAAACCAATACTGAAGCTATACTGCATCTTAAAATAAATTACAGTGACAGCAATTCCTTTCATGGCTTTAGTAAAGTTCTAATAATTTGTCTATCAATAAAAAACCCCACCCAAAAAATGAGGTATCAATGAAATTTAGATCAAAAAAATCTCAACTACCTGTAGGCCAGAGCAGGATTTGTATCTGACATAAAAAGTAGCTGGTTTGTAAGGAAACATGGAAAATGTATGTCCAAACTCCACTGCAATGTAGCATTCTAGGTTTTCTTTGGTTTTGATCACCTTGAATTATTGCTTCTCTTCTGTAAAAAACTTCAGAGTTATAAAGTCATCCAAAAGCTGACTTGATTTAGACCTTGGGTGACAAAACTCTTAAAAGCACCTGCAGGAGCCCCTGGGACAGAGGAAGGTGTCCCTGCCATGGCAGGGGTGGCACTGGATGGGATTTAAGGTCCCTCCCCACCCAAAACCTTTCCAAACATGAATCTGTGAAATGTGAGTCATCTTTTCAACGCTTTTCTTCCTTGCATTGCTAAAGAAAATGACACCCTTCAGTAGAAATTTTTCTGTTGTTAAAGTCTTGGTGCTTGGTGCTTCAAATCCCTTGAACTTCCCAGGTGGCATCTGGGTTCGTAGCCCACAGGGACAAATGGAATGCAGATATATTCTTAAATTCTTGACTACTTTGTGGTGCAAAGAAACATTTTCCTTCTATAGTGAAACTCTGGCACTGACAGGATGCATTCTGTATTGTTTACTATAAAAGGGAAAATTTGTGTTTAGAAAAGGTTTTGAAATGCCATCTTTCTGAGTGTAATCACACAAGTAAAATCAATACAAATTCAACACCCTCCTTTTTGCAATTCAATAATAATAATATTAAAACTGTGTTTA
Organism: Ammospiza nelsoni; assembly: GCF_027579445.1. NCBI lineage: Eukaryota > Metazoa > Chordata > Aves > Passeriformes > Passerellidae > Ammospiza > Ammospiza nelsoni. The sequence goes on from NC_080645.1 coordinate 5,385,603, forward strand.
AATGTCAAGGATTCTGGAAAAATTGAAGATAAAATTACAGCATCACTTGCTCCCCTGTGAAATAGGAATTCTTTCACTAATCCTGTAAACAAAAGCACTTATTTAATTGTGCTCATCTGTTCTAGAAGTACCTTATGACAAAGATGCCTCTGTAATAAGAATTAATTAAAATAAACCATCTGTTTGAAAAAAAAAATCAAAATAAAAAGTATATGTAGCCAACCCTCAGGGTAAGAGGCTTTTCTCAGTAAAGCATTAGAATTTCATTTGAACAAGATATGGTTTTGTGATTTCTATAGTGGGGGAAGGTTAATATTGTCTAGAGTCACTGAAAGTGTTGAAGGTACCGGTAGTAATTTATTTGTTTGTTTCAGGCTTAGGTCAAAAGTATCAGCCTGACTTCAACTAACACCAGAAAATATCTGTTCCTTTGGTTTCCTATGGTTTCCTATGGTAGCTTCAGGTTCCCACTCCTAACCAAAAATCATACTGTTATAGCTCACCCAAATTGTTACCTTACACATCTATTTCTATTTTGCATTTATATTTTATATATTGCCCTTGGGATGAAGGAAATGTGGTCCCCATTTGAATGAGATTGCACCAAAAACATGCTAAATATGTGAAAAATTAATGTGTTGTTATGTTAAACAACAACAATGAAAGAATCTTACTGGGACCTGCATTAAGGTTTTAATTTTGTATTTTTTAAAATTTATTTTTACTTTGCATCTTTGTTGCAAAATAATGACTGATATTTCAGTCTACTTCCATATATATTAGGGGAGGTCTGAAGTCTGTCTCTTCTGCTATTTTTCCTTCTAGAAATCTTCAGGCTGAAGGCAGACGAGCAGCCCTTTTTCAGCTAATCCTGTATTTTTGATTTCCCTTTGTTTTCACACACTTTTTAGTGTGCTACTGGGGTAACTATAACAAAAGTCACAGAATAACCAGATTCTTACTACCCCCAATGCATGTTGGGCCCCCTACAAGCATGTAGGTTAGATATTAAGTACTTTTAACATAAAAACTAAATAATGCAGTATTTCTGTATTTTTTGGCCACAAAGCTACATTTTTACAGCATTTTGGCACCACATTCTGAGTGAATTTTGAGACAGAAACAATTTTTTTTTTAATTAGAGGCTGTGAACCACTATCAGCCCAACTATACATAAAGACATCACGGGAGCCGAGCTGGCAGCTTTCTCTTGTATTGGAAAGGAGGGAATCCAGCAGGGAATCCAGCAGGGAATCCAGCAGGGAATCCAGCAGCATGAATGGGATACAGCACCCCCTTTCCACTGCTGCTCACACCCGTGTTTACCTTCCACCACCCACAGCTGACAGGCTGCGCACTTTTGGGTTTGAGGCAGGATTTTGACTCAGAACAATGAGTTCTATCCATGGAGTGGCTGATTTGGGCCATAAGTGCATTGCTCACAAGGGGAAATTAATCATTACCAGAGAACACTCCACCATAATGTTCACTGTGCTGTAAAGCTGCTCCACTGGAGATGGGTTGGCATTTTCCAAGTCCTCATTAATACCAGTCAGAATAGAAATGCTTTTCAGCTTCTCTTACTTCATATATATTTATTTTGAAATTATGAAAAGTGCCTTTGAAGCAGCAATTGTGTGAAGTGAGTGACCAGAACAACTTAAATGGAGAAGTATCATCGTTTTGATATATTACATTTCAAAACACCCTACCTTGGGCAATACCTCACATGAGGATGTTACTGCACATTAATTTTGAGAATGTTAGGATCTGCCCACCACTATTTCAGCAGTAAATGCCATGGCAATAAAGAATAATCGCTGCAGCAGTCACACTATTATAGTTAGAGCTCTGTTGGAGTTTCCATTATAAGTTGTAAATGCTCTTTTTGAAGGATTTGCAACTTGGTGCTTTTGAATTCACATTGGGCTGCAACTTCACATGGGAAGGGATTAGTGTATATAATTGCTTCAGTTTTGTTTGATGTTTGGGTATACTGGCTGACAGAAAAATAGACCAGCTCATTGAAACACCAGCCTTGCCTGCACACTGCTTTTTGCCCTAACTTTTTGATTACAGTGCAATTTTACCCAAGGATAATTACACTGGAACAGCCTCTCATGTAGCTCCAGTGTAAAGGTGTTCCACCAGTATAGCTGATTCCTTTAAATTTAGTGGAATGAACTGGTTTTTATGTCATGCCATTACATTCTTAAATCCTAATTATAGATCTTTCCCTACTGTATTTTAGCTATGCTGGCTTCTACATCAGCAGGATTAGAGTAAAGCAGAACCCATGGAGGAAAGCCCCAAGATGCTGCATTTGTTTACAGGAAGTGAGAAAATTGATACTTTTTCTCAAGTTGTTTCATCATGAAAAAAAAAAAAAAAAAAAGTTTTTATAGCTTCATGTTTTGGTTGGTTTATTTTAGAGGGTTATTTGGGAAAAGCAGCTTTTCATATTTTTACTTTTCTTCATTTTCCATTTGCAGTGCTGCTCTCCTAAAGCTTGAGAGTGTTCTGCTGAGAATTACTTATGCCTTAGCAGAGCTTCAGCACTTTGAGTGATACATTAAATTGCTGGTACTTAAAATCACACAGGGTCCTGGAATGTGAAAGAACTCCATATCACATTTGGCAATGAGGAGCAGCAGGCATTGGAAACAATGAAAAATACCAGTAATTGGTCCAGGAGTTCACGTTTGACTTAATGGTCAAACTGTTAATATTTCCAAGTGAAAGTGAGAAAACTTTAATAGAGGAGTCTAGAGCAAAATTGCTGTGAAACAAAAAGGATTCAGAAATACCCTGTAATTATGAAAACCCAGATATACCAACAAATGATGAGAAAAAATGGATGTAAAGACTCTGATCTTTGGTAAATTGCACCAAAATAGAAGAGCAGTATCATTACTGTAGGAACAAAACTCCAGCTTCAGTGCAAAGCTTGTCACATCTAATACAATCAGCTCTAAACATGATGCAGGGAATCGTGACCCTGAATCGTGACCCTACATCTCCACTGCCACACTAGACTTCTCTCACACAAAAGAACATAATTAATTAATTTCAGCTGGATGATGTTCTCCACTTTCATAATTAATAACATGTACATCCACCACATTAACCCTCTGCAGCTGAAACAGCATCTAAAGTGATTAGTAAAGGTAAATTAGGGCTCATTTCTATCCAAAAATAGTCTGGTACCAGTTGTAGTCAACTTTTGAAAGATCAAAACCATGTCAAAACTTATTTATGGGCAATGAAACACAAGGAGTAGTGCATAGATTACCAATAGGTAATCCAATAGGTAGTGCACAGATTACCAATTGGTCCCAATAGGTATGTAGCATTTGAAACTAGATAAAAAACATACAGAAGGAAAATAAAGAGGTATTACTCTGTTACAATGTGTTCTGTGTCTGATGTGGCTGAAGTAGATTGGTGTGATTTTCTGTAGAATTTGATTTACTGAGCTTTAAGGACACCTGAACCAAAAAATAAACCAAAAAAGCCCCCAAGAAAACCAACCAAAACCATAACCAAAAATCCAAACTCCCAGATCAAATATTGCCAGTGATTTTTGCTGTGTCTTCAGGTGGGCTGCAGTTTATTGGTTCATTACCTTTCCCATGTACAACAGGAGAGGGCCTGGGAAGCTAGACACTTCTCAGCAAGGCTGTAATTGCTTTTGCCAGACTTGTTGGAGACAGTGCCAGTTTTCCTGTGGAACTCCCTGGGAACAGGGATGGGGATCATCAGCCTTGAACTGGCAGAGGAGATGAGCATCTCCTCTGAAAGTGCTTTTATTGAGAGACCTGATTGACAAATTCCATAATTCAATATCCCTCCCACCTACCTCCTCACACTCACACCAGGTTGTAGTAGCACATACTGAGCTTTAAGAGGCAAGCCTTCAGAAAATTGATGGTGTAATTGGAAAAAAAAAATTAAAAAAGAGGTTTTAGTCCCTAAAGTGTTAACAAAAGGTGAAATCATTAGAAAGCTGAGAGAGCTGCAAGATCCTATTCTGTTAGAAAAGTTACCAGATGAGGCTGTTTGGTCTATTGCAGGATTGCAGAAGAAAAATTGGTGTATTAGCAGTAGGGGCCAGAAAGGAGACACAAATAAGAAACAATCATTTTTACCCAGAGGTGAGAAAGTCTAGGGTATATGAGATCATTTTATTGAGTTCCATTATTCTGACTAAAATATTAATTTGGGGACCCACAGTGCTAGAGAAACATTGTGCTGGAAAATGCCTGTCTACGACTTTTCAAAGTTCATCCTCAAGGAGAAAACTGATTTTCTGTGCATCATTCTTGGAGAAATGAAGCTGCCTAAAGCATTTTATGTTCCCACCATTAACACCCCATATGCTTATACTGGCACATGTTCAAACTGTCATTCTCTGTTGTACATGCTGCTCACAGGAGAAAAATTATCAAAAAGGCATTTAACATATTTTAGCTTTGACCACATCTCAGCAGGTGTAAAAAAAAATTAAGAGAAAGTTGCAGGTACCATAATGTTCCCAAAATGTAGCAAATAATCTGCTGAAGAGCTGCTGCTCAACAGTAATTCCAGGATAGCCCTGTTCTGAAAATCAACCTCTAATATGAGTAGTTTGTCACACTGTGAATGCTGCCTACCCGACTGTGCATGTTCTTGCTTTTTCTGGTGCTCTCTTGGACATATCAAAACATATCACAGGTGAAAAGAGAAGATTTTCCACTTAGGGGTAAAAAAAAAAAAAAAAAACCCTAAAGAAAACCCAAAACAAACAACCAAAAATAACTCTTTTCTTTTCTTTTTAAAATTCAGATCCCAAAATGTATAGGTTTGGTTTGGGTCAAACACTTTAAAGTTATTCAATCCATTTATAAACTTTTAAAGATTATTTTTAAAGCAGAAGTTTTTCCATTAAAAGCAATTTTAAAACATTAAACATTTTTCTTTATATACTTCCAAATACTTCCACTTATTACCATCAACATTGTTATCTGAATGCATTATACTGCCCCTGTTCTTTCCTCCACAAAATCCCATGAATATTTATGCACAGCTAGTCCTAGATTCATACTAAAAAATCTTTGTTTTGTCATGTTGTAATGGTTTACCATAGAGCCATACATTGCATATGTACCATTTCTGTGTCTGTACAGATCATAAATCTATGATACCTTAAATAAGGTTTGAACATTTCTGCCTTAACCAAAATTTAAAGCTGTGGTATTTAACTAAATGTTAGAAAAGAGCATTGAAGCCCTTCCTGCCTGGAAAAAAAAAAAAAAGAAAAAAAAAGGAAGGGTTTGTGCTTGCAGAGCTACACAGGACAATCCCACAGAGAGGGAAATTAAAATGAAAGGTTCTGCATTGAACCTCACAGAAAGCACTGGTATATTCCAAAACATCTCCTCTTATCTCCAAAGCAGGTGGTGTTTTACCAGTTTCCATATTCCCCACCGGTGTGTTTCCCACATACAGCTTCCAATGACAAATTGCATTTCATTGGCCGAGTTCTTTCACAAAGCAGAGCACTAAAGGAAGATTTCTGAACAAGATGAGCCCATATAAACAGTCTGCCTTCATGGCACTCGTGTGGAGCCTCTCTCTGCTCATCACTTTGTTTATCCACATTCTGTACATGGCAATCCATCAGCGAATGTTGCTCAGGAAGACTTCAAAACAGAAACAGCAGTACCCTGTTTACTGCAGAGTCAAACTTTGGCAAATAAGCCCCACCAGGCTTCTCTTGGAAAAGCTATCAGAATTACTTCTGTTTTCTTGCCTGAGATGAAAAGCCCCCTATTGGCTGCCAATATTTGTATATTTTTACATTTGGATTATCCGTGCGGGATTCAGTAGGCAGAGTTGGTCCAGGAGAAATAACAGATTTGTGTGCCCAGAAATACACATTTGGAGCACTGATAGCCTTTTTCTACACTACTGTGGGAACTTTCCTGAGAAAGGAGGCCCTAAAAACGCTGTAAAGATTTCATAAGTGCAGTGCTCCCTGTGGAAGGGTAAAAGCTGTAAAGACTGGGGAGGTCTGCATATCTGTATTCCGTGGTTTCAAAGGATCCAGTCACAACCTGCTGTGGCTGAGGCTGTGTTCATTGTCTGCCTTTCAAGATGGCATTGCCAGGGCTTCCCAGCAAACATTCCCTACATCACACCATGCTGCTGCCTGCCCTTCAATGAGCCCAGGCAGGAAAAGATGCTGCTGAAGATGCAAGGGCTTTACAAGAGCTTTAACTCTCAGCATCGCTCTGCCAAGCCATCCTCTGACAGACTCTGAGGCACTGAGTGGGGAACTGGGGCTGGGTAGGACACTCAATGCTCTTCTGATCTGTTTGTGTCCCTGCTTCAGCTGAGTTTGCTCATATTTGATGTTTTACTGACAAGGAGGATCGTGCTGCACTCAGAGACAGACAAGCTACCTGGCTCATGCTGCTGGAAAGGCCCAGGAGGAAAGCAGGGAAAAATTAGTAATAAAAATCCAGCAGAAAAGCTGAGTTTTCATTCTGATTTGACGTTAATTAACTCTAGTCTTACAGGATTGGGCTAACTAGACAGGTGCAGAAGAAATTTACCCTGTGCTCAGTTGAAGGATCAGGACATCAAAGTCCTTGCTGTGAGGGACAGTTTTCCCTTATGTAAATTATCACACTGGTTTTGAAAGGCCAGCTGATGTCAGTAAGAATTGATAGGTCTGGCCCTACACTGATATTCTCTGAATGCTTTTGACATGATTTAGATTTTCACGTTATCATTTGATCAATTGATTGATGCATACACACATATTTTCTTCCCGAGAGAAAATGAGATAATAAAGAATTACTGATGAATGAGTGATTACACATCTTTTTTTGCACCAGGAATTTTTATCAAGCACTTAGAGATGAATACAAGCCAATAGCAGTAATAAACAGTCTTCATAAAAAGTGTGTTGCTGGAAATGCACTTAACTTATCAACACTATCATATCTAATTTTTAGCAATGCTATTTAGATTATTATATGTACTCTGGACAACCTATTACATTAGATCAGATGCTCAGAGACTTTTATAATAAATAGATGGCAGGAGAAATTCTATCTTAACATAAAGACTTATTACTTGGCATTCAGATGGATTCTGTAATCCCAAGCTAATTGTTATACATTGAATTACCACATTTAATCATTAATGCTGTGAGGAGGCAGACATAAACAGATAATTGAGACTGGGATATGACTGTGGATTATTAACAGTACTATCCATTTTATTTTTCTGTATGTGTCTTTCTGTGACGGTGTTCGCAGGGGTCTCAGGTTGAGGGAAGGGACGAGGATTTGATTCCATGTTTCAGAAGGCTTGATTTATTATTTTATTATATACATTACATTTAAACTATACTAAAAGAATAGAAGAAAGGATTTCATCAGAAGGCTAGCTAAGAATAGAAAAAGAAAGAATGATAGCAAAAGCTTGTGCCTCAGACAGAGTCCGAGCCAGCTGACTGTGATTGGCCATTAATTAGAAACAACCACATGAGACCAATCACAGATGCACCTGTTGCATTCCACAGCAGCAGATAATCAATGTTTACATTTTGTTGCTGAGGCCTCTCAGCTTCTCAGGAGAAAAAATCCTAAGGAAAGGTATTTTTCAGAAAATATCATGGCTACATCTTTCAGTGCTGGTCCAGTGTATGCTATTCAAAAATCGTATTTTATTTCCATGCTGCTGCAAACAAGATGTCTCAGAACCCCAGGATGGGAGAGGCTGGAGGGGCTGCTCTGGTGGCACCTCCCTGCTCCAGCAGGGCCATCCCAGAGCCCAGGGCACAGCAGTGTGTCCGTGTGGCTCTGCAGTGTCCCCAGGCAGGAGCCTGCACAGCCTCTGTGCCCCATCTGCTCAGGGCTGGGCACTGCCAGGGCAGGAGCTCTGGGCATGGGCAGGGGCGGCTCCTGGGCTCAGGCCCTGCCCGTGGCTCTGGGGCCATGGCTGGGCCTGGAGCAGAGCCTGGGCCTGCTCTGCCCTCTGCACACAGGGACAGACAGGGGGACACAGGGACAGACAGACAGGGACAGACAGACAGGGACAGAGAGGGGGACAAAGGGACAGACAGACAGGGACAGACAGACAGGGACAGAGAGGGGAACAAAGGGACAGACAGACAGGGACAGACTGGGACACACAGGGACAGCCAGGGCTGAGGCCCCTCTCAGCTGGGACTCCTCTCCAGGCTGAGCAGCCCCAGCTCCCTCAGCCTTCCCTGGGCACTGATGATACCTTGAGAAGGCTGCCCTAGAACAGAGGCTGGACAGAGCTAAAGAATAAAGTTGGGATTTCTTAAAAGGCCTCAATGGATCCACCTTGGGCAGTACAAGAGCCCAGCCAGGGCTGCACCCAAGATGAACAAAAATGGTAACAAAATACACGAGCAGGCACAGGGTCTCTCCCTTTGATCAGTTGTGCTCCATTTGCACATTGGAGTTCATTGTCCAATTCCAGCTTTAGCCCATGCAGTCCCATCCTGCTTGTTTTTCTCTCTTCAGCCCGCGTTGTTTGTACTCTTGGGCCTGAGATTTGGATCATTTGTCCTTGTTTTGTCTCCCTGCTCTGTGCAGAGAGCTCACCATTCCCTGATATGAAGCTCAGACCCACAAAGCAGCACAGAGTCTGAAAAATAGAAAAGCTAAACCTGAGGCATCACTGAGATGCTCCAGGCCCTTGCTCAGCTCCAGCAGCTCCTGTTCCTGCTGTGCTGAGGATCCAGAGCTGGGCACAGCACCCAGAGGTGTGCCCAGGGCTGGCACAGGGCAGGATCCTCCCTGAGCTGCTGCCCGGGCTCTGCTGTCCCCTCTCTGTGCTGGTCACAGCCTTCTTGGTGCTCTGAGCTTGTGTCTCTGCTCCTCTGTCCTTACATGATTTTTGTCACTTCTTCCCCTTTCTGTGACAATTGGGACACAAACCTGCCCAGGCCACATCTATCATGAGCTGCTGAAATCTTTTAAAATCTCCCACCTTTTAATGAATCTGCGATTTTAGTTCTAAACCACTATATACACGTGGCTGTAGGACTGCCCATTTTTTGTTAAAGATTTTAGATTATTTTGAATTATAGTTATTCAGGAGACTTTTCCACTCATCTATACACTGATTTTTTTTTGTCACAACAGGATACATTTGCCTCATACCTGTTCAGTGGTTTCAGATGCCTTTTCAATATATTTATCTCACGTAAATTCAGCAGATTTAAGACTTCTCACTCTGTTTTGAGGAAGTACTTGGCTTTTCTTATAAACCTGTAATTTTCAGTTTGAAAAAACACTCATGCCTTCAGGGAGCATTATATTTTTTTCCCAATGCCTTTTAAATTTGTTTACTTTCTCAAGCATCAACAAAAACATTCTGTAGTATTGTAACTGTCTCTTGTCATATACAAAGAATATATTTTTACCATTTAGTTTAGTATAGAAATATAATTTGGTATAATTTATCTAATCTCTGTTCAAAATCCAGAAACATTATAACAAAAATTTCCCTTAGAAAAAAAGAAAATTAAAGTAGAATTGCAATAAACTGTTCTTCATACATTTGTACTCCAAGAAGCTTCTTTTAAATCACCTAATAAATCCAGGACCAACCATATCTTCATTTGCTCATTAGGTACTCAGTTTAAAAGAAGGGAAAAAAATCAATACTTGTTCCTGTCTCATTTCTGAAGAATGGCACTGAGCCATTTGAGGTCTGGAATGCCTTCAAGTGAGTGACATGCTCAGATAAAGTTCAAAACCTCAATATCACCTCAGCTCATTTTGAACATCAGTCACAGGATTCTGATTTTTGATGGAATCAGAATTAAAGCAGAGGGAGAGAGGGAGGCACACACTGTGCCACAGAAGAATGGATATACTTTGGAGAAGGGAAAAATTCTTGCCATTTTTAGAAAAATTCTATCACCAAACAAAATCTTGATTGTTCTTAGAGTTCATTTTTACTACTATAGCTATTTGGATGGTAAGATTATACATATAAGGTAGATATCAAGATTGCACTTAGGTGAAATAGATGAGATCTATTAAATATGCAAATCAGCTTAAAATATAGGAAAGCTTTACTTATGGCACCTTGTATAATATTCTAAGGATTTATTTTTACTGCTTTCACCTGCATATATTTTACTGTGAGAATGCAGATAAAGGAGGTAAAAATGATTTACTGCTTTTCCAGAATCAGCGCTCTCTCAGGCAGCGTCAGAAAAACCCTGTTGTGATGTCTGGGTTAAAAAAAACATATTGACAAACAGAAAGGGCATTCAGGACTGAGGCCTTGGGAAGGCTGATCAATGAGAAAAGGCTTAAATAAATAAATATGTATGGCTTATCTTAAAGGTGACTTTTACAAAACTTTGTATCACATCACTGCTAAAGCTGATTCTTAGGATGATTCTGGGAGAAAATATAGGCAAACCAGAAAAAGCTGCTAAAAGAATTTAAAATTCAATTAAGTAAGTATATAACTATATGACTATATAACTACAGTTATATACTTAATTGAGTTTTTAATAAGTATATAAGTATATAACTATATGCAACACAGAAGAATCTTTCTTGTTCCAAATGATCATAGAATAACAAACTTGTTGTAAACAAGTCATGTAATAATATTATGTAAATATTTATCACTGTAAAATACAGGTACTGAATGATTTAATAGGATTTCTAGCATCTGACTTGATACAACTACCAAACAAATGGACTTAGTCATTAACAGGGTATGGTTAATGGGCCAAATTGGGGCATAACCAGGCCCTATGCTTCTGCATTGTAGAGTTCGACTCTTTTCCAGGTGGGACAGTTCTTATGGATAGTGTCAGAAGGGCACTTCCAAAATTGAACTGCCAACATTATTGTGAAAAGGAGAATGTTTAAATTCTTCTCTTCGTTGCTATGTTGTTTTTTTGAGGAAAGGTATGAATTGACAAATGCATATAGGGAATTGTGCTCTAGCATCATGTCTTCAAACATTCAAGGGAAGAATTAAAAAACAGGTTATGGCTCTAGGTGTCAGGGTCCTTCAGAAATCTGTTCTCTTTTCCCCACTCATTCCCAGCCAGGATCCTCTGGGCAGGCAGAATTCTCATTCCTGCCAGCACCAGTGACTCTGGCAGCACGGCTCCCCAGCTCTGCTGGTCCCTGGCTGGGAGGGTCAGGCTGTGCTGCTCCACGGGCACAGTGCCACCCTTTGCTGTCACTGTCACCATCACCTGGCGTTGCTTCCCCATGGCCAGGGTGCCTGGAGGGTGACATGTTGGGGCTCTCTGGGCCAAACTGCCTCAAACTGAGCCCTCTCAGGCCAGGCTGCCAAAACCTCAGGTTTATGCTGCCTGTGCTAACTGTGCTTTCCTCCCATAAATTCCTTTGTTGTCTGCAGAATTTGCTGCCTGCTGCAGATGAGCCCTGGGGAAAGAAGCAGCATTTTTTCCACGCATACAGCTTTGACTAATGCCACCTTGGGTCCCAAATTCTAACTTGTCACCACCCTGGCTGCTGGTGCAGGTGCTCAGCAGACAGACACATGATGCCTGTTACAGAGGATTAAAATGCCTATCTCTGAGAGACAAAAAGGGAATACTTTAATGTTTAATATTAAATCATTCTCCTAACTGGAGCAAAGCTATAAAAACAACAATAATAACAGACTCCTGGAGGAGTTGAGATTCTTTATCTGACAGAGGAGAATATGCAATTATAAAGCTATCAAAGCCTCAAAAATATATAAATATAATTAAGAATAAAGATATGCAGAGAAGAATAGAGATGTAAACACTTCACATATTTAAGATAACTGTGTAGTATTCTAATATCATAGAATCATAGAATAATATGAAGAAAAACACTCTGCCATAGTAAAAATGTGATCCCACAACTCCCACTTTGCATGCAAGATGCAGAATCTCAAATGTTTCACCTCTGTTGTGTTGCTCTCTCCAGTCAACATCCACCTAAAAGGAGACTTCACTCAGATTCACACGGAATTTTAACACCCACATTTGCAACAGGGCCTCAGACTGGAGGGCTGAGCAAGGGAGCATTTGCAAGGCTGATGTAAGGAGGTAAAGCCAGAAATCCTCTCTCTCAGCAGGCCGATGTGCTATTAATAAGTCACAAGGTAAAGCATATTAGTAGGTGAAAAATGCTGCTGTGAAAATTGTGCAGGCAGTTCCATGTGGGTAAAGCACCCAAAGGAGCTCAGATGCATCAGTCCTAGGATGGGAGTGGGACAGCAGAAATCAGATAATATTGCTTTATTTATCAGGGAGTGTCTCCTCTTTCCTCAATTCTCTGTCCTTTACAGAATTCTCTGGTAACTCCCATTGGGCACAGCCTTTCTTCAGTTTCAATTCATGTTCTCTTAAGTTCTGTGACACTGAATCAAGTGACTTTTGTCCAGCCACATCTTTATTCTTCCCACAGTTGTGTGTCCTGCACTGCAATGCAGTAAAGTCTCCATCTCCTGCTTTTCAAGCTTTCCAGATCTCTAATGCCTCAGCCTTTGTTCCAATGTCATTTCCAGGGCCCCATGCCCTCAGGATTAAATCTAGGCGTTCCTTTCCTTATCAATTATTGGGCTGTTCTCCTCTAATTTAACAGAGTCATTGATCCTTTCTATTTTGAATTAAATAATAAACTTTTCACAAATTGTTTTCTTTTCTTTTTTGTACTTTTAACATTTTCAGCATCTCTTTCCCATCTGCTAGGTTCTGGCAGTATCCTTTGCCTTAACAAATGTTCTTGACAACAAAAATTAACAAAAAATGGTGTCCTGCTCCCTTCATCCATCAGTTTATACTCTCTTTGTTCATCACATATCTTCATTATTGAGGTTCTAGCTAAATTTTTCCCTTTTCCAACATAGTGATAATTACCTTCTAATTTTCTTTTGGCCCTCCTGTGAGTTTTTACTTTCTAATAAAGTTTGTGGCACACAAACACTTATTAAAATTTTAAAAAATAATTTTGTAAAGTTTTTGTCTCTATTCTGTGCAGTGGAGTTGCAACATATATATGTAAAAATAATAATTTCCTTTTTGGCTGCTACAGTCTTAGTCAACTGTACCTAACATTCAGGCTTTCCAGATTTTCTTCTTAGAACTTCAGACCATATACCTTTGGCTTTTACCATGCAAAACAGATGAATTTTCTTCTCCTTTCAATGAATTTGAGTATATTTATAATTATCAGCTATGGCTTGGTGTCTATCTCATGGGTTTGGGATACAACACTTTGAGAGGGTAGAATTTTACTAAGTCCCAAAGAAAATCTATAAGCAAGAAGTGGTAAAAAGCTCCTCTTTCATTATCCATATCAGCTGATGGGCTCAGTTCTATGATTTTTCAGATTTTTCAGGTTTTTTTCTCTTCCAGACTCATAAGGCATCACACAGTACCTGTTCATTGTGTATGAAGTAGGTTTATAGCCTCCATCAGCTTTTTGAAAACCAAAATTTAATATCATGATTGCAATCTTGTATTTCTATAAATATTTGGAGCTATCCTTGGTTTGTCTCAATAGCTACCTTGGTATGCAATACTGAATCTACCATCAATAACACACTCCTGGAGTTTGCAAATACAGTTAAATAACAGTTTTATTGACCAAAACCAGAGAGAAATTACTTATGTCACCAGCTTTCATATGAGAGAGGTTGATAGCAGCGGAATGGGTGGCATGAGAGTTTGCCATATTCAAAAATTTCAGTGATTCTAGGAAAGAAAAAGATAAAAATTTTGATGGAAGAAAATACAATGGAGGGAGACAAAGAATCATGACAACTTTATGGCAAAGACTTATATTTTTTCTATATGTAGGACAGAATACCTGGTCCACCTCCCTGTTCTCCTTCTCTCTTCAAACAATAATTTTTAAGGAAAAGGTTGGTTCAAAATGGTACCAATGCACTTTTTCAGCAAAATTCCAAGTGACAGGGTTTCAGAAGGGCAACAGCAAGCTGTCAGTAAAAGAATAGGACAATTAGGTGGAAATGCTACTTCATGTCAGCTTCTGGTACAACTAATGACATTTTGCACTTAAAAAAGATGCAGCTGAATTCTGAGTGACACTGGCTGTGGACACAAGCTGGCATCATTCCGCTGACTTCAGAGAGCTGCAGCACCTTCACCCAGCAGGAAATGAGGCAACTGGCCATAAATTGTCCAAGGGATTTTTTCATGGTTTCTAAAAATCTGCTGTGCTGCTTGGGCTAACATTTAGTCAAGCTTTGTATGAGGGCAGAAGGAGAAATTCAGTTCAGCTCTCACTGACCCTCAGACTCAGGGGTTTGACCAGGCTTATGGTTAAAGTGCTTCCACGTCAGTTGTGATTTTCCTAAAAAAGAGTGTTAAGTAAAAAAAGATAAACAATAATTGCCTTTAAAATTCCTGTCTAGAAATCTGTCACTTAAACCTCAAAAACCTGACCTTCAGGGGGATCTTGCTGTTCGACCTTGAGGCTTTTTAGTCACCCCTGGATAAGGCCCCAAATTACATCACTCTTGACAAGCCTGACACCTGAAATCAGCTGAGATCCAGTCTGGGTGCTACTCCATTTATTTTCTTTCCTCAGGAGTTGTTTCTTTTTTCAGCTTTCCTATGATTCCCAGACTGGAAACTGCTTTTAACCAGTGTCTTTTTCCTTGAAATGCTTGCTGCTGTTGTCCAAGCCAGGAGCTTCATTTTTTAGCACAGCTTAGTTTAATTATGAGCCTATTTAGCCTAAGTGTGATCCCTGGCTGGAGGGCTGGTGAGTTCCTTCTCCTCACAGTTAAAGCACTCATTTATAAGTAGGTCTGTACTTACCTGCCTCCTCTATAGAAAACAGAACTGAATTTTATATTCTACAGGAATTGCATTCAAAAACAGAAAGGAGAAACAGGCCTTGGAGCAGGGACCAAATGTAATGAGCACCTTGAACACTGAACTGCCAAGTTATCCATCCTTTCTGACCTTGTGAGGTTTGAGCTTTTTTCCTGCACAAAGGTACTGCTCCGAGAGAACAGCAACATTCCCCACCTCCTGAGTAGCCTTATTTCTTGCAAGCCTTGTGTTTTGGGTACTCATCTGGAAGATAAAAGGTGAGGTTTGAAGTTCAGACAAGAGGGAATTGAATCCCTGCTTGCCTTTTACAGGGCAAGCATTCTTACCACTTGGCTATTGTGCAGGAAAGAAAGGCTCGGTGTCTCCTTCTTCAGAGGTGTTCTGAAAGCAAAACAGGAGCCCTGCTCAAAGGGACTGTGCTCCTGCTTTCAGCAGGGGCTGCTTGCTGAGGAGCTCAGCTTCTCACAGACCACTCAGACCCACAGGAGATTAATATTTAGTGGTTTCACTTGCTGTTGGGTAGCTGAGGCTTGGCTAAAGGAAGAATCCTGTTCAGCCTGGTGGCTGCTTCAGTCCCCAAGTGCTGAGTTATCCCTCCTTCAGGCTGCAGAGGGGCTTGTGGGGAAGCAGGAGCCCTCTTCCCTAAGCCAAGGTTTGTACTCTTTTCCATGAGCTTGGAAAAGAGCCAGTGCAGCACAAACCCTCACACCCCACTGTAGCCATGATATTTTCTGAAAAACCCTTTCCTTAGGATTTTTTTCTCCTGAGAAGCTGAGAGGCCTCAGCAACAAAATGTAAACAATGATTATCTGCTGCTGTGGAATGCAACAGGTGCATCTGTGATTGGTCTCATGTGGTTGTTTCTAATTAATGGCCAATCACAGTCAGCTGGCTCGGACTCTCTACCTGAGCCACAAACATTTGTTATCATTCTTTCCTTTTCTATTCTTAGCCAGCCTTCTGATGAAATCCCTTCTTCTATCCTTTTACTATAGTTTTAATATAATAAATATCATAAAATGTTAAATCAAGCCTTCTGAAACATGGAGTCAGATCCTCATCTCTTCCCTCATCCTCGGCCTCCTGTGAACACCATCACACTCACCCTGTCACTTTACGAGATCACAGTTCAGAACTAGGACTTCCTGCATTTTCTTGGCTCATTTGTTCATTTAGGTTTTTTGCTTGTTGTTTTGGGTTTTATAGTGCTTGCAATATGATTGTAAATTTATTTTTCTTTCTAAAAGAGTATCTGTGGATGCCAGCCGGTCAGGGAGAGAGAAACGGCAATCGTTTCTCACAATGGCTTGTGAGAATTTTTAGGGAGTTGTAAGGATGTGATAACTTGTTTGTATAAACAATCTGCAGGTGGTGTTTTTCCACCTTGTTTTCCTGTTCTTCTCAAGGACAGTGTGTGAGAAAGATGTTTTTTATTAACTAGTCAATCAAGTAGAATGTAACGTATCAGTCTATAAAAACCGAAGAATCTTCTGCAATAAAGCCTTTTCTCCTCTTGCTTTGGATCTCTCGTCTGTTCTTGTGGCATTCTTGGCTCAAGGGTGACAAATATCATTTTGGTTTACAAAAGGGAAGGTGTCTTCATCTGATGTAGTTCAACATATACAAGACCCACAAAGTTTTTTGGACAAAACCCCTCACTACATCCAGAGATGTGGGAAATGGTAGAGGAACCTGTGAGACAGAACCAAAAGTTATTTTTATAAAATGTGACATGATATGTTTATTGAAAAGCACCTCCACCTCATGAATATTCCAGGAAGCTTTGACCCTTTCAAAATTTCCTCTAATGATGAAAAAATGCCATTTTCATGGGCTACTTTGTTTTGATACATGCAGTACTTAAATGACAGCTAGAAAAGCATAGCAACACATACAGCACTAACTAGTGATGGCACTGATGACAGAAATAGGCAAATACCTGACTTATTCATTTATTTTTCAACTTTTCTATTTAAGGTATACAAACATATTCAGATATTCTCAGCACTTCTGAAATAGAGCATAGGGATAATGTATGTAATGTATGTAATGTATGTAATGACTACTGCCTAAAGAGCTGGAAAATATTTCTGATATTTCTTTTAACTGCAGGAAAGGTTCAGATTAGGCAGTTAGATTGAAAAAGGTCTTATTTGGACAACCAGGCAGAATTGTCTGTTAAAATAAATGTTTGGATTAGGTGAAGTAATTTCATAAATTATTATGGCCTGAAGAAGACACACTGCACTTGTGAATGGCTGAGATCCATGGTCCCAGACAAATGAGGCAAAATGCTTACTCAGTTTCTCTAAAATCTGACAATAGAAATACAAATACACTGGCAAAATGATATTTATCTTTTTTTTTAAGTCTTCCCCTCCAAAAAAAGCCTTCCTTGCAAAGAGGATAACGATGTGCAGAGATACCTGAACACTCAGCTCAGACACAGACCCTTGGTACTTCCTACAAAACCCTGGCCAGACTTTGTAATACATAAGCATCAGTTCCAAAAGAACATCAGAAAAGCAAAAGCTTTATGTGCTGTTCTGGAATCCAGCAAAAAAAAAAAAGCATAGCCTTAGGCATTGTATTTAAATGAGCCTTCCAAGATCCTCATGAATGTTAGCTCAGACAGAGTTTATCTACCAGGGGGAAACCAGAGATTCAGCTTCACTGCCAACTTTCTTAATAAACATGAGCCACTGGCATTGTCCAAAATAGAGCAGATAAGCAGAAGTTGCACATCCCACTCATTACTATGCTATATTAAAGCTTAGCACAGTGGAGGGAACAACATTTCACAAGTTATTTACAGTGATGTGAACAATTTGGTTTATAAACAAATGAGCAATAAATGTCCTTATTCAGGAGATTAAAAAAAAAAAGTTAGCATTTACAAAAAATTCAAACCAGATTTTTTTCAAGCACTGATTATCAAAGAAATGTTAGTGCTTTGGGTGTGTTTAGTAGGTTATTTATTTGTTTCTGTTTCAATTAGCTAGCGCTCTGTGTGCATGGCAGAGAAAGGCTGCTGCTTTTAGACAGCACAGAATATACTGAATACAGCCTCACAGCCTGAAAAATGAACATCTTTACAGGACACAAACCCACAGAATACAGAGAATTAGTCCTATTTCCTCATTTTCCAAGAGTCTCAAATAATAATACAACAAATCCTTTAAGAGACAAACCAAATTTTACCAACTGAGCAGAGATTAGAAGAAAGACATAAAAAGGAGCTTTCAGCATAGCATCAACACAAATAATAGCCATACCAATAAAACATAACAGAAAAAATACAAATCCCTAATGAGTACCACTAACATACAACATAATTAAAGACTTGAGACAATTAAAGAGAGTAGCTTAAACTCTCCCTACTTCAAGCAGCTATTGTCTGACCAGCATTCCATCTGATGTGGGAAAAAACCACTTGGATGCAGTAGAAGTACTAAAGTTTGCTTGGCTTTTACCATTTTCAAAGCACCAATTCCCACCATTTTTAGCTTGTGGCAGCACAGCAGTGCCAGGATTAATTGCAATCCTAATTTTCCTAATGCAGCAATTTTAGCCTGAGACACTCTGAGCTCTGAGTACTGATCTTGGAGAGAGCCTGAAGGTCCTGCTGGGCTCCTCCAAGGTGTCAGGACAGGCTGGGCACTGAAACCCATCAATCTCAGTGGAGATGTGCAGCCAGACTCCCCAGAGGGACCCAGCTGCTCCCCACTCACCCCAGCAGGAGAAGGGCCCCACTGCCAGGTCCCCTGGAAGGAAGAATCATTTTTCTTGGTGACTCCTACAAAATCCAAGGCTTTGGCATCATTTGCAAGTTGCCTTTAACTCCCAGGTGTCTGTGGAACACCTGTGTAATTTGTGAGCCTTGTCCTCAGGTCTGTTATACCCCAAAAATCACATTCCACAGAATCACACTGAGGTTGGAAAAGAGCTCCAAGGTCCTGAAACCCAACCTTTGGCCAAACATCACCATTTCACTCTGCAGCCTGGACCAAAGGAGTGCCAGGGCTGAGGGCAACGAGGCCTTTCCCCACTGATCCACAGCCTGTGCTCCCAGAACTGGGAGGAATTTTGGAAGAGACAGGCATTTCAAACCTCCCTTTATAGCTTTAATTAGCATGATTGTCTGCACATATATGTAATGATAGTTTTCTTCACTCAGATCCAGAAATTAGATTGTAATAAATATCAACATTTTAAAAAACCTGTTATATTTGTATTGCTCCTCACACAAACAATGACACACCCTTCCAACCCTGTGGTTTTCTCTACAGTTTAGTGATGTGAAGAGCTGTGCATTTTCAAATAGATTCTTTTTTTTTTGTCCATGAAAACTTCCAGGAAAGCAGCACTTCTTTGATTCATACATTTTTACACATCAAAATAAACCAGTGGTGTTTCTTTTTGTGCCCAGCAAGCTGAAAGGGTGGAGTTTCAGGAGGCAGTTATTTATAATATCTTGAAGAAATGGTAGGCAAATTATATATTTTGGCAATAAAAGTGTATTGATGACTTGGTAAAAGTCCTGAAAATAGTAACAGCAACAATATTTTTCTGATCTTTACTCCTGCAGAGTCTCTTAATTTTTCATGGAAAATGTATTTGAATTCTTTAAAGTCAAGGAGTTATTTATTTTTCTTAGAGGGGACTCTAACATGGATGCTCTGATCACTGATAATTCGACTTTTTTTTCCCTAAATGAAAAAACAAATGACAAAAAGAAATAAAACAAATCTGAATTTTTTTGAAAATTCAATATGCTTTACCTTTTTCCTATTTCTTACCTTCACTGGATATCTTTTTCATCTACCCACTAATCTAACTTTCTTTACATTTTGTTTTTACTTAAATAAACATTAAGCATACTTGCCTACAGTAAGCTCTCTTGTTTTATTCTCTTTGCTCTCCCTTACTGTACAATAAGTCCATTAATTTTTAATACTTTATTTTCTGAGTTTTCTCTTTTGTTATTTGATTCTTAATGAATTCTCTCTTAAGCTTACAATATCAATGCTTATTTATTATGGATGTATTGCACAGAAACATTTTTACTGTGATTTGATTTTTCATCAGAAGTCCTTGAAGTTCGCTTTATATAGAAGTAATGACAAAAAAAAATCCTTGGAAAATAATTCACTCCAAATAAATATAGATAATTCAGGAGGGTGGAAAGAAACCCAAAGCAAAAAACAAAGAACAACAATGACAGTAAACTGGGAAAATATTTTTGGAAATAAAATAAATCTATTGTAAAAGACAATCTACATTAAACCTGACATTCTTATGTGTTTTGGGGGTTTGGGTTTGTTTATTTTTGGGGGGGGTTGGAGGTTTTTTGGGGCATTTTGTGGGGTTTTTTGGTGGTTTTTTGGTGTGTTTTTTTGGGGGGGAGGAGGGTTTGGGGTGTTGTTTTTTTTTGTTTAGGTTTTTTTTTTTATTTCAAGATAGGTTGCTTAAATTTTTTTTTTTAAGCCAGAAATTTTCATGGAGATTGTGTCAATCAAAGGAAAGTAATTTTCTACATTTATATTTACACCAGGAAAAGAGAAAAGGTGTCTTGGTTTGTGGCACTACAGAGCATCACTCCTGTATCTGTTCAGTTTATACTCAGCTAGGGATGTAATTAGGAATGTAATTAATAACAGATATAAGGAGGAGCAGAGCTCTGGGCAGTGCAGAAAACACTGATCAGAGAGCTGGTGCTGAGACACAGATAAATATAAAAAGTTTGGAGTGCTCCTGTGGTGCCTGGGTTCCCTAATCCCCTTTCCCCGTGTTTTCTGGCTCTGTGTGCTGAAGTGGGGATGAAAGAAGATGCAGCCAGGTATTTTGATCCAAAGATTAGATTTTGGGGAATTTTAATGTTGAAATACTTTAAAACTTCTGTAATTATCACAAAATCCTAAATATGAAATACAGCAGTGGTCCCAGATGCTGCCTGGTCAAAAATGTTTCTTAAATAAATATTTACTCCTGGCTTTTAAATGACAGTGCTTTGATAACAATTCTAATCCAGACAGTGCAGGTCTGATTTTAGATGATCTTAGACAAGTTACTTAACTATTCTTAGCTTCTGTGCTTTCCTAGCTAAGTGGGGGATTGCCAGGATGAATTCATTGATTGGGATCATTAAAAGGAGGCCCTATAGCTGGATTTTTAGGCAGATTCACAGGATACAGTAGTTTACAGAAGAGTAACAATAATATTAAAAGATGTCAGCAGTGTTTCATGGCTTAAATGGACCAGGAAATAAACAAACAATGAATAAAGAAAGAGTTGGAAACCTCTTAAGTTGCAAACCTCTTTAAAAGAAGCTTAGTTTTAAGCCAGAAACTTGCCTGCTGATTTATACCAGCTCTTCCAGAACTTTTGAGTATAACTTGAGAACTTCCTGAATGTTTTCTGAATAATGGGGCAGAACAAACCCCTGCTGTAAACAATTAATAGAATGCTTTTTAAATTTTTGTCAGGGCCAGCATTTTTTTTTTTAAATATTGGTATGGAATAGGTACATTCCTGTTTTTGTAAAACAGTATTGGGTGTTTCAGACTCACTCTGATGAAACAAAACTTCTGCTTCCTTCTTACCAAGAATCAGGAAAAGGTTGATGTTTTCATTTGGTGAAGCTGTTATATTAACTGGAATGGATTCATGTCCTCCCGAGTGTCAGTCTGAGCAGCTCTGGATGCAAACAGATGCAGAAAGGTCAGGAGAGAACTCAGCTGGAAGAGCTCCATCCCTTTTGAAGCTGAGGCCAGAAGCTCACCCTGGGTCACACCTTGCTCAGAGCTCTGTCACAGGAGCACAGCTGTGCCCTCCCCAGCCCTCCACCAGCCTGCCTCTGGATTTTCTGTTTGCAGCACAACTCCACGTGAGCAGAATCCATCTGGATTTGAGTATGACAGCCCAGCCAAGCGCCAGGCAGTAACTGGTGGGGGTAATTTGACCAGTGAAGCTGGAGATAGCTGGGCATCCTGTGTGTCTTATTTATAACAAAGCACTTGTTGCTCTTTGTGCTCACTCTGAAGAGTCAGGAAAAAAATTGAGCTATTTATACAAACCTGCCCCAAAGGGAGAATATTTGAATAGACTGTTCCCTTCCTCTTTAACTTCTCCTTAATTTCTGGGAGTTAATTGTAACCAATGAAGTCTAGATATGAGAGAGACAGGAATCTGGATGGAGTAAATCTCTTCCTCTTAACTTGGATTTCTCTTGCATATTACGTTTTGTTGTCTCCTAAAACAGCCTCTCAAACTTGTGATAAATTGCACATAAATATTGGAACAGATACTTCTGTGTAAATACATCTGACTGTTCTGTGCGCACAAATGTGATTTTTCACATTTAATGTGGGTCTTGTTTGTTTTCTCATGAAGGAGAAAGCTTGTCCTAGAAATTAAAGAATTGCTTTGAAATTTGAGTGATAGGAGCACTAACCTCAGCCTGGCTAAAACTTCCCATGTAGCTGGATGTCACATGGCCATGGCTTCAGGCTGGCCAGCCTGTCCTTGCTCTGAGTCCCCTGTGCCTTCACAGGAGTTGTTTTAGCTGAGAATTTCCAGCTGCCTTGGCAAACCCTTGGAGCCAGCTCATGCTTTGTAGGAGCCTTCCTGAGCCAGAACTGCTCATTCCTACCTACACACACCTACTTCCACTGCAGATTTTCACCATCAGAGAGCCAATGCAGCCAGAAATTATCAGAAATTTTCTTCTTGCCTTGTAAGCACTAATGAAGACGTGCTCCTTTCAGAACCTGCTTTTCGTTAATGCCAGAGAGGGTGGAATTTAATGCCTGTGTAGCTGAAGTTTTATACAATTTACATTCTATTGCTAGAAATGTTTCTTACCTCTTGGGTAAACATTATCAGGAATATACCACGTTTTTCCTCCAGACAAGGTCATGGATGAGAAATGAACAGAGATGCTGTCAGGCCCCGAATCCATGTAACAGTTTTGACTAGTTGTTTTCTAACATGCTGCTTTGCCACACAACAAGACAACTCCTTTGCCAAATAGGAGAGAGTGTAACAGTTGTTACCTTTCAACAACTCTTCATTTCTGATCAAAAGATAAGGAGGTAATTTTTTGAAATCTGTTAATCTGAAGAAGCTTAGCTGCTAATAGTTCCCAGAATCCTTTTGCTGTGCGTGCCATGTTCAGTCTTTGCAATGATCAAAAGTGAGGGAGCTCTGCTGATCAAAACTAAAGGAACACGTTATTTTGACACTTCAAGATAAACTTTGCTTTCTGTGCTGATGAGGATTCAGAAATTGTACATCACCCTCCAACAATTCAGTAAGTCTGCTAAAGAATGCAAATCTTCCACCTTGTAAAACATCCACGGGGAGAGAGAATTTGGTGTTCTCCTTCAGGAGGAGAAGGAAATTCAAGTGCTGTAAATTATGTATAGCCAGGCTGTATGTAAGAATAATATTTAATGTTTACACGTAATGTGAAAAAAATATGAATGTGAACCTTGCCTCTGGTAAATAGTAACTCTTGACAAAATAAATCTCCTAGTTACAGGCAGAGGTCATGTTTGCCTTTTAATTTTTGCTGGGGAGTGAGGTAGATTGAAATAATCACTGAAGAATGACTGCATGTTTGCAGAAAAGAGGATTTCTCTTCAGCCATTTCACGAAGAGCAGGAGGTCTGTGCCTGCTGTAGTTGGAATTTGTTCAGTGTCACATAAGCCAAAGACATCCTCAGTAACACCTCTGCTCATGTATCACTTTGCCCTAGGATTTTTCTCCATTTACTTACAGAGCCCAACCACAAATGCTGCTCTACACTTACATGGTTCTGTTCATACACAACATAGGGGATATTAAATTAATTTTTTTTAATTCCCACAAACTCCCTGGAAATATTTGACAGAAAATGCCTGCATGAAAAAAGCCTGTGACATTCCAGGCATATGAGGAAACCAGCCCTGACCTTTCCCTTTGTATTGGTCGATGAAGGTGAAGAGCAGCTCCATTTATATCTGATCTCCTGCAGATACCAACTGTACATTATCCTATGGAGCTGCTGTGCTGAACGACCAGTTCATTTGGGCAGATTCCTGAAGCTGTCCTGGCTCCAGCAGATAATGGCTTTGGTTCACCTTTGGATTTATTTGTCTATCTTGGAGGAGAGAATAAAGGTCCCTCACAACATGGAGATTACTATCATAGCTTGGTGGTGGACCTTTAGCTTTATAACACTGGAGGGGTTTCTTCTTCATTCTGGTGCAAAGATGGATCTGACAGGGAACAGAGAGGGGTTTTCCTTTTTAGTGCATTTTTTTTTTCTGGATCAGCAACTACAACTGGCAACATGTTTATGTCAGAGGTTTTATTTCTAGGAAACTGTATGTGTGGGCTGACTAGAGCTGTTCATGAAATTACACCCAATTCATACAGCCATTTCTGCAAAATATGTAAAAAAAATATAAAACCACTATGCCCTCATCTATATGTTTGAATCATCTGTCACTTACTTCATCATGGCAACTCCTCTAAATTAAACTGTCCTCATTTCTGCTCTTTGGACTTGCTCCTGTGGATGCTTTGCTAACATCCAGCAGAGCTACACTTAGGAGTGACTGTAGAGCTGTGCCTAATTTTGCTTCTAGTAGCTCAGCACTATCACGTTCTCTCCTGCCTCTTGTCCCTCTGCTCTTTCCAGTCCCATAATCACATTCTCTTGATTTTCAGCTCTGTGTGCCTGGAACGATCCTTCTGATCTCGTATGCAGGCACCCTCTCTGTTCCTTTGAGTTCCTTGCTGAAACATTTCTTCAGACAATTATTTCTACCCTTTATTTATAATCAGTGATCTCTCCTGAACTGTTGCCTCTTGTCTTGTCTTGTTTTTATCTCATATCAGATTATAAGATCTTTGAGTAAGGGAATATGTCTTGCTATGTCTTTGTAAAATGCTTTATAAACTCGCAGTGACAGCCACGATAATTCCTGGTACATTTCCACTCAGATCAAGGAATTACTACTTACTGATTCTGGGCAGCACACGCTCCCATGGGCTAGTGAATTCAGGTTTATCAGGGCACTAGACTATCCTGATAATTAAAATTTGCTATTGTGATGATCAGAAGTGGTGTGACGGTTGCTGGCATTAATTCAGCGCCGCTGCTCCTGACCTGAATACGTCCGTCAGCGGCTCCGATGGAGCGGGGCTGGGAGCAGCACAGGGGGAAACAGGGAGGCTACTGCCTCTGCCTGATTGCTACACTTGCCTTTTCCTTTCTTTTCTTTTTTCCCTGCCTTTTCATTGTACTTGAAAAATAATTTCTGTCAGATGTTAAGAAAGGCAAGGCTTCCATCTCCAGCTCTGTGGCGAGGGAGCTGCATGGAAGCAACCAGAACTTCCTTCAGAGGCATCATTTTCTTTACAAAAATGCAGAGAGGCCAATTGTTCTCTGGCAATGAAAAGTTGAAAAGCTGTCCTGCCATGCAGTCTTAATGGCTGTCTATGCTGCTTGTGTTACACTATTTATCAGAAATGCCAAGATCATTTTTGTGCCTTGCCAGAGCACATTCAAGTCAGGGTTTCACTACCCTTCCAAGGAGGGAGACTAATAAATTACAATAAAATATTATATTGCACCTCCAAGTTGTCAGTGACCGAATGCTTAAATTGCAGTAACTAGCAAGTGATATTTTTCTTGGTGGTAAACAAAGGAATTTTTCTCCCCAGTATTGCAGTGTGAGGTTTAGAGCAAATCATGGGATTCATTCTGTACTATAAATATAATCTGCTTGTAATATGTATTACAGTCCTCATTAAACTTTTAAGAATAGCTACAATATTTTTTGTGAAAACAGCCCTCTCCCCTCTAACTTTCATCTTATATCCATCAGCAGAAAGCTGAGCTGAATTTCTTCACAAAATGAATGCATCCCTTCCCTGTCCCTCCCTTGTCACCTTTCTTAGTTTGCTACTCAGAAATAGCACAGGGTCACTAATTCAGGAAGCTCTGCATGAACTACTGGTTTCCAAAAGGCTTTGCAAACTTTAATAGAGACAAGGGTACCTTCTCCATCACATTTGGCCCCATGGAAACTCATATCAAGTGTTCCCTTGCAAACCCATTAGCAGTGATTTGCAATAGTCCAATTTGGAGGCCACTTAAGCATGAAAGCAGTGTACAAGAAAGTGTATAATGAAACAATATCAGTAATAGCATTTTTAAATGAACAATGTCAGTAATAGCATATTTTAAATGTTTCATTAAGTCTGAATTGTTATATTCTAGTACTGCTGTGAAATAACTGCTATTTTCACTAAGATTCCTTTTATATCTGTGCTACTGAGGCACAGAAAGCAAAAGATGATAAAAGTCAAAATATTTTTATTAATCATGTGTTTTAGAACATTTGTATACTGCATGACTTGGTTTATATGTCTTTATATAGTCAATAATCCTAGATTAGATCCAATTAATATAAATTCAGTGTGTTTTTTATGGAGGCAGTGTGAGGAGGAACATTTTGTAGTCTTGCATATTAAATTAAAACAATTAAAACACTTCTTTATTGCTTTCAGAAAACTATTATCCCAGCAACATAGATTGTCAGTCTCCTGATTTAAAGGCATGAAACAAACAAAAATTTCCATCATAACCTATCAATTATTATGTTCTTGCTAAGCAAAGCTGTCCAGTTCCCTGGGCTGTGATTTTTGCCTTGCTGAGTGGCACCGGGTCAGCCACTCTCTGGAGAAAATTCAGGAGGGGGATGAGGCTCAGAGACTCCTCTCCTTAGGGCACACGTGGTGGTGGGAGAGAAGGGGTGTTCATTTGGGACAGCTCTTCCCAAAGCCATTACATGGAGGCTTTCAGTTCTTTCTGACTTTTCCTTAGCTGAAGCGAGGTAGTGAGGCAGCCCCAGGCCCCAAATATTCTGAGTTAAACCCAAAATATTCTTGGCCTAGGTGGCACTGCCTTGTTTACAGCAATACTCAAGTTAGCAGTACATAAACTGGATTTAATTGTTGAAAAGCATACACTGGTCTCATTCCACCAACACAGTATGGCCATAGAAGCTCCTACCAGCTGAGGGTCTGGTCTTTCATTCTGCAATGAAACTGCAGATTATTCAAGAACACTGCAGGACTGAGACCGGGTTAAACATTGTTTGGGTGGTTGGTTGAGTTTTTTTTCCCCCTTTTCTCCATCAAAGGCCAGTGCAACAGACCCTCTGAAAACTGATTTTCATTTTGGAAGCAGCAGTTTTGAATCTGGGAGGGAGGGAGGGAGGAAGGAAGGGAAAGGAAGGGAAAGGGAGGAAGGGAAAGGGAGGAAGGGAAAGGGAGGGAGGGAGGGAGGGAGGGAGGGAGGGAGGGAGGGAGGGAGGGAGGGAGGGAGGGAGGGAGGGAAAGGGAGGGAGGAAGAAAGTGGCGGAAGGAAGGAAGGAAGTGGCGGAAGGAAGGAAGTGGCGGAAGGAAGGAAGTGGCGGAAGGAAGGAAGGAAGTGGCGGAAGGAAGGAAGTGGCGGAAGGAAGGAAGTGGCGGAAGGAAGGAAGTGGCGGAAGGAAGGAAGGAAGTGGCGGAAGGAAGGAAGGAAGTGGCGGAAGGAAGTGGCGGAAGGAAGGAAGTGGCGGAAGGAAGGAAGTGGCGGAAGGAAGTGGCGGAAGGAAGTGGCGGAAGGAAGGAAGTGGCGGAAGGAAGGAAGTGGCGGAAGGAAGGAAGTGGCGGAAGGAAGGAAGTGGCGGAAGGAAGGAAGTGGCGGAAGGAAGTGGCGGAAGGAAGTGGCGGAAGGAAGTGGCGGAAGGAAGTGGCGGAAGGAAGTGGCGGAAGGAAGTGGCGGAAGGAAGGAAGTGGCGGAAGGAAGGAAGGAAGGAAGTGGCGGAAGGAAGGAAGTGGCGGAAGGAAGGAAGTGGCGGAAGGAAGGAAGGAAGTGGCGGAAGGAAGGAAGTGGCGGAAGGAAGGAAGTGGCGGAAGGAAGGAAGTGGCGGAAGGAAGGAAGTGGCGGAAGGAAGTGGCGGAAGGAAGTGGCGGAAGGAAGTGGCGGAAGGAAGTGGCGGAAGGAAGGAAGTGGCGGAAGGAAGGAAGGAAGGAAGGAAGGAAGGAAGGAAGGAAGGAAGGAAGGAAGGAAGGAAGGAAGGAAGGAAGTGGCGGAAGGAAGTGGTGGAAGGAAGTGGCGGAAGGAAGGAAGTGGCGGAAGGAAGGAAGTGGCGGAAGGAAGGAAGGAAGTGGCGGAAGGAAGGAAGTGGCGGAAGGAAGTGGCGGAAGGAAGTGGCGGAAGGAAGTGGCGGAAGGAAGGAAGGAAGTGGCGGAAGGAAGGAAGTGGCGGAAGGAAGGAAGGAAGTGGCGGGAGGAAGGAAGGAAGGAAGTGGTGGAAGGAAGGAAGTGGTGGAAGGAAGGAAGTGGCGGAAGGAAGGAAGGAAGTGGCGGAAGGAAGGAAGGAAGTGGCGGAAGGAAGTGGCGGAAGGAAGGAAGGAAGTGGCGGAAGGAAGTGGCGGAAGGAAGTGGCGGAAGGAAGTGGCGGAAGGAAGTGGCGGAAGGAAGTGGCGGAAGGAAGGAAGGAAGGAAGGAAGGAAGGAAGGAAGGAAGGAAGGAAGGAAGGAAGGAAGGAAGGAAGGAAGGAAGGAAGGAAGTGGCGGAAGGAAGGAAGTGGCGGAAGGAAGGAAGGAAGGAAGTGGCGGAAGGAAGTGGCGGAAGGAAGTGGCGGAAGGAAGTGGCGGAAGGAAGGAAGTGGCGGAAGGAAGGAAGGAAGTGGAGGAAGGAAGTGGCGGAAGGAAGGAAGTGGCGGAAGGAAGGAAGTGGCGGAAGGAAGGAAGTGGCGGAAGGAAGGAAGGAAGTGGCGGAAGGAAGGAAGGAAGGAAGGAAGTGGCGGAAGGAAGGAAGGAAGTGGCGGAAGGAAGTGGCGGAAGGAAGTGGCGGAAGGAAGTGGCGGAAGGAAGTGGCGGAAGGAAGTGGCGGAAGGAAGGAAGGAAGGAAGGAAGGAAGGAAGGAAGGAAGGAAGGAAGGAAGGAAGGAAGGAAGGAAGGAAGGAAGGAAGTGGCGGAAGGAAGGAAGGAAGGAAGGAAGGAAGGAAGTGGCGGAAGGAAGGAAGGAAGTGGCGGAAGGAAGGAAGGAAGTGGCGGAAGGAAGGAAGGAAGTGGCGGAAGGAAGTGGCGGAAGGAAGTGGCGGAAGGAAGTGGCGGAAGGAAGTGGCGGAAGGAAGGAAGTGGCGGAAGGAAGGAAGTGGCGGAAGGAAGGAAGTGGCGGAAGGAAGGAAGTGGCGGAAGGAAGGAAGGAAGGAAGTGGCGGAAGGAAGTGGCGGAAGGAAGGAAGTGGCGGAAGGAAGGAAGGAAGGAAGTGGCGGAAGGAAGGAAGTGGCGGAAGGAAGGAAGTGGCGGAAGGAAGGAAGGAAGTGGCGGAAGGAAGGAAGTGGCGGAAGGAAGTGGCGGAAGGAAGTGGCGGAAGGAAGTGGCGGAAGGAAGTGGCGGAAGGAAGTGGCGGAAGGAAGGAAGTGGCGGAAGGAAGGAAGTGGCGGAAGGAAGTGGCGGAAGGAAGTGGCGGAAGGAAGGAAGGAAGGAAGGAAGGAAGGAAGGAAGGAAGGAAGGAAGGAAGGAAGGAAGGAAGGAAGGAAGGAAGGAAGGAAGGAAGGAAGGAAGGAAGGAAGGAAGGAAGGAAGGAAAAGAAAACATCCATGAGGTAATG
Source organism: Ammospiza nelsoni (assembly GCF_027579445.1). NCBI lineage: Eukaryota > Metazoa > Chordata > Aves > Passeriformes > Passerellidae > Ammospiza > Ammospiza nelsoni. The sequence continues at coordinate 5,415,134 of NC_080645.1, forward strand.
GAGGTTTCGCTATATCATCTAGTAAAAACATGTGTTGCTTTAGTGTCAGTTTACCCTTTGCTGGCTCCAGATTCCACCTCATCAGATCAATTTTGCTTTCAGCCACCAGGACAGAGTAATCCCATAAGCACTGTCTCCCCTGCAAGAGCTCTCTTGTCTTCTGATCATCTATTGCAGGCAATCAATCAGTTCAATCTGCCTGAATTGCTCTGATTTTACTTTGCTCTGGAGCTCTGCATTTCCTTCCAGGGGAAAGCATTGGCATGCAATGCCAGGAGCTCTGTGTGTGAAGCCAGAGTGTTCCTGCTCATCCTTCACTCTCACCAGTTAGAGCTGTAGCTGGTCCTTGTTTCCTACAAAAATTCAACTTTTAGTCAACTAAGCTTTAAAATACTAGCATGGTTCCAGCAAGAAAAAGAAATAATTAAATCAGCTGATACCTATCAATATACATTTCAGCAGTCATTTCAGACTGCAAAATTCATCTTGTCCTTAAATCAATATTTGTGGGAAATATGAGCTTTCTGGAGGCTCTAAATCCAATAGGAATACCACCCATCCAGTGTCTTAAATTTTTAAAGAATTAACTTCTGTGATTATGTGGCCTAAATGTAAAGTTAAAAAATATTCTCAGGGATGTTTCTGGTGTGTTTTAGCCCACAAAATTGACCAGCATAGGAGAAAACAAGTATCTAACAGTATAGCATTTTGCAGCTGTTTGCTTCATTGGACATGTCTTTTATCGTGCATCTCTGACAAGCAAGGTTAAAAAAAGCAATACTGAAACTGTAAAACACCTCTCCTCTTATTCACACCTAATTATACTGTCTGCTCATTGTACTCAGTATCTCAGAGGACCATGGATATTATTGGTGATTTATCATCACCCCATTGACAGTGCTGTGGCATTACTGCAGAAAAAAAGCCAAATTCAACCTTCAGGTGATACCTCTTGAAATTGTGTGCTGGTTAGAATCCATCTAATGGACCTGTTTATGACACAATAATTCCTTTCCATTTGGGCCACATCTGCTCAACTTATCAAATAATTTTTGAGGACTTAGTGCTTTATGTGGTTTAGTCCCCAGGAGCACAGAACAGCACTGCCAGCTGAAGGTTACCATAGGGAGATACTAAAAAAATAGGATGTTTTTCTCTTCTGAGGGCGAAAGGAAATAATGTCTGTGACAGGCTGGAAGAGGATGGATATATTTGTAAACTGTGACAATAAAAGTTAACACTATAGCAGGAATAAATCAAGCATTCAAGCAGCAGCTCTGGAAATGCACACTCCAGCAGTACTGCACTAGAGGAGTGAGCTTTCCTATGACAATATCCATGCCAAATTCAGAGGCTAAGGATGCTTTTGTTCCACCTGCCTGTACAAGACTAAAATATAATATTTATTGCTTTATTGAACTGCTCTGCACAACTGCAGTAGGAAAATTCTGGATGCACTTTTGTAAATAATGGATTGACTAAAGAGGCACAGCAGAGGTGGAAGGTGTGATATGAATATGTATCCTTCAGAAATGGATCAGAATGGATTTAATCATTCTCCCCCCCTTCCATCAGACATTTCCCTTATCATTTTTATGGCTCCTGCTCTGCAGCTGCATGGTTACAAAATCCTGTTTGTTTATTTCTTTCCTTCTCTTTGTCACCTGCCATGCTTTGGTCTGGTAACAGAGCATGGGTGCCCTTTCTAATCAGACCTTGCAAAGCCTTGTGCAACTTGGCTGAGACTTCACACTCAAGGCCCTTCACCTCCAAATGTCTGATCAAAGTAAATAGCAGAGAGACAACACTTGCTAGATATGTATGTCCTGCCACTAATGATGGTGGGGAGCTATTATATGGAGGTCCTCTCTCTGATGCCCTTGATACATATATGGCAGGAGTCATTTTCACTGCCAGCTTATCTTTCCACTGTCAGACTTTCAGCTTTAATAGGCTCATTAATCATCTGTGTCACTCACTTTCCATTCCTTCCCTGAAGCTGCTCAGCAAAAGTTCTGCTGCTGTGTTTTGCCAGTGCCTCGGTGTTTTGACAAGGGGATGTAAATGCTGCTGTCCAGGGGCTGCTGAACCAGAGAAAGGTTTAATTGGGTTCAATAAGCATCACAGTCTTTGGATGCTGATGAAGAGCAATAATGTGTTTGCTTCAGAGATGGACCCAGGGAAAAGCAGGTTCTGTTTATCATCTGGATCAGGCCTTTTCTTGGCCTGACTGTTTGGGCTGTTTCTCCCCGAGCACCTTTCATTTCCCTTGAGTTAGATGCCTGCACTATTTCATCCCAGTGTGACTGCACTCATACAGGGTAGAGTGTGACTCCCTCAAGATTGATGGTCATGGATTTCCACCTTTAATTTTCATCCCTGTCTTTGCATTTGACCTAATGAAAATATATTTACTGGTTCTCAGTTTTCTTTTTGCATTTATAATCAATCATACTCAAAGTATTACTTAATCCCAAGTCTGGTATTACTGCCTCACTTTGTGGTGGAGCCATATGCTAATTGTCTTATATTAGAGCAGAAATCAAACCAGCAGTGTAAGCATTTCCAGCTTCAACATTTTTGGGGGGGTTAAGAATACCAATATTTTTACCCCTTCTTTTTGAACTATTTTAATCTCATTTATCTTGTTTTACACCCTAGCTGTTTACATTTCTGTTGTTTGGGGGTTTTTTGGTTAATATTCTATTGCACCTTTATTTTTTAATATTTTGTAAACAACTGATGAAGAATTAAAGCCTTCTGAGCTTCACGGTCACCTTCTCAATTCTCCTTCTAACCCTTCTCCCTAACATTGGAGCACGAAGCTTCAAAATAAAGGGAATATTACATTGGAAAAGATCCCACTAGAAATCAAGGATTGATTTCAAAGCATCAGGTCTCATCAATTCTTGCTTGTATATGCTGAAATCTGAATGAGGACTGAAGGTCCTTAAGTCAGGCCTTGCAGTACCCAAATTTTAGTTACTGATCCCAGGCCTGGAGTAGAGGTTTAAATGCCTCAGTTCACATGCATGACCTCACACAGACCACAGGATGACAGAAAGCTTTAGGTCCTCTCCAAAACAGCCACAACAAACTTCAGAGATCCAGAGAAACCTGGACAATCCTGAGCACAGGGAGTTTATTAAAGGCTTTAAGGAGTTGCCTTAATTTAGGATGCAGATCCCATATATTGCTTGTGAATAAAGATACCTGTATCTCTTTCCTTCCCTGTATCCCTCTTCCCTCTCCTGAAAGATTGAAGCAGGAAGAGCTTTCCCACACTCTGCCTGGGCTGTAAAAGCAGCCAGATAAACACACTGATGATCTGGGAGAGCTCTGGGAGTGCCCAAACACCACTGAGGCCACTCAGGGTGGTGACACCCTAGAAAAATAGATATCTGAACAGATAATGCTTCAAAATGCAGCACCTTAGGGACAAAGACAGGGAATATCACAGCTTTTAGGGCATTTCAGTAGAAGACAGGAGTCCCCATTAAATTTCTAGGTAAGGCTAAGCCTCAGCTGAAGGAGTGAGGAGAGCCAGAGAAGAGAAGGAGTGAGGAGAACCACAATCCATCCAGCCCTTACATTGTTGTGCCAAACAAAGGTCTAGGTCCTGCAAATTCTGAGTTTAAGCTCTGATTTCAGTAAGATCAGAAGGAAAAAAAAAAACTCCAAAGCCTGGCTTAGTTAACTGATGTGTTCTCACTAAAAAATCAGTTTATCAGCCTTTGGAAAACAACACCAACCTACTCCACTTGGCCTCGAGAGAAGTGCTGAATTCTGTGTAATCCCAGCTCATTCATCTTCCACAGGATTTTTAATTTATGGCTTCTAAAGGTGTCATTTCGTTCTGTTAAAAGCATCCTAAACTCCCTGCATTTTGTGTGGGTTGAAGTTTCTGCTGAAGCTGATGAGTTTTTGAAAATTTAAGCAATGCTCACTGTCTGTACATGCATTCAAATAAGCATTAGCAACGTAAAACTGAAGTGTCAAACACTTCCAAGCAGTGAATGCTTCATTTCAGCCATAAATATATGTTGTCAGAGGTCATTAACTTCCCTATTGTAATAAATGAAGCAGTTTTCTCTATACTGTGGGAGCTGACAGCATCTCTGCAATCTCTGAGGGATACTGGAGTCCTCACAGGAAGATTTAGGGAATTAGTGGAGCAGTGGGGTGGTCCAGAGGCACTTCAATCTTTAGGTCAGGAGTTCCAACCTCATTTTTTTAAAAATGCTTCACCACCATGAGCTGGAAGAGCTGGAGGCTGCTGTTTCTCAGAATTCTCCAGCTTTCAAACACTTAAATACTCCCTTCCCATTCATCTTTCTTCTCATCACTGTTGACTGGTTTAAGAACTCCCACTTTTCCTAAAAGCTGAAGGAGAAGTGACTTTGTTCAGTGCCCATCTCACTGTGGATATGGGTTTGCTGAGGAAATGTGAGACAACAGAGGCTCAGGGATAAGCACGACCCCTGAACAAACATGAGAAATTTCAACAGATTTGCTAAGGAAAATAGAGTTACATACACAAGACACCCTGTATTTATAATAAACATGAGTTATAATGGCCTTGGTTCCATACATGAGAAAGCAAATATAAAGAAAAAGCTAATTAAAAAAAAAGATAATTAAAATCAAACCAGTCAGATCCAGCTTCTTCTCATCAGCTTTCAGTCTTTTCCCAAAGCAGCACTAATTCAGGTATTCCTTGGGGGAAACTGAGAGTTTAAAGTATTCAAGACAAATTCCCACTTCTGCTGCCTTCCTCTGTGTTCAGGAAGAATTGGCACTCTAGAAATGTGCAGTTCACAGAGTATATTTTTCACCAGTGGAAGAATTTAGAGGCATGAGAAAAAAAACACATTGACTATTCAATGGACAGTCAGGAAAGACAAAAAAAAGTAGTCAGGAGAAAAATAATCCAGATTGAGTGTCAGGTTTTTGTTAGCCAGCTGGCAAAAGAGCAGCAGGAAGAATAAGATGAATATTATTAGAATGTGTTCTAATAAATATTCCTTTGATTTATTTTTTAATTCAAGCTAAGCTTTTTACAGCTGCATGAACTATTTTGTTTGACTGAGCTTGACATGGCCTGTGTGCTTAATGATGGATATTTTCATCAAAGGTGCCTCTTAATATGTGCTGTGATGGAAAGAATTGCGACAGCACCTCTTGTTTTCTCAAATTCTTAAGCAGGAGAGATGTGAGCATCCCCTAGACCACTCCAAACTCATTCCATATGTTTTAGAAGCCATTTACAGTAGCCAATAAATACCTGCCATGGTGGAAATGCAACACTTGGCCAGCTTTTGATGCTTTACAACAAAGGGCCCTATACTTTATAAATACCCTCAGTGAGGGGCTGTAAAACTGGCAATAATTCACCCTGATTTATTTACACTGATTTACAATAATTTACTCTGATTTATTTATTCACCTTATTTAATTACATTGCGAGCAGTAATTTGGGTTGAAAAGAATCTGGTGTCTTAACTTTGGCAGGACAAATTTAAAAGACCCGGCAAGATGCTGGTGTCAGGGTAAATTTCTGGTAAATTTGAACAAATCCTTAAAGTAGCTGTAGCTTGGTTTAGAACACCTCGTTTTTTTTATTATCATTTGAATTCCAAATGAAATGGTGGTGAGGCAAGAACTGTACCAGTTTCCTCCCATTCTGAAATGGCAAATATTTACATTTCCGTTAAAGGCAGTGTGCAAAAAATAAAATAATAAAAAAATAAAGTGGTGCTCCTTCAACTGCTAGGCTCCTCCCCTGAAAAAGCAGAATAGTGGTGCTCATCAGATAATCCTGGGGAATAACTGGAGCAATGTGTCAGCCACGAGAGGAAATAAAATGAACAGCTGCAATTGGATTACGCATTCCTCTCATTATCCAGATGGGAATGCCTGATGAACACGGCGTGCGCAATGAAGGGAACGTCAGCGCGGCATGTAAAGCAGCAAATCAAAGCGTGTGCGGCTCAGCCGGGGCTGGAGCCAGCCTGCAGGCACAGCCCCGACCGGGGACACCGCAGTGTCCCAGCAGCTCGTCCCGGTGCCCGGGGAAGGGAGGAAATGCTTGCAGCCGGCATCCCTCGGCATGCCCCGCCAGCTCTGCTGATCATTAGCAAGCAGCGGCGTGGAGCCGGCCCTGTGCCCATTCCCTGCCAGTGCCTTCGCAGGGGGATGTCTGCAGAGCAGAGTCAGGGTCGTGTGATGGAGCTGGGGCAGGCATCAGCCAGGGGAGGAGAAACTCTGCTTGGCTGGCTACAGAAATAATAGCGGCAGCAGAGAGGAGAGGGCAGTCATTGCCGCGAGAATCGCGGCTCGCGTCTCCGTAGGGCTGCAAAGCTCCGTGAGCTGAGACAATGACGGGACAGTGCTGCTCTTGGGTGGCTGCGAGAAAATCTTAATTTATCTCCCGGGATCACCTGGGTATCAAGGTGGAGAAAAATCTTAATTTATCTTCCAGGATTATCACCTGTGTATCAATGTGGATAAAATCTTAATTTATCTCCCAATATTATCATCTGTGTATCAATGTGGATAAAATCTTAATTTATCTCCTAATATTATCATCTGTGTATCAATGAGGATAAAATCTTAATTTATCTCCCGAGATTATCACTTGTGTATCAATGTGGGAAAATCTTAATTTATCTCCCGAGATTATCACTTGTGTATCAATGTGGAGAAAAATCTTAATTTATCTTCCAGGATTATCACTTGTGTATCAATGTGGAGAAAAATCTTAATTTATCTTCCAGGATTATCACTTGTGTATCAATGTGGAGAAAATCTTAATTTATCTCCCAGGATCACCTGTGTATCAATGTGGAGAAAATCTTAATTTATCTCCCGAGATTATCACTTGTGTATCAATGTGGGAAAATCTTAATTTATCTCCCGAGATTATCACTTGTGTATCAATGTGGGAAAATCTTAATTTATCTCCTGAGATTATCACCTGGGTATCAATTTGGAGAAAATCTTAATTTATTTCCTGAGGTTATCACCTGTGTATCAATGTGGAGAAAAATCTTAATTTATCTCCTGAGATTATCACCTGTGCATCAATGTCTAGAAAATCTTTTAATTTATCTCCCAAGATTATCATGTGTGTATCAATGTGGAGAAAATCTTAATTTATCTCACGAGGTTATCACCTGTGTGTCAATGTGGAGAAAAATCTTATCTCTTGAGGTTATCACCTATGTATCAATGTAAAGAAAATCCTAATTTATCTCCCAAGATTATCACTTGTGCATCAATGTGGAAAAAAATCTTAATTTATCTTCTGGGATTATCACCTGTGTATCAGTGTGGGTAATCCAGACAGCTGAGGGGATTTTATTCACTTTGTCTCCACTTAGGGTGCAGCTGTGAACTTGGATCTGTTTGACAGAGAGACATCTTTACAAACTCTCATCGAGATCATCCTTGATGAGTATTTACTAGGACTGACTGAATAATACCCCTGAGAAAAGCACAATCTCTCCTCTAACCTCAGGAGCAAAAGCAGCCAGTTGTCATTGCAAGACTCAGAATTTTCCCTATTAAAAAATAATACAAAAATCCAATTATTGGCAAGGAACAAAATGTCTTTGGTTTGCTTTGGTTTGCTACATTAGTTTAATGTAGAGAAAGACAACAATTAAAGCTATGGTAGAGAGCAACTTCTAACACTATTTCTAGCTATCTAAATACGTTGGATATAGAATAAATATACCTAAATACAGAAAAATGTTAGCTCTTTTCTTTCTTTTGCTTAACAGAAAAGTGTTGAAATTTCAGAAGAGTTTTGTGCTGAAATTGGGAGTAACACACACAATAAACTGCAGCCAACAGAAGTATTTTCTTTCTGATTAGAAGACATAAAGTGAGAAATAAAATGCATATAATCTGTGCACAGAGAAAAACAAATGCCCTAAAAACTAAGGCATAAAAATTAAATAACATAACTTGTCTTACCACAAATTATCAGAGACTTCCACAGGTGCAAAACCTCACTCAGTCACATGAAAAATGTCCCCTAGATATCAAAAACCTGCCTTTCCTTCAGAAAAAGTCAGGAAAGTTACCTCATATTAAGAGCAAGTAATAAATAGGAATTTCCTAATAAATGCAGCAGTTTTCTAGTGTTGGATAATATGAGAATTTGAGGTTATTCCTAGGTTGTACTGGCACATATTAATGATATTGAAGGCCACACCCCCATTGGTTTAGTTGTTGCTAATTGCTACTGGTCATCCTTCCAAGAAATAATGAAGTTATGCTTTTCTTGAGCTCTAATTCCTGCAGTAGAGGAACTGATGGGTTTTCTGGGCTCAAAAGTAAAATGTGTGCTCCCACATGCCATGGAAGCCAGCTGAAATGGAGCTTTCTTTATGAAGCACTGTACCCCTGTCCTCCCTTGTTGATTATTTTCTGATCCTCAGTAGAAAAAGGCAGCCAGCCTGGAAATACTCATTTGTTGTTCATCTGTAAAACAGTGCCATTGGATCTTTTATATTTTCCTCAAATGCAGATCAATATACAGATGATGCTGTCAGGTTTGGGTTGTTTCCTAAAGCCAACAAAAATAGCTCAAAACTTTGCTGCCAAGTGATTCATTACTGTACAGAAACAATATGCAGGAGCAAGAAGCCTCACTGAGAATTGGGTAGTTTGACTAATAAGTGAACTGAATAAGAGTACATCTCTTACAGCACTTGTTTCTTGCTAAGACACCCATTTCTTCTTTGCTTGAATTCTTTTCCTCACTGAATGATGTCTCAGCCCCAAAACTTTCTGCTGCAGACAAGGATCGCTGCAGTCAGCAAAGCTGAGCTGTCTCAAGGCTTTGGACTGATTAAATATTTGGTAACTTAAGTTAATAATGAAAAACCTGTTCTGGATTAGAGTTTACTATCAAACACATGGACGTGGTGATGCCTCAGGTTTTAGCTTTTATATTTTTCCCATTCTGTGCTGCTTTGCTGTGTATTTCTGAGCTTCACATTAGGGGATGGTGAACTCTCTGCACAGAGCAGGGAGACAAAACAATTCCTGCTCCAGCTGGGGACAAAGGACAAATGATCCCAATCTCAGCCCAAGAGCACATACACCGTGGGCTGGAGAGAGAAAAACAAGCAGGGTGGGACTGCATGGGCTAAAGCTGGAATGGGACAATGAACTGCAAGGTGCAAATGGAGCAGAACTGATCACAGTGACAGACCCCGTGCCCAGCCGTGCATTTTGGGACCATTTTGGTTCATCTTGGGTGCAGCCCTGGCTGGGCTCTTGTGCTGCCCAAGGTGGATCCATTGAGGCCTTTTAGTAAATCCCTGCTTTATTCTGTAGCTCTGTCCAGCCTCTGCTCTAGGCCAGCCTTCTCAAGGCATCAATGGTCAGGCAGAAGTTTCTCCATAGGATGGAAGGAGAAGAAACACTTTGCTGTACTGTCACTAGTTATCATCCTGATGTACTTTAAAAAAGCAGCATAAGTGAATAAACTTTCCAAACTTGCAGAGATTTACACAGACAAATATCCACATGCAAGAAGTATTCTCTTTATGAGGCCCGAGAGACTTGCTTTTATGGGTAAGCATTCGTTAAGCAAATTGCCAGCTACTTTATCCAGGTGCACAGAGCAGCCACATAAAAGAAGAGAATTGGTTTATGGAAGCAGAGCAGAGCTGCTGAAGTCATGCCAAACAAGGAAGGGGCAACCCCATCAGGCAGAGTAAGCAAAGGATGCCATGGATCCATAAGCAAGTAACTAAGCCACCCACACGCTGCAGAGTCTGCCAAGACAGATGGTGCTACTTGTGAAATATCTTCAGATGTTCCTCAGAGTTTACAGCTTATATTTTATGGTGGAAATAAATGAAAAAAGAAAAAAAAAAAAAGTAGTCTTTTATTCCTTGGATTTTATTGGCTACAAATGTTATGTTATGTCCTTTTAAATCAGCCTACAGAAAGATCTGCTCTTAATTAAACTCTTTAAATAATTGGTGGATTTTAACTTGCCTGTGGAGGTTTGATCTCCATCCTCATAATTCAATCTCAAAGGCTTAATCCCCATTTAGTTTAGTTAATCATTTGTGTAAGCAAATGCCCAATTAGGAGCTCTCCATACCTTTTGGGCCTGTTCAAGCTCAAAATACCTGTGCTAAATAAAAACACTTACAAAAACTGTGGGGTTTTAAACTGCCTTAGTGGTGTTTGACATCCTGCCTCTAAAAGTTTCTATTGTGGCATTTATATTTTAGATGTCACTGATGCAGCTACCTGTGCTTGCCTTCCTAGTTTGGGGATATGAGTAAAGAGGGCAGAGGGGTCTGCAGATCACTTGGAACTTGTAGGATATTTTCTCAATAATGAGTTTCTTTACTTCCACTTGTTTACACTGTACACTTCTCTCTAAAACAATTTAGTTTAATTATCAGGTCACTGGCATTCATGTGATTAAGTTTTATAAGCACAATGACCTTTTAATATCATCTGGTTGTTGGTTTTTTTAACAGAAAATGTAATATTTAGCAAGCATACAATTCTCAAGAGTCCACTACAAAAGAGGATTTCACCTGGACAGGCTCTCAGCTTCAACAGAAACACTCACTTTTCTTGCAAGACTCTCAGTAGGAACTTGGAGGAGTCCCTGTCACCGCATTTCTTTTCACAGAGAAAACCAAGGCACAACTTCTCAAGAAATTTCTGGGATTCACATTCTCTGAACCTCAGAGAAAGAAAAAACAATTCTTATCTCATTTACTGCTCTTGTGTTGTTCACAAGTGGAATGCATGGTGGAAGATTGTTTACCTGAAGGGAACTGGTGATTGGATTCTGGTGTGAGTGTTTGGATTCACTGACCAATTGGATCCAGGTGTGTGTGTGTGCTGGGACTGACAGTCATTAGATACTGGACAGGTGTGTGCAGTTGAGTGCTTGGCAGGTTCAGTTTAGATGTAATGTAATAGAACATAGAATAATATAGTATAATAAAGTAATTAATTAACCTTCTGATAAGATGGAGTCCTCCTCATCATTCCTCCCTGAAACCAGGCAAAAATTTCACTGCAAGTCCCCCGAAACAGCAAGTACCAAAAGGCAGGTGAGATGATGCCTCAAGCAGGACATCCCACGTGGTGTCCATGGAGAGGCAGCCCCTGATCCAGGCTCCAGGGGCAGGGCAGGAGCTGCTGCCAGTGCAGGGGGATCAGCAGAGTCACCCCAGGTCAGGGCCAGAGCTGAGAGCCCTGGGGACACAGAAAGGCTCTGCTGGAGCTCTCAGCACCCACCAGAGTTTCTAGGGGATCTGGAGGGCTGGTCAAAGCTGCCAATAAACCCTTATGGTCTCCACATTGTTTTCCTTGTTTTCATTCAGGTTTTTTCACATCACAATCTCTCCCCATCTCGCCTTTTGTCAGCACTGAGTTCAAGTCATTTACAGCGTTCAGTAAAAGGAAAAAAGGCACGGAGCTCGTCACTTAACTTCATCCTGGCATTATCATTCTGTACCCATTATTTTGGTTTAGAAACCCACACACATTCATCACAATCACACTCATTTTTCCACCAAATATGAGGTCTACAGGTAGATACTATTTTTCAGCCTGTATGCACTAAACCTGTGCTAAAATTATGTTTTTTAATCTCATAATCACTGATGAACAATCTGCAAGCTTGATGTCAGCACACTTTGATGAAAAATATGTATGTAAAGATACTCCTACTTTGTGGCTTGTTGTTACTGTTCCTTTTAAAATCAGCATGAAATCTCTTACATCCCCCATCTGGAACAGTTATAGATATATTTAAGAGCTGAAAACTGACATTTCAAAGTTCAGCTCAGTCAGCTTTTAAGCCATCCAAGGAACATCTTTTTCTCTTATTCCCATTCTGGAGAGTCTGTTGGTTTTTTAAACAGCACCTTTTATTTTGGGGTGGGTTTTTTTTTTTGTTTTTGTTTTTTTTGTTTTTGTTTTTTGGGGGGTTTTTTTGGTTTTTTGGTTTTTTTTAGGCATTGCAATTTGAAAACCAACAGTACAGTGAATGTTGTTCTATTCTATGTTTGTGGGAAGACTGACATGAAAGTAGCAGTCTGCTTTTGTGTTTCCATCCCACTGGAGCCCACTGGAATCTCCTCCCTGAGAGCCTCCAGCTACCACAGCATTCACTGTCCAGCACAGGGATATCCTGGCCTTCCTTCCCACACATTCTGATCCCACTTTTCCTGAGGAATCAGAATGAACATTTAAGAATACAACAAACAAATGAACAAATTAAAAATACAATAATCCAGCAAGTATTTTGAAAGGACGAGTCACAAGGCCCAATTCCTCTTTTATGGCTATTTAGCCTATCTCCCCAGAGCTCAGCCAACTGACAGGAGCTTGGGGAACCATCCAGCTGTTTCCAGTCCCCAGCTACCACCAGGATTTTTCATTTGTCCTCCTTTTCAGCAGGCAGCTGAGTTAACTCTCACCAGGTTTGATGCCTATGGCAAGACAGGGTTAATTAATCCTCCTCGTTAACCTGTTGTGAACCAATGCAGCACTGAGAGGACCCCATCTCCATGGGCTTTTATGTGCCTGACCACCAAAAAATCTGTGCAAAGTCCACCCTGACAAATGTCTTGGCACACTCAGCCAGCCACAGATGTGCTGCTCAGAGGGTTCAAAAACAACTTTGGAATACTGGGAGCTGGTTTTACCTCCTTCAAAGGAGGGAGAATTGCTGCAGAATCAGGATCCATACCCAGTCCCTGCTTAATGATTTCTCCTCATGAAAGATGGGTGTTAAGAGATAAATCCACTCTCCTGAGCACTTATGGGCATCCACGGTGCTGTTTCCCTTTCAAGGAGGGAAAGTATTCAAACCATGAGGCAGATTTAGACACATTTCAACTTTCTCCCCTCCCACTGCATTTCAGTCAGTTCTGTCTTGTACCTCCTTGTATATCTTTTCTAAATAGCATATGGAACCTTCTCCACCAGCTTGCTGTGTTTGCCATGTGCTTCATTCTAAAGCAGGCTGGAATTATCCCTTCCACTTTAGGTGCAATGATCAGGACTGTGCATGAGCCCTGCCAGAGTGTTACACAGAGTCCCTCTCCCTGTGCAAGGTCACATATGTACAAACACCAACTGCCTCTGTGAATTCTTCAATATGTTAACCAAGGAAATATTTCAGCTAATTAATTCAGACAGAATCCCTTGGAAAAAATCAAGTATTCCTTAGTGCAGGAGGCTGAGGGGCTCTGTGGAGGTCTGGATGTTGGCAAGCCTAAATAATGTTATATCTTTAAATGGTACTGGAAAGGGCAAATTGACAGTCTGGAGATGTCACTTCATCTACAGAAAGAGATATGAAAGATTCCCTGTGATCTGAGTGGCATCAGAGCTGGGGTGAAAGGACACCGAGTCGTTTTCAAGGCAGGAAGAAATCAGCTGCATTCTGCTTACATTTATTACCTACCTGCACATATTCCCAGAACTGGGCTTGCTTTTTGCCCTCTCTTGCTATGGCCATTAATTCACTTGTTCACTGATGAGCCCCCTCACATTTGAGGTCCTTTTTACCACTTCCTTATAAAAATTATTGGCTAATTACTTCCTAAATGACTGTATTGATTTCAGGACCTGTCTAAGCAAAAACCCAACAAGCAGCCTCAGGAACACGGAATTTCCTCAATGCTTTGATTGCTCAGACAGTATTTCCTCAGCCTTTTTTCTCCTGACAGCCCTAATAAAAGCTGTTATCTCTGATTTATTTGGAGGTATGAGCAATATCACCTGTTTTCAATGCAGGTCCTATAAGGCAAGATGCAGGAAGTTACTCTCAGTACCAACCACTCTGATGGAACATCCCTTTATCCAAAATCAGAACAATACATTCAGGAAAAGGCTATTAAATGTAAACCCCACCAAGGGCTGCATTTGTCTACTGTGCCTTCCTTAGCCCATGGAAGTAACTGCCTTGAAGAACAGACAGTGAGACTTCTCCTAAAAGCAGTAAAAACTACCCAAAAATCTGCAAAAGAAATGAAGTTTGTTAAATTAAAGCTTTAAAGCAAAAAAACCCCAAAACCTCAATATATCTTAAAAGGCCAAATGCTGTTTCCATGAAGAATCTCAGTTAATTTTCACTAAAAGCAGCTCCAAATCTTTAAAAGTAAGAAAAGAATATCTGTTTCAGCAGCCACAAGCTTTCAGTAGATTACTTCTCTCTGTCTCACAGATATAACTTTTATTTTGGCAACATCTTGTAATGCATGGTGAAAAAAAAATTTACCTTTCAATTTTAGTCACAGAGCTTTATAACTGTGTCTTGAGATAACTTTAAAACATAATGTCTCTTTTCAGGCCTTTGGTAACACAAGTTACAAAGATTCACATTTGGAATTTATTTTATTATATTTTGTAATTATGCAAATGATGTGGCACATCAGCATTAATCATACTAAATGAAGCTATCTGTTTCAGTTTGAAATACTGAATAATTATTCATTAAGAATGATAGGCAAAGAAGCTTAAATCAAATAAACTTGCACTTTAGCGAAGCAGCTTGCAAAAATATTCTTTGGGAGGGTTGATTTTATTTATTTGGGGGGAAGCATGTGGGCACAAATATTTAAAACCAGAAATTATTGGTGAGAAATTATAGGAACATGCTCCCTGTTGATGGAGTGACAGAACTCTCCTTTGTCCCCTCAAAAGGAAAGAAGCCCAGAAGTTTCTCTCTTCATTTAGGTGAAAAGACATCTCATAGAACTTGGGGGACTTCACCTCAAACTTAAAGATGGCCAATTGGACAGGAGCCAAAAAGTCCCCCATGAGCAATTTACTAGAAAAAGAAGAGAACAAAGAAACCAATCACTTTTGTGAGGTGTTTTACCAGGAGCAAGAAGCTCTTGCACCTGTCTTGGTTTTTCTTTGTTGTTATTTTGCATTTTATTAAACCTTTTTGTTTCCAACACCGCAACAAAAGCCGTCCTGCTGATTTTATGCCTCCAAAGGTAGCTGAGCTATCTTGGGTGTATTATAAACCTCCAAGAGCTCATGAGACCTGGCTCAAGGAGGCAACTATAACAAGAAATGTTGTAAAAATGTCCTTCAAATCAATTCATATTTATGAATCTATAGTTAGGCAGAGGAAGGTCAAGTGGAAATTTCCATACTTTTTGTACATTTGGGAAAGCAGAGCAATTGGCATCATGTGTGCTTTGATGGCCCAGTGTAGGAGTGATGAGGGTAGGATGGTTGGGACAGAAGGAGACGAGAGATCTCTGCAGCCAGGTCAGGAACTTGGGGTTTATTGCAAAGGGCCTGGGTGCAGGGCCCTGCTGGGAGCTGCCAGCCACAGAGAATAAAGAGAGTGGTGAAGAAAAAGATGGCAAGAGCATGGTAAAGAGGATGAGAAAGCAAGGAAGAGTAAAAGAAAGTGAGGTTCCCATTACAATACCAAAAATCTTCTGTGTTGAATATTCTAATTCTCACTAACCAATCTAGTACAAGATACAAATCCTACAGCATTTACATACACCCTATAAGAATCATTACATTACCATACTGTGTTACATTTTAAACCCTAAAAACTCTTCTTTGGGCCCCTTCTGCCAAGCTGTAGGGTCTGCTCTGACCCTTGGACCTGTCTGCAAGCAGAGGGAATTGTTTCATCAAAAGGGGATTGCCTTCCACTGGCCATGTCATTATTTTCCAGCTGTTCAGTAACTGAGGTATCTCAAAGTTTGCTTTCATTTCAATCTCACTTATAGTTTCCATATTCTCAAAATCTTTTGCCAGGCAATCATATTTATAAGGCTTTCCTGTTTCATCTTCCCCAGCAGCCCAGCAGCAGCATGGAGCTGGTTGGTGTGTGAGGAAGTGTCCTGGGATGGCCCAGCAGCAGCGTGGTATGGTATTCACATGCCCTCTGAACAGAGAGAAGCTGTGAGACAAGCAAAGAAGAAGGAAAACACAATTATTATCTGGCTTGCTGTGCCTGTTTTGTGCTAAAGTAGAATGCAATATGGAGATTGTTTACCCAAAGTGAGGATGTTTTGTTCCCTTGGCCTATCAGGGCCAAGTGTGTGTGTGTGGGACTGTCACAGGACAGTCACGAGAGAATCAGAGATGAGTGCAGTGTGAGCAGTTGTGAGCAAGAGTGAGTGCATGGCAGATTCAATTTAGATGAAATGTATAAAGTATAGTATAATAAAGTAATTAATTAGCCTTCAGATAAGCTGGAGTCCTCCTCATCATTCTCTCTCCCTCACCAACACTGGAGTCACCTTTGATTTACAGTAGCGTGGAGCTGGTCTGTGTGTGAGGAGGTGCCCTTTGATGGCCCAGCAGCAGCATGGAGCTGGCCTGTGTGTAAGGATGGCCCAGCAGCAGTGTGGAGCTGGTCTGTGTGTGAGGATGGCCCAGCAGCAGTGTGGAGCTGGTCTGTGTGTGAGGATGGCCCAGCAGCAGTGTGGAGCTGGTCTGTGTGTGAGGATGGCCCAGCAGCAGTGTGGAGCTGGTCTGTGTGTGAGGAGGTGCCCTGTGATGGCCCAGCAGCAGCATGGAGCCGGTTGGCGTGTGAGGAGACGTTCTTTATGGCCCAGCAGCAGCTGGTCTGTGTATGAGGAGGCTGAGAGCTCAGCAGGAGCAGCCTCAGACCCTCAGGTCAGCGCCATCTGAGGCTCTTGCTGAGCCAGCTCAGGTTTGTGGCTCTCTCTCAAAATGAACTCTGGCGCTCAGTTCAAACGGTTCAGCAGCAAATTGATCTCGCTAAGTTCACACCAGCCCAAACTCCTGCAAGAATTTCCTCCTTTCCTTAGACCCTGTGCCTTCTTCATTAACTTTGATACAGGCTCCCTGCCTCACTTGTGCTGTTCCTCGTGCTTATCTTTGTGCAGGGGAGTCAGCAGCTTCACCCTTTCAGCAGCTTATCCAAGCTTACTCTGTAAAAGCTGCTCTCATCCCCAGCTAGGAAGAATCGCTCTGTATCAAAGGTGAGGCTCCATGCAGTCAGCTTCCACAGGCCAGTGAAGCTCAGGGAGCTGTGAGCTGATGCTAGTGATGGTGGTGGTGAACTAGTGCTGATGGTGGTGCCAGGGACCTTGGCCAGGCTGGAAGTCTCTGCAAGCCTCTGCCAGTCAACCTGTGGTTTCTGTTGAAAAGTAAAAGGGGTTTTGCTATAAGACTCTTACGTGTTATCTTGTTCCCTGAATAGGGAATATTTCCATTTCCCTATTCTCTGAATAGGGGAATTAAAGGCTGGAGATCAGGAAAGGTTCTGCTTCCCTCAGAGGGTGCTGGCACTGCCAGGGAATGGGCACAGCCCCGAGGCTGCCAGAGCTCCAGGAGCATTTGGACACCAGGAATGGACAGGGGGGATTGCTGGGGGTCTGCAGGGACAGGGCTGGGTCAATGATCCCTGTGGGTCCCTTCCAGCTCAGGTCATTCTCTGAATCTAGGAACAAAAAACCCACATCAGCAATGGGGTAGCAATGACCACTTTAGAGGTCATTTGTTTTAAGGAGGAATTCCCTATTTCTCTAGGTGCTGGAAAGGTCACTTTGGCTGACGCACCTCTAACAGAAGCAGTCTTGTAGCCACCCACCAAAGGGAGGACCCTTCCAGTTCACCTCATGTAAACGCAGATGGCCAGCACTGAGGTGAGTGAATTCCTCCCTGGAATGCCACTCCCTTCCTCCATAGCAAGGGGCACAGACATTTAACTTTGGTTAGATGTGTAAATTCAGCAATTTGTTCCCAGTTATTCTGCTGATACTGTGAGGGGCACAGCCATGCTCATACCCCTGTGAGTGTGCCACCCTCCTGGAATAAACCACAGCAAACCGCTCCCCAGAGAGCTCCAGCATGAGCCTGTTTAGACTCAGACCAAGGGCCCTCTGTGGTTTAAGGTGGCTCCTTTGGCTTTGCACTGAAATAGAGCAGAGGAGATGGGCTCAAACTGCCCTGAGCAGGGAAGCAGCAAGAGGCAGCACAGCTTTGTGCAGCAGCTCTTTGCTGGAACGTTGCTCCTCTGCCATTTTCCAAGCTGGAGTAAAATTCCACATCCCCTGGTTTCATACCTGTGCTATAAACTATGGGCCAGAGCCAAATTCTCCACGTGCTGTACAAACAGTTCCAAAGATGGCTGGGCCTGGGGACCTGCAAGGGAAGGAAAGTGAGAGGAATGTCACTGTGGATGAGAAACACAAGAAGGGTGAAGGCTGGAGGCCAAAGGGACATACAGAGCTGGAAAATGATCAGAGTCCAGGGTACAAACATCCTGTGAACTCTCTGCTTCTCTTCTAATCATCTGCTTGGGTTTTTTCTCTTCTTTCTCTGCCCACATTAACCTTTCCTTGTGGACAGGGCTCTTTCAAGTTTATTTTTCTGGGTTTGTTTGGGTTTTGATTTTGTGGGTTTTTTTCTTATTTGGATCCATGTTTTCTGTTTGCAGACTTTGGTAACCCACCCCGTTTATCTGTGCTAAATGATTCAGGACCCAACAGAGTCTGGCTTCACTTACTTGACTTCTATTTTAATACTGGAAATAAATGTGATTAAATAATAAATTTGATTGTCTACTTAGAAGTGTTTGTCTCCTCAAGTCTAATGCTAATTTCTTGCTTTCTTAAATCTTTCTTGCTTTTAATATGACATGTATCATGGGAAATTGCTCACTAAACAAGAAGCAGATTTAATAAAAACCTTTCTGCACACTCAACACCGACTGCTTTAAATCTATGCAAGCAAAAATTAAGAGCTATCATTCAGACTTGTGATTTCAAACACATAAGGGAGCTTTCTTAGGAAAGTTTCTGATTTTAAACATACACAGGCTGTAGTTCTCTGTTTCACTACCCAGGGCTCAGAAGTAAAAGAATTTTGATACAGCTAAGTTAGTGCAAGGATTACAAAAACATTTTCCATGGTAAGACAAGGGGTTTACTTCTGGTACACTGGCAAAAAATTTTATTGGGATCAATAAAAGCCTTTACAATGCATTACAGGGAAGAAAAAAATAATTTGTGTAGAAGTTACTGTGAGCTTTAGACTAATGGTCATAACCATAAATTATGTTGAAAAACAGATAAAATTAAATAAAGACTTGTGAAGTATAAATTTGCTGCTGGCAATCTAAAAAGGATTTTCTTGTTACTTGCCCATGGGATTTGGGGTTCTATCAAGGAAGCTTTCCTACTTGTCATACATCATTTCAAAGAGACATATATAGCCTGGAAACTGCTTTAAGGCAGCTCCAAGCAAGTGTCACTTTGAGTTAAATGCATTATTAAACTGTTGGGAAATTTCACATCATGGGTCATTTATCTATGCTAAATGGGTCAAAAGCCTCTACACATGCCTAGATAAATGAGAGAGAATAGCAAAATTCTCCCTTGGGAAGTAATACGTTGACAACCTCTTAGAGTTCATGTTGTTATTTTTAGTAGATAAGAGAAAAAACTACTTGCTAAGTGCACTAATTCATAAACCCAGATGCCAAGTACCCACAAGAAAAGGTTACCAAACATCCCCATATGTTGATGATGCTTTGTGCAAGATGTCATCAAAATGAGGTGCAATATTCTTTGGGTGTTTGTCTTTAGTGGCTGATTATATGGTCCCAAAAATGCCCACTGAATGAGGTGTGTGCAGAATCATGGAACCACAGGGATGGTTTGGGTTGGAGGAAACCTTGCAGATCACTCTGCCATGGGCAGGGACACCTTCCACTATCCCAGCCTCACCAGCTGAGATGTTTTGGGAAGCAGGAGTGGGTGCACTTTGGACGAGGCTGCAGGGAACGAAAACAGAGCCATGCAAAGTTTCTAAAACTTTGATGTGCTGCTAATACATTATTTAATTTAGTCAGAGAGAAGCCTTTGGTTTAGTAAATGCTGCCCCTGGCATGTTGCTGGGCGTTCCCAGACACCAGGACATGCATCATCAAACAAATTGAAGCCAACCTGGTAGCCAATTTTAGGCAATTAGCAGCAGTGTAAATCCACATGAGAGGAGAAGGGAGCTTGAAACAGTTCTTCACAGTGCATTGGCATTCTCTCATGTTGAAAGATTATGTTTTCCATTTCCTTGCACATTTGCCCAACAAGCAGACCAGTCAGAAGAATACTTGAGCAAACAATTGCAAAGGGAGGGCCGTGCTTTTGATTAGAAGCAATTTTGCTTTCTCCGTAGCTGGTAGAGGGGAAAAATGATTTGCAGTTGGTATCAGTGCATAGCTCTGAGCCAGCTGGGTTCACATGGAGCTGTTGTGGCTGAGAGGAACCAGAGGCTCAGCCCCTCCTCTGCAGAGAGGTTCTGGGATGTTCTAGCAAATACTTTCTAGGTTTTGGGGAAAGGTTCTTCACTTTAACATATGAAGCTGATTTATGCAGCTGCTGGTGTTAATGAGGAGATATTTATGTATGCAATACCTGAGGTTTTTAAAATGATTTTATCTTTTTCAGTGAACAAAGGTTTTCTTATTTTGAAGTTTAGTTGATTTACAGGTGAAAAAATTAAAAGGCTGAAAAACATAAAGGATCTGTGTGTAGTCAAAATCATTAGTGCCTTTAGTTGGTGCAGCATGTAAAAAGGGACCTTAGCCTCCCAAAAGACACTGAGAATTTCAGTTTTTACAAATCAATACTGACTCAGGACAAAGATGAGCTATTGTATTGTACTACTCACCTACAAAATCTTCAGCCCATAGCATTTATTGTAACTTTAAAAATCAAATGCAATTAAAAGTTACATTGATGTAACCCACCTCTATGTTTCAAAATATATAGTTTTAAAAAATATTTCCATACAAGACAGACTTATTAAAACTTTAGCACATTAAAAATGGATGCATCAAAGAAAGCAAAACATAGCAAGATGTTTGGCTGATGAGCCAAGCAAAGCAAAGCTGATCTGCTAAAGCCAGCTGACACTGCTGGCATTATCCCAAAATGAACAAACACATAACCTGACCTATCAGTGCATTTTATTAAGATGTCACTGAGAGCAAAATTAAAACATCTAATTAAAATTTTTCTCAGACATTAAATTAATGTATATATCAAAGCCATGACATGGGTTCTCAATTAATTAATTAACCTACTTTCAAGTACAAAATCTCTGTGCTCAGGTGTTCTGTCTGTGGAAAGTTTCTGACCAGGTCCCCAGCCAGCCTGATAGGCTTTTAAGCTAAATTGTCTTAATACAGTAAGAATAACTTATATCACCATTAATCTCTTACTTTACTCCTCTTTATAAATTTGCCACAATGAGATTAGAAACAGATATTATAGAACAGCTCTATAGATCAGAAAATATTCCTGATGGTGTTCATCTTGCAATGTGGGCTCAGTGTAGAGAATTTAGCTGGTTTTGTTTGCCTACAATGTTTGTTGTCATAACCTACATCAGGCCATTTACAGTATCAACAATGGCTCTAAATTAAATAAGCCAGATTTACTTAATTTGCTCCATAATAACAATATTACATTATTTTAGCCAAATGTCGATGTCAAACCGAACAGAAATAAGAGGAAAGTAGTAATTAGTCTAGGTTAAAATATATCCTCAAAGGATATTAAATATGCAAGAGCTCATCCATGAAAATTAGACTGCAAGA
Organism: Ammospiza nelsoni; assembly: GCF_027579445.1. NCBI lineage: Eukaryota > Metazoa > Chordata > Aves > Passeriformes > Passerellidae > Ammospiza > Ammospiza nelsoni. Next base: position 5,436,753 of record NC_080645.1, read on the forward strand.
GGTTACACCGTGTATTGGCTTATTTTGTTACATATCAAATTATCTCTCATGAATAAATATATCTAATAATGTTTAACTCTATAATTTAATAGTGCCCTATTAAAAATACTTTCTAAATCAACCAGGCTGTGTATTTGATTTTCTGTGATTATCAGATTTTAAGTACACAATAATTAAATGTGCAATTTGTACTGACTACTGCAAGCACATTTAGAGAGACTGTGCCCTTCTATCCCTCTAGCAGATAACTTTAATAAATATGAATGCCAGGACCTTATATTTCAGTGGGATAAGTTAAAAAAACACAACAAAAAGGGGAAAAGGAGACTCAGGGGTGCCCTTATCACTTTCTGCCACTCCTGAAAGGTGCCTGTGCTCAGCTGGGGCTGGGCTCTTTCTCCAGCAGCACTGACACAACCAGAGCACACAGCCTAAAGCTGTGCCAAGGGATATTTAGGCTGGATATTGGGAAAAAGATTTTTACAGAAAGAGCGATAAAGTTCTGGAATGGTTGCCCAGGGAGGTGGTGGAGTCCCCATCCCTGGGTGTGTTTAACAAAGCCTGGATGTGGCACTGGGTGCCAGGGTTCAGTTGAGGTGTTGGGGCTGCGTTGGACTTGAAATTCTTGACGGTCTTTTCCAACCCAGTGATTCTGTGAATTCTGTGAAAATGTGAAATTTCTTAATAGGAAAAGAAAAAAAAAGTTATTTTGGTGCTTTTTGTGTATGAAAGCAAAAGAAACAACCCCTGAACTACAGAGGGTAAGTCTGATGTGCTTTGCAGCATGAGCAGCGCCGTGTTCCCTTTCCCACAGATGCCCAACTGCAGATCCCTGAAAGGCTGTGAAACACATCCCATCCAGTGTACAATCCCACCCTGCCTGTCAGCAGGCAGCCACAGGGTTTCCCTGTCACACAGCTCTGAATGTGAGTGACCTCCAGACCTCGCAGTCCCCTGGTGGCCCTTGCTGCCCGGGGACTGGCACAGGTGCTGGGGGAGCACAGGTGAGCTGCAGCCCCTGCAAGCAGCATTAACCCGGAGCCAGCCCTGCTCCCCCGGAGGAGCTCCAGTTGCCATGGTGAGCTCCACTCCAAGACTGGAGCTCTTGCTCCCCTTTTCCCTGGGAGGATGAGGATTTCACAGTTTTTGTTCCTTTTGCTGTGGTCCCTGCCCAGCACCGAGCCCAAGCCACGATGCTGAGCTGAACAAAGGTTTAGTGCTATTTGCCAATTCTAAAAATTCATGAAGATAAATTAATCTCCTTCCTACCAAGTTTCCTCCACCTTAAGAAATGAAGATGAAGAGTGGAGCAATCAGCTAATTAACCCTCTTCTCCAGGCACAAAGAGCTGCATTACAATGTGACATTGCTCTGCCCTTTTCTTCTTGAGACTGTTTTCCTGGCCTATCAGAGTCTGCTCTGTGAAAAGACCCTCTGCATCTGCTCTTGCAACCTGCTAATTACAGTACTGTAATTAAACGCACACAGCAGCAATTACCTCCATATATCACCGTGTCTGACAAGCACACAGCAACTTCCAGTCGTGCCATGCTCAGCTCCCCTCTCAGCAAGGTGGAGAGTTGGGTTTGGCTCAGCCTGCTTTGACTGAGGACACTGGAAATCCAGAATGCTCTGTGACCTGCAGGGCTGTGGAAAATGAGCACACAGCCATGCAAAGAAAGGGGCCAAGGCTCCAGGAGCAGGGAAGTTACCAGAACTGGATGGATCCAAGTGTGATAGATGAGTAACGTGATGATTGACTCTCACAATTAATAGACAAATATAGGTTAAGGAAAGTTTTATAGATTTATAGTTATGTTTTTTATAGATTTATAGATTTAAAGTCATGTTTTTTATAGATTTATAATCCCCTCACGTGGTTATCAAGAGACAGCTGGGGTTGGGGCATCTAGGAAGGCTGGCTTGTCACTGTGGAACATCTGACCTCCAGTCAGGATCTGAGGATGAGATCTCCATCACTGAACAGCAAAGAAGGGGTTGATGGACAGAACTTTGGGAGGGGTTAAAGGGTTAAAAAGGGAAAAACCTCCATTGTGAGGGGGCTGAGCGCATGGTGGGGAGAATCTTTTGCTCCCAGCACCGTAACCTTTTTTCTCTCTTCAGTTTTCTGTTGTATTTTTGATAAGGTTTAATAAACCTTCCTAAACTATGAAAAGTGAGTAGCTGTTTCTGACACAAGAGGTCAAAGAGACTCCAGTGTTGTGGTTGTTCCATCTCCCCCTTGAAACAACTTGATTGCTTCTCAACTTCTTTTGCTGGCTCCTGAGTCTCTTCAAAGATTCAAAGCCACAACAAAATCCTGGATTTTCCTTGGTTTTTCAATTCTTTCATCCCTTTTCTGCTTTCAGCATTCCCAACATCCTTTTCTCTATGACAACAATAGACCTTAGTTCTTTTTCCTAGCAGCACTTCAGCCTCATGGAGAGCAGAGCTTAAGGTTTTATTTTGCTTGGTAAGGAACAAATAAATAGATTTTTGGAATGATTCAGCCTTTGCTGTTTGCTCTACAGAGCACTTTGAGCCTTGGGCTGAGCCACACTCAGAGGAGCTCTGTCCACACCCAGAGTGCTCAGAGCTGTGCTAGCTGTGGGATGCAGAGCAAGGCCTGTAAATCACAGGCTGGCAAAGTGAGAAACCACAAAAAGGGTCCAGCCAGGGAGGGGAACAGCTATCTGTAGGAAAACAGAAGACTTGGCAGCACCCCCAGCCACCACCCCATCCTGCCTCTGTGTTCTGCCTTGGTGTCACATCGTTATCTGAAGGGAGAAGAAGGAAAAAAGCTGCTGCAAAATGTCAGTGCCTTTGAATTATAGACAAAATGCAGACACATCAAAATGTATTTTCCTTTTCAATACCTTTTCTTAAATGAAATATAATGGCCAGCTCTAGGCTAGGTGCTGCCACGCTTTGTCAATGGGAAGTGAGAAACAACAGCAGCAAATCCATCTTTCTTCCTGAAGTACTGCTTGCAGCATGAGGCAGCGCTAATCAAAGACAAATCACAAAGCTTTGGCTTTCTTCTGTTCAGGACTAACACCTAGGGGCGAGGAGGAGAGCAGAACTGTTTGATACTGAGCAGCCATACTCCCTTCACTCTTTACCACCTCATTTCATGAGAGCTCAGAGGTTTATTTTGTGAGAAATTAGAAGTAGTATTAAATCACAGCGAATCCTGTTATTTGTTGGCACTTCTGTAGCAGCATAGAGGAGCTGGGAGAGTTGATACCCAAATATACTGATAAGCATGAAAAGGGAATTTTTTTCCCCAGTGCCAAAACAAAGGGTTACACCTATGAGCAAGTATCTAGAGGACCTAAGAACCAAGCAAGAGGAGAGAAACAGCAGGGATACTCCAAGAGTGGAGGAGGCTGCACACAGCATTTCCTTGCAGTATAATTACAGCCCCACTGAAGCATGACTGTAGCCTCCCATCTTTGCAACAACTGTAATCAGTGTAATCATGCTGCCATTTCATTTCCCTTCACACATTCTGTTAAGGCATTAGCACTGCTGGGCAGACTGCTGGAATGATACAGTTAATACTGTCCATTTATTTCCTTCATGCTGATAAATCGTGTTGTTATTCTGCTGTATTCATACTTCTTTTCTCTGACTCGAAGGCTAAAGCAGCCCATTTGATAGTGCTGCAAAAATGCTGTTTGCAAAAGAAGAATAGAAGGTTTTACCAGATTTTGTTATATTTTCAAAACCTTTACAGGACCTTTCATATCTGCTGTTAATTAGCAGTATTGGGACCAAATAAAAATAACAGATAACTCCCTCTTGTAAAATTATTCCTTCCAGTTGTTATTATTTAGTCACAGTGAAGGAAGTGGGGAAAAAATGAAACAGAAAAAGACACCAAGAAGCCCAAACTTACTGCCAGTTTACCCTTTCCTGAGTGAGTGCCTTCTTTCTTTAAGCAGGTGCATTAGCAAAATAAAATAATATAATGGGAATTGCCTTGAAGGTATAGAAGGTAATTAAAACAATACACATAGCTAAGTGAAGCAAGGGTAGGGTGCAACATCAGCTCTAGCACACAAAGCCCTTGGAAAGAAGACACAGACTGATTTAGAATACATTATGTTGCTGATTTTTCTTAATGACTATAACCCTTCTTTCTTTCAAATGGTCCTTCAGTGCAGTTTGCATAAAGCATGGACTGAAGTAAAATCACTCCAGTGAAAGAGCAGTGATTTTCCTGCTGATAAGGGCAGGTGTTGATGCTGCTTTTCATTTATTTAACTATTTCTGAGTGTTGCATTTGCCTAATTTTAAGGAAATATTTGCTGTGGTTCTTCCTCTATCAGATCATTAAAAAATGTCAGGGAAAATGGTGAGTGAGTGTTTAATGAAAATTCTTCACCTTGACATCTATCTAGGAATTTAAACAACTATTCAATAAGCAGACTCACAAGAAGGAAATCTATATAACAATTAAAATAATCTTCTAATCACTTAAGAGCCTAGAGTAGGTATGGAGTTAATCACAACCATTTCCAATTTATATGCTATGCATATCCTCGTAAGCATTTTGAAGAAAAGTGGTGCAGAAGACACAGGTGCCTAAATTAATAAACATTAGAAAATCAGCAAGAGATTTAACTACACTGGTTATTGTTTCCAATTATTAAATAATTAGTTTGAACATCTTCATACACCTGGCCCCAAATTCTGGATTTCAATTACCTTGGATGACTCTGGGCTGCTGTTTGATCACTTAACACTAAATCTGCAAAGTGCTGGGCACTGGGAAGAATATCTGGGGGAGGATATGGGGATTTCCCAGAAGTTTTGTGAGAAACTTCACTAATCAGAACATCTTTGTTTGCAAATTCAAGGCTATAATTAATAATGGAAAAGCTTTATTAAGATTTTTGTGTTTTTAAGAAAACAGATGGCAGGCAGCAGACTGAATCCCAGTATCTCTGTATTCCAACAAAGTGTTTACCTTTCCAGGACATTTGAGAGAGTAATTTCAGAAATGTCATGTGCTCCTCCAACTTTCCCATCTTTTTTTGCTTTCTGTACTGACCAACTCAAGTACCCTGGTTCAGTTTGAAGAGCACTGAATTTATCTTTTACTGCAGCTCCAGTAGATGCCTTCTGAGAATTTCTATGCAATAGAAAATTCAGAAAAGCTTTATTTGAATTAAAGTCCTCCAAGAGGCTCTTAAGCAACACACTCAGCCTACTGGTGATATATCTTGAATTCTGTTACTCATTTAAGCAACATGCTGAAACAGTTTGGTATAAAATTTCAGAATAAAAAAAGGATTTAATTAAAAGTTTTGGGGAAAAGTTTCACTTTAAATGTCAATGTGTTTGGCATGATGTTTAAAGCATGTTATCATTTTCCTGTAGAAATTGAGGAATGAAAGAAATATTCTTATGACATCCTCTTTTAATATGTCCAGTGGGATAAATAGGATAACTGAATAAATCTAGACTTAGGAGTCCAGTACCTCACTTACTTTTTCAGAAAGACATAAAATAGCCAAGTGCCATTTCTGCAAACTCTAAATAATGTATATAATTCCATCAGAAGTTTCAATAGGTCAAAACATCTTTTTCTTTCCAGCTCTTGAACATTCATTGATTGCAAACCCTGTAATTTCACCAGAAAAATACACAGCAAGATATTTTTTCTCTGCCTAAAACCTCACTGCAAGCAAATGTCTGTCCCCCCTCCTAAGCAGGAAGGAGAGCAACAGGGGTGGGGAGTGTTTCCCAAACCTTGGAAAGGCCTCATTGATGAGTAGCTGATTTTCCAGGTGGGAACACAGTAATGTAGCCAGGCTGGCAGATAGAGGCGGCTGAATCTCTACATTTCTGTTCCTTGTGCCTCTCAGTGTCACCAAGCAGGGACAATATCGGTGACAATCCCTGGCATTCCCAGATAATCCAATTAAGTGAAACTTCTACAACACCATCACACATTCCAGGGTATTGTGGCATCCTCTTAAGAGGCTCTGAGACAGCCAAGGATATTTCAGACCTAAATTTTCTCCAGCACATGTTTCTGAACATAACTGCTGCCAGGCATGCTGATCGTATTCATGAGATGTTAATTCTTGTGAATTATATAATCTGTTACTTGGTTAAGTATTACGTGTATTGTGATTTCCAAATTGATTATTTGCATTAACTTAAAGAAAATTTACAAGAGGATGTCAGAACCCAGGACATTCCTCTGGCTGCCCTGGAGGACTCCAGACCCTGGCAGGGGGCTCAGAGACCTTGGCACAGAGTTAAAAACACCCGTGCCTTTGATTTTAGCCCATGGAAACAATTCCCAACTTTGTGTGAGGAGTTGCAAGCCACAAGGGTTTGAATAGAATGATCGTGAATTTACCACAGGGTGGAAAAGTAGAATTTTGGGGTTTTTAGAATGGAGGTTCAAGAGGCAAGATGGAGGAAGCTGGATGTGTCCTGTCCTTCTCCTTCTTGTTCTTGTCCTCCAGAGGACAGGAGGTGTTTGCTGCCAAACTGGGAAGCACAGGGTAGCAAGACATTGCCACTAAAATTGGATCAGGCTCAGGTCTAAGTCATATTTTCTCCCTCTGAAGTTTATTCCTAAATCTCAAAAGAAATTGTTGTTTTGATAAAAATGGAAGAGAAAAGGGTTGGTTGGCCCTAATGCTTTCCATGGGGTTAATCTGATGCTGAAGCAACCCCATTCCTTTGGGGCTGAAACCAGAAACTCTAAACTGCTCTAATTTTATATAGAACTCTACACCAAACTAATTAAAATGTTTATGAGGAGAAGTCAGAGAGATCCCAAGCCTTAATATTGTAATGTGGAAATGGTGATATAAAGATTAAATGTTTTAAAGATGAAATACAACGACGATCTAGTGAATAACCTTTTTTTTTCGGTGACATTTTCATTTTGCAGGTCATTCCTTTTATTTCTGTTCTTTTTGTGCCTTTGAATTTAGACTACAACATCCTCCTATACAGTCTGCCCCTTAAAGGGTTTCTCCTGTAGTTATAATCACCCCAAATATACTTTGATAAATGACTTAATTTCTTAAAATACTTTGACATACAATAAGTGCCTCAGAATAGGCAAAGATAACTAAATGATCAGTGCCTGCCATGCAGTTTGTATCCAGCATGGATCACCTGAGAGGACTGAAGGGAACAGCCTGGGATCCTGTCCCAAATCCTTGATTTTCACATGAAGTGCTACAAGGGAATCTGAGCACAAGGGAAGTTTACAGTGTGTACAAATCCAGATGGTGGGAGTAGAAAATCAAGATAAGGGTGTAAGAAATAAATTGATTCACCTACAGGTTTGGTTACAGGTTTGGTTAATGGATTCCTGTCTCTTCTGGGGTTAACAAATGAGGTCACTTCTCTTTTTTCCATCTCCTATCCCAAATTGACTTGCTGTTTTGCTTTGCTACCTCAGCAGAATCAAACACAAACCAATTTTCTCGGTGCAAGGGTGGCTGTACCAGAGAGTGGGGCTGACATATGAACATTCTCCCCTATCACCTCTCTCCAGCACTTTCCTCAGCGAGGTTTTGCCTGCCCCCTTTCCACAGCACCCTCCTGATGCCATGTGAGCACTGAGAGCCAAGGAAAAGAGCAGCTTTAGGGTTTTTCTGTGTCGATTTTGCTCCACCTGCCTCGAGCTGTACCTTAAAGTGTAAGAAAGGCAGCAGTGACATGAGAGCTGCTCTGGTAAATGCTGGAGACTGCTGCAGGAAGGGAGGACACCTGTGTGTCACAGCGTAGCCTGGAGGAAACAGGCTGTGGAAATTGCCTCTGAAGCCAGTGGTGATCCCTTCAGCAGCAGGCTGCTGGCACAGAGAGACAGAGGATGCAGAATGGAAACAGCAGTGCCTCTTCTTTAAACACAGTCCTGCTGGATGTCTGAGCTTCCTGATGGATTCAGGGGGAGAATTAAAGCGTGGGGATCTGTGCTGCTTCCTAGGACTAAAATAAACTCTTTGTGTGTCTCTGCTCCTGTAAAATGAGGGTAGTGGCTCTTCCACTTTGAACTTGTCAGAGAAGCAGCGAGCGTGGGCCAGAAAAGCAGGGAATGTGCAAGGAACTGGAATATGAAACAAAAGGCTCAGGGACTGCTTGTCACCCCATCGTGGGGAAAGACATCTCACAGGACAAAAACTCTTTTTGGTAGGAGCAGTAACAGTGGGCATTAATATCACTGGGAGCTCTTGTGTAGCTCCTGACAATGAGTTCCTTAGAAGGATTTCCTCCCTTTGAAGCGCCTGCCTTGCCTGCACAGCAGACAGCTGCTTTCCGCCTGCTGTCTTGCCTGTCTGCTCCCCTCCACGCTGCTCTGCTGAAACACCCTGTGTTATTACAGTCACTCTCAGCACCTGGCTGCAGGAGTGAATCAAAGTGTTGTGAAGGCAGCATATCAATTTGGGTTCGTGCCATGTAACACTTACTCGCCGGCTAAGTGGGATCATTTCAAAGACATTTTTTCCTTCCTTTTTCCCTATTTCTCTGTGCCCAGATCACTGCTTGAGCTGCCTTCCCCCTAAACACTACGTGCTCACCTTTTGTGGCTGTCTCAAATAGAGAAGCCTCTGCTCTTGTCAAAAGGATAAACTGAAACAGTCACTTATCCCTGGCTGAGGAATTGCACACTGGAGTGCTCCACCAGCACCTCCCATTTGCACAGCCCCTCTGCCAGGTGTGGACCCTGCAGAGCTGACTGAGCCTCAGCTGTCATGTCCCAGAACAACCAGGTGAACACAAATAATCAAAAAATCCATTTGGGATTGTTGGTACTCAGAGAATCCCCATAAGGCAGAAAAGGTTGGGTTCTGGGGTGTTTGTTTCCATGCTGTGCAGGAAGGGCTGTGTTCATGGATAGAATAGATAGGCTTGGAAGGGACCTTAAAGATCATTTACTTACCTTCTTTTCTTTTCCCCCTGCTCTGTGCTGGCTCACACCTCAGCACACACCTCAGGAGTCAAATGAGCATTTCTCACAGCCCCTGATATCTGCATGGAGACTCCATGGATCCCACAAGTGCAGGTTTGCCTGCCAGCTAACAAGATTTCAGTAAATTCAGAAGACTGGAATGTCCCCAAACACAAGCCAAATTAATTCATATTTTAAAAGATTTCTGTCTACAATACCAGGAGTAAATGCCACATAAACCCCAGCCCTGCTCCCATCAGAGACAATGGGAATTAAGCCACTAACTTCAAAGAGCAGTGCTCTCTCTGTAGAGTGTATTTCATGCTTCTGCAGTCTTGGCTAGATTAGTGCAAATTAAACATTGGGTTAAGTTGCCAGAACCCACTAGAGCTCCATTAGGCTCTGGAGGATTTGGCTAATTTTAGTCAAACACTCACCTATTTTACAGAAGCCATGCAAAGCTCCTGCACGGGCTGAGCCCACGGAGCCCTGACAGAAGCCACGAATGAATTTGGCCTCACAGCTCCTGTCTCTGCATTTATGCAGGGCTCAGAATGCAGCTTCATGCACCTTAGGGGATCTTAATAAACAATTATTTTATACCAGAGCACACCAAGGAACTTCAGGAGGGCTCTAAACAAGGGGCTTTCACAAGTGCTGAGGGACCCAGCCATGGAGTGGGAATTCAGGACAACCCTCTGTCTGTCCAGGATGGCCAGGACCCTGCCAGGGGGCTCAGAGACCCTGGCACAGAGCCCAGAACACCTGTGGGTTTGATTATGGCCCATGGAGTAAATTACCAACCTTAGATGAAGATCTGCAATCCACAACAGTTTAGGTAGAATAATAGTGAAGTTATCACAGGGTGGAAACATAGATTTTTGGGGTTTTTGGTATGGGGGTTCAGGGGGCAAGATGGAGAGATCTGGGCATGTCCAGCCTTTCTCCTTCTTGTTCTTGGCCTCTATCTCCTGCTGTGATGGTGGCACTGACAGATTGGTTTAGAGTAGAAGCTCACTGCCTAACATAGGTGATAGGTATTGGGAAGTAATTGTAAATACACAATTTACAATTGTATATTTACAATTACTTCTCAATGCCTATCACGTAGTTTTTAGTATAAAAAGATAACACTTAGTAGTTTTTAGTACACATAGTTTTTAGTATAAAAAGAAAACACTGCCCTGGGGGCAGGCAGAGTGCCTGGAACTGTCCTGCTGGATGGACCTGGGCAGGGCAGGAGAAAGAATTTTATAGATAAGAAACCATAAACAACCTTGAGACTGAGAAATTAAGAGCTCTGACTCCTTCTTCGAGCACCAGGTTGGGAAAAGAGACTTTGTGACACATCTGGGGTCACTGTGAGCAGCAGAATCCCGAGAAATGTGAGAGCACAGGAGGCTCCCCTGGCCTGCAGGGCTGCAGCAGCTCCTCCCCAGCTGCTCTCTGTCCGACATCCTTCAGTGGCAAACTGCCCCAGGGAGCTACAAGCTACATTTTTCAATCATCTCTGCTTTATGTTAAATACACTTACAAGCAGCCAAGTAGCATCCCCAGAGGGTCTTACTGCGACAGAGGGATGTTAACAATATACTTCAGCCATTTTTTTTTCCTTTCAAATATGCTTCAACTACAGCCATCCCTGAATAATCTCCTAATTAGTGAGGAGGCCTTGAGTTTAGCACAGGCTGCAGAGATGGAGACCTGAGGTGCCATTTCCAAGCTCCACGGTGCAGGATTTTAGGGCCAGCCTGGACAAAGCCTTGCCTGATTTTCAAGCCTCATTTCTCCCCTGGCTGAGCACAGGGAATGCCATCCCTGCTGTGTGTCTCTGTTCCCATCCATCCAGGATGGAGCTGTGGAGGGTTCTGACAGCACCAGAGCTCATTCCCAGCTTTGTACAATGGCTGGAGCCACTGCCTTTGCAGGCCCTGCCAGGACTTCAGGGTGTTCACACAGATACAAACATCAGACTAATTAGTCATCCTTAAACTTATGACTCAGGCATTTACTAAAAGCATGTGTTCAGATAAAGGTAATACAGTGCAAAAAATAATACAGCAACATCCTTCGGGAAGGCAGAAAAGGTCAAGTACAGTGCTGCTCTTGGCTGAAGAAGTAATACACAGAATTTGTATGTGGAAACTTGACCACTCAAGCAGCTAATTGCCAGTGGGATGTCTTGCTGTACACATCTTCTGAGGTGCTTTAATTATGCAAACACACCTTGTTGTCACACAGATATAAATAATGTTTAAGGCTCGTGTTCCTTTGATGTGCTGTGGGGATTATGGGGGGGTATATTTCATTATGATTCCCCTTTGGGGAGAATACCACGTAATAAACAACACAGCACATCAGCAAGTGGGGTTTTTTTGCAGGTGTGTTCCCTCCCCCTCTGCTTAAATTATTTTTAAAAAGCTTCTGGCTCTATTTCTGACTCCTGTTGAAAAATTGGGTACTTCAGCAAATTGCTCGGTTGACAAAAGGGAAAAGAATTGTTGCTTCAAAACAAACAATTATGATGACTTTGAAGCATAACATGGAATGTCTCATTGATTTTGTCCCAGAGGACTGGTGCAAAGAATGAGTAGCCAAATGTGCAACAGAGCACGTAATATCAGTGCATGCCCCATTTCTTGTGCAGTGTTGTTTTAAATCCATTGCCTCACCTTTGCCCTCTGTGATCACCTGCCATCAACGGGGGAAACACACACGAGCAATCTGAATACTTGATTGCTTGCAAGAGAAAAAATTTCTTCCTATACAAAGATGAAGTGGCTGAGTAGTGGCAGGAAAATGCACCATTCCTTCCCCACAGCCTCTAAGAGGAGCATTAGAGACAGAGATTATAATTTCAACCTGCCGTGCTTGAATTCCTGGCCACGAGATTTCAGCATTTGTTGTTCTCCTGGTGAATAAACTTTACATTTAAACTCTGATTAGACCATAGAACTGGCACCAAGAAGCATTTTTCGCCTTTTCTGCTCTTTATATTTATAATGTTAAGTGCACTCTGAAGGGGCATTGTGCAGGAGGCTCTGGCAAAGGCCAATTCTGGAGACAGCCTCTTACATGGGTGCGTTCTGTTCACACAACCCAGCATTCAGGAATTAGGACTTTTGAGTGTTAAAGCCAGAAAAGGGAGCAGTAAATGATCAATTGTAGCAAATGTTCTGCAGTCATTTCTTCAAACACAAGTGATGCAGTATTTTGTCCCTGAGCTGAAATATCAATTCCCTATTAGGCTCGAAAAAAATTCAGTACAGCTGTTGTGCTACCTTTGGATATGGCTCTTTTCTAGCAGATCAACTTATCTTCAGCCAAGGTGTTTGCTTCTGTGATGGAGAATCTGTGTCCTCTAGGTTTCCTTTCAGCAAAGAAAATTTAAATTGCTTAAAAATGACATTATTCAGATGGCAAAAAAAAAAAAATCGTTGAAAACAATCAAACAGGTGCTGTCAGTCTGCAAGTTTGATTCCTCATGGATTTGGAACTGAAATTCTCTCATTTGTATTTCTCTCTCTAGGTATGTCTGAAATCAGTTTCCACCACTGAAGTGGAACAGGTAATTTATTGTCAGGGGTTTCTCAGCATCTTTTCAGTGCTCAAATATTTCTACATGTATTTCCACTTAGCCTCCCTGCTCTGGGACTCTGATCCCTCTGTGAGCCCAGCCTCAGCCTCCTGCATGTGCTGATTGAATCCATTTTTTGGCTGGGAGGACTCTGTTGAGTGACTGCAGCTCCTCCTTTACTCCAAAGATTTAACCATGGTGTGCCACAACCCCTGCCAGACACAAACAGCATTTTTGTGCTACAAGCACACAAACATGACAGAGCCAGGTCCATCCTGCTAGGCCATCCACCAGTTATGGGATGTCATTGCCTAAACACTTTGGAAGATGTCAGCCTCTGTGTTTTCATCTTTCTGGGTTCCTGGTTGCTCTGCACACCTGCACTAGCTGTGAAAATCACCATTTGCTGGAGAGTGCCTTGCCAGTGCAGTTTTCAGAGGTGCAGACTGACAGCAGATATATCTATTCAGCTCTGCCAGGCAGCAGGGCTCAGCAGTGAGCTAAATTAGCCCACAACATGTGATTCCAGCCAGACTTCCCAACAACCTGCTCTGAAGGTAAACACACACTCACAGGGCGTATCCAAAGGAGAAAACTGAAATTTCAGCACGTTTTTCTTCCTGGGTTGATTATTCCTCCAATATTCCAGACCCTGCTCTGTGACAATTAAACCACAGCACCTCACTCCATGCTCAAATCTACCTGTCCTTGCCTCCACAGGGTTATTTGACCTTCTATAATCAGATCAGATCAGAATTTAAAAAAAAATAAATAAGACTGTGTAGCTCAAGAATGTGCAAGACTGGTAGTTCAAAATAACTGTAATAAGTATTTGTAGAAATGTAGTAATTCAAGTGTATAAATGAAGGGAATTAAATGTCATGGTAAATTTACATTAAATAATGTTTAAAGCAGAAATTGGAATAAATATAATACAGATAAGTAGTAATCCTCTTCCTTCTTAACTAGGCCATTAATAAAAATTTTCAAGGACAGACTAGAAAATATCTTCAAAAATGGAAAGTCATATTAGAGACTAGAAAAGACTCTAGGATCCAGGAAAAACAAATATTTGAGCCTAACTTCCAACTCTGCATCCTGAGTGCAGTGGTTCCTGTGGAAGCCTGCCTTTCCTGGGAGTAACTATACCCTGAGACATAATGGTGATATCCATTTGCTCTGGTCTTTTTTTCTTCCAGCATTTTCAAGTTTGTTGGGGTTTTCTGTGTCTTTTTTTAACTAACATTCACTGTGGAGTAGCATAAAATACTTGGCCATTGGTTTTTCTCTTTAAGAGTGCAGCAGAAAAGACTTTAGAAATAGAAAGAAAATAAGCTATTCAGCTTGGTCCTTTGAAATTAAGCCACTTGCAATTCATAAAGAAGCTATTGGAGATGACATAGCTGACATTTTTGCCTTGTATAAAGCTGCAAAGATAGCTGCTTTACAAAGACAATCACTCCTAAGAGTGGGAGCATTATTAGGTTTTCTCTGCTGATCTTCAAGGTGTAAATGACAGGTAACTTAAATACCCTGCCAAGTGCAAAATTTCTTTGCAAGACACCTCAAAAATATGATTTTCTGTTTTACATAAGACTTCACAATCCATATTATTTCTAATCCTCTAATGTGTATTCTCCTGTTTTCTCTATACCTGCAGGATTTCTCGTGAGCAGGGCATATGGCTTTAAGCATTAAAAAAGTAAATGGTGTCTTGAATAGCAGAATTAAATTCAGAAGCATCCTGCACTGATAGGAAATCACCTCTAAAATATATTCCTGCAGGCAGTTGTTCTGCTAATTCCTGCTGCAGACAAATATTGATCTAATCCCAGAGGTAACAGCTGTCAGGAGAGGGAGGTTTCTGTGCCCCACATCGTGGCTCTGTATCTCTGACAAGGCAGGAGAAGAGCTCTCCAGCAGGGAACAGAATCATGCCACTGTTTTCTAACATTCCCTTTGATTTTTTCCTGCCAGCCCCGTTGATCAGCAGGTGAGTGTTAATATAAACCACCCAGCTGAAGCAGCTTCACAATCTCAACGCTGTGAAGGTACATGGGGGAAGAGAGAGTGGGTCAGATGGCTTAAATGTGCCTTTTTCTTCTCATGGGGGATCTCCTCAGGCGGAAAGGAAGGAAGGAGAGCTCTGCAGAGAGACTAGATTGGTTGGATGGATGGGCAGAGTCCAACAGGATGAAGTTTAGTAAGTCTAAGTGCTGAGATATTTTGGCCACAAAAATCCCCTACAACAAGCTGGGGACAGAGTGGCTGGACAGTGCCCAGGCACAAAGGGACCTGGGGATTTTGGTCAACAGCAGCTGAACATGAGCCAGCAGAGTGCCCTGAGGGCCAAGAAGGCCAGTGGCTCCTGGCCTGGATCAGGAATGATGTGGCAGCAGGAGCAGGGAGATCATCCTTCCCCTGTGCTCAGCACTGCTGAGGGCACACCCTGAGTGCTGTCTGGCCCCTCAGCTTGGAAAGGACCTTGGGATGATGAACACCTCCAGAGGAAGCAATGAGGATGGTGAAGGGCTTGGAACACAAACCCTGTGAGGAACATTTGAAGGAACTGGGGGTGCTCAGCTTGGAGAAAAGGAGGCTCAGGGGTGCCCTCATTGCTCTCTACAACTCCCTGAAGGGAGGTTGGAGCCAGGTGGGGTTGGTCTCTCCCACCAGGCAGCACTGACAGAACCTGAGGACACAGTCTCAGCTATGTCAGGGAAGGGATAGGTTGGATATTAGGAAAAAGTTTTTCACCAAAAGAATAATAAAGTACTGGAATGCTCTTCCCAGGGAGGTGGTGGAATCACCATCCCTGGATGTGTTTAAAGAAAGCCTGGACATGGCACTTGGTGCTGTAGTCTGGTTGAGGTGTTCGGGCAGAGGTTGGACTGTATGATTTTAGAGGTCTCTTCCAACCTCATCATTCTGTGATTCTGTGATAAAGGATGATTTTGCTCTCTTCGTGCAGTGGCCACAATGGCAGATTTCAGGCAACATCAAACATGCATTTATCAAACCAGCCCTTTCCCAGTGCTCTGGTTTAGTGTGCTCACCTACAACTAGGGCAAAAAGTAAGAGCTGGTGCTTCCACCTTGGCTAAGCAGTGTTTGTATCCATTTCCCAGAGCAGATAACCCACTCTGCATGGTCCCAAGGCGCTGTCACCAGGATATTGTCTGGATATAGGACTGTTTGAGTAGGCAGCTGATGTATCCCCTGTGGAAGAGGTTTTACAGCAACTTCTGTGAGCCAGAGAGAAGTTTGATAAGAGGATCCATGTTTACCCCTCAAAGAATTTCCTACCAAGGTCATTGACACAGAAACCAAGAAAGAAAGAAGGATAAATAAGAGAAACCTGCAACTGCCTATTCCAATGAGCACTTTGTTTGTCTCTCCTGACCAATGAATAAAGTGTAAACTTATGAGTTTGTACGAATGGGTTTGAAGCCTTCTGAAAATGGAGTGTTGCTTTGTATTGTGACCATCTCAACTCCGACAATCCCCTATCTGAAGGATTTGGTTTTTGGAATATCTAAAACATATCTGAGTCTGTCTGAAAGGAAAAATCCTCCCAGATGAGAGTGAGATGAGAAGGAAGGACATTCCTCACCCTGTAACCTCAGGGATCTGTGAGGCAGGACCTCAGGCTTCTTTTGCAGCCAGCAAAGAAAACCTTCAGAAGCAGCTGTGCTGGAAGCTCAGCTACACTGAGCAAGGAATCTCAGAAGCCAACCAGAACACCTACAGATCCAAACTGGGCTGTGTAAATCTGTCTCCTGCCTCCCTGTGCCCCCAGAACAAGGGCACAAAGGCATCTGCTTTGGGATCAGACCAGGAAAGGTGGCTGTGCTCTCTGAAGTTCACCAGCAGATGGAAGTTAAACTGAGTCAAGCACTGAGTGATATCATCTTGTTTTGGATGAAACACGAGGTGAAATTGAATCTTTCACGTGGTTACTCTTTCAATCACACCAGGAGCCTTGGCTGTGGCACTGATGGGACAGCAGTGACAGCACTGGGAAGTTTTCAGAGAAACTGTCAGATCCAGGATTCCTTATTATTTTCCTGTGCTTCACTCAATGAGGTGTACTGATTTACAAGGAGGGTTAGGACTTGAGGGAGAGGGATCAATAGCTCTTTAGTGAATACCAAGTGCAATTTGTGACAACTTAGAATATAAAAGAGCCCCATGCTGTCCAGCTCCCACAGAGAGGGAGAGGAGCAAGACTCATTGCCTTGAAGGATGAAAAACTGATGGCAGAATTCCATTTGGGTATGACTCAATGGCTGGACTGGGTGATTGTGATGCCTCAGATTTGAGCTTTTATATTTTTCAGATTCTGTGCTGCTTTACTGTGTAGTTCTGAGTTTCATATCAGGGGATGGTGAGCTCTCTGCACAGAGCAGGGAGACAAAACAATTCCTGCTCCAGCTGGGCACCAAGGACAAATGATCCAAATCTCAGGCCCAAGAGCACAAACACCGTGGGCTGGAGAGAGAAAAACAAGAATCATGGGACTTCACAACCTAAAGCTGTAATTGGACAATGAAATCCAAGATGCAAATGGAGCAGAACTTACAAAAGTGGGAGACTCTGTGAGCGGTCGTGCATTTTGGGACCATTTTGATTCACCTTGGGTTCATTTTGTGACCATTTTGTTTAATCTTGGGTGCTGCCCAAGGTGGATCTGTTAAAACCCCCTAATAAATCTCTTTATTCTTTATTCTTTAACCCTGCCCAGCCTCTGTTCTAGGGCAGCCTCTCAAGGCATCAATTGTGCACCCCTGGGCAGAGGCAGAGCCCAGGGAGGTGGGACACTGCTGGAGAAGTCCCAGCTCTGCTCAGGCCTGGCCTGGCTGTTCCAGGGCTCCCCAGGCAGGCTCAGGAAGCATTGTTGAGCATTGTTGAGCATTATTGAGCATTGTTGAGCATTATTGAGCTTGTCCATAAGCCAGGACAAGCAGACAAACCCAGGGAAGGAGCTCAGTGCCCAGCTGGGTGCCTTGCACAGCTCAGCCAGGCTGAGTGCTGGCTCTGTGAGTTCAATCAGATTTAGGGGGTGCACACCAACAGCCTGGGGCAGCCTGGGTGCACAGGCACAGCTCCCAGATGAAAATGAGCCTCTCTGCAGCCACACTGCACATTTCAATTACGCACTGGGCCGCTCTGGTGCTCTGCAGGAGTGTCTGACCTGCTTTACAAGTACTTTGTGCTGCACAGCCAGTTCTTGGTAGCCCAACACGCCTTGGACCAAGTGAATCAGAGCAGAGATTTGATTTATGAATGAGATGCAGAAATGCTGCACCCAGTGCCTGCCAGGAATACAGTGCTGTGGGGAGATCTGGTTCGAGACAGTTTTGTTTTGCTCAAAAAGGGCACAATCCCCCTCACATATACAGAATTCATGTTCCCCACAGGAATAAAGGAAGGAAACAAACTCAGGTTTTCCCTTCTTGGGTGCAGAGATATTAATTAAAATAGATTAATTTAATTAACAAGAGCCACATCTTCCTTAGGAGAATTTGAGCAGCATTCCCAAGTAGCTTGTGATTCAGTAAAAACATGTTTGGCAAATAAAAAAATTGAATTGCAGTGATAGATGCTAAAAAGGGGAAATATCTTGTTATAAAAAAAAGAATTATTTGCACTTGAGCCCATCTGTTTCTTATGCTTGTGGAGTTTAGATTAAAGTAATTTATTTCTGTCTACTAATTAGGACTATTTATTAGTGACTTCATCCCATTTTGAATTATAATTCTCACTATACTTATTTTAATATGGTATCAGCACAAATAAAAGGTGCCCCTTGAGAATCTGTGAAAAACAAGGAGTAGCATCAAATCCTGCTGGAGGTGGTGGCACTTACCCTGCTTTGGAGACACCCTCAGCAAGCTGTAGAACCAGAGGGTGTCAGCTGAATTCTCATTGCTCAGAAATTGCCAAGCACTGGGGAGAGCTAAGCCAGCAATCATAACTGGGAGATCAGACAAACAGGAAACCTGACAATTCCTGCAAAGTTTGTTCCACAGGCATTAACAGCGAGTGTGGAAATGTTTATCCCTGAAATCTAATTAGAAATTAGCAATTCAGCTGAAGACTATGTAGAAATAAAGATATGATCAAATATTCACCAAATTGCTGTGATGAGTTTTGGAACTGAGCAATTACAGACAAGTGTTTCTTTATGGTTTCTTTATGGTTTCAAACCCACAACATTTTATGTGAGGAAAGCAGAGAGGAAGACAAACACTCAGCTGGGAGAAATCTTTTGGAGCATTGGAGGTGTTTGAGCCAACCCTGCATTGTGGGGCTTCTCTGAGTTGTGACAAGCTAATTGATGCATAATAAAAATAATCTCTAACAATTCTGTGAGGAGCCTTGATACTGTGAGTTAGGTGGGAGTGACATCACCAGAGAAAAGTACACAAACAGAAAAATTATAAAATAATCTCGGGCCTTTGAAGTAATTTTTTCCAACTTTTTCTGGCTCCTGGTGCCCAACAAAAAGTTCTGTCATTGAGGGAGGCACACCAAGGGAAGCCAAAAGGACACAGATTTCAAATGGAGCATGAAACCTGGCCTGGGAAAAATAGAGAAGTGCAGTTAAAGAACACAACATTACATGAGCTGAGATACAAAAAAAAAAACCCTCAAAAATAAAAAAAAAAAAATTTAAAAATCATTAGAACAAAATATTTGTGAACCAAAATATTATTTTTATTACATCCTGTTTCTAACACTAGCTGGTCTTCAAATGAGGATCAAATTTCCTAAAATCTGTTGGGTTTTAGGTGAAGAAAAATCTTTAGGCTTTTAAAAATAAGTAAAGGAGCAGTAAATAATGGGGATTAGAATATATTTTTTTCGTTGAGTTGTGTTTTATAAAAATTCTAATTCTGTAGGGGACTTAAATGAGCCATTTGCTATTGGCAATATGTCATTAGCATAATCCTAATCATTCCCACCTCATCTCATCTCATTCTCTAAGGACTTTTTCCTCAGGAGTAATTGCAAGTCTCATTCCACCAAGTGGAAATAGTGAATCAGGATAGAGTGTTATCCTACAGCCCTCCAAATAACTCTTGCATCATTTCTTTTTTAATCAGGCTTAGCTTGAACAAATATCCCTGTTTATGGAAATGCATGTACACAACCTCTTACAAATTACCAAACAAGATGCTTATTAGAGGCACAATTGCCATTATTAAAATAAACAGCTATTTTCTGTGGTGTCCTTCAAAGAGAGAGAGCTGGTGGCATTTGTCACCAAACCTGTTAAAGCCTAGAAAGTATTTTTTTAAGCAGCGTTTCTTATCTCAAATAGAACTGGTAATCTGCAGGTATTAATGTCAACATTGAAGAGCATCACCCTGCAAGGTGAGATGGCAGAAAAATGCATTTTGGTCAGGTGGTGAGGGTGTGAAAGCTCTCACACAGCACTGGATGGAGGAAGGATTCCTAACTGGCCATGCAGGGGGGACAGACATGCATTTAGAAATGTGTGACAGTGTCCCAGGAGTTCAGGGACTGAGGAGCAGAGTGGGTCAGATCAGAACATGGAGGAAATCGCAGAGCAGCCCCCATGGAAAATTTAGATCTCAAAGCTGTTTTGGTGAGGGACCCTTCAGAAAATGCAACATCAGGCACGGGAAGGAGATTACAGATATCACACCCAGCACCTCACACACATCTCATTTACCTTGGGCTGAGCAGGTTTGGAGATCTCTGCAGAAAACAAGGGATTTCAGACTTTTGGCTGCAGCAATCCCCAGAACAGGTGTCATGACACTGATCTTCCCAGAAATGCCCTCCCAATGCAAACCCTCTGCATTTGTTATTTATTTCACACAGAAACTCCACTTGTGCCTTCCCTGAGCAGCTCAGGCTGGCACTGCAGGGTCTGCCAGAACTGGCATCTTCCATGAGCTCCCTGTTGGCAAAGGAGACCAGAAAAATGTGAGATTTTGTGGCCAAAAAAAAACCTATTCCTGACCCACATGCAGGTTTTCTCCAAGGACACAGTCCTGTGAAGAGCATTCTCAGGCATTTCCACAGGTGCTGTGTGTGTTAACTGAGAACTCTGTGAGAATGACTTCAGTGCAGCTGAAGAACCACAGCTGGCAGAGAGAGCTCCCAAGCACTCCCCCACACTTTCAACACTCTGCACACAGCAGAGCTGTTCTGATTCAAGCAGTGAGCACGTTGCTTTGTAGATGAGGTGCACTAATGAGTTAAAAAAACTCAATTGATCAGCTTCACTAAGAGCCCCACGTGCCTTTAAAGAGCTTCTCCTTGCAGTGAGTGCTTTCCCCCTCCTGAAGGATGCTGCAGCTCTGATCATGAGACAGCCCTTGCCTGTGGTGGCACAGGATGCTTTGATCCCCTCTCTGTAAATCATGGGGATGGGGGTGGGAGCCTTCTGACAGCACCTTGACATGGTCTCCACGCTGAATTCATACCCAACGCTGTCTAACTATAAAACCAGCAGTCCCTGCTCTCCTGACATCCTGTTGAACATCTGTTTTCCAGTCTGGACAGAGGCTGTCAAATCCCAGTTCATTTGCTTTGGGGCTGTTTTTCTTTGGTCTCTCCACATAGGATGAATAACCTTCACTCAACTACTTCAGGTATGAAACGCAAGGCAGAGATCCCTTTGATTTCACAGTATATCTGAAAAATTTCCACTTTATGGGTAAGAGGCCTTGAATTTACAACATGATCTGCCTGCCTTAGGAGGAGTTTGTTCTGCTATGGCTTTGACCATGAGACAAGTCCTGTTACCAAAGAAGATGTATTTTTTTCAGGCAGTTGCTTCATGAGGGCACAGGCAGAGCCTTTGTGATTAACTTCAGTGATTTGGTCCATGTTCCATACCAAGAAGGCAAAGAAAGGTTAGTGCCCAGAATCCTTGGCAAGTCTGTACCTGGCAGCATTTTTATGCAACGCTTTAGGTATTTCTATGCATGTGATGTGGCAGAGGGCAGAAAGTGTTATAATTGGATTTAAGCACAAACAGGGTTAAACTCCTCTGCCATTCAGGAGCAAAATTTTGAGCTGACTGATTTGCCAAAGCCCATACAGTGATTCAGCAGCAGAATCTGCCAGTCCAGCAACAAAGCCAAACTTCAGCCTCTGCTTCAAATTGCAGTGGCTACAATTGGGGGGCAGAGCCAGCCCACCTGGAGTTAACTGTAAACACTGATGTGTCCAGCACTGATTCACAGAGCCTCATCATCAAAATCCAAGAGACTGATTAATCTCTCATCATTGTCCCCTACCTATTTCATGGTTTCTTTTTCCTTGAATGGGACATTCAAGGAAAACTGTACAACAATTTTGGCCTCATTCAGCATAAATACTCAAGACACAGAACCATAGAATGGTTTGGGTTGGAAGAGACTTTAAAGGTTATTGAATCCCACCTCCTGCCATGGCAGGGACACCTTCCCCTGTCCCAGGCTGCTCCAGCCCCAGTGTCCAGCCTGGCCTTGGGCACTGCCAGGGATCCAGGGGCAGCCCCAGCTGCTCTGGGCACCCTCACAGGGAATTTCTGAACCCAATTGTTTCAGCAAATACTATAATGGGAAGGGTGAAAAGACAAAAAAATCTTTTGGCACAAAACTGACACATTTTTGGGTGGGGAGGAAGGAGTGCTGATGATCCCACCTTTCAGGATCCATGAGGGTTTTTAGCATCCTTGTCTCTGCTCCTTTTAGTAAAAGCATTCCAGGCAAATTCCAAGCAACATTACACATTCCTTGGCTTTCTAGGAACATCCCAGTGGCTGTACTGGCTTAGAAGTGCATCTAACTCACAGTTCCAGCTTTGATGGATATATAAGAAAGCACAGGGTGATGTTCCTCCAATACACTCTCTCAGCTGCAGGAAATTACAACTTGTATTAAGAGTCCTAACATAAAGGAGTTTGTCTAGATATTCTTTAAACCCTGTTACAATTCTATTTTGCAGCAATGAGTTCCAGAGTTTAATCAATCTGCTTTTGTGACAAAGGGTTATTATTGATGCATTTTTCATTGTTTTGGTTTTTTTTAAGTCCTACCATTGGATAACTCCATTTGATACTCACTTCTTATATCATGATAAAGTGAATACCAGTTTTTGGTTCCCTCTCAAAAAGCACTCAGAGTTTCATCATTGTATTCTGGTGTCAGTGTGTTTTTTCTGGGCTGAAATTATTAATCTATCTCACCTCTCCTTGGACACGAGGCATGGAGATCTTTGTCCTGTCTGTACCTGTAATTCTATTTTAGCCTTCCTGGGATGGGTAAACAAAGTGCATTGAGGATGGAAACAGGCCTTTCTTCTTCATCAGCCAGAGGGGGCCTTTTCCTCAAGTGAACACTTACAAAGGTAGGATACAAGTCAATCTGGCCATTTCATTTCAATGTCTTCAAAGGGATGGATTTCACCAACATTCTCCCTAAGCTTTGAGAAATCTGCTAAGAACCCTTGAACTGCATTACCTTGAGAAAAGCCAGCATCTCACAGGATCAGGCTGTAAAACGTTATCTACATCCACTTACAATGACCCTTTTATTACTCTGCCTTCAAACTGAGAAGAAAACAAAACAGAACTCTGGAGAGTTAATATTTTCAAAACCAGCCCCAGTTGAAGACAATCAGTGCAGCTTTTGATAAAACTGATCAAAGGACAATTCTTGACAGCTTGGAAACATGAAATGCTATTATTTGCCCTCTTTTGGTTTTGCTCTTTCTTCTCAGAAGACCAGTATTTGTTTTGCAGAGTAGCAAACATTATTCCTGTGGCGTTTAACTTTTGCACAGGAGCCCTCCTTTCATTACACCAGAGTAAAAGCAGGGTGAGATTAGCAAGAGATTCTTTGTCTTCTGCTGTAGTAAAACCTTTTTGTAATTTATCTTTCTTTTCTTTCTCTCTCTTTTACCTCTTGGCCACAATTTACACATCAGCGTCTTCTGCTATTGTCTTTTTATTGGATGAGAATCCCCTTAAAATATTCCCACAGAGTTGCTATTTCTCCTCTTTTCATTATTTCAACTTGAAAGTGGTTAAGATAATGTATTTGGCATTAGACTTACAGAGGGGAAAAGAAAAAAAAAAGAAAGAAAGAAATAGGGAAAAAAGGCTGTGAATTGCTGTGATCATCTCAAGGACAGTTTGTGTTGGGGCACCAGGGCCAGGGGAAGAGGGCAGATTCCTGATCCCTTTTAAATTGTGGCACTAATCAAGGGATATAGAGGTCCCTGCAGACAAGTGACCAGGAGCAGCTTAAAGCTGCTTCCCCTTAGGCTTAGTTCAAAAGCTGCAGGGTGTGTGTCTCAGCTCCTGCCCTCTCGCAGGAGGGATGTGTCATTTGGCCATCCAACCCTCCAGAAAGGCCCACAGGACTCTAATCTCTCTTTCATAATCTCTAATTAGTCACCTCTCCCAGCACCTCTCCTGCCATTTGAAATCAGGATGCTTTGCGGATACTGGCACGGAGATTAAGCCAAGCATTAAGCTGGCAGCAGTCCACAGGCAGTGTAAAAAGCTTTTTGGGCACAGTTTCTGCTCTTTTAGACCAGTGAAAAGCTACAGGAAGTCTGAAGGCCTCAGTGTCAAACCTTCCTCGATATTGAAGAATCTGAGGCTGTAAAGCACAATGCAGCCCTTCTAATTCCTGTAAACCAAAAGTTGACATAACTAATACAGAGATGCTTAACTGAGGCACCAGCTAATGGATGTAATTTCTACTCCATCAGATCTTTATATTAGTTATTGCCCTCTGTTTAGTTTAGAATTGCTTTTTAAGCTTCCCTATTTAAGTTAGTGGCTTTAAAATGCAAGTCTCTGCATTCTCAATTCATGTCTTCTTATTGAGCATTTGGGGCATAAAGAAGCAGCATTAGCTCCTCATTTTAGTTTAGAATAGGGAGCAAAAATACCTTGCAGAGATTGGTTTTTGTTCACATTGAGGACCTGAAAAAAGCAGGAAGACCTTTTTGCTCCCCGTGTAATGGAGTTGAAAACCTTCCCTTTCCCACCCGGGACACTGTGCTTATCCAGCTGCTGGTTGGTGTCTGCTCTCAGGGGGAAAAATATATTCCAAATACCAAACATAATCATTCATGAGCATTAATTCCCTGGGCAACACACCTGTGAAAGCTCTTTGGTACCAGCCTGCCTCGGAACACACTGACAGAGGACCTGGCTGGGCACATTTCCTACACAAATGCTATTCATTTGTTTGGTTTGGCAAGTGGCTGTCTCTGCTCACACCCCAAAGGGATGCAAGGCACAGCTCTGACTGACTGGGGAGAACCATCAGCGCCAGTGGCATCCCTGAGAAAAATATCTTCCCTTTCCAAGGAAAAGGGCAGGTCTACCCAGCAGGCAGTGTTTTCTCCCCAGAGCCAAGGATGTGGAGAACTGTGCAAGACTTCATTTTCATTTTTCTTAAAAACCCATCCAAAAGAAAAAAAAAAAAACTTACAATGTTTTTAAATGATTGATATTTTTTTTTTCCTATTGGAACTGGCATTTTTCATTAAAAATGCATTTTGGCAGCACTGTATCTTTCACTTGGAAAGCTTTCCACATGAAAAATCTCAGCAAAGTGTGAGGTAACAAATGCTGCACTGGTACATTCTGTGTGAGACAGAGGGTGATTTCATGGCCAGCAATACCAGGGGAGGGTACTTTTCTAACAGAGTATTCAGTTATTTATAATAACAACTGTGGGCTTGAGCACATCACATTTTCCAGCATCGTTTTTCACTCCTGAAAATGCTTCCCAAAGGAATACCCTGCTCTGGAGAAATCCAGGAGTGAGCTCTTGGTGACCTGTCAGGAAGAGCCAAAATGGGCTTTTACAAACCTGGAACAAGCTTATACTTGGGCTTAGTGCTACTGAGTTCCCTTCTGCACATTTGAGACAACTGGAAAATATTATCCATTATCCAAGGAAAGTGCTCCAGACCCAAAAAGGACTTGAATTCATATAAATTACAGTACATCCAGTTTCTGTGCCCACATATTGGAAAAAATGCAGCATAACAGGGGCCCAGGATCTTCTCTGATTCCAAGTGTTTGGGTTGTTTGTTTGGTTGTGGGGTTTTTTTGGGTTTTTTGTTTTTTGTTTTTTTTTTTTTAAGGATCTTTTAGACCATTCCCACAACTTCCTTGCCACCAAATCTGTAGAAGCACTAAAGAGATTCCCATTGACATTGGTGGGACCTGGATCAAACCCTGAGGGTTATGCCTTTTCAGAGGAGGTTGTCATTTCAAGGGACTTAATTTACAAAATGAATGGATTTAGATGCAATTTTCTCCCTCAATACAGAGCAATCCTATAGACCTATGTGATTTTATTTCCTACCAGAATCACCAAAATGGATTAGACTCTATTTGCCTTCTACTGTACCTGGCATCTGAACAAATCCCATCTTAATTCCTTTCTTACTTTGATAGTGGCTTTGGCAATTAAATTCATAGCCCACCTCCACTCTGGCATTTAAAGTCCCTTAGTATGAAAAATAAAAATAAAAATAAAAATAAACCCCTTCCTTCCTATTTCTTCCTTACCATTCTATAAACTTTACCATTTAATCAACTCCATGATATAATGCAGTGATGTAGATCCAAAAAGGAGCATTTCATTCTGCAGAGACCAAATTTCTCACAGAGAGTGAGAGAGCCATTTAATTACATGCAGGCCTACATGCTTTTGTTGTCGTGCTTAAAAACTACTGGTGTCCTCATTTGTCATGCACATATTTATCCATCCTGTGGGCTGCACATTACTCTAATTATTCTGTTTGCTCCAAACACTGCCTATACATCACTTTGTCTTCTCTGGTGACTGAGCTGAGGAAGAGAGGGCTTAAATTTACCTGCTGCAATATTCAGGGGGCTCAGGACACTTCCAGTTTAGCTCTATGACCAATGGAAATAGTTCTTCCATGTTTTAACCCTTCTGCCAACATCCTCCTAGACATTTTCTCTGCCTTGCCAGCTGCCAGGGACAGCGGAAACTCCTCATTCCAGACTCCTCATTCCAGACTCCTCATTCCTGACTCCTCATTCCAGACTCCTCATTCCTGACTCCTCATTCCAAACTCCTCATTCCTGACTCCTCATTCCTGACTCCTCATTCCAGACTCCTCATTCCTGACTCCTCATTCCAAACTCCTCATTCCAAACTCCTCATTCCAAACTCCTCATTCCAGACTCCTCATTCCAAACTCCTCATTCCTGACTCCTCATTCCAGACTCCTCATTCCAAACTCCTCATTCCAGACTCCTCATTCCAAACTCCTCATTCCAAACTCCTCATTCCAGACTCCTCATTCCAGACTCCTCATTCCAAACTCCTCATTCCAGACTCCTCATTCCAGACTCCTCATTCCAGACTCCTCATTCCAAACTCCTCATTCCAGACTCCTCATTCCAGACTCCTCATTCCAAACTCCTCATTCCAAACTCCTCATTCCAGACTCCTCATTCCAGACTCCTCATTCCTGACTCCTCATTCCAAACTCCTCATTCCAGACTCCTCATTCCAGACTCCTCATTCCAAACTCCTCATTCTAGACTCCTCATTCCAGACTCCTCATTCCAGACTCCTCATTCCAAACTCCTCATTCCAGACTCCTCATTCCAGACTCCTCATTCCAAACTCCTCATTCCAGACTCCTCATTCCAAACTCCTCATTCCAGACTCCTCATTCCAGACTCCTCATTCCAAACTCCTCGTGTTTATCAGCCTCTCCTGCTGGTGTAAAACCCCAGTCCCTCCCCAGCCTCGCAGGAGCTGCTGCCCTTTAGCATCAGCCCTCTCAGAGCTTGCTCCTCTTGCCCTTCCTGCAGCCTCCATGCCTGAGGAGTCTGTTTCTCAGTGCAAGTGCCATTTCTGTGTAATCATTGGTTTAATCCCTTTAAGAGTCTGCAATCTCCTCCCTGGATAGGTATTGAACACCTCTGTGAAAAAGTCAGATTTTCAGATCCACTTTCCCTCTCTAATCTATAGCTGCTAAGGACATTCACTGCTTTGCCTTTCAGCCTCTTGCTTTTCTCAGACCAGAAATTGATGGAGGTGGCCTCTCCTATTTTTTTACTTCTGAGCATTGACTTTTTCTGATAAGGCTGGCTCTCCTCACTAGCCCAGGAGGTTGCATGGTCCTGGTACCCAGGTAAAACCTAATCCTTCTCCTTTTGTGCAGCCCTAACTATTAGATTTTTAGCTGATTTTAGCCTGCACAAAGGTGAGCCCATGCACTGGAAAAATGTCTGTGCTTCCCTGCTGTCAAGGGGAGTTTGGATGGATAAGGCTTGGGGGAAAAAACATTTAGAGACCTATTTTTTAGACATTTTAGTAACCAGGGAAAGAATTCATCTGCTAAAATGCTTGTGACAGGAAAAGGTGTGTTGAGACTGACTTTCAGAGGTCATTTTTGTTTCAAGTCAATTTATTGGTTTTTTTGGACTCACTTTCAATGAATGCCCCAAGTGCATGAGCTTTACTTAATACCAGTACTAATAAAATGTGATATTCAGTTAAAATATTCATATTCCCCCAAAGCAAACGCTGGGCTGCACACCTGATCACAATACCAGGTGATTTGTTAAATCACCAGTCTAGAAACAGAACTTGACTCTGTGCTTGGTGTAATCACTCCAAATGTCCAATGGTACTGATGTTTAGCCCTGCCCTAAAACACCAGGACTATTAATTTTAGTGCAGCATAAAATCCTGCTTGCCCCTATAACACCTTTGGTCACTGTTCTAATCTCAAGGACTTTGTGTGAGTTGCTCCCAATGTGGATCCTTGAGACTAAAATCAAGTTAGAAGGGTGTAATTAATCAGTGCTTCATACACCCAGATTCAGACACTCACAACAAGCTATTAATAGCTAGCAAAACACAAAGGATGAAGGAAAAAAGGCTGGCATGTCTATGGGGTGCTCATGGATATTTCAAGCAAAACAAGGGTGAGAGTGGTTATGTCAATGACTTATAGGATAGCTCATTTTGGTTCAATTCCTCTCATAAATCATAAGGACTTTGCTGGATAATTTCTCTAAGGAGAATGAACTGCTGGCATGACACAGTCCTTCCATGATATTTGCTAATACTCATCTCTGTCAAACTGTGAAGTTAAATGTTTTCATTGTTGAGCTAAAGAAGCTTAACATTAAAAACTTATGAAAATGGCTTTAATACTGAGATTTACTTCTAGAATTCTTTTGAAATGCAATATCCCCAGGTACTTTATAAAAAAGCTAGACTCTATTTTCAATGGCTTTTGCTGAGTTTTTATCTGTATTTCATCCTCCAGAATGTGCCATTATAAATAATTAATCAATCAGCATCTGCTCTGCTCACAAAACACTTATATCTCAAAACTGACTGTTGGCCTGATTCTGCACCTCTGAAGAGGATGAGAACTTTGCTTGTGGCTTCTGTCAGGGGAGGATGAACACTCAGCATCAGCCCCAGCCTTTGGGCCCACGTGTGCAGGCACACACAGTTTGAAAGGTGTGCTTCTAAACCATCTGTGCTGCTTGGAAATGTATAAGATAAACAGCAGGGAAATGGGTTGGGGAATATTTCACATCAGTCTGGGTGACACCTCCTGTGGCACACTCAAGCCCTCCCTCCCCTGGTTTGGGCACACTGGAGAACACTGATCACACAGCTGATCCTTTGCCATTGATGGAGCTGCAGCAAAGCACAACTACATTTCCAGGAGCTGAAGCCTCAGGTTTGAGCTTTTCCATTTTCCAGATTCTGTGCTGCTTTACTGTGTAGTTCTGAGTTTCATATTAGGGGATGGTGAGCTCTCTGCACAGAGTAGGGAGACAAAAAAATTCCTGCTCCAGCTGGGCACCAAGGACAAATGATCCCAATCTCAGCCCCAAGAGCACAAACACCGTGGGCTGGAGAGAGAAAAACAAGCAGGATGGGACTGCCTGGGCTAAAGCTGGAATGGGACAATGAACTGCAAGGTGCAAATGGAGCAGAACTGATCACAGTGACAGAGCCCGTGCCCGGCCGTGCATTTTGGGACCATTTTTGTTCATTTTGGGTGCAGCCCTGGCTGGGCTCTTTTACTGCCCAAGGTGGATCCATTGAGGCCTTTTAACAAATCCCCACTTTGTTCTTTAGCTCTGCCCAGCCTCTGTTCTAGGTCAGCCTTCTCAAGGTATCAGTCAGTAAACATTAATAAAATGTCCTGTACCAAATCTTGCCTCTTTCCAGTCTCTTTGATGCCTTTTCAGCCATTCGTTTAGACATTCTGTCTTTACACTCCAAGTGAAGTTAAACATCCTCTAAAACACAGATGGTTTTTACAGTCTGTTGTGGGAGAAAAAAAGGAAAAAAAAAAAAAAAAAAAACCCAGCAGAAATGCTGACTGAACTTGAATGGCTGAGGGAGCAGAAAACAGAACAGCCTTTGTGCAGCCCAAATATCCTGGACATGGAAAGGCCACAAGAGAGCCATGTGACATTGTTAACAGTGAAATGTGGAGTCTAAACCAGTCCTGAAAGTTTTACTAGAGATAACAACACATGAAGAGTATGAGAGTCAATAATAATATTATTATAATAAGAATATAAGCCAGCACTTACCTTGTTGCCATTTTCCCCACACTTAAGCAGATTTCTTTATTTAGATTTTCCCCCCTTTCAGTGCTCTGCCAAGCCCCATCTACCACACTGCCATCACACTTAGGGAAATCTTTTTCCCCATTTTTACAAAGTTTGTATAATTTTGTTTCAAGAAAATACTAGCATTGCATTGACCTGATAATACAATTTACTGCATCCTGGTGAGTCAAAAACCATAGGATTCTTCAATTCTTGGATTCTTCAATTCTTAGATTCTTCAATTCCTGGGATTCTTCAATATAGAACATGGAAGTGGGAATCTGAGTTTTTGAGTGGTTTTGGGGTTTTTTTTAGGCTGAAGATGGCATGGTTGGTTTTACATAAATAAGAAGGAAAAAATATTTCTTAATTCTTTATATAATACAAGTTTGGGGAATTAAAGGCACAGGTAGCACAGAGACCCTTTCTCTCTGACTTTGTCACCCCCAAGGCCTCATTCTGGTTTACATTAGGAACTCTCACTTAGCTTAGCTTGATTAGCATTCTCCCAAACACTCTTTAATCTTGGCCCTTCTCTACTCTTCATTACTGCCCCAAAATCCTACATTGAAGTGAACACAAGGAATCTTCTGTTTTCAACATTTCCACTTTCAAAAAAACTCTGCTACCTTCATTTACTTACTCAGCAACAACTAATACCCAACTTTGGAATTTATACAGGCAGGAGCTTTGGAACCAAGGCTGCTGCAAAGACATTGCACATTTCTTATCCTTATGCCCCTCATTTTGCTAGTTAGTCACATATTTAATGGCAGCAGGAATCTCTTCAGAATTGCCTTTGCTTATTTTGCTTTGTGCGAGATACTGCATGATCATTATTCAGGGTTGTAAATAATTCCTAATTACATCTCAAGGGGTCCATTTTGCCTACCTAATTCTTGAAGAAACTACTCTCTTCTGTTTGTACAAGCTCAGGCCATATATTTAAGCTGTGATGGTACAAGCATTTACCTGTGCAGGAACATCTCATAGGGGGACTGCTCCTGTTTTCACATGGCTCACCTGCATGGGAACACAGGGAATGAAGCCATGGGTATCAGAGCTTCTATCCTTCACCAAAAAAAAACCAAAAAAAAGAGTTTAAAAATGATTTTGCCTTCAGCACATAATGCTCACAACGAAGAGCATGTGGTTAATGAACAAAAGCCTTTTACTTTTTCCCTTTAACTCAGGCTGTCACTATTTTCATGTTTATTTGCCAGATGCATCCCAGCTGCTAATTAAGCTTGAACAAATTAAGGTGAATTGAATCTTGCCTGAGCATCTGCTGTTCTCCTATTAGTATGGCAGGCAATGAAAAGAAGATGATGCTACATCTTTAAAAGGCCATTTATACTTAAAATTACTTCTTACTATATACTAATAGAGAATGCTTTTTCATAATAAAGACTGTTGTAGGACCTGTATTATAGTCCTAGCAGTTTCCTTGCTAGATGCTCAAAATATGCAAAATTAAGAATAGTTTTAAATAATGTTCAGAGGTGAGGAAAGAGCCAGGTCTCAACCACTCTGCAAGCTGAGTGGCTTGATCAGGAGGGATGAAGGTGTGGCTTCAATTTCTCTCTGGTTTTGGCAAATCTCCCAAACCCTCCAAAAAACAAAACAAAACAAAACAAACAACAACAACAAAAATAACAACAAAAAAACCCCCCAAAACAAAACAAAAAAACCCCAAAACAAGGTAGAACCAGGCATTATTCTTCTGTGGGGCTTCTTTCTTAGAGAATGGAAATGGCTTTTGTGGCACCTGTGTCAAAACAGCCCCCGTGCAGCCCTTAAAATGGGAGGTAGAACAAAACATTGGATGGGGTCTGTATGTGCCAAACACACAGGAACTGCTTAAGGAGCTGCAGAGCCCTGGTTCCCTGTAAAACCAAAGTTAATGGAGTTTTAAAAAAAAGAAAAAAAAAAAAGAGCACAATATTTAAGACAGTTATGAAAGGGAAGCAAAAAGTAAGTCATTTTGATCCTGGAGACCCTTTAAGGTTATTTTAGATGCAAAGAAAATCTCTTCATAAAAGAAATGTAAAAATGATTAAAAACTCTGTGCCTTGAGAAGGTGCAGAGTTTCCTTTTACACAATTTGTAGCAAGTCCTTAAAGTGATAAAATCTTGAATATTAGATGTGCATCCCTTAGGGCTTTCATTTCATTTTTATACTGAAAAAAGGCTAATACAAGTTCACAGTAATCAGAAATTGTGATAATTGCCGCTATGAAAATTCTCTGTAAAAAGTTAGTGCTGTCTTACAGAAAAGTTAGTGAAAATTCATCAGAGTTAATAAATTTACTTATTGCACAAGAGACAGTTGGAGAGGGAAGTTTATAAATGTAAATGTGCAGAAGGCAGCAGCACAGTTCCAGCTGTAAGCATGATCCATGTAAGTTTGTAAATGGTGGATTGTGGCAATTAAAACTAAGGATGCACAACAGTAAAACTGCTGAAATAATGTCTCTTGCTGCAAGCCTTCCCACAGGAATACACTGTGCAAGGAAAATCTAGCAGGCTTTATATCCAATAATTAATGTTCTGTTGCTTAACACCAAATGAGAGCCATAGAAGCATTTCCTGTCCAAAGATGATTAATTATTAATGCCCATTGTGCTAAAGAACAAAACAAGTGGTATTGATCCAAAATGGGACAAATGTGTTTGTTTTATTCAGCCTGCCCAAATTTTGCCAGTTTGTAATGGCAAACTCAGCACCATGAGAAGAGCAGTTAATGATAAGGCTCTGGAGATCTTAATGATGCTTGGTTTGCTGGGAGAATTACCTTGAAACACATTTATGTACTTGGATAAATTAATCTTCATCACTAAATTCTGTCCAAGCAAAATAAACCAGGGAAATGGCTTTGGTATGCATGATAAGGGAATCTTAAATACAGGCTGCAGGACTTGAATGTTTCACCTGTGCTTGAATAAAATATGAATATTCCATCAGTTTGGAATCCTCCATTTTTTTTTCTGCCAGGTAAAATCCAGTGAAAATCTGATTGTTTTTCTCTTCCAAGAGCAAATTCTGAATTGAAATTAGCACAGAAAAGAACATCTAGTCAAAAGTTCCCATTTTCTGTTGAGTCAAATTTCATTAATTCTTTCTCATTATTTATTTTTAAAGTTTATTTGGAATGAATCTGACCATCATCAACAAAGCCATGCAGAATTCCCTAAGCAGACTTCAGGATCCTTTCTCAGGACTGTTTGTGTTGAACCACACAAATGACAAAGACAAGAGCAGCAAGACATTGGTGTGACAAGCAGGAGACAAAGAAGAGTACAGGATCCAGAGGTCTGGCTGCAAATGAGCAACACAGAATTAATGCATTTCGGATGTTAAATTTCAAATTTTAAGCTATTCATTAATTCATGAATAATTCATAATTCACACTTCATATCCATGATGAATAATAATTACACATAAAATGGAAAGTGCAGGAAAAGAGATAACAATTGATATTGAGGAGATAACAATTGATACCGAGTTGATGAGAGATGAGAAATATTCAACATCCTCCTTAGTGAGCAGCTAATCTCTAAATTACAGCTTCTTTATGGCTTTCTCAAAAACAAAGCACATTTTCCACTAACACTTCAATGTTTAAATAAGACAGAGACTGTTCATGCCTGCCTTCTGCATGGACCAGTCCTGGCTAAAAGGCAACATTTCTGTGTGAAATCAAAGCTGGAAAAGAAAGAATTTAAATTCACAACAGAATAAAAGCCATTGTTATTGTAGAAGCTTTCTTGTCAGATGAAAGGAAGAAGATGGGACAGTGTAGGAGAGGCAAAGCCTTGTGCAGTTGAAGTTTTGTGCATGGAATGGTTTCAGGGCAAGGATCCCTGGAAGATCTGTACAATGGAGTGCTACAGAGAAATCTGCATGAGGCTCCAAGGAGTGAAGGGTGATTTGTCATAATCCTTTTTAGAGTAGCACAATATAAGAGGGGACATCTCACCCTCCTGCCAGGGTGAAGTGAGACTGAAGGCAACAAACTCATCCTAAAAATCTGCAGTAATGCAGATTTTACCACATCAGTGCTGCTGATCCACCCTTATCATAACCCTAACTAAAGTTTTACTCTTTAGTGAAGTTTATATGAGTGTTTTCTTATTTGTCTGCCATAAACACAGAGAATAGTTCACAGAGTGAACTTTTGAGGGCAGTTATCAAAGAGACTTCAGAGGAAATCCAGCTGGGATAGAATAATTACACTTGAGGAGAAAAATTGCTAGAAAATTACTGTGTGTTAGAAAATTGTAGCAAAAGTTAAAACTGGTAACTCTGGGGAATTAATTTAGTAATGGGGAACTCATCCAGGCTCAGACATTTGGATGCTTTTCTGGATTGGGCTCTTCAGAGCTCCCAGAATCTCTTGGATGTCTTCAGGTGGAGTTCTGAGCCTCACAGAGGAGACCTGGGCATGACAGAAGTCCATGTAAATGGCAAAAAGGCAATTATTTCCCAACACTTTCTAGATATCACATAGACAAGAAGGGACAAAATGTAGAACTAAAGAACTAAGAATTAAAGGTGCTCAGTTAAGCAGGACAAACTTCAGAACAGTGTCTGAAGTGTTGAGAGAAATTCAGCAGGATACAGAGAGAGATGGAGATGAGGCAGGCAGAAAATGGAACTGTTCCCTGATAATATAATTTAATTTATCCCCAAAAGGTGTATATATCATCTCAGAAAAAGGTCTGCACCAGATGAGGAATGACATCCCCAAAAGGCAGCCAGTGTGGGTGGCATGCAGAGGGTAATCCTGGCAAACAATCACACATCCCTTGACCTGTGTTATCCCTTACAGCAGCCCCATGGTCCCCCTGGCTTCTGCTGTAACAATCCATTTAAAAATAAAGATATTGCTCTTTATTCTTATTTCTCAATGGCCTTGTTTGTATCTTGCTCTTACATTCTCTGTCAGTTTTGATAATCTGCTTTAGCAGCCTTGTATCCAGCTGCTTTATGCCTTTATTCTGCCTGGGTTTTAATGTTCTACAAAACAAGCAAGCAAATACAATAAGTAATGTGAATTAAGGGAAAGTTAATACCAGCTTGTAGGAACTACAAGGAACAAAAACTTATTTATTCTACCTTTTTTTCAACACAGTGAGAATGTGTATTTCATTCAGAGAGTCAGGTTGTATTCAGAGTCTGAGTCTGTCACTGGGACTTGTGTGTCACCGTGACTGTGACTGTGTGGCTGCTGGGTACAGTCACCTGTAAAAAGGAAAATAATGTTCCTTAGCCCATTTTGAGGCATAATAAAAGTTTGTAAAGTTTTTTGATGCCCTTCAATGGAGGATGACATTTTGAGGTAAGAAAAGACTGTTAAATATCACCACCAAGTCCAAGACTCCCCCAGCTCCCTATCCCCATCCACCAGATTCAGCAATGGGGTTTGGATGTGTCCATTTCTTAGTCAACCCCAGGGAAAGTCTTCTTGGCTCTGTCACTGTCAAAGCCCTTTGTGAGAGCCCCTCCTGCCCTTGTGGCAGCTGGACTGGCCAGGCTGTGCCCCCTTTGCCCAGCCCTGCCTTTGCTGCTGGGTGATCCACACACACTGGACATCCCAAATTTCCATCCCTGAGAGCTCAGATGGCTCAGGGCCATTTCTGGGCTGCCAATATTTGCTGGACAAAAGACTTAGAAATTCACTGAAGAGGGAAGAGGATCCTCCCAGTTTCTCCTTCCAATTTAGTGGCAGGTTGTGACTGTGTTCACGGGGGTCTGAGGACGGGGGAAGAGATGAGGATCTGACTCCATGTTTCAGAAGGCTGATTTATTATTTTATCATACATATTATATTAAAACTATACTAAAAGAAAAGAAGAAAGGATTTCATCAGAAGGCTGGCTAAAAATAGAAAAAGAAAGAAGGAATGATAACAAAAGCTTGTGTCTCAGACAGAGAGTCCAAGCCAGCTGACTGTGATTGGCCATTAATTAGAAAAAACCACATGAGACCAATCACAGATGCACCTGTTGCATTCCACAACAGCAGATGATCAATATTTACATTTTGTTTCTGAAGCCTCTCAGCTTCTCAGGAGGAAAAATCTTAAAGAAAAGATTTTTCACAAAAGATGTCTGTGACAGCAGGTTCTAGCTGGGGGGGGAGTAGGGGCAGTAAAAGCAGCCATGTGTTTCCTTCCACTGGGTCTCATCACTGCTATTTCATTTAGTTTATTAGGAATTCTTCTTTCCTTACCCTTCCTAAAAGCTGGGTCCTTAAGTAAATATTGTGCTTATTTTTCCCTGAAACTGACTTTAAGTGTAGACAAAGTAGCAGTTTAGTCTGCCTGCTAAACTAAAACACTCAGAACTCAAAAAAACCATCACCAGCATTGCCAAGGATATCTTCATAGCAGTTTAATTATACCTAAAGGCATTCTCTCCAATACTCAAATTGCTGCATGGGTTCAAAATTGGCAATAGCTCCAGCTCAGGATCTTCCCAAACTGACTCTAATTTTCATTGAATATCAAATTGATTTTAGAATGGCTGCTCAGATGGAAGTGTCAGTGAAGAGAAAGGTATCAGTTTAAAACACAATTTCCCATGGGCATCCTCCAGTGACAGATATTCTAATGTTACCCTCTTTCTGCTTTTAAATATGTGGAATTTGCAGTTGAGTTGGAAACAAAGGAGGCATAGGATCCATGGAGCAGTTTGCTGCCTGGCTTTGCAGGTAAAATATCTAATTGAGGGTTCTACAAATAAGTTAATCTAGAAACGAAAGTATATGACTATTTCTTCATTTAATTAAATTTAACAATTAAGTAGTCATGTCCTAATAACACAAGCAGGTAGATTCTTTTTGCCATTGAGTAAATAAATGCTTTTGGTTTCTATATCAGTAAATAATTGAAAGCCAATAACAATCCAAAATATTTCTATGAAATTGATTAGGCATTTTATTTAGACATGAGAAGTTTTTATTTCAATTTTTTTCTGGTTAAATTTCAGTGTATCTGTGAATACGTCAAGATGACAGAATCTCATTTAAAAGCTGTGAAGACAGCTGACAGAAAGTGCATTAAAAATTAGATTTTGAATTCAAAGAATGAAAGCTTTAAATCACTACAGGCATGTCTGTAGGACAAGATTGATACCAGATGCTATTTAGTACATGTTATTAACAAACCATTCAAGCCTTGAAGGGACCTTGTCACTACATAACTTCTGTCTATGTAAATAAGATTGAAGCAAGAATTTATATTGCCAGCGATATCAAGCATCCAGTACATCAAAGAAACAGGACACAAAGTAATGCTCACCTTAAAGAAAGTACGAGAGAATACTAAAATCTATGACTTTCTCCTGACTTTGCTTACACACATAAATCTCTCCACAGTGCCTCACAAAATCTATCTCATGAAAGCCCTGGCCAGCAGGACAATTCCAACAATTCCAACACCTGCAGATGTCTCTGTGCTAAGGAAAAGGTGTTGCATTAACCAAAAGTTGTTGTAGCATTACAAAGCAGCATACATTAATGTAGATTAAGCTGAACTTTAAACTGAAAATAGATTTCCACTACAGGACTCATCAAAAGGCCTTTATTTTCCCTGTCTGCTGTTCTAATGCTGTTCACTAATAACCGTGGTATCCAACACTCTGCTCTGGGGAATATTGTGCAGGCAGCCTGAGCAGCTGAATTCTGGTCTTCCCTGATCCTCTGCTGCACAGCCTCCTCTGATACACCCATTCAATGTTAATGTGACTTTCTTGCCTTTTCCTGTGGCCTCCCCAATTTATCAAACCAATTCTCCCTTGCCTTTCACCTCAGTCATTACAGCCTTGCTTATGCACGAGTCTCTTCAGTGGGATTGCCTGTGTTACCAAAGGAGGTGCTGGCATCAGATATATCTGATTCCAATTCTACAAATATTCTCTCAGTTTCATAATTTTTATTACCCCAAAAAAAACCACCAGGAGATCAGTCTGACCTTCTTTCTCAGCCCTTGTTTCTGAAAACAAATAAAGTTTTCAGAAACATCCAGTCTTAGTGAAAGAGAATGCATCATATCTTTACATAAATTTCTGGTAACGTTGTTACCCACAATAATGCTGGATTTTGTTTTCTTTTCTTGGCTTGATTTGTCTGACAAAATTATTAAGCATTAAATAAATAGTTATTAGCTATAAGAACCTGAGGAATCCTGGTCATCAGAAGATTTGAAAGCAGAATTTTGATGGGTTGCAATTTGATCTTTAAAGCTCTATATGATTTTTTTTTGTCTGTGATAGTGTTTTGTTACTGACCTACATCCATGATAACTACAGTAAAATACCTGAGCTGCAATCCCACTTTCACAAGATGAAACAGCAGCTGGCAGGTCATTCTCTCTATGAGGAAACTTTGAAACTTTCTTGTCTAGAAAAAAACCTGATATTTGTCTCCATTCATTGTCAGAATACCTTACTGGGGTTGTTTGTATTCCACAGGAAAATTATGCGTTTCGGAGCTCATGAAACTGATGGGAATCTCAGGACAAATATTCTGACTGCAGGCTATAGAGCCTTCCCCAGATCACTTTTCTCCTTGGCAGCTCTGCCTCGGTTATCGAGAGACTCTGGGGTCATCCTGACAGAAAAGGTGGAGCCTCTTTTGGCAGGGGCAGCCACAGAAAGGTGTGGGTCTTGTGCAGGATTTTGCCATTTCATGTCTGGCTCAGGGCCCTTTCTTGGCTTCTCCAGGACCGAGGGCAATTAAAGGTGTGGATCTTCTGCAGGGTTTTGCCATTTCGTGGCTAGGCCCAGGGCTTTGGCCTCTTGACTTCTCAAGGACAATTAAAGGTGTGGATCTTGTGCAGGGATTTGCCAATTCATGGCTGGCTCAAGGATCCCTTCTTGGCTTTTCCAGCACCAAGGGCAATTAAAGGTGTGGATTTTCTGCAGGATTTTGCCATTTCATGGCTGGGCTCAGGGTCCTTTCTTGGCTTTCCAGCACCAAGGGCAATTAAAGCTGTGGATCTTGTGCAGGGCTTTGCCATTTCATGGCTGGGCTCCTTTCTTGCCTTTTCCAGGACCAAGGAAAATTAAAGGTGTGGATTTTGTTCAGGATTTTCCCATTTCATGGCTGGGCTCAGGGGTCCTTTCTTGGCTTCTCCAGCCCCAAGGGTAATTTCCCACCCACTCAGTGGCCTTCTCTGGTGGGCTGACTCCACCAGGAGACAAGGGAAGGGCTACAGGTTCATTTATCTGAACTCCTGTAAAGCCTGAGATGTGATTCCACACAGCATCCTCCTCT
This sequence comes from Ammospiza nelsoni, assembly GCF_027579445.1. NCBI lineage: Eukaryota > Metazoa > Chordata > Aves > Passeriformes > Passerellidae > Ammospiza > Ammospiza nelsoni. The sequence continues at coordinate 5,476,172 of NC_080645.1, forward strand.
CTAAACTGCAGGGGATGGATTGGATGAGTGGCTTCAGATGGATAAGGAGTTCATGGACAGTCACATCCAGAGGTGTCAGTGGCTCCTTTCCATGGACATCAGGGACAGGGGGTGTCCCTGAGGAGCCTGCAGTGGCACCAGTGGTGTTTATTTGATCTCCTCATCAATGACAGGAATGATGAGAACATTTGCAGGTGACACAGAGCTGAGGTGCAGGGACCCTCCTGAAGGATGGGGCCATCCAGAGGGACCTGGACAAGCTCCAGAATCAGCCCTTGGGAACCTCCAGAGGTTTAACAAGACCAAGTACTGATGTTTGCCATGACAAATAAGGCACTATTCTTCCATTGAAATTTAAAACTGATAGAAACTCTTCTTGCTGTTTCTTTGCTGAATCTGTACCAGAGATTTCACTTTAACACAGTGCCTACAATCTGGATCTGGTGCAATTCCATAATATCTCCTTTTTAAATTTATTGTTCTTATTTTCTTTTAGCCTCCTACTGATCTGTCAGTTTGGAATTACAGTGTTCCTGGATTCGCAGATGTTATTGAAATAAGGTGATTTATTGAGAGCTGTGTTAGAAAGGGTGTCAAAACACAGGAAGCTAACTTTCCTTGGTAGATGTGGATATATACATGACATGTCTTTTTCTTAAATCACCTTCTGTTTGTAAGTCTATTCATTGTACCATCCTGCCCTTATGTGAGCATTATGATCTCATCCCAGGCTTTACTAAAATCTGTATAAATGCCCCTTGATTTGAACTACATGCAGCAGATTTAAACTCTGCAATAAATTTCAAATGGCAGAATTAGCACCTCAAGTTCTTGTGAGTAACTGAGATTGCAAAGAGCAGCTGTGTTTGATCTAGTCAGCCCACGGGCCATGTCCTGAGAGACTGTTTGTAGCTGCATCGAGGGGGAGAGGATGCTCCTGTTTGTTTCCCAAGAACTGAAAAGAATTTAGCATTATTTTACTAGGAAGGAGAGCTTTGATTGGACTTGTAGGACTGTCATAAAACAAAGATGACCTTTCTAGGAGCACTGATGTCATAAGACCTTAACCCCTTGTGAGAGTCTGTCTGAGTTCTCCCTCATCTGCCTCATGATTGTCATTGGGGGACCACTGAAAAGAAAACCCCCTGTCTGAAATCTCTGGCTCTGAAGGAGAAAATCCCACACCAAAGGCCCTGAGACCTGAAAGCTCAGTGTTGAGCTATTGTTTTCACAGGTGTGTTTGCTGTATGCTAAGAAGGGGGCACTGTGCCCTTTGTGCAACAACAGCCTTGGGAGCTGTCCCACCTCTCAGCCTGGCTGGACTTCTCCTGAGTCTCAGGTGGTCTCCCACAGAAGACCCTCACCTGTTTTACAACCACCATGACAGACAGACTGAGATGTAAGAAGCCTCTCCATCAAGGACTGAGACATGAAACTCCTAAAAGGCCCCTCTGCTCCTTCCAAGGACTGGGACTGAAACCCCCAGCCCAGGGGAGGTGTGTGGGGGAGGCAAGCTGACCGAAGCGAGATGTTTGCCTGCAGATTGTGACCACTGGACCAAGAATACAATGGCTCTCGCTTACTGCTGAGAACATAGACTACCTGTTACATCTATCAAGCTCATTTACTGCTGAGAACATAGACTACCTGTCACATCTGTTCCTTATTGTATCTGTTTCCCCCCCTCACAATTTCCAATAGAATTATCATAATAAAAACCTCTGAGTTAGCGAGAGACTTCGAGATCTCCCTGACGTAACAGGAGGATCCTCGACTGGACTGGACCAAAGGACTTTGTCTCTACGTCTGGTAGCTATACCCCACTCTTTCTCTATCTTTTTCTCTCCCTTAATCCCTCTATCGCATTTTGCTGTGGTCATTCAATAAAGGGGCATTTGTTTTGATTATTACTGCCAATCCCCTGTGCTGTGTTGGGTCTTTTTGCACCCTGAGATCAACCCATGAACCATCACGAAATGCATTCATACGGATGGATCATGACACCCCTGAATGCTGATGCAGAAGTGCTTCCCCTGCCCTCCCCTGATGAAGAAAAGGCTCAGGGGTGCCTGGCTGGGTTGAAAAAGCATTTCCCAGCTGCTGGCCGGGCCACGGGCTGGTGCTGCAGGCAGGTGTGGGCAGATTGCAGATCCATCCCCACCTCATTGGCATTCCTCTCATGGCACTGCTGCCTTGAGACACCACCACAGGCTGAATTTCCCTGCTCCTGACAGGGGGTGAGCTCTGTCCTGGGTAATTCACACACTGCTTTGTGCTGCTGGAGCACGGGGTGGCTTCTGTGCCCCACTGGCTCAGTGAAAACCTGGCAATTTGTGGCATTTGCTGGATCTCTGATCAGATGCCCTGCCTGGCTGAATTACTGCTGCAACCGACAATGAATTTAAAGCACCAACTTAAAGCTCACGAGCTCAAATGGCCTCGCATGGTTCATGCAAAAATTAGAATCAGTGAAATGAAAATATTCAGAGCCAGACCTCCTCCCCTGAGTGATGTTATTAAGCAGAGATTTACAGCCAAAGCCCCATCGTGGTGAGGCTGGATGCACTTTTCAGCTAACAAATATTTCAGCCATTAAATTATATACTTTACAACCTATGGAAAGATTGCTCTAATATGCTGGTAATATATATTTCATTGGAAAAGAATAAATTCCTTTTTGAAAGAAGTTTTACATTCCAAACTGGTGAAATAAAACTTTGAGTACTGACATCTTTTTATTGATGGCAGGTTTTTTTGATAAGATGGCATGGTTATTAATATTTTCTATAAAATAATGAGAATCTCATTGCTTGGGAAACTTTCCAAACAAAGTTGAATCTAAATTATGCAACACAAACTTGAAATTGGCACACAGTATTTTCTATATGATAGGGGACAATTAAATCAGAGATAATGGAAGGAATAAAATAATCCAAGCACAAATCACTAGAGAAATTACTGAAGAAATGTAGCATACCAAAACAGGTGAGAATGAGCAAATAAATATTATAACTTCAATTAAAAAATAGAGTATTTAATGGACTGGAAAGGGATGTGGGAATTAACATTGGCTGATATATTTCAAACCACTGAATTAAATCCATAATATCTGTTGTGTTGCTATATTTTAATATCTGTTGTTGCCTGAAAGTCATCTTCTAGGAAACAACAACCCCCCCAAAAAGATATATATTTGTCAGTAAGACTAAAAAAGTGCTATTTGCTGCCACCAGAATCTAATTGGAGCCATTTTGTTCAGCCACACACATCAGGCAGGAAAAACACTTCCAGAACAACAATTTTGGTTAAAAATCCTGCCCTGTGGGGGGAACAGAGCTGCTGCACCTTGGGGTTTGCACGTGGGGAGGGATGAACAGACCTGGGAAAATTCACAGATTTCTATAGCAGCTCAGAGTGGAGCTGGGAGGTGTTGGGAGAGCTGCTGAGGAGCCTGGCTGAGGCTGTGAGTGGTGTCTGATAACAGGAGGGGTCTCTGATAACGAACAGGGGGGTCTCTGATAACAGGGGGCTCTGGGGTGTCCCTGCTGCTGTGGATCTCTGCAGAGTGGGTTGTGGAGCACCAGCTCTCTGAGCAGGCAGATTTTCCTTCAAATTACTTCAACTACAACAAAATATCTTCTCATCTAAACAAAAATTTATCTACAGGAGCATTTGAATAGCAAGGGGATTTAACTCCACAGCAAATTGATGGAAAATATTCACTGGTGAGCATCAAGCACTCACAGGTGGAGAGGGGTATTTGTTTTGTCTCATTTATTCTGATTGCTAAAATATTCCCCAGGTGCACATCCTGTGCACTGGGTGGCTTTTCCAACACTTAGAGTGAAAACACACCAGAAATGAGTGTACCTCTCCTCTTTGGGGTATTGAGAACAATGCTCATTTTCCCCCTGAGAACACAATGCTGAGCCCAGTGGAGAGAAATAACAAACTCTGGGAGCTGCTGAATTCCATCATGTGGACTTAAGTTCCATATTTCAAATACAGTTTATATCTAGTATGGTGATATTTTTTGGTTGTAAATACTGCTTTTCTTTACAAGAGCCAAAGTTATCTTCATACACTAATAGAATTGCCATAAAACTATTTTTTTCAGTGATTCCATATATTGCACACCACTGAAAATCTGAAGTTTTCTCTAATTTCTGAGTGTCTCCCAGACATTATTGACTGCTCTTGTATGTCTGCAGAAGCAATTAGCACTGGTTTAAGAGCATAATGTGGTAATGAGGAATTTTGGTATTATTTGGATGCCGCTTCTCCTGTAAGGCACCTGGTCCATATGAAGAGAACAAACTTACTCAAAAAGAAAAAAAGATAATTCAAGAAGAGACCATTTGGAACCACACTTGCTCTGATTGCATTGTTAGAATAAGGAAAAAATAAATCATCACCTCTCACCTTGGAAAGCCTTTGTAGCCCACCAACTTTCCTTAGATTAATGTGAGATTTATACTGATAGCAAATCTGGAAAATATGTCTTACCTTGCACACTCACGACACTTAACTTTTTACTGGTATGTATCTTTCTTTGCACTTTAATTTTCTTTTAAGACTTGCTTGCTGATGTCAAACAATGTATTGTTGTGCTGCTTTTTTTTTGCATTTTAACTTGTCTTGAAAAATAAACAGAAGTTGAGTGCAACTCAAATATTCACTTTCCAAAGCTTGACCAAATTACATTGCACATTCAATTTCTTCTACCTTCCAGAACAAGCAAATTAAATGTGATGTGTTGTGAGAGGAGTGAGCTCAGCACTTCTATAAACTTCAATATTTTTCTGTTACCAAACCACCAAGTTGGTAATTAGAAAATGATGGAATCATGGGGACTGGAGCAGTGTAGAGAAACTCAGCTACTTGTACATCACCTGGAATTAAAACAGCAGCAGGAAAAAGGAGCTGGAGGGGAATGACATAATTCAAAATTATGATATGATATGATATTACATTATATTATATTATATTATATTATATTATATTATATTATATTATATTATATTATATTATATTATATTATATTATGTTATGTTATGTTATGTTATGTTATGTTATGTTATATTATATTTAAACTAGATTATATTGTAATATTATATTAATTATTATATTATTTATTCTGTTCTAGTCTATTCTATTAATCATATATACATTATTGAAAAATCCCCAACACTAAGCATTTTTATTTTGGAGGATGGAAATTAATTTGTTTAATTTCCTAATTAATTGCCGATAAAATTATTTTAGGGAGTCCTGACAGCTTTGAGTGAAGGGCATGGGATGAATTCCAAACTGAGTTTCAGCTCCTGTGGTTGGAATACAGCTGTTCAGCCACCTGAAATCTCTGCACCTGGCCAGAAATGCTGTGTAGTTAAAAGATATATTAAAGGTGTTCTGTTCTGGATGTACCTCCCCTCCTCAGGCACTCCTTTGACCCCTATTTCTGAATTATCAAAGCACATCCCAATCTTTGGGCTTTATCTCCACAACCCCCCTGCGAGGGCTTGCTGTTATCTCCGTGCTCATGCTGACACTTTATGTTTCAAGGAAGTACAAAATCAAACTGATTCAAATGTAATAGTTTCCCTTTGGCCTTGGAGGCCCAAGGCAGCTCTTTCTAAACATGGTTTCAATCATGTTTCGCAGATTAAATGAATTATTCAGGTCTTTAAATCTACATTTTGCAGAAGATTTTGCTCAGCTTGAAGATCAAGTTATGAAAAAGTCATCAATTCTCTAAACTGCCTCTTAATGGTGGTTTTGATTAAAAAGTCATGTAGGAAGTACACACCTTTTTAAATACATGGTGGTTTTACAATGAGTAAACCTGGTTTCCTTCTGTTCTTTAGGGAAAAGCCATCACCAGTTCAAAGAGGGACAATGTGTAATTATAATTGAAAGGAGAGGCCAAACTTGTACATCTGATGGCAAAATGGAATTTGCAGGAAGGATTGCCTATTCCTAGATTTTCATACCTCTCTTATGGATTTATTTCATCCAGAGGTTGAACACACATTACATACAGGAGTTGGTAAACTTGAAAAGAATCCAATATTTAAGGTAAGAAAACAAAGAAGAGCAGAGGAGAAGAGAGAACTGATTAAAGAGTTAAATTCCAGTCAATGCTATTTACTTGCTGTTGCTTTGCTTTCCAAATAAACCATTGTTTACAGTTTACCTTTTAATTGTGCTAGATTAAAAGGGAAGAAAGTATGAAGAATAATTATGATATCCAAGATGAGAATGTTTGGCAAAAGGCACTGGAATGAACACAGATTATTTTTTTTTTGTCTCCAGAGTAAAAGCACTTTCAGTGGAGTAAAACAAAAACCAGGGTGTAAAATGACAGAGAAGTTGGAAAACAAATCAGCTGGAAATGTAAACTCTTCAATATTAACAGGGGTTGCCGTTTTACCCTTTTCAAGCTGAAGATTGATGGGTTTTCCTCAGGGGAAGGGTTGGCTTTGGCTGTCCCTGGTGTTACACGTGGATTTCTGTGTGCTGTGCCCTCAGCTGGATCAGGGAGGGGACAAAGCCAGGAGGGAAAAGGAGGAGGAGGAAAAGAAGGAGAAGAAGAAAAAGAAGGAGGAGGAGGAGGAGAAGAAGGAGAAGAAGAAGAAAAAGAAGAAGGAGAAGGAAAAGAAGAAGAAGAAGAAGAAGAAGAAGAAGAAGAAGAAGAAGAAGAAGAAGAAGAAGAAGAAGAAGAAGAAGAAGAAGAAGAAAAAGAAGAAGGAGAAGGAGAAGGAGAAGGAAAAGAAGAAGAAGAAGAAGAAGAAGAAGAAGAAGAAAAAGAAGAAGGAGAAGGAAAAGAAGAAGAAGAAGAAGAAGAAGAAGAAGAAGAAGAAGAAGAAGAAGAAGAAGAAGAAGAAGAAGAAGAAGAAGAAGAAGAAGGAAAACAACAACAACAACAACAAGAATGAGAAGAACAACAAGAAGAACAATAAGAAGAAGAAGAATAACAAGAACAAGAACAAGAACAAACGCAACAACAACAACAATAACAACAATGAGAACAATGAGAAGAAGAAGAAGAAGACGAAGAAGAACAAGAGCAAGAACAAGAACAAGGAGTTGTTGTTGTTGTTGTTATTTTTATTATTATTTTTCCAGTTCCCCATTTCCCTTCACTGCTCAGACTCCTTGTGTACACACAGAAGCAGGGTTTAATCAGCAAAGGGACAAAAGACACCCAGCTGGGTGGCTGGGCTTGCCTGGGGAACCGTCCCAGAGGAAGGAAGGAAAAGGAAAAGAAGGGAAAGGGAAAGGGAAAGGGAAAGGGAAAGGGAAAGGGAAAGGGAAAGGGAAAGGGAAAGGGAAAGGGAAAGGGAAAGGGAAAGGGAAAGGAAGGAGCAGTCACTTGGGGCTCTCCACATATCTTTCAGGGACAAATTTAAGTATTTTCTGTTCTGTCACCATCTGGGAGGGCTCCTTGCATTTCAGAACTAGCACCACATCCCGCTGTGTGCCATGGCCTTTGTTTTGCTCCCAAGGAGGGTTTCAATCCCCAGTTTTCCTGCAGCAATCAGCTGGCTGGGGGCTTCAGCAGGCATTTGAAACAGCTTCATTTGGGAGGCTCCTTTAGCTGACAGCTGAGCAACAACCTGCCTGTTCGCAATTTCACTTGCTGCTCTGTGTTTAGCTGCTGGTAGGAAAAAAGAAAGAAGAAAACATAAATATTTAATCAACATTTTTAGTTGTAAAATATGGTTTTAGGGAAAGCTCTGATTTACTCTCTTACTAAAAAGAAATGGATGGGGTGATTCTTTATCTGCAAAGCTCATGATAGGGCATGGCCCAAGCAGCACCAGGCAAGAACTGCTTCTCCTGATTGCCCACTGCACAGAAAGAGTTAGAACTGCTTGTTATTCTAAGTGTCTGCTCACACCACTCAGTTTGTCACATCCTGGTTTTCTGCATTTTACCTACAAAACGCCCCAAGATATAATTTTGCAAGTGTAGTTTGAAAATCATGGTAGAAAAAACACTGAGTAAACTATTTAATATTACTCCTGTTTTTCTAGCTCTGTTTATATTGTTACCATTTATCCTAAGAGGCAATTAAAGCATTTGTTTCAAATTACAGTCACAAATGTGACTTCTTTTTAGGCAGTGACTTGATTAACCTGTCAATCCTGATTATTATTATGCAAACTATTAATTTTGTGTGTTTGTTGCTGCTCGTGCTCTCCATCCCTGCTCCCCAAAGGAACTGGGATTCTGCTGCTGCTCCCTGAGTGGAAAATTCTCAAATATGGAGCCATCCAAAAATTGACACTAATAGTGAAATAATGATTTTATTTCATAAATATTAGGATTTGGGAGCATTTTCACAGACACACAGCTGTTGTCTGAGCACTCCTGAAGAGCGCAGGAGTGTTATTTGCAGCAGCCTGAACTCTGTGCTTTGCTCATCCAGGGAATTCATGTCAATCCTTTGGCTCTTTGTTGTCTGCTCCTTCACATCTCAGAACAGTTCTGCTCAGTTCTTTGTGCTGAAACCCTGCATTGGAGTCTGCTGGACAATACATTTGGGATCCTTTCTGCTACTGCACTGCAAAGTCATCACACTGAGTGTTTGAGGGATCTCCTTTTGCATTTAATTCTTTTTTGGCTTAGTTATTTCTCTATTAATAGTGACAATTAAAATTAAGAAAATAGAATAAAACCACAGAAAGTTTATCCACCTGAACAAAACTGGAAATTGGAAATATTTCCTTTAAAGATCCTGGATTTTGGAAGAGGTTTGACATGTTGTTCCCCACATGGCTGTAAGACAAGGTTATTAAAAAGTGCTCGTTCACACGAGATGTTTTGCATCCAACTGCTTACAATCAGTTAGTTGACTATGAAACTGCCCAATTTCTGTGTGTAATCAAAGTAACTGTGTACACATTTGGCATGTAATTACGTTTCTAAATTGATTAAAATCCAGCCCTGAAACGATTGCGAGCGAAGCCTTGGCTCCAATGATTAGTTCTTAAAACTTCTTTCACAAGCTTGAGCAAATAACACACTTGCCAAAAAATGCTGCCAACTGTGAAAGTTAATTATGATAAATGTAACACAGTTCTCTCGTCACCAGTGCACAGAGAGAGGCTTTTGCCTCTCCCAACGTTATCGTCCATCAAGACAAAGATGGCGCTTCAGGATTTTTTCCCTTTAACGAGGACAGATATGCCATGAGTGACAGTTAAATTTGTTGGAGGTATTAAATTGCTAATGCTAATGCATTTTACAATCTTCTGAACTGATTTAATATATTAGACTGTCACTCAAAGTCTTAATAAACAATTCCACACTCTTAGTTTAAAATCATCCTGTCAGACCTGGAGGTTTTCTCAATTGGCCTCCATTGTTAATGTGATAGTAGTTTACAAACAAATGCCTTTTTTTCTTCATAGGTTGGTTCATATGAAACTTTAATGGGTTTTTCTCTTGCTTCTCTTTTTTATTTATTACAAAACAGATGTGCCAGAGCTTAATAGGGTTGATTTGTGCTTTAAAGCACCTGTGCTTGTAGCTAAACTTCTCCCTCTCTTGCAGATAATCTCTCACTTATTCATATTTGAAGAGATCTTTCTTCTCATTTTAGAGTATTGCAAACTCAGCCTTATGCAACTTAATATACTTTTGAAGAACGATTTCATTATGTTCATCTTAATATTGTGTAATTCCTCCATGGAGTGCCACTTTTGCTTCAGAGACCCATTAGAAGCTCAACAAGTATCAAAGTTTCATGTTTGCAGATGTGAAAAACACAGGTACTCATTACAGTTAATAGACTGTCAGAGGAAAGTCATTAAAATAAGATACTTTTTCTAATTTTGTAGAAAAAAAAATAAGACAACTCATGAATTCATTTTGCTGAAGTTAATTTATGGAGAAAACAACCTTGATATTTTTGATTTTGGGACTCTCAAATATGGGAGCAGCACTGGCATCAAAGTGTTTGGATTATTGTTTGGATAAGTATCCAGATTTTGATACTTTTGCTGTCTGAGTGTGAAATCAATATATCAGATTGCTGCCCAAGAAAAACTTGCTGAGAATTCTACCTCAAACTGGTATTAATAAAACCTCCTTCTGTTTTGTTTGTTTTTCCTTATCTGTGTGATGATGGTAGATTTCTTCTGTGAATAGATGCATAAATTATTTGTAGTAGGATCTAAAATCATGGCGACAAATACAAATTTCTCTGACAGCTAACTCCATAATGTGCTGCTACTCATTTAAGAAAGCTTCATCTCCAGCCCTCACAATTTTCATTACAGACTTTTTTAGCTTAGTTATCCTGAGAGTGTTCCCTAAGGAATTCTCTCTTTTTCACAGCTGGCTTTCAGGGTTTGGACTGAGGCTGGGAGTGGATCATAGGAGAAACAGAACCAGCCAAGACCAGCAAGTTTATTGAAATACCAGTAACTCAGCCACCTCAGGAGTTTTATTTTTTAATTTGTTTGTATTTGGTTTTGTTTGTTTTTATTTGATGGATCAAACCTCCATTTTGCTGATGCATGTAATTAACTCAAATGTCCACATGTGAAATTACCTGATAATTACCAGGTCACTTATTCAGAGGACCAAAACTATGATATTTAAACTGAGTTTCCAGCTGGCCTAGGATCCTGAAGTTTACCAGAGCTTGTCCTACCTCTGTCCCACAGCCTGCTTTGCAAGGTTTCTGATGCTGCCAGAAAACAGTTTGTCTTTGTTCAGTGAATTGCTATTTTTTATGTTATTGTTTACTTGCTTACAAATGCAGTAAAATCAAGACTAAAAGTATTAAACAGCAGAAAACCTGAGGATATTGGGCTGATTCAGTCTTTTGTTGGAATAATTCAATATAATGGCACGTGCAATACATTCCTACTTCTTGTTTGTTTTTTCTCCCTATTCAGATCATCAAGGCTATAATGTATATGAAATATTTGGATGCTTAAGTCAATGGTTATTGAAAATTGAGGGCTGGCTCTTCTAGTTTGTGTTAGAGTCAGCATCAGTGGAGCTGCATCAGACTCTGCCAGCTGAGGATCTGTCTCTCTCTCTCTTTGTATGCTGAGTATGCTTCTCTAAAATACGAACTGAAAACTTACATCCAATGTGGAACTAGATTCTTAGCAAATATGAATATGATGTAGCTGGCCTTTTTCAGAACATCAAATAAATAAAATACTTTTTGAAGGTTCCAATTTGTTTTTTTCTTTCTTACACTAACATGTCTGAACCTGTCATACCAACTTGTGAGCTGCCACATCTGGCTGAATCAGGCACATCGTTTTATATTAACCTTACCAAGCAAAACACAGCATTACTGATGTTACTGGGCAAGATATTTTTGTAAATGTTGCGATTTTGAGTTTGGTGGGATTTTTTGGGAAGGGCACAGTTATCATCAGTTCTGGCTTTTTTCTGAGGTTTGACATGAGCAGTAAAGATTATGACACCTTGTAGTTGAAACTGTGTGATCCTGGCTGCAGGAATGGGTGGTCTGGACAAGCAGAGCAGTCACTGATATTTTTTGATCCCCCAATACACACAGAAATTACATATAATATATAATACATAATGCATAATACATAATAAATAATATATAATATATAATAATTATATAGTATATAGTATACAATATACATAATATAGATATAGATATAGATATAGATATAGATATAGATATAGATATAGATATAGATATAGATATAGATATTATTAATATTAATATTACTACTACTACTACTAACAATAATAATATGTTTGGATAGCTATCTCCCAGCCTATTTCCTCCAGATGAGGACTTAAGGAGTTCATTTCTGCTGAACAAAGCATCCTTCACCTCCTACCCTTGCAGGAGCCAGTAAAGCTTTCTTTAAAACACTGGCCTGGTTTAATTAGCACTTATTTTTGCCTTTGCCACCACAGACTCAGTTCCAGAGATCTGAGAAGCTGTGGGTGATTTTAAACCCTGTCTGTCATCCCTGTAATTAGATCCAGTGCAAGTGGAGTGACCAGAGATCAGTTCTTACTCCTGACCTGCTCCACTGCAAGCTGACAGTTCCTAAACGTTGGTAGGAAGTGTAGGAGAAATTACATGCTGTAGAGATCAAGATAATTTTATGTTAAAAGATGAAATGTACTTTAAAAAACTCATGAACTTCATGCCAAGAACGTGTTTTTGATGAAATAGGTATTTATCTAATGAATATTATTCCAGGAGCAGTTACAGAAAAGATAGTGACACGCACGAATGTAAGAAATGGGCAGAAGCTGGCTGAGACAGAATAGAAAAATTCAATCAAGATAATACCTCTCTATTTTTAATGCTGGATTCCATTGTCCTGGTTCCCATTTTCTTCATTTCAGCATTACAAACCCAGAGAATTTTGATTTTAAAAAGAGGATGCCAAGTGTTTCTTTCTTGTGTTCGATTTGCAATTCTATGAACCCCGCAGAGGGTCTGCAGTAATAAAAGATAACGATTATGAACTGGTGTAATTCTCATTACATGGCTGAGCTTGCATATATTTTAAACTATAACAGCACTGGCCTGCCATTAGTGCGGGACATGGGGGAAGCTGCTGCAAACAGGGATGGCTTTGCTGGGACAGGAGCTGGAGCAGCTGCCTCGCCTCATTCCTTGTGGGAGCCATCCTGCAGCCTCACTCTGCGCAGAAATCCCAGAGCAGCCCTTGAGCAGGAGCGCAATTGGGCCCTGGTGCCCAGCTGAGCACATTTGGTTTCGTTGCCGTGTTTGCAGTCTCCGTTTGGGGGCTGTCACTGATGCATTTCCACAGCCATCATTCATATTCCTCCTTGAAACAATCATTTAGCAATTATTTCCCCCCCTGTGTGTGTTTTTAGGGAGCACCTCGGCCACATTACAGAACAGAACTCAGAGTCAGCACCTTCCTACAGTGTTTAAAACCTCTGGTACCTCTAAACCTTTATGAAGTGGCAAAAATGGGCCCTCCTCTCAGACTTTGCAGGCAGCTGAAAATAATAAGCACAACTTTCCACAGAGAAGTCATTTTTACACAAAATCATCACTAAATTTATTAGAAATGATGGCTGGCAGTTCAGTAGACTTTTCTGGTTTTAAACATGACAATTTTTATCTTTGTTTTTTTAATTTAAAGGAAGTGTATACTAAAAATTACATATAGCAGCTCTTAATATGTATTCCATGTGAAATCTTAAAATGTAGTCTTTGAAAATATCACTAGTGAGTGTTAAGGGAAAGAGATTTATCCCATATCTTTCTTTCATTGAAGACTAACCCATATATTATTATTATTTTTGATTGAATCAGTAGTTAATGAGAAATATTTGCAGGCAGCACACAGCAAATCAATATCTTTGTTTCTCCTGCTAATCTTCACTCTACAGATAATCAGCCTTTGGAGGACTGAGAATTTGAGACTATTAGAAGCTAAGGATGAAGCACTGACAGCTCACTCATTTCCTCAGGCAAAAATATGTTAGGTCATTTCTTGCATGTGAAATATGATAGGGATATATCATCAACATTTGGTAAATAGAGGGGGTTTTAAAAATTGCATCTGAAATACTTGACGTTCGGCACGTTTTTTTGAAAATGATACAATCATAATTGTAAAAAAGACCTGCAGTATTGCCAATCAGACACTGCTGTGCTGAACACCCTGGCACATGCATCTCAGTGTCCCCCTGCAGAAGGAGGAAGGAGCAGAAAGAAAAGAGCAATTTTCCTGCTGTAAATTGGAAAGTCTGCCAAGCAGCTATGTGATCTACCATCAATCAGTGTTAAATTCTCCTTAGCTGCAGAAAACTCAAGAACTAACTATCACTGAGAGATTTCACACGGTGACTAATGGTATATGACAAACACATTTAAAATCTGCATAGACCAGCAGCAGTTTCAAATATAACATGAATAATAAACAATCCTGAAGATATCCCAGTGTGCAAAATAAGACATGATCTCCTCAGACACATATTGTACATAGGAGATTACCATTCCAGGAGTGCACTCAATATCAATCCAGCAGCGAGTCATGCACACAATATGACTTTATTTGGAATAGAATCTTTCAGGCAGTGCATGCTGCAGTGTCGTGAGGCTGTGCAGCAGGATGGGATAAAGGGGAATGACAGCTGAGTAAAACACTGGGCAGAATCCACAATTACTCTGCTCACATGAGGAGCCCCATTAAGCAATAGTGAGATCTTGAGGTGAGGAAGGTCTTCTCCTCCACCATGTCATTACTGAAGCCACAACTAATGCATCTGTTCCAGATGGCAAGTGTTCAGAGGAATGGGACACAGTGCTGTCCCTTGCATACTAAGCTGGTCATTTCTCAGTACAAAGATTCCACTCCTTCCTGTTTAGTTTCCCATTAAAAACATATTATCTAGCTGCATAGTATGGAAAAATATTTATAAGAAAGGAATATACTAGTTATGAAAAGTGCTGGCACTTCTAACTGAAGAATAGTTCATAAAACTGGAGACACTTGTCCTAGATTTGGGCTTTCAAGCAATCAGGCATTTTAGTTTATTTCAATTCCAGATTTATATTTTTTATTTAGAACATAAAACCCTATAATCCATCATAAATTCCATCATTTTGACAATGGCCGTTGTGGACGCTACAGTGTTTTGGGGTTTTTAATTTCTTTCTTTCTGGCAAGAACAGGTTGCCACAGAACTCAGGGGGAGCATAATTTTTTATTGTACTGGGAATAGGGTCTGTATTTTGGGTTTGGTGACGATAGGCAGGAGCCACAACCACTTAGGTCAAGAAAGGATCAGAAATTGGGAAGTCAGAGCACCCAGGGCAAGGTGTGTGAACCTGGGAGCACAGAATCTTCTAATAAATACCAAAGTGAGATGGCAAACCCTGAATAAATGTAATGACACCAAACAGCTTCAGGCTGAAGTGCAGCTTCCCCTGTCCCAGCAGGAATAAAAGAAGCTAGAGGGAAATATAACAGAGTAGTTTAAATGTGGTTAGGTGCAGTGTTTGCAAGCTGTGGTGTGATCTCTCAAATACTAGTCTGTCACTATGTCTCCTCATCCATCTTTTTGCCTTTCCAAATGTAAGGATTTACAGGCAGCTTGCTTAAAAATTTTAAATGCTGAGATTATCTGCCGCTGAATTGTGACTTTCCGAGTCTTTGAGGGATCACTTTATCTAATTTTGTCTCCTCTCATATTTAAATGTTATAAAGTGCTATATATGTTAAAGTCAGAACAGCAGAGGCACAAGTTGGGAAGTCTGTTTCAATTAAAATCACAGGAAACACAATAAACACAAAAATATCTTATGCTGGAGCTGCTTCTATACCAGCAAAGGGACTTTGCTCCTCCACCTTAATTCCACAAGAGCAAACAGTCTGCACATAATACCCAGAAAGCAGAGACTAGGGCAGTCAGAACAAACAAGAGTAATTAAATAATCATCCCATTAGCTGAATTATAGTAATGTCTCAGTGAATTGACCCTGCTTTAGAGCAGCATTTCCATTTGCAGAATTGCTAACAGGGGATCAGGACCAGGGCAAAAACGATTTGGTGCCACTCTGGCGAACTCTGAGCAAGCACAGAGCACCCGTTTGGGATGAAGATGCAAGGAAGGGGGAGCTTGGAAAGGATGTCAGGAAAGATTCCAGGGCCCTGAATGCCAGTGGAGACCTGCCTGTGCTGCTCCAGCACCTTGAGGAACTGTTCTGAAGGTTATGGAGCTTCTTGTAGGGAAAGTAGGGGCAAGTTCAGAATAAACATGGCCAAAATCCATTTCTGATGGAATACTAAGTCTGACAGAACACTAAGTGTTGAAAGAAGCCATAAAGTTTATCAGATAAATTGTATTTCCAATTATTGACTTTCCCAAAAAAAAAAAAAAGAATTTAAAAACTCAGACTAAAGTGAAAGAGTGAGTGTAGCAAGAGAGATGAGCAGGCAGAAGGATTTTTGCCATCTCTCCTTTCTGCTCTCCTCTACTGTTAGGAAAGGCCTCTGATGTATTATCATCATATTATCTTCCATTGTTTTTAATAAGGTTTTTTATGAGTAAGGAATTTACAGCTGTATGCAAATATTCTGTGAAGCTAGCAGCAAAAGAAAATGCTATTTACATGAAATTCATGTACTGACTAAAAAGCATTAACAATAGCAATTAACAAAAATGGAGATTGTGCTGTTTCCATCTGTATTTTGCAATTCACAGCAAATGATAGTCATTCAGCAAGGCATTAACTTGCTAACATTCTTCAGTTAAAATAGAGAGTTTCTATTTATTTTAAAGCATTTTTTATCAAAGGAGTCCAAACCCCCAAATCCTGTCTGCAAATAATTAGAAATCATTAAGTACTTGAGAATATGCAGCCCTAAGCAAAGTGTTACTTCCCCAGGAGGAGTTCCAGAGAGGACTCAGGGGAGGCACTTTGGATTTTCTGCTATCCCAGATGGAATACGAAGGAGCCCTTGTTTGTATCAAGGCCATCAGCAGATTCAGGTGCTCCTTTTGTGCTGTCTTGATGTACAAACACTGCCCAGGTACCACTTTTCATGGTGGGACACAGGGAAAGGAAGTGCTGAGGGATGGTGTGTCACCCTGATTTTTTAAGTTTTTCTAAGCCTTCTGATGTTTACATTCTTGTAACCAACTTTCTCACACGCTTTCTGTAAATAACTCATTGTTTTGCATTCTTTTACGGAGGAGGAGAAATTTGATGGACTGTTGGTTCGTCCAGTGTCATTGGAGAGGTGGTACTGTCACCCTCCAATCCACTGTCACTTTTGGAAATCTCTAAATGTTGGAGTCAGAAATTACAAACTCTCTTTTTACCTTGATAGAGCTGTGTGACCACGTTGTGTTATTTCGTGTCCTATAGTGACAGTGGTGGTGGAGAGACACAGAGCTACAGAGAGAGCCTTCCCCTCCCACCCTCCTCCTCTATAAACACAAGTAGAGGTGTGTGCAGGGAGTTCTAATGAGTCTCTTCTCTGCAGCCCAAATATATTCATCAGCTGGACACGTTTTTCACAAAATACTGAACGCAGAGAATCTAATTGTACAAACACATTTTGCTTATTTTTAAATCATCAGTTCTGAGGAAAGATTTTTAAATCATCAGTTCAATTCTAGTGAGCAATCTCTAAATCTGTGATGACATGACAGCTCTCTCTCCAACGCTTTACATACTTCCCTCATGTCCACCTGTGGAGCAGCATCCAGGTGGATAAAGTGTCTTTATCTCCATCCCAAGTGACCTTGCAGATCCCATTTCCCTGAATGAGATCAGTGAGAACATGCTGGCTTTGGCAGCTGCAGCCCCAGCAGCAGCACTCCCTATGAAAGGAGCCTGTGGAAGAGAATGAGCCTGGCTTTGGAGTTTTGAAGATGATCACAACGACATATGGTATCTGAATTTGTGAATATGCCAGAGCCAGGCTGGCATAAGGACACATATCAAAAACTGGAAAAAGCCTCTATGAAGAAGGCACAATTTCATGTTCATTTTTATTATACACTGCCAGTGTTTACACAGAAGCCTCTCATCCACGAAAGTGAAGTTTATTACTATCAATCACAGAAACAGCAAACAAAAATGCTGAGATTTTATGTACAGTGCTTCAGTCTGAGGGTTTTACCACTTCTGTAGGCAGCAGTAGTTATTTTACTGGCAAATGGTGTCATTGGGAATATGTTGATCATCTGGCAGTGTTGTAACATTCATAAAATATCAGCATCCCAGCTGAGAAACAGCCACAACAACACAATGGGGCAGCTTTTCCTTTGAACCTGTTTAAATATGTGTGTTGGGGTACCTGTTGCCACTGGGACACTAATCCATGAATGAAATTGCAAGATGACTGTTAGTTTAAAATCCAACTACCAGCACCACCAGATTTTATTCTCCCAGTAATGCTCCCTGGTCAAGAAAGTGCTGTGGATGCAACTGTGCTCTGTGTACTTTGATAGAATTTGCGACAATATTAAAAAAAGTTTCATCTTACTATAATAAACTGCAAAGGACAGCAGACACCCAAACCTCTCATATGGTGAGGGAAGAAAGAGACAGCTTCAGAAAGCAGTGGAACCTCCTCTGAGTGCTCTGAGGATGTGTGCCTCCTTCCTTTGTGCCCAAGAGTCCTTGCTGAAACACTCATGGTACTTATAGAAGGTTGGGCTTAATCTAGAACTCTGTCCTTGAAATAACATCATGAACAATGTCTCACCAAAATCCCAGGTAGTGAATGGATATGACAACAGCCATCACACCAGTCTGGGTGTAAAGCATCACCTGCAAGTGAAAATGTTGGATTAAAGGGCTTTCCTTTAAAGGAGCAGGAGGCACAAGTAGCTGATGACAGCTTCTAATGCACTAATCACAGGGCTGCAGGGTAATCTGCATTCTTGTTCTCTTTCTCTGGGACTTACTGAGTATTTAATTATTCTGTGTAAAGTGAAATAGCTTCAACAGAATGGAGAGCAAGATGAAAATCAATCCTGTAAGTCCTTAATGGTAGGGTAGGTTCAAATGTTGTCAGGCAGAGGGAGAAGCTGAAATTAGAGCTGCTAGGAATGGGTCAGTTTTCTGGTCAGCTCATTCAAGTGGAGAGCTATGGAGAGCTCTCCTCCTCTTCTGAAAGCACCTATGGGATGTGGCAGACAACTTTTATGGAAAATCCTTTCCTTAGGATTTTTCCTCCTGAGAAGCTGGGAGGCCTCAGGAACAAAATGTAAACAATGGTTATCTGCTGCTGTGGAATGCAACAGGTGCATCTGGGATTGGTCTCATAGAGTTGTTTCTAATTAATGGCCAATCACAGTTCGGTCTCTCTGTCTGAGACAGAAGCTTTTGGTATCATTCCTTTCTATTCTTAGCTTATCCAGCCTTCCGATGAAACCTTTTCTTCTATTCTTTTAGTATAGTTTTAATGTAATATATATCATAAAATAATAAATCAGCCTTTTGAAACATGGAGTCAGATCCTCATCTCTTCCCTCATCCAAGAACCCCTGTGAACACGTCACAATGGGATCACTTCAAAGAAGGGGACATCTCTTTTCTTTGGGAATCCAGCTAGGTTCTGCCTTTCCTTCCAACTATGGGAAAATGTGTTGGAATATCTTTTATGACCCATCTGAGTTTGCAAACACAAAATAAGAAGCGCCATACGGTGTCCAGCTAGCTCAGATCTGTAACAGATTTTGTTATCTCTCAGGGCAGCTCTGAGGCTGCCAAATGCTTGATAAGCACCAGTGCATTTCCAGGCGGGGCTGCAGAGCTGTGCATGGCACTGTTGGGCTCTGCAGGTGATGACCTCCCTTCCAAGAGGCAGTTTGGTGTTTGCCTCAAGCAGGTAGGGGCTGGTTGGAGATGTCTCTACCAAAAGCAGTAGCAGCACATCCAGTGCTTTTTTCATCGGTGGGTATCCCCACAGAGATACAGTGAGAAGGGAGAGAAGCAGACATCTTTCAGCTGCCAGCACGATGGTCAGAGAGGCTGGTGAGGCTGGCTCCTCTCCTGGTCCCTGCTCACAGCTCTGAGAGGGGCCTGCTGGCTCTGTTCTGGAGGTATCTGCTTCCCAATTTATCTGACAGGTGGTTAGCTATTAACATGAATAAAAGTTGTGACCTGTCTGCCACTTCCAATAACTCAAGTGTTATATCCCCAATCTGTCATGTCCTTGGCAGCCCTTTTGTTTATTAGGAGATGAATTATTCATTAGGAAAATTTGTTAGAAAAATGTGCCTTAATTTCCATCATTTTCACTGTAATCCACTCTTATCCCTTCAGTGGCACTTGCCTTTGCTGCAGCAGTGCATGGCACAGGAGGGAGGAGGGCACTTTGTCACTGGCTTGTGCAAGTCCAAGATGTGCAGGGACAAACACATTGTACAACTAAATCCTTTCAGGATGGAGAAGTGGGTGAGGGGGAAAATGGAGGACAGAAATACACATGCATTTACCACACACTACAGCCAAATTAACCCTGCCTGTTTAAATCTGAAGGAAAAATAACACCTTTGGGAGTTCAGAGAGGCACAGTGACTCACACACCCTTCTGTTTTCCGAGGCTGCTTACTCACTGCTCCATACGCAAAATGTCCTTCTTGTTTCTTCCTCTCTCCACTGCAAAAATTTATTTTTCCCTAACAAGGAATAATGACTACCTTGTTTCCCACAACCACAAAACCCCTGTATTTATACTCTATTTGCAGTATAAAATTTAGTCTCAGAATTTTTTATGGTTCTTAGAACAGCAGCAGCCTTTGAACCAGGTGCTAACCCTCCAACCTTTATGGAACCAGTAAAAGGCCCTAAGGAAATACACTGAGCACAAATCCTGTTTCCATGAGTTAGCATTGGGGTAGCCATGCTGTCCTTCTGTTAGGTTGGAAATTTCTTATGTAAATTGGACTGCAGCACTCAGAACACCTGTTACTATGGCAGCATTTATCCAGGTTCATAAAACAGCAAAGTCACTAATCAGCTATTATCCTATAATGTTGAAAAAGGAAATTAGCATTATAAAATTTCATCAAATGGACATGATGGAAGTTAGGAAGCAACTCTTCCACACTGGAGGTGGGCAGACAAACAAGGATATGTATGCAAGGCTGATCCTGCAGGGTGTGGGATCAGATGAGGCAGAACAGCTCAGCCATCCAAGTTATTCCAACCCCAGTTTCCTTCCCAAGCAGCCATCTATCTTGCATGCAGTTCAGATCACATTATTTTAACCTCAGAGTTCACCCTTTGGATTGATAAGTCTGCCCACCTGAGGGGCTTGGAAGGGGAGTAATTTGTTGTAACCATCTTCCAGACAGTTTTTGAAATAGTCTTTTATACAGGTGAACTCTGTGTGCTGTACATTTTTCACTCCTGGGCTGTCCATTTGTTTGCTCCAGTTTTCCAAGTCTGTGTGGCTTTGCAAAGAAAGTGTCAGAGACTAATGGCACAAGTCCTTGCTAATTACTGCTAAAACTCCCATGTCTAAAGTCACTTAAGGCACAGAAAACTTGTGGGACATGAGACAAATTAGGACGTAAATCTGCCAGATCTTAATTGAGGGATTTTTTTTTTTATTTTTTTTTCTGCAGGCTTTGCTGTGCTTTAACTGAATTCTGGAGGACAGAATTTCCAGTGGCTGTGCAAACTGTCACACTGAGAAAGATCATCTGCTGCACTCCAGCCTCAGCTCCACAGAATAGCAGCCCATTTGTCATGATTGCAGCTCTGTGTTAGCTGCACCAGGGAGATGTTCTTCTGGCACATTATTCAGGAAGATGTTACTGGACAGGTAAGAATGTTGAGGTTAAATTCAGAGTTAAAGGAAGAGAGAGAGAGGCAGAAACTTCTTCATACCAGTTGTATAAAGAGCCCAAAAACTCATTTGACATTAGATAAATGGAAAAAGAAGAAAGTTAAAAGGATGTGGGATAGAAATGCAGTTCTCAAGTATTGTTCCTGCTCAGTCCAAGCACTGTAAATGCATGTCAATTGTCAATTAACCTTGCCTGTTTAAATACAGAGATGGGCAGATGACTCTTCTTTAATTTCTGCTTTTTTCCCTAGTTCAATTTCAGAAGCTGATTTTCAATGTATGAACATAATGGGAGCTACATGGGGACAAAGCAAAGGTCTTCCTAAGCCAGTGTCCCATCCCTGCAAGCAGCTGACACAGAGCAGGCTCACAGCAGTGCTTTCCCTGATATTTTTCAGCCTCAAATGATTTTAGCTCAGCAGTGCCCCACGACAGGGGTCTGCTGCTTTCAGTAAACTGGCATCATTTTTTATCCCACTTTTTTTTCCTGCTGCCTTTGACATCCATTCAGATGTTTAGCTTTCCTCTGGATGCTGTCATTTCCCACCCAGGGCAGTGACTGGGACAATTGTCTGGCAAGGATAAAGCAAGAGCATGGCCTCAACCTCACCTGTTTTGTGGGAGCAGAGAATCTGAGGGGAACTCCTGCAGCTTTTTCTGCATGGGGGAGCAGCTGCACCTTGTCCCCAAGTCAGCCTCTGCTACATTTGAAGAAAATAACCTTTAACAGAGAGACAAAGGAAGACAACAGTGGAAAGGTGACTGTATTTTCTATGAGGCTGCAGATCAGGTCACTGGTAAAGAATAAACAAAGAGTTATGAAGCACCAAAAACATGCCTCAAAAGTTACCAGATGGCACCAGCTGTAACTTAACTTTTCAGCAGTCCTGCCAAGAGCTGGAGTGAATACAACACAGTACAATATCATTTGTAGAAAAACAAAAACCAGAGAATTCCTGCCATAATTGTTCCATGATTCAGCAATTCACCCTGCTAACTGCTCCCAATCACACATAAACTCCCATCAATTTGAGGAGAGATTCACACACATGCCATATGTTAGGATGGATGCAAAAACCCCAAGGATGTCATTGGAGAGCTCACAAGGCCTATGCAGAGCTCAAGGAGGATAAGAGTGAATACAAATTAGCAGTATGTGTTTTTAAGAGGAAGGGCATGGGGAGTAGGGTTTTTAAGCTCGCGATTAACTCGCAGCAAGCGAATGCACAGCTCTTCCTCCCCAGGACTGCCATAAAGCAGAGGAGCAGCTGCCTAATCCATGGGCAGGGACAAACCAGGAAACCTTAAAAATGAGACAGGTTAATGCTCCAGATTTGTGTAACCAGCTACCTGAGGGGTCACTCAGGGGACACTTCTCTTCCCCAGCACAACACTCTGCAGCTCACAGAGCCCAAACCCAAACCTGAGTTACACTTTGTGAAATGAGGATTCACCACTTTTGGCTCCTTTGAGTCACTCTGTAGCTACAGTGGCATCACAGATCAGACCCTGGCCCCTCACTGTTTAGTACCTGCTGGATTTAGACAGTGAATGAGCTTTAGCTGCAGACAGGAGCTATTAATTCCCACCTTTGTTCACACAGAAAGGCTGATAAATGCCTTTGTGCATTTATGTACTAGATAATGCAGCTAAAAAGTATTCAGCATGTGCATAAAACTGCAGAGAGGGATAGCAGATGATTTTCAATTCCTTCTTAATAATTATAATTAAGCACACAACTATATTATGATATACAGTGTATTATTTCCTTGTTTTTCTCTTTCCTCAGTTTTTTACAAAAGCTTAAGGGGATAATTGTTCTTTGGGTGCATGTATTAAATGTTACTAGTGGTTTGATTTTGAGACTATTCATTCCCTGCAGAGTCTTCAACACTGGATTTTTAAAAAGCAATATAAAATAATTATAAATTCCCCACATAATTAAGTTCATTATAGGACTATTCTCAGCTGATTTAGTCCTCTGTTAGCCCTCTTGCTTTCCATGTTTCAGGTTCTGAATTCTGTTTAAATACTACTATTGAGGAGGGGACAGCTTTTTCTCTTTCACAGAGTATTGCATGGAACAAAAGATGAAGAAAGAACATTTATGGATAACTACTGGTTCCAGAGGAAACATATTTTAGCTGCAAACCTCTGATGGTAATTCACACCTTCATATGGCAAGTGCAATTCTGTTAAAAAAAGTATTTAATTTTTTTTAATTCTCCTCCTCTCATCCCTTTACAAGTGGTTGTGGGACTCCCAGAGGATGCTGACCAACAACTTGAAAACCACTGCTGGTCCAAACTCCTGTGTTTTGTTCTGCTCACTGCTTTCCCTTTTCTTCCAAGACCCAAGCTCTGGTTGCATCCTTAATTTCACTGACAACAGGAAAAAGGAGTATTAATTACTGTGTTTGGAGTATTAGAATTTTTAAAGCTCTGTGGGAAATGCAACAACCACCTTTTATTAATAGCTAAATTCAGCCGCCAAATAAATACAAGGAAGAACGTTCTGACTTAAAAATTGCTAACCCTGCAGCTCTCCCAGCAGGAATTCCAGCACCGTGGAGCCCAGGAAAGTGAGAGGTGCTCTATAATGAGGACACTCTCCGATTGCAAGGTGAGCCACGGCACTCTCAGCTATTTAGAAGCAATTAACCTTTTTTTGTGGATGCTGCAGCTGGTCCGACCTGTTCTCCCTGTTTGCACAGAGCTCCGAGGGCCAGAGGGGGCAGTGACCTGTCTGCAGCAGCGTGTGGGCTCCAGGAAAACCTCAGCCAAGTATTCTGCATTAGCCTTTACCTACATTTTCCCTTGTGAGGAGTGGAAATGTGTAAAGACACCAGGCAGGGTCTGCAAACATCACAAGAGCACCAGGAAGGGGAGTGAGCCAGCCAGGGCCAGATCTCTGCTTCATTCAAATAAAGCAGCTGATCCCTCAGGCTGTTCTGACCTGATGTTATTCAGAATCTGCCAAACTAAAAATAAAAAAAAAAAGGAAACATCCCAAACTGGAAATAAAAGATTAGAGAAAAAAACAAATCAGGCTTCATTGCTCAGATTTTTACTAAAAATTACCTTTTAAGTCATGCTGCAGAGCTAATGTGACTGCCACTTGTCAATGCACTGCTTTTGGGGGTTGAATTCCCTGTGTACAGAAAGCCACAAGAGCTGGAAACACCTGCACCATGGAGAAATAAAACAAGGTCTGGGCTTGCATTCAGAGAGCTGCAGTTGGGCAAACTGCTCGCCAAAGACATGATTTAATTCTGACATTGTCATCCTGCCAGAGAGAAAAAGAAGCTAAAGGGCATAATATGGAGCCAGAGATTACCACTAAACTGACATTTTCTTGAATTAAGATGGATTAAATTTTTAAGTGGAAGAACTGTTATTGCAGTAGGATAGATAGAAAATATAACTCTCAAATTAGAGTGAGATTCAAGAATGATGGGACTGCTTGAACCAAATTTCAAGTGGAGGATTGAAACCATATTTGTGGAAATTTGGGCTATTTATAAAAACCATCAGTTGATATTCTTATTTAAGTAATATATCACTTGTTCTATCTAGCAACCAGTACCTTGTCACCCTCTCCACTCTCAATCACAGGTAGAGTACTTGTCAGGAATCAAAATATTATCTGCACCTCTGAAAATGAAAGAAAACAAGGGAATATTTATACTTCCAAGGACCCTAGAAGACAAGTTAAAAAATGGCATTTATGGGCATCATTAAGCACAAACATTTTGCCATCAATACTGAACAGGCCATCACTGACATGACAAAATCAGTCTGTCATTCTACCTGGTAAAAACACGATCATAATGCTCAGGGCACAAGTGAATTTTCTTTATCTGCACATTCAGAAGATGTCTGGCTGCAAGTTCCATGATCAGTTTCTGCTGTTCCAGGCAAGGTTCTGGGAAGAATGAATGAGCATTAGAATGGTCAGTGGATGGAGGATCTTGCATCCTTCAAAATGAGAGCTCTCTGGACAACATCATCCCACTGGCTTCCTTTCAAGGGGAAAGTTCACTGGAGGCTGGATTATCAGAGTCACATTTAAAGCTGGATGTGGGCAGATGCATCTAAATGTAAAATTTTAAAGCAGGATTTTTTCATTCAGCTGCCACTAACCCTGGAAATGCCTCATTTCTTCAGATGAATCTCCTTCTGAACTTTCATTTCTTTCACTGAAAGCCCAGAATTGCTGTGACTTGATTTCTGTCCCTAAATTTTACATGAAGCCCCATCAAAACACAAGCCCAGTCTTTTAGATTTTGCAAAGTCCCAGAGAAGATTGAAAATTTAGAGGCACTTCTGGAATCAGCCAAGGAAGCCAACAGTGACTATTTCCTTCTAAAATGTGCTGATACACATTGCATGCCCATGTCTTTATGGATGAGGCCACCACCAGCCTGGAGTTCCTTTTAGCAAAACAAAATGCTAAAGAAAATGGTTCAGGAAACTGAGATGATGTTCTAAAAGAAAATAACTGAAATGGCTTGTTATAATGAGGAAATAAAGCAACAAACCCTTTTAGATTTTTACAGTTAATTGTTGCCACATTTCTGTTCAACATAACCAAAACTGAATTTCTTGGCCTGAAGGGATTGTAGTATTCCAATGGCCTGGAATAAAATTTCTCAAAAATGCTCCTCTTGCAAACAATATTATTTATGTTCAGAAGCCATTCAAAATAAACCAGGTTTTCAATATTGAGTAAAAGTAGTGGGGGTTTTGCACCATGCTCATTCTCTGGCCCTTAAAGAACTGCAGAAATGTTACAGTTGTGAGAAGTGCCTTTAATTTCAGTGGGTGGGAAGAGTTTACAACAGCAAATATGATTTGAGTGCCTCTGACACTTTTAATGCTCAGCTGTTTAGCTCAGAAGATTGACTGTGGCTGCTGTGGGTTGCTCCTGCTCCACATTAATACCTCCTTGCTCTGCTCCTTCCCTGAATTCTCCAGGCACCTCCCATCCTTCAATTGCAGGGGAGCCTTACACTAATTACACTTCTCAGAGCATTAAGGAGATCGAGATGGATTTATTGAGTGAGCAGGCTCAAGGAAAAAACAGTTGGGGATGGCTTGCAGTTGTCAATATTTTTCCAATTATTAAGAGCAGGTGATCAATTTGTTTCTCCAAATTCAAGGTTGGATTCTCCAGAAGATTGTATAGGGCATCTTAATGTTGTTGCCATCCTTTTAAAAATGTAAACAGAAAGTAAAGAAAAATGTCTTTGATAATATACACAAAAAACAATGTCACAACATAAATAAGCAGATGTGGTAACAAAACTAACCTTAATGTAACACGTCTGACTGCCTTCAGCAAAGCACAAATGCAGGTGAAAGGGAATTTTCCCATCTTAATTATACAGATATAGAATTTTATTTCTTTCTTATGCCCACTGAATCGAGAAGCATCATTGATTTATCTACCACTAAGCCACTGTTTGTAATACTTGGACCACAATATCACAAGCTTCCTGAATAAGGATCCTAATAAGGATACAATTTTCCAGAAATTAGTTTATTATTCTCTTGGAAAACATCCAACTTTTGTGGTACTGATGTTTAAGACCTATTATAACATAGGTATGGGAATTAGACAACTATTTTACCTCTTGCAGTAGAATTATCCTCAGAAGTAGAACAATGTATTGTGACTATTTCAGCTTTCCTTTTTTCACTCCAAGCAGCCAAGACTGGTACTGTTTGTGCTGCAAGGTGAACGCCCAAGCCATGGAGCTGGCATGGCCAGAAAAGAGGAATCTGCCAAATGTAGGAGTAAAATGGGATGTGAAATAAAATGATACTTCCAAATCAAGCTGAAATCATAAAAGTAACCAAATACCTGTAAGTACACAAAGAGTAATATCTGGGAATCAAAATAGCATCCATCCACTCTGGTATTAATCAGTTCACCTGAGCTTTTAGATGCAAAGGGAAATGGAAAACAAAAAGCTTTTACATCTACTAATGGTATTTGCAAACCTCATCCCAACACATCAGGAATATGAAGTTGAGTCAGAGGTACTTAAAATTTGTAGCCACTTTAATCACCTTATACAGGTTCATATTTATTGTTTTATTGCCTAAAGTTGAATGTGTCACTTGTGTACTATTTACAGTCACCAGAAACTTGTCATGTTTAGAAATAATAAAGTGTCCCAGAGCACATCTCTAATTGAATATTCTTTCTGATACTCATGAATGATGAATGGCAGGCCCCCAGTCACTTACTGCTGAATTGTAGATTCCTGAATGAAAAAGAAGTTATGTTTTCCTGATTTAAAAGATCAAGTTCTGTGTGGCAATCAAAATTTGATCTAAAAATGATCATTCTCTGGGGACAGGCCTGCTTTATACCTGAGCTGTGGCCTGACTGGGCAGTAAAATCATTCAAAAAACCCCCAAAATGAAAAATCCATGATGCTCCCACCACACAAAAGCTGAATGCTGTTAACAGGTGTTTTACACTTCCAATATAATACAGATATACCAAAGTGAGGAGAAATGCTGAAAATTTTAAAGGAAGCTTCAATAAAAGAGCAGCAGCTGGACACCATGGAAAGGTACCCAGATTGCAATATTGTGCATCCTGGGCAGATTTTGACACCTCATTTCATCTGTTCCTTGTCCTCCCTTTGGGAGGGACAGCTGCTCTAGCCTTAAGGTTTCCTCATCACTTGCACTGTGCTCATTTCCTGAGCTCTGCTGACAAAATGTGCCTTCCTCAGTGAGATTTCCACTGTGATACAGAAATGACTCTGTTAAATGTCATAGATAAAACACTCTCTTGCCATTTCCCAGCACAGAACAAACATGGAAACATTGTGCCTGGCACAGATCTTCCCAGACATCGATATCTATCTTCCTTGCACTTCTATATCCTCATTTTTAAGCTGCTGGGCAGGATGGTGAAGAAGACAGCTGAGTACTCTGGACTCTAATTCACAACTTATTGTGTTCTTCAAAGGAAGAGCCCTTTGTATTCCTGCTGCTGTACGCAAGTGAGACATTTGTGCCCTTTCTGTCATCCCTTTCTGCAAAATGTATCAAAGCAAGGCTGTCCTATAGAAGGAATGACTAAATCAGGGCTCATAGGATGGGAATGCTGAGATGTGCACACAGAATAATTCAATTTCACAGAATGACCAAATGGCCTGCATTGGGAGGGACTTCAAATCCCATCCAGTGCCACCCCTGCCATGGCAGGGACACCTCCCACTGTCCCAGGCTGCTCCAGCCCCAGTGTCCAGGCTGGCCTTGGGCACTGCCAGGGATGCAGGGGCAGCCCCAGCTGCTCTGGGCACCCTGTGCCAGGGCCTGCCCACCCTGCCAGGGAACAATTCCTCATTGCCAATGTCCCACCCAGCCCTGCCCTCTGGCACTGGCAGCCATTCCCTGGCTCCTGTCCCTCCAGCCCTTGGCAATTGTCTCTCCAACTTCACTCTAAAAGGAAATGTCATAACTTCACTTTAGAAAAAAACAAAGTGTCAGTTTTGGTGCATTTTATGTTTACAGAGAGACTCCAGAAATCTTATTAAATTACAGCATCCTGGGAACCTTTCAAACTACTGGGTGTCCAAACATGGCAGTTTTACAAATAGTTTGTCACTGACCCAAATTCTTTTCATGCCTTTAAGGCTATCTTCAAGTACCCTAAAATGTTCCTGTTTACTTTTCTTGAGCTTGCAATAAATGGGAGGGAAAGGACACTTAGATATTGACTTCCTGAAAACACTTTCCCTCTGTTAGTGCATCTCTGAGGCTCTCATGTAAATATATAAATTTAAGCTCTTTCTATTCAGAAGTTTGCTGAACTGATGAAAAGGAGTTACTTTTAATGAACATCATTAAATGTGTGAAAAAATAGAGACTTTTCCATTTGCTGAAGCCAAAGGTATGACCACTGTTAAGAGTCTTAAGGAGTGTATGTCTGGAGGGCAAACATCCTCCACACAAGAAGATTTTAGGAAGCAAGATGCATTTAACTGTAATCTATTTGTTAAAAAAATATTTCTAAACTCAAACTCTTTATTTTGCTGTGATCTGGAAGACCCACAAAAATGTGGTGGATTTGGGTTGGTTTTTTTGTTCTGGTTTAGTTAGGTTTTCTGGTTTTTGGTTTTGGTTTTTTGGGGTTTTTTTGTTATTTGTTATTTTTTGTTGGTTTTGGTTTTGGTGGGTTTTTTGTTAAATTCTGGTACTTTCCATGCTCCACAAGTCCAAGCATAAGCTGACATTGCTTATGACTGCATGGTAAGCAATGTGTTTTACTGACACAGTATTTAACTCACTAAGTTTATTTTTTCATTTATGGAATTTTAAAATTATCTGGTAAATTACCGGCTTAAAAATTAGAGTAAACAGAGCTGAGGAACGACCTAGGATTGACAGGAAATTCCCAAAAACACAATGGAAGAAGCCCACTCCTTGTAAGGTCACCACAAACGTACTACATTCCACATATTTTTATTCCCATGCCCTTAACAAGGTGCAGCAGGTAAGTATAGAATTATAATTCTACAACCAGTCTGTTGTTTTTAAGCCTGAAAAATATTTAATCAAATCTAATTTAAACAATATTAGATGTGTGGGAGCAAATTCCAAAAATTAATCTCCTCTCAAGATCCATTTTGCTGAGGCAGTGGCTTAAAGGTGTCAGATTAGAAAATGCTTTGCTAAAGCATTCGAAAATCTTCTTTTAATTTAGATGTGTATTTATTCCACTGCCCTGGTTTTGATCTTGGCTAGAATTGTCACACAAATACAATAAAATCTGCACTTCATCTTGTTATGATCAGGGAATGTGTGTGTAAGAGACACAGGGAGAATGGTCTTGATCCCCTTAGGCTAAAGTACATTCCCTAACATTTATTAGGCCTTTATAATGTACTTTGGTGGATTTATTATCTCCACCTCCATCTACTTCTGCCTGAAGAGAACAGTCCTAAAATTGCCCTTAAAAGAAGACAATCATGATTCTTAAAATAGAGCATCCTTTCACAGCAAATCAAAAGTGGAGAACAATAGCGAGGGGGCTGTCTTCCCAACCTTGCTGTGTGAAGTTTTCCTGCTGGAAGTTTTAAATGAAATAAAAATCAGCCTTTACAATGAGCCTTTACAGATAATAGTGTTGGGCAAGGACTTTGTTGGGTTGCCTCTTTTTAACTTGTCTCTTACCAGGCTAAATGAAGAAATAGCCTGGTTGAGGGAGAACTAACTTTATCCAGGTTACAAGCAGAGAACCACATCTAACAATCAGCAGAAGAAGGCAGTGGCACAGAGCCTGAATTATTTCTCCAGCTCTCCATGTGAACACGTACCTTTCTCTCACCCCAGAGTCACCCAGATGACTCCCAGGGGAAAGAAGCCTGGGTCACATGGAAACATACTTATTGTCATCACTGCTTCCTGCCCTCCAAGGCTCCTCAGAGTTTAGCTGAAGATTCTCAATTTCAGCAATGAAGCCATGAACAAAAGTTATGAGACTTGCTGAAGGAAGAAAAAATAATTGATCACATCCAGGGTCTAGTATTTACACATCTAAGAATGTCAGTCTAACAATAGTTCTCCCCTGAAAGTGAAGTAAAAAATATTATTCAACTTAATTTGGGGTTGCTTTGGTTTTGAGGTTTTGTTTGGGGGTTTTTTTGTTTATTTTTTTCAGATCAGTAAGAATGTAATTCATAGGAAATAATGGATTTTTTAGAGGTTCATTCTATGTTCACTCTCTCTAGTGCTGAAAGAAATAAAGTAAATAAGTTTCTGCTCTTGGAAATACTAGACTTCAATTGGTTTGCCCTGAAGCTTCTCAAAGCTTACAAGTGTATTCCGTAAAATGTCTCAGATTAATTCTCCTCCTGCTGACATGGGATCAGTCAGAAAGACTGATGCTGAAATCAGTGGGCCAGTATCCTCATACTGCCATCCTATTTCCACATTATTCTCTTCATTTGGTTTATCTTGAATGAGTGTGATCAAAAATTTGACACAAAGGTTAGTTTTGTTCCTTTCCTGCACTTTCCTCATGTGCAGCCACCCAAAAAGTGTTGGCCAGCTCCCTCCAGGAAAGTTGTACACAGTCCAAAATCTAAGGGCAGGTAAAGATTGTCACATTCTGCTTTTAGCCAGGAAATCTGCATTTCCACATCTCAGTGCACTGGGTAGGTCATGCTGTCCTACATGATCTCAAATTTCTGTTTGTATTTACCAGACAATTCCCACAATTTGTTGGACCTGGCAATAGTCTCCAGAAACAGCATATTTGGAGTGCAGAAACACTAAAGAACTTCCTATAACACCTAATTTTCAGCTTATTGCTCTCACATTATCACACCACATATCTCATCATTATCAAGTACATCTTCAAATTAGTTTGAAAACCTCCACTTTTAGGTTATCCCTGGCCCTGCTTCTTCTAAGAGAGGAGCTTTCTTTGGAATTCCAGCTTAGATTTATTCATGGCCAGTGCAAACAAAGCTGTGTCTATGCCTTAGGCAGCTCCTTCAGTGCTGCTCATTCCTCTTGCAGTCAGATGATGAACTTACACACCATGTTATAGAACATCATATTTGCATTTACAAAAATAAGCAAAGGTCCCCATGTATCAGGGAACTGGAGAGGCCACAACTGTCTCAGCATCTTCACTTGCCAGAGCTCATCAGATAAATCAGACACTCAACTGTTATTAAAGCTGGCTTGAAATTGGCAACTGCTTAAATTTAGCAAAAATATTCAGATTTTGTGAAGTGACCTTTGGAAGTGAAGCCTGCTCCTCTTTCTCTGAGTGAGCAGCAAAGAGTCAACAAACAAGAGGGAAGGCACAGTGAGGCCAGGAGATGAGCAGAGGTGGCCCCACAAAACAGTGGCCCCCCAAAATATGTACCTTCACAAAATAGGTGCCTTCTCCTGCAGTAAAACAGTGGAGAGGCTGCAGCACCCTGGAGTTCCATGACATTATCCAGGAATACTGGTGCATTTTTAGGCAGAAGTACATTTGGAAGGAATATCTGCCGTGGAGCCTTGAGTAGCATATTGAAAACATATGAGAGTTCTCTGGAGAGCTTTGAGAGTTCTGCTCAGCGAGGCTAAATGACGTCTGGAGCCCCCACAAGCTGGTTCCTCGTGATTCCAATGCTGGCAAACTGTTCCCCCTAGAATTAGCTGCAGAAGCTCCAGAATTTACAGTCATTTTCCTTCCAGGCTACGGATAAATTGAAAATCTGAGAACCCTTTTTCTTCTCCTCAGAAATTCAAATGTTTTAGGGGAGGGTGAGGCTAACAGCAGGATGGGAGCTGTACTTGTGTGTGACATTCCTGGGGGCAAATTCAGAGACAGGTAAGGAAAACAAAGGAGAGTGGGATTCACACATCTAGGGGATTGGTATAATGACAGAAGTCTTGGCTCTGTACAGAAGACAATACAAATTTAATCACTGATTCCAAAGGCCATGGCTTTTATCCAATGTCTGTGTCCCAACTAATTCACAGATAAACCCACAGAGGGAATCAAATGCTTCATAAACATCCTAACCTGTCTCAGAACAGGAAAATCCTCTGGAAGAAGCATGTTCTGGTGCACAGTGGCAGATGCGGCAGAGGACTTTTGTTAGCACAGGAAATTTCTAGGGCTTTACTACTTCCTTTCTCTCCAGCTTCTTTCGGTTCAATATAATGACCAAATTTGCATCCAAACAAGTTTGCATATTCTTGAATTTTCCATTCTGTCTTCAGTGTTGCCGTATTCCACGGAGGTCTCATCTTGCACTGTGACACATTTATTACCAGATGATAATTGAAAAATAGAAGAAATGGCTTGGAGAGTAAATGGAAGAGAGGCAGATAATTTTAGGATTCAATTTTCTCTGCATTTTTTACTGGTAGGCATAGCATAATACTGCAATAGAATCCAATCAGAAGTTCTCTTCTGTCACATTTCAGTGAGCTAACAGTGGCATGTCAAAACAGTTACAAATCTGGAAGACTTGTTTTTGCTGGAATTAACAATAGGACAACCAAAACTGTGAAGAACAAATATAAAGAGAAGGCAAAAAAATAATTGTTAAACAAGTAAAGGATTTCCATTATGTTTATTGCCACCTTAATTTGCTTTTCTTCCTGTGTAACAAAACTCTCAATATCATATTATACACAATTAATTCAGCTGCTGTAATGAAATTAAACAGATTTCTATAATTTTTTATGTTGGGAGAAACCAGTAGCATTAATATTGCCTGTCATTTGGCAAACAGATAATAAAGCCCAAATCTAGTTAGGAAAACTCAATAAAGTCTTTATATGGTAACAATGAATTGGGCAAGTGAGATGCTGTTTGTGTGGATGGGGTGAACTCAGTGAGCAAGGTACAAACAAGCAGAAAGCCCCAGAAAGTGTATGGGGGGATTTCTTCTCATTCCCCAAAAAGAACAGGTAAGAAAATCCACTTTCTTGTTTCTTTCACAGTGAATTTCCCAGCAGAATTCAATTCACTACCTTTTTATTAAGGTTATGATGGAACTTGGCCTTGGCTTTGCACGCCACACCAGAGGGGTCTGTGCAGCCCTGGAGAGCAGGAGACTGAGTCAGGATTTACCTGGACAAGCTGCTCTGGGAGCTGAAGGGCACCTGGAAAAAGTCACACAGGGTGCAAAGACTGAAACACAACTGTGGGGTGGGAGCATAAATGTTCCTCTCCCTTCTCTGCTCTTCTCAGCACCCCACGTGTGCCACCTTCACCAGCCAAGCCTCAGCAAGGGCTGGGCTTTCAGGACTTCACACATTTGCAGTTCTTCCAAATTGCAGTAGAAACACTGAAAAAATTCCATCCACTGTTAGTGTGGGCCCAGAGGAGGCACCAGGATGGGCAGAGGGATGGAGCAGCTCTGCTGGGAGGAAAGGCTGGCACAGCTGCCATTGCTCACCTGCACAGGAGAAGTTTTGGCTGAGCTCAGGGTGGCCTTGCAGGGCCTGAAGGAGCTGCAGGAAAGATGGAGAGAGACAATTGCCAAGGGCTGGAGGGACAGGAGCCAGGGAATGGCTGCCAGTGCCAGAGGGCAGGGCTGAGTGGGATACTGGGAATGAGGAATTGTTCCCTGGCAGGGTGGGCAGGCCCTGGCACAGGGTGCCCAGAGCAGCTGGGGCTGCCCCTGGATCCCTGGCAGTGCCCAAGGCCAGGCTGGACACTGGGGCTGGAGCAGCCTGGGACAGGGGAAGGTGTCCCTGCCATGGCTGGGGTTGGAATCAGGTGATGCTTAAGGTCCCCTCCTACCCAGGCATTTCAGTGACTCTGTGATTGCTGATTTGATGTGCTTCACTGTGTACACCCACTTCGTGTACAGACTCAAGGTACAGGCACTTTGATCATGGGATGGTGTGGCTTAGAATTGCAAAAATATGATTTCAAGGAAGAAAAGGTCATCATTTAGAAATCCAGCTTGGGCTGCTTGCCAGCCATGTCTTATCCCAGGTTTCCCTAGGCTCATCTATTCTTCATTTGCCTTTCCTATAATTCTACCTATGATCTCTCTTGTAAACATTTATGAGCAGACATTTCAGAAGCTTCATATTTTCTTTAACAAATGGTTTATATCATCTTTGTGAAGAGTGCTACATAACGATGCAACATCATACATTAATATTTAAAACCGAATGAAATAACACCTCAACAAGGATAATTTTTTCTCAGTTTGCTAGCTGTCTTAAATTTATTTGTGAAATGAATTAGAACAAGGAAACCAGAGAGATAAAGTTTCCTTGCATTTTTATGAATAGACAGCAAATTAATTTTTAGAAGAAATATTTGCATAAATGTCATTTTTTTTTCCTTCTGAAAGGGCACCTGTTTCCACAAATTATAATCTGAAGCTCATTAGATGATTAGATGTTCTGGAAATACGATTTATAGGCCAGATCTCCCAATCAAGAGAGAAAAACAACACTGCACGAAATATATTCTTGAACAAAATTCTGCAGAATTGTAAAACGCAGAAATTGAATATTCCATAATTGCTGTTACAAGCAGACACCACTTTCAAAGGCAGCACTGCAGAAGCAGTGAGCAGAAATAAAATTCAACAAATGGCACGAAATGCAAATTGATAACCAGAGGGGGTTTGGAGGTCACATCCTGCATCAGGCCATGGCAAGTTGTACATCAGGGGCCTCTGTGGGCGCATGTCTGGAGCTGCCCTGCTTTGGAGGCACTCCTGGAGCCTTGGGGATGTGTTTAACTCTGGCTCTCAGGTGTTGGAGGAGTCTCTGCCGTGGCCAGCTGAGCCAGCCCTTGCTCCCAGCCCTGGCTGGAGCTGCACTGTCCCTGTGCTGAGCTGGCAGAGCCAGGACACTTTTCCTGCGTGGTCACATCTGCGTTTGCCTCACCCCATGTCCAAAGGAGGGGCCCTCTCGTGCTTTGCCTGCTGCCCCCTTCCAATTCTGTCACATCTCGTTTTCTTGTTCTCCTGTCACAGGTCCCCCTACTCCAGGACCTTTCTGATGTTTGCAGAGGTGCTGAGAATGTCCACAGTGATGGACATTTATTTTTATATGCAGACATTCCAGAAATTTCTTTTTACCCTTAACCCATTCCTCTCAACTCTTTATTATTTTCCCTATTGAATATTTCTCACACCAATTTTTCTTTCCATTTCCCTTAGGTTTTCCAGCAGGATCACTAAACCACAATTTACAGTTCTGAAAACTGAAGGTACTTTCCTCCACTCTCACTTAGCTGCTTTGGGATTTGCAACTTATTGCCTTCTTTTTTATTTCCTTACAAAAAGCAACGTGTCCCTTACATGATGGCCTACATAAAACAGTTTTTTATAGACCTGGGGTCAGCATACAGCTTTTTAGAAGGCATTCAAATTTGGCTTGGAAACCGAAATACTTGTATGCTTCATTTTTAAGAAAGGGAAAAAGCATCAGTCCTCATTTTTAAGAGAAAATTGGCTCAAATCAACAAGCCCAGGCTTGGAAGTTCAGAGAGCTTTGTGCCAGTGAAAATAAAAAAAAAAAAATCTCATCTTGCTTCTTTACTTTTGAAGAACTGAGTGAAGATCCCTCATAGAAGTTGACAGGGTATGCATGAATTGGAGACTATCAAAGTCTGTGGGATACTTTTATACTGTTACTTGTCCTTATATACACAATGGCACATCCCAGGAATCCCAGCTCTCATCCTTGTCATGGTACAAACCTCTGAAGGTACAATCTTGCTGGATAAAACAAACAAATCACAGAAATGGGCAAAAGCATTGGGATGGTGAGGTGACTTTTACAGTGTCAAACAAAATCGAGGGAAAAACTGAGCTTAGCTGGATCACACCTGGTTTCATGCTCTCTTTAGTGGACAATCCTATCAAACTTCTTCCAACCCCTCTGGATTTACCTCTGCTTCCCACACAGCTGTAACACACAAGGAGATTGCAACTTGCATGTTCACTCCTTCATGATACAACTGAAAATAGTGTAGGCTCCTTAGCTTAACATCATGTTTAATAAGAGTTACACTTTAATAGGTCTGATATTAAGTGCCGAGTGACAGCAATAAGATGTGACAAATATATTTTGAGCCTGAGAGACAAGACTGTTCTGTATGTCACCTGCATTACTGTTATGTATAAGGATGCAAATAGTTGGTGACATTGGGTAACACATGGGTGATACTTAGTAAAATTATGTCAAGGTAAATTTGATTAAGTGAGAGTGACACAGCCTGATTTATGGATTCCATTGACACGCTATTTCTTCCCTGGCTGTGGGAAGAATATTATTTATTTCTGCTGAATATAACTTTCCCCATTTACCACATTCTGACTCTTGTATTAAACGGGCTCCATTATAATATTATTTATATTACATCAGTACCTGGAAGGCCCAGTTAGGTCTTCTCTGGGGCATGCATAGTAAAGTACTACTGCCAAGAATCGTTCGTTGCTGAAGTACTCAAGTGAGGCAAAGGGAGGTTAAAACAAATGGATTTTCATGTTCTACAGTCAAAGACACACTGACATCTTCATGCATGATTTCTTCATCTGCTCAAGTAGCTCTGGAAGAGTTTTTCATCATGAGTGACATGCAAGGTTCAATCTGTGACTGGTCGTGCTCCCTTTATTTTGGCACTGTTTGTATCAGCACTGATTTCTCTCTGCTGCAGCCTCCTGATGTTTCCTTCACACAGTGTGGCACAGCTTGGCACTAATGATGCCCCAGCCTGGGAAAAACACAACGGGGCATGTCTTCTTATCACCAAATAAACCTGCTCTCAGATTTTGTTCCACTAAACAATTTTTAATGAGACCAAGCTGTGTTATAATGTATTTTATGTTTATATGTGGGAAAGAAATAATTAGTACTGAACAGGACCTTGAACACAGCTCTAGAAGAATTTCACAAGGTGGGGATTTTGGAGGTCTCAAAACAGGGCCATATTCCAGGGATGGGCACTGCAAAGCTCCCTGGGCAGCCCCTGCCAAGGCCTGAGCAGCCTTTCCATGGGCAAATTCCTGCTGGTGCCCGCCCTGAGCCCAGCCTGAGGCCGCTCCCTCTGCTCCTGTCCCTGTTCCTGGGAGCACAGCCCGGCCCCCCGGCTGTCCCCTCCTGGCAGGGAGTTGTGCAGAGCCACAAGGGCCCCCTGAGCCTCCTTTGCTCCAGGCTCAGCCCCTTCCCAGCTCCCTCAGGCCCTGCTGGGGCTCCAGCCCCTTGCCCAGCTCCGTTCCCTGCCCTGGACACGCTGCAGCCCCTGCAGGGCTCTGGTGGCCATGACAGGCCCAGCAGCGGCCGCAGCCCTCGGGGTCCCTCAGCAGGGCCAGCCCAGGGGCCGGGCCCCGCCCTGGGCCTGCTGCCACCCCAGGCTGGCACAGCCCAGGTGCCACTGGCCTCTGGCACTGCTGCCTTTGTGCCCAGCCCTGTCACAGCACCCCCAGGGCCTTTGCCACCAGCAGCTTTCCAGCCCCTCTTTGCCAGCCCAGCTCCATGGGGTTGGGGTGACCCCAGGGCAGGAGCTGGCACTTGGTCCTGCTGTCCCTCAGCCCATGGATCCAGCCTGGCCAGATCCCTCTGCAGAGCCTGTAGAGATGGTGCAGTGTGTCAGTGTTAGCTCATTTCAGATGTTAAAATAACATTTAACATCTTGGGCTGGTGCACACCCTCAAGTGAGGAAGGGTTCCCTCACTGGTGTGGAAGATGACAGTAGACAATCAGCCAGAACTTCCAGCTGCTGTCTCCATCCAGACCCTGTCCCAAAGAGTGACAGGTTGAAGAGGAGTAACCACAGTTTGGCAATCTGAGATCTCTGCTTGTTCTCACAGCGTGCCAGAGAGCAGGACAGTATCACTAATGAGAAGCCCCAGAACAAAATGACCAGCCTCATGTCCCTGTGACACCCTGTGAGCAGCACGTGGAGCAGAGAGGGACAGCAAATCTGTCCCAGCACAGCCACTGCCACCTCTGACCCTTCCAACAGAATGGATTTGGCAGGAAAGGCTGGCCACTGCTGGTGCACCAGCTATCAATATATTCTTAATAGAAACGGCTCCACCAGCAGCTGAGCCCACCCCTGCTACCACAGAGAACTGTGCAGCACTTCACCCACAAAAACCTGCTGTAAAAAATGTGCTGATACATATTGTAAATAAGAGGTTTAGTGGCA
Source organism: Ammospiza nelsoni (assembly GCF_027579445.1). Classification (NCBI taxonomy): domain Eukaryota; kingdom Metazoa; phylum Chordata; class Aves; order Passeriformes; family Passerellidae; genus Ammospiza; species Ammospiza nelsoni. The sequence continues at coordinate 5,515,165 of NC_080645.1, forward strand.
GCTGTCAGATTACCTCTGTTGTAAAGTTGCTCCTTTAAATTTACATCACTGCAATCACAAAAACTGTAATTAAAAGCCAAGTAAATTACTGTTTGCATTTCTAATGCAACAGCAATTTCAAAACAATGTGTCAATACAGAGCAACAAAGAAATTGTCTATTTTCAAAACCAGGGAGAAGAGATTTTATTCTGTGATACATATGTGTTTCCCAGTATGATTTTTCTATTAATGACACCTCATAGCAAAATAGTCCACTCTACTTACTGATCATGTTAAGCTGTTGCCATGGAAATATGAAGACCCTACTATACTCAGATGTTAACTCTTAAAGCACAGCTTTACACTCCTTTAATATCAATTTTTGTTTAAAAAGAGACCTCTTGGAAACACAGAATTAAGTTATTTTCCAGCTGTCTAGCACAATGGCTGTGTTAAGAAGACAATGGCAAGGGCTTGTTTCAGAGGTGTTGTAGGAGAGCACAGCCATTCAGAAATATCCCCTCACATCATTTCCCTATGAATAGGGAATTATGAGAAAAGTGACAAACAGCTCCACAGACAATGGCAGGAGTACTTAATCAGCCAAGTTCATTAAAGAGGAGAAGAAACTGAGGTATGACTAAATACTGCTACAGCTTTGTCTAGCACCTTATTCCTAAGGGTAAAAGAGTGATTCTCTGAAGGAGAACGTTTTCTCCTTCCCCTCCTAGATCCGCAATTTCTTTTAGAAACAAAAATCAAAGTCATAAGGAAACAACCATTTAAAAACATGTTCATATTCTCTCTCTGGGATTTTAGTAGGGATTTATTTTTCTTTTGTTTTGGGATGACGTTTGTGTATTTTTGGGTTGGGTTGTGTTGGGTTGAGGCTTTTTTTTGAGAAGTTTTTGGTCTTCAAGGCATTGAAACAAGAGCAGCTGTAAAGTTGGGGAAATGAAAGACAGCCAGGCTGTGATTCCAGCCACATCTCCTCCTGCCATCCTGCTGCCTCCAGAGGTTGTGCAGCTCTGCTCCAGCTGGCTGCTACAGCCAAGGCAGATATTTGGGCTTGAGTCAGCATGGCAAGGCATTCTGTACAGCAGCTAAATAAATCCCACAATTCAGACAACTTTTCAATTTAAATAACCAAAATGGCATAGTCATTTTACCTTTTTCCACAGCTCCTGCTTATTTCCAGGTGAGTATTTCTGAAGAAATAATTCTCATGCATGCAAATGCAACTGAGTTGTGAAGAAAGTCATCCCAGACATCCAGTTCCAGTCAGCTGGAGAGCCACCTGACTCTTCAACACCCCCTTACAAAGGCACAGCAAATGCACCCTGTTCTTGGTAAGACATCCTGATCTACACAGGTAATATCATCATTATGAACAATGCTTCAGCAGGCATTTTTCTGGGAATTGACAACCTAAGAATAATAGCTTTGTGCTCCTGGTACCTTTAATCATTTTCAACACTTCTGTTTGCCTGTGGCTCTTCCTTGCCTTACAAATAGCAAGAACATGCTCATATTACTTCATTTAAACTTGCACCAACCAAATACCCAGATTATTCTGAAAATGTGCACCAGCTTGGTGATTTATAAGTGAATTACACATCTACTGTATGTAGCAGGTATAAATCAATGCAGTAGTCCTCCTGATGCTCAGATAACTTGTTTTACAATCTTTATCTTCCCAAAGCTAAAGAAGTTGATTTAGATGGCTCTAAAAGCCTAAATGAAATACAGCCCAGGTAGGTAGCTTCTAATAACATACATCAAATCTTTATACATGGTAAGATGACTAAATCTCAAGTCTACACCTTTTTCCTGTGATAAATGCATTGCATTTCTCTTCAGCTGTGGCAGAATGCAGGCCAGGCCTCTTGCACATCAAGTGCTTGTGATTTGGTGTTGGATATATTTAAAAAACAGGAGTACCTAGTGGGGCTGGCAACTGCACTGTGCCTTCACTATGATTGATATCATCAATATCCCAAACACAGCACTGGGGGCCAGGAAGCCTCCTGTGCCCTGTAAACCTGGATTTGTCACTAATTCTCTCTGAAGACAGAGGCAAAGTGATGTGTGTGTCTTTGCAGCCCCCTGAGTGAGATAAGGGTCGATTACCTTGCACAAGTAGGTAGGGGTTTGGTTGACTAAATAATTGTCTCAATAAATGTCAAGTGTCCTTAGAACACATCCCTACTTGGTGTGTATCAGCTGAAGATGACAAGCTTTAAATGCACTCCCTGAAGAGACATCTGAATATATCAATGGCTGTTGGCCCACTGCATGCCCAGCTGAAAATCTGACCACTGCTTTTCTGTTATTTACTACTATTATTATTATTATTATTATTATTATTATTATTATTATTATTATTATTATTATTATTTTGCCTGGTTTATTCCTATGATGTGTTTCAGATATATCCTCCTTCCTCTCCCCAAGACAGAAGAATGTTCTTGCTTCCTTCCATCAAAGGTGAGTGACAGAAGATCAAAAAGGCCAAATTACCTGTGCAGCCCTTATGAAGTCTGGCAAATCAGGGGCAGGAACTCAGGTATTTGAAAAAATTAGTTCAATTTATCAATCAATTGTTAGATGTCATCCCCTTCCTGGGCTGTCATCCCCTGAAACCATCACAGTAATATTTGATAAATATAGGAGGGCTATCACAGGAAGGATGAGATTGCAGTTTTAATAAACATCTTTATATCCAACTGATAGCCAGTGGAGCTGAGGACCAGAGCAATAAAAGTTGGAAGATGCATTTAAGTTTTTCAGCTGCTTTGCAACATCATCAGAACTCATAAATTTGGCTTCTTAAACATGTCTCTAAAAAAACTGATTTCTGCACTGTGAGCTTTTATGATCACTTTAAAATAAATCCAAATCACCTGACAGGTCACTAAATAGGCTCTTAAATTTATCTGAAAGTCCCATCCCACGTGCTTAGGTTTTCTTTTAGCATTCATGGCAGCGATGCCCAGCCCAGCTCTGTGTGAATGAGCTGGGGTTTGGCTCCATGTCTGCAGCTCCTGCTGGCCCCAGGAGGGCTCTGTCCCTCCCCTCTGCCCAGGACAAGGGCCAAAAGTCGGGATGGAGCTGGGTAAAGGCACACACACTCCTCCAGCTGCAGCCTTTGGGGGCTCTGGAGCCCACAGGACAGACACAGTGGTATAAGGGGTGATGATACTAAGGCTACTTCCCAATGAAATCTGTGTCACTTTTACTCAAATATTCTAGTAAAAGTAGAACTGCTGAACAAAGGGAAAAATTAAGACCTAAACTAAAAAATTTGGAGCCCTACTCATTAAAACATGCATTCATTAAACTGTGGTGTCTTTAAAAGAGGATCCCAAGTGATAACTGTAATATTTTGTTTTGTTTGGGAGAAGTAATACAGAAATAAGGATTTCTCAGACTCCTGCATTATCTCACAAAAAGGGTTATTTATTGCAGAGGATCATCTAACATTTTGGTAGAAGTCATTGAAAATTCAGTCTATTTGAACAAGAAGAGAACATAAATCCTTTAAAATATATTTAATTAACAAAAAAATACCCTAGCCCAAAATCTCATTTTGAAAATAAACCCTGCAGCAACTCTAGCATACAAATCAATTACCACATATATTCCTTAAGAGTTAGTCTAGATGCCAAGTGAAAATCAATGTAATTATTTGACTTTACTATAGGACAGCACAGCTTAATGGAAGTTCAACTGAAATTTTGCTATTATTTGTACTTTCAGAGTCAAAAGAGATAAACCAAATATATTTGAATAGGATCTCGTTATCAAGGAGTTAAATGCAACTCAATGTAAATAAGTGAAATTAAAGATACATAATGTCACCTAATCCCAGAATAATGCAAGTGGGAAGGAACAGGACCTCAGTTTAGTGCAAAAGAAACCTTTCTGCTTTATTTTATCCCTGCATGACAAAAAATGCACAAAATATATATGGGAAAGTGTGAGAATTTCTCAGAATGAATGCATAACATGCTTCCAGACTGCACATTCTCATGTACAGCTCTAACTCAGCCTGTGTTTGTTTTGAGGTGTGCAAAGGTCCTTTGGGTCAATATTTTCAGAAGCAGAAGATACAGGTACAATGATATAAGGACAAGACTCTGCATAATCTTGGAGTCTGGAGGTATCTTCAGTGAGAAGTAAGAACATTTTCATTTGCATTTTCAGGTCTCTCAAGTTGGAGGACTGGGGAGATACTTAGGATATTTTATTTTAGAAGGAAGGTGTAGAATATACATCCAAGGCATATTAAAATTGGGGATTTTATGGAAAGGATATAATTAAGCACACTAGCAGTAAGATAATGTGGATTGAGGAGCAGATGGATGCATATATATGCAGGATTTTCCAACAAAGAAAAATATATTCCGAGTGAAATGCAAGTGACTGATGCAGACATGCCTTTATCCTCACCTGCACTTATCAGCTGCCAACATTTCAAATTGCACTGCTCTTACTCAGTGAAACTTCCCTCTTCTTACACTGACTGGGGCTTATCTACAGCACCAAGACACAATGGGTCTGTTTGAAAGATGCAGATCCTCCTTTAACATTTCTTAATTCTGTTGGATTTAAGTCAAACCCTCAGGGTGAGCACCTGTTTTTACAGCTCATCAAGGATGAAGTAACACCCCTGTAGCATCAGCAGGCTCATATATGAACTGTGCAAGAGGCTGACATTGTGGCAGGGTGTTTAAACAAAAAAGGACAAATTTCCAAGTGGCTTTTCAGCGGAATTGACCAAGACAAGCACCTCCTGAATGGAGGGGAAATGTGCTCTGCAGTGAAAGGGAAATTAGCTGGAGAAGTGCCTGAGCAGGCTCGGCTTCAGCGGGAGATCCACTCCAGAGCCTCTCCCGTTAAACCCTTCTGGGTCAGAAGAGTGAGGAGCCCTTAGGAAGCAGCCCCCCGTGGCCTGAGCTGTACTTTGCTGGGAGTCTGCTTTTAGATTTTCGTGCTGTGATTATTGAGAGCAAGTCTGACAAGGCAGACGTCTTAAAAACCTCCTCATTTTTGGTGATGTCTGGGCTGCAGCCTGCAGGCAGGTCCCCAGGGGATGGAAAGACAAAAAGCACTCATCCTACCCCAAGGAGATGAGTTCCCCAGGACAGGAATCAGGCACTGTCTGCCCTTTGTACCGGGAGCAGAGGAAGCAGCTTGAATATGTAGCTTGGGCTCAGAGTTTCTTACACAGCAGGGCTCAGTGCCCTCAGCATTGCCTCAGCTCCCTGGAAAATGCAAATCCAGCAATGTGCCTCTTTGGCAATGACCTCCAGGCTGGCAGCTGAAGAGTGCCTGAGGTACATTTCCAGGAGCTGATATCACATTACAGCAAGCAATACCTATGCTGTGGAGTTGCTTTGGTGTTTTCAAATCACTCTGACACACTGGATAAAAGAATTTCCATAATTATAAATCAAAACACAATGGATTTCACTGGGTACTGCTCTAATTCAGGCATACAGCCTTTTCTCTGCTTGCTCTCTCCAGCACACTGGCTACAGCTGTGTAACACTGGAACTGAGCATAACAGTTCAGCACAAAACAGCAAAACTGTCTCAAACAACACAAGTAATTGTCTATTTTGTATGGCAGACAAATAATGGGGACAATGGCCCACCTTATTCCCTCCTTTTAACTTGGGCAAGAACAGTGTCTGCAGAGTGAACTGACATTTGCCTTGCATTTGCCTTTTTGCCCTGTTAATCTGATTGATGTAATGCATCCTTCTCTTTCCTTCTGTTGCTGAAAAATATTGCAAGAATATGTCAAGGCTGATGCACTCTCAGTCAATCAGAGCAGATTTCTGCACATAACTTCCCTGACAATGCCTTGTTTGCCCTCTCTGCAAACTTGCAGTGTTGGGAATGTAGGCACAGGCTAATTAAAGTTTAATTATTCACTCGATCTATTAGGATGGAATTCAGGCTAGTGCACAAGGCTGCCTGTGCCATTTCAGCACATCACAAGGGAGGCTGCAGAGGTAGAAGTGGATTTGGCCAGATAAAATTACCCTGTCCAGAGATTTCTGCACAACAGAAAGCACAATTTTTCTGCCTGCATTTCTAATGACTAAAGACTGTTTATCAACTGCAGATGATCCAGTGCACAAAGGGAGGCATCGCTGAACACAAGGTCTCTCCCAGAAGCCTCCATGTCACTCTAATGGTCAAAACTTCTCACTGCTGGGAATTCAGGCTGCTGACAGAAAATATCTGTCCCTGCATATTCCTCCTTCCTGCCCTCAAGCACATTCTGCTTGTTTCCACATTCTCTCAGGGCAACTTCCATAACCTCTTCCTCACCCCCAAACTTCAGTCAGACTTGATTTCACAACATTAATGAGGGTATCCTGATTTCAACAACAGTGAAAAGCCTTTGGGACTTAGATGAAGACAGAAATGTTTCCTCTCCTGAGGATTCCACCAGTCTTTTGGAGATCTCCTCTTTCCTCATGGCTGATTTTTAACCACTTGCTCTGTTATGGCTCTGGACTTCCAGATGGTGCTGCAGAGGGGACTGATGGCCTGTTATCAGCCTGCTGAAAATAGTAACATTTCCAAGTCCTTCAGCTCTCCAAAATGTAAATGTACCGGTGGATTGAGCCCTGTTTGTATGACTTGAGGCCTGAAGGCCATTTTGTTTCAGCTGTTGCATTTCTGTGGAAGTCAAGGGAGCTGCACCAGCATCAAACCAGTGCAGTGGAATGGTGAATTGGGCCCTTAGAGTTGAATTCCACATGGACAAAGTGCAGGAGAGTGGCCATGACAATTCCTGCCACACCTGTAAGACCATTTGAACAACAACATTTATTATTTCTCAGACTTTGTCATCTCCCCTCAGATACATTTATCCTGATATTCCCTAAAACCATGGACCAAAGCTGAGTGTATCAATAAAGCACACAAGAGGTGTTTTAATTAGGACTGATCAGCAGTGGCCCTCAGTCATCTCTAACTGCAGCTTCATGTTCTGCAGTGCTTGGGGTACAAGGGCAAAGAGAAAGGCACTAAAAAGAATATTGCAGGTTTCAAATGACTTGTGCTGCAGGTAATATCTCAGGCCATTACAGCTGAAAAAACATTTTGAAATGAAATATATTTCATGATTGACCTTTTATTTTTTGACATGGCTTTGCTGTGATTCTGTGTTGTATAAGTATTTTATATGTCATTGGTCTTTCCCAAATCACATCTGTAGATTTTTTTTTGTTTTGTTTATTGTGGAGTTTTCCTGTGTGGTTCTATACTCCAGCAATTATTTTGTGGGAAATGATAACATTAAAGCAGAGAACTAAGAAATGGTTTAGGCCTATCCCCAGCAATTTTGCAACAATTTTTTAAGAACTATCAGGCAGATACTGAACCCAAAGCAACACATAATAGGAGCAATTTCTGATCTTGATCCTGTTTGACCATACCAGAGTGGCTTTCAAGTTAACAGGCTAAAAAGGAAGGATATAATAAATCCAGCTGAGAAATACATGCACACACAAACAAGGAAATGCAGGGGGTTTGTGCCCAGCTGGCCTGGCCTTACCTTTGTGAACTTCTGAAAATTGTTAAGGACCCCATGTAAAAAATTCCCACTAAACTTTATTTGCTCTCTCGGAGGTTTGAAACATTCAACACACACTGACAGCCAGACTTAATGCCCCTGAAATTAAGTGTTAAGGGTGTCAAGTTAAGCTTTCAGACAAAAACAATCCTTAACCTGAAACAGGTATTTGAAATTGTACCTGTTGGCCTCCTGGGTTCATCAGACCTCTAAGTGAGGGTTGTGAGAATTGCACCAAGGATTCATGCACAAATCTTCAGAACATGCCAGGACATCTCTGCTTGTAAGCAATAAACTCATACAATGTAATTTTAGTGGCACAGCAGGGTGCTAGTATTGCTCCTTTCCTTTAAAAATAAACAGAAAACAAATATAAAAGTGTTGAATAAACATTAAAACAAAGATTAATTTCAGGATTCTCTGAGTTCCTGTCAAAACTGTATTCATATGTATTCAAACATCATCTGATAAATAACTTAACTGGAAATTATCAACAACAAAAAACAAAAGGAATGGGAAAAATAAAGATACCTGGAAAGATTTCAGCAAAGATCTAACTCTTGGAGTGTTTCCAAGAGGCAGCCTTGATTTTGATTAATATTATAATACAGCCTGCTAAAACAGCACCTCATAAATATCCATGAAGCGGTTTATTAGAGATGGTTGTAAATACTTAAAATCTTGTCTTGCAACCCATCAGATTTCAGGGAAAAAAAGGCAGTTGAGAACATCAAAAGGTGAAAATCAGAAGAATTCTTAGAAGATGTTTTCTTCCTCCTAAATATTACAATATATCAGTCCAAAAAACATTATCCTGGAGAGTGGAAATATGCTGGAAAATGTGTGGGCTGCTTTATAAGCAACAAATAACAGAGATTTTGAAAGAGAAACAGACTGCTGGGGGAAAAGAAAACCAGAAAAATATGACATGGAGAATATATGAAAATTACTCTTACTACAGCCTTCTATTTTCTCATTTCAAAACCAAAACAAAATAACTACTTGTAAGAAAATGAACTTGGTATGTATGTAAGGAAAGGGTGGAAACCAGAGAGCTGAGAAAGGAACCAGGGAAATATTGGGGCATAAGCAATTTCCTTCTGCAATCTTTTCATCTTGCAAATCTGTTTTTACACATAGCATCTTGCAGTTGTAGAATAAAACCGTTTTAATTTAAGCTCTGTTATATCTGAGGTTTCAATCTTCTATCCCCCATCTTTTTGTCTTCCATCCAGTGTCGATGTGTTCATAGCCAAGGCCATTCCAGGCAGCACTTTTGCTGCTTTCCAGCATTCTCCTTCCCTCAGAATGGATTTTAGCTTGTGAAGCCTCTAAGGCAGAAAACTGAAGTCATGCATTTAGAGAGCAACAGGAAGGAGAACAGCATTATAAAATGTGGCACTAATGTGGCACCACAGCCACACTGTCCTTGCAGGGGGGCAGACACCACTTTTCTGCTGCATTCTGCATCTCCTGAGGGCAGGATCCCAGTGGGGATGCTGGAGATAGAGCTGTGCTGTAGGACAGGAGCTCTGGGCACACACTGAGACATCTGTCCTGAGGGAATGGTCAGGAATGGGAAGCAGCACACGCCACAAGTGACCACAGACAAGCTCCTGCAGAAAGGGCAGGCTGTGATTGCTATTCCAGCTCAGCTCCTGTCCCAGCTGCTCCCTGTGGGCAGGCTGGAGTCACAGTGCAGGTTCAGGAGAGAGTGGCAGCCCAGCAGCTTGCTTTCAATTCCCAGTGCCTTTGCTGTGATGAGAATTTCCCATGTAAGCAGCCCAGTGGTACAAGTCCCCTGTCCTCCTGACTCGGTGGCAGACACAGGTCCCCAGACAGGGCACAGCTCTGCCTGCAGCCACAAGACATGGCAGCAGGATGTGACAGTGGGGTGAGTTCACCCCCTGCATCCAAACTGGGGCTGCCTGTTCCCCTGGGAAGGAATGAAACAAAAGAAAATTAAAGGAAAATGATATTGGGCTTATTCTGCTCTCCTTCTCACTTCCCAGCCTAGCGAGTCCCCATGGAATCATTTGTTGTGAGTGTCCAAGTCCCGATGCTGCCAGGGGGGAGCTGCTGTTCTGCAGGAAAGGTTGAACAAAGAAGGAGACCTTGGGCTCACAGAGAGAGTTTTGAGTTGGAAACAGTGCCAGATTGGATCACAGTGCCACAGTTCAGAAGCTGGATGATGTTTCTTACTCTTTGTGCTGTGTTGCACGCTTCCATCTCCCTTCCACTGAGGGAGTTCGTAGCATTTTGGAAGACATTTTTCTGCTTCATTGGCATTTGGAACATGTTTGTTTCCAACATTTATCTTTAAAGGCAAAATGCAGCAGTTTATAAGGTAGTTTTCTGCAAAACAAAAATTTTGGTCAGAGATAGGAGGCAGGTGAATCATGGAGAGCAAAAGGCTAAATACAGAAAACAGACACTCAGAGGATGAAACAAAAATGTGGGGAGGGAATAGCACACACCCCAACAGAAAGAATTTATTCATTGTTTTTCATAAATAATATAAACTCCAGTAATATTCTCATTGCCAGGTCAACACAGGAGGGTCAGTGATGCTTCTGGAAGTGACTTTATGCTCACTAAATTGCTGAAATCCAGATTAGACACAGCCTTTTTGTGAAAGCACCAATGAGGCATAGTTGGCTGGAACAAATTTTTGTGCCTCAACTTTATATAGATCCCACTCTAAACTTCATCTCCTCCTCCTCAAACCCTGATTCTCCAGGCCCAAAGGTGCATCCCTGCCTTCCTGGAAAGCCATTCTAGGGCAGGGCAGCACCTTGGCAATTTTAGCAATGCTTTCTCTCACCACAGAAATGATCACAAACTGAAAGAACATTATTTACTTGCTCTCGGATTCTATGGGTACAAATAGATTAATGTACCTTTTACAGTATGATTCCCCATATGAAAATAATAAATACCTCTGTAATTAACTAATTAATTACGTGTCATAATTATGTTGTTTTCCATAAATGACTCAGTAACCATTTGAGACTGTTGAAATGCATGTTTACTTCCCCCTCTCCTCTTTTTTTTTTAATACTACATTTTTTCATTCAGATAAAAATGTAAGTATTTTTCCAACTTGTCAAATTTCAGGCTACTCCATTTCCAGGTGAAGTCTCCTTCAATACTAATAAAAATCCCTCAGGGAGATGAGCAGTAACTGAACACACCAGCTAAAGAGAAATGATGCGCTACAAAAATATACTTGCACGGTGTGGATGTGCAAGGAAATCTTATGCTGCTCTCCAGCTTGCACACAACCCTTATTTCCCATTGAATTGTATGATGCAGCTCTTCTCCCACCCTACTTCCTTCCCCTAGGAGTAATCATTCATTTTCAGCAGTACAGCTATTTTGATTGAAGTATTTTTTTCCTCCTCCTCACTGAATGTTCTTTCTATAATCTGGCGCGCTAACTCTCTGTTAAAAAGGGAAAACAGGGAAGAGCTCATTCCTTACCTGCACAGCTGACACACTTCTAAGAGAATATTTGGTATGGATACACAGCATCAGATATCATTTATTACAGAAGGAAACCCAAAGAGAATAAACTCTTAGAAACCATCTTTATCTGAAATTCAAGGAGAAAAATTATGGAAATGATACTGAAAACTCATCTTCATGGGCCCAATCCTAAATGTGCTACCAAAACCTAATAAGTGCAATTTCACTGAACCCAAAATATTCTAATATTCAGAGATGCAACTAGGGCTGGTAAAAGCTCTATTTTGGCAAGCTCAGAAACTCTGTGATATTCTGAGCATTTCATTCAAAAATGACTTTGAAGATAATGGGGTTGTAAAGAGTCAACACCTGTAAAACTCCAGCCACTAATTCAACTTTTAAACAAGAAATTGTTAACTAAATTCCTAAAGCACTAAAGCTTGACAGTTCTTTCTTGGGAAATAGAAGCCTGTTACAGCCCATCCTTAAAGTCAAGAAATTCAGAGTCTGAGGCAGCAGGCTAGGAAATGGCTCCTAAATCCATGAATCCCCTTGGGGAAGTGTTCTGCTACCAGCTACTTCCCATTTAACTCAGACATTGCCAATTCAAGCCCTTTCTTTCATAAAGCTGTGGTACAATTACATAGAAAATAAGAGAACGTTTCTCCAGCAAGCCCTGAGAGTCAGAAACACCATGTTTGAAAAAAACATCACCAAATAACTGATCTGATACAAAGAAGGGATGAACAATTTTAAGGCACACACCAAAAAGTGCACTCGTGTCGCAGAAGCTCCAGTTTGACCTTGGCACATGGCTTGAGAGGCATTCACAGCTCTGTACTGCAAAGCCTCGACAATCTGGAGATGTTTTCCTACCTCTGTCTCCTAAAATAGGGGCTGTGCACCCCCAAAGCTCTATTCCAGTGTTGCACAACAAGGTTTGCCTCCCAGGAGTAGCAGCATTGGTAGGAGGTTCTCAGACCTTCTATGGTAAAATCCACAGGACTGGATTGGATGGATATGGAAATATCCAGCTAAAAGCTGCTTGGCCATTCCTCCCCAAAAAGTTATCACTGTCCAGAAATGTGTCCCATTCACAGCATATACAAGATTGGGGAATATTTATTTAGACATAGTTTAGAAAAACAACCAAACAACAATCTGCTGGGACAGAAATCAGCTCCCAAATCCACTGTGCTTTGTGTGTGGTTGTACAGGAATTCCAGCCAAGGGCAGGGTGTCCACTTAGCTTTGTACCTAAACAAGGTCTTGTGAGAATGTCTAAGCATCCAGGATTTATACAACATTACCTTTTAGTGATTAACAAGTTTCTGTGTTTTTATCTTGCTTAAATGAGAAACTTGCACCTTTAAGAACCATGAAAGAGTAGATATTTGAAGGCTGATACAAATTCTCATATTTAAAATAAATCCACATACAGGAGATTTTGTCTGAAATTCGTGCCAAGTATCTGAATATAAAGACTGTAACACTGTAAGGTTTATTACATAAATGAGAAATCTTAATAATTTTAATCTGTCTGTGCAGTTCTATAGCCTAGCCTTCATAACTTCCTGAAAGTGAATCTAAATCTCAACATCCTTTCCCTTATTAAAGCAAATTAAAACTTGTCACAACTAGGGGACTGTGCCTTGGAAAACAGAGAAGGGCAAGAGCATATCCTCCCTTGCATTTAGAACAGTTTACTAGAAACAGGATTAAAACCTTTTAATCAGGTTAAGATTGGTCCCAAGCTGGTTGGTTCCTTCCATAATGGCAATATCTTCAGTGGAAGATCAGGCCAGGAACATGGCTAATTTTTGGCACAATAGCTGTGGATCAGGCAAGAAGTGATTCACGTGCATGGAATTCAAAGTAGAACTGACATAATAGTTGAAAATATGTCCTCCTTTCTTAATAAACAATATTCAGGGAAAGTTTTGTACATGGCAGATGGTTTCTCAGGACGTGAGGGAAGGTTTCAGAAAATCATCTTTATTGGGGAATGGAAAAATCTCGTGGCATGGGATGAGTTGTCAGGCTTTTAGAGCATTGTAATCTACCCGACTGTTAAACAGTGAGAGGGAATTAAGTGACCTGAAAATGGCATAACTAATTGCAGAGTCTTGAAAAAATAACGGCAACGTGGAGGTTCATGAAATGTGTATGAACCGTATCACATATTCATGCCCTATTACTGTGAATTCTGAAGTGTCTTACTGTTCAAGATAATAGACCTTGATTCAATTCAGTCTGATGTAGGATGAATTTCATGTGCTAATTAGTAAAGCATTTCTTAATGATTAGGAAAAAGTAGATAACATCTGATTGAAAACCTAACTGTCAGAGATAAAACAACGATACAACTCGGGGTGGAAGAAATGCCAGTCAGGCTGAATTCAGGTGTCTTAATTATGATAATTAATGATTGTATTCCCTATATAGATAAACTCAACCAACATGAAAAGCATATTGTAATTAAAGTGCTTTTGAAAAGCAACATTTAAAGAAATGCCATTGGTAATAATAATTACTTTTCTCATTTTCCATTTCACATTTGATTGCATTGGTTCAGTATGGAGCTAAAAAGGAAAGACTTTGAGCTACTGCAGTTCCTACTGAAATAAGAACTTAGCACTACACAGAAAGAGGGTTTAAAAGACCCTGAACTTTTGCCACTGCACATAATCAGTGATTTTTCTCACAAAATGTAAATATACTCTCCATTAACAAATTGCTGCATCATGTTTTCCACCTCCAAGATGCCACATTGATGGATTCCCTTGCAGAAAAAAGCCAAACTACAAGTGGATGTGGCTTTGGAGAGACCAGAAGAAACAGCAGCTAAAAGAAAAAGATTTTTGGGGTTAGATCTATCTAAGAAAGGTAATTTGTGTCCTAAAAGAGACAAGAATTTTGCTTTTTTCTCTTTTAGCTTTTAAGTTGCAGTGCTGAGAATAAACTAAAGCTTTCTTGTGATTTGATTTTGGGTTTTGTTTGGTTCTTTTTCTGAAGAGCCAACACCTTCCCAGAAAAAGCTTGAATTAATTCACAACAATAGTAGAGTTTTTTTAAAATAAAACCAACAGCCATTTATCTTTTGGGTGCCCTAGGCTTGTTTGTCATCAGCTCTGTGAAAAATATCTGCTTGTCTCCAGGATTCCTGCTGCTCTAAAACACAGGGTGCATTCAGACATGCCTGAATAATGCTTATCCTGATGCCATCTTGTAGAGGCCCTGTGGAATCTGCACATGACAACAGATCAAAATTATATTTTAGGATAGGTAAGAGGTAAATCAACATGATCTCTTCATCTACACCTGCTATACCCTGAGAAATGCTCAGTGACAGGACTTCTCAAAGTAGTGTAAAGTCAGCATATTAAGGGTAATTTAGCCTGATAATAACATGGTAAGTACAGATTAGCTCCCTTGGAAGCCAATCCTGTACTGATTACAATTCTACATAGGAGATAAAACATAAGTTAGAAAAAGTTTCACAGCTGCACAGCAAAAAGTGACAAAATAGAAGAACAAAGAGGTCAGTGATAATGGATAAAATTCTGGCCTCAGTAAGGTCAAGAGCCAACTCCCATTGATTTTAATGATGCTTGATATTTCTAATGCATCATCTTTGAAGTGATAAATATACAAATATCAGTCAGTACAGAGAGGTGGCCTGCTAAATCACACCTCCAAAAATGGGGGATTTTTGCTGTTTGTAGTCAGCCACCCGAGAAATTTGCCAGCAGGCTTTGAATGTATACTTTGAAGTGATTCAATTCCATTAAAGTGTAACTTGCTCATTTCACATTTTTGAGCTTCTTAAAAAAGCCATCTGTAGTTATTCTTCCAGTCAGAATAACCATTTGCAGTAATGGAAAAATGAATTGTCTAGGGAAAGCCTGGAAATGTCACTGTTCTGGATAAATACTATGTGTTCCTTCCCCCTGCCTCTTCTCTCTCCTGCCCTTTGCCATTCTCATTATTAAACCCTGTTTCGGTGGCTGGATCTCTCCTTGTTTTCACTCTAACCCTGAGCCATGAGAACACCAAGAGCTGATACTACCAAGAGTAGCCCAACAGGCAGAGTTTTGACTCTTTGTGAGGTAACTGCTGGCTCTGCATTAACCTGTGTGGTTTTAGAAAAGAAGGGATCCAAAAGAGCAGTTTATTCTCCTACACGAAGAGACAGCAACTTGAAAAGTCCCAATTTTTCTGTTAAAATCTCTGTCCCTCACCACTCAAACTGCCAGGCATTTTCTCCTGTGCTCATCTGGACAGTTGACACCCCCACAGTTACCCACAGTGCTGTTTCTAACTCACCCTCCCTATTCTCCCAGCACAATGGATGAAAATTCAATTCCATTAATAGCCAGGCCAGCACTCCTGTCAGCTTCCACCAGGCTGAAGTTCTGCTTAATAAGCACAACCAGAGTGTGAGTCTTTCCTGGAACTAATTGTGCTGTGACTTCAGCACAAGGACAGGGACATCTTCCAGATGTGAGGAGCCTCAAGCACTGCTCTGCCCTCTGTGACAAACGAGTGGCACACTCTGGTGTGGGGCAGGGTGGCACCACGGGGCTCCCTTGGTGTTCTGAGCCACTTGGGACAAGGACTCCACAGGACCATGCTGATTGTGTGTGCTTATCACTGCCCCAAATCCTTCTAGAAATTGTCACTGGAATGGTCATAACCAATGTGCCCCAAATCCTTCTAGAATTTGTCACTGGAGTGGTCAAAACCAAACTAAACCAAACCAAACCAAACCAAACCCAACCAAAACCACACATGGGTTAAAAGCACCTCATCTCAGAGAAATCTGCCTTCTGTAGGATTTTTTTTCACTTACTTCTTTAGTTCAGACTTTGCTTTCTTCATATTTTTCTTTTTTCAATGTGATTTTTTCATGGTTTTGTTTTTTTTCCTCAAGATTCATTTGAGAGAAGAATTATACAAAGATTTAAATGAAGACAATTAAGGGCAAAGTAAAGTTACTCACAGCACCGTGGGAGCAGGTTGTGAACTCTTAAATCAGGCACTTTTAACCATGACCTGAGGGCACAGCATTGTCCCAGCTGCTTTCACTGCAGGGAGCACCTTCCCTCACCTCTGTTTTAAGGAGGCTAATGTGACCCCTTTTATATTTAGCACAAATACAACAGAAGTTATACATGAGAACACTGCACAGCTCACAGCAAAGGGACAGACAAGGAAACATTTCCTGCAGAGAAAGATTCCTTTTCACTTTTAGCTCCCCACCAGTGAAACAATCTTTCCCCTTCCCTCTAATCTGTTGATGCTCACTGAGGTTATTAACATTCCTTGTTTGCAGCCTGAATCCCATTTGTATGGTACAAACTATGGCAAATCTATTTCCTAATGTAATGGTTACCAATTAAATATCACCCAAGACTCAACATTTAATCAACCTCTGCCTTTTTTTCCATAAATCCGATAAAATAATTTAAGTTCATCAATGATTTGCGTTTTGGAAGTGCTTCAGTGCCTTCAAAAGCACAAATGCCAATCTTATTGTTCTCACACACTTCCAAGGTTCAAAACAATTGAAGAGGCAATCATGCTGGATGCATTAAAAAAAAAAAAAAAAGAAAGAAAAAGAAAAAAGGAACTAGAGGGTGCATTGCAGGTTATTATCTTGATTTACAGATTTAGTGTGCTCGGCCTTTGAAAGTGGAATGTCCTCTGCCCTTTTCCTCTACCCTTGTTCAAGGTGAATCGTTTTGAGAAGTGAGCAGATTCAACAACAAAAAAGAATCTCTGAGCTCTGCAATGCATACTCTGGTATGCAATTCAGACTACCTCTGCATATCCCTTCTTTCCTGTTGAGATATGAAAATTGAGCCAAATCTCTTGAATTTTTTGATTTGGAATCCAGAAGTGGTAGTGATGAGTTAGAGGCACTGAGTGATGCCATGTGCACATCCCTTCTGAGAGGGGACTGAGGCACGGTGCTGTGCAGTGCTTTGCCCTCACCATGGTCACTGCACCTTTTGAAACCACACAGCTGATAAGATTTTAACTCTCAGATTTGCTCTGAGAGCATTGTGCTGATAACACCAAAGCTGCGGGCTCCATTCTTGTGTGGGCCATTCACTCAAGAGCTGGACTCCATGATCCTTGTGAGTTCCTTCTGTTATAGATGAGTAAATGGTTGGCTCTCACAATTAAGGGGTAACCATTATATATATGGTAAAGGGAGTTTTATAATTGTATAGCTATGTTACTGCAATGTGCTCCCCCAGTATGTGTTATCATGGGATGGTCTTGGTAATCCAGGGATTTGGGAAGGTTGGATTGTTACTTTGGCAGCACCTGACCTCCAATCAGAATGTAAGAAAGTGATTTCCACCACTGGACAGCAGGGAAGGACTTGACTCACAAGGCTCTAAGAGGAGCTGGAGATATAAAGGCAAAGCAGCCATTCAAGGATGAGCCAGCCATGAGGGCATTCTCATGCCTGCTGTTCCTTATTTAATCCTTTTGTTGTATTTTTCTTAAGGTTTAATAAGCCCTTTAAATTTTTTAAGTGAGCAGTCGTTTCTCACACTTCCAACTCGCAGAATATTCTGTAATTCTAAGTTTGTGCCCTTTAAAGCCATCAGCTCCACTTCCAATTCAGCACCCATTTCCCGTGCTGCCTGTCCTTGAGCATCCCCCCTCACCACTCCATCACTCCTCTGGGCACCCCAGCATTGCAGGGGCTGGGTGCAGCTCTGTGCCTGGTGTGCCTTGTCCCCATCCCTCCAGCAGGCTGGAGCAGAGCTGCTGGTGGTCACTGTCACCATCATATATTCTGAAAATTCCTCTTTGCCCAGGGTTCTTCTCCTGGGAAGCGGAGAGGCCTCAGAGAAAAAGGAAAACAATATTATCTCATTTCCTTCTCCTATGTTTTGCTGCTTTGGAATGTGGTTTGGAGATTGTTTATCCAACAGGTGCATGTTTGATTGGTTTCATGTGAATTGTTTTAACTTAATGACCAATCACAGTCAGGCTGTGTAAGATTCTGGAGAGAGTCACGAGATTAATTTTCATTCTTTGTAGCCTTCTGTAAGTATTCTTTCTCTATTCTTTAGTATAGATTTATTATAATGTAATATAATATATTTATAATATACAGCATATATATTTATAACATATATTCTTAAATATTATATATTATATATATTCATATCTATTATATATAATGAATATATAATATATATAATAAATATATAATGATAATATTATAATATAATGAATATATAATATATTATATGTAAACTATATGTAATATTAATTATATTAGTTATAGTATATATAGTATATATTATATTAATTACAGTATAAACATTATGTTATATATAATTATATTAATTATATTAATTATAGTATATATAATATATATATTTTTTATATACTATAATATATACTATAATTAATTTAATAAATTAGCCTTCTAAGAACATGGAGTCAGATTCATTTCTTCCTGCCACAGGAGACCCCAGAAAATACCCCAGGTGGCCTGGGTGCTCAGAGCTGCTCAGCCCCCATGTCTGTGCTCCCATCTGTTGTTGTGGCAGCTCAAGTCTGGGCTCTTTCAGAGGGAGCCCAGGGGTGGCTTGTCCCGTTCAGGAGGTGCCGTGGTAACAGGCTGGGGACAGAGGCTGCTCAGCACCCACAGCATCACACACACACTCTGGGGCTGCAGATGGCCAGCCCTGAGCAGCTCTGTGCCAGCCTTCAGCCCCACCTCAGCCTCCTGCTGCAGGTCTCATGTCAGTGGGTTTGTCACTGGGGTGGCAGAGATGATTTAACAGCAGCCTCCTGTACCACTCGTTTCAGGAGCGCCCTCCCTGAACATGATCTTATTGACAGATTTCTTCAGCAGCCCCAATAACCTGCCTACACACAGACAGACTTTTTTACACTTTGGTGTTAAAAGATGATTTGTGTGTTTAGGAGGTGCATGCATTCATTGAGAGTCACTCTAGGCAGAGTGGAGGACTGACTGAAATTAATTTATACACCTAGCAAACCTTTTCTGAAAAGTCCATACTTCTGAGAATAGGAAATAATTTTTTTTTTGCATATTTCACTCTAATAATAAAAGTGTCACAGACCCTCTAAATAGAAATCAAAGATATATAGGCATGAACTTCAAAAATAATTAAGCCTGAAAGGATTATAGCATGCATGCTCCTAAGGAGATGTTCTCTACTTATAATATCTTATTTTCTGAGGCAAATATTAGATTAGTTACTGGCTGGTACATGAGGAAAATGCAGAATGGAATAACAGTGATAAACTTTATGTCATTTCTGAGATGAGATCTTCATTGTAACAAAGAACTTGTTTCAAACTAATCATGGAAGAATGTTTAGTATGTGCTAGAAGATAAATCTGAGCAGTGTTCAGGATCCTAGTGTGGAAAAGCCCCAAAGGTTAAAAATTCAAAACTAAAGCATGGTCATTTCTGTTTCTAAATTACTGCCATGGATGTCTCAAAGATGCTGAATTCAATTGCCCAGGAAATCTTATCGAGATGATATTTAGAATGCCAAAAGATGCACTCAGAAAGATAAGGAGGATTTAACAAGCACTATCAATCACCTGCTAACAGCTGTAAGCCCAGCTGATATCAGAAGGTTATGCAGGGGGAGCTAATGAAGATATGGATTTGATTTGGCTTGCAGAGATATTTCCTTTTCTTTTATTAATTTAGGACACAACTTTATGTTCAAAGAAATTTTTGCATACAAACTCAAATAAGATCCTGGTCTGTGTGATGTTACCTCTTTAAAAGTCCTGTCATTTGAAATTGTGCAGGAATTGAATGACCAGGATTTCTCTGATCCCCAGAGCCTGCCCTGCAGCTTTGGATGGTAATTTTCCTTTCTTTTTTTTTTTTTTTTAACATGATGATCTTACTTGCTGTAGAACTGTTTTCAACTACTATGTTTTATAATTAAAAAATGTGTTTATGTACCCCAGTCCTCCCACTAAGGCTCTGGTAATGGAACAGAGGCAGTGAAAATGGTCCATGCCCTCCTTCAATTGCCGGGAATGGGAGAGCAGGGCTGAGCAGCACAGCGAGAGGGATATTGCTTTGGTGCTCCTGTGTGCAGGCTGGGGCCCTGATCCTGCAGACATTTAGGCAGTTGAGCAATTTTACACAAGTGAATAATCTGATTTAGTTCAAAGGGAGTACTCACATATGTTAAATGTCTCACCTGCTGTGGTGGTTTAACCCCAGCAGGCAGCTAAATACCACAGTCACACATCCCCTGCCCTGGGATGGCAGCAGAGCAGGGAAACAAAGGTAAGGATTGTGGGCTGAGGCAAGAACAGTTTAATAATTGAAATAAAATAAAACAAAATCATCTTCACTCTAAAATATAATAATTTTAATAAAAAGAGAGACAACAGAAAAAATATAAAAAGAGAAATAAAACCCCAGAAAGACAAATCATTGACAGCAGAGTTGCTCACCACCCCCTGACTGATGGAATATCCCTGGGGCCAGTTCAGATCAGCTGTATTGGCTTTGATCCCTCCTGGCTCCCTGTGTCCCTTCTGGCTGGCAGGCTTGGGGACACTGAGCAGTCCTTCACCACTCAGCATCACCCAACCATCACTGTGTTATCAACATCATTCTCTTTCTAAACCAGCACCACAGCACTGTGGCAGATACTAGGAAGAAAATTAACTCTATCCCAACCAAAAGCAAATTAACTCTATCCCAACCAAAAGCAAATTAACTCTATCCCAACCAAAAGAAATTTAACTCTATCCCATCCCTCCTTGTTCCTGAGCTGGAGACCTGCACTGAACCCAGGCTGTGGCTTCCCCTGCAGGGAGCTTCACTGGATGAAACCCTGTTTGTTCATTTTCTCTTAATGGTTGCCAAAGGAACAGTATCACATTCCCTGATCTGCTTTTATGAAATACAAAACAAGAGTTTGCATTACTAGAGTGCACATGAAGCTTAATTGGAAAGGGTATCTGGGCTTCAACTTCAGGAAAAGAAAACAGGGGTCAAAAGCAAAATAAAACTGTTAGGATGCAGCAAAATATTTTCTGTTCCATGGTGCATACATTCTGCT
The DNA here is from genome assembly GCF_027579445.1 of Ammospiza nelsoni. Lineage (NCBI taxonomy): Eukaryota > Metazoa > Chordata > Aves > Passeriformes > Passerellidae > Ammospiza > Ammospiza nelsoni. The sequence goes on from NC_080645.1 coordinate 5,536,315, forward strand.
CATATGGGGTTTGGTCACACCTAAAGGTAATGTAAAAGTGGGATGTCATCAAAAAATTACTCTGAATATGTAAGTTCCAACAGCAAAAGCTCTCCCTGTTATTTACTACCCTTGCCATCTATAATGTGTGCATATTTGCCATCACAGAACTGTGATTCCATGTGAATTTCCATAGCAAAATTCCATAAGCAGATAACAGACAAAACACTTTGCCATAATTAGCAGATATTATGGGAAGACAGAAGATTTGTGACTGCAATCAAAAGGCAGACAGACATTTACTTTGGAGAGTTTACCTCTGAATTCTTGATCCTGATACTTTGATGAGTTAAATACTTCAAGGAAAATGCTGCATAAATACAGTGCAGACCCTCTGTCTTCTAATAGGAATTAAAAACCCCACACACAGTGCTGAATTTTAAATTTTAATATGCTACTGTAACACTCCTTCAGCAGGAATCAGCTGCTCCTCTTCAGAGAGTCTCAAGGGCCTCTGATGTGACCCAAGCTAAACCATCATTATTTAGGTATTCCCTTTTTCAAACACAACAGTGAAATCCTTTGCCTTCTGCTGCAATTTGCATTCTCTGCTCTGTGGGAACGACTTCACTTATTAACTGCAGAGTCTCAGACACAAGGAACCCTCTTTAATGTCCTCAGCATTTTGTCCAAAGAACATCAGAGTTTGTACTCTGGCCAGACATCACTGAGAAAAGCACTGGTCAAATGGAAGGGCACCAAGAAACCCCAGAGCTCCATGGACATAAAACAGGAGTGAGCTTTGTACACGAAACAGAATTATCCTTGCCTGAGATGGGGTAAAGCAAGGGTAGTATTACAGTACATACAATACATTCAGTATTACAGGGAATAATTAAATATGGCTAAGTAGATACTGAAAAGAATATTCTGAAATCAAGACCAATGTATTAAAATAACAATTATGCTGATTATGCTGATTAAAATAACAATACTTTGAATATACTTCAATATGCAAAAGCCAGGCTGATTCTGGATGGAAGGTGTCTGTGATTCTGTGTTGCTCCCAGAAGAGCAATGATGCCTTTTGTCCATTTGTTTTGGTTATGGTGGTGGTACTTTGCCCTGGCATTCAGCATATAAAAGATTTTGTGCTCAGACATGTTTCTGTAGCCATTTTCTGGTTAATTGTTTAGGTTGGAAAAGCCCTTTGAGATCATTGAGTCCAACCATTCCCCCAGCAGTGCCAAGCCCCGCACTGACCCTGTCCCCAGGTGCCACAAGTGCAGGGATTTTAAATCCCTCCAGGGACAGGGACTCCAGCACTGCCAGGGCTGCACAGAGGTGGCCCATCACTTCCTTGGGCAGCCCATTCCAATGCTGGAAAACCTTTCCATTAAAAAAAATTCCCTAATATCCACCCTGAGCCTGCCCTGGCCCAGCCTGAGGCCGTTCCCAATATATTTGTGGAAGTTATTTTTGTCCAAGTGGAGAGTTTTGTGTCTGTGGAATGCTGAGACTGAAGGCTTTCTCCTCACTTCTGCTGTCAGCAGCGCGTCAGCCCTAATCAGAGCTGCTTGGGAAGCCCTCCCAGCCCTCTCCATGGGCTGGTTTTGGCCAGGCTATGGCAAAGAGAAGGAGGCCAGGAGATCAAGATTGCTCCTTCCAGCAGGAGCCCTGCAGCTCCATCAGCTTAAGCAGACCATGAAACTGCACCCTGAGGTAGGCTGCTTGAATTCTGCCAAGGGAAACTATAATGTGTTTTCTCCTAAATAATTTTTTATGGTTATAAAAATATGTTTAAAAAAATTTCCACGTGTCTACCAAAATTTCCTGAATTTAACAGTTGAACCATAGTTGTAAAGTCACCTCATTTCATTAAGTTTTTTTAAAAAATCTAAATATTAATTTAACAGCTAAGTAAAAACTGAAAAAAAAAATTACATTCAATTAATATTAGGGTCATAATCTTATTGCCCTCAGAAATGCCATCCCCTATCACATATCTTTCATGTCTTTTTCCTCATAACATGCTTATTTCTAAAGTAGAATTACACTTATTTGGGGTTGTTGTTTTATTAAGTCCATTGTAGCAGCTTTGAAAGTAAGGGTGGTAAAATATAACACACACATATATGTGGCATCATATAGAAAAAGTCACTACCACAATAATTTTGGGCTGGAGTAAATAATGCAAAAAGACTTCCTTCCTTCCTTCCTTCCTGGAATCCTTCCTTCCTGTTCAGTTCAGATAGTTCTCCCTATACTTTGAAAAATTCAGATTTGAATCCAGACTCAAACTTTAGGTTCCCAGCTCTGGCCATATCTCTTTATTTTGTATTATCTGGGGCATATCTTTAAAAGGAAGTCTGAAATGTATAAAAGAATATTGCAATTTTCTTTTTCTCTTCATCCTCATAAAATGGAATTTTTTACCTATCAGTACATTTCTTAATGCTAGAACTACACCTAGATAGATTCTACTATGTGTTTTATATGCAACCAATAAAACACTTTTTCTAATTACACCAAATTGATATATTATAATGATCTTCTCCTCAAAACCAATAATCTTTCCTTTCTTTTAAATCAAAGTTTTCTCCTTCCATAGCCTTTTTTCTCACCACAAATTTCTCCCAAGTTTCTAATCCAGCTCCTCCATTTCCAATTTCCAGTGTCAGATGTGAAGCCTGGAGAGAAGGAGGCCCCACTCACCTGCAATTGTCCAGCTCCTTCATTTAGGGAACGTCTCCTTTCCTCAGCAGATGGTAGGTCAGAGTTCCAATGTGAATGCTTGAATTTCTAACTTACCACACACTATTTGAGTTTCAATATAAAACCAACTTCCATCAGAATTTCAATTATTAAAAACTAAGCCCGTAAAAACATTTTTTCCCATGCTCTACAAAGAGAATTCCTCAGCACCATTTCATCCTGTACCACTACTAAGGAATCAAGGAATATGGACAGCCAGACAAAGTAAAGTTGTTTCTAAAGATCATGAAGCTTAATGGACTGCTTTAATGGCCTTGATTACTGATTCAAATCTTAGCTCAGCCAGCACAGGCAAAGGATCTTGGAGATCAAACACAGTCCTGGGTGCCAATCTGGAGCAGAAGAGGTAAAAAAGAGATACAGGGTAGCCAACTGGTTTGCTAATTGCACGTGTAAAGTACATGATTGATTGTGGGAGGAAGGACTAGACCTAATTTTGTATTGTCTTTGTTCCTACCTTTTATATCAGTAACACACAAATGCAAAACTTCAAACTTGGCTGAAAATTGAAGGGCTGAGTCACCCCTCAGCCTCTGGAACATGTGTGATTACAAACACATCGTGTTTGCTCCTAACCCCAGCATGAGCAGAGCCCAGAGTGTTGTTATGCTTCATGGTGAAAGCACAGGAGCAAATTTCACCTGCAGGGAGACTGGTGAAGGAACAGCCACACAGAATACCTACACATTCCAATAATTCATCACTTATGTCTGCAGTTTGGAAAAGTAGCATTAAAAGAAGTCACATCTAGGAAAATGTAACCACCATGTTTCAAGGAGCTGCTGGTTTCCCTTTGTACTCAGGGAGGATTAAAAGTACAGAGACAGTAATAACAAGCATGGAGATAGTAATAAAAAGCCCTCACAAATGAGATTTTGTTGGTTTGTGAGTCTGGTTTCTCCTTAGGAGTGGATGTCGTGTGTGTCAGAAGAATTTCAGTTTCTATCATAGCTCTTAAAATCAGGTCTGATCCAGTGAGAATTTCTCACACATGACCTCTCCTGTCTGACAGACAGACTCGCTGCTCTCAGGCTAACAGAAAACTCCAACTCACTCCCTAAAAGCTCATTCCCAGCTTTAGGCTTCTGCCTAGTCTGGAGTTCATTAGTTCTTATTTTTTTTGCCTCCAGGAGCATCACTTCATATTACACTGAAGAGAGAAAGCCAGGAGGCTCATACCCACATCCTTCAGCCTCAGAGAGAGGGAGCTCCAGCCTGGCATTGCATCCTGTCCCTGTCCCTGTCCCTGTCCCTGTCCCTGTCCCCCCTCCTCTGCTCTCCTCATTTCTCTTGCAGTGTCCCTGTATGACTTTTTCCCTGTATGACTTTTTCCCTGTATGACTTGACATTCTTTTATCACAGGTTCACTCCTACCAAGTTAGAACCCACAATTTCCCATCTTTGCTCTCCTGACTCAGCCAGGACCTTTCACAACACCTGGTTTTAGTTTCACCAGCACAGCTGGGTGAGGAAAGGAAATGCTTCACAAATGCTGCTCTGGTTTTTGCTGCGTTCTTTTTTCTTTTTACAAATGAAGTCCACAGCTACAGAGCATTAAAAAAGACCTGAAACCCATGCTGTGGTGTTCCTGCATGGAAACAGTCAAGGGAACAGGTAAAGGAACAATTGAACTGTCATGGTAGAGCTGTCTGGGAAGATTCTCAGGTAAAACCAGGATTTTTTCCCTACAACTCAACTTACTTGTGCCAAAAGGGGCCAAAAGATGCCATTATACATTAAGATAGCTATTAGGGAAAAATCAACTTCCTAACAGCCTGGGAATTAGGACAGTGAATTAGGGTATGGACATGGCTATAAATTGCTCTTCACAATAGGGAATAGCTAAGTCTGGAAGCTGGGTCTTCCCTGTTTCCTAAGAGCAGTCCTTACTCCAGACTATCTGAGTGCTTTTTATCATAGCTCTAATTAATTCTCTAAACAGACCTGGGATTTGTCTTCAATGAAAATAAGAATATGCTTGATATTTCAAATAAATTTCGCAGGGTGCAAAGTCTCCTTCATATCACCATTATGGTTTTATCATGCTGAACTATGTGAGCTCCAGAGGGATTAACCAAGGTCACCTTCAGGCTCTGTGACATTGCCTTTGCTATCCCAGCAAGCAGAATGTGGGCAATAATTGGTTTCAAATTCTAATATCTTCTTTGAGAAAGCAGGCTGAAGCCAGGTGGGGGTCAGGCTCTGCTCCCAGGTAAGCAGAGATTGGACAGCAGGAAATGGCCTCAGGTCGTGCCAGAAGAGCTTTGCTTTGAATATCAGGAAAATGTCTTCACTGAAAGACACTGGCACAGCTGCCCAGGGCAGGCTGGAGTCCCAATTTCTGGAGGGATTTCAAAGCCCTGTGGATGTGGCACTTGGGGACAGGGGTCAGTGCTGGGCTTGGCACTGCTGGGGGAGCGACTAGACTCAATGATCTCAAAGGTCTTTTCCAACCTAAACAATTCCATGACATTTGAAAGTATCTTTTGCATCCTGGATATATTAATACCAGTCCAGGACTGAGATTTCACCAGTGTCCAGTGCAACTTCCAGCTCTGCTCTCTGCTTGGACCACACATTTCAGAGCAGGTTGCACAGGAGTTCTCCTCTCCCTGGAACTGTAACCAGAACTTCTTAGTGCACACCACATTTCCAAGTCAAAGAGAAATTATTCCATGTCAAAAATAAATCCTAGCAGAGGAAGGCTGGCAATAACTTAGGAAAGCAGAAATGCAAAATAAATTCCAAGACATGTAGACCCTTTTGAGTGCAGAATATCAGCACACTGGAAATACTGGGTTATGTGGTCAGCTTGGCACTGCTGGGGGAGCAGCAGTGATCTCAAAGGTCTTTTCCAAGCTAAACAATTCCATGACATTTGAAAGTATCCCTTGCATCCTGGATATATTAAAACCAGCCCAGGACTGAGATTTCACCAGTGTCCAGTGCAACTTCCAGCTCTGCTCTCTGCTGGACCACACATTTCAGAGCAGGTTGCACAGGAGTTCTCCTCTCCCTGGAACTGTAACCAGAACTTCTTAGTGCACACCACATTTCCAAGTCAAAGGGAAATTATTCCATCTCAAAAATAAATCCTAGCAGAGGAGGGCTGGCAATAACTTAGGAAAGCAGAAATGCAAAGTAAATTCCAAGACATGTAGACCCTTTTCAGTAGAGAAAATCAGCACACTGGAAATACTGGGTTATGTGCAAGCACATAAAGGGGTGGCATCAAAGGAGGGACATTCTGCTGTGATTCTGCTGTCCCTGGTGCCCAGATGCCATGGAAGGGCACAGCTGGCATGGGTGCTGCTGCAGGGATGCAGCCCTGGTGCTGAGCCTGCCTCCCCTCAGCCTCCTACTCCTCTCTCTGAGCTCTGCTCCCTGCTGCAATTAAACCTGAGACGTTTGCCCTGCTTATTTATAGCTTTGATCTTCTTATAAACAGTCTCTGGACATTTGTTCACGCTGAGCAGTTCTTTGATCCAGGAATAAAATCACTCCAAAGTACTAGTGCAGCAAGGTAGGGCTCAACATTTATAAAAGTAAAATCTTGACATAAACTGTTTCCACAAACTTGCATTCCTTTGGGACAGCAGTCATGCCTTGTTTGCTGCTTTCCTGGCAAGATGTTTGGAGTTAGAGCAGAGTTGGAATGGTAATTGCAATGAAACAAAAGGAGGGGAAGAACAACACAGTTCATTTTCCCAGTAAAAATATCACAGACAAGTGATGAACTAATTTTGTGGAGAATCCTTCCCCTTTTGTTTGTTTATCCTGCCATTTGCTTTAAAAACTCTTGGCTTTGGGCCAGTTTCATCCAAAAAAGATCATATCCTGCAAATAATTTCTAACAAATTGTGCATTATTGAGAATAGGTTAAGGAGAACCACTCAACCTGAACTCCCCATATAGTATTAAACATGGTCTAAATAATATAATGAGGTTCAGAACACTAGTGCCACAATCCTTTTTGTTTGAATTCCCTTGGCAATATTCAAGAAAAAGGAGATGCTTTAAAACTTCTGAATGCATTTTTTAAAGAGATTTCCAATTTTTCAGCATGGGAGATAAGGCTGTGTAGGATTCTAAGTGCATATCATCTTCTAGGATAACTGTAACAGAGTCCAGAAAGAACTTGGGGACATTGTACAACAGTGTCTTCTGAATGTCAAACTCTGCCTCACAGGAAGAAATAATTTTGGTTAAAAGTGATATAAATGTAAATGTTATCGAGGACATGCCAAAAGTTAGTGAGAAAGCAGTGTTAAATGGGGGGTTTGTGTTGTTTTTTGCTTGTTTGTTTTAAAATTTATTTCATATTTGTTCACAAGTTATTTTGTTTACAATGAGTTAGCACCAAGAGTCATTAAATCTGAATATTTGTTTCACTTTATATAGAATACTGGACATATGTTTTCTTATATTTGCTCAAAAATTGTTCTTGTTAAACAAATTGTGTAGCTTGAAGATGACCAGGAGTTACTGTCATTTGCACTGTAAACACAGAAAAGCCTTTGAATGCTATCAAATAAGTGAGCTCCTGATTCTTCATTTCCCCATCATTTGATTTCCTTATCACAAATTTCCTTTAGATGAAACTCATGCGAGGGGTGATGTTGCTGAAGAGATTTTTGTAACTACTTACAGCAGAGTTCCAGCAATAATTTGAGTATATGGATGTGTTTTGGAGTGAAGGCATTATGGACTAAGAAATAGCCCCACATTTCAGTGCATACAATATATTTGGGTCATTTACTCACATCTTGTATATTTGCAGGGAGTGACTGTGTGTCTATGTGAACAAACAACATTAAAATTAGCATTAAAAAATTGGATTATAAACTTGGATTTTTATTATCATAGATCTCATGTACACTCTCTATATTCTGATGATTATCTGCTTAAAACTTCCAAGCATTTGGCTCATTTGAAATTCATTCTAACAGATACATTTTTCCCAGCCAGCTGGGGAATGTGCACATGTAGAAGTCAGGTAACAAGCACTGATTTGAGATTGAACCAATGATCACTGTCATCTCTTCAGGCCTTAAAATCTGTACACGGATGAAAGGGCTGCTCTGTACAAGTTAATCTTCTGTCTACTTTGGAATTTAAATTTCATTCAGCCATTGCTAAAGCTCTCTTTGGCCACTCACACTCAAAGTTTTCCTCATCTTGTCCTACAAACTAATTTTTCTTTTCTCAAAATTATCTGCAAACTTTGGGGTTTTTAATTTTGAAATTCAGTTTTATTTCTACCTAGCCAGTACTTTCTGACAGCTAGCTCTTCAGAACTCATGGAAAATGCCATGTTATTTCATCTTCAAACTCAAACAAGTAAATTGCATGTGGATATTTCAAGTATTCCTGCAATGCAGGAAAATATTAGCACTCCTTATTAAATGTTAAGAAGTAGCAAAGTGTTTGAGCATTCTGAATTCCTTGCCATTTTCAAAATGTCTTGTTCAACATTTAAGATGTATAGGAATTCAGATGAAGTCAAATATATTTTAATCACATCAATCAAATTAAAATGTGATGAAATTACTGCATATCACAAAGGAATGTTTTATATTAATGTCATAAAAATGGTTTGCTGAATGAGGGTACGGAGGAGCTGCCACTTGAACCATAGCAGAACTGGAAGTTTGAGAATCAAGTAGCTAAGAATAACACTGCTCCATTTTCAACATACTAAAAGCTTTTTACTCAGTGGGAAACTAAGTTATTAGAAAGGGCAGTCTAAAAATGTACTGCTAGGAGATTTGGGAGTACTAGTCCTTGAAGTGAAGATTTAGTATTGTAGATTTTACAATTTATCCATTTTTGGTGGTTGTGATGTATGAGTCACAGGGGTAATAAACTTCAAATAGGTTGAAGTAAAGTTAAGCACTTCCCAGTATCTTCTATTAATTATCTGTGGAATAGAAGAAAAGAAATTAATGCAGAAACATAAGCCCATCTTGGAACAAAAGGAGAACACATTCTTATTGTGAAGATTTTACTGAGTCTTTTCTCAGAGAAGGATGAGTGATCGAGAAATATTTAGTGTCTATTGATACTTAAAATATTTAATTTTTCATCATTAAAAAAAATAAATTAAGAATGCATTAAAACAATGGAGAATGGCAGCCCAAGAATAGTGTAAACAGAATTATTGAAGGTACTGTGCTGTTCCCTGTGCTGGAGGTCAGTCCTGGCTGCCAGGCTTGCCCACCAGAGTGGTTTAGGACTATTCCATGCTCTTTGTTCTTTTAACTGCAGAGTTCTTTTGAGAAGACCGAGGAGCAAACCCAATTTGTCCCGTAGCTGATGTCTCTGATTTATCAGGGCTGATGTGCCATTGCCCAGGGGGATCTCCCAGCCCTGCCTTCAGCTCTTCCAAAGCTGCCCGACCAAAATTATCTGTGCTTATGGTTTGATGGAGAAAGAAAGGCAAAAACAAAACCCTGCATTCCCCACACACCCAGTATCCTCCCTAACTCCTAAAAATTCCCTGATTCCTGATGGTTTGGCGCTCTGCAGGCTCACAGGATGTGGAGACAGAGAGGGAGATCCTTCCCTCAAGAAGGAAGAGATTTTCTATGTGCACAGCACAAGCAAGACATTACAAACTTGGGGGGATAACTGCTGAGTTTGGGTGACTTTGATAGATGGAATCAAAACCATATTCAAGCTTACAGCCTTTTAATAGCTCCAAGTGCAATATCCATAGTTAGATTAATTGAAAGAAAAGAAAACCACAAACAGAAAATGCATTTAATTCTCATTAGAAAAAATATATAGTGTCTGTTTACACAAGTGTTGCCTGTGAATTTTTAAGGTCAGTTCAAAGTTTTCCATTGTAACTTCTTATTCTTCAACTCATCAGCGTAGCTAAAACCTCCAGACCTCTGTTGCTCTGATCATTTCAGATTTGGACACTCTCCAACATATTAACTTCCATCTAAAGCTTACGGCTTCTTGGCAGCAACAACACTATTTACTTCAACCTTGCAGAGACTCCAGGAACTGCAGATAAACTGTTTGGGGTTTGTGTGGCAAGGCTTTGGGTACTGAGGGCAGGGGGCTGCAGGGGTACCAGTTATGTTTTCTTATTTTCTTTTCTTGGAAAGAATAAAATCCTTTGCTCTTTTCTCACTTTATGGGGATCCTGTCTGAGGATCCTGATGTCTTTAGGAATATCAAGAATCAATGCACTTGGAAAGCAAACATAGAGAGGGAAGTTAACATCATTGATCTTTGCCCTCCTCTAAGAGAAAACACAAAGCATGACATTGTTTGTGCAGCTAGAAAATGTTTTTGATGAATAGCAATTGCCAGACAGAAGTAATCCATTCTTTCCAGTTCCATGTGTATTCTCTGTATTTTAAGCTGTGTAGTATCCACTCTTGCCACGAAATGAGCACAACAGTTCCTAAACTTTTTCAGGGAAGGTACAGGCATTTTTGCAGCTAGATCCTACAATAAATGTTGGTTAAAGAAGAAATGTCCAGTTCTAAGGTTTGCAAAAACTCTGCTTATGATTTTCTCCCCATTAACTGAAAGTTCTGAAGGCTCAGACCAGCAGCTTAGCCCATGAATAACTTTCCCACAAAGCTGGGGCTCAGCTAAGTGCTCAGACTAGTTTTCCCTTGTGTTGTATTTCCTAGATCAGTCTTCCACATCCCCAGCTAATTATCAACATCATCTCTGCAGATAATCTTGTCAGAGGATGACTGTGTCAGAAGATAATCTTTTTAGGGGATAATCTTACCACAGAATCATCTTGTCTCAAGATAATTGCATTACTAGACTCAAGAGCTTCAGTTCCTCCCAAGAAAATGGTAAATTTTCAGAAGCAGTGATATATAGTCTTAAGTTTAAAAGACATATTCATATGAGTCAGCATAGCAGTGGAAATCAATGGGGAGATCAATGCAGAGCTCTCCTTTGTCTCTGCAAAACATCCTGCACAGAAATGTTTATGAAAGGGGACTCTAATGAACAGCAATGTTGATAGTACAGTATATTACAGATAAATAGACTCATTGCAGGCTTTAATATTTTGTAATAAAAGCTCCTCCTAGGTGAGGCTGCACCTGCATTACATTTACTCAGCATTTTCTGAGTTAATATTGCTCAGAATTAAAAGCACAAGCCTCACAGCTCTGTTCTTAGGTTAGACTGGAGAGTCCTTCATTTTTGGGGGTGGACAAGAACTCAGCCAAAACTGCATTGCTCATCACTCACAGTAAAAGAATTCCCACAAAAAGAATTCCCACAAACAGCCCAGCCATGACAGGTGTCAACAAAGCTCTGCTAATTTTCACTGCCTGCATCAGCCTGTCAAGCTGTCACAATAAATGAAATAGTAATAGTGATGGAATTAGGATTTAGGGACCCTGATCCTAAAGCCCTGCCCACTCTCACACATTCCAAAGCACAGAGCTAACAAAGGCTAACAAACTGCTTCAGCACTCTTGCCTATCCATGGCTGTTCCACTGCACATCCCACAGGTTTGTGTCCATTCAGGTATCAAAGATTGCTTCCAGAAGCTTTGAGGACAGCTTGTTCCTCCTGGTCTGACACTGTGTCTCTGTCAGCAGCAGGTAATGCCTGCAACAAGTACAGCAAAGTTAGAAATGCCAATATTCATTTATATTTAAACAAAATGATCCTGCTCAAAAGCTGCATCCTCAGTGCGAGTGTTGTGAGTACCAGCCTGAAGGAATTGGGATCCTGAAGCTCTCAGGTGTTAATTTTTATGTGTAGGGAGAACAACACCCCTGTCCTTTTTTATTTTTAACCAGTTTCTACTGTTCCCTAAGTTTTATTTCATGGCAGCATGATTGTCATGGTGTGCCTTCACTAACTGATGTTCTCCTCTTCCACACATCCCGAGCCTGTCCCATGCCAGCTGCCTGCTTTCAATTTATGTGGAGATATTCTTTATTCTTTTTCCCCCTGACCTCCATGACCCTATTTGCGCTACTGCAGAAAGAAGGATGATTGTCTGGCATCCATGAATCACCTCAACTTGGTATTTTCTGTTTAAAACCTCAGCCTTCACTACTGACTACGTGTTTCGTGCATGTCTCCTGCCATGGAGAAAACACTATTTCACTCCATTACCAGTTTTTATTTTTTGGTTTATATTATGCAGTACACTCCTTTATAATGATATACATTTTTATCAAAACTTTTATTTTTTATTCTGAATAGTAGTCCACCCCAAACTGCTTTTAAAATTAATCTGGGAAGAAATATAGTGCCAACTGCATCTGATACAATCATAATCACAAAGGCATTAATAAAAGTTAGGATATTTAAATATCTCTTGTACTTACTGGAAAACCTTGGACAATCACTGCCTTAAAAGTAGGGTTAACATGTTTTAAATATTGGAAAAATGGGATTGCATTTTTGTTTTAGAAATAAGCCTTGAAGAGGGAAACGTGGAACTCCCATCTCACGGGGACAGGGAAATAAGACTGGTGTCGCAGACGTCTTTTATGAAAAATCCTTTCCTTATGATTTTCCCTCCTGAGAAGCTGGGAGGCCTCAGGAACGAAATGTAAACAATGGTTATCTGCTGCTGTGGAATGCAACAGGTGCATCTGGGATTGGTCTCATGTGGTTGTTTCTAATTAATGGCCAATCACAGTCAGCTGGCTCAGACAGAGAGTGTGAGGCAGCTGCCTTTGTTATCATTCTTTCTCTTTCTATTCTTAGCTGGCCTTCTGATGAAACCTTTTCTTTTATTCTTTTAATATAGTTTTAATGTAATATATATCATAAAATAATAAATCAAGCCTTCTGAAACACGGAGTCAGATCCTCATCTCTTCCCCAATCTGAAAACCCCTGTGAGCACTGTCACAGACTGGGATGCAGTTTCCCAGTGGGTTGGATGTTCTGGCGCAGCAGCTGCCTGCAGAGGGGTCATCCTATTGCACTCCCAGCCTGTCTGACCCCTGGATTCACTTCCACACCTGAATGGATTGCTCTGACTGGTGATATTTCTGTGATCCTGTGTGTCCCAGGGCCATGCAATGCTGAGATCTGTCTGCCAGAGGAGGCAGGAAGGTGTGATTGGCTGTGGAAGGAAAGATCTCCTCCATAAGATCACTTTGAGAATTAAACTATCCTTACTTCTCATTCTGTCTCAGTTGAGATCTGTGTTTGCAGGGAGCAGGTTTTGCTTTTCATGAAGCAGTAAGACCTTCCACTAAAAAAAAAAATTCAGTGTCTAATTAAATGCAATGGCAGTAACATGATTATATTACTATCCTGCAGAGTTTTTAATATGAGTTCACTTAGTCTGCATTTCACTGCTGGTGATTTTGCATTACCAACTGACTGTTTCTGTGCAGGATTAGCTGTCATTAGTCAGACTTCCTTTCACCCATCCACAATTTATCAATAATCTCAACATTCCCATCTAAAGTCACTTGGAATGGATTTCTGTGCCAGCAGGAGGTGTCTGGGTCAAAAGTCCCTATTTAATCACACACATGAGTAAATATTTTTATTTTTAATGAGGTGAAGCTTTTAATAATCTCAGAAAGGAGAGGACCTGCCCCACAGCACTTGCTCTAAAGAATCCTGAAAGTGAGGAGTACACAGCCCTCTCAGCTTGCACTGACTGCTACTGGATTTCAGAAATCCCAGATACACCCTGCAAATCAAAGCTAATGGAAACTTAGATTTTCCAGTTACTAAAGTAAATTTTCCAACAAGTCTTTTCTACATAGAACAGTCCCCAAAAAATCACAGATCTGCAGAGAATTTCTGTCATACTCATTATCCCCAAAAATTCAAGTCTTCTGGGAAGTTTCCTTCTTTGTCTTTTTTGCCTTTCAGACAGAATTGGCTTCCACAGGAATCTCCTCCCTATTTTTGTGCAGCACTTTTCCATTTGTTCAAATTCCACGGTGTGCTCTGTCAATGGTACATTAGAGTCCAGGTGATTCCTGGAGTTATTCCTGCTAGAAACACAACTCAGCAGCAGAAGCATCTTTATAAACCAAAAGCAATGAAAAAGTTACATTTGCAGGAAACAAAACATGCTCAGAATTTCAGCTCGGCCTTTTGTGTGTTGTTCATCAATGTTGACAGCTGGAACTGCTTCTGGTGAGGACAAATTTTCTTTCTAAGGGGAAAAAAAGAGAGTTTTACTGTTGTTGTCTCATATGGTCTGAGTGTCTTCAAATTGTACCCATTACTATGAAAACAGGAGTTCTGAAACTGTCTTTATTTGCTAGAAAATTTAATATTAATTAATTTCCTACAGCTTTACTGTCCCTCCCAAACATGATGCAAAGTTCCCTCTGCATACTTTACTAGCTCTTGTGCACGTTAACCAGTTCAAATGAGAAGCTGGGAAATGTAGAATAGGAAATATTATAATTAAATATTTGTTATGACAACTCTGACACACTGAAAACTTGAAGAATTAGGTGTTAAAAATCATAGCAGTCGGAGCTATTTAGCAAAACTTTCAAGATTGACAACTCTGCTTTCCAGAACCTTTAAGTGTTTATTAACTTAAGTGGATTTCATAGAATTTCTTTGATCACATTTTTTTACAATAAAGCTTTTGCAAAGCATGCATCCTAATTGTTTATTTACACAATATTAATATTCAGGCAGAAGGATCATGGAAGCACAGTTAATTAAATACAAATTAATGTGGTGGAATATTTAATTATCTATTCTACACCTCACAACTAATGATTATGTAAATGCCTTGCATTTAATCTTGTTCCCAGGAAATTAACTTAATGGCCTTCAACAAATGAACATTTTGTATGCATTGCAGGACACTTTATCTAAATTTTAACAGCATGGTATTAGTTTCAGATAATAACATGATTACATAATTTAAAATGTAAATGCATACAATACAATATTTTATTTCAGAATTCAGAGTGAAATATAGGACTATTTATACATTGCAGTTTTGAGTTCTTTGGGCTGGGGTTTGGCCAATATCTGTGTTTTCAGTTTTGCTTTCAGCTCATTTTCAGGGCTCTCTGTGACCCCAACACCCAGCCTGAACTGCAATTCTGGCTCTCCCAGCTACAGACCATGGACCAGAGGGATTCCAATATACAGGAAAATGCCCTGTGTTAACACAGAGCTCCTGCTAAACTCCCCCAACCCAAGTAAAGGAATGAATATTGGAAGTTTTCATAGCAGAGACTTCATTCTGTTGATTGCAGAAAGAGTCTGGACCTTTCTGTAAATAAGAAAAATTTCTATGTGTGTTTCTGGTGGAGGGTTAAGACAATATTTACACAGCAAACCTCTCATCAAAGAAACCACCTCAACAGTTAAACACAGGAGATGAACAGTGCAAGGCTGTTTCTTCCCTCAGTTTTTCACTTTTAGAGTTATTAGGAACTCCTACATGCTTTAACCTTGGAACCCACAACACTTTGGAGTGATTTCCAAACGAGGTTATGTAATTACAACAAGTATCCTTAACTTTTGCTTAAGTACATGCCAGATGTAGTGCCTGGAAAAAAGGTTTCTTGCTACTAACCAGCATAATTAATACACTCTCCAATCCAGGATTAATCTGAAGAGCTCTGCTTCTCAGACAGAGGAGAGAGAGGAGGATTTGGGCTTTATTCACAGCCTAAAAAGGGAATTATTATTTTTATTTGTTTGTCTGCAGGCCTGGACATCAAACACTGCCAATTCCTGTTACTTCTGATTTTGCACCACAGCCAGAAAAAGCTGAAATCTTATCAGAGTCAGTGGAAGCCAATGGGAAATGGTCAGAAATCAAACCAAAGGAATAAAAGTGAGGCCTCATGGTACATTTTATAGCTTCAGAGCTTTTTACATATTTTACAAAGGCAAAAAAACACTGAGCTGTACAGCCAGGGAAATTCTACCAAGTGGTGGCAAAGGATGTTTAGAAAAAAATGAGAAATTATTCAAATAGTTTCAGCCAAAAGGACAAAATGAAAGTTTTTAAAATTTATTGTGTCATTTTGATATTATTTAAATTGTTTCATTTGTAAAATGAGGAAGAGCAAGAAGGCTTAAGAAGATAGAATCTCTGTTTCATTTATGAAGAATGAGAGAAAGAGAAATCCCTGGCTCTGACCAGGTATACTCATATGAATTAAACATTTGCTTATCCATAGTACTGATAATCATCACTGTAATTACACCCAGGAAAAAGGGAATGGAAATTTCACAGAGAAGAAAAAAATCTTTGAGTCATTTACCCACCTGAATTCAAAGGGAATAGATATTAGTTTTAAGAGATTCATCTTAAAAAACCCAGCATTAGGAATTTCTGTTTTAAAGAATAAAAAAAAAAGACCTAAAAGTCTGTTTTGCTTTGGTTTTTGAATGTGAAAAAGGAAAGAACTGCATTTACCAACTAGAATAAGGTATAGAATATATGTGCAATTAGATAACTCAGCACAAGGCAAGTTCTTTGAACTCTAAGGCACTCTTTATCTAAATCCTTGGATGCTCAAGGTATCTTCCCCATGGTTAAAGCACAGGGAATGTTAAAATGCTTTGTGCTTTGGATTCAGGAGAGGTACACATTAATTGGCATCCACTCATCATAACTGCCATCCTGAAATCAGTTGAATAATCACAGCAAAGATCACCCATAAAAATGAGCTGATCAAATGAAACTTATTAGTTGACATTGTGTTCTTTGTTTGGTGTGATCTTTTACAGTTGTCTTCTGCAGGGTTATGTTTGTGTTTTTCAAATAGGGTTTTTTTGCCTCTGCAAAGGAAATGAGGGATGTTATCCTTGGTATGCAAAATTCAGAATATGACATGGGGCTTATTTTAATCTCCCATTTTTCTTCCTGTTTGCTGTCAGTTCATTCAGCTTTCTTTGGGTGAAAATCCTTCAGTTTATATTTCCTTTCTTGTTGCTTATTGTTCTTTTTGTCCATTATTAACACTTAGCTTATTCTTTTTGTCCATTATTAAGATTTAGCCTATTCTTTTTGTTCATTATTAACAGTTATCCTGTTCTTTTTCAGAGTGATAAACAGGTAAGGCAGGGGTGGAAACCTGCAAGGAGATGGGGAATTTTTGGAGGAGTTTAGCAGTCAGTGGCAGCTGATTGCACTCAATAATGACCCAGAACACTCAATTCCTTCCAGGATCAGGGGTCAGGAGGGAAGGAAAGTGGAAACAGAGTGGAAACAGCTGTTTTTGCATATTATTTCCAAGGCCTAATTATTTCAAAAGGCCTAATTCAATTCTCTTTTAAGTCAATGGGAGGTTTTCCAGTGAGTTTAATGGAAAACTCTCAACATTTTACACCCTTAAAGATTATGTGTATAAACACATACCCAGGCACAGCTACCAAACTCAGCCAAATGAGGATTTCAATAAATAACCTGTAGTAAAGCCATCTTTTAGCACCTAACTCCACCAGGGAGTATCAACAGCAGATCATACTGAGGTCAGAGTCAGAAACAGATGAGGTGATCCAAAACTGGAAGTATAAACTGTATATCTACATAAAATGAGAAGTTTTCCCATTACTATTTGATATCATAAACCTTTTGCATGTACAGAAACCAAAAATACAATGAATTTATACCTCCAAACTCTATAAAATACTCAATAAACTGCGGCTGCATCACCATTCCCTGTTTTAAACAGGCTTGAGAAACTTTCCATGCCTCTAAGTATCAGACTAATGTATTCTTCAGAACATCACCCATTTATGTTGAGCATTTCGCATTCCCCTCTTCCATTTTCCTTCATCTCTGATGTCTTCCCATTAAAACACCTTTTCATCTCCTTTCCCAGACCTCCCTTTCTTGATCTCCTCTCCCAGACCTTCCCCATGCCCTTCTTTTTATATTGATCCATTGGAAAAAAATATAAGGGAAGAAAAAATAAAAGAGAGAATTAATAAAGTGGCAGTGGCTGTAAAGTTTTTTGGGAAGGTGTGTGCAGAAGGAGTTCTCAGGGCAAAGTGCTGCAGAGGGCCACTGAGGGGATTAATTGAGGCTCTACAGCTCCTTTCCTGCTCCCAGGCTGCCTCTGAAGCAAGATCACTGCTTGCATTTACACATTCAGGGGAAATTAATTTCCTCTAACGAGGAGGACACAGGAAATGGTGCAGCCCTATCACATTTGGCTATCCCTGACTCCTCAGACTGAGTGATCTGGCTGTTCTCAGCTCAGGGTGACTTGGCTGTTATAAATACACATTATAATATTGGCTTTTTGTAAGTATTAATATGAATTTTATATGTGTGGTGTTAAAGTAACATTGTTGTAAATATATAGTTTTTTTATTTCTGTTAATTAAGCTTAGTGCAATAGCTGATATCAGTGTGCTTGTGTTAAATGCCTGCTGGGATGGGATAACACCCCATGCACACAGGATGAGCACACCTGGACACATCTGCCAACCATCAGCACTCACCCTCTGAAGGCAGAATGTACCAAGGCCCAAACTGGAGGAGATAAAAAAGGACTAAAACCACAACCAAAGAATGTGCATGCTCTGAAAGGTGGATCCAAGGAGCAGCCATGCTAAACAATTCTTGGAACGTGTAAACTATTTTAGGGGGAAAAGTTTGCTATGCATAAGGGTCTATGAATATGCAACAGGCTGATGTAAGGAAAAAGGTATTTAAGGGGTATCCCCTTAAATATACAGAATATAATATAATATAATATAATATAATATAATATAATATAATATAATATAATATAATATAATATATACTGAAGATAACAGGGTGCTCTTGGCTGAGTGCCAGGGTGCACCTGGCCATGACAACTTTTGCTTCATGGTCCTTGTCTCCTATTGTCCTGTATTAAACTTGTTTAATTTCCACAGGAGGGTGACTGTGTTTTTCACATTGGCCATGGGGTCCGAGCCCCACTGTGATCTCCTCACTGGCACAGGGTCAGCTCTGCCCCAGGTGCCCTGGGCACTCAGTGCTGCACAGCCCTGCTGTGTGCTCTGCTCCCTCCTGCCATCCCCACAGCCTGGCTCTCCACTCCTGGAACCAAGCATCCCTAGGAGCCAGGTTAAATAGGATTTAGCCCAGAATCGCCAACATCACTTCTTCAAATAGTTAGGCTTCACGGTCATAAAATAGCAACTCCTCCCTGGATTATGGCAGCACATTGCTGAGCCCAGGTAATCTTAAAACATACATTGCAGGGCTCTAATTTCCAGTGACTGTCAGGCACCTGTTGATATTTATGTGCTGTGTTGACATTTCAGATGTCCTGCAAAGACTTTCACATTGATTTGGACAGGACAGCTCACAATTTAAAAAACTGAGGGTGTAAAAAATCATTGCAGCATGTCCCCACTGCAATTTTCAGATGGGAGGCAAACATAATTCTGGATTACCCTAGACTTTTACAATTTTGTGACTAAAATGAGACCAAGACCATTCAAAAGTGCTCAGCTTTTGTGTCAATCTAGTCCTGTTGGAAACGTTGATAAATAGCAAGAGTTTTTTAAAGCAGCACAATTAGGTCAGTGCTGAGCACCTTTGCAGATCTCTAAATCAGCAGCTCAGCCTCTGTCTCGCCAAGGAACCAGGGCATCAAATTTCAAAGCTGATGCTCTTTCTGTACTTTGTGGCATTTTTTCCCTGTTTAGGAAAGAGTTGCATAAAGAAATTACTGCTCAAGAGGGAAAGAAATCATTTTAATATTTGTATACTTTACTAGGCTTTCCCTTTTCATTTCTTTATTAGCTGAGAAACAATTGTAATACTTGAGCAGCCAGTGAGTTCACTTTATTAACAGTTCAAACATAATGTGAAGCCAATATATTTAATATTAGTTATTAGCCTTCTGCAAATTTAAGCTGTATTTTACTCACTTAATTAGATAAACTACATTGTTTTTCTCTTACTGGTTCCTCTCTTTAATATGAGAGCATTAAAAGCACCATAGGGTACACTGTATTTTAGTTGAGTATGTATTTTTATATGAATTGTAAGTTGTTTAGAATTTTTTTCAGCTTCACTATTCTTGCAATTCACAATAAAACATGCGATCCCTAATGCAACCTCTTTAAAAAGTGACTGCACCCAGCCTGTAACTAATTAATTATGAACATAATCTGCTCTAGTGACAGTTATTTTTTAACAAAGCTTTATAATGCAAATCATGGCATTTACATTTCTATTCAAGGGATGTCTACATTTAAAGCCTCGCACAGGATATTGCCTCAGAATCAATTCACTACTTTCCCTTTTTCTTTTTCACCTTCTACTCTCTCCTTTGCAGTTCTCATTTGCTTTTGAAACGGAACAAAACATTGCTAATTTGGCTGGGGCCATTCTCCTCCTCGCGGCATTTTCCTCCTTTAGTCTCATTGCAGGGTGAGTGGATCAAGCTATTGAATGTAGAGAGGCAGAGAGCATTTCAGCATACATGAAATGAAGGAAGATCCTGCTGGGACAGTCACCTTCAACACTGTGCATTCAGTCTAAATTTACAGTAATAGACTCATACTCAGAGGATGCTTGCTGTGTTTGTTTGCAAACTAGTATGCAGTACTTACAAGTGTGTGGTTTTATTGACATATTCCTTTCCTTTCCTGTGGTTTTTAATTGAAACCCCCACTGCTCAGCCCAGCTCCTGGAAGTCAGAGAACAGAAGTTTTGCGTTTGGTTTAGCATTTAGACAAGATGAACGCGGAGAGCAGAGTTCTGCTGCTCCATTAGGAAATGCACAGTTCAGGGCTGCTGGAGCTTTTGTTCTGATTAAGTGAGGCTCAGGATATGGGCATGGAATTATCACTATGGTATCAGATAAATGATATGTGTATGGAATTAACACTATGAAACCAGATGAATGACATGTGTATGGAATTAACACAATAAAATGAGACGAATGATGAAGAAAATGGCTTAATGTACAGATTAACATACAAATGAAAAAGTCATTTTAATAGCACTGGGTTTGGAAAAATTAGAATAGAAAAAAATAAGGAAAATAATAGAATAAAAATATTAGAAAAATATTTGCTAGGTGTCAAGGACATATTTTATGAAAAATACTTTTGCTAGGATTTTTTCTGCTGTGAAGCTGGGAGGCCTCAGAAATGAAATGAAAACGATTATCTGCTGCTGTGGAATGCAACAGGTGCATCTGTGATTGGTCTCATGTAGTTGTCTCTAATTAATGGCCAGTCACAGTCAGCTGGCTCAGACTCTGGTCCGTCACAAGATCTTATCATTCCTTTTTTTTTCTATTCCTTTCAAGCCTTCTGATCAAATCTTTTCTTCTATTCTTTTAGTAGGGTTCTAATATATAATTTTCTTTTAATATAATATATATCATAAAATAATAAATCAGCCTTCTGAAACATGGAGGCAAGATTCTCATCTCTTCCCTCATCCTGGAACCCCTGAGAACACCACCACAGCTAGGATGTGTTTGCTTCCAGCTGCTGCATGCACACTGCTGACTGTGTGTCCCTTCTGAGTGCTCAGGACACAGCTCTTGTGTCCATTCTGGTCACTCTGGATGAGCTGAGAGTGAGCCAAGAGCAGAATATTTTTAAGAATATGGGGAAGGCCATATTCTTAAAAAATTACAGTGTCTTTCACTAATGAAACAAGTCTAATACCAACAGATTACAAAATGCATATGCAAAACTGATGTGAACTGATAAAGAAAAGTCAGGTGAATCTGAGATTGCATTTCCAGGCCCAGTAATATCACCTGAATTAGAATTCAAACTTACACTTTTGCTGTGTGACAGGAGTTAAAATCCATTGGATGAATTTAGGACCTCAGGGAATGGCATGAAGCTGTGTCAGGGAATATTTAGGATAGATTTTGGAAAGGTTCTGCTTCCCCCAGAGGTGCTGGCACTGCCCAGGCTCCCAGGGAATGGGCACAGCCCTGAGGCTGCCAGAGCTCCACGAGGGTTTGGACACCAGGGATGGACGGGGGGCATTGCTGGAGGTCTGGGCAGGGTCAGGAGCTGGGTCAATGATCCTTGTGCATCCCATCCAGCTCAGGATATGATTCCATGATTACCAGCACAGCTCTCATTTAACTAAAATAACAGTGCAACACAAATAACAGAAAACTACATCAAAAAATGCAATTTTTGTGTCCACATACATCCAGTAGGCTCTGTGATCCTGGGCTAAACCAGGTCCTTTTCTTCCTACAGTGAAAGGATTTGCTTGCCTGTACTCAAAAATGAATGGAACCAACTGGCCCTGGGTGCAGATGGGGAATTTGCTCTTTCAAGAATTCCGCCTGTTGCATTAACACCCTTCAGCACAGTAGCCAGCAGAGTCTTTGCAGCACAGAAGTTCTGCATGAAAAAAAAACACCACACCACCAGTATTTGTCAAATAAATGTCTGTTAATGAATAACATAAAAGAGCCCATGTTCCTCAGTTGTAAATAAGAGAGAACAGAGAAGTGTGAAAAGAACTCTGCTAAAGAAACAATGAAATATTAATAAACTTGTGTAGGAAGCCTTGCCTAGGTGAGGAATTAGACAAATGCATCACTTGCTTTCCTCATCCTCCCACAGGACCATGCCTGCAAGGATTGGTATTGACCTGTGGGGTCAGGAACACACAGACACACAGACACACAGACACACAGACACACAGACACACAGATCCATGAAGAACAACCCACAGTTTCAGAGTCACAGACCACTGCACAATTAGTAGGTTATGTGCATGGTAACATGACAATGAAAAACCTCCTATTTGTTCTGCCTAAAGCCTGGAAATCATGTATACCCCATCCTGATAAACATGAATTTTCCTTTATTTTGTTCTCATAGTTTTAATCATAACTGAAGAAATGACACAACCAGATATGAAAAGAAATAAGTGATTATATTGAAGTTGTCAAAAGATCCTGCAGATATCTGGAAATTTTAACAAGTCTATTGGTGAATTGCTGATTTTTTTTCCATAAGAAGCATATGACCAAATACATATTTATCACATGTGTGCTGTGATGTGCACATAAACCCTGAATACTTATCCTAGACCATGGATTAGGATACCTGAGAAGCAATTATTGATTATTTGGGTGAAAATATCCTCTTCAGCCTGAGGGATTGCACTGGCCACTTGTTACTGGTAAATATTGACTGCTAAAATGAGATCACAAAGATAACCAGGTTCTTTTGGCTTTCTCCATACTGAACCTGGGAGGTATAAAATTTTTGAAGCTCTTTCTACCTGAAATGCTAAACCACTGATTTCACCAGTGGGATGGCAGAATATTTAAGAATTTGCAAATATCCCTGTCAATGTTGCTCATTATGCAAGAAATAAACTCTAACAGGATGACATGGTAAGGCAGTGTGCCTCTCCTTTGAGGGATAAGTGGGAAACTGCTGCCAGGAGCCCACTGAAATTCCAATGTGAGAAGCACTGCCAGCTGGCTGTCCACAACAAAATAAACAAAAAACACTCTATTCTCTGCCTATCACTACAGGAGCAGCCATTTGGCTCAAGTCCATCCCAAATCAAATATCCAGCTGGAAGACAGTTCCCATTTGAGCCTTGAAGGGTTAAGGAAGGTGCACAGAAGGTAAAACAACTATTCGGTTATTATTGCATGAAATAATTTGACTAGGGACTAGGAAGAAAAATCTCTTGTTGGACTGTGAATAGACACTTGGCAGGCAGGTGTGTGCTGGCCAGGAAGATGTGAAAGACAGCAAATGGAATAAAGAACCATTTTTCAGGCTCTGGTGTTGATGTTCTGCTGTATTTGCTGCATTTTTGCTTTATTATATAGACAAAAGCTTATTGTGAGCCAGATACTGTCCCAGTAAACCCACGTCTGTTTAAAGGCATCATTTTCTCACTTTGTTTTCCTCATGGCTTCCACAAACAAACTGTACAGGAGAAGGGAGATTATCCTCCCTCAGAGGAGCTTTTAGTGGAGGAGACTGAGGGGAGACCCCAGAGCAGAGCAGAACCCCATGAGGGGCAGGAATTGATCTCTGCTCTGGGCCTGGACAGCACCCAGGGGATGCTGGAGAGCAGGGACATGGGCAGGGTCAGGATGGGGATCAGGGAAAGGTTCTGATCCCCCAGAGGTGCTGGCACTGCCAGGGAATGGGCACAGCCCTGCCCAGGCTGCCAGGGGTGCATAGGGGGGGTGTTTGGGGTCTGGGTGTCAGAATTTGGTCACAGTGACCCTGAGAAGAGTTGGAAAGTCTCTTTTCCCAGCCTGGCACTCAAAGAATGACTCAGAGCTCTTAATTTCTCGGTCTCAAGGTTGTTTATTGTTCCTTATCTATAAAATTCTCTCTCCTGCCCTGCCCAGGTCCGTCCAGCAGGACAGTTCCAGGCACTCTGCCTGCCCCCAGGGCACTGTTATGGCTTTATACTAAAAACTACGTGTGCAATGGTTACAATTACTTCCCAATCCCTATCACCTGTGTTAGACAGTGAGCTTCTACTCTAAACCAATCTGTAAGTGCCACCATCACAGCAGAAGATGGAGGCCAAGAAAAAGAAGGAGAAAGGCTGGGCATGCCCAGATCCCTCCATCTTGCCCCCTGAACCCCCATACCAAAAACCTCAAAATTTCCACCCCATGATAACTTCACTGTCATTCTACCTAAACTGTTGTGGCTTGCAGATCTTCATCTAAGGTTGGTAATTTGATCCATGGGTCACAATCAAACCCACAGGTGTTCTGGGCTCTGTGCCAGGGTCTCTGAGCCCCCTGGCAGGGTCCTGGCCACCCTGGACAGCCAGAGGGACGCTCTGGGTTCCCATATCTGGGCAGCAAATTTTAATTACAACCTTGAAAATACATGGCTGTCAGGAAAAACCACCCCTCTGGCATTGAGCTTTATCCAGGTTAGGCACTGGAGCCTCCGCTGTGGATTCCTGATCTCACCTGTCCACGTTTTCAGTTTAAATTCTGCTGTTGATGCAGCACTTGAGGATGGTGCCTCACCAAGGGAATGGACAAAACACAATCTGGGTTCTGCTCACATCCAGAATCAAGAACTTGCTGCCTTTACAGCTGGTAGAAAACCAAGGTGGGAAAGAATTCCAGAAACACAGGAAGATAGCTGCCTGTTGGGAAAAAATGTGTTGGAAAAGGCAGAAAATACAGCCCTGGGTTAAGATGTTTTTCAAAGTTTGAGCAAAGAAATGGAACCCATGATGGCACTGTTTGCATGGCTCCCATATTTGGGCATCAGTTCCAATCAATTCTTTGAAAATAAATGACAGTTGAATAAATGACTGATGATAAACTCTAGGTTTATTCTCAGTTTTCTCTAATGATGGTTTTATCCTCTCCATTTATTTATGATAATTTAAATATTCTACCTGCCTGCTCTATAATGCAGACTTATTATACCGTCTCATTATTGTGAAAATGATCCACACACAACCCCCCCTTGCAAGTATTTAAAATAAAATGCAACCTAGGATAAAAATATCTATGCTGATGACCTATATTGCAGAGTATATTATTTCTCTTTCTCATGTATGGCAACAGGATTGGAATACCTGATTTATTCTTTATTTAGAGTTCAAAAGGAGGCTTATTTGGAAAGTAACAGACAAAACTTTCTTAGCTGAATCCTTAAAGCTTTTTCACAGTGCCACATGTGATGCTGTACGAGGTCCTATTTCTCTCTGACCTGTTCTAGTTGTCCTTCATATAGACAAAGATCCTCCCTTCGATCCCACAGATCAAACTGAAGGTGGAATAAAGTTACCTAGTAAAAATAAAATACACAGTGCTCTACACATCACATTTCATGGCTGAAAAGGAACCAGTCTTCTTAACAAATTTGCATTTAAATCCCCTGCCTATGATAAATGCTGTGTTTTCCATTTATCTTGAAATGGACACGTTGTTACCATGGTTCCAACTCCAAAATCTGAAGCAAATATTCAGTCATAAAACTGCAACAGAGGATGGATAGTGAAGGACCTGCCTCTACTCAGATATCTCAGCTTTTATGGATTGTAGGGAGCCTTTTTGCCTATGCTGGGACACACTGGCAGATCTTTTCCACCTATGGTATAAATTCAGACTCAAATTTTAAAGGCAGTTAGAAAGAACTCGAGTTCTTTGCATCTCCCTCTTCAAACCAATTCCATCCTTTAAGGATGGATGTCTGTATAGTCTAATGATAATCAGGTGATGATTCCAGGCCAGGACAGGGCAGAAAGTCCTGTCCACCTGAGCTGTGGTGGCTTCCCAGGGTTGGAGTGTCTCAGGTTTTAATGCTAAGGTCCCCTGGACCCCCAGAATTTCTCTCACACCCATCCCTGATCTCCCAGATCCTCCCTCAGCTGAGATCTTATTTCTAAGGCCACATCTCTTCACAAATCCTCTTTCTGCACAAACTCCTCTTCCAGATCTGACCTCCCCAACCTCCACAGTGCCTGTGCAGAAGCACAATGTGTGCTCACCCTCCTTTTTGACAGT